>NC_140588.1:820231971-821499826 GCF_964204655.1 Triturus cristatus | reverse complement strand
TTTTGGGAAGTTTTATAAAGCGTGAACTAGACCCGATAAATCGGGTATCAGAGCGCTTTACATTGCACCAGTTTCGTTACACAAGGACACATTAATTTTTTTCTTAGGTACGGGGAGATTAAGTGATTTGCACAGAATCACAGGATGTTGAGCGTCGTAGCCGAGACTCGAACCCTGTTCCCCAGCTTCGACGTCGACCGCTCTAGCCGCAAGGCTATATCCTCGGTCCAAACCTCCCAAGGATTATCCAGGAGATTCCAGACCCTTCGATTTGTGTTTTGGCAACTTTGAACCCACAAGTAAACCTTCAAATTGGCACCTGGTGAACTTTGGGGACATTTGGAGAACTTTTTGGAAAAAGATCTAGTAGGTGACCGACCAAAAGAGGAGCGTCAAGCCAGCCTCCATCAACTGTGATGCAGCCAGGACTCCAGGATAGTCCAGCTGAAAAGCTCCGGAGATCAGACATGCAGGATTTGACTAGGAGCTCTCTGAAAAGCAAGCTGGCTACCCTCTCTGAATCTGGTGTGGTGAAGAGCATCATGGGGGGATTGGAATAAAAAGCTCCAAAAAAGTTTTGAAGCTAACATTTTGACCGGGGCATATAGTTTGGTGGATCGGGCCAGGGCTCCATTGCGGTTGGCCTAATACTTTTACTTTGTCAACGTATATTCTTTGAAAATTCATATGTCCAGTTTCCTACAATGGATTTTAGTCGTTTTTGAGTCTATTTGATCATAAAGACATTTACTTTTTGTATAAATTGTTGCGTGAGTCTTATTGTGTGTTGGGTCTTACCTATTTGATGTATTACTGTTTTTAAATGCTTTACATATCACTCTCCTAATTTAGGCCTGAATGCTCAATTACAGCTACCAAGGGATGAGCAGGGACTAATGTATTGAGACCGATATTGAACACTATACTGTGTTAGTAGACTTATTACTGGTAGTACATGCATACATACGCTTATGAATAACCCACTTTCCAACACTCAATCTCATAAGTTAGGGAAGATTTACTTCTACACATTGTTATAATGTTTCCCATGTTAGTCATCATCATGATAAAGGTGTTTCATGATAGTCAAACATCCATATATTAAGCTACTATATATTTGTGAGAATCATTCAAATGTATTCAGTTGACTTGCAATATTTTATTGGAAGTGCATAATATTGCAACTACTCCTAAAGGGCTCCTTACTTGTTGTCTTTCTCTGGATGCTCTTGTGTGTATCTTTGAGCCAATAGGACCAATGCCTTTTGCATTTTTCATTTTCCTGGAGATATTTGACTATTACAGTCTCTTCTTTATTGTATTAGTTGGTAAAGGAAAATAGTTATGTCTCAGTCTTTCATCTGAGACACATGTTTCGATGTGAGGTGGTTCAATTTTACGTGGAGGGTATTAGAAAAACAACTGAAAATGTGTCTGAACAATTTTAATATAGGAATAGTGGTGAGGAATTTGATTGTCTTTGCTTTATTGCAATGGGGTTTTTACATTTTCCAAACAAAACTCAATTTAACACAAATCCAAAGTCGAAGTACTGTAGCATCACTCAAAGATAATTGAACTAGGAATTTTGTGCTTTTTTCGAGGTTGTGCTTTTTTGGCACTTATAAAGTTGAGGGCCCCTGAATCTAAGTAATGGACCATGTCATTCACAACATCTCCTAGCATGTTGTTCATCAGTAGAGCAAGAACCTGCTCATTGTGTGTACAAAGACCGGAGATATATATTTTTTTTCAGAGAAAGTAAGGTTTTTGTAATCTCATGTACATATTGTAAATTACAATTTTTTTCAGAGACAAAACCTGATTCTAGTACAGGCGAAAAAAATGAAGAAAACATTTTGACTGATCAAGTGCCGGGAGAAATTTCAGAAATTTTCAAAAATGAATTAATTTTAATTTGAATCTTGTATGGTTTAAGATATGTAATGTTTAATATTAATGTAATTCCACATGGGAATAAACATTGTCTCTATCGTTTCCAATTGATCTGTATCCAACAGCGATTAGTGTGATTAGCACTTTGTAAATGTTTCTTTCCCAGCTAGTTCAGGTAATTGTTAAGTATGCTATTGCGTTAAAAGAGCTATTTTTGATTCCTCTTGAATTGTTGGGAATTGTAGAGGGCAGCATCCATGAATATTAAATTGTAAAAGCCCAACAAGCAACTGCATTCATTGGCCAGTGTCCGTCTGGTGATGGCAGAGATAAAATGCAGAGTGGAGGTATTTCTTAATACTGCAACTAAATAGTATTCTCCTTGAAATCAGAGGGATGATTGCACAGAGCTTTAGCAACAGAGGAATATTTTCCTGTGAATCTTCTTCATTTTTCTGCCCTCAGGTAACTGAAATTGCATGACTCCAGGTCTTTTTTCTACTCTCCTATCTTGTACTCCTTTGTCTTCCCCCCACTTCATAATATGTTTAGTTTAGTTTATTTATTATGCATGATTAATTAAAACCTTTACATATACAGAGGTAAAATTCCACTCATTTCGTACTAAAATCGCTATGTACAGTAGAAACATTTTTATCACAATCAATAAAATAATTAACACAATTTTGCGAAAGTTAGCTGTAGTTATAGCAACTATAGCTGGAGGTGATTTGGTCAGGATTTCATCTAAGCTTGGTCTTTCGGCAATTCAGTCCGGATTTCTTTTAGTCTCTTTGCGGTAATATCAAGAAATTTAATTAACCTACAATTTAGCTGAACCCAGGCGGGGTTAAAGCACAACATTAGTGCTTGTCTGCATGTTCTGGCTCCATGTTGTTTAAAGACGGGTTTTAGTAGGGTACTCCTGATGTCTTTTAGCTTTTTACAAATGCATATAATGTGAATTGCGTCTTCTGTACCGCTACTACATAGCCGGCATTGATCGTTTTCGTCCTTTTTCTCCCAGGGAGGCAAGAATTGATTAAAAGGGCCTGCCCCCAATCTTAGTCTGAGGAATTTTTCCTTTACAATAGTTTTCAAACCCACTTTCAAGTATGGTTGAGGTGTTAGGTTGTTGTAAGTGTGTAAGACCATCCAGCCATGCGATCTTTTAGCTAGGGTATTTTTGTCTTCTAGTGCAGATAGGGTACGAGATACCTTTGTGACTGTTTTTAAAAATTTGATGATTGCTCTGGACTTCCCACAGTTCTGTTAGCCCCAGTTGTTTTATTGCTTCCTGAAGGTATACTTTTGCCGGGGTTTTCCTTGAGAGGGAGAGTTCTGTCCAGAGTAGCTCATTCAGGCTTCCCTTGACATCAAGTTTAATTTTATGCCAGCATTTCACGTAGGCTCCCATGCGTTCCAAGGTCTGTTTTTGGAGTCCGAATTCCAATCGAATTTGGGCGGGGGAGGCCGTTCTAGGGAGGTGGAAAATTGCGCGGTATGCCTTTGACATTATGTTTTCGAGGGTTGTGGCATCTTTTCCCTTCAGCGTTTCACTCCCGTAGTAGATAGTTGGCTGGAGTTTTGCTTGTATGATTTTAAGCAGGGGGTCAAATGACAGATCCGGTAGGTGCTTCTTTAGGGGTTTAATTGTTAAGTATGTTGTTACCCCCTTTCTCCGCACAGCTTCTAGTTGTGGTTTTGCCGAGTTATTTTGGTCCAATATGACCCCTAGGTATTTGTAGTGAACACCTTGATCCAGGCGATGTCCTTCTAGGAACCAACTGTACTGTTTCCTCTTGTGGTAATTAACCGCCATGGTTTTTGTTTTGTTATAGTTTATTTTTAATGCGTTGTCCTGCGAGAATTTTAAAGTGGCGTTCAGTAGGTGTTGTAGGCCAACTGGAGTTCTGCTTATCAAAACCAGGTCGTCTGCATATAGCAGGCAAGGTAAGTGGACATTCCCAAGTTTTGGTGCGTGGCCTGCGCTGCTACTCAGTTTCTCTGGTAGATCTGCGAGAAATAAGTTGAATAGCATGGGCGCTAAAACACATCCCTGTTTAAGGCCTTTTGAGGTAGGAATTTTTCTCGATATTTTACCACCATCTGTAAGCTTTATCCTAACCCATGTGTTGGTGTGCAGGTTCCTTAGTTGGGAGAGTAAGTTGGAAGGAATTCCCCAATTATCAAGTTTTCGCCATAGTTTGGTACGGTCGACGTGGTCGAATGCGGCGGTGAAGTCTATAAAACATAGGAAAAGTGGGTATTTTCCCTGTTTAGCAGCATCCATGAGCAGGGTCAATGCCATTATATTGGTTATAGTTCCTTGACCTTTTCGAAAGCCAGTTTGTGTCAGGGGAATTATCTTATTATCTTCATTCCAAGTAGATAATTCTTTTAAGAAGAGCCCGGCAAAATATTTAGCCTCTATGTCAATCAGGGTAATTAAACGGTAATTTTTTGGGTCTGTCCTTGCCCCTTGCTTATAGATTGGGCTTATGATTGAGACTTTCCATGAATCTGGAGTTGTGAAGTTTATTGCTGAGTATTGGAAGATGGGTTCCAGTGCCTTGCTCCAGAAGACCGGGTCGCTTTTAAACAATATTGGTGGGATGCCGTTAGGGCCCGGGGCTCCTGATGATCGGCCCTTTGCTATTTGATTCATTATCAGTTTGGTTTTTTGGGCCGTGTTCTCTCCGTTTGTTGGTAGTTCTGCAATGAGATCTGTGGATAGCTCTATACTTTGGTTTGGCCCTGTCCCTTTAAGGTTATCAGATGGGTGCTGGCTGTAGGGGAATAATTGGTTTTTAATCTTGATGCAGCTCCCAGAAGCTTTAGGTTTAAGGTGGCTTGTTAATTCATCGTTTTTGTTGAAATGATTAAAAAGAAAGTATGCCCAGGCCTCTTCGGAAATATTAGAATTAATTCCGCAGTGTTGCGGTTGTTGCAGTTTATTTATTGATTGCCAAAATTTAGCGCTATTTTTTTGTTTGGCATCATGAATCAATTTGGCCCAAAAATCGTTGTTCTTTGTTGTGCGTCTTAGCCATCTTCTCTTTTTTAGGAGGGCTTTGGTTTCTCGTAGCGACTGTCGCAGATGTTGATTATCTGGTCGTCTCCGTAGTTGTCTTAATGTGGAGTTTATTGTTGTTTTAAGTTTTTTTGAGTTTGGACTGATGTTTTCCCAGTTAGGAGGGACATTTATATGTGTCCTTGGACTTTTGTTTACAGGGAATCTTTTTCCGAGTGAGACGGTGAAAGTCTCCCATATTTCCAATGGGTGGGCTAAGTTGTCTTGAGCTTCCTTCAGCACGTCTTTAGCCTGAACAGTTACATGTTCTATATTTGTTGGGTTGCACCTAATGCGGTGAAGGTTTGTCATTCCCACTGAGATGATTGATGTTTCAGCCTCCTGGTGCAATATTGCTGTAGAGTGAAGTACCATCTCTTGTGGCATATGGTCGCTGAAAGTGTTATTACCTATACTGAATGATACAATTTTATTGAACATGGCTAATGTAGTGAAGGTGAAGTCAATTGTCGTTGATGCTTTAGATGAATGATACGTTGGTGCTGGAGGGTTGTCTTCTTTAAATCGGCCGTTAACTGCCCTCAGATTTAAGTGTTCGAGTTCTGACAGGAAGAGTATTGAGCTCTTCGTAAATTTGTTTGCCGATGCTTGGCCTTGGTTAGGAACTCCCCAGATGCCAGTCAAGTCGAGGCAGAGATCGTCTTCCCGTGTTGTACCTAAGAGGTGCATGTTAAAGTCTCCTGCCAGAATGACTTTGTCGGTATTTTCCTCTTCCATTATTCTCGAAAGTTCATTGACTACTTCCTTAGATGATTGTGTTTTGTTTTTTGGATGAAGGTAAACGTTTATCAGTATTACCTTTTGAATTTTCTGGTCAAGGGACATTTGGATTGCTGAGGCTTGTATACAACTTGGGGAAGTGATTTGCATTGTTAATGGGCGCGTCTCACCGAATTTCAATATAGAGGAGAAAAGGAGTAGGCCGCCCGAGCGGCGGCCGAATCTGGTGTTTTTTATTGCTGGTTTGAAGCATGAAATATATCTGGGGAGGTCAAAAGGTGTGTCCTCCCAGGTCTCCTGGAGTAGTATGATGTCGAACTTTTTAAGGTAGTTCAGAAAGTCCGGGTCACATTGCTTGGAATTTAGGCCGTTGATGTTCCAGGTACTTATTTTGATTTCGTGAAGGTCCTTATAAGGGAACAATTTTGGCGATGTCTTTTGTCAGTTTGAATTTGTTAGCAATATTGTCCGTTGTAAACCTTGCCTATCGTTCATGGCCAGAGAATCCTTTGGGGTAAACTGATTGGCTGTTGGAGTACGGCTTCTTGCGCCCCTTAAGATTGACGTTGTTGTGCGTTGTGGGCTGTCTGGAGTTAAAAATGGGGTTGGGTATTGTGGTTTAGGCACTTTAGTTAGTGCTATCCCCCAGTTTTGAAATATTATTACTTCTTTGCTGATTCTAGATGCTATCTCCGGTGTTTTCCAAGTGGTTTTGGAGGCTTCCGAGTGAGTTAAGTTGTAATTTGGTAGGAATTCTACAAACAGTAGGTCGGAGCTGTGGATCGTTGTTAAGGATGGAATGGCTTGTAGGAGGCGTAGTATGTTCCCCCTATTTAGAGTATCTATCCGTCCTTGCGACTTATATCTGAGGACAAAAATGATTGTATCGGAGACCTCTACTTCGATGTGATCGTCGGTTTGATGTCTTCTTGGGGAGGTCACGCTTCTAACTTGGGGAGCTCTTGGGCTATCTTGTGCGAGATTACCCGGGCTACTTTTTTCATTTTCTTTTAATAATTTGATTTGGGGGTTCCAATCTTTGTCTTCTAGTCCTCTAAGAGGAGACAAATGTTGGAGGCTATTGTTTGCCTTATTTGATGTTAAAGCCTTTTTTTGCTTGTTCGAAGATTCCTTATTATCGTGGAGCTCCTGGATTGCAAGGATTAAGGAGGTGTCCGGTATGGAACATACGTTGATCTTGTCGCTGTCTGTTGTACTTGCCTGTGGGTGGTTTGTTTTCAAGCAAGTTTGTAAGTCAGTTTGCGTCGTTTTACCAATTGAAGTGGGGTTTCTTGTGGGGATTTCGACTGAGTGCAATGAGGCTGAGTTTCGGTTGTTTGTTGTTTTTGGTTTCATTGCTACATAGTCTTGTGACAGCCAAGTAAGCAAAGGTTGAGCATGGGCCGTGTTTTTCTTTTTTCTCCCCTTCCTTTTAATTCTGTGACCAGTGTTTTTCCCAGTGTATTCCTTGCTAGGTGACAGTTGGTTTGTTGGAGCTTTCCCTAAGGGGGAATCTTCGGAGGGTTGCGGCGCCCTATGCTCGTCCCTTCCGTTCGTCTTAGTCGGGGGTAGACTCTCGGTTAGGGGTGCGTTCTCCGGGTGTTGTGCTGCTGTATTTGTTGTCTCCTTTGTAGGTGAAGCTAGACTTTGTCTTGTTTGGGATGTGACAGCAGCTATAGACAATATGTCACTAAGGAGTGATGGTAACATGGAGAGTTTGTCTATTATTGGAGCACAGGTACAATCTTGCCGGAGAAGTTTGTCATTTAGAACAGCTTCCTGTCCTCTTCTAATTAATCCGTTTAGGTCCGCCAGCTTAGTGTCGATAGCGGATGTGAATTCTGCCAGGGTTTGGAGTACTGACAGTTGTAAGTCCATTTTATGTGACTGATATTTTAATGCTTCTGTTGAATATTGCATAGTGCTAAGAATGGTTTCCCAGAGGATTTCTTTAGATTGTTTACTTGTGTCGCTGGCTTTTGCCTTTATGCTGGTTTTGTTATTTTGAGACTTGTTGTTGTATGAGGCTACTAAGTCCTCCCATTCTTGGGAGGCTAGGAAGGACATGTCACAGTCAGAATTATAGGCAGTCGCCAGGTTGGACCTCGGTGAGGATTCTACGTCTCTTTCGCATTCCTCTTTCTCTGGGATTGTTGATTCCTTTCGACGCCAGTCGTTATTGGTTTGCGCATCTCTTTGCCGTAAGGCTTGGTCGTTTGTGTTTGGTCGTACTTCGCATGCGTAAGCTGTCAAATGTTGCGATTGGCTGTTGAGAAATTGCGGTTGGCTAGTCCCTTGAGGGTGGGAGTCAGCTGTTGTTTGTACTTTGCATTCTTTGGTTGGTTGGCAATGTGAGGAGGTAGTGCTAGGGAATAGCAGAAAAGATTGTTCTGATGTTTGGTCAGAGCAATTCTTTGAGTTCTGCGTACTTGCCTGATTGGTACTTATGGCTGCGTTTTCCAGTTGTGATGGCGAGTTATTTTTAGGTCTTGTCTCCGGGGGTTGAGGATTATTTGATTTTTCAAGACACTCATAGGGACTAGTTATTAAAGGTTCTTGCTTTAGTGTTGGTGACTGGTCTTGTTTTTTATCTTTAGGTTGCAGCAAAGAACTGTAGGATTGTGGCTGTGTATGATTTTTGACATTTTTGGTGGTAAGAGTCCCCGCAACCACGTTTTTGAGAGGAGCGTAGGCTTCTATTGCATTTTCTAGTCCCAGACTTGGGGTTTTTGTCCTTTCTAAAATGTCAGCGTTTTTTGTGTCGCGTTCTTTTGTAAGCTGTGCATTATGTAGATGTTTATTTTCCGATTCAATTTGTTCAAGTTCTAATTGTAGGGTTAAGTTGGTTTTTTGTAGGTCCATTACGTGGATTTGTGCCACTGTTTGCTTTAAGTTTGGTTTCGTTTCGACTTCGGAGGTAAAGTCGAAATTGAAGTTACTTGGGTCTAAAGGTGTTTGCAGGCCCTTAATGTTACTTGTCTTTGAAAATATTATGGATGCTGGGTCTTTCAAGAACGCAAATTTGGTAAAGATCTTGGGTTGGAAGGAATACGGGATCTTTTGTTTGAATGATCCCTCTGTGTTTATTAGACTCTTGTTTCCTGAGTCTAGACGTGAGTCTGCCGTATGAGTAGTTGTTTGATTGATTATTGAGTTCAGTTTCGACTTTGCGTTTAGTACTGATGTAATCCGTTTTGAGTCGGTTTTGGAATGAGATTGACCTGAATCCCAGTTGACTAGCTCGTCATCCGGAGAGGTTGTTGTTCCGCTTGAGTTAGGATGCGTTGTAGGGTGTCCGTTAGTTTCAAGCTTAGCATTTTTTGCTTTCTGGGCGTCCGATTCATCATTAACAAAAGCTTCAAAACTGCGTTCGTGGTTTCCGCTGTCTAGCATTTTTTTCCTTTTTGTTAATTTCTTCGCTTTTTGTGCCTGTTTAGTGCTGGGTAGATCTTTTCTGGTCCTGCCTGATCTCATGATTTTTTCTGGTTGTATGCTTCGGGATAATAACCAAGTGCGCGCTGTATTTTACTGTTGTTATTATTGTTGTTATTGTTCTTGCGAAGATAACTGTGCTCACAAGATTAGTTAATGGGTTGTTGTGTTCCGGTCGTTAGGTTTAACCCTGCTTCTCTTGTGTGCATATATAGTTTCAGGTTCAGTTATCCTATTATCCTATTGTCCAGTGAGGCGAACCGGAGCCCCCACTCAGCCCCCACGCAACCACGACCCTACTCCCCTCTCCGCTGCCTACTAGTAAAGAAGGTAGGTGGCAGGACGAGCCTAGGGGTGTAGGGGTGTGGTGGAACTGGTCAGAACCTGAAGGGCTTCCTTACAGGTATCCTGATACACCTATTGCTTTAACCACATGCAGTTTTTTTTTTTTTTTCACAATGACAACAACATCAACAGCAGAGGGATCTCACCAAGTTGAAAGTTTGGAAAATGGAGATTTTGCCCGCTGTCCGCTCAGTGAACTTCCGTGGTCAGCGTCCTCCCCTCCGTCCTCCCCTCTGCTGACGGCTGGCGGCGTACCTCTGCTCAGCTCCGATCCGCTCCGCCGGTGAATCTGCTGGAGCTGTAATTAGAGGCCCTGGTCGGACATGCAGAAGGGGGGAGGGGTTTTGCTGAAAAGGGGTAGCTTTTCTTGCTCTGGCTCTTGCTCTGGCCCCCCCTCGGGTCCGGTCCAAACAATTGGCCCAGCGGAATCTGCGGGGTCGGCGGGATCGGCGGGTTCGGTGGGTTGACTCTAATTCTCAGCCACTCGCGCTCGCTGCCGTTCCGTGGCTCTCGCTGGCGCTGGTGCTCTCGTTTCTCGTTCTCGTTCTCGTTTGAAAGCTTTTCTCGAGCTCTTTCCTGACTTGTTTCGCTTGTTGCATTCAAACGACTGGATCATCATAATATGGACTCCTTCCCTTTTGCAAATTAGTTACTGTATCAACTTGGGAGTTGGTGACTCATTTATGGTTTGCAACCAGAAATATTGTCACAAACCATTGATAAATAATTTTACAATTTGGTATTTGGAAGGGACACTCTGATCATCCTCCTTTTAAAAACCTATTTTGCCATTTATAAAATGACTTCTGAATCACAAAATAAGTTGACTACATTAGTACATATTTTTAGTGGTCGTAAAACAATCTGGGTTACCAAATTGGAAGGTTTGTAATGGGTTAAAATCTCTGTGCATCTGGCCCAAGATTATTTTTCAGTATTTACATCTGTAAAACTTATAGATCAAAATTCATGCACAAAAACAACCACCCTAGCGAAATGGTGCAAGCATGATTGCGTTGGCCCTAGGGAGCACACAGTGCACCACCACAATGAGAGAGCTGAAATGTTCCACTTGCTTGTAAAAATTGAGCATTTATACTCTTCCGCTTTCATGCAATGGAGCAAAGCAACTTTGCTTGTGGCTCTGAGTTGTGTGAAATATTAGTTATTGTTTCCATTGGTCTTTTTGAGTCAGCACCGCTTGTTTCTGAAAGCTTGAAAACTGTTGATTTTTGCACAGCAAACCTTTGGTTGATAGCATTTTTTTGTGGAAAAAACAGACACTTTCTTTTGCAGCTCTTTTTTTGTCAAATGTTATCCCTGTAAAAAAGTTTGCCTAATTTATCGGTCCACTCAAAGCAAATCCACAAACTCTGACTTCCTTTGGAAACCTATAATGTTGGGTAAAAAGAATGCAAATTTGGCGTGATTAAAATGTTATGGGGGCTTAAGCACAAAGTACCCGAAAAAGCAAAGTAAAACCTCACACCTTGCATGGAAAAGTGTCTGCTGTTAAAGGGTTAATGTATTATGTATGCATAGAATTTTGCAGAAGATTTTAGGAAATCCAGTCTTGATTGGGGTTTCAGGAAAAGTCCTTTCATAAAACAAATGATGCAGATCGAATTCAATTAAAAAGAATGTTAGCCTTCCCTGAGAACCACTCAGGTGATGCTAGTAGAGTTGTTGGAGGTAAAAAAACAAGAAATTGCTAAAGACCAGGAAGAGGTACATTTATTGGTCATGCAGACAGTACTGAAATTAGACCACCTAAAGAGATAAAGAGATATGCACCAAGCAATGGCTAATTTAGAGAAAGGAATAATGCATGCTGCCGTCTCAGATGCTGTAACTCAAGTAATATATATACCATCTTGCTCATTGAAAAAGACGTGGGGACAATGCTGAGTGAACAAGACTAAACAGCTTTTACCTGTTATGCAATTAACTCCAGGTTTTTGTTCCATGTATGCAGAAGGAAGCCCCGCACCAGCTAAAAGAAGCCCTCTGGTCATATGAATGATTTACTAGTTCGACAACAGACACACCTCATGGGGCAATGTTAGGATAACAATACATATGAGAAGTATCTATCATGGTGTTGTTTAAACAAATGACAACACTTTTTCCACCCAATAATCAAATCTAAATGTACTGACATTTGTGGCTTATGTTTAATAACAAGTTGTGAAAGCATGCAATCAAATTATGGTACTGTATTCAGGATTAGTTCAGGGTTTATTTATTGTTGAAAATGTTAATTAAAAGTGTCTCATATGGCCATGTCATGTAGACGGAGCCATACGGCACATTCTCCATCCATTTAACAGAAACCGTACTAGATGTCTGCCAGGGCAGTGGACATCTCTAAATTTGAAGTGTGATTTCTCCATGTAGGTGGTAGAAATAGAAGTTGATGATTAATTGGGGTAAATGAGGTGATAGAAAAAGATGTAGAATATTATTTGGGGTGAATGGGAGTCCATCTCACGGACTAAAGACAACCACATACCGGTTAAAATAGCTTGCAGGTGCATACCAGCATTATATTCTTCCACGCACCACTTTTAAACACATCACACCCTACCTTTTGGGCTACAAGACGTACTAAGTGTTGCTTATTTAATATGTAAAAAAGGAAGGGTCTTGCCTGTCAAAAATGATTGATTTTAAAGCAGCATTAATCAGACATAACAGCTTGGCTTGAAGCCATGTTTTCATTGTCATGTGCTGAAGTCCGCATGTGAGTTTTAGCTTTTCCACACCATTGACTTCATTCTTGTACTATATGTGGTGGCCTTACTGGGAAGTAAAATATGACAATTTGGAATGAGCTATTTTCAACCTGGGGCCATAGCATGTACGCTGGGGCCTGAACAGCAGTGTCCATAGTTTAAAAAAATGGTAGCATCAGTCCAACAAAAGGAGGATGACGAGGCAAAAAGAGGTACTTTATCACACTTTGTAAAGGCTGAATGTTGGAAAGACACCCTCTTGCCCTGGTCACTCGCATTTTATGCTATATGATACAGGTTGTAACTGACTGGCTGTGCCCTGGGCTCTGCTGACAGGCCCAGGAAGTGCTATGTTTAAAACCCTGAGTTGGTCGGGTATGCCCTGACGTGGGTCCTATGCTCTCCATGCCACTGGAATCAAGCTATCCTGGCTGAAGAGGGGTGAAACCCCGAAACCGGTCCTAGGATGCTTGTTTCCAGTCCAGGGAGGACCTGGCTGGGCAGTTCGGGTTGGGCTGTTCCCGTGAGGCACAGGGTCAAGACTGATTTGCATATGTCTGGGTTCAAACTGGAATGGCATGGTGAGCAAAAAAACGATGGATTTAAGCCTAGATCTCTGTACTGGGGTGAATGTATGACATTGTTCTGTATTCTGTCCATCAACTGTTGTTTTTGCATGTTTAAAAAACAACACAAGTTTAGTTTTCACCATTTATTGGGGTACATTTACAATTGGCCTGACAGATCCTATAAGTAACAATGCAAGGGAGATTAATCTGCCTAAAAGCCCCTAGTAGATAATAGGGCACAGAAATTTAGAACCTCAGCAGATTTGATGCACCTTGCATGTGTGTACTGCTGAGTGGTTGTCTGTCATTCTAAACACCACCTTGCCTTGCAGACTGCCTATAAAGGAAAGTTCTTACAAATGGCATGTCCTAGCCTACCATCCCTAGAAGGATGGAAATTACCTCTAAGACCCTAGTATATAATAGGGCATGGAAGTTTAGAGGCAGGCAGCCTGCGTTGCACTTGAATGTGCACTTAAAAAGTGATAATCTACCTTATATTTACATATTAGGGACACACAGGGTCCCCCTTGTCTCCCCTAGGTGTCCCAGGGGTGTGGGGTCATGTAACTATAAGCAAAGGACTTATAAAATATGTTTTACAAACCCTGGTGAGGCAAATCTGCCCATTTTTCATTTTCCCCATTATAGATACTTGGAAAATAGGATAACATTACAATATTTTATGCACGCATAATTAGTGTTAGGCAGGGAACACAAATATCATTCAACTACTTAAAAGAATGGTATTGATAAATCCAACAGATTGTCGTTGTTGAATTTGCCATAACTTGTGCAGCAAAGAAGTATAAGACTTTCTTTTCTGTAAGCCAAAATCCAGCCTTCCTGTAGTCTCCCCTGATTTCTCAGTGATAGCAGGCTTTGTCAAGCTGCCTCTATTAGGGGTTAAGTGGCTGTCCAGGAGATAGGCTATCTCCAGGTGAGGGCTCTGCAGCTACACAGCAATTCGAGGGTAGGGTGGGGGGGGGTCATAAAGCATGAGGCTTCAGGGGAGGACAGGCAGGAAATGCCAGGTCTACCTACCCCTATCTCCTGTGTCCTATCCCTGTGTCAGGCTTGAGGAAGGAATTTGCAGATTTTAAGAGAGGAGAGCTATGGAAATTATCCACACTGGAAGTTGGTTTAATTAGCTCTTACTGCTCTACTGACATTTCAGCCATGATTGTTTTTTTGAGGAAGAATGGTGCTTTATGGGACAAGAATATACCACACATTGCAGTGGTCACACCCCTAGGTGGCACCCTGCATACCATTGATTAGGAGTGCCCACCTCTTCATGCCCAGACGTTGAGTATAAATATGCGAGAGGTGCAGAACCTCTCAGTTCTGCTGCCTGAAACTATGAGGAAAAGAAGGACCGTGCTGCAATAATCTGCATTTGCACCTTAAGGCCCTGTACTTTGAATAACTGCCTGCTGCACAATTTTGTACTACAGCCCTGGGGACTGTCCCTTGCTTCAAGAAGAATTAAGAAGTGGACTTCCTGCAGCTACAATTTAACAGAGCCCACCTACATCATCTCAACTAAGAATCCCCAGCCTAGAGTGCATCCAGTAGACCTGTAAGGATTTGTCCAGGTGCATTGTGGGAATTGTGATATAAACCTTCCAAGAATCATCCAGGAGATTCCAGACCCTTAGATTTGTGTTTTGCCAAATTTGAACCCACAAGAAAACCTTCAAATTGGCATCTTAAGGTGACTGA
Source organism: Triturus cristatus (assembly GCF_964204655.1). NCBI lineage: Eukaryota > Metazoa > Chordata > Amphibia > Caudata > Salamandridae > Triturus > Triturus cristatus. The sequence goes on along the minus strand of NC_140588.1, from coordinate 821,485,310 downwards.
CCCAACCAGGAGAGTCAAGCCAGCCTCCGTCAACTGCAATGCGACCAGGACTCCAAGTTAGCAACGCTGAAAAACTACGGAGGTCTGACATCCTGGATTTGACTGGGAGCTCCCTGAAAAGCAAGCTGGCGACCCTCTCCGAATCTGGTCTGGTGAACTGCATCATGGGGGGATTGGAAGACAAAGCTCCAGAAAAGTTTCTAAGTGCGAAGGTAACATTTTGACCAGGGCCTCATTCTTGGTGTATTCAGCCTGGGCTCCATTGCGGTTGGCCTAAAATGTTTACTTTGTCGATGTTTATTCTTTAAAAATTCATATATCCGTTTTCCTACATTGGATTTTAGTCGTTTTTATGTCTGTTTGTTAATAAACATATTTACTATTTGAATAAATAATGGTATGAGTCTCATTGTGTGTTGAATCTTACTTATTTGATGGATAAGTGTTTTTAAATGCTTTACATACCTGTCTCCTAATTTAGGCCTGATTGCTCAGTTACAGCTACCAAGGGATGAGCATGGGACAAATGTATTTAGACCGTAATTGGACACCATACTGTGTTAGTTGACTTATTACTGGTGGTAGGTGCATACATTTTCTTATGAATAACCCACTTTTCAACACTCAACCTCAAAAGTTAGGGAAGACTTACTTATATAGTTTGTTAAAATGTTACCCAGGTGTGAAAAGTTGGCTTGTATATGATGTCCACTAATTAAAGTGGGCACCTTGCACCAGTACAAACAACCTTTATGGTAATTTAAGAGGTCAAAGATAGTCTTCGAAAGCTATCCAAGTGGTAGCTGTAGAGAGCAGCCGTCAGCCTTAGTCTTGATGGCATGTTAAACAGCTTGTTTTACCAGAATGAAACCTTAATGTATTGGTTAAATGAAAGGAGAACCACACAGTAGTTATAAAAATATGTATTTATTATTATAACACACATTAATTACCTCCCAGTATCTGCTACATGCAGATAAACAAAAGCACACAATACTGTAGCACAGAAACAATCGTAAGTAGCACTAATACAGAGCAGGCTCCAGGGGGAGTCCAAACCATATACTAAAATAGTGGTTTAAGAACCACGACTCAAGTCAAGACAGTGTCTAGAGCTTGTAAAATCACTGGGACCCCAAGGAACCACCCAAGGTGAGTATGTAGGGACCCCACGGAGAACGGGTGCAGTGTGTGAACACGACAGCGTGCTACGTACAATTCAATGGTAGAGTCACGGTTGCAGTTTTAATGTTTAAGGACCGTTCCCAGTCGATTACAAAGAAATCCTTTGGTACCTAGAAAGTTGGAGAGCCAGCCCACCCGTGGATACCGAAGTACAAGAGTTACCTATACCAGGAAAGACGGGTGCATAGGGCTGAAGTGGCGTTGTAAACTGTTGTTGATCTCACTGGGAGTTTTCAAAGTAATGCCACTGCTGGAAGGAAGATGAATTCTTGGTGGAAGGAACCTGAAAGCAGAGGGAATAGAGTCTGGGTTACTCAGGAGTGACCAGGGGCTCAGTAGACGAATGTCCACCGATGTCGGATTCTTCAGGTGTGATGATGGAGACTTTGACTATACAGCTGCAGGGACCAGGAGATGTCGAGGATGACTAGGAGCTGGATACAAGCAGACCCACTAAGGATGTCGAGTGCTGAGGGGTCGGTGTCTGGCAGAGAGCACCAACAAGCCTTGGCAGCAGCAACACACGAAGAAGGTCAAGGAAGGTTACGGTCCAGATCAACAAGTACCAGGTGACTCACCACAGCAAGGGGAGTCAGGGCAGGTCTGCAGCAACCAGGGGAGCCCAAGAAAAGCAGTGTTGTACCTCAAATGGACCCACAGGCCGAAGGCACAGGAGCCGAGAGGGGACCTCTGGCAGTTCCACAAAGTCACAGCTTGCAGGGCAGAGAGTATGGGAAGGCCAAAGTCCTTTGTTTGAAATGTGTGCAGAGGTTAGGGATATCAATAATCCAATGTACTTCGTTGGGGCACACCAACAAGCATATGCACTTGCAAAAGTACACAATGCACAGGGGTTCGGGTTATGCGGTCCCCACAAGGTATACTGGCCTCAAACAAGGTGGGAGGGCAGCTCTACCTCAAGGAACGTAGGAACCCACGTCCTGTGTTGCTGGAGCCTTCCGAGTTTGCAGGAGCTCAGGATCAGCAGACCAGTCAGTTCTGTTACAGTGCCTGCGAATGTAGGGGAGTGACTCTTTCACCCCAAGGGAGATACTTCAGTTGTCCTTGATGCTCCACAGGTCCTGCACAGAGCCTGTATTGCACACTGGCACAGATGATGCTTTAGACAGAGAGGGAAACTAAGTCGGGCCCAGTCGAAGTCCAACACAGTCCAGAGTATCCAGACGGTCGAAGGTCAGTGGTTTCTTGCTCATGTTAAATCTAGGGTCCTACAATCAGGAAAGCCCATTTGTACCCAAAGGAGAGGGTTGGACAGATTCAGGGGACCCACCCAGGAGAGGGTCAGGACAGGGGGGAGGTTACTCTCATGTCCTTTGTCCAGTTTCGCACCAGAGCAGGAGCCAACGGCTCCTAGGACTGGTTTGAACTGGATTATGCACAGGGACACCAAATGTGCCCTTCGTGCAGACTTTCAGGCACTTTGAAAGTGTACCCACCTAGCCCCAATACACAAAATCCTGTCTGGGAGGTGGTCACACCTCCGTGTGACAGAATGCCTATTGTGCTCCTTTCTCTGCTCGAGCTTGGCTCAGCAGCAGGAGGGCAGAATTGTGTCTCTGGTCAGCAGCAACCATTTTGTGCTGCCCGGGTCGAGAAGGCTGGTACCAAGAAGACCAGGGACCCCACGAAGCTCACTTCAGAAGGGTGGAATCATACCTCCCACACCAGTTACCGATGTGGAGGTATAATGTTTTGTTGCAGCCGTTTCCATGATAGCATTTTACGCGAGCATATAATGCACCTCTACCTATATGTCTGGCTGCGTCACTGACAACTCGGGAGAATGGTCTCCGAAGGCTGCAGAGGTGCTCTGCTCATGCAGGGGCACCCTCTCACGTAAAACCCAGCACCCTGCCTTCATGATTGCCAAGGCCTGCTAGAGAAGGGACTGATAGGTTTTAAGTGGAGAGACCTATAGATATAGTAAACCTATATCTAAAGTAAGTGGTGCATGCACCATCTTACAAATTCTACAATGGCTGCCTGTAGTTCCATTTTGCATAGTCTCTCATGGGTGGCATAATACATACTTCATCACATGGGAGGCCTTGGGGGTACCTATGCGTTGGGTACATGCGTACCATCTACTAGGAACTGACAAGGGTACCCCAGTATCCAATCTGGAGTGTACCCAAGTACATGGGATAACATTTTAGGGAGAAAGCAGATAGACTGGGGTCCTGATTAGCAGGATCCCAGTCAAACTAGCCAAAAACAGTGTAACATCAAGCAAAAAGTGGGGGTAATCATAAGCAGCAGATCCTACTTTCCTACACCAGGTTAGTCATCATAATGATAAAGGTGTTTCATGACAGTCAAACATCCATATATTAAGCTGCTATAAATTTGCGAGAATCATTCAAATGTATTCAATTGGCTTGCAATATTTGAGTGCATAATATAGATTCTACTTCTAAAGGGCACCTTACTTGCTGTCTTTCTCTGGATACTCTTATGTGGATCTTTGAGCTAATAGGACCAATGCCCTCTGCTTTTTTTTCATTGTCCTGGAGATATTTCACTTTTACAGTCTCTTCTTTATTGTATTAGTTAGAAAGTAAAATAGTTATGTCTCTAAATTAAAATAGTTATGTCTCAGTTTTTCATCTGAGACACATGTTTCGATGTGACGTTGTTCCATTTTACGTGGCGGGTATTAGAAAACCCCCTGAAAATTTGTCTGAGCAATTTAAATATAGGAATAGTGGTGAAGAATATGATTCTCTTTGCTTTATTGCAATGGGACTTTTACATGTTGCAAACAAAACTTCATTTAACACAAATCATAAACTGAGGTATTGCACCATCACTCAAAGATGATTGAACTAGGAATTTTTGGTTTTGTTTGTGGTTTTGCTTTTTTGGCACGAATAAAGTCATGTGCCCCTGACTCTGAGCAATGAACGATGTATTTCACAACATCTCCTAGCCTGCTGTTCATTAGTAGAGCAAGAACCTGCTCATTGTGTGTACAATGACCGGAGACATACATTTGTATCAGAGAAAGTAATGTTTTTGTAATCTCACGTACATATTGTAAATTATTTTTTTTTACAGAGACAAAACCTGATTCTGGTACAGGTGAAAAAAATAAAGAAAACATTTTGACCGATCAAGTGCCGGGAGAAACTTCTGAAATTTCCAAAAATGGTAAATGAATTTTAATTTGAATCTTGTATGGTTTAAGATATGTAATGTTAAATATTAATTTCATTCCAAATGGGAATGAACTTTGTCTCTATCGTTTCCTATTGATCTGTATCCAACAGCGATGAGTGTGACTAGCACTCTCTAAATGTTTGTTTCCCAGCTAGTTCAGCTAAATGTTAAAAATGCTATTGCATTAATAGGGCTATTTTCGATTCCTCTTGAATTGTTAGGAATTGTAGAGGGCAGCATCTATGATTATTAAATTATAAAAGTCCAACAAGCACATGCATTTATTGGCCAGTGTCCCTCTGGGGATTGCAGAGATAAAAGGCAAGAGTCGAGGCATTTCTTAATACTGCAACTAATTAGCATTCTCCTTGAAATCAGAGAGATGATTGCATAGAGCTTTAGCAACAGAGGAATATTTTCCTGTGAATCTTTATTTAATCTGCCTTTAGGTAACTGAAATTGCCTGACACCAGGGTGCCAATTACGATCCGGTAAAAATTTTCCCCGTACGACTCGTATCCGGTCTTTTTACCGTACGAATCGTACAAGTGCCGTACAAACTGCCAATCACGATTCGCATGGTAAAAAGTCCATACGAACCGCATTGGGAATTATTCCCCACACGTCCTCGGGTCGGAAAATGTGTCTGACACGTCCTCGGACGATTTACCGTACAAATGTGAAACGTGAAGTCCGACCGAGGAATCACGATCCATCCCGTGCGTCCGATGTTACAACCGTATGGAAAAAACATCGTCCGCACCGAACTCCCATAGCAACCATGGAGACATGTGCCCGCATACGCGCCCAACACTCCCCCCAGCCCCCTAACGTCCGAGACGTACCCCCGTGTATGTACACCCCCACCCGTGTATGTACACCCGTGTACCTGTCCTACCCCCCGTGTATGTACACCCGTGTACGTGTCCTACCCCCGTGTATGTACACCCGTGTACGTGTCGTACCCCCCGTGTATGTACACCCCTGTACGTGTCGTACCCCCCGTGTATGTACACCCCTGTACATGTCCTACCCCCGTGTATGTACACCCCTGTACGTGTCGTACCCCCGTGTATGTACACCCCTGTACGTGTCCTACCCCCGTGTATGTACACCCGTGTACGTGTCCTACCCCCGTGTATGTACACCCGTGTACGTGTCCTACCCCACGTGCATGTACACCCGTGTACGTGTTGTACCCCTCCGTGTATGTACACCCCTGTATGTGTCGTACCCCCCGTGTATGTACACCCCTGTACGTGTCCTACCCCCGTGTATGTACACCCCTGTATGTGTCGTACCCCCGTGTATGTACACCCCTGTACGTGTCGTACCCCCGTGTATGTACACCCCTGTACGTGTCGTACCCCCCCCTGTATGTACACCCCTGTACGTGTCGTACCCCCGTGTATGTACACCCCTGTACGTGTCGTACCCCCCCCTGTATGTATACCCGTGTACGTGTCGTACCCCCGTGTATGTACACCCCTGTACGTGTCGTACCCCCCGTGTATGTACACCCGTGTACGTGTTGTACCCCCGTGTATGTACACCCCTGTACGTGTCGTACCCCCGTGTATGTACACCCCTGTACGTGTCGTACCCCCCGTGTATGTACACCCCTGTACGTGTCGTACCCCCGTGTATGTAAACCCCTGTACGTGTCGTACCCCCCGTGTATGTACATCCCTGTACGTGTCGTACCCCCGTACGTGTCGTACACCCCGTGTATGTACACCCCTGTACGTGTCGTACCCCCGCGTATGTACACCCCTGTACGTGTCGTACCCCCGTGTATGTACACCCCTGTACGTGTCGTACCCCCCGTGTATGTACACCCCTGTACGTGTTGTACCCCCCTGTATGTACACCCCTGTACGTGTCGTACCCCCCGTGTATGTACACCCCTGTACGTGTCGTACCCCCGTGTATGTACACCCGTGTATGTGTCGTACCCCCCGTGTATGTACACCCCTGTACGTGTCGTACCCCCGTGTATGTACACCCCTGTACGTGTCGTACCCCCCGTGTATGTACACCCCTGTACGTGTCATACCCCCCCTGTATGTACACCCCTGTACGTGTCATACCCCCGTGTATGTACACCCCGGTACGTGTCGTACCCCCCGTGTATGTACACCCCTGTACGTGTCGTACCCCCCCAGTGTATGTATACCCGTGTACGTGTCGTACCCCCCGTGTATGTACACCCCTGTACGTGTCGTACCCCCCGTGTATGTACACCCCGGTACGTGTCGTACCCCCGTGTATGTACACCCCTGTACGTGTCGTACCCCCCCAGTGTATGTACACCCCTGTACGTGTCGTACCCCCCGTGTATGTACACCCCTGTATGTGTCGTACCCCCGTGTATGTACACCCCTGTACGTGTCGTACCCCCGTGTATGTACACCCCTGTACGTGTCGTACCCCCCGTGTATGTACACCCCTGTACGTGTCGTACCCCCCGTGTATGTACACCCCTGTACGTGTCGTACCCCGTGTATGTACATCCCTGTACGTGTCGTACCCCCACCCGTGTATGTGCACCCCTGTACATCAGAGTCGTACCCCCACCTGTGTATGTACACCCGTGTACGTCAGAGTCGCACCCCCACCACAACCTCCTAAGTACGGTGCGCACCCCAGGCCCCAACATCACAACCGCATGTACGAGTCGTACCAAGCCACACACAAGGACAGCACTGTACAACAAAATGGCCCATGTACACCCCGTACACACGCTAAAAACGCACGTACACAACCAGGACAAAACAAAACGACACAAGAATACACCATTCGAATGGCACAAAGCCACTAAACATGTCCAACAACCACTAAAACAACACATTCACTGACCTGCAACTGCCAAAAACAAACAGAGGCCCAAAACACCACCAGTCCTTATAACACACCCACCCAAACTTCAAACACAGCCACACCCACCAATGGACCAATAAAAAGGGCCCACACACACAAACCATGAGCCTTTGCAACAGACTCACTGCTGCCAGACCCCACAGACAACCAACAGCACCATACTGCAAGCTTTACCACACCTTACACTTGCACACCTTCACACAACCACCTTCACAAACACCCCCTCATCACATTCACACACACACACACCTGTACAACCACACCCACACACCCACAACCATCCACACCCCCCCCATCCACCCCCACACCCCTCACCATGCCCACTAACAAGAATCCAAAGTTCAGTAACCGAGAGTTGGAGGTCCTTGTCGATGAAATCCTCAGAGTCGAGCCACACCTCTTTGGAACATTGGTCAGACAGACCAGCATGTCAGAAAAAAACGCCATGTGGCAGACCATCGTCGATGCTGTGAATGCTGTTGCGGACACCAGAAGGAACAAGCAGGAATGCCAAGCCAGGTGGTACGATCTGCGGAGGAGGGTCCGAGCCAAGATTACGGACGAACACAACCAGGCCAATGTCACTGGAGGAGGGCCGTCCCGCAGACCCGTACACTACCATCCCTGGGAGGAGAGGGTGATGGCCATACTGCCGGTGGAGGCAGTCGAAGGATTAGGAGGACTCCGAGACCCGGGTGAGTACACAAACAACGCACCTCACATGGGGGGAACGTCATCCACAACTAAACTCACAAACAGGCACGCAACCACCCCAAGCTATCGCATGACTCAACCACACTCCATGAACACGCACATGCCACTGGCACCACCATGCCCCATGCACCCAGCTGGACAATGTCAAGTCACAGGCCACAGAAGACACCAACACATGACACGATAAGCCAGATGGCGGGAGGGTGGGCCACAAAAATCACATAGTGCAACTCAGAAGGAGACAACAATGCCCTCTGCCCATATGGCCTAGGTCACAGCCAGACAAACACTGTGTCCCCACACAGGAAAGACTCGCCAGCAAATGGCGGACGCCTTGCATTAACACATGGGGGTGAAGGCACGTTTTTGCACATGACAGCAGCTAATGAACAGCCAACACTGTGAAAGAGTGGCAGCACACACCACCACAGCAGCAGCGCTGACACAGACACTACACCCAATGGGTGCCTGGAGATCAGAAACAAACTCACATCAACAAGCCAAGGGCCATTCAAAGATCTGCTAACAGTGTGTGCCCAGGAAGCTGGGCTGAGGTGACAGAGGGTGACACACAGAGGGAGGGAGAGGGGGACAGAGAGGGAGGGAGACACAGGGAGACGGACAGAGGGAGGAGGCTGACACACAGAGGGAGGGACAGGGGGACAGGGAGGGAGACACGGGAAGACGGACAGAGGGAGGAGGCTGACACACAGAGGGAGGGACAGGGGGACAGAGAGGGAGGGAGAGGGGGACAGAGAGGGAGGGAGACACAGGGAGACGGACAGAGGGAGGAGGCTGACACACAGAGGGAGGGACAGGGGGACAGAGAGGGAGGGATACACGGGAAGACGGACAGAGGGAGGAGGCTGACACACAGAGGGAGGGACAGGGGGACAGAGAGGGAGGGAGAGGGGGACACAGAGGGAGGGAGACACAGGGAGAGCAAATCAGCCTTGTGGTGTGTGGGAATGTCTGCTCGTCAGCAGGTGGACTGCGTGCATGTAGACAAGGGTGGCCAGTGCCAGCACCCCCCCTCTCCTCCATGGCAAAACACAGGGCCATGTCACAACCTGTGCACGAGCACAACGACAGCTACCTGCATTATCTAAGTGTGTGGAACCACTCCATATGCCCACGTACAGTGCAACATGGAAGGCGCCAATGCATGGCTCGCCACACCTGCCCACTCCACTGCTGACTGCAGTCACACTTGACGCAGCAAGTAAGACTGTGCCACACATAGTTAAAGGCGCCAAAGTGGTGCCCAAGGGACACACCCATGCACAAGTGCACTGTGAGTGGAATGCAAGACAGATCCTAATTCCCAGAGGAAATGTTCCAACTTTGAAACTGATGAAACATGGATGTTGCATGGACCAAAATTAACATTGTCTCTCTCACACACAGGTCAACCTCGTGGTTCACCCCCCAACACTGGGGGGGAAGACTCACAGGACCCGGCTCTGCGGGAGGCTGATCCCACCGGCAGCGACGACTCTCACCACTCTGTGGACGACCCCGACCAACCTGGCCCCTCTGGTGTCCAACGACCTGCAGCACCTGCGTCAGGTACAACGGGGCCAACCACCACCCCCACTCCTGCCACATCCCAGGAGACACCCAGGATCCCTGCCCCACCACCACAAAGCAGCCAGGCTGGCCAGGAGGGACACGGTGTCCCGGGCACCCAGGAGGAGGCAGGCGACAACGCCAATGCCACCCCTCAGGGGTCCCGGAGACCGGATGTACCCAGAAGGGCAGGCCAGGTGCAAGTGGGCAGGGGTGGTGGGAGTGGAGGACGGCGGAGGCGCCAGCCTGACCAGTTGGCTGGGGATCCGGTATATTCCCATGTCCGAAACATCCTGGACACATACCGGCAGGACACCACGGGCATGGCCCAGGTTGTGTCCGTCCTCGAGGGGATCAAGACCCAGCAGGCCCAGCAACATGCGGAGCTACATGCCTGTCTACTGCAACACCAACGGAGGATGGAGGACGGACAGGCTGAGCTCGTGACGGTGTACACGGGAATTCACAATACACTCCGTCGGATGGCCGACAACATGGGCAACCCTCCCTGTGCCAGAAGGCGTAGAACATCACCACCCACAGGGAGGGACCAGGAGGAGGAGGAAACATCCGATGGAGCATCCCAAACATCGTCGCGTCCTGCTTCTGAGGGTCCCCGCAGGAGGCCGGGTCGTCCACGGAAAGGACCGTGAGGGTTGGCGCTACATCACCATCTCCCAGGACACCTGGCCTGGCACCTGGCCCACTGGAGCAACAGCATCACAGCATCAAGAGACATTCTCTGCCACATGGCCTTGCTGGTCACTGTCTGACCAATGTTGACAAAGACTGTGGCATGGACTCTGAGGATTTCCAATGGCAAGGACACCAACTCCCCTACTGAACTTTGGATTCCAAACTCCCGGAAAGCCCCTCACGTCATACCCCCCCCACCCCCCCACAAAAATAAAAAGTCACACCATGAAGAGAAGATGCCTGCTGGTTGCATTATTACCTTACATGTGTCTTGTAAAGTCTAAACATGCCTGAGTTCTCTTTTGACTTCAACCATCCACACCCTGGGGCCTGAGTCTGGCACAGGACACACGGGTCACAGTGTATTAGGCAAGACAGACATGGAGCACCATACACACCCGTGATGGGCCCAACCAGCTGAGGGGGTGGCCGCACAACCGTGCTGACAGACACATTGAGTACAGCAACAGTCATGCGCAGAGGTCAGGGATCCTGTCCAGTGTCCTGGGGGGCACCCAGGTATGTGTAGACAGGTGGCAGAACCATGTCCTGCAAGCTTGAGTCCGGTGGATGCAGAGAATGGGGGCCTGCCCAACGTTGGATGCATGGGGATGGCACATGTCACAATACCCACACAGTCATGGACATCATGCACAAAACACACTCTCATCCCACACACACAGCTTGCATCTTGCTACTCGACACATAGACACATAGCCACTATCACGGAAAACCATGCCAGACATGCCGGATGCACCGTGGCAACACACCAGCATTGACTGAGAAGAGGCACCTTGGAGGCATAGGGACACCTTTATTAGTCATGCATTCCAGAATGCAGAGGCAACTTGAAGTACACATGAACACTTCATGTGGAGTAACATGTGGGTCCAACACTGGCACCCCCCTTCTGCAGCACAAATGCGTGATAGCCATGGAACTGGCACACAATTGTCGGCTAACAGCTAAACACCCACAGCTGCTCACGGAGACCCTGCCATACACCATAGATCCGCTGATGTAGAAGTCCCACACCATGTCAAGCCAATGCAAACCGTATGTGTCCGAGGGCAGTGTTACACACATTGATGCCATCATCACAATCCACTATCCCATCACTGATGACTGTCAACAAGTCAGACCATCTATTCAGGTGTACACAGCTGCATGGCATGTGTACCATGGTGATACAACATGTCTGCAGAGGAACCAAACATCCACAGGGGCAGTGTGCATACATCGTGAACAACTGCCACACCCAATACACCCCTGATGCATCCCTTACCCTAAGGAGACTTCCAAACGTGTCCGTGCCTGTAACGCTGAGTCAGCACACGATGACGTGTCCATGAGGAATAGCAGTGCCACAACAATGCAAGCAGCAGACGGCATGCGCAAGTACCTGGGGAAGAGAGACACACAAGAAGTCAGCCACAAAAAGCACAGCCACTTGCATGTGCATTTACTCGACACATGTATGGATGACAACATGCTAGGTCACAATTATGACTGGCGAAATACAACCATCACTGGCACCATCACTCCAGTGACACATCCACACACACCTCTGACTCACGTGGCATACATGCAGATGGACACTCACATCGCAACAAATGCCACACGGGGACCAATGCATGCACACTCAGACACTGGTACTCACCACTAAGCAAAGAAGTCGCGTATGAGCCGAGTCCGGATGTCCTCTTGCGGCTCCACATCCTCCACATCACTAGCCCCATTGCCAAGCCCTTTGTCCTCCACGGGTGGATGGTCCTCGTCATCTTGATCCAGGATGAGTGGCACAGCTTTCTCAACTGCCATGTTGTGCAGCATGCAGCAGACCATGAAGATTTTGCAGACCTTCGCAGGGGCATATGGGAGGGCGCCGCCGGTCTTGTGTAGGCACCTGAATCGGCTCTTCAGCAGGTCAAATGTCCTCTCTATCACTCGCCTTGTCCGGCCATGGGCGGAGTTGTAGCGGAGCTGGGCCGGCGTGATGGGGTTGCGGAGAGGTGTGATCAGCCATGGCATGTTGGGATAGCCAGCGTCCCCTACATGGGAAGCACATGGACATCGTTAGAACTGGAGAAGCGGTCGTGCCGGTGGTCTACGCAAAATACAGGACAGATAGACTGTACCCACCAACAACACATGCTCGTTCGTTGCGCAGCTGCGTCATCATTTCAGGCACCCTGCTACGCCTCATGATGTAGGCATCGTGTGCTGATCCTGGAAAACGAGCACAGACATGTGAAATCACCATGTTGGACAGACACACCACAAGGGCATTGAAGGAGTGGTAGTGCTTGCGATTCCGGTACGCTACCTCCTGTGCCTGTGGTGGTACCAAAGCAACATGTGTCCCATCTATGGACCCAATGACATGGGGCATCCCTCCCAGGGCATAGAATCCACGCTTGACCCCAGTCAACATTTCAGGGGTTGGGAAATGGATGAAGTCATCCAGGTGAATCAACATGGCCTCTAAGAAATCATGCAGCACACAGCAGAACATGCTCTGGGACATGCCACCAACATGAGCTATGGTATTTTGAAAGGTACCCGTGGCTAGAAAATGTAGGGCTGCCATTACCTTCAGCTTGGGTGTCAGTGCCGTAGGATACTTGTGCAGCGGTTGCAGGTGTGGTGCCAGTCTCTCCGTCAACTCCAGAATCAACCGTTGGGGGAAGCGGTAGCACCGGATACGATCATTCTCCCGCATGGCAGCCAAGTCCGGAATTGCTCGGGCAAGAGGCGGCGCTCTGCAGTAATTTGGAAGTGACAAGGAAGAGTGAGTGTACCACAACAACAAATAATTTGTACTGAGCACATGTTAATCTGTCTATACACATATGCTACATACTGAGTCAGGTATGTGCCACATGCCCTGGACACGTATGGCTGCCAGGTGACACTCCTACCAAGAGCCAGCTACACACGGAGATTGAGAACCTCCACATGCCATGGCATGGGATTAGCTGTGTCCCAGTGCAAGTGAACAGCCAGACGCAAGACAGGAGTGACATACACCCACACATCAGCAGAAGTAGGATGCCGATTGCAGAGACTGGTAGCGGAACACTAGAGCCACAGGTCACATGACATTACACTAGGAAAGCCCACACACCTTGCCATAAAGGTGCACATGTCATGACTCACCACACATTCATAGAGAGGATGCAGACATGTCCTAGTTACGCTACTCCATGTCCCATGCATACATACGCACCTCACATCCGATACCACATGTGGCATGGTGTGCGGAACAGTGTGCAATGTCAATCTACACACAGACACATGTTGGTTGCTGCAACAGCTGCAGCTTTTGAGGGTGCTCCAACATCAACCTAATGGGAAACCCCCACACATACATGACATAGTCACATCGTGCACCGTGGTTAGTGACAACTCAGGTGTGGTAACCCCTGTACCGGGCATCAGGGGACACTTCTGTGTGTTGGTGTCCGTGCCATGCCAGTGTCGGTCATCCCAAGTGTGCAGTATGACATGCACACATGTCCAAGGAGCCAAGGGCATGCCTGGCACACATTGCACCATCACACATTACATCTGTACACATCTCATCATACATCTGGTGCCTTCTCGACTCAGGAGTAATGTGCCACATCACAGCCTGTCACACCTGTGCCCCACACATGTAGTACCGCACAGACAATGCCTTGATGTCCATCCATGGACACGTATGTCCGCCCTATTCCTTCCTGTGTGCTGCCTGTCACCACTGTGATGTGTGAAAACCGCCGTACTGCTGCTATGACGGCCTGTGTACGTTCCCATATCACTATGGGAGTGCTGCCGTATGTGTACCCATAGTGAAAGTGAGCGTACAGGCGTGTGTACGGTCCGTACCACTATGGGTGTCCTCGCATATGCGTACTCATACTGTTACGGCCCGTACACACTATGGGTGTTCGCATACGCGAGAACACCCATAGTGAAAGTGAGCGTACAGGCGTGTGTACGGGCCGTACCACTATGGGTGTCCTCCGTATGCGTACTCGTACTGGTACGGCCCGTACACACGCCTGTACGCTCACTATCACTACGAGTACGCATACGCGAGGACACCCATAGTGATAGTGAACGTACAGGCGTGTGTACGGGCCGTACCAGTACGAGTACGCATACGCGAGGACACCCATAGTGGTACGGACCGTACACACGCCTGTACGCACATTTTCACTATGGGTGTTCTCGCATATGCGTACCCATAGTGAAAGTGAGCGTACGCACGCGTGTACGGGCCGTACCACTATGGGTGTCCTCGCGTATGCGTACTCGTACTGGTACGGCCCGTACACACGCCTGTACGCACACTATCACTACGAGTACGCGTACGCGAGGAAACCCATAGTGATAGTGAACGTACGCACGCGTGTACGTGCCGTTGCTATGCATTTGGGGTGCCCTAGGGGCCCGGAACGCACCGTACCTGTGGGTGAAGCTCAATTTTACATAGGTGACACATGAAGGACAAGTATTAAGGCCTACATGCATGCAGGTTGTCATGGAGACCAAGTTTCAAGTTTGAATTTGTTCTGGAAGGTGCACAGCAGAAGTCAGTTGGAATGAATCTACTTTGTTGCAATGTGTTTGTGGGGTTGACATCATGCTGAAGAAAAAAACACAATGAGAACCCACTGACTGTGCTAGGTTTGAAGGGATTGGAGCAAACATAGGATGCAAATGTGAGTGACCAATCACTCTGTACTCCTGTGCATGAAACAGGCCAGCAAGGCAGATATAAGGCAGCAAGGTCCCATGAGGGAGCACTTGCCTGCACATATTTCCTATCTAACACACTGCTGCTGCTCGTGATTCCCTGGAACCATGTCAAGGTCTGTGGAGAGGTCACAGCCATTCACCCTGGAGGAGAACCTGGCATTGCTGGATGTGATCCTCCCACAGTACCCCCTGCTGTATGGGCGACCAGGGTATCAGGTGAGTGCAGAGCTACTAGCACAGACTGTGTCCCTTCTTTTGTGACAGTGACTTCTGCCATTGTGTCCAGGTGTGACACACATGCTATGTACTGTAGTGGGGGTCCCAGGGGGGGAATGCCTGATGTCTCCCAGCAGTGCCCAGAGGCAGGAGGGGTGGGTGCCTATCACTCCCAGCAGTGCCCAGAGGCAGGAGGGGTGGGTGCCTATCACTCCCAGCAGTGCCCAGAGACAGGAGGGGTGGGTGCCTATCACTACCAGCAGTGCCCAGACACAGGAGGGGTGTGTGCAGAGTCCTCCCAGCAGTGCCCAGAGACAGGAGGGGTGTGTGCAGAGTCCTCCCAGCAGTGCCCAGACATAGGAGGGGAGGGTGCAGAGTCCTCCCAGCAGTGCCAAGAGACAGGAGGGGTGGGTGCAGAGTCCTCCCAGCAGTGCCCAGAGACTGGAGGGGTGGGTGCAGAGTCCTCCCAGCAGTGCCCAGAGATAGGAGGGGTGGGTGCCTATCACTCCCAGCAGTGCCCAGAGACAGGAGGGGTGGGTGCAGAGTCCTCCCAGCAGTGCCCAGAGACAGGAGGGTGGGTGCAGAGTCCTCCCAGCAGTGCCCAGAGACAGGAGGGGTGGGTGCCTATCACTCCCAGCAGTGCCCAGAGACAGGAGGGGTGGGTGCAGAGTCCTCCCAGCAGTGCCCAGAGACAGGAGGGGTGTGTGCAGAGTCCTCCCAGCAGTGCCCAGAGACAGGAGGGGTGGGTGCAGAGTCCTCCCAGCAGTGCCCAGAGACAGGAGGGGTGGGTGCCTATCACTCCCAGCAGTGCCCAGAGACAGGAGGGGTGGGTGCCTATCACTCCCAGCAGTGCCCAGACATAGGAGGGGTGTGTGCAGAGTCCTCCCAGCAGTGTCCAGAGACAGGAGGGGTGGGTGCAGAGTCCTCCCAGCAGTGCCCAGAGACAGGAGGGGTGGGTGCCTATCACTCCCAGCAGTGCCCAGACATAGGAGGGGTGGGTGCAGAGTCCTCCCAGCAGTGCCCAGAAACAGGAGGGGTGGGTGTGATGCACAGTGTGAGCCTTGATAATTGATTGTGTATTTGCCCTCATTCCACCTGTGTACTTTCACTGGCACGTACTGCTTTTGCCCTTTCCCTGAGGAGTATGTCCCTATGGCAAAGGTGCAATGCGTTGGCTGCATGACATCCCTTGTTGTAACCAGCTAATTTGTTCCCATTTGTGTCTCTGTGACATGTTGCAGGTGTATTGAATTAGTGTCACTTGTTCATCCTCACAGGTAGGCGCCTCTGCCAAGGAGCAGATCTGGCTGACCGCCATCAGTGCCGTGAGGGGTGCAGATGGTCGGAGGCGGAGCCTGTCCCAGGTGAGGAAACGCTGGCAGGATATCCGGTGCTGGACGCGGAGGATCGCACGGGTCCTGCTGGGGGACTCACCTGAGAGCCATAAGAACCGCGGGCGCCGCCGTCTCTCCCACATCCACAAGCGTGTGCTGGCGGTGGTATTTCCAGACTTGGACAGGCGCTTACAGGAGATGCAGCAGCAGGAAGGGGGTAGGTACATGTGTGTTTGTTGTGTTTCACCTGCATTTGTAAGTGCACTGTTCCATGGATGCACTGCCAGGGTTTAATGGTGCTGTGCAGATCCTGTTACCCACAGTATTGCAGTGCTCTCCTGCCTCCATTCCCCTCCTTGCAATGTTTTCCCTGGTCTGTGTGACGTCACTCCGTCACAAGGTTATGTAGCCTGGCACCTTCTCCGCGTGTACAATGCCTGCAGCATCATGTGTGGGGGTGGTGTGTAACATGTTTTGGGACCTTGCCTGTGCCCTGTCCAGTTCTGGTCTTGAGGGTTCCATGTCAGTTGGCACTAATGCTGAGTCCAGACATGGGAGTTAGTCTCTCAAGTGTGAGGCCTTACAGCACGCATGTCCTATGTGGTGGCCTGTGACATGATGTGCATGAGTGTGCGGTACGCATAGTGCGGGGATGGTAGCGTGTGTTGCAGTCATTCCCATTCAGGAGCATGGAGTTGTGTGGCCACCACTGTCCCCAAGGGCATATTTTCCTAGGTATCATGTGTGTAATCCGAATATGTTGACAATCTCTGTGTCTACAGCATAGGTTGTGCTCTGTGCCATTGTCCCATGGCCAAATGTATATTGACGTGAAATGTAGTACAAGTGTCCACTGTACAGCCTGACCTGATTTTCCTTGTTCATACTCATGGTGGACATTGCCTGTGTGTCTTGTTACAATCATCTGATGATGCCCATTTGTACATGATTATTTGCACAGGCGCACCTTGGGTATTTTGTGTGCAACCTTGATTTGTTGCATCCCATGTGTATTTCACACAGACTAAGGGATGTAAGTGCTTCCTGTGTCTCCAAATAATAGTCTCATGTAGGGGGTGGGTGGTGCGGGCATGGCCTTCATGTCACAACCTGATATCTCCTTGCTAGGACTGGCCAGTGTGTGATGTTGGTCTGGACATGCACTCAAGGTGCAGTGGTCCAGTCATGGTGGGCATGTTTTCAGTTTAACCTATGCTGCATGTGCCTCTTGTTCCTGGATATGGTCCCTGCTCGTCCCTATTTCCTGCCACGCTGTGTGGTGCAGATGCAGTGCTGGATTGTCCCCAGGGCCGTGCTCCTCAGTCAAAATTCAATTCCATCTCATTTGCTATTGTGTCATGCTCTCCATAGTTTTTCGGTGGCATGGTGGGTCAAAAAACTGTGTCTTGCATGCCCTACATATGTACCTTGTTTTGTAGATGTAACTCTTCTTTTGTTTCAAGCTATACACTGTGACCTATGTAGATTGGACTCATGTGACATATGTATACAGGTGTATGATTAATTTCTGTCTCTTCACCCTGCCCACAGCATCGTCGGGGGACACGGAGGGAGACATGGGCACAGAAGGAGCAGAGGGACTGAGCACCAGTGCCAGCGGTGACATCGGGGCTGGCACATCAAGTGGGACAGAGGCGGAGGAGAGTGAACCCGGGGACCTGTCGACTGGCACAACAGAGTATGAAGCTGACGGGTCCGAGGATGATCTCTCCGAGTGGGCGGCGGCTGCACCAGCAGCTGACAGCGGCACTACATCTCGCCCCGCCCCCTCCATTGCCATCAGCCGCCTCCCACTTGCTCGTGTCCCTTCCCAGCGTGCCCGGTCACTACATGTCTCCTTCCTGCCAGGCACCGCACCCCCTGCCCCTGTCTCCACTGCTGCCGCCAATGCCGAGTCTGTGGACATCCAGCGGCAGTTGCGTCAGGCTGCGATCCTTAATGTCCTCCATGGCCACAGCCAAGTGCTGCACAACATGGAGGCATACTTGGAGGGCATTCATTCATCGCAGGCTGACCAACGCAGCTTGCTGAGGTCGATAGACTCGACACTGACTGCAGCAGTGGGTCTCCTGCAGCGCTACGTCCCACCCCCTACCCCTGCCCCATCCACACTTCCCACTCCCATGCCTGTCCCACTTACACCCAGATGTCAGCATGCACCCACCACAACACACACAGGCACCACACCAGCAGGGAAGGTCCACCGCACACCTCCTGACACGCACACACAGGGTGAAGTAGGCACACCCACTGGGTCGGGGGGCAAACGTGTGACACGCAGCCAGAGTGGGAGTCCGCATTCCACCCAATCCACTCCCTCCAAATCCCCTCCCCTCAGCTCTCCTGGCCACATCTCCCCCAAAGACTCCTTCATGGCCGCTCTGTCCCTGAGCCCCACAGTGACACCACCACGCAAGCGGTCAAGGAAGTCCTCGGTCAGGGTGGTTGATTCCCCCCCCCCTGTCTACACCCTCCCCAGTGGCACTGCGACCCATCCCTCTGACCCCCCCCTCCTTGGGGCCTGTGGTTCCTTCGGGTGCAGGGGATTCCCTGGAGGACCTTGCTAAGGTGTGCAGCGAGATCCTGGCCTCCGCCTTTGGCCCTGCCCCACCCCCTGTGGTGGAGTCCTCCATCCCTGCACCCACGACGCCTACCCTTCACCCTCCTGTCCCTGCGGTGCCTGTTTCTTCCCCCCCACATGATGCCCTCACCCCTGTGGAAGACGACGGAATGTAACTGTGCAGGCAAGCTAGGGGACACGCATCCCACTGTGTCCCCCGATCCAGCTGTGACTTCAGGACTGCCCAATGGGCTTTGTAAATATTGAACTTTCTACGAACATACAAATTTTGATATTGCTGATGAAAGCCATTTTTGTTTCCTTTGAACACTACTGCTTTTCTGATATTGCTGTTGGTGGGGCTGCTACATGATTTTGGGTGGTGATCATGTGTTGGTTGTGTGGGAAATGTAGTAGTGTGCTGGTCATAGGGGGGACCCTGGGATCTGTGTGCCATCACACGGTGTTAGCTAGGTTTCTCTGTTCATGTAAGCAGTTGCTGCATGGTGAAATTGTCCAAAGGTGTATTCCTTCCTCTGTGTACCCTGACATCTTCCCTGCAGGGTGTTCCCAATATTTCGCGCTGAGCTGTGTGTACATTAGCTGGGTGTGTGACAGACTCCTTCTACTTTGCACATGCATGCTGAGCGATGTCTCCACTTGCATCATTCGTGGCATTCTTGGTAGTCATTGTACTTGTCTATGTGGACTATTGACATGACTTCATGTGTACATGTTATCTTTTCTGCGCTATGCATGCGTATACTCCCAGCCTCGCACACATGTGGTACATGTACTGCAGGGTCTTTGTGCACCTGACTGAAATTTGTGGGCATGGTATCTGTGGCTACTCCACCCTTTGCGTTCCATGGGGACTGCTGTGAGTGATAGGCACCCACCCCTCCTGCGTCTGGGCACTGCTGGGAGGACTCTGCACCCACACCTCCTGTCTCTGGGCACTGCTGGGAGGACTCTGCACCCACCCCTCCTATGTCTGGGCACTGCTGGGAGGACTCTGCACCCACCCCTCCTGTCTCTGGGCACTGCTGGGAGGACTCTGCACCCACCACTCCTATGTCTTGGCACTGCTGGGAGGACTCTGCACCCACCCCTCCTGTGTCTGGGAACTGCTGGGAGGACTCTGCACCCACCCCTCCTGTCTCTGGGCACTGCTGGGAGGACTCTGCACCCACCCCTCCTATGTCTGGGCACTGCTGGGAGGACTCTGCACCCACCCCTCCTGTCTCCGGGCACTGCTGGGAGGACTCTGCACACACCCCTCCTATGTCTTGGCACTGCTGGGAGGACTCTGCACCCACCCCTCCTGTCTCTGGGCACTGCTGGGAGGACTCTGCACCCACCCCTCCTATGTCTGGGCACTGCTGGGAGGACTCTGCACACACCACTCCTGTCTCTGGGCACTGCTGGGAGGACTCTGCACACACCCCTCCTGTGTCTGGGCACTGCTGGGAGGACTCTGCACACACCCCTCCTGTCTCTGGGCACTGCTGGGAGGACTCTGCGCCCACCCCTCCTGTCTCTGGGCACTGCTGGGAGGACTCTGCACCTACCCCTCCTGTCTCTGGGCACTGCTGGGAGTGATAGGCACCCACCCCTCCTGTCTCTGGGCACTGCTGGGAGGACTCTGCACCCACCCCTCCTATGTCTGGGCACTCCTGGGAGGACTCTGCACACACCCCTCCTGTCTCTGGGCACTGCTGGGAGGACTCTGCACACACCCCTCCTGTGTCTGGGCACTGCTGGGAGGACTCTGCACACACCCCTCCTGTCTCTGGGCACTGCTGGGAGGACTCTGCACACACCCCTCCTATTTAGCAATATGTACGCTTTGTCCATACACGTGTGTGGGTTCGCTCCATGGGGGTACGGGTCGTACTTACACTGTTGGGGTGGGGGTACGCTCCATACGTCCGCGGGTGAGGGTACGTGTCGTACTTACACTGTTGGGGTGGGGGGTACGCTCCATGCATACGCAGGTGGGGGGACGTGTCGTTCGTACTATGTTGGCATGGGGGGTACGCTCCTTGCATACGTGTGTGGGGGGACGTGTCGTACTTACACTATTGGGGTGGGGGGTACGCTCCATACGTACGCGTGTGAGGGTACGGGTCATACTTACACTGTTGGGGTGGGGGTACGCTCCATACGTACGCAGGTGAGGGTACGGGTCGTACTTACACTGTTGGGGTGGGGGTACGCTCCATACGTACGCGGGTGGGGGGACGTGTCGTACTTACACTGTTGGCATGGGGTGTACGCTCCATGCATACGAGGTGGGGGTACGTGTCGTACATACACGGTTGGGGTAGGGGTACGCTCCATGCGTCCGCGTGTGACGGTACGGGTCGTACTTACACTGTTGGGGTGGGGGTACGCTCCATGCATACGGGGTGGGGGTACGGTCCGTACATATCCGTCCCAACGCTATGTGATGCTTGTGCGGCCCGTACCCAGGCATTTGCCACGTGGGTATGAGCTGTCCCGCCATTGTTGGGGTGACGTAGGTGTGGGCGTGGTACGACTCGTACCCACACTCTTAAGGCGTGGGTACGGGACGTACCTGTCTGGTTGTGTTGCCGGTTCGCGTCGTCAAGAACTTCCGTTGTGGCGGTCGCTGGCTTAGCTGGACACACCCCCACCCCCTCGTAGTGACCAGGGCCTGAGGGTCAGGTATGTCCAGGGCATGTGTGCTGTGTGACTATGTTGGGGGTTTTGTGGCCTGCCCTGGACCTGCCACCCCCCCCTTTCCCCCCTCCCTTTGTTGTTCTGACCTTCTGCAGCGTCTGCGTCGTAACCTGTAGAGGAGGTCGACTGCTATGAGGGCCGGGATGACACGTAGGTTCGGGTCCATGTCTGTCCGTCGCATACGGGTACTCCTTGTTCACGTCGTCCTGTCTGTCCGTCGCGTACTGGTACTCCTTGTTCGCGTCGTCCTGTCTGTCCGTCGCGTACTGGTACTCCTTGTTCGCGTCGTCCTGATTTCCCGGCAGTTTTTGGCAGCCGGAAAATATTCACCGTGCGGGATGACGTCGGTGCGAATCGTAATTCCTGGTTCGTGAATGGCAGGCTGCATGCGTCCCGACGTCAGGTCGGCGCTTTCCCGGATCGCATTTGTATGTTTATTTTCGTCGGTCGGGGTTTTGTACGATTCGTACGGAAATGGTGTTTCCGTGCGAATCGTAATTCCATGTTGGTATATTTAGACGACCGGGTACGCGTCGGACGGAGAATATGCTCCGTCCGACGGTTCGTACCCGCTTTTTACCGGATCGTGATCGGCACCCAGGTCTTTTTTCTAATCTTCTATATTGTACTCGTTTGTCTTCCCCCCACTTCATAAGATGGACCCCTTCCCTTTTGAAATGAGGTACTGTATCAACTTAGGAGTCGGCAACTTATTTATGGTTTGCAACCAGAATTATCGTCACAAACCATTGATAAATAATTTAGCAATTTGGTGTTTGGAAGGGACACCATCATCATCCCCCTTTCAAAATCCTAGTTTGCCATTTATAAAATGGTTTCTGAATCACAATATAGTTTACTACATTAGAACATTTTTTTAGTGGTCGCAAATAATCCGACTCACCAAATTGGAAGGTTTGTAATGGGTGAAAAGCTCTGTAGATCTGGCTCAAGATTATTTTTCAGTATATAAATCCGTAAAACGTATGGGTAAAAATTCATGCACATAAACAACCCAGCCTGTGATGCAGTCACCCTAGCGAAATGGTGCAAGCATGCTTGCAATAGCCCTAGGGCGCACACTGTGCACCACCACAATGAGAGAGCTGAAATGTTCCATATGTTTGTAAAAATGGAGCATTTATACTCTCTCCCTTACGTGCAACACAGCATAACAACTTTGCTTGTTGCTCTGAGTTGTGTGAATACTAGTTAATATTCCCTTGTGTGTTTTTTGAGTCAGCCCTGCTTGTTTCTGAAAGCTTGAAAACTGTTGATTTTGCACAGCAAACCTTTGGTTGATAGCATTTTTTTTGGGGGGGGGGGCAGGGGGGAACAGACGCTTTCTTTTGCAGCTGTTTTTTAGTCAAATATTTCCCAGTAAAAAAGTTTGGCTAATTTATCAGTCCAGTGCTAATGTTTTGGGGGTGTTAGTGGTATAGGAAGTGTTGGTGCCTGTCAAAATCTTCGTGTAATATGTTGATCTGATGCTTTGTGTGGTGAAAGAGGTAGGGGAAAAACACCCTGCAACCCCTAAGTTTTGAAGGACCAAGAAATCCTACAATTGTAACAAAAAATACTATGCACACGCTGTTAGTGTCCAATGAAAGTTCATCATGTGTTTGAATCACAAACGTTAGTAATGCCTCATTAAGGGGCATATTAACAAGACAGGCGATAAAATTATCGCCGCTTTAGCGGCAGAAAACTGCCGCTAAAACGGCGATAATGGGCTTGATAATATGCTCTATGGAATTCCAATTGAAACCCATGTTAGATGTGAAGAACATTTAACATGGGCTTCAATTGGAATTCCATAGAGAATATTATCAAGCCCATTATCGCCGTTTTAGCGGCAGTTTTCTGCCGATAACCGGCGATAATTTTATCGCCTGGCTTGATAATATGCCCCAAAGTCTTTTCTTTGTCTTTTTATTCCAACACAAAAAGTCCAGACAACACATGTTTTGTCGCTCGGGGATAAGCCCTCGACTTCTTCAGTGCTGTTCAGGTTTTCGTATTAAGTGTTGAGTAACCGAATATATGACGTTACTTTGCATGCGTTTAGTACGCATGCCATTACTACACGGTCGTTAGTACGACCGCGTTTTTAGTTCGCATTACTTTCCTACGCAATTCGGAACAACGAATTACAGTAGGGGGTGCTGGATGTTGGAATAGTATAATTTACTATTCCAACTCCAGTCTATGCGGACACTAGGGAAGGTGTTGGATTTTAAATCCAACACCTCCCCCCCCCCAACCCAAGTCGCTGTTCCAACTTGCGTAGTAAAGGTTTTCTAAGTAACAACGCGTGCGTACTAACGTCTGCGTATTAACGCCTGCTAAGTAAACGCCGTTTACCGAGTAACCACTCCACCGTTTGGAACTCCGACCTGGCTGGTCAATTAAGTCCATTTCAATTAGTCTAATTAAAATCCACAAAGGTTGTGTATGAATGCTCAGTGTAACGAGTCGATAGTCTGTCCGTGCTGATATAAAGATTTGTCGTGTTAAGTAAGCCAAAGTAAATTGAACGATCTGCAGCGAGTACGCTCAGGTCCGAGATCGGAGCCAGGTGTGCGATCTGTGCCGGAACTTCATTGAACGCTAACATCGTGTGCATAGGAGTTTTTGTTAATTTATCGGTCCACTCAAAGCAAATCCACAAACTCTGTATTTCTTTGGATACCTATAATGTTGGGGGAAAAGGATGCAAATTTGGCATGGGTATGTTACGTGAAAAGAATGTTATGGAGGCTTAAGCACCTGGTACCTGAAATAGCAAAGAAAAACCTGACAACTGGCATGGAAAATTGTCTGCTGTTAAGGGGTTAAGGTATAATTTATGCGTAGGAGTTTGCAGAAGATTTTAGGAAAGCCAGTCTTGATTGGCTTTCAGAAAAAGGCCTTTAATAACACAAATAATGCAGATCGAATTCAGTTTAAAAAACATGTTAGCCTTCTCTGAGTACCACTCAGGTGATGCTAATGGAGTTGTTTGAGGTAAATAAACAAGAACTTGCTGAAGACCAGGAAGAGGTACCTTTATTGTCATGCAGACAGTTCTGAAATTATACCACCTAGAGGGATAAAGAGATATGCATCAGCTCATGGCTAACTTAGTCAAAGGAATAATACATGCTGCAGTCTCAGTTGCTGTAACTCAAGTAACATATATAACATCTTGCTCACTGTAAAGACGCTGAAACCATGCTGAGTGTGAGGGACTTAATAGCTTTTACCTGTTATTCAATTAACTTCAGGTTTTTGTTCCATATATGCAGCAGGAAGCCCGGCACCAGCTAAAAGAATCCCTCTACTCATATGAATGATTTACTAATTTGACAAAAGACACACCTCATGGGGCAATGTTAGGATAAGAATACATATGAGAAGTGTCTATCATGTTGTGGTTTGAACAAATGACAACACTTAAAAAAAAGGTGGGAAAGCATGCAATCTAATTATGGTACTGTATTCAGAATTTATTCAGGATTTTGTTTTTGAAGCTCACTTCAGAAGGGTGGAATCATACCTCCCACACCAGTTACCGATGTGGAGGTATAATGTTTTGTTGCAGCCGTTTCAATGATAGCATTTTACGCGAGCATATAATGCACCTCTACCTATATGTCTGGCTGCGTCACTGACAACTCGGGAGAATGGTCTCCGAAGGCTGCAGAGGTGCTCTGCTCATACAGGGGCACCCTCTCACGTAAAACCCAGCACCCTGCCTTCATGATTGCCAAGGCCTGCTAGAGAAGTGACTGATAGGTTTTAAGTGGAGAGACCTATAGATATAGTAAACCGATATCTAAAGTAAGTGGTGCATGCACCATCTTACAAATTCTACAATGGCTGCCTGTAGTTCCATTTTGCATAGTCTCTCATGGGTGGCATAATACATACTTCATCACATGGGAGGCCTTGGGGGTACCTATGCGTTGGGTACATGCGTACCATCTACTAGGAACTGACAAGGGTACCCCAGTATCCAATCTGGAGTGTACCCAAGTACATGGGATAACATTTTAGGGAGAAAGCAGATTGACTGGGGTCCTGATTAGCAGGATCCCAGTCAAACTAGCCAAAAACAGTGTAACATCAAGCAAAAAGTGGGGGTAATCATAAGCAGCAGATCCTACTTTCCTACACCAGGTTAGTCATCATAATGATAAAGGTGTTTCATGACAGTCAAACATCCATATATTAAGCTGCTATAAATTTGCGAGAATCATTCAAATGTATTCAATTGGCTTGCAATATTTTAGTGCATAATATAGATTCTACTTCTAAAGGGCACCTTACTTGCTGTCTTTCTCTGGATACTCTTATGTGGATCTTTGAGCTAATAGGACCAATGCCCTCTGCTTTTTTTTCATTGTCCTGGAGATATTTCACTTTTACAGTCTCTTCTTTATTGTATTAGTTAGAAAGTAAAATAGTTATGTCTCTAAATTAAAATAGTTATGTCTCAGTTTTTCATCTGAGACACATGTTTCGATGTGACGTTGTTCCATTTTACGTGGCGGGTATTAGAAAACCCCCTGAAAATTTGTCTGAGCAATTTAAATATAGGAATAGTGGTGAAGAATATGATTCTCTTTGCTTTATTGCAATGGGACTTTTACATGTTGCAAACAAAACTTCATTTAACACAAATCATAAACTGAGGTATTGCACCATCACTCAAAGATGATTGAACTAGGAATTTTTGGTTTTGTTTGTGGTTTTGCTTTTTTGGCACGAATAAAGTCATGTGCCCCTGACTCTGAGCAATGAACGATGTATTTCACAACATCTCCTAGCCTGCTGTTCATTAGTAGAGCAAGAACCTGCTCATTGTGTGTACAATGACCGGAGACATACATTTGTATCAGAGAAAGTAATGTTTTTGTAATCTCACGTACATTTGGTAAATTATTTTTTTTTACAGAGACAAAACCTGATTCTGGTACAGGTGAAAAAAATAAAGAAAACATTTTGACCGATCAAGTGCCGGGAGAAACTTCTGAAATTTCCAAAAATGGTAAATGAATTTTAATTTGAATCTTGTATGGTTTAAGATATGTAATGTTAAATATTAATTTAATTCCAAATGGGAATGAACTTTGTCTCTATCGTTTCCAATTGATCTGTATCCAACAGCGATGAGTGTGACTAGCACTCTCTAAATGTTTGTTTCCCAGCTAGTTCAGCTAAATGTTAAAAATGCTATTGCATTAATAGGGCTATTTTCGATTCCTCTTGAATTGTTAGGAATTGTAGAGGGCAGCATCTATGATTATTAAATTATAAAAGCCCAACAAGCACATGCATTTATTGGCCAGTGTCCCTCTGGGGATTGCAGAGATAAAAGGCAAGAGTCGAGGCATTTCTTAATACTGCAACTAATTAGCATTCTCCTTGAAATCAGACAGATGATTGCATAGAGCTTTAGCAACAGAGGAATATTTTCCTGTGAATCTTTATTTAATCTGCCTTTAGGTGACTGAAATTGCCTGACACCAAGGTGCCAATTACGATCCGGTAAAAATTTTCCCCGTACGACTCGTATCCGGTCTTTTTACCGTACGAATCGTACAAGTGCCGTACAAACTGCCAATCACGATTCGCATGGTAAAAAGTCCATACGAACCGCATTGGGAATTATTCCCCACACGTCCTCGGGTCGGAAAATGTGTCCGACACGTCCTCGGACGATTTACCGTACAAATGTGAAAAGTGAAGTCTGACCGAGGAATCACGATCCATCCCGTGCGTCCGATGTTACAACCGTATGGAAAAAACACCGTCCGCACCGAACTCCCATAGCAACCATGGAGACATGTGCCCGCATACGCGCCCAACACTCCCCCCAGCCGCCTAACGTCCGAGACGTACCCCCGTGTATGTACACCCCCACCCGTGTATGTACACCCGTGTACCTGTCCTACCCCCGTGTATGTACACCCGTGTACGTGTCCTACCCCCGTGTATGTACACCCGTGTACGTGTCGTACCCCCCCGTGTATGTACACCCCTGTACGTGTCGTACCCCCGTGTATGTACACCCCTGTACGTGTCCTACCCCCGTGTATGTACACCCCTGTACGTGTCGTACCCCCGTGTATGTACACCCCTGTACGTGTCCTACCCCCGTGTATGTACACCCGTGTACGTGTCCTACCCCCGTGTATGTACACCCGTGTACGTGTCCTACCCCACGTGCATGTACACCCGTGTACGTGTCGTACCCCTCCGTGTATGTACACCCCTGTACGTGTCGTACCCCCGTGTATGTACACCCCTGTACGTGTCGTACCCCCCGTGTATGTACACCCCTGTACGTGTCCTACCCCCGTGTATGTACCCCCCTGTACGTGTCGTACCCCCCGTGTATGTACACCCCTGTACGTGTCGTACCCCCGTGTATGTACACCCCTGTACGTGTTGTACCCCCCCCTGTATGTACACCCCTGTATGTGTCGTACCCCCGTGTATGTACACCCCTGTACGTGTCGTACCCCCCTGTATGTACACCCGTGTACGTGTCGTACCCCCATGTATGTACACCCCTGTACGTGTCGTACCCCCGTGTATGTACACCCGTGTACGTGTCGTACCCCCGTGTATGTACACCCCTGTACGTGTTGTACCCCCGTGTATGTACACCCCTGTACGTGTCGTACCCCCCGTGTATGTACACCCCTGTACGTGTCGTACCCCCGTGTATGTACACCCCTGTACGTGTCGTACCCCCCGTGTATGTACATCCCTGTACGTGTCGTACCCCCCGTACGTGTCGTACACCCCGTGTATGTACACCCCTGTATGTGTCGTACCCCCGTGTATGTACACCCCTGTACGTGTCGTACCCCTGTGTATGTACACCCCTGTACGTGTCGTACCCCCCGTGTATGTACACCCCTGTACGTGTCGTACCCCCCCTGTATGTACACCCCTGTACATGTCGTACCCCCCGTGTATGTACACCCCTGTACGTGTCGTACCCCCCGTGTATGTACACCCCTGTACGTGTCGTACCCCCGTGTATGTACACCCGTGTACGTGTCGTACCCCCGTGTATGTACACCCCTGTACGTGTCATACCCCCGTGTATGTACACCCCTGTACGTGTCGTACCCCCCGTGTATGTACACCCCTGTACGTGTCGTACCCCCCCCTGTATGTACACCCCTGTACGTGTCGTACCCCCGTGTATGTACACCCCGGTACGTGTCGTACCCCCCGTGTATGTACACCCCTGTACGTGTCGTACCCCCCCAGTGTATGTATACCCGTGTACGTGTCGTACCCCCCGTGTATGTACACCCCTGTACGTGTCGTACCCCCCGTGTATGTACACCCCGGTACGTGTCGTACCCCCGTGTATGTACACCCCTGTACGTGTTGTACCCCCCAGTGTATGTACACCCCTGTACGTGTCGTACCCCCCGTGTATGTACACCCCTGTACGTGTCGTACCCCCTGTGTATGTACACCCCTGAACGTGTCGTACCCCCGTGTATGTACACCCCTGTACGTGTCGTACCCCCGTGTATGTACACCCCTGTACAAGTCGTACCCTGTGTATGTACATCCCTGTACGTGTCGTACCCCACCCGTGTATGTGCACCCCTGTACATCAGAGTCGTACCCCCACCCGTGTATGTACACCCGTGTACGTCAGAGTCGCACCCCCACCACAACCTCCTAAGTACGGTGCGCACCCCAGGCCCCAACATCACAACCGCATGTACGAGTCGTACCAAGCCACACACAAGGACAGCACTGTACAACAAAATGGCCCATGTACACCCCGTACACACGCTAAAAACGCACGTACACAACCAGGACAAAACAAAACGACACAAGAATACACCATTCGAATGGCACAAAGCCACTAAACATGTCCAACAACCACTAAAACAACACATTCACTGACCTGCAACTGCCAAAAACAAACAGAGGCCCAAAACACCACCACTCCTTATAACACACCCACCCAAACTTCAAACACAGCCACACCCACCAATGGACCAATAAAAAGGGCCCACACACACAAACCATGAGCCTTTGCAACAGACTCACTGCTGCCAGACCCCACAGACAACCCACAGCACCATACTACAAGCTTTACCACACCTTACACTTGCACACCTTCACACAACCACCTTCACAAACACCCCCTCATCACATTCACACACACACACACCTGCACAACCACACCCACACACCCACAACCATCCACACACCCCCCCATCCACCCCCACACCCCTCACCATGCCCACTAACAAGAATCCAAAGTTCAGTAACCGAGAGTTGGAGGTCCTTGTCGATGAAATCCTCAGAGTCGAGCCACACCTCTTTGGAACATTGGTCAGACAGACCAGCATGTCAGAAAAAACCGCCATGTGGCAGACCATCGTCGATACTGTGAATGCTGTTGCGGACACCAGAAGGAACAAGCAGGAATGCCAAGCCAGGTGGTACGATCTGCGGAGGAGGGTCCGAGCCAAGATGACGGACGAACACAACCAGGCCAACGTCACTGGAGGAGGGCCGTCCTGCAGACCCGTACACTACCATCCCTGGGAGGAGAGGGTGATGGCCATACTGCCGGTGGAGGCAGTCGAAGGATTAGGAGGACTCCGAGACCCGGGTGAGTACACAAACAACGCACCTCACATGGGGGGAACGTCATCCACAACCAAACTCACAAACAGGCACGCAAACACCCAAGCTATCGCATGACTCAACCACACTCCATGAACACGCACATGCCACTGGCGCCACCATGCCCCATGCACCCAGCTGGACAATGTCAAGTCACAGGCCACAGAAGACACCAACACATGACACGATAAGCCAGATGGCGGGAGGGTGGGCCACAAAAATCACATAGTGCAACTCAGAAGGAGACAACAATGCCCTCTGCCCATATGGCCTAGGTCACAGCCAGACAAACACTGTGTCCCCACACAGGAAAGACTCGCCAGCAAATGGCGGACGCCTTGCATTAACACATGGGGGTGAAGGCACGTTTTTGCACATGACAGCAGCTAATGAACAGCCAACACTGTGAAAGAGTGGCAGCACACACCACCACAGCAGCAGCGCTGACACAGACACTACACCCAATGGGTGCCTGGAGATCAGAAACAAACTCACATCAACAAGCCCAGGGCCATTCAAAGATCTGCTAACAGTGTGTGCCCAGGAAGCTGGGCTGAGGTGACAGAGGGTGACACACAGAGGGAGGGAGAGGAGGACAGAGAGGGAGGGAGACACAGGGAGACGGACAGAGGGAGGAGGCTGACACACAGAGGGAGGGACAGGGGGACAGAGAGGGAGGGAGACACGGGAAGACGGACAGAGGGAGGAGGCTGACACACAGAGGGAGGGACAGGGGGACAGAGAGGGAGGGAGAGGGGGACAGAGAGGGAGGGAGACACAGGGAGACGGACAGAGGGAGGAGGCTGACACACAGAGGGAGGGACAGGGGGACAGAGAGGGAGGGAGACACGGGAAGACGGACAGAGGGAGGAGGCTGACACACAGAGGGAGGGACAGGGGGACAAAGAGGGAGGGAGAGGGGGACACAGAGGGAGGGAGACACAGGGAGAGCAAATCAGCCTTGTGGTGTGTGGGAATGTCTGCTCGTCAGCAGGTGGACTGCGTGCATGTAGACAAGGGTGGCCAGTGCCAGCACCCCCCCTCTCCTCCATGGCAAAACACAGGGCCATGTCACAACCTGTGCACGAGCACAACAACAGCTACCTGCATTATCTAAGTGTGTGGAACCACTCCATATGCCCACGTACAGTGCAACATGGAAGGCGCCAATGCATGGCTCACCACACCTGCCCACTCCACTGCTGACTGCAGTCACACTTGACGCAGCAAGTAAGACTGTGCCACACATAGTTAAAGGCGCCAAAGTGGTGCCCAAGGGACACACCCATGCACAAGTTCACTGTGAGTGGAATGCAAGACAGATCCTAATTCCCAGAGGAAATGTTCCAACTTTGAAACTGATGAAACATGGATGTTGCATGGACCAAAATTAACATTGTCTCACACACAGGTCAACCTCGTGGTTCACCCCCCAACACTGGGGGGGAAGACTCACAGGACCCGGCTCTGCGGGAGGCTGATCCCACCGGCAGCGACGACTCTCACCACTCTGTGGACGACCCCGACCAACCTGGCCCCTCTGGTGTCCAACGACCTGCAGCACCTGCGTCAGGTACAACGGAGCCAACCACCACCCCCACTCCTGCCACATCCCAGGAGACACCCAGGATCCCTGCCCCACCACCACAAAGCAGCCAGGCTGGCCAGGAGGGACACGGTGTCCCGGGCACCCAGGAGGAGGCAGGCGACAACGCCAATGCCACCCCTCAGGGGTCTCGGAGACCCGATGTACCCAGAAGGGCAGGCCAGGTGCAAGTGGGCAGGGGTGGTGGGAGTGGAGGACGGCGGAGGCGCCAGCCTGACCAGTTGGCTGGGGATCCGGTATATTCCCATGTCCGAAACATCCTGGACACATACCGGCAGGACACCACGGGCATGGCCCAGGTTGTGTCCGTCCTCGAGGGGATCAAGACCCAGCAGGCCCAGCAACATGCGGAGCTACATGCCTGTCTACTGCAACACCAACGGAGGATGGAGGACGGACAGGCTGAGCTCGTGACGGTGTACATGGGAATTCACAATACACTCCGTCGGATGGCCGACAACATGGGCAACCCTCCCTGTGCCAGAAGGCGTAGAACATCACCACCCACAGGGAGGTACCAGGAGGAGGAGGAAACATCCGATGGAGCATCCCAAACATCGTCGCGTCCTGCTTCTGAGGGTCCCCGCAGGAGGCCGGGTCGTCCACGGAAAGGACCGTGAGGGTCGGCGCTACATCACCATCTCCCAGGACACCTGGCCTGGCACCTGGCCCACTGGAGCAACAGCATCACAGCATCAAGAGACATTCTCTGCCACATGGCCTTGCTGGTCACTGTCTGACCAATGTTGACAAAGACTGTGGCATGGACTCTGAGGATTTCCAATGGCAAGGACACCAACTCCCCTACTGAACTTTGGATTCCAAACTCCCGGAAAGCCCCTCACGTCATACCCTTCCCCCACCCCCCCCCACAAAAATAAAAAGTCACACCATGAAGAGAAGATGCCTGCTGGTTGCATTATTACCTTACATGTGTCTTGTAAAGTCTAAACATGCCTGAGTTCTCTTTTGACTTCAACCATCCACACCCTGGGGCCTGAGTCTGGCACAGGACACACGGGTCACAGTGTATTAGGCAAGACAGACATGGAGCACCATACACACCCGTGATGGGCCCAACCAGCTGAGGGGGTGGCCGCACAACCGTGCTGACAGACACATTGAGTACAGCAACAGTCATGCGCAGAGGTCAGGGATCCTGTCCAGTGTCCTGGGGGGCACCCAGGTATGTGTAGACAGGTTGCAGAACCATGTCCTGCAAGCTTGAGTCCGGTGGATGCAGAGAATGGGGGCCTGCCCAACGTTGGATGCATGGGGATGGCACATGTCACAATACCCACACAGTCATGGACATCATGCACAATACACACTCTCATCCCACACACACAGCTTGCATCTTGCTACTCGACACATAGACACATAGCCACTATCACGGAAAACCATGCCAGACATGCCGGATGCACCGTGGCAACACACCAGCATTGACTGAGAAGAGGCACCTTGGAGGCATAGGGACACCTTTATTAGTCATGCATTCCAGAATGCAGAGGCAACTTGAAGTACACATGAACACTTCATGTGGAGTAACATGTGGGTCCAACACTGGCACCCCCCTTCTGCAGCACAAATGCGTGATAGCCATGGAACTGGCACACAATTGTCGGCTAACAGCTAAACACCCACAGCTGCTCACGGAGAGACTGCCATACACCATAGATCCGCTGATGTAGAAGTCCCACACCATGCCAAGCCAATGCAAACCGTATGTGTCCGAGGGCAGTGTTACACACATTGATGCCATCATCACAATCCACTATCCCATCACTGATGACTGTCAACAAGTCAGACCATCTATTCAGGTGTACACAGCTGCATGGCATGTGTACCATGGTGATGCAACATGTCTGCAGAGGAACCAAACATCCACAGGGGCAGTGTGCATACATCGTGAACAACTGCCACACCCAATACACCCCTGATGCATCCCTTACCCTAAGGAGACTTCCAAACGTGTCCGTGCCTGTAACGCTGAGTCAGCACACGATGACGTGTCCATGAGGAATAGCAGTGCCACAACAATGCAAGCAGCAGACGGCATGCACAAGTACCTGGGGAAGAGAGACACACAAGAAGTCAGCCACAAAAAGCACAGCCACTTGCATGTGCATTTACTCGACACATGTATGGATGACAACATGCTAGGTCACAATTATGACTGGCAAAATACAACCATCACTGGCACCATCACTCCAGTGACACATCCACACACACCTCTGACTCATGTGGCATACATGCAGATGGACACTCACATCGCAACAAATGCCACACGGGGACCAATGCATGCACACTCAGACACTGGTACTCACCACTAAGCAAAGAAGTCGCGTATGAGCCGAGTCCGGATGTCCTCTTGCGGCTCCACATCCTCCACATCACTAGCCCCATTGCCAAGCCCTTTGTCCTCCACGGGTGGATGGTCCTCGTCATCTCGATCCAGGATGAGTGGCACAGCTTTCTCAACTGCCATGTTGTGCAGCATGCAGCAGACCATGAAGATTTTGCAGACCTTCGCAGGGGCATATGGGAGGGCGCCGCCGGTCTTGTGTAGGCACCTGAATCGGCTCTTCAGCAGGTCAAATGTCCTCTCTATCACTCGCCTTGTCCGGCCATGGGCGGAGTTGTAGCGGACCTGGGCC
The DNA here is from genome assembly GCF_964204655.1 of Triturus cristatus. Lineage (NCBI taxonomy): Eukaryota > Metazoa > Chordata > Amphibia > Caudata > Salamandridae > Triturus > Triturus cristatus. The sequence continues at coordinate 821,450,579 of NC_140588.1, read as the reverse complement.
GGCGTGATGGGGTTGCGGAGAGGTGTGATCAGCCATGGCATGTTGGGATAGCCAGCGTCCCCTACATGGGAAGCACATGGACATCGTTAGAACTGGAGAAGCGGTCGTGCCGGTGGTCTACGCAAAATACAGGACAGATAGACTGTACCCACCAACAACACATGCTCGTTCGTTGCGCAGCTGCGTCATCATTTCAGGCACCCTGCTACGCCTCATGATGTAGGCATCGTGTGCTGATCCTGGAAAACGAGCACAGACATGTGAAATCACCATGTTGGACAGACACACCACAAGGGCATTGAAGGAGTGGTAGTGCTTGCGATTCCGGTACGCTACCTCCTGTGCCTGTGGTGGTACCAAAGCAACATGTGTCCCATCTATGGACCCAATGACATGGGGCATCCCTCCCAGGGCATAGAATCCACGCTTGACCCCAGTCAACATTTCAGGGGTTGGGAAATGGATGAAATCATCCAGGTGAATCAACATGGCCTCTAAGAAATCATGCAGCACACGGCAGAACATGCTCTGGGACATGCCACCAACATGAGCTATGGTATTTTGAAAGGTACCCGTGGCTAGAAAATGTAGGGCTGCCATTACCTTCAGCTTGGGTGTCAGTGCCGTAGGATACTTGTGCAGCGGTTGCAGGTGTGGTGCCAGTCTCTCCGTCAACTCCAGAATCAACCGTTGGGGGAAGCGGTAGCACCGGATACGATCATTCTCCCGCATGGCAGCCAAGTCCGGAATTGCTCGGGGAAGAGGCGGCGCTCTGCAGTAATTTGGAAGTGACAAGGAAGAGTGAGTGCACCACAACAACAAATAATTTGTACTGAGCACATGTTAATCTGTCTATACACATATGCTACATACTGAGTCAGGTATGTGCCACATGCCCTGGACACGTATGGCTGCCAGGTGACACTCCTACCAAGAGCCAGCTACACACGGAGATTGAGAACCTCCACATGCCATGGCATGGGATTAGCTGTGTCCCAGTGCAAGTGAACAGCCAGACGCAAGACAGGAGTGACATACACCCACACATCAGCAGAAGTAGGATGCCGATTGCAGAGACTGGTAGCGGAACACTAGAGCCACAGGTCACATGACATTACACTAGGACAGCCCACACACCTTGCCATAAAGGTGCACATGTCATGACTCACCACACATTCATAGAGAGGATGCAGACATGTCCTAGTTACGCTACTCCGTGTCCCATGCATACATACGCACCTCACATCCGATACCACATGTGGCATGGTGTGCGGAACAGTGTGCAATGTCAATCTACACACAGACACATGTTGGTTGCTGCAACAGCTGCAGCTTTTGAGGGTGCTCCAACATCAACCTAATGGGAAACCCCCACACATACATGACATAGTCACATCGTGCACCATGGTTAGTGACAACTCAGGTGTGGTAACCCCTGTACCGGGCATCAGGGGACACTTCTGTGTGTTGGTGTCCGTGCCATGCCAGTGTCGGTCATCCCAAGTGTGCAGTACGACATGCACACATGTCCAAGGAGCCAAGGGCATGCCTGGCACACATTGCACCATCACACATTACATCTGTACACATCTCATCATACATCTGGTGCCTTCTCGACTCAGGAGTAATGTGCCACATCACAGCCTGTCACACCTGTGCCCCACACATGTAGTACCGCACAGACAATGCCTTGATGTCCATCCATGGACAAGTATGTCCGCCCTATTCCTTCCTGTGTGCTGCCTGTCACCACTGTGATGTGTGAAAACCGCCGTACTGCTGCTATGACGGCCTGTGTACGTTCCCATATCACTATGGGAGTGCTGCCGTATGTGTACCCATAGTGAAAGTGAGCGTACAGGCGTGTGTACGGTCCGTACCACTATGGGTGTCCTCGCATATGCGTACTCATACTGTTACGGCCCGTACACACTATGGGTGTTCGCATACGCGAGAACACCCATAGTGAAAGTGAGCGTACAGGCGTGTGTACGGGCCGTACCACTATGGGTGTCCTCCGTATGCGTACTCGTACTGGTACGGCCCGTACACACGCCTGTACGCTCACTATCACTATGAGTACGCATACGCGAGGACACCCATAGTGATAGTGAACGTACAGGCGTGTGTACGGGCCGTACCAGTACGAGTACGCATACGCGAGGACACCCATAGTGGTACGGACCGTACACACGCCTGTACGCTCACTTTCACTATGGGCGTTCTCGCGTATGCGTACCCATAGTGAAAGTGAGCGTACGCACGCGTGTACGGGCCGTACCACTATGGGTGTCCTCGCGTATGCGTACTCGTACTGGTACGGCCCGTACACACGCCTGTACGCACACTATCACTACGAGTACGCGTAGGCGAGGAAACCCATAGTGATAGTGAACGTATGCACGCGTGTACGTGCCGTTGCTATGCATTTGGGGTGCCCTAGGGGCCCGGAACGCACCGTACCTGTGGGTGAAGCTCAATTTTACATAGGGGACACATGAGGGACAAGTATTAAGGCCTACATGCATGCAGGTTGTCATGGAGACCAAGTTTCAAGTTTGAATTTGTTCTGGAAGGTGCACAGCAGAATTCAGTTGGAATGAATCTACTTTGTTGCAATGTGTTTGTGGGGTTGACATCATGCTGAAGAAAAAAACACAATGAGAACCCACTGACTGTGCTAGGTTTGAAGGGATTGGAGCAAACATAGGATGCAAATGTGAGTGACCAATCACTCTGTACTCCTGTGCATGAAACAGGCCAGCAAGGCAGATATAAGGCAGCAAGGTCCCATGAGGGAGCACTTGCCTGCACATATTTCCTATCTAACACACTGCTGCTGCTCGTGATTCCCTGGAACCATGTCAAGGTCTGTGGAGAGGTCACAGCCATTCACCCTGGAGGAGAACCTGGCATTGCTGGATGTGATACTCCCAGAGGACCCCCTGCTGTATGGGCGACCAGGGTATCAGGTGAGTGCAGAGCTACTAGCACAGACTGTGTCCCTTCTTTTGTGACAGTGACTTCTGCCATTGTGCCCAGGTGTGACACACATGCTATGTACTGTAGTGGGGGTCCCAGGGGGGGGAATGCCTGATGTCTCCCAGCAGTGCCCAGAGGCAGGAGGGGTGGGTGCCTATCACTCCCAGCAGTGCCCAGAGACAGGAGGGGTGGGTGCCTATCACTCCCAGCAGTGCCCAGACACTGGAGGGGTGTGTGCAGAGTCCTCCCAGCAGTGCCCAGAGACAGGAGGGGTGTGTGCAGAGTCCTCCCAGCAGTGCCTAGACATAGGAGGGGTGGGTGCAGAGTCCTCCCAGCAGTGCCAAGAGACAGGAGGGGTGGGTGCAGAGTCCTCCCAGCAGTGCCCAGAGACAGGAGGGGTGGGTGCAGAGTCCTCCCAGCAGTGCCCAGAGACAGGAGGGGTGGGTGCCTATCACTCCCAGCAGTGCCCAGAGACAGGAGGGGTGGGTGCAGAGTCCTCCCAGCAGTGCCCAGAGACAGGAGGGGTGGGTGCAGAGTCCTCCCAGCAGTGCCCAGAGACAGGAGGGGAGGGTGCCTATCACTCCCAGCAGTGCCCAGAGACAGGAGGGGCGGGTGCAGAGTCCTCCCAGCAGTGCCCAGAGACAGGAGGGGTGTGTGCAGAGTCCTCCCAGCAGTGCCCAGAGACAGGAGGGGTGGGGGCCTATCACTCCCAGCAGTGCCCAGAGACAGGAGGGGTGGGTGCCTATCACTCCCAGCAGTGCCCAGACATAGGAGGGGTGTGTGCAGAGTCCTCCCAGCAGTGCCCAGAGACAGGAGGGGTGGGTGCAGAGTCCTCCCAGCAGTGCCCAGAGACAGGAGGGGTGGGTGCCTATCACTCCCAGCAGTGCCCAGACATAGGAGGGGTGGGTGCAGAGTCCTCCCAGCAGTGCCCAGAAACAGGAGGGGTGGGTGTGATGCACAGTGTGAGCCTTGATAATTGATTGTGTATTTGCCCTCATTCCAACTGTGTACTTTCACTGGCATGTACTGCTTTTGCCCTTTCCCTGAGGAGTATGTCCCTATGGCAAAGGTGCAATGCGTTGGCTGCATGACATCCCTTGTTGTAACCAGCTAATTTGTTCCCATTTGTGTCTCTGTGACATGTTGCAGGTGTATTGATGTAGTGTCACTTGTTCATCCTCACAGGTAGGCGCCTCTGCCAAGGAGCTGATCTGGCTGACCGCCGTCAGTGCCGTGAGGGGTGCAGATGGTCGGAGGCGGAGCCTGTCCCAGGTGAGGAAACGCTGGCAGGATATCCGGTGCTGGACGCGGAGGATCGCACGGGTCCTGCTGGGGGACTCACCTGAGAGCCATAAGAACCGCGGGCGCCGCCGTCTCTCCCACATCCACAAGCGTGTGCTGGCGGTGGTATTTCCAGACTTGGACAGGCGCTTACAGGAGATGCAGCAGCAGGAAGGGGGCAGGTACATGTGTGTTTGTTGTGTTTCACCTGCATTTGTAAGTGCACTGTTCCATGGATGCACTGCCAGGGTTTAATGGTGCTGTGCAGATCCTGTTACCCACAGTATTGCAGTGCTCTCCTGCCTCCCTTCCCCTCCTTGCAATGTTTTCCCTGGTCTGTGTGACGTCACTCCGTCACAAGGTTATGTAGCCTGGCACCTTCTCCGCGTGTACAATGCCTGCAGCATCATGTGTGGGGGTGGTGTGTAACATGTTTTGGGACCTTGCCTGTGCCCTGTCCAGTTCTGGTCTTGTGGGTTCCATGTCAGTTGGCACTAATGCTGAGTCCAGACATGGGAGTTAGTCTCTCAAGTGTGAGGCCTTACAGCACGCATGTCCTATGTGGTGGCCTGTGACATGATGTGCATGAGTGTGCGGTACGCATAGTGCGGGGATGGTAGCGTGTGTTGCAGTCATTCCCATTCAGGAGCATGGAGTTGTGTGGCCACCACTGTCCCCAAGGGCATATTTTCCTAGGTATCATGTGTGTAATCCGAATATGTTGACAATCTCTGTGTCTACAGCATAGGTTGTGCTCTGTGCCATTGTCCCATGGCCAAATGTATATTGACGTGAAATGTAGTACAAGTGTCCACTGTACAGCCTGACCTGATTTTCCTTGTTCATACTCATGGTGGACATTGCCTGTGTGTCTTGTTACAATCATCTGATGATGCCCATTTGTACATGATTATTTGCACAGGCGCACCTTGGGTATTTTGTGTGCAACCTTGATTTGTTGCATCCCATGTGTATTTCACACAGACTAAGGGATGTAAGTGCTTCCTGTGTCTCCAAATAATAGTCTCATGTAGGGGGTGGGTGGTGCGGGCATGGCCTTCATGTCACAACCTGATATCTCCTTGCTAGGACTGGCCAGTGTGTGATGTTGGTCTGGACATGCACTCAAGGTGCAGTGGTCCAGTCATGGTGGGCATGTTTTCAGTTTAACCTATGCTGCATGTGCCTCTTGTTCCTGGATATGGTCCCTGCTCATCCCTATTTCCTGCCACGCTGTGTGGTGCAGATGCAGTGCTGGATTGTCCCCAGGGCCGTGCTCCTCAGTCAAAATTCAATTCCATCTCATTTGCTATTGTGTCATGCTCTCCATAGTTTTTCGGTGGCATGGTGGGTCAAAAAACTGTGTCTTGCATGCCCTACATATGTACCTTGTTTTGTAGATGTAACTCTTCTTTTGTTTCAGGCTATGCACTGTGACCTATGTAGATTGGACTCATGTGACATATGTATACAGGTGTATGATTAATTTCTGTCTCTTCACCCTGCCCACAGCATCGTCGGGGGACACGGAGGGAGACATGGGCACAGAAGGAGCAGAGGGACTGAGCACCAGTGCCAGCGGTGACATCGGGGCCGGCACATCAAGTGGGACAGAGGCGGAGGAGAGTGAACCCGGGGACCTGTCGACTGGCACAACAGAGTATGAAGCTGACGGGTCCGAGGATGATCTCTCCGAGTGGGCGGCGGCTGCACCAGCAGCTGACAGCGGCACTACATCTCGCCCCGCCCCCTCCATTGCCATCAGCCGCCTCCCACTTGCTCGTGTCCCTTCCCAGCGTGCCCGGTCACCACATGTCTCCTTCCTGCCAGGCACCGCACCCCCTGCCCCTGTCTCCACTGCTGCCGCCAATGCCGAGTCTGTGGACATCCAGCGGCAGTTGCGTCAGGCTGCGATCCTTAATGTCCTCCATGGCCACAGCCAAGTGCTGCACAACATGGAGGCATACTTGGAGGGCATTCATTCATCGCAGGCTGACCAACGCAGCTTGCTGAGGTCGATAGACTCGACACTGACTGCAGCAGTGGGTCTCCTGCAGCGCTACGTCCCACCCCCTACCCCTGCCCCATCCACACTTCCCACTCCCATGCCTGTCCCACGTACACCCAGATGTCAGCATGCACCCACCACAACACACACAGGCACCACACCAGCAGGGAAGGTCCACCGCACACCTCCTGACACGCACACACAGGGTGAAGTAGGCACACCCACTGGGTCGGGGGGCAAACGTGTGACACGCAGCCAGAGTGGGAGTCCGCATTCCACCCAATCCACTCCCTCCAAATCCCCTCCCCTCAGCTCTCCTGGCCACATCTCCCCCAAAGACTCCTTCATGGCCGCTCTGTCCCTGAGCCCCACAGTGACACCACCACGCAAGCGGTCAAGGAAGTCCTCGGTCAGGGTGGTTGATTCCCCCCCCCCTGTCTACACCCTCCCCCAGTGGCGCTGCGACCCATCCCTCTGACCCCCCCTCCTTGGGGCCTGTGGTTCCTTCGGGTGCAGGGGATTCCCTGGAGGACCTTGCTAAGGTGTGCAGCGAGATCCTGGCCTCCGCCTTTGGCCCTGCCCCACCCCCTGTGGTGGAGTCCTCCATCCCTGCACCCACGACGCCTACCCTTCACCCTCCTGTCCCTGCGGTGCCTGTTTCTTCCCCCCCACATGATGCCCTCACCCCTGTGGAAGACGACGGAATGTAACTGTGCAGGCATGCTAGGGGACACGCATCCCACTGTGTCCCCCGATCCAGCTGTGACTTCAGGACTGCCCAATGGGCTTTGTAAATATTGAACTTTCTACGAACATACAAATTTTGATATTGCTGATGAAAGCCATTTTTGTTTCCTTTGAACACTACTGCTTTTCTGATATTGCTGTTGGTGGGGCTGCTACATGATTTTGGGTGGTGATCATGTGTTGGTTGTGTGGGAAATGTAGTAGTGTGCTGGTCATAGGGGGGACCCTGGGATCTGTGTGCCATCACACGGTGTTAGCTAGGTTTCTCTGTTCATGTAAGCAGTTGCTGCATGGTGAAATTGTCCAAAGGTGTATTCCTTCCTCTGTGTACCCTGACATCTTCCCTGCAGGGTGTTCCCAATATTTCGCGCTGAGCTGTGTGTACATTAGCTGGGTGTGTGACAGACTCCTTCTACTTTGCACATGCATGCTGAGCGATGTCTCCACCTGCATCATTCATGGCATTCTTGGTAGTCATTGTACTTGTCTATGTGGACTATTGACATGACTTCATGTGTACATGTTATCTTTTCTGTGCTATGCATGCGTATACTCCCAGCCTCGCACACATGTGGTACATGTACTGCAGGGTCTTTGTGCACCTGACTGAAATTTGTGGGCATGGTATCTGTGGCTACTCCACCCTTTGCGTTCCATGGGCACTGCTGTGAGTGATAGGCACCCACCCCTCCTGCGTCTGGGCACTGCTGGGAGGACTCTGCACCCACACCTCCTGTCTCTGGGCACTGCTGGGAGGACTCTGCACCCACCCCTCCTATGTCTGGGCACTGCTGGGAGGACTCTACACCCACCCCTCCTGTCTCTGGGCACTGCTGGGAGGACTCTGCACCCACCACTCCTATGTCTTGGCACTGCTGGGAGGACTCTGCACCCACCCCTCCTGTGTCTGGGAACTGCTGGGAGGACTCTGCACCCACCCCTCCTGTCTCTGGGCACTGCTGGGAGGACTCTGCACCCACCCCTCCTATGTCTGGGCACTGCTGGGAGGACTCTGCACCCACCCCTCCTGTCTCTGGGCACTGCTGGGAGTACTCTGCACACACCCCTCCTATGTCTTGGCACTGCTGGGAGGACTCAGCACCCACCCCTCCTGTCTCTGGGCACTGCTGGGAGGACTCTGCACCCACCCCTCCTATGTCTGGGCACTGCTGGGAGGACTCTGCACACACCACTCCTGTCTCTGGGCACTGCTGGGAGGACTCTGCATACACCCCTCCTGTGTCTGGGCCCTGCTGGGAGGACTCTGCACACACCCCTCCTGTCTCTGGGCACTGCTGGGAGGACTCTGCACCCACCCCTCCTGTCTCTGGGCACTGCTGGGAGGACTCTGCACCCACCCCTCCTGTCTCTGGGCACTGCTGGGAGTGATAGGCACCCACCCCTCCTGTCTCTGGGCACTGCTGGGAGGACTCTGCACCCACCCCTCCTATGTCTGGGCACTGCTGGGAGGACTCTGCACACACCCCTCCTGTCTCTGGGCACTGCTGGGAGGACTCTGCACACACCCCTCCTGTGTCTGGGCACTGCTGGGAGGACTCTGCACACACCCCTCCTGTCTCTGGGCACTGCTGGGAGGACTCTGCACACACCCCTCCTATTTAACAATATGTACGCTTTGTCCATACACGTGTGTGGGTTTGCTCCATGGAGGTACGGGTCGTACTTACACTGTTGGGGTGGGGGTACGCTCCATACGTCCGTGGGTGAGGGTACGTGTCGTACTTACACTGTTGGGGTGAGGGGTACGCTCCATGCATACGCAGGTGGGGGGACGTGTCGTTCGTACTATGTTGGCATGGGGGGTACGCTCCTTGCATACGTGTGTGGGGGGACGTGTCGTACTTACACTGTTGGGGTGGGGGTACGCTCCATACGTACGCGTGTGAGGGTACGGGTCGTACATACACTGTTGGGGTGGGGGTACGCTCCATACGTATGCGGGTGAGGGTATGGGTCATACTTACACTGTTGGGGTGGGGGTACGCTCCATACGTACGCGGGTGAGGGTACGGGTCGTACTTACACTGTTGGGGTACGCTCCATACGTACGCGGGTGGGGGGACGTGTCGTACTTACACTGTTGGCATGGGGGTACGCTCTTTGCATACGCGGGTGGGGGGACGTGTCGTACTTACACTGTTGGGGTGGGGGTACGCACCATACGTACGCGGGTGAGGGTACGGGTCATACTTACACTGTTGGGGTGGGGGTACGCTCCATACGTACGCGTGTGAGGGTACGGGTCATACTTACACTGTTGGGGTGGGGGTACGCTCCATACGTACGCAGGTGAGGGTACGGGTCGTACTTACACTTTTGGGGTGGGGGTACGCTCCATACGTACGCAGGTGGGGGGACGTGTTGTACTTACACAGTTGGCATGGGGTGTACGCTCCATGCATACGAGGTGGGGGTACGTGTCGTACATACACGGTTGGGGTGGGGGTACGCTCCATGCGTCCGCGTGTGACGGTACGGGTCGTACTTACACTGTTGGGGTGGGGGGTACGCTCCATGCATACGGGGTGGGGGTACGGTCCGTACATATCCGTCCCCACGCTATGTGATGCTTGTGCGGCCCGTACCCAGGCATTTGCCACGTGGGTATGAGCTGTCCCGCCATTGTTGGGGTGACGTAGGTGTGGGCGTGGTACGACTCGTACCCACGCTCTTAAGGCGTGGGTACGGGACGTACCTGTCTGGTTGTGTTGCCGGCTCGCGTCGTCAAGAACTTCCGTTGTGGCGGTCGCTGGCTTAGCTGGACACGCCCCCACCCCCTCGTAGTGACCAGGGCCTGAGGGTCAGGTATGTCCAGGGCATGTGTGCTGTGTGACTATGGTGGGGGTTTTGTGGCCTGCCCTGGACCTGCCACCCCCCCCCCCCTTTCCCCCCTCCCTTTGTTGTTCTGACCTTCTGCAGCGTCTGCGTCGTAACCTGTAGAGGAGGTCGACTGCTATGAGGGCCGGGATGACACGTAGGTTCGGGTCCATGTCTGTCCGTCGCGTACGGGTACTCCTTGTTCACGTCGTCCTGTCTGTCCGTCGCGTACTGGTACTCCTTGTTCGCGTCGTCCTGTCTGTCCGTCGCGTACTGGTACTCCTTGTTCGCGTCGTCCTGATTTCCCGGCAGTTTTTGGCAGCCGGAAAATATTCACCGTGCGGGATGACGTCGGTGCGAATCGTAATTCCTGGTTCGTGAATGGCAGGCTGCGTGCGTCCCGATGTCAGGTCGGCGCTTTCCCGGATCGCATTTGTATGTTTATTTTCGTCGGTCGGGATTTTGTACGATTCGTACGGAAATGGTGTTTCCGTGCGAATCGTAATTCCATGTTGGTATATTTTGACGACCGGGTACGCGTCGGACGGAGAATATGCTCCGTCCGACGGTTCGTACCCGCTTTTTACCGGATCGTGATCGGCACCCAGGTCTTTTTTCTAATCTTCTATATTGTACTCGTTTGTCTTCCCCCCACTTCATAAGATGGACCCCTTCCCTTTTGAAATGAGGTACTGTATCAACTTAGGAGTCGGCAACTTATTTATGGTTTGCAACCAGAATTATCGTCACAAACCATTGATAAATAATTTAGCAATTTGGTGTTTGGAAGGGACACCATCATCATCCCCCTTTCAAAATCCTAGTTTGCCATTTATAAAATGGTTTCTGAATCACAATATAGTTTACTACATTAGAACATTTTTTTAGTGGTCGCAAATAATCCGACTCACCAAATTGGAAGGTTTGTAATGGGTGAAAAGCTCTGTAGATCTGGCTCAAGATTATTTTTCAGTATATAAATCCGTAAAACGTATGGGTAAAAATTCATGCACATAAACAACCCAGCCTGTGATGCAGTCACCCTAGCGAAATGGTGCAAGCATGCTTGCAATAGCCCTAGGGCGCACACTGTGCACCACCACAATGAGAGAGCTGAAATGTTCCATATGTTTGTAAAAATGGAGCATTTATACTCTCTCCCTTACGTGCAACACAGCATAACAACTTTGCTTGTTGCTCTGAGTTGTGTGAATACTAGTTAATATTCCCATTTGTGTTTTTTGAGTCAGCCCTGCTTGTTTCTGAAAGCTTGAAAACTGTTGATTTTGCACAGCAAACCTTTGGTTGATAGCATTTTTTTGGGGGGGGGGGGGCAGGGGGGAACAGACGCTTTCTTTTGCAGCTGTTTTTAGTCAAATATTTCCGAGTAAAAAAGTTTGGCTAATTTATCAGTCCAGTGCTAATGTTTTGGGGGTGTTAGTGGTATAGGAAGTGTTGGTGCCTGTCAAAATCTTCGTGTAATATGTTGATCTGATGCTTTGTGTGGTGAAAGAGGTAGGGGAAAAACACCCTGCAACCCCTAAGTTTTGAAGGACCAAGAAATCCTACAATTGTAACAAAAAATACTATGCACACGCTGTTAGTGTCCAATGAAAGTTCATCATGTGTTTGAATCACAAACGTTAGTAATGCCTCATTAAGGGGCATATTAACAAGACAGGCGATAAAATTATCGCCGCTTTAGCGGCAGAAAACTGCCGCTAAAACGGCGATAATGGGCTTGATAATATGCTCTATGGAATTCCAATTGAAACCCATGTTAGATGTGAAGAACATTTAACATGGGCTTCAATTGGAATTCCATAGAGAATATTATCAAGCCCATTATCGCCGTTTTAGCGGCAGTTTTCTGCCGCTAAACCGGCGATAATTTTATCGCCTGGCTTGATAATATGCCCCAAAGTCTTTTCTTTGTCTTTTTATTCCAACACAAAAAGTCCAGACAACACATGTTTTGTCGCTTGGGGATAAGGCCTCGACTTCTTCAGTGCTGTTCAGGTTTTCGTATTAAGTGTTGAGTAACCGAATATATGACGTTACTTTGCATGCGTTTAGTACGCATGCCATTACTACACGGTCGTTAGTACGACCGCGTTTTTAGTTCGCATTACTTTCCTACGCAATTCGGAACAACGAATTACAGTAGGGGGTGCTGGATGTTGGAATAGTATAATTTACTATTCCAACTCCAGTCTATGCGGACACTAGGGAAGGTGTTGGATTTTAAATCCAACACCTTCCCCCCCCAACCCAAGTCGCTGTTCCGACTTGCGTAGTAAAGGTTTTCTAAGTAACAACGCGTGCGTACTAACGTCTGCGTATTAACGCCTGCTAAGTAAACGCCGTTTACCGAGTAACCACTCCACCGTTTGGAACTCCGACCCGGCTGGTCAATTAAGTCCATTTCAATTAGTCTAATTAAAATCCACAAAGGTTGTGTATGAATCCTCAGTGTAACGAGTCGATAGTCTGTCCGTGCTGATATAAAGATTTGTCGTGTTAAGTAAGCCAAAGTAAATTGAACGATCTGCAGCGAGTACGCTCAGGTCCGAGATCGGAGCCAGGTGTGCGATCTGTGCCGGAACTTCATTGAACGCTAACATCGTGTGCATAGGAGTTTTTGTTAATTTATCGGTCCACTCAAAGCAAATCCACAAACTCTGTATTTCTTTGGATACCTATAATGTTGGGGGAAAAGGATGCAAATTTGGCATGGGTATGTTACGTGAAAAGAATGTTATGGAGGCTTAAGCACCTGGTACCTGAAATAGCAAAGAAAAACCTGACAACTGGCATGGAAAATTGTCTGCTGTTAAGGGGTTAAGGTATAATTTATGCGTAGGAGTTTGCAGAAGATTTTAGGAAAGCCAGTCTTGATTGGCTTTCAGAAAAAGGCCTTTAATAATACAAATAATGCAGATCGAATTCAGTTTAAAAAACATGTTAGCCTTCTCTGAGTACCACTCAGGTGATGCTAATGGAGTTGTTTGAGGTAAATAAACAAGAACTTGCTGAAGACCAGGAAGAGGTACCTTTATTGTCATGCAGACAGTTCTGAAATTATACCACCTAGAGGGATAAAGAGATATGCACCAGCTCATGGCTAACTTAGTCAAAGGAATAATACATGCTGCAGTCTCAGTTGCTGTAACTCAAGTAACATATATAACATCTTGCTCACTGTAAAGACGCTGAAACCATGCTGAGTGTGAGGGACTTAATAGCTTTTACCTGTTATTCAATTAACTTCAGGTTTTTGTTCCATGTATGCAGCAGGAAGCCTGGCACCAGCTAAAAGAATCCCTCTACTCATATGAATGATTTACTAATTTGACAAAAGACACACCTCATGGGACAATGTTAGGATAAGAATACATATGAGAAGTGTCTATCATGTTGTGGTTTGAACAAATGACAACACTTAAAAAAAAAAGGTGGGAAAGCATGCAATCTAATTATGGTACTGTATTCAGAATTTATTCAGGATTTTGTTTTTGAAAATTTAAATTAAAAGTGTCTCGTATGGCCATGTCATGTTGAAGGAGCCTTACGGCACACTTTCTATCCTGTTGTGTAGTTCCTATAAAACCAATATAGGCTCTGCACATTTAGACAACAGACACGGTAGGATTGGTGTCAGACTGATTCTAGACACCTCAACTGGGTATGTTGGGCTGTGTACCAGCTAGCTCATAGTGCCACTAGAAACTCCTCTTACCAAAGCAGCTATCAAACATGACAACCCTGATCCCTCAGGATCGTGGAAACAGTGTACTCTTTTTCGCTCAGTCACTCATGCTCACTAAGTCTCAGAGAGATACACAGAATAAATGGCTCAGACATTTTTCAATAAGCATTTATTGAACAGTCGTTATTCTAGTATAAAATAGGTGTGCTGAAAAAACTACCATTTTGCTATAACCATGAATACAGGCAAGTATAAAATACATGACAATTAAATGCGTACTCCTACGATGCAATCCCAACTGGATGTACCAAAGTGTACCTAGAATGGGTGTAGGTATTAAGCCAATAATCTCTCTAGGATAAAGTCAACCCCATCTTGGTCTCGAGTTGGACACCCCGCAAGGGATGTTAGACTACTGCGAGCTGGAGTATCTGCATGCAGGAACCTCAGCATCTCGCGTCAGTGTGTCGGCAGGGAAGTCCTGACCTCCACTGTTTGTTTCAGCAAGAAGTGATGTTTATATGCCCAAAGATCTCCCCAGGGGTTCTACCTACTTGTGACACTTGTCGGACTTAGGATGATGTCGGGAATTAACTTTATACATAGTTATTAAACTGGAGACGGTAGACCTGCTGTCCTTCCAAGAATCCTCATGCATAATGTATGAGGCTTTTACCAGGGAAAATCCTGCATTCTGTGTTCAGTGTCGTATCTAGGTAAAAGTTCAGTCCCTAGGAACCGTTATGTTTGTAATGAAGGGAAGAATATAGGTGAAAGGTTAGGATGTAACCTAAGCCTGTTTTGGGGTACCAATATGGAATATAACACCCACTCCTCATCCAACTGGATGACATAATTAAATTCTAATGTACTACTAGGCTGTCTAGGCACTGGTACGCAAACAACTACAGTAAAAACATAAGTTTTGCTAAAAAATGGTAAAAACCTCTAAAAAATGCTAAAAACTAAGGGGCATATTATCAAGCACGGCGTTAAAATTATATGCCTCAGAGAATTCCCATAGAAGCCCATGTTGACACCAGAACATGGGCTTCTATCAGAATTCTCAAGGGCATATTATCAAGCCCATTATCGCCACTTTAGCAGCAGTTTTCTGCCGCTAAAGCGGTGATAATTTTAACGCCGTTTTTTGATAATATGCCGCTAAAATTGTCACTCAAGCAATAGCTCTAATGTGTGCGTATATATAGATCGAACAACTTCAAGCATTGGAAAGTCATGCAGGCAATAAAAAGTGTCAGTTGCTTTGGAGTTCCAATTTGATTTAGTTTAAAAAAGGCTACATTTTTACCAGCACACAATGAGCCAAATGTGTATGTGTCCTGGCTGGTAGACGCAACAGTGCTGTTGCCTGCCTTTGCAGATGACGATTCTGGTAACACCGCGCAGATGACATCAATTGAGGACAGATGATGTTCCATACTGCCTGCAGCCGATGCTGGGGCACCCTGTGTGTCATCCAAGGGCTGGGTGTCAGTGAAGGAGGTGGTATCTATCCCAACAGGAGCAGAGACTTCCTGTGGAGGCTCTAAGAATGCGGCCATCAATATAGGAATACACTAGGGACTATGCAGAACAAGGGCCATTATTGGGTCCATTAAAGCAGCAAAGTCTGGTTGCGCAGACAGAGATCCAACACTCATTCTTCTCTGCGGAACAGGCATCGGAGAACAGGTAGGACACAGTCCATCCAGACTGGTCTAAATGACAGGTTCCAAGAGGCGAGGTGTGCCCAGATATTATATCATGAGGTCACGGTATTTTTCAATCTCCTTGGTGACTGGGACCTCCATTGTATAGCAGAACAAGTACAATCAGGATCCTATTAGGAACAGGATCAGCGGAAGTCCTCCAAAAATGATTCCGAATACGGAGTGTATAAAGTTTGGTATAACTCCGAGGACCATCTGATAGGTGCATAACAGTCCCGAACCTATGGCCTTAAATAGGTGCACTATACCCGTCGAAATCAGATACGTTAAAGATGCAATTCACCATTTCTCTGAAATGGAAGGGGCAATTCATATGTATGAGTGCATGTATCTCAGCCGAGATATTTGGAGATCAAAAGTCTCCCGGGCGGAGGTTACGGGCACGGTTTTCTGTAGAAGCATGGCTTTCGTTCTGCTCAGAGTATCAAACCGTATAAAGGAAAAATTCAATGAAGGCCATAGCAGCGCCTCCCTGACTGTGTGTGTCACTGGAAATTATACTTGCATACAGCAAGTAACCCTGGAGCTCACGGTGACAAGATATGCGATGCTCTGAAGCATCGCACAACAACCTTGATCATTCAGCATCAAGTAACTCCCATTTGAAAGTAACCTGAATACTGGCATAATCACAGTTGCCAACTACGGCTAGCGCCTTTTCTAAATTGATCCAATCTATTTCTCGTAGTCTCTCCGCTGCTTCTGATTGGGAGATTTTCCACATTTCATTATAGACAGCGTAATAGAAGCTTTTTTGATGTGGCTCCCTTGCACCTTGTAAAATATCCTGTAGGTCCACATCCTCTG
Organism: Triturus cristatus; assembly: GCF_964204655.1. Lineage (NCBI taxonomy): Eukaryota > Metazoa > Chordata > Amphibia > Caudata > Salamandridae > Triturus > Triturus cristatus. The sequence continues at coordinate 821,434,474 of NC_140588.1, read as the reverse complement.
TAAGTAAGATAAGTGTTGTTTCACCTGTGGTAGTGTTGAGGATTTTAGCCAATTGAGGAATATCTTCCTAGCACTGTATGATGTCACAACCCCTGGATGTTTTCTTTGTACATAGCGTGTGTCTGGCCTATGGGTACTAAACCCTTCGGTGGTACCCCTGAATCTTCCCTGACATCTGTTTGTGTCTCTGGGCCAAACCAACCATCCCTTCCAATTGGGGTCTGATCTATTGTACTGTAATATGTCATCCATTGTAGCCCTTTCTTGTGATGTAAAATTGTCCTCGGTATGCGATGGTGTTGGAATCTGAGGAGTGTACAAATCCTTTTTCTTGGCTATTCCAAGACATGAAGTCTGTTGCACAGCATCATTTAGAAATATCATCTCCTGAGAAATGAGGCATGCTCTAAATAGCGCTTCTGTTCCCTGGACTTGCCAGTCTCTAGAACATCAAACTAATTTTAAGTCTATAGTGCCCTTCCATAAGTCAAAACCCTGTTCAGACAGTTGGGTAATACAGGAAGCATCTCTCTGTGCAAAGGTTTTCGAACTACTTTTCGGTAGTGTAGGGCAATGTTCCCATTGGTGATATGTGAAAACATTCCTAGGGGTACTGGATTTGTGTAAACAATGATGGCCATAATGTTGATAACAATACATGGTGTTAAAATCTGATGTATCTTCTAATATTTCATTGCTTGAAAATGCAGCAGATTGTACTAAATCAGACAACATATTGGTTACAGTTTCGAAATCCCAATCTTTTGAAAATGTACTGGAGGTAATGATATAATTTAAGGACATTTTAAATAAATGAGGTATTTTTAAAAGTTCAGTCGGGTCAAATCTATCATAATTAACCTGGTCCTATACTATACCATCAGGTATAGGAACTGCTATAAAGTTCACAGATGTCACATCTCTTTGTTCACAATGTGATATAACATGAGGTTTCAGGATCAAGTACACTTTTGATGCTGCAGAGCTTTGGCGAAGGTAAGTTCCATTATTAAGTAAGCAGAAGACAGTTACTAAGCCTATCCAGAAGAGAAAGGAAAGTATTCCGGTGATGATCCAAAGTTCTATCCAAGGTGACACCAGGTAAGTCTTTTTAAAAAAGTGAAGAAGTCTTTGAGTTGTTGTTGACAAGATATTGGGGCTGGCGTTGTTTCAGGTTCACTCGGATCCAATGAAAACATATCAAAGTCGATGAAAAGGTACCAGATGCAGTTTGATAAATTTTAGGTAGCTGGGCAGGTTTTGTTGAATTTGTAGACGGCTCTTGTTGAGGCATATTTAGGTAGACATCAGTGTTAGGTTGAATTGAAATGTGTCTTTTATTTTGATTTTGTATTCCTTGTTCAAGTGGAGCGAGTTCCATGACATTGTTGCATAGTCCATCATTACGTATAGGAGACTCCTCAAACGTGATGAGCCTTTCTGTCTGAACTTCCTGTCTGGTAGCGAGTGGAGGGCATGGGCTACCCAGGAGCCCACTAGGTCTACTATTCAGTATCAGCTACATAGTGTGGTTTGATCAGATCAATAGAGACAAATCTCTTTTCCTTTTTCCCTGGAAGAGGCAGCAGAAGTACAGTTCATATTCCTTCGACGGCCAGGACAGGTACAGGCTTTCTGTATGATGGCCCAAATTATGTTTTGTCCACTATCTTTTACCTGACCCGATTCCCGACTTTAGGAATACAGACAGGTCTTACCCTGACTGACTTGACTTCCCCATTGGCGGTCCACTTTACCTGCACATTACTCTGTAGTGCCCTGGATTAATTCAGATCTTGTAAAACAGCCAAACGTTTATTGATGTCAAAAGGTTTTTCATCTTCCACTGTGCCTTCACTATCGAGATCAGGTACCCACATTCCAATCACCAATAGGACCTCATAAGAAGTGACACCCCCTAGAGAACTTCTTGGTATGTTATTCACAGCCCACTGTACCCATATAAGTGGTTGACCCAATTGCCACACGCGCCTAATACTCTAGCTGTTAACGATTGCCTTAAGTCACTGTTTTTCCTTTCCACAACCAAATTTCCCTCAGGATGGTACGGAGAGGACTACCGCAGTGCAACACCCAAACTTCCCATGGCTTCCTTGTAAGCCCTAGAGCTAAACACATGGCCACGGTCAGAATGTAATGTGCCGACTGCGTATGTGCCTTTGAAGACTCACAAATCTTTGATAACAGTTCGAGCGACAGCTGAGCACTGAGGCCATACACATAAGAATCTCGAGCAGGAATCCAGTGCAACCAAGATGTACTTGTAAGCCCCATCAGATTGTAAGTGGCCGCAGTGGTCCAAATAGGCACACGCGAGTGGTCTGGCAGATATTAGCAATGGTGTCTGCGCTGGATGTGTTATGGTGGAGCCCTTCATCTATTGACAGATGTCGCACTTTAAGACATCATCTTTGGTCTGCTTTGTTAACCCTGGCCACCAATAGCGTTGTTTCAGTAAAGAAACTGTTGCCATAACTCCTGCGTGTGCAGAACCCAGACCGTTGCATGCAGCTAATATGAAGCCCAATCTGCGATCAATATTCGGTATTACTCTCTCCCTCACTCTGGGAATCAGAGCAAATGGAACGTTATTTGCATCTAACTTGTAGGAGTACTTGAGTGGAAAAACATTTCGGCAATGTCTTATTGTCTTGGCGTGAAGCAATGACAGCTACCATTATCTGTCCATTTATTCTCATTTTTGAAAGAGTGATTGCAGCTACGGACACACTTTGTACTGCCCCCTATGCAGCTTCATCAGCCAATGAATTCCCTTGAACGTGAACACTATCACATTGGTGACTCAGAGTGTGTATCACTTGAGTCCTTGGTAGTTTGTTTTTCAACTCAACTACCTGTTCCCATAGCATTTTATGCTTAATTGTGCCACCTTTTGAGTCTTTAAACCCATTTTGTCCCCAATGGTGAAGATATTTATTATATGACTGGACACAATAAAAAGAATTGCACACAATTAGTGTGGGGAATTTTCAATCCGTATTTATCAGTGCCATTAATAGAGCTTTTAATTCTTCCAGCTGAGCAGTGCAGTCTCCTAGAGACTGTGTTTTTGGACAACTTGGATGGAACTTTCCATCCTGCATATGACCTTTTACAAAAACACATGCAGCCCTGTATTGTTGTTTACTTCCAATGGCTGGCTGAGCAGATCCGTCAGTGTAAACTATGTATTCATACTAATCTAGCGGCATTATTTCATTAGGGAGAGGATATTCTTGTTCATATTGCAGGTATGCTTGGGTTTTTTGACTTGAGTCATATCTGTATTCTACGTCTGATGCAGTGAGAGAATTTGCCCATTGTATCCATCTTGGATGTAAACCTTTAGCATTTGGAATGCTAGCCTTTGTAGCAGGCCGGTACTGAAGTCACGTCAATTATTCGTTTCCCCTGAGCCAGTGCTCTTTCTCACACTACAGCAGTCTGTACAGCTGTCAGAATTTTCTCTGTGGATGCAAAGTGCATCTCAGCGTTTGTGTAGAAGTGTGATTTGTATGGTATCGGTACCGTTTCGCCTTAATTGTGTGTTAGGTAGGTATACCCAGATTTACCCACAACTACACGGAACACCAGGTTGCGGACATTTATGTGTGTCTGTAAGTGTTTAGATGCTATCATGTCAGCTAGTAGGGAACAAAGGATATCTGTGTGTTCCTGTGTCCATTGTCTAAGTGAAAAATCAAGTCTTATGAGGTCGTGGAAAGGTTAAACCTTTTCTAAGCAATCCAAAATGTATGTTCTACCAATATTCAGGAATCCCGGTATGGATTGTACATTTTTTAATGATTTTGGAGGTTGGAGCAGTGCACACTTTTCTAAAAAGTTAGCTGCCAAGCTCTTGCATTCACTTGAAAGCTCATATGCCAAAAATAAGACATTGATGTGGGCTGTTCTGGACTTTTTTAAAGAAGAATTTGTAGCTCTCAGAGGCAAACCTCAAAATTAAGGTGCTCACCCTGGTAAGTGTTTCTCTAGGTCATCATCCGTCAGATACATATCATCTACATAGGACAATGCCTCCTCATCCAGATTTTGAAGTAACTCAGTTACCCTAGCTGAGAACAACCTTGTGCTGTTTTTATAACCCTGGATGAGTCAACAAAATTGACTCTGGGACCCCAGCACTGAAAATGCTGTCAAATATCTCCTCTAAAATGCTATGTTTTGGCAGAAAAATCCATTTGAGCCATCTACTGTTGTTTTGCATTTCTTCCGCACAATGTTATTCATCAATGTGGCACTGTGCACATTTTGTACTGCAAATGTTTTTGTGCATGAGTCAGATGACTGTAGTTTAAAACTAGACAATATGAATTATCGGGTTTCATTACGGGAAACAAACGATTATTCATTGAAGAGGTGCAAGTTTCTCCACACCCTGGTATTCAAGTTGATCTAAGATCTCCCTGACCTGTTTTTTCGATTCCTGTTTTATTGGATACTGTCTCTTTGGAGTTGGAGTACATTTTAGTGGTGTGGTATCATGTGATGAGCTGACTCTTCATCCTACCCAACATCGTTGCGATTTAGTGCAGGAGCAACGGCTACTGCCCACTCCTGCACGTATTTGTGTTTTGAGTGCGGGGAACGAGGTCTGGAAAGGATTGAAAAATGACCCTTTCTCCCTTTGGGCAATCCATAACAATAGCAGGCAGCCAATCTCTTTAAGCGAAAAAGAAATTCATAGCCAAAAGTCAGGTTCTCCCAAAAGAGACTATTAATTTTTCTGAGCTTGTCCCCTTCCATTTGGAGTGTTATTTCATGTATCCTATGTGGGACGCTTCCCCTAGTATCAGGCGGTTCCATCGTGTTATGTTCACTCAGCTCTGCTGTCACCAGAAATTCCATCAGGTTCTGGCGATCTATTGTTACTTCTGTTGCACTCTCTAGCATCATCAGAGCCCATTCCCCGTTCAGTAGTTGAGTCCTCAGAATTCTGGGCATGTCTGATCTTAAGACCTGCTACTTTCTTCATGTGAATTGAGGTTTTGTTTTAGGTTTTTTCTCTTTTTTTCGGTGCATAGTCCGAAGTGCGTTGCATGTCTCTGGAGTTTGTACGCTCTTCTTGTCTGTGTTCTGACCATCCTTCCCTCTCGGAGACTTTAGATGAACCCTGAAAGGAATGAGAGGAACAGTTTTTCAGTGTCCTGATACCTGTCAGGCTTTCTAACGTTATCCCTACTTCTAAGGTTATAGCTCCTTTCGGAGGGCTCCTGTTGAGGAGACCTACCTCTGGATTGAGATCTATTCTCTTTATACCTTTGTTGTTTGTTATTATCCCATTTCTTCTTTGAAGAAGCAGGTGCTTGCTTGAAGTTATCCTTTCCAGGACCACCCATCAGTTGAGGTTTGGTCTGGCTCCCAAACTGTCTCTACCTAATTCTGCATATGCTTTGACAATAATTTTAGGTAATTTTGTTTCCTCTTGTAAAGGACTGAAATCCCTCAGGTGTTGGCATATTGCCACTGCTGCTGCATCCCCTTTAATATTTGCAAATATTATAGCTGATACCTGGGCAAAGTTACCTAGTAACATCATCCCTAAGTTCAGAGCAGGTTCTGCCCCGTACTCATTCTGTATTTGTCTAAATACACATAGGTGCCGATTACGAACCTGGAAAAAGATTCCCCGTACGACTCGTATCTGGTCTGTTTACCGTACGAATCGTACAAGTGCCGTACAAACTGCCAAGTACGATTCGCATGGGAAAAAGTCCATACGAATCGCATTGGGAATTATTCCCCACACGTCCTCTGGTCGGAAAATGTGTCCGACACATCCTCAGATGATTTACCGTACAAATGTGAAAAGTGAAGTCCGACCGAGCTAGTACGATCCATCCCGTGCGTCCGATGTTACAACCGGATGGAAAAAACACCGTCCGCACCGAACTCCCATAGCAACCATGGAGACATGTGCCCGCATACGCGCCCAACACTCCCCCCAGCCCTCCTATGTACGAGTCGAATCCCCACCCTTGTATGTACACCCGTGTATGTACGAGACGTACCCCCACCTGTGAATGTACACCCGTGTATGTACACCTGTGTATGTACGAGACGTACCCCCACCCGTGTATGTACACCCCCGTACGTACGGCCTGTACCCCCACCCGCGTATGTATGGAGCGTACCCCCACCCCAACTGTGTATGTACGACCCGTACCCTCACCCGCATACGTATGGAGCGTACCCCCACCCCAACCGTGTATGTACGGACCGTACCCCCACCCCAACCGTGTATGTACGGCTCGTACCCACACCCGCGTATGTATGGAGCGTACCCCCACCCCAACAGTGTATGTACGGACCGTACCCCCACCCCAACCGTTTATGTACCACCCGTATCCTCACCTGCGTATGCATGGAGCGTACCCCCACCCCAACCGTGTATGTACGACCCGTACCCTCACCCGTGTACGTATGGAGTGTACCCCACCCCAACAGTGTATGTACGACCCGTACCCTCACCCGCGTACGTATGGAGCGTACCCCCACCCCAACAGTGTATGTACGACCCGTACCCTCACCCGCGTACGTATGGAGCGTACCCCCACCCCAACAGTGTATGTACGGACCGTACCCCCACCCCAACTGTGTATGTACGGCTCGTACCCACACTCGCGTATGTATGGAGTGTACCCCCACCCCAACCGTGTATGTACGGACCGTACCCCCACCCCAACCGTGTATGTACGACCCGTACCCTCACCCGTGTATGCATAGAGCGTACCCCCACCCCAACCGTGTATGTACAACCCATACCCTCACCCGCGTATGCATGGAGCGTACCACCCATGCCAACAGTGTACGTACGGACCGTACCCCCACCCCGTATGCATTGAGCGTACCCCCACCCCAACCGTGTATGTACGACCCGTACCCTCACCCGCGTACGTATGGAGCGTACCCCCACCCCAACATTCTAAGTACGGAGCGCACCCCAGGCCCCAACACCAGCCCCTTCACCCAACATCGCGCATGTACGAGTCGTACCAAGCCAGACACAAGGACAGCACTGTACAACAAAATTGCCGAAGTACACACCATACACACGCTAAAAACGCACGTACACAACCAGGACAAAGCAAAACAACACAAGAATACACTATTCGAATGGCACAAAGCCACAAAACATGTCCAACAAGCACAAATACAACACATTCACTGACCTGCAACTGCCAAAATCCCAAACAGAGACCCAAAACACAACCACTCCTTATAACACACCCACCCAAAGTTCAAACACAGCCACACCCACCAATGGACCAATAAAAAGGGCCCACAGACACAAACCATGAGCCTTTGCAACAGACTCACTGCTGCCAGACCCCACAGACAACCTACAGCACCATACTTGAACCTTTACTACACCTTACACTTGCACACCTTCACACACCCACCTTCACAAACACCCCCTCATCACATTCGCACACACACCTGCACAACCACACCCACACACCCACAACCATCCACACCCACACCCCCCACAACCATCCACACCCACACCCCTCACCATGCCCACTAACAAGAATCCAAAGTTCACTAGCCAAGAGTTGGAGGTCTTTGTCGACGAAATCCTCAGATTCGAGCCACACCTCTTTGGAACATTGGTCAGACAGAGCAGCATTTCCGAAAAAACAGCCATGTGGCAGAGGATTGTCGATGCTGTGAATGCTGTTGCGTCCACCAGAAGGACCAGGCATGAATGCCAAGCCAGGTGGTCCGATCTGCGGAGGAGGGTCCGAGCCAAAATGACCGACGACCACAACCAGGCCAACATCACTGGAGGAGGGCCGCCCCGCAGACGCGTACAATACCATCCCTGGGAGGAGAGGGTGATGGCCATACTGCCGGTGGTGGCAGTGGACGGAGTAGATGGACTCCGAGAGCCGGGTGAGTACACAAACAACTCACCTCACATGGGGGGAACGTCATCCACAACCAAACTCACAATCAGGCACGCAACCAACCCAAGCTATCGCATGACTCAACCACACTCCATGAACACGCACATGCCACTAGCGCCACCATGCCCCATGCACCCAGCTGGACAATGCCAAGTCACAGGCCACAGAAAACACCAACACAAGACACGGTAAGCCGGATGGCGGCAGTGTGTGCCCCAAAACTCACATAGTGCAACTCAGAAGCAGACAACAATGCCCTCTGCCCATATGGCCTAGGTCACAGCCAGACAAACAGTGTGTCCCCACACAGGAAAGACTTGCCAGCAAATGGCGGACGCCTTGCATTAAGACATGGGGGTGAAGGCACGTTTTTGCACATGACAGCAGCTAATGAACAGCCAACACTGTGAAAGAGTGGCAGCACACACCACCACAGCAGCAGCGCAGACACAGACACTACACCCAATGGGTGCCTGGAGATCAGAAACAAACTCACATCAACAAGCCAAGGGCCATTCAAAGATCTGCAAAAAGTGTGTGCCTAGGAAGCTGGGCTGAGGTGACAGAGGGTGACACACAGAGGGAGGGAGAGGGGGAGAGAGAGGGAGGGAGACACAGGGAGACGGACAGAGGGAGGAGGCTGACACAGGGATGGAGGGAGAGGGGGACAGAGAGGGAGTGAGAAAGGGACACACAGAGAGACCAATTTAGCCTTGTGGGGTGTGGGAATGTCTGCTCATCAGCAGGTGGACTGCGTGCATGTAGACAAGGGTGGGCAGTGCCTGAATCCCCCTCTCTTCTCCATGGCAAAACACTGGGCCATGTCTCAACCTGTACACGAGCACAACGCCAGCAACCTGCATTATATAAGTGTGTGGAACAACTCCATGTGCCCACATACAGTGCAACACGGAAGGCGCCAATGCATGGCTCGCCACACCTGCTCACTCCACTGCTGACTGCAGTCACAATTGACGCAGCAAGTAAGACTGTGCCACACATAGGTAAAGTCTCAAAAGCTGTGGCCAAGGGACATACCCATGCACAAGTGCACTGTGAGTGGAATGCAAGACATATCCAAATTCCCAGAGGAAATGTGCCAACTTAGAAACGAATGAAACATGGATGTTGCCTGGAACAAAATTAACATTGTCTCTCTCACACACAGGTCAACGTCGTGGATCACCCCCCAACACTGGGGGGGAAGACTCACAGGACCCGGCTCTGCGGGATGACGGACCCACCGGCAGCGACGACTCTCACCACTCTGTGGACGACCCCGACCAACCTGGCCCCTCTGGTGTCCAACTACCTGCAACACCTGCGTCAGGTACAACTGGGCCAACCACCACCCCCACTCCTGCCACATCCCAGGAGACACCCAGGATCCCTGCCCCACCACCACAATGCAGCCAGGCTGACCAGGAGGGACACGGTGTACCGGGCACCCAGGAGGAGGCAGGCGACAACGCTAATGTCACCCCTCAGGGGTCCCGGAGACCCGATGTGCCCACAAGGGCAGGCCAGGTGCAAGTGGGCAGGGGTGGTGGGAGTGGAGGACAGCGGAGGCGCGAGCCTGACCAGTTGGCTGCGGAACCGGTATATTCCCATGTCAGAAACATCCTGGACACATACCGGCAGGACACCACGGGCATGGCCCAGGTTGTGTCCACCCTCGAGGAGATCAAGACCCAGCAGGCCCAGCAACAAGCGGAGCAACATGCCTGTCTACTGGGACACCAAGGGCGGATGGAGGACAGACAGGCTGAGCTCGTGACGGTGTTCACTGGAATTCACCGTACACTCCGTCGGATAGCCGACAACATGGGCAACCCTCCCTGTGCCACCAGGCATAGAACATCACCACCCACAGGGAGGGATCAGGAGGAGGAGGAGACATCCGACGGAGCATCCCAACCATCGTCACGGCCTGCTTCTGAGGGTTCCCGCAGGAGGGCGGGTCGTCCACGGAAAAGACCGTGAGGGTCGGCGCAACAGCACCATCTCCCAGGACACCTGGCCTGGCACCTGGCCCACTGGACCAACAGCAGCACATCAGCAAAAGACATTCTCTGCCACATGGACTTGCTGGTCACTGTCTGACCAATGTTGACAAAGACTGTGGCATGGACTCTGAGGATTTCCAATGGCAAGGACACCAACTCCCCTAGTGAACTTTGGATTCCACACACCCAGAAAGCCCCTCATGTCATACCCCCCCATGTACCCCAACAAAAATAAAAAGTTACACAATAAAGAGATGATGCCTACATTTTGCATTATTACCTTACATGTGTCTTGTAAAGTCTAACCATGCCTGAGTTCTCATATGACTTCAACCATCCACACCCTGGGGCCTGAGTCTGGCACAGGACACACATGGGTCACAATGTATTAGGTAACACAGACATGGAGCACCATACACACCCGTGATGGGCCCAACCAGCTGAGGGGGTGGCCGCACAACCGTGCCGACAGACGTATTGAGTACAGCAACAGCCATGCGCAGAGGTCAGGGATCATGTGGAGTGTCCTGGGGGGCACCCAGGTATGTGTGGACAGGTGGCAGAACCATGTCCTGCAAGCTTGAGTCAGGTGTATGCAGAGAATGGTGGCCTGGCCAACGTTGGATGCATGGGGATGGCACATGTCACAATACCCACACAGTCATGGACATCATGCACAATACACAGTCTAATCCCACACAAACAGCTTGCATCTTGCTACTCGACACATAGACACATAGCCACTATCACGGAAAACCATGCCAGACATGCCGTATGCACCGTGGCAACACACCAGCATTGACTGAGAATAGGCACCTTGGAGGCATAGGGACACCTTTATTATTCATGTATTCGGGAATGCAGAGGCAACTCGGAGTACACATACACAGGTCATGTGGAGTAACATGTGGGTCCAACACTGGAACCCCCCTTCTGCAGCACAAATGCGTGATAGCCATGGAACTGGCACACAAGTGTCGGCTAACAGCTAAACATCCCCTGCTGCTCACGGAGAGGCTGCCATACACCATTGATCCTCTGATGTGGAAGTCCCACACCATGTCAAGCCAATGCAAACCGTATGTGTCCGAGGGCAGTGTTACACACATTGATGCCATCATCACAATCCACTATCCCATCACAGATGACTGTCAACAAGTCAGACCATCTATTCAGGTGTACCCAGCTACATGTCATGTGTCCCATGGTGATGCGACATGTCTGCAGAGGAACCAAACATCGACAGGGGCAGTGTGCACACATCGTAAACAACTGCCACACCCAATACACCCCTGATGCATCCCTTACCCTAAGGAGACTTCCAAACTTGTCCGTGCGTGTAACGCTGAGTCAGCACACGATGACGTGTCCATGAGGAATAGCAGTGCCACAACAATGCAACCAGTAGACGGCATGCGCAAGTACCTGGGGATGAGAGACACACAAGAAGTCAGCCACAAAAAGCACAGCCACTTGCATGTGCATGTACTCGACACATGTAAGGATGACAACATGCTAGGTCACAATTATGACTGGGGAAATACACTCACCACTGGCACCATCACTCCAGTGACACATCCACACACACCTCTGACTCACGTGGCATACATGCAGATGGACACACACATCGCAACACATGCCACACGGGGACCAATGCGTGCACACTCAGACACTGGTACTCACCACTAAGCAAAGAAGTCGCGTATGAGCCTACTCCGAAATTCCTCTTGTGGAACCACATCCTCCACATCACTAGCCCCATTGCCAAGCCCTTCGTCCTCCACAGGTGGATGGTCCTGATCATCTTGATCCAGGATGAGTGGCACAGCTTTCTCAACTGCCATGTTGTGCAGCATGCAGCAGACCATGAAGATTTTGCAGACCTTCGCCGGGGCATATGGGAGGGCGCCGCCGGTCTTGTGGAGGCATCTGAATCGGCTCTTCAGGAGGCCAAATGTCCTCTCTATCACTCGCCTTGTCCGGCCATGGGCGGTGTTGTAGCGGAGCTGGGCCGGCGTGCTGGGGTTGCGGAGAGGTGTGATCAGCTATGGCATGTTGGGATAGCCAGCGTCCCCTACATGGAAACCACATGGACATAAGTAGGACAGGAGAAGCGGTCGTGCTGGAAGTCTACGCAAAATTCAGGACAGACAGAGTGTACCCACCAACAACACATGCTCGTTCGTTGCGCAGCTGCGTCATCATTTCAGGCACCCTGCTACGCCTCATGATGTAGGCATTGTGTGCTGATCCTGGAAAACGAGCACAGACATGTGAAATCACCATGTTGGACAGACACACCACAAGGGCATTGATGGAGTGGTAGTGTTTGCGATTCCTGTACGCTACCTCCTGTGCCTGTGGTGGTACCAAAGCCACATGTGTCCCATCTATGGACCCAATGACATGGGGCATCCCTCCCAGGGCATAGAATCCACGCTTGACCCCAGTCAACAGTTCGTGAGTTGGGAAATGGATGAACTCATCCAGGTGAAGCAACATGGCCTCTAAGAAATCATGCAGCACACGGCTGAACATGCTCTGGGACATGCCACCAACATGAGCTATGGTATATTGAAAGGTACCCGTGGCAAGAAAATGTAGGGCTGCCATTACCTTCAGCTTGGGTGTCAGTGCCGTAGGATACCTGTGCAGCGGTTGCAGGTGTGGTGCCAGCCTTGCCGTCAACTCCTCAATCAACGGTTGGGGGAAGCGGTAGCAGCGTATACAGTCATTCTCCCGCATGTCAGCCAAGTCCGGAATTGGTCGGGGAAGAGGCGGCGCTCTGCAGTAAATTGGAAGTGACAAGGAAGAGTGAGTGCACTACAACAACAATTTATTTGTACTGAGCACATGTTAATCTGTCAATACACATATGCTACATATGGAGTCAGGTATGTGCCACATGCCCTGGACACGTATGGCTGCCAGGTGACACTCCTACCAAGACCCAGCTACACACGGAGATTGTGAACCTCCACATGCCATGGCATGGGATTAGCTGTGTCCCAGTGTAAGTGAACAGCCAGACGCAACACAGGAGTGACATACATCAACACATCAGCAGAAGTAGGATGTCGATTTCAGAGACAGGTAGCGGAACACTAGAGCCACAGGTCACATGACATTACACTAGGACAGCCCACACACCTTGCCAATAAGGTGTACATGTAATGACTCACCACACATACATTGAGAGGATGCAGACATGTCCTTGTTACGCCACTCCGTGTCCCATGCATACATACGCACCTCACATCCGATACCACATGTGGCCTGGTGTGCGTAACAGTGTGCCATGTCCATCTACACACAGACACATGTTGGTTGCTGCAACAGCTGATGCTTTTGAGGGAACACCAACATCAAGCTAATGGGAACACACCACACATACATGACATAGACACATCGTGCACCGTGGGTAGTCACATGTCTGGTGTGGTAACCCCTGTAGCGGGCATCAGGGGACACTTGCGTGTGTTGTTGACTGTGCCATGCCAGTGACGCTCATCCCAAGTGTGCAGTACGACATGCACACATGTCAAAGGAGTAAAGGGCATGCCTGGCACATATTGCACCGTCACACATAACATCTGTACACATCTCATCATACATCTATTGCCTTCTCGACTCACGAGTAATGTGCCACATCACAGCCTTTCACACCTGTGCCCCACACATGTAGTACTGCCCAGACAATGCCTTGATGTCCATCCATGGACAAGTATGTCAGCTCTATTCCTTCCTGTGTGCTGCCTGTCACCACTGTGATGTGTGAAAGGCACCGTACATTCGCTCAGAGGGCCTGTGTATGTTCCCTATCACTATGGGAGTGCTGCCGTATGCGTACCCATAGTGATAGTGAGTGTACGCACGCGTGTACGGTCCGTATCACTCTGGGTACGCATATGCGAGCACACCCATAGTGATAGTGAGCGTACAGGCGTGTGTACGGTCCGTATCACTATGGGTGTGCTCGCGTATGCGTACCCATAGTGATAGTGAGCGTACAGGCGTGTGTACGGTCCGTATCACTATGGGTACGCATACGCGAGCACGCCTGTACGGGCCGTTGCTATGCATTTGGGGTGCCCTAGGGCCCCGGAACGCACCATACCTGTGTGTGAAACTCCAAATTACATAGGGGACACATGAGGGACAAGTATAAAGGCCTACATGCATGCTGGTTGTCATGGAGACCAAGTTTAAAGTATGAATGAATCTACTTTGTTGCAATGTGGTTCTGGAGTTGACATCATGCTCAAGAAAAAAAACAATAAAAACCCACTGACTGTGCTAGGTTTGAAGGGATTGGAGGAAACATAGGGTGCAAATGTGAGTGACCAATCACTCTGTACTCCTGTGCATGAAACAGGCCAGCAAGGCAGATATAAGGCAGCCAGGTCCCATGAGGGAGCACTTGCCTGCACATCTTTGGATTCTACGACCCAGCTGCTGCTCCTGATTCCCTGGAACCATGTCAAGGTCTGTGGAGAGGGCACAGCCTTTCACCCTGGAGGAGAACCTGGCATTGCTGGATGTGATCCTCCCACAGTACCCCCTGCTGTATGGGCGACCAGGGTATCAGGTGAGTGCAGAGTCTACTAGCACAGACTGTGTCCCTTTTTTTTGACTGTGACTTCTGGCATTGTGTCCAGGTGTGACACACATGCAATGTACTGTAGGGGGGGTCCCAGGGGGGGAATGCCTGATGTCTCCCAGCCAGAGCATGCTGTGGTGCATGTCTGCCGTCCTCACTTGCATTGTGTTTACTGTGACAATCACTGCATGGTGCATGCCACATTCTACCTGTCTTATCCTCCTGGGAATGTAGCCTCTACAGTCCTCATGTGATTATGTGGTCAGCCCAGTGTGACAGGTGACTGTACCCACAGATGTGTGTTAGTTCTGTGTACCTGTGCTGAGAGTGTCCACATGATGTGTTCGTACCCTGGACATCGGTGTGTGTAAGTCCCCTGTCATGTGGGTGGGTGCATATGTGGAGTGTAGCACCCGGGCTGCATGAGGGATGGATATACCCTGTCCATCTGATGTGAGCAGGGAGCAGTGCTGTGTGTCTAACGTGCAGATCCAGCCCCACACCTGTGAGCCCCCCCCGTCTAGTGGCACATGTGCAGAGTGAGGTTTGTCGCTGCATTTGGCAATGGCAGGTGAATGTCCTGTGCCTGTGTGTGTCTGTGTACTCTGCTGAGGTAGCGTCAGTGGCCTGTGGCATGTGACTGCTTAGAGGTGCTGCACATAATCCTGGTGTAGCTTGTGATGCACAGTGTGAGCCTGGATCATTGATTGTGTCATTGCCCTCATTCCACCTGTGTACTTTCAATGGCACGTACTGCTTTTGCCCTTCCCCAGAGGATCATGTCCCGATGACAAAGGTGCAATGCATTGGATGCATACTATGCCTTGTTGTAAACAGCAAATTTGTTCTAATATGTGTCTCTGTGACATGTTCCAGGTGTATTGATGTAGTGTCACTTGTTCATCCTCACAGGTAGGCGCCTCTGCCAAGAAGCAGATCTGGATGAACGCCGTCAGTGCCGTGAGGAGGACGGAGGGTCGCAAGCGGCGCCTGGCCCAGGTGAGAAAACGCTGGCAGGATATCCGGTGCTGGATGCGGAGGATCGCACGGGTCCTGCTGGGGGACTCACCTGAGACCCATAAGAACCGCGGGCGCTGCCGTCTGACCCACATCCACAAGCGTGTGCTGGCGGTGGTCTTTCCAGACTTGGACAGGCGCTTACAGGAGAAGCAGCAGCAGGAAGGGGGTAGGTACATGTGTCTTGTTTGTGTGTCACCAGCATTTGTAAGTGCACAGTTGCATGGATACACTGCCAGGGTTTAAAGGTGCTGTGCAGATCCGGTTACCCACAGTATAGCGGTGCTCTCTTGCCTCCCTTCCCCTCCTTGCAATGTGTTCCCTGGTCTGTGGAAGTCACTCCTTCACAAGGTTATCTAGGCTGGCACTTTATCCACGTGAACAATGCCTGTAGCATCATGTGTGGGGGTGGAGTGTAACAGGTTTTGGGACCTTGCCCGTGCCCTGTCCAGTTCAGTACTTGTGGGTTCCATGTCAGTTGGCACTGATGCTGAGTCCAGACATGGGAGTTAGTCTCTCAAGTGTTATGCCTTACAGCACGCATGTCCTATGTTGTGGCCTGTGACATGATGTGCATGAGTGTGCGATACGCATGGTGCAGGGAAGGTGGCGTGTGTTGCAGTCATTCCCATTCAGGACCATGGAGTTGTGTGGCCACTACTGTCCCCTGGGGCATATTTTCCTAGGTGTCATGTGTGTTATCACAAAATGTGGACACTCTCAGTGTCTACAGCATAGGTTGTGCTCTGTGCCATTGTCCCCTGGCACCATGTATATTGACGTAAAATGTAGTACAAGTGTCCACTGTACAGCCTGACCTGATTTTCCTTGTTCATACTCACGGTGGCCAGTGCCTGTGTGTCTTGTTACAATCATCTGATGATGACCATTTGTACATGATTATTTGGACAGGCGCACCTTGGGTATTTTGTGTCCAATCTTGCATTTATCCAGCCCATGTGTATTTCACTCAGACTAAGAGATATAAGTGCTTCCTGTGTCTCAACAAATTGTCTCATGTAGGGGGTGGTTGGTGCGGGCAAAGCCTACATGTCAAAACCTGATATCTCCTTGCTAGGTCTGGCCAGTGTGTGATGTTTGTCTGGACATACACTCAAGGTGCAGTGAGCCAGTCATGGTGGGCATGTTTTCAGTTTTACCTATGCAGCATGTGCCTCAAGTTCATGGATATGGTCCCTGCTCATCCCTATTTTCGGCAACGCTGTGTGGTGCAGATGCAGTGCTGGATTGTCCCCAGAGCCTGGCTCCTCTGTCAAAATCCATTTCATGTCATTTGCTATTGTGTCATGCTCTCCATAGTTTTTCAGTGTCATGGTGGGTCAACCAACTGTGTGTTGCATGCCCTACATATGTACCTTGTTTTGTAGATGTTGCTCACCTTTCTTTTCAGGCTATGGACTGTAACCTATGTAGATTGGACTCATGTGCCATATGTATACAGGTGTATGATTAATTGCTGTCTCTTCACCTTGCCACAGCATCGTCGGGGGACACTGAGGGAGACATCAGCACAGACGGAGCACCAGTGCCAGCGGTGACATCTTGGCTGGCACATCGAGTGGAACTGAGGCGGAGGAGAGTGAGGCCGAGGACCTGTCCAGTGCCACCACAGAATATGAAGCTGACGGGTCCGAGGAGGAGCTCTCCGAGTGGGCGGTGGCTGCGCCAGCAGCTGACAGAGGCACAACATCTCTCCCCGCCCCCTCCATTACCATCAGCCGCCTCCCACTTGCTCGTGTCCCTTCCCAGCGTGCCCAGTCACCACATGTCTCCTTCCTGCCAGGCACCGCACCCCCTGCCTCTGTCTCCACTGCTGCCGCCAATGCCGAGTCTGTAGACATCCAGCTGCAGTTGCAGGTTGGTCAGGCTGCGATGCTTAATGTCCTCCATGGCCACAGCCAAGTGCTGAACAACATGGAGGCATACTTGGAGGGCATTTTCTCCTCGCAGGCTGACCAACGCAACTTGCTGAGGTCCATTGACTTGACACTGACTGCAGCAGTGGGTCTCCTGCAGCGCTTCGTCCAACCCCCTACCCCTGACCCATCCACACTTCCCACTCCCATGCCTGTCCCACGTACACCCAGACGTCAGCATGCACCCACCACAACAGACACAGGCACCACACCAGCAGGGAAGGTCAAACGCACACCTCCTGGCACGCACACACAGGGTGAAGTAGGCACACCCACTGGGTCGGGGGGCAAACGTAAGACACGCAGCCAGAGTGGGAGTCCGCATTCCACCAAATCCACTCCCTCCAAATCCCCTCCCCTCAGCTCTCCTGGCCACATATCCAGCAAAGACTCCTTCATGGCCGCTCTGTCCCTGAGCCCCACAGTGACACCACCCCGCAAGCGGTCAAGGGAGTCCCCGGTCAGGGTGGTTGAGTCCCCCCCCTGTCCACACCCTCCCCCAGTGGCGCTGCGACCGATCCCTCTGACCCCCCCCTCCTTGGGGCCTGTGGTTCCTTCGGGTGCAGGGGAGTTGCTGGAGGACCTTGCTAAGGTGTGCAGCGCCATCCTGGCCTCCGCCTTTGGCGCTGCCCCACCCCCTGTGGTGGAGTCCTCCATCCCTGCACCCACGACGCCTACCCTTCGCCCTCATGTCCCTGCGGTGCCTGGTCCTTCCCCCCCACATGATGGCCCCCCCCTCTGGAAGACGAAGGAGTCTGACTGTGCAGGCAAGCTAGGGGACACGCATCCCACTGTGTCCCCCACCTGGATTTGAACTTTGGATTGCCCTATGGGCATTGTACATTTTGAACTTTCAAGGGACAAACAGATTTTTGGATGCTGAATAAAGCAATTTATTTTTCCTTAGTACACTACTGTCTGTCTGGTATTGCTGTTGGTGGACCTGCTCCATTATTTTGGGTGGTGATAATGTGTTGGGTGTGTGGGAATTGTAGTCTTGTGCTGGTCATAGGGTGGATCCTGGTATCTGTGTGCCATCACAAGCTGTTGGCTACATAACTTTGTTCATGTAAGCAGTTACTGCATGGTGACATCGTCCCAAGGTGTGTTCCTTCCTCTGTGTAACCTGACATCTTCCCTGCAGGGCCATTCCAATATGTGGTGCTGAGCTGCGTCTACATTGGCTGGGTGTGTGACGGACTCGTTAGACTTGGGCCATGCATGCTGAGCGATGTCTCCACCTGCATCATTCGTGGCGTCCTTGGTGGTCACTGTACTTGTGCATGTAGACTGTTGTCATGACTTCATGTGGACATGTTTTCTTTTCGGCGCTATGCATGTGTATACTCCCAGCCTCGCACACATGTGGTACATGTACTGCAGGATCTTTGTGCACCTGACTGACATTTGTGGGCATTGGATCTGTGGGTACTCCACCCTTTTCTTTGCAGGGGCACTGCTGTGAGTGTTCGGCACCCACCCCTCCTGTGTCTGGGCACTGCTGGGAGGACTCTGCACACACCCCTCCTGTGTCTGGGCACTGCTGGGAGGCCTCTGCACACACCCCTCCTGTGTCTGGGCACTGCTGGGAGGACTCTGCACCCACCCCTCCTGTGTCTGGGCACTGCTGGGAGGCCTCTGCACACACCCCTCCTGTGTCTGGGCACTGCTGGGAGGACTCTGCACCCACCCCTCCTGTCTCTGGGCACTGCTGGGAGTGATAGGCACCCACCCCTCCTGTCTCTGGGCACTGCTGGGAGGACTCTGCACCCACCCCTCATGTCTCTGGGCACTGCTGGGAGTGTTAGGCACCCACCCCTCCTGTGTCTGGGCACTGCTGGGAGGACTCTGCACACACCCCTCCTGTGTCTGGGCACTGCTGGGAGGACTCTGCACACACCCCTCCTGTGTCTGGGCACTGCTGGGAGGACTCTGCACACACCCCTCCTGTGTCTGGGCACTGCTGGGAGGACTCTGCACCCTCCCCTCCTATGTCTGGGCACTGCTGGGAGGCCTCTGCACACACCCCTCCTGTGTCTGGGCACTGCTGGGAGGACTCTGCACCCACCCCTCCTGTGTCTGGGCACTGCTGGGAGGACTCTGCACACACCCCTCCTGTGTCTGGGCACTGCTGGGAGGCCTCTGCACACACCCCTCCTGTGTCTGGGCACTGCTGGGAGTGTTAGGCACCCACCCCTCCTGTGTCTGGGCACTGCTGGGAGGACTCTGCACACACCTCTCCTGTGTCTGGGCACTGCTGGGAGGACTCTGCACACACCCCTCTTATGACTGGGCACTGCTGGGAGGCCTCTGCACACACCCCTCCTGTGTCTGGGCACTGCTGGGAGTGTTAGGCACCCACCCCTCCTGTGTCTGGGCACTGCTGGGAGGACTCTGCACACACCCCTCTTATGACTGGGCACTGCTGGGAGGACTCTGCACCCAACCCTCCTATTTCAGGATATGTACGCTTAGAACATACACGGGTGTGGGTTCGCTCCATGCATACGCGGGTGGGGGTACGGTCCGTACATACACGGTTGGGGTGGGGGTACGCTCCATACATACGGACTATGTAGTAATGAACTGTTACTGGCCCGCCCCGAGCTGTTAGATCATATGCTGCATCTTCTTATTCAGCGGCGAGGTTTAGGTCATGCACAGAGTTATCCTGCTGCTCAATCATTGTATTCAGTAAGAAGATTTTTTCAAGGCAACTGAGATAAGGTGTTATGCACAATAGGAACAATGTATCCTTCAAGCTTGATTAACCAACAGCCAAAACATAGGATTTTGCCTACTCAGCTGCGGCTGATTTTTTGTACCCTCCCACTCCAGACGTCTCTGAGAAAATTTGAGTAGGGGTCTCTGAGAATAGCACAACTGAACTACTCAGATTTGACCATTAAATAAGTACCCAACCAACGTTGGCGGCGCATTTGACGTGTAGTCCCTAAAAAATCAATTTAGGATCTGCGCGTTTAGACAACATACACTGTAGGATTGGTGGCAGACTGATTCTAGATACCCCCACCGGGTATGTTGGCCTGTGTACCAGCTAGCTCACAGTGCCACTAGAAACTCCTCTTACCAAGGAGAGAATAGTTCTTGGCAACTATTGAACATGACAACCCTGATCCCTCAGGATCGTGTACTACTTTTTGCTCAGTCACTCATGCTCACTTAGTCTCGGAGAGATACACAGAATAAACGGTATGGATGTTTTTCAATAAGCATTTATTGAACAGTCGTTATTCTAGTGTAAAATAGGTGTGCTGAAACAACCACTAGACAGAAACAGACATAAGTTATTAGAAGCACTAA
Organism: Triturus cristatus; assembly: GCF_964204655.1. Classification (NCBI taxonomy): domain Eukaryota; kingdom Metazoa; phylum Chordata; class Amphibia; order Caudata; family Salamandridae; genus Triturus; species Triturus cristatus. The sequence goes on along the minus strand of NC_140588.1, from coordinate 821,413,638 downwards.
GAAAGCAACAGGATAGTCGATTTCTACAATTTTGCTATAACCAAGAATACAGGCAAGTATATAAAATACATGACAATAAAATGCGTACTCCTACGAAGCAATCCTAACTAGATGTACCTAAATGTACCTAGCATGGGTGTAGGTGTTAAGCCAAGAATCTCCCTAGGATAAAGTCAACCCCATTACCTTAAGTGAGAGACTGTGGGACCCCATCTTGGTCTCAAGTTAGACACACCGCAAGGGATGTTAGACCACTGCGAGCTGGGGTATCTGCATGCAGGAACCTCAGCATCTTGCGTCAATGTGTCAGTAGTGAAGTCCTGATCTCCTCTGTTTGTCTCAGCAAGAAGTGATGTTTATATACCCAAAGGTCTCCCAGGAGGTTCTACCTTGCTGTGCCACTTGACGGGCTTCGGATGACGTCGGGAATTAACTTTATACATAATTATTATACAGGAGATGGTAGTCCTGCTGAGCTTCCAAGAATCCTCATGGATAATATATGAAGCTTTTAGCAGGGAAAATCCTGCGTTCAGTGTCATATCTAGGTAAAAGCTCAGTCCCTATGAACCGTTATGTGTGTCTTGTAGGGAAGAATATAGGTGAAAGGTTAGGATGTTACCTGAGCCTGCATTGGGGTAGCTATATGAAATATAACAATCCATTAACAGAAACCGTACTAGATGTCTGCCAGGGCAGTGGGCATCTCTAAATTTGAAGTGTGATTTCTCCATCGAGGCGGTAGAAATGGAAGTGGATTATTTATTGGGATGAATGAGGTGATAGAAAAAAATGTGGAATATTAATTTGGGTGAATGGGAGTTCATCTCAAGGAATAAAGAAAACCAAATACCAGTTAAAATAGCTTGTAGGTGCATACCAACATTATATTCTTCCTCGCACTACTTTTAAACACATCACACCCTACCTTTTGGGCTACAAGGCCTACTAAGGTAGCTTATTTCATATTTAATAAAGGAAGGGTCTTGACTGTCAAAAAAGATTTTTTTAAAATCCGCATTCATCAGGCAACACAGCTTGGCCTGAAGCCATGTTTTCATTGTCAGAATGGTGGAGACACTACATGTGCTGAAGTCCACAGGTGGGTTTTAGCTTTTGCACACCACAGAATTCATTCTTGTACTATATGTTGTGGCTTTACTGGGAAGTTAAATACGCTGATCTGAAATTAGCTATTTTCAACCTGTTTTATGGGCGCTGGGGCCTGAACAGCAGTGTTCACAGTTTAAAACAAGCATTTGCATAGCCAATAGGTCTCGCTTTTGGGACCTTCTAAGTATTTACTTATGCAGCACAATATCCTTAGTGCAACCACATCAACTGTTGCGTGGCTAAACACTTATAAGTTCCCAAAGGCGAGACCTATTGGCTATGCCAATGCTTGGTGTGGTTGTGTTTGTGATTGTGTGTGTGGTTGTGTGTGTGGTTGTGTGTGTGTGGTTGTGTGTGTGTGTGTGGTTGTGTGTGTGTGTGGTTGTATGTGTGTGTGGTTGTGTGTGTGTGGCTGTGTGTGTGTGTGTGGTTGTGTGTGTGGTTGTGGGTGTGGGTGTGGTTGTGGGTGCAGGTGCAGTTGTGGGTGTGTGTGTGGATATGTGGTTGTGTGTGTGGTTGTGCGTGTGGTTGTGTGTGGTTGTGGTTGTGTGTGTAGTGGTTGTGTGTGTGGTTGTGGTTGTGTGTGGGTGTGGTTGTGGGCGTTGGTGTGGTTGTGGGTATGTGAGTGGATGTGTGGTTGTGTGTGGTTGTGTGTGGTTGTGTGTGTGTGTGGTCGTGTGTGTGTGGTTGAGTGTGCGTGGTATGTGTGGTTGTGTGTGTGGTTGTGGTTGTGTGTGTGGGTGTGGGGTTATATGTGGTTGTGTGTGTGGGTGTGTGGTTGTGTGTGTGGGTGTGTGGTTGTGTGTGGTTGTGTGTGTGGTTGTGTGTGTGGTTGTGTGTGGTTGTGTGTGGTTGTGTGTGTGGTTGTGTGTGTGGATGTGTGAGTGGTTGTGGTTGTGTTTGTGTGGTTGTGTGTGTGGTGTGTATGGTTGTGGTTGTATGTGTGGGTGTGTGTGTGGTTGTGGTTGTCTGTGTGGTTGTGTATGTGTGGCTGTGGTTGTGTATGTGTGGTTGTGTGTGTGTTTGTGGGTGTGGTTGTGTGTGTGGGGGGTTGTGGGTATGGTTGGGTGTGGTTGTGGGTGTGGTTGTATATGTGAGGTTGTTTGTGTGGTTGTGTGTGTGGGGTTGTGGTTGTGTGTGTGGTTGTATGTGTGGTTGTATGTGTGTGTGTGTGGTTGTGTGTGTGGTTGTATGTGCAGTTGTGGTTGTGTGTGTGGTTGTGTGGTTGTGTGTGGTTGTGTGTGGTTGTGTGTGTGGTTGTGGGTGAGGTTGTGTGGTTGTGTGTGCAGTTGTGTGTGTGGTTGTGTGTGTGTGTGGTTGTGTGTGTGGTTGTGTGTGTTTGTGTGTGGTTGTGTGTGTGGTGTGTGTGTGGTGTGTGTGTGTGTGGGTGTGGTTGTGTGGTTGTGTGTGGTTGTGGTTTGTGTGTGTGTTTGTGTGGTGTGTGTGTGTGTGGTGTGTGTGTGGGGGTGGGTGGTGTGGGTGTGTGTGGTGTGGTGTGGTTTGTGTATTTGTATGTGTGTGGTATGTGTGTGGGGTGTGTGTGTGTGTGTGTGTGTGTGGTTGTGTGTGGGGTTGTGTGTGGGGTTGTGTGTTGTTGTGGGTGTGGTTGTGTGTGTGTGGTTGTGTGTATGTGTATGGTTGTGTGTGTGTGTGATTGCATGTGTTGTTGTGTGTGGTTGTCTGTGTGTGGTTGTGGTTGTGTGTGTGTTCGGTTGTGAGGTTGCACGTGTGGTTGTGGTTGTATGTGTGGTTGTGTTTGTGGTTGTGGTTGTGTGTGTGGTTGTGGTTGTGGGTGTGACAGTATTACTAAAAGCATCTTAAAATAAAGGAACACAAACATTGAGTTTGTGGAAAGAGAAAACACGTTATAAGTCAAACAGGCGCAGCAAAGCATTAACACAACAACAAAACAAACAAGATCACTAATGGATACACACAGCCCATCATCTTAAGAGTTCGATTGCAGCCAATGTGCACTCAAACCTTCCCCCTCCTTGTGAGTTGCACCCCATATTTCATGAGTTGTAACTGCTGCACCCACCAATGCACTTTGAGATCTAAAACGCTACATAGGTCTAATCGATTAACCAGTCGCCAACATGCTGTGCTTTTAAAGAGAATGTGCCAAAAGTTTTCAGCTTCCTCATCATGTCCTCATAAAAGCACCAACGAAAGGACTCCCAGAATGGTGCAACGGACATGAAGCAGCCGCTGCGATGAGATATAAACACTGTGAACGTTGTCCAGTTTCACAGAAACCTTTCCTTAATGTTCTTTAAGTCACAAAACAGTAATACTAAAAGCATCTCAAAATAAAGGAACACAAACATCGAGTTTGTTGAAAGAGAAAGCACATTGTAAGTCAAACAGGCGCAGCCAAGCATTAACACAACAACATGTTGTTTGATGTTTGATGTTCTTTGAACGAGAACATCAAAGGGGCGCCGCGAAAGTGATCGCGGGTGAAAGTGAAAGTGATCGTGGGCGCTTAATGAGCATGATGAGGTTTGCCAGCCTCTGCTCATAAACGCGCACCCACGCACATGCACTGTAGCTCTAGGCTGGCCATGGTAGCATTTTTTTAGCCCTCACAAAAAGTCTTGCCAGACCAGCGCATATGCTGGGTCAGGCGAGACCCAAAAATGGTAGCATCAGTTTAACAAAAGAAGGATGACCAGGCAAAAACAGGTACTTTATCACACTTTGGAAAGACTGAATTTTGGAAAGCCACCCTCTTACTGGTGGTAACTGACTCTGGCTGTGCCCTGGGCTCTGCTGACCAGCCCAGGGCAGTGCTATGTTTAAAAAACAACACATGTTTAGGGTTCACTATGAATTAGGGTACACTTACAGTTGGCCTGATAGACCCTATAAGTCCCTAGTAAGTAACAGGGCAAGTGAGATTAATCTGCCACTAAGCCCCTAGTAGATAATAGGTTATGGAGGTTTAGAAGCCAAGAAGATTTGATGCACTTTGCATGTGTGTACAGCTGAGTGGTTGTCTTAAGGAAGGAACTTGTAGATTTTAGGGGAGGAGAGCTATGGAAATGAGCCACACTGGGAGTTGGTTTAATTAGCTTTTACTGCTCTGCTGACATTTCAGCCATCATTGTTTTAGGGAAGAATTGTGCTTTATGGTACAAGAAAATGCCACACATTGCAGTGGTCATGCACCTAGGTGGCACCCTGCGTACCATTGGTTAGGAGTGCCCACCTCTTGATGCCCAGTTGCTGAGAATAAATATGTGAGAGTTGCATTACCTCTCATTTCTGCTGCCTGAAACTATGAGGAAAAGAAGGACTGCCCTGCTGGATTCATCATTTGCACCCTAAGACCCTGTACTTTGAATAACTATACCGGCTGCACACTTTTGTTCTACAGCCCAGGGGACTGTGCCTTGCTTAAGGAAGGATTAAGAAGTGGACTATCTTCAGCTACAGGTTAACAGAGCCCACCTGCATGATCATCACCAAGAGTCCCCAGCCTAGAGTGCATCCAGTATACTGGTAAGAAATTGTCAATGTGCATTTTGGGAATTATGGTTCAAACCATCCAAGGATCATCCAGGAGATTCCAGACTCTTGGATTTGTGTTTTGACAACCTTGAACCCACAAGTAAACCTTCAAATTGGCACTTTGTGAAGTTTGGACAACTTTTTGGAAACAGCTCCATAAGATGACCGAGTCAAGCCAGCCTCCATCAGCTGCGATGCAGCCAGGACTCCAGGAAAGTACCGCTGAAAAGCTCCGGAGGTCTTACTTCCAGGATTTGACTGGTAGCTCTCTTAATAGCAAGCTGACAACCCTCTCTGAATCTGGACTGGTGAAGAGCATCATGGGGAGATTGTAAGAAAAGGCTCCAGGAATATTTCTGCGAAGGTAACATTTTGACCGGGGTCTCCTGCTTGGTGTATCTAGCCAGGGCTCCATTGCGGTTGGCCTAATACTTTTACTTTGTCAACGTATATTCTTTGAAAATTCATATCTCCAGTTTCCTACAATGGATTTTAGTCGTTTTTGTGTCTATTTGTTCATAAACACATTTACTTTTTGTATAAATTGTTGTGTGAGTCGTATTGTGTGTTATTTGATGGATTACTGTTTTTAAATGCTTTACATATCTACCTCCTAATTTAGGCCTGATTGCTCGATTACAGCTACCAAGGGATGAGCATGGAACAAATGTATTGAGACCATTATTGGGCACTATACTGTGTTAGTGGACCTATTACTGGTGGTAGGTGCATAAATACTCTTATGAATGACCCACTTTCCAACACTCAACCTCATAAGTTAGACAAGACTTACTCATGTAGTTTGCTAAAATATTACCCATGCTGGTTATCATCATGATAAAGGGGTTTCATCACAGTCTAACATCCATATTTTCAGCTGCTATAAATTTGTGAGAATCATTCAAATGTATTCAATTGGCTTGCTATATTTTATTGGAAGTGCATAATATAGCTTTTTCTCCTAAAGGGCTCCTTACCTTTTCTCTAGATGCTCTTATGTGTATGTTTGAGCCAAAAGGACCAATGCCCTCTGCTTTTTTTTCATTGTCCTTGAGATATTTGACTTTTGCAGTCTCTTCTTTATTGTATTAGTTGGTAATGTAAAATAGTTATGTCTCAGTCTTGAATCTGAGACACATGTTTCGATGTGAGGTGGTTCCATTTTACGTGGAGAATATTAGAAAAACACCTGAAAATGTGTCTGAGCAATTTTAATATAGGAATAGTGGTGAGGAATATGATTATCTTTGGTTTATTGCAATGGGGTTTTACATGTTGCTACAACTACCATGACTTTGGATTTGAGTTAAGTTTTGTTTGCATCACTCAAAGATGATTGATCTAGGAATGTTTAGCTTTATCAGTGGTTGTGCTTTTTTGCACGAATAAAGATATGTGTCCCTGACTCTGAGCAATGAACAATGTCTTTCACAACATCTCCTAGCATGTTGCTCATCCATAGAGCAAGAAACTGCTCATTGTATGTACAATGACCCGAGACATATATTTTTATCAGAGAAAGTAATGTTTTTGTAATCTCACGTACATATTGTAAATTACTATTTGTTTCAGAGACAAAACCTGATTCTAGTACAGGTGAAAAAAATGAAGAAAACAGTTCGACCACTCAAGTGCCAGGAGAAACCTCAGAAATTTCCAAAATTGGTAACTGAATTTCAATTTGAATCTTCTATGGTTTAAGATATGTAATGTTTTAACATTAATTTATTTTTAAATGGGAATGAAGATTGTCTTTAGTGTTTCCAATTGATCTGTATCCAACAGCAATGATTGTGACTAGCACTTTGCAAATGTTTCTTTTCCAGCACGTTCAGCTAAATGTTAAATATGTTATTGCATTAATACTGCTATTTTTGATTCCTCTTGAATTGTTAGGAATGCCAGAGGGCAGCATCCATGATTATTAAATTGTAAAAGCCCAACAAGCAACTGCATTCATTGGCCCGTGTCCCTCTGGTGATTGAAGAGATAAAAAGCAAGAGTTGAGACATTCCTTAATACTGCAACTAAATAGTATTCTTCTTCAAATCAGAGAGATGATTGCACCAAGCTTTAGCAACAGAGGAATATTTTCCTTTGCATATTTTATTTTTCTGCCCTTAGGTAACTGAATTTGCCTGACAGCAGATCTTTTTTTCAATCTCCTATTGTGTACTCCTTTGTCTTACCCCCACTTTAAAAAATGGACCTTTTCCCTTTTGCGAATCAGTTACTACATAAACTGGGGAGTCCGTAACGTATTTATGGTTTGCAACAAGAATTATGTCACAATCCATTGATAAATAATTTTACAATTTGGTATTTGGAAGGGACATTCTGATCATGCCCCTTTCAAAAACCTATTTTGCCATTTATAAAAAGATTTCTGAATCACAAAATATGTTTACTACACAGGATCATATTTTTGGGATCACAAACAGTCTGACTCACCAAATTGGAAGGTTTGTAATGGGTTAAAAGCTCTGTACATCTGGCCCAAGATTATTTTTCAGTATATAAATCTGTAAAACTTACAGCTCAAACTTTATTAAAAACAAGGTGCTTACTTGTGAAGAAAAATCCAAAGTCCAAAGTCTCTCATTCAGGATGGTAGCCTGAAGCCAGGCAAAGAAACTGGCAACAATTGCTGACTCTGTGGTCACATTTCATCCCTGCCCCCTATGCACAACAGAGCATGTTGTGCAACAACTCCTCGCTTATGCAATGGCTGTCATAAACGACATTGCTGGCAGAACTGAATCATGTAAGATGGTATGTCCCCATGCAGACATATTGAAATTATGGGACAGTGGTGCTCAAATAGCCTTTAGAGTAGGGTTTCTGTATATTAAAATACTTGCCACTAAAGTCATAGAGATGTAATGTAAAGAACAAGTATAGCAAAGAAAACGTTACCTGTTCGACAGGAAAATGGTGAAGGAGTTGCAGGTGCCGTGGTGCATTTTCTTTGCACTTCATCCCAAATATATATCTAAGTCATGGTGTGGTAGAGCACTGCCCTTTACTGATCACACTTTTGATTTAAATGGCTTCTTGATGTAAATGAGTCATGAGAAACTGCCACAGGTCCACAGGTCTTAAAATTACGTTTCACAACTAACAATAGTGTGTTTGAACACTAACGTTAGGAACTAAAATGTCTCAACATGAATTAGAACTGTGACATTCTGCTTTAAAGGCTAGGTAAAGTGGCTCTATCAAAACCTCTACCAGTTACTGATTCATGTAAACATATGAATTGAGTAATTTTGCTGCAGCCTGCTTCTTGGTTGGTGTTCTTTCCCTGTCTGGATAATCAGTTCATCCCATGCTAGAAACCTTTACAACAATGGGAAACATCCAGAAAATGAATTGATTGTGCCTCAGATGAGAGGCACACAGGGGCTATGGAAATCATTTTCTCTCTATCGCTGTCCTAATTTTTTTGCTCTTTTAAATGCTCTTTTTTATTTGCCAACTTTGAGTAAAATGTTCTTAAAGTTAAACTGGTGGAGTGTCAAAGTAAATGAAAAGAGCTACTTTACAACCACTTTTCAAAGGCATTGAGAAGAACAATGACTAGTAGCGGATCTGGCATTGTGTTGGAGGAGGAGCAAGTTGTGAGCAAGCTGCACATTGCATGCAAAGCAGAGCTCCTGGTTGCTACCAGAAAAAATCTTCACTGCCACGGGGACACCCTCTGCTGTCAGTGTGAGTTAACCCCCCCCGGAGGACCCAAAGGTGGGACCATGGTCATGATGTTGAGCGTAATCATGCTAGGAAGTAGCCCAGCTTGGTGCAGCTAGAGAGATCAGGTGACTCGGTGGCCTGAGCAGTCTGTCTCTCACTGTTCTCTGCTGCCCATCATTGTGGCCTGGCTGCTGTTTGCCTACTTCCTGTGTGCTGCCTTGTCCATGTGTGACCAACTGGCGCTGTAGCAGAGGAGGTTGAGGATGTATAAGGCCCCCAAGGAGGCAGACAGACCCCAGGTGCTAGTGTACCAGGGCAGCACAGACAGCATGCAGCACTGAGAGTTTGCCTCCCTTTTCTAGAAAAGAAGGTGGTGGGAGACAATTAAAGGAAGCATGTGCTGGCTGACCAGCGCTCACTGCATGCTGTGGCTGTCATCTCTAGGGAGCTGCTGCTGCATCCTTAACTCTAATGCCTCACCTCACTACCTGTGGCCCACTGTCAGTGAAAGACGTGGTCTCAAGCTATAAGTTGCAAAACCTTCTCTCAGTCTGCCCCAAGTCTGACATATAAACTACTACTTACAATAAACTTACTATGATTTAATTCAACTGAGCCCAATTGATATCCCCTTCAACCCGTGTGGCGAGCTTTGTGGCTTACACTTGCCAGCAGAAGGGGGCACAAGGAAGTAGTTGTGTTTGGAGCCAAGCCATACGAGGTGGAAACAAAGGTGTTGGCAGTGGCTGCAAGGGGCAACATGGTAGATATTGCTGCACTGTTGAGCCCTGAATTGCAGAAGTGGCCTGACTAGGATTGGGTGTACTCCCTCCTACTGCGGCCCTTATTATAATCACCAGCCAATATGGCCTTACTTCCATACCTGACTGGATGACATCTACTATAGCCAAGCTACTGGAGGATTGTCCTGCATGTTTGATGGGGAGAAACAAGAGCCACACTCTGTAATTGCTAGATACATTAGCGGTAATCTGCATTTTGTGCCAGTTGGAAGCTTTCCCATATAGTGTTTTAGTCTCATAGGCACAACGCTAAGATTAGAAGAAATCAGAGGAAAGCAGTCTTGATGCCCTCAGCAATGGATCACAGCAGGTGATTTGAAACAGCAACCAGCCCATAGCATGACCTGAGTGACTTGTAATTAATCTGAGCCCAAGCCTGTCAGCATAACTGTGAGAGGACAGCACCCAGCTGGAGGGCCATAGGGTCACGCATCAGCCAAGCAAAGAGAATGCTGACCCCAGCACATGGTTGGAGCAGGTCCAGTTGTTAGCACCCAAAGACATCTCTCACAATGACAAAAGAAAATATGAAAATCTCTGAAGAATAGCAAATGAAAAGAGACAAACCTACAGTGCACAAAATGGAACATAACGCAATGACTAGCCCTAAATATCACAACGACTTAGAGGGTGCAGAGTATTGTCAGTAGGATGGAGGAACTTGATACCAACCCAGTCCCCTGTCCAAAGACATGGCCAAACAAGCCACTATACAGTAGGCCCGGGTGTAAAACTCTGCTCCGCTCATTGAGTTTGCTCTCGGGCCACTTGCGAGTGCATGGGAGACTTCTAGCACCGATAGCGAGCTCCCACAGGACTTCGCAGTAACACACACGGCTTCTGGCTGCAACGACCCCAATCTAATGCTGATTGCGATCGCACATTGAGCGCTTGAGCAGCTTTTGTGCTCAAGATGCAGCTAAGAGGCTTTTGGAGTGAATTTTCTTCTCCAACTGGCTGTTGGAGAGAAACAGGTAGGTGTTCGAGGCCCTTCTCCACTCGAAGGCTCCTGCCTGCACCTCATCCCTGGTGGTCTAGTGGAAGAGCCTGCTCTTCTACTATTCCGCTCTTTGGATTGTCATCCTTTTCTGTTTTGCCTTTTCTCTTATGCCTTTCTCTTCTGCCTCTTTCTCTCCTTCCTTTTTTCTCCTTTGCCTTTTCTCTTTTTGCCTCTTTTTCTGTTGTGTTTTTTCCCGCTGCTGCGGCCCCTGCCTCCCCTCCCCCCAGTATATTCCCACTCCCGCCTTCAAACTGCTCACCCTACCCGACCCCTATTTAATGGGGGCCGCTGTGGGCCAAGGACAGCAAGACCTCTGATCTCCTGGTCAGAGTAAATGCTCTCCCCTCGTGCAGCTCGGCCGTTAAGGCACTGCCCTCACCGCCTTCTTGTGACCCAGGTAGTTGTTTAAGGCCCTCCTCCACCCGCAGGCTCCTGCCTGTGCCTCATCCCTGGTGGTCTAGTGAAAGAGCCTGTTCTTCTGCTATTACGCTCTTTGGGTGTCATCCTTTTCTGTTTTACGTTTCTCTTCTGTCTTTTTTCTCCTTACCCTTTTCACTTTTTGCCTCTTTGCCTCTTGACAGGTATGCTGATGGCTTGAAAATGTAAGTGCCACTGGAGGTTTTGCCGTTTGTCTACCCACCCTATTTAAAGTGAAAGAAGAAATAACAAGATTTTACCTTTGTTTACAGCCATCAACCACGTGGCACTAAGTGAAAACAAAACCGTATCAACCCCACACCATGTAAGGGGGTCATTTTTTTTTTATTTTCAAAAAGAAAATCACACAAAACTTCAGGATTTTGTTTTTGAAAATAAAAGACTATAGTCCCTCTTTTCAAAGTCGTTTGCAGTTGCCTCTGACCGACACCGTTTTGGTGTGGGAGCCGACCGACCATAGGTTCGGCGGCTCCGCATACCTCATTATGATGCGACCGTACCAAACTCCCATTTCTCGCACCAAACTCCCATTTCTCTATCGGAGCTAGCGTGGTGGGCGGAAACCATTGAAAAATGGGAGTTTGTGTAAGTCCATGCACTCTTTTTCTGGCAGCTGATGGTTCCTGCCACACGGTGCGGGGATTGCCCTCCAGGGAAACAACTGGAGGGCCAGGGGAGATGGATGCCCTTCTGGGGGCTCCCAAAAATACTTTCCAACAGCATTTCCATGTCTGAAAGGCCGACATGGGACTGCTGTTGGAAAGTCCATCATAATTCCGACAGCAAATACGCCTTCCTTTAGGGATTATGAGGCTATTCCAACGGGACTGATTCGGAATCACACCAAAACCACAGAAGCCTACAACAACTTCAGAGCCGCCACCAACGCCTACCACCAACTCATCAGAAAAACCTGGAAAGAAGCGATTGAAGACAGAATCTCCACTCACACACACAACAGCAAAGAACTCTTCAACATCATCATGGAGTTTGCCAACCCACTAGCGATTCCACTGACATCCCTCCCTCACAAGACCTCTGCGACAAATTCAGCACCCTTTTCCACCACAAAATCAAGAGCATCTACGACAACTTTGATGAAGACAACCAACACACTGAACCCTCACCAACCACCCCTGACACCCTGAAGCCAGCGATCGACAACTGGACAGCCCTCACCACTGAAGACACACTGAAGATGATGAATTCAATCCGCTCCAGGGCCCCCACAGACCCCTCCCCTCACCACAATTTTCACGGAGCTGCCGACACCATCGCACCCATGCTCTGCCACACCATCAACCGCTCGCTGGCAACCGCCACGTTCCCCAATGACTGGAAACATGCCGAGGTCAACCCCCTCCTGAAGAAACCCACGACGGACCCCACCAACCTCAGAAACTACAGACCCATCTCCCTGCTCCCATTCCCAGTGAGAGTCATCGAGAAAGCCATCAACAGCCAACTCACCACATTCATCGAAGAGCACAACATCCTCGACTCTTCCCAATCCGGCTTCAGAGAAAAACACAGTACGGAAACCGCCCTCCTCGCTGCAACAGACAGCATCTGCACCCTACTGGACAAAGGAGAAACAGCAGCCCTCATCCTCTTCGACCTCTCAGCGGTGTTCGACACAGTCTCTCACCGCACCCTAATACGCAGACTCTACGATGCAGGGATCCAAGACAAGGCCCTCAACTGGATCTGCTCCTTCCTCTCTGGCAGAACGCAGCAGGTCAGACTCCTCCCTTTCCGCTCCGACCCTACACCTACCACCTGCAGAGTCCTCCAGGGGCCCTCCCTCAGCCCTACACTCTTCAACGTCTACATGGCTCCGCTCGCCCTCATTGTCAGAACCTACGGACTCAACATTGTGTCATACGCAGACGACACCCAACTCATCCTCTCCCTATCCAACGAACCCAATACCACCAGACACAATTTTCGAAAAGGCATGGAAGCCGTCGCCAAATGGGTGAAAAAAAGCTGCCTACAACTAAATACCAACAAAACAGAAGTACTCATCATGGGCCCAAACCCTGATGCATTGAACGACACCTGGTGGCCCCCCGCCCTCGGAAGCCCACCCACCCCCACAGACCACGCAAGCAACCTGGGAATCATCCTGGACTCCGAGCTCAAAATGGACTGCCAGATCAACTCTGTCTCGTCCTCCTGCTTCCACACCCTCCGCCTCCTACGTAAGACCTTCAAATGGATCCCCCTCGAACACAGAAAGACCGTCACTCACGCCCAGGTCACCAGCAGACTCGACAACGCACTCTACGATGGAATAAACAAAAACCTAACCCGCAAGCTACAGAACATCCAGAACGCCACCGCAAGACTAGTCCTCGACCTGCCAAGATACTGCCATATCACCCAGCACCTGCACACACTCCACTGTCTCAACATCGAAGCTAGAGTCACCTTCAAGATGCTCATCCAAGCCCACAAGGCCCTCCATGACTCCGGACCAGTATACCTAAACAGCTGACTCAAATTCCTCGCACCCCAGAGGACCCTACTATCTGCTCAGCTCGCCTACGCTGTGGTCCCCCGCACCCAAAAGACCAGATCGGGAGGCTGCTCTTTCTCCTTCCTCGCAGCTCGAGGCTGGAACGCCCTGCCGCTCCACCTCTGACAGACAACATCGCTCTCCATCTTCGCAAGAAACCTCAAAACCTGGCTCTTCGACAGACCCCCCCCCTTGATGGACTGGAGCCTGCTAACCCTAACCCCCCCCCAGCGCCTTGAGACACTACGGGTGAGTAGTCGCGCTTAACAAATGCCTGATTGATTGATTGATTGAAGAATAGCTGAGGATATGGTGGGTATATGGATTCAGTCTTATATGAAGCTTTGAATGAGAAGAATGTGGAGTCTTCAGAACTGCCTTTTTTGGTGGAGGAAATTGGAATTGCCATCTCAAGCTTAAAGACAGGGAAGGCAGTTGGGACAGATTTTATTCCGGGGGAGTTCTATAGGCACTTTTCTGCCACTCTCAGAGTATATATGTTGGATTTGTTTCTACAGGTTCAGAATGGGATAGACCCATCTGATTCGTGTGCATTGGCTAATATAGTCTTTCTCAAGAAAAATAAATTATTCCAAGAATTATGATTTTATCGCCCATTTACATTAATGAATAGCGACTCTAAGAACTCTTTAAAAAATGTTGGCAATGCGATTATCAACAGCAATAAGAAAGATAGTTTCCCCTGTGCAACATAGATTTATCCCGGGTAGGGGCACAACTGACCATACTCACAGAGTTATCACTCAGGAGACCCTATGGTGTTAATGCTCTTGAACGCAGAAAAAAACGTTTAATTGGGTGTCCTCGTCATATCTCTGGTGGTTATGGCAAAGATGGGTATAAGGCCAGGGTTTCTGAAGTATGTGAAAGCCCTGTATAAGACATACAAGGGCTAAGATCTCCCTGATAGGGGGACACTCAGAGTCAGTCGTGATACAGCATGGTACAAGACAAGGATGCATATGCTCCCCACTACTGTTCGCCCTCTACATTAGGAGAATAAAGAATAATTTGTTAATCCTTCCGGATTTTTATCAGGGAAGGGAAATAAAAATACTGACATATGCCAATGACTTTTTGCTTGATGTTACACTGTTTTTGACTAGTCGGACCGGAACCCTGCTAATCAGGAACCCAGTCTATCTGCTTTCTTCCTCGAATCTTATGTCATGTACTTAAGTACACTCCAGATTGGATACTGGGGTACCCTTGTCAGTACCTAGTATATGGTACACACATGAAGCATGTATTATGCCACCCTTGAGGGGCCATGCAAAATGGAACTACAGGCCTGCCATTGCAGCTTGTGTAAGTGGTGCATGCACCACTTACGTTAGATATAGGTTTAATATATCTATAGGTCACTGCACTTAAAACCTATAAGTCACCCCTATAGCAGGCCTTGACAAACCTGAAGGCAGGGTGCTGGGTTTTACATGAGAGGGTGCCCCTGCATGAGCAGAGCACCCCTGCAGACTTCGGAGACCATTCTCCCAGGTTGTCGGTGACGCAACCAGACGTATAGGTAGAGGTGCATTATATGCTCACGTAAAATGCTATCTCGAAAACGTCTGCAACAAACCATGTCGTGTTTGGTATCAAACACCTTGGAATCAGAACTCCGCACCAGAAACTGGTGTGGGATTTATGATTCCACCCTTGAGAAGCAAACTTTGTGGGGTCCCTGGTCCACTGGGTATCATCCTTCTCGACCTGGACAGCACAAAATGGTTGCTACCGACTAGAGAAACATTTCTGGCCTCCTACTGCTGAGCCAAGCTCGAGCTGAGGAAGGCAGTGTGAGAAGTTGGCCTGATATATGCTGTCCACTAGTTATAGTGGGCACCCTGTATCAGTGCAAACAACCCCTTATTGGTTATAGGTTAGAGACAACCTTTATTGAAAGCTATCCTTAATGGTAGCTATGGAGAGCAGCCTTCAGGCTAAGTCTTGAAGGAATGTAAAGCAGCTTGTTTTACCAGTCTATAATCTCTTGAGTTCCTAAATGAAAGATGTCCACACCAGGTATATATACAAAATATATGTATTTATTACTAAACACACCCTTCTAGTCTCTTTATGAGACTAGAGGTCAAAACACATAAGTTACACTTCAATAATCACAGTAAAATAGCACAAATACACGTCAGGCCCTAGGGGCGAGCCGAACCGTATACTAAAATAGTGGTATAAGAACCACGACTTAACTAGACACAAGGCCTGGAGCCTGGAGAATCGCTGGGACCCCAAGGAACCACCCAAGGTAGTGACACAGGGGACCCACGGGGACCGTGTGCAGTGTGTGAACACAGCCGCGAGCTCCCGTTAGCTTCTATGGGGAAAATCGCGTTTAGATTTTTAAAGATTAGGGACACTTAGAATGGAGTCAGGACCAAACCCTTTTGGACTTCAATCAATCAATACAACTTTATTTCGGTTTTGATTCAAACCATAAAAGTATACATATAAACATCACAGTTAGAAAGAAAAACAGATCTGAAATTCCGTGCAATAAATTCATAGTTAATAAAGTGCAAATGGCGCAAGGCATAGTATAGTCCATATAGGTTCCTGAGATAAATGAGGCAGAAAAACAGCCTCATTGGTCCAAACAGTTTCTCAATTTAACAGACAATTTGAAAAATTCAATTACATGGAGAACACTGTCATTGTGCAAAAGTTGTAAATACATAAGTGCTGGTCTGATCTGGTTAAAATTAAGTTTCTTTAAAAGAGCTACCAGATAGCGTTTGCGCGGGTATTCATAAAATTTACATAAAAATATAAAATGCAGCATATCCTGTGGAGACTTTCCGTCGCAGCCACAGGGAGCTGCAGCCTTGTTAAAAATATCTTTTTTAGGTCTAATTAACAGATGATGAAAGATATTTAACCTAAACCTTGTCAGCAAGAACTTCTCGTGGGAACTAAATGAGCCCATCAAATATGGCTCCATTGTCTCGCAGGTTTTTAACATGACGTATTTCCTGATACTGGGTTTCAGGAGCTTCTCTCCCTCTCGTTGAACCCTTCTCCCCATATAAAAGGCACCTTAATTGCCTCCACATCCCCTTTTACAATCCCGCTTGGATTTTCAAACAACTCCAGACAACCAAGTCGAGAAAAACAGGATTTCAAATATTTTAACCAGGGGGTGCACATTGCCTTATCATGGGACAAAAGGTCTTTCACAATCAAGTGGGTTAGTGGAATGTCCTGATTCAGCCACAGTTTTGCCCAACAAGTCAAAGGGCGTAGAGAAAAGATGTCACATAAATATTGTGCCCCCAATTCTTCATGTACTGCCAAGTTAGATATGCCAATTGGAACACACAGAAGACGCTTCATAAAAGCATTTTCAGCCACCTGTAGCTGTTCGCCAGCCACATAGCCCCATAATTCACTGCCGTAGACAGCAGTTGCCACTGATTTTGCATTATAAAGTTTCATCATGGCATTGTTGGGCTTGTTCCCCAATTTTGTTGCAAAGTTAAAAATAGTAGCATTAACCCTTGCCAGTTCCCCTTTCTTTTTGGCCAAATGGGGGCCCCAACTTAATTTAGTATCAAAAAGGACTCCCAGATACGAGAACGATTTTGTGATGGGGATGGATACATCGTCTAATTTAAATACAAAGTTCCTTTTTGGCTGTAGGCCCACTTACATAATAAATGATTTAGAATTGTTGACCATTAGGTCTCTGTCTGTCATAAACAATTTAAAAGCATTTAATAAGGCTTGGAGACCCTTCTCGGTTCTAGAGATTAAAACCGCATCATCTGCATATAAAAGAACAGGAATACCCACCTTCCAACTCTGGGACAGTCAGCCTGTACCTTTTGTAAAACGGTATCTAACTCGTTAATATAAAAATTAAAAAGAAAGGGGGCAAGAATACAGCCTTGTCGCACACCCTTCTTAATGTCAAAATTGCCAGTGGTACACAGATCCGACGAGTACCTAACATTAGCGCTAGTGTTACTATGTAGGTCTACCAAAAAATTAACGATCCCACTATCCACACCCTTCTCCCTCATGGACTGCCACAGCCTTCCCCTGTTAACACAGTCGAAGGCTGATGACAGATCCATGAAGGCGAGATGGACAGTGCCCTTCTGAACGACAGTGTATTTACTTAATATTAAGAAAAGATTAAGGCACTGGGTTATAGTGGAACGACCACTGCAGAAGCCATACTGGGAAAGAGACATGATGTTATTTTCAAGCGCCCAGTTTGACAATCTCTGCAACAGGATTCTCCCCACAATTTTAACCATAGAGTCAATTAATGAAATTGGCCTGTAACAAAAGGGACTACCCCTTTCCCCCTTCTTGAAGACAGGGACAATCGTTGAAACTCCCCATGAAGGGGGACAGCCAATTTCAGCAACAGCGTTAAAAACAGACTCTAAAATGGGAGCCCAAAAGCTAGGTTCAGACTTATATAAGTCTGGTGGGATCCCATCAGGGCCAGGAGCTTTCCTGGCTGTTAGTCCCACTATGCCCTCCATAACCTCGCCTCTATCAAATGTAATAATTCCACCATTATTACCAGGGAGCAGATTTACATTTTCAATCACCACACAACTATACAATTGTTTGAAGTGTGATTCCCATTCTTCCTTTTTTATGCAGCATTCTAGACCATCACCCGGATCCTGGACCAAAAATGTTTTTTTTACTACCGTCCAGAATCTAGAGCTACATTTTAAAGTAGAGGGATCGAGAATCTCATCCCAGGCCTCCGCTCTTAAGCAATGGCAGACTTATATTCTTTATGACACAACTTAACATTCGTATTTATTCTAGGATTAGCTGCCAAGGCTATCCTTAGATTACGTGCTGCCTTAGAGCAAGCATGATTAAACCATCTCGGGCCCTCATTCTCTATGGTCTTTACTGGGATCGTCTTCAACTCAGACACCTTCTCCGTCAAGCTTTGAAAAGCACTAAGAACCTGATTTGGGTCTGCCCCTTCTTCAATACAGTTCTTAATGTCCTGCGTGCAGTTCTCCCTAATATTTTTATATAATAGGTCAGGAGTAATCATTGACCATCTTAGGCGCCATCTCCCATCGATTGTGCTCAACCTGCCATTGAAGCATTTCCGATCTTCTTTAATCATCCAGGGACCCTTCAAGTGAACAGTGAGTGGATTATGATCACTGAATTCACTTTGTTCGATAATAAAAGAGTCCACAAATGACTGCATAGGCAAAGAGAGTAACACATAATCAATAAAAGTACCCCTCCCATGGCCCTTAAAAGTTGGGGTATCAAAACACTTTGTGGGATCCCTCAAGGCCATAGCCAAAGAAAGATCTAAATAAGTCATTAAAGAATTCCCCTTCTATCGTATGTTCCAAATGCAAACCGCCGAGGCGGTCACACTGCAAATCCATTAAACATTTCGACAGGGGATCACCGCAAGGATGAACATTAAAATCTCCCATGATTATAAGGTTATGGAGGCATTCCCTCAATGAAGAGTTAATAAATTCATTTAGTGCAAATATTTGGTTAGAACCCGTGTTGGCATTGACAGCATTATAAAAATTGACCAAACCAGCCAGACAATTTTCTCCATTCAATACTAAGCCTATAAATCCAGTATTTGCTGTTAAAATTCTACAAATTTTGCAGGATAGTGTAACGGAAATAAAAATCACCAGTCCCCCCTTAGGCCTACCTCTACTTGATGCTATTGCAGGAACATAAAAGGCCTTATACCCTTCAAGGAACAAATCACATTCCACTGACCATGTCTCCTGCAGACAGATGATCATAAATTGCTTAATATACATAATCCAATTATCATCCGTCATCTTTGATGCCAAGCCTGCGATGTTCCAGGAAGTAACATTATTACAACTAGCTTTAACCTGTATGGTCTTAATGGGTGATATCTCAGCTGGTGTTACATTACCCAGACCCACAGACACCTCACGTCAGTCGCATGCCTCCAAGCCGGATGTATGACGTTACAACGCATACTTTTACAACGCATGCACTTACAACGCAATTTTTACAACGCAACATCCACTACAACGCATTCCATTACATCGCATGACACTACAACGCATTTTTAAAAACTACCTTTACAACGCATTCCATTACATCGCATACTACCTTTACAACGCATACCATTACAACGCATAATGTTAAATTGCATTTAAGGTAAGTATTGGATAGTATAGGGGTAAAAATTACTATTCTTACTCCAGGGGGTGCAACAGTAGGGTAAGTATTGGATAGTATAGGGGTAAAAAATACTATTCTTATTCCAGGGGGTGCAACAGTAGGGTAAGTGTTGGATAGTATAGGGGTAAAAATTACTATTCTAACTCCAGGGGTTGCAACAGTAGGGTAAGTGTTGGATAGTATAGGGGTAAAAACTACTATTCTAACTCCAGGGGGTGCAACAGTAGGGTAAGTGTTGGATAGTATAGGGGTAAAAATTACTATTCTAACTCCAGGGGGTGCAACAGTAGGGTAAGTGTTGGATAGTATAGGGGTACAAATTACTATTCTAACTCCAGGGGGTGCAACAGTAGGGTAAGTGTTGGATAGTATAGGGGTAAAAATTACTATTCTAACTCCAGGGGGTGCAACAGTAGGGTAAGTGTTGGATAGTATAGGGGTAAAAATTACTATTCTAACCCCAGGGGGTGCAACAGTAGGGTAAGTGTTGGATAGTATAGGGGTAAAAATTACTATTCTAACTCCAGGGGGTGCAACAGTAGGGTAAGTGTTGGATAGTGTAGGGGTTAAAAATTACTATTCTAACTCCTGGGGGTGCAACAGTAGGGTAAGTGTTGGATAGTGTAGGGGTTAAAAATTAATATTCTAACTCCAATGGTATGCATTGTAATGGTATGCGTTGTAATGCCTGCGTTGTAGTGACATGCGATGTAGTGTCTGCGTTGTAATGGTATGCGTTGTAATGGTATGCGTTGTAGTGTCATGCGTTGTAAAGGATGTTCCGTTGTAATGCATGCGTTGTAAGTGTAGTGCGATGTAATAGTTGCGTTGTAAAGGTTGTTTCCCCTCCAAGCCAGACAGAGCATCATATCTATTCTGTATGTCCATGTTAAACCCATTATTGCAATGGCCAGCAAAATTAAGTCTATTTTGTGTTTCTACAGAGAGCCCATACCCACCTTGATTAATATTGTACACATATGGTGCATCCAGGGCAGGGCTCTGAATTGAATTTGCTGGCCTAATTCTCATTTGAAGGCACGGATCTTTATTCAGATGTGCATAGAAATAGCCCAGTGGACGAACACATATACTATTCATATTGCACAATAATAAGGATGCTCTTAATAAAATTGTTGCCACGTGTTGGGGATGCTTAAAATTGACAACAATACAATCCCCACTGCTTAATTTTCTGGACGGACCAACCCAATTCACCCTCCTTACTGCTATTATCTGGTCCGAATATGCAACAGGAAAACCACAGTTTTTGCTGAGCCATGCAACTCTTTTGTTTTTTAATGAGGTGTGGGATTCCCCATATGGTAGAGCTAGATGGTCATCACAAGGTGGAACATTAGACAGCACCACCACGTATGGTGCGCACTCAGGAGGGAGATTAAGATAGCGGCTATTCCTCATATGCCTGGAATCATGTCTACCCCCCAGAGCTATTGTGGGACATGTAGACAGGGGAGGTATGGCCAGTGTCACAGGAGGAACTGTTACTGCTGCAGCGACATGCTGAGAAAGCTGCTGTGCATTCCCTATCGTGATTTCCTGCCCCTTATCCACAACCTTAGCTCCAGCCATAATAGCTGGTGCCAAGTGTGTAGTTAACAGACCACCAAGTCTATCTACTTCCAATGCCAAAATGTCAAGCTTAGTTGTCAAAGGTCTTAACATCTCTAACTTTACTTCCAAGGTGTTAATCAGTAAAGTAAATTGCTCTAGATTTTGTATTGGCATCGCCCTCACTATTTCTACTAAGAGTAGAGGATTTTGAGCCATTACAAACTGGCTGAATTGAATCAGATCGTTTTTTATTATGCTTCCCAGCCTGTTTCATTTGTGCTTTCCTACAGGATCGCACCAGCCTTGGGACTGATGGTATCTCCTCTAGTTCCTCAATCGAGGTGTCCATCGGTTCTACATGTGGATCTGCATGCACCTGGGCAACAACCGGTATCTCAGCCCTCTCTCTAGTGTCCAGGTTAATGCCCCCATCCATGACGGCGACCGGCAAAGGCAAAACTTCCTCTACCACTTCCTCCACCACTAAAGTGCTCCCTAATCCCAAAGAGGTCCTACGATCGTTATTTATACGATTTACTTTTTGCACCAAGTAATTATCCAAGGCCGCAGCACGGGAGCGGTTTTAACTGGTTTCAATTTAGACATTATATCGAATATATCACATGTAACTTAATACACGAAACACATGACACTATACATTGACAAACAGGTAAAACAGGTAGAGTCTCTCTTTACTAGTGAAGTCCGGCACTACAAACCCAGAGTCTCCGGCCCAGTCCAGTCTCTTCAGGCCTCTGAGGGCCACAGAGGGCCCGCCCTTTGCCCGGGCTTAGCCCGGCGCGTCCCGCGCACGTCCTCGCGGGACGAGGGACCGAGCCCGCCTTTGAGCACCTCCTGGCGTGGGATTGTGAGGCGTCCTGCCCCTAGGAATGCTGGGGGTTGTGGTCCGGCAGAGCCAAGCCCGGTCCACCGAGTCAAATGGCATGTAAAGCCCCTGTGAGGAGAAGACAACGGGTGTAGAGGGCGGAGCAAAGCCCGGCCCCGGTAGAGCAGGAAACACCAAACAGCAGAGGACAAACAGCACGCCTTTTTGGGCTTAGAAAGTTCTAGGGCTAACACCCACGGGAGCACCGGAGTACTCGTGTTACCTCACCCAGGGAAGCCGGGTGCATAGGTGTCTTTTGGTGTCGGGTCGCGTCGTCGATTTCAATGGGAGCTGGCGAAGAAGTGTTGCTGCCGTGAAGATGCGAAGTGCCCGAAGAGATCCAAGCCTTGATCGAAGATGAGAAGAACCTGAAAGCAGAGGGTACAGAGTCTGGGTCACTAGCCAGTGACCAGGAAGGCGATGAGCAGATGCCCACCGATGTCGGGTGATTTCAGGTGAAAGAGGTGAAGCTTGATTCTTCCGCCACGAGGACCAGGAGGTGTTGAGGATGACCAGGAGCTGGATCCGAACTGTCCCACAAAGGATGTCGAGTGCTACAGTGTCGGTGCCCAGATTGGACACAACAAATCTTGGCAACAGCAACCCATGCAGAAACGAGAAAGATGCTTTGGGGCAGACCAGCAAGGTCTGAGGGACTCACCACTTGGTAGGGTGTTGGGGCACGTCTGGAGCAACCAGAGAAGCCCAAGGAAATTCAAAGTTACCCCCTCAGCGACCCACCAGTCAACGGACCAGGGAATGCAAAGGGACCTCGAGATGAAACACAAAATGGCGGCCCACGGGTCACTTGAAGTGAACAGGCCAACAATCTTTGGTGGATGCAGTGCTCGAGGTGGGGGCTATAAGTCAGTCTAAGCACAACTTCAGGAGACGTCGAGAAGTCAATGCACTTGTAAAATTGCACGGTGACCAGGAGTTCCAGTTCCACACTACTCACGAGGGCTGCGGGTCTCAGCTTTGCTGGGGACTCGGGTCGGCCTGTGAGATGTCTAGAAATCCTCTTCCTGGGCTGCAAATACTTCGGAGTCCGGCGGGAGCTTTGGAAGTGCAGACTGGCAAATTGCTTTGTTGGTGCCTGCCAAGCAGGGGAGTCACTCCTTGACCCCAAGGGAGATTTCTTCAGTCCTCTGGTCTTTAGCAGAGCGTCGAAGGTCCAGGATTTGGCTTCAGAGTTTCGTCCAGGGTAATCTAAAGTTCTGGTTATAGAGGTTCCTTACTTATACCTAAGGAAGGGGTTGAACTAGCTCTGGGGACCCACCTATGGGAAGGTTTGGAAAGAGGGGTGGCTACACCCATTTCCTTTGTCCAGTTTTGCACCAGAGCAGGGGCTGGAAGCCCCTGAACCGGTTTGAGCTGGACTATGCACTGGGACACCAAATGTGCCCCCAGTACAGGACTTCAAAACACTCAGAGAGTGCTCCCACCCAGCCCCAATACACATAAGCCTGTCTGGGAGGTGGTTGCACCTCCCTGTGACAGGTAACCTATTGTCCAGGCCTACCCTGCCGGAGTTCGGTCAGCAGCAGGAGGCCAGACCCATGTCTGTGGCTGCAGCATCCATTTTGTGATACCAGGGCTCTCAAGTTTCTACCGGGTACCCCAGTAATGCCATGTCTCTCCCTCTAGAAGGGTGGTATCATACTCCCACACCAGTTACTGGTGTGGGGGTATGATTCCAAGCTGTTTGACACCAAACACGACATGTTTCCGTGCAGCCAGTACAAAGTTAGCATTTACCGTTTGTTTATAATGCACTCAAGAGTATATGGTCAGGCTGCACTACAAACAGCATCAGAGAAGGGTCTATGAATGCTGCAGAGGGGCTCTGCTCATGCAGGGGCACCCTCTCACATAAGAACCAAGCACTCTGCCTTCAGGATTGATAAGGCCTGCCATAGGAGTGACTTATAGGTTTATATATATATATATATATATAGATATATATATATATATATATATATATATATATATATATATATATAGATATATATATATAGTGATACAGGTAACCTATATCACAGTAAGGGGTGCATCCGCCACCTTACCCAGGCTGCTGTAGCAGACCTGTGGTGTCATCCTGGGTGGCTTTACAGGGGTGGCATAATACATGCTTCAGCCCCTGGTAGGCCTCCGGGGTACCTATGGCCTGGGTACATAGTATACCATATACCAGGGACTTAAAATGGCACCTCATTTCCAATCTGTAATGTACCTAAAGTACATGGAATCATTTTAGAGAAGAAGCAGCTAGGCTGGGGCCCTGAATAGCAGGGTCCCAGTCAGACTAAAGTTGAAAAACAGTGAAACACCAGCAAAAAGTGGGGGTATACATGTGAAGCAGATCCTTCTCTCCTACACAACCCCCCCAAACGCAGGGACATTAAACTAACCTTGACCAGTTGAGTCTTCATGTTCTAAGGGGATTTATCTGGAGAGTCCATCTGCATTGGCATGGTTACTCCCAGGTCTATGTTCCATTGTATAGTCCATCCCCTGTAGGGAAATGGACCACCTGAGCAGTTTGAGATTTTCACCCTTCATCTGTTTTAGTCATAAGAGGGGCTTATGGTCTGTCTGAACAATGAAGTGAGTACCAATCAAGTAGGGCCTCAACTTCTTCAGAGCCCAAACCACAGCAAAGGCCTCCCTCTCAATGGCTGGCCAACGTTTATCTCTGGAGGTCAACCTTCTGCTTCTGAAAGCTACTGGTTGATCCTGACCTTCATCATTCAACTGTGACAGTACAGCATCTACCCCCAACTCAGATGCATCTGTTTGGACAATGAACTTTTCGGAGTAGTCAAGACTTTGCAGAATGGGAGCAGTGCACATGGCCTGCTTCAGGTCATCAAATGCCTTTTGACAGCTAACTGTCCACTGAACCTTTTGGGGCCTTTTCCTAGAGGTTAAGTCATTCAGGGATGTCACTATTGATCCATACCCCTTGACAAATCTTCTGTAGTACCCAGTCAGGCCTAAGAACGCTCTCACCTGATTCTGGGTAGTTGGAAGAACCCAGTCCATTATGGGCTGGATTTTGCTCTGCAATGGTTGAACCTGGCCTCCACCCACAAGGTTGCCCAGGTACACAACCTGACTCTGCCCTATCTGGCACTTAGTAGCCTTGATAGTTATGGCTGCTTTTTGCAGTGTCTGCAAAACATTCCTCAGGTGGACCAGGTGATCCTCCCAGGCGGAGCAAAAGACAGCAATATCATCTAGATATGCTGGACTATAGGCTTCCAGGCCTGTAAGGACTTGATTCACCAACCTTTGGAAAGTGGAAGGTGCATTCTTCAAACCAAAAGGCATTACCACAAATTGATAGTGCCCACTAGGGGTAGAAAATGCTGTCTTTGGCTTTGCATCATCAGCTAGTCTGATCTGCCAGTAGCCAGCTGTCAGGTCAAATGTGCTTAGAAACTTGACTGAGGCCAAAGTATCTATTAGCTCATCTGCCCTGGGGCTGGGATGTGCATCAGTCATAGTGACTGCATTGAGACCCCTGTAATCCACACAAAACCTCATCTCTCTCTTGCCATCTTTGGTGTGAGGTTTAGGTACCAGGACTACTGGACTAGCCCAAATCCAACATCATTTAGACTTCTGTCCTTATACAGTCCCTGATCAGGTTGCCTGTATATCTTATTCTTCACAGGCAGACAGTCCCCAGTGTCCACTTCATGAGTGCACCAGGTGGTCTGACTTGGAGTCAGAGAAAACATATGTCTGTACTGACTGAGACGCTTTCTGCAGTCAGTTTGCTGCTGGTCATTGAGGCTGCCTGCCAAGGCTACACCATCTACTGACCCATCATCAGGGTTCTGAGAAAGCACGTCAGGGAGTGGGTCACTCTTTTCCTCCTGTCCTTCATCAGTAGCCATGAGTAAGCCCATGTCTGCCCTGTCAACATATGGTTTTAGTCTGTTGACAGAAAGTACCCTATGGGGGCTCCTAGGGGTTCCAAGGTCTACCAAGTAGGTGACCTGCCGTTTCTGTTGAACAATTGTATGGGGGCCACTCTATTTGTCCTGGAGGGCTTCTGGGGCCACAGGCTCCAACACCCACACTTTCTATCCTGGCTGGTAAACATTCAGTACAGCCTTTTGGTCATCCCAGGCTTTTTGTAATTCCCGGCTAGCCTCAAGGTTTTTGGTTGCCTTTTTCATGTACTCAGCCATCCTGGAGCGGAGACTAAGTACATAGTCCACTATGTCCTGTTTGGGGGGCTTGGGAGGTACTCCCATCCTTCCTTAAGCAGACACAATGGACCCCTGACAGGGTGACCAAACAAAAGTTTAAAAGGGCTGTAGCCAACCCCCTTTTGAGGCACCTCCCTGTATGCAAATAAAAGGCAGGGCAAGAGTATGTCCCATCTTCGCCTAAGCTGTTCTGGGAGTCCTTTAATCATGCCGTTTAAGGTTTTGTTGAACCTTTCAACAAAGCCACTGCATTGTGGGTGATAGGGTGTGGTGAACTTGTAGTTCACTCCGCACTCCTTCCACATAGCAGTCAAGTAACTAGACCTGAAGTTTGTATACCTGTCAGATACTACCTCCTTAGGAAAGCCTACTCTTAGAAATACACCCAAGAGAGCTCTTGCCACCACAGGTGCTGTAGTGGTCCTTAGGGGAATTGCTTCTGGGTAGCTGGTGGCATGGTCTACCACCACCAGTATAAACCCTTGCCCAGATGCTGTCTGAGGATCCATGGGACCAACAATGTCAATCCCAAGCCTCTCAAAGGGAACCCCCACCACAGGTAGTGGTATCAGGGGGGCCTTTGTGGTTCCACCTGCCTTGCCACTGGCTTGGCAGGTCACACAGGAGCAACAACACTCCTTAGTGTCTTCAGACATGTGGGGCCAGTGAAAGTGAGGGACAGTTCTGTCCCAAGTCTTGTTCTGGTCCAGGTGTCCTGCTAGGGGGATATCATGGGCTAGGGTTGTCAATAGGAAGCCCCTAAACTTCAGAGGTATAACCAACCTCCTGGATGCACCAGGCTTGGGGTCTCTACTCTCTGAGTAAAGGAGTCCATCATCCCAATATATCTTGTGGGTGCCACTATCATTCCCAGAAGCCTCATCAGCAGCTTGCTTTCTGAGGAGTTCAAGAGAGGGGCAGGTGTTCTGCTCCTGGCTCAGATCAGACATAGAAGGGCCCCCTGTACCCAAGAACTCAACCTGGTCAGGTTCAAGCTCCTCTGGGACAGTTCCTTCTTCAGGCTCAAGATCATCTCTCTGTGGAGACTGATCTGCATTCTGAGTCAGTTGGGAAGGCACTGCCTTAACCCTACTGCTTCTCCTCTTGGGAGGCACCTGGCCCATTATTCCAGAATCCAGGGCCTGTTGAGTGTTAGACATTTTGGCCTGTGACCTAGCCACAGCAAAGACATGAGCAGGGATCCCTAACATCTCTGCATGTGTCCTGAGCTCCACTTCAGCCCAAACTGAAGATCCTAGATCATTGCCAAGCAAGCACTGTACTGGTAGGTCTGCACTTACCACAACCTTCTTAAGGCAAGTTACCCCTCCCCAGGAGAAGTTAACAACTGCCAGTGAATGATCTGTTCTGACATTGCTAGCATTGGTCACTTGGTACATTTCACCAAGTATAATCTGCCCAGGATCCACAAGATCTTTTGTCACCATTGTGATACTTGCTCCTGTGTCCCTGAATGCCAAAGCCTCTCTTCCATTTATCAAAGGCTGTTGTCTGTATTTGCCCAGATTACTGGGGCTCACAAAGGGGGACATATCCATGCCCCCATCACAGACTAGAAATGCCTGAGTTGGAACTCTGACTAGACCAGAGTCCATCTCAGAACCCAGGGTCAACCCTACTACACTCTTATTCTGAACATTACCACCGCCAATTGTAGCTGTACTAGGGGAAACAGTTGCCTTAGGGGCAATGGTGGCTGGAGTAGATTCTTTGGACTTTTTGCAGTCACTGGTCCAGTGAGTTTTCTGCTTACAGATTTTGCACCATGGTTTCTTTTGGCCTGTTCCCTTGTTAGACTGTGAATCCCCACCTGAAGAAGATTTTTGGGGGCCTTGGAAGACTTCTGGTCTTTACCCTTATTCCCACCCTTGTCAGAGTGTTTAGTATCTTGGGTTCACCACCTTGGTTCTGTACCTTCTGCCTCACCCTGGTTCTGACCCACTTGTCTGCCTTCTTTCCCAATTCTGGGGGAGAGGTCGGATCTGAGTCTACCAGGTACTGGTGCAACAGCTGATTCTGACAATTATCAAGGATCTGCTCCCTCATAATTAAATTGTACAATCCTTGATAGTCATGCACTTTGCTGCCAAGTAACCAACCTCCCAGAGCCTTAGGAGAACAATCTACAAAGTCTACCCAGTCTTGATTCTGTGCCTTTTGGGTATCCCTGAACTTTAACCTGTATTGCTGTATAGTGGTTATGCCAAACCCATCAATTAAGGCACTCTTCAGACTGTTGTAATCATCTGCCTCCTCCTCTCTAACAGTGAGGAGCTTATCTCTACCTTTGTCTGCAAAGGAGAGCCATAAGATTGCTGCCCACTGCTACTGGGAGACCCATTGAACTTTACAGGCCCTTTCCAGTGCAGTTATCCATTTGTGGATGTCATCCCCACTCTGGTAGGGAGGGACAATCCTATTCAGGTTTCTATGGTCATAAGACCTCTCCCTATCTCTAGGGATGTTGCTGCCACCATGGACTCTAGTCCCATCTTTTTACACGCTCTGTAGAGCTCTAGGGCCTCCCTATCTAGGGCTACCTGCTTTCTTCTGATTTCAAGCTAAGCTTCCTCATACTTAAGCAGTCTCTCCCTTCTCTCCTGAGAGGTTTCCCTCCTATGAGAGGAGATTGAGGTCCCTATGGATGAGTTAGAATGGTTAGACTCCCTGAAGGAAGATCTTGACCTTCTAGGCCTACCACCAACTCTCCCAGGAGGGACAAAGAGGGGTCCATTTTGGTCCTCTCCATCACTTTCTAGGGGAATTGGATTTTCCAGGTCCAGATCATTGTCATCTGCCTCACCAGCCTCAGAGGTCAGTTCATGGGGAGTTACGCCCCTAGGCCTTTCCTCAGGTGCTGTGCCACCCACTCTGCCTAACCCTTCAGATCCTAAAGATCTGCTGTGTCATCCAGCCTGAGAACCTCTGAGATGCTGGGTGGTTGGACTTGTGCCTGTCTTCAGTTTCCTAGTTGTACATTATGCTCTCAGTTCCATGAATGGGAGGTTGTCATACTGGGAATCTTGAAGCCCATTGGCTTCTGGCAAGGACCTACTGGTTCCTGGCCTTGAGGACATTACTAGTGTGGTGTGGCGTATTGCATTACCTACTCTAGTGTGGCCTACTAAACTCTCTTGAGTTGTAGAAAGGGTGTGCTAAGCCCTTAACACACAACTCTAAGTTCAGTAGAACTTACTGTATTCTAAAGCTTGTATTATATGTACCTAGGGTACCTTTAGTGGTTTCCAGTTAGTCACTCAATTGAGATTATCTGCTAAAACAATAGCAAGCTGGAATCCCACATGCTGCACACCAATGTGAGAAGTTGGCCTGATATATGCTGTCCAATAGTTATAGTGGGCACCCTGTATCAGTCCAAACAACCCCTTATTGGTTATAGGTTAAAGACAAAATTTATTGAAAGCTATCCTAGTGGTAGCAATGGAGAGCAGCCTTCAGGCTAGGGGCCTCATGTAGGTAGCCAAATACCGGTCGGTAACGGCCGATTTTCGGTAATTATACCGTTACCGACCGGTATTTTGGCTTTTGAGATGTAGGGGGAGAATTTCTGTATTCGGAATTTACCGAATCGGTAAAATTACCGATTCGGTAAAATTACCGATTCGGTAATTTTACCGATTCGGTAAATTCCGAATACAGAAATGAGATGTAGGGGGACTGTGTGGTGTGTGTGGGGATTCGTTATTTACCACCAACTAATAGTTGGTGGTAAATGACGAATATGTGTGTAAATGCAATATTTTGCCCGTAGATGTGTGCAATGTGGCAGACACACATGCCCTCAGGGCATGTATGTGTGCCACATGTGCACACATGGCCGAATCAGGGGTGCAACAGGGTGTCAATGTGACACCCTGCCACCCTTGCATGTGCTCCCCCATTACCGAATCGGTATTTACCGATTCGGTAATGAGGCATACCTTCCCATCAATGGGAAGGTATGCCTCATTACCGAATCGGTAAATACCGATTCGGTAATTACCGAATTTTTCCGAATCGGTAATATTTACCGACCAATTACCTACATAGCATTTACCACTTCATAAATACCGAATCGGTATGATTCGGTATTTATGAAGTGGTAAATGCCAGCCCACCTACATAAGGCCCTAGGTCTTGAAGGAATGTAAAGCAGCTTGTTTTACCAGTCTATAATCTCTTGAGTTCCTAAATGAAAGATATCCACACCAGGTCTATATACAAAATATATGTATTTATTACTAAACACACCCTCCTAGTCTCTTTATGAGACTAGTGGTCAAAACACATAAGCTACACTTCAATAATCACAGCAAAATAGCACAAATACACGTCAGGCCCTAGGGGCGAGCTGAACCATATACTAAAATAGTGGTATAAGAACCACGACTTAACTAGACACACGGTCTAGAGCCTGTAGAATCGCTGGGACCCCAAGGAACCACCCAAGGTAGTGACATAGGGGACCCACGGGGGCCGTGTGCAGTGTGTGAACACAGCCGCAAGCTCCCGTTAGCTTCTATGGGGAAAGTCGCGGTTAGATTTTTAGGTCTCGCCTGAGCCAGCGCTTCAGCGCTGCTCTTGCGAGAGCTTTTGTAAAAGGGGGATCTGGAAGTGCAAACCAGTGCTTTCAGGCCGCCAACTACAGTGCATGTGCGCCGGGCGCGCGCACCATTTGGCAGCCTGCGTGATCATTTCGCGGCCGCTTTGATGTTCTCAGTGAGCCGCGCGGCCATTGAGAACATCAAAGCGGCCGCGAAATGATTACTTTCACTTTGCGTGCGTTCTTTCGTTGTTCTGCCGTGGCTGCCTGGTGAGCACTTGTTTTTTTTGTTGTTTCATATTTATATAGCGCGAACTCGACCCGAAGGTGTTGGAGCGCTTTACATGAGCACCGTATTTACATTACACATTCAGGCACTGGGCGATTACGTTTTTTGGCAGAATCACAGGATGTGGACCGTGGGCAACCCTCCTACCCGTACTTCCATGTTGTTTGGCCGGAATGTGCGCTCTTAAGAGAGGCTCGTTACTTTAATTACATTCAGGTGTCCCTGGGACACCCCCCAGACTGACTATGCAAGTGTCTGAGGCCGTGGTGCAGGCCGGGCGCTGGGGCTGCTGCTGTGCCCTTCGCCGTCGCTGCTGCTATGAAGGTACTGCCAGCGCTCCCTTCACGAACCCAGTCATCATGGGCCCCTCCATGCCCCCTGGCTGACTCCCTGCTGAGGATCACACTTCCAGAACAGCGCCGGCATCTCCCCCAGCCCTGCCATCATGGGCCCCTCCATGCCCCCTGGCTTACTCCCTGCTGAGGATCACACCTCCAGAGCAGCGCCGGCATCTCCCCCAGCCCTGCCATCATGGGCCACTCCATGCCCCTCGCTGACTCCTTGCTGATAACCACAGCTCCGGAGCAGCGCTGGCATCTCCTCCAGCCCTGCCAGCATGGACCCCTCCATGCCCCTGGCTGACTCACTGCTGGTGATTACACCTTCGGAGCAGCACCGGCATCTCCCCCAGCCCTGCCAGCATGTCCGCGCCCAGCAGGTCTGTGGTGCTGAATTCACCGGGAAAGAAACCAATGGACACTCAGGTTACATTTCTCCTCAAGCTTCAGGTCCTGTGAACGTAAAGTGACGTCACTGCTCTGTGAGGTATGTCTTGTTTCACTTCGCCAAAACAAAAAAGTTTTAACTTTTTTTAAAGTGTTGTATGCTGGCAATGTTGAGAGCTTGTGGCGTGTGCAATTTTAATGTGAAACGAAGCAATATTCATTTTTATGCTTGGGAATAGCTGATTTCATAAGCATAAACCTTAAACTAAACGTGCACAGTAACACTACATGAGGTAATAACCTTCTTTTGAGAACTTAGACAACTATTTAGAGAATTGAAAAACGGAAACTTTTTTTACCATAAAGGTGATTCATTCAGTCCCTTTGGACATTTTCACCCTCCTGTTTAGTTCGCACAAAATAGTAGCTGAAATGTCTTTTATGAGTCACCACCTCACGAATCTTACAAGCAGTGAGGAATGTGTGATTAAAGTGTTTTTTTTCAAGGTGGGAAAATCTTCACTTCAGCAGGGCTCGCACTTGAATGAACAGTGTTGTGTTGCAGGAAGTGCTGTGTATCCTGTTTACTTTGTAGAGCCAGATTGTCTCAAACTGGGGGCTAGGTCTGTAAATTGTGGCGGGTACCGTAATTTCTCCTTGGCATCACCCGCTGTTTTCTATGCTCTGATGCGATACTGCACTGACCTCGGAGACAATCCTGCTAAATAAGCAACCGCGATGAGATTTTAAAGGCACAACCTGGACACAATCACAGACAACGTTCCATCTTGGGGATAGAATAATGAACTCTTTATTATTATATGAAGCAGACTTTCCTGCCTATTATGTATTATCTAATATTTTGGAGCTGGGTTCTTCACAGAGGGGTATGTATTGCCCAAGAACACCAGGGTGCCACTTAAATCTTCATTTTGAAGAATGCAGTCGTTTCATGTTTAGTTATTATTAATGTAATAATGTTTTCAACTAGGCTCGTTGCTCCAGTTAGTACATTGTTTTACATTTAGTATTCCAATGCACTTTCTTGTGTTCTACGTTTTGCTTAAATTATTACATTTCTCCCTTCAGAAAAAGAAAGCAAATAGTAGCAGAATGTCTGAAGTCGTTACCCCTTGAAATGCTCGACTCTTACTCCACTGAAGAAAAAAGATAATTTTTTTACTCATAATTCCCAAAATTGATCTAAGAAGAGGGCAAGGAGCCCCCCCATTCAAAGGCTTCTGAAGCCTTCAAATTTGTCAACTCAGATACTGGGATTCCTCTAGAGGGGTATAGCCCTCATGTGCCAGTAGCAACCCCTTGAATTCCTTCCATGATATTTGTATTCATTCACTTGTCGATGTTGCGACCTCCATGACATTTTTAGGTCAAGCTTGGGCAGTGCATGTGCTGCTCTGAGATGCATGCTGTATTCAGGTATGGACTTGAAGCTCCGCCTACTCTCCATCCATATTTTTCATTATCTTGTATCATTGTCCTTTGTAAACTCTGGTCAATAGCCTACGTAGGCCCTCCTTAGGGCCGCCTTGTCTCATCTTGTAACCTCCCATAAGGACTGGCCCTCTAACGTGTTGTTACTCAGTAGGCTTTATTTACAGCCTCCGAGCACTATTTTGTTTAAATGTTTTCACCTGCCTGCTTTGGACTCGTTCTCTCCTAACCCTTGAATATTTTTTTATAGCTCAGCATGCCACAGGGGTGGCCACGCTTTTGGTTTATTTGCAGTGCCAAGTGTGGCCATTTCAATTTTTCTTACTTTATTTTGCTCTTTATTCACTTTCTCATTTTGTTGCCGCGCTTGCATGTTAATAAAGGACAAGTCCCTTTCTTTAGATGAGCCACGTCTAAAGAAAGGGCCATCTCCACCATTAAAATGAAATCGCTGTTTGGGGCTCTTTCACCAAATAAGCATGGTTTTTCAAACAAGTGCTTTTTTGGTAAAGCTCCCCATACTACGCTTTTACTTTAATAGGGGCCGCGCCCCATTTTTTAGACCCGGTTCGTCTGAAGAAAGGGGCCTGGCCTCTATTAACATGTAAGTGCATCATGGGGCTCTTGGAAAAAACAAATATTTCCACTACTATAGGTCTCGAATTTGCGACAATTTAATCTATTATCATTTACAATGCCAATAGCTCAAACTCTCATAAATGCGAGACCTATTGCATTGCAAATGCTTGTTAAAGATTAGGGACACTTAGAATGGAGTCGGGACCAACCCTTTTGGACTTAGGAAGTTCTATGGCTAAGACCCACGAGAGCACCGGAGTACTCGTGTTACCTCACCCAGGGAAGCCGGGTTCATAGGTGTCTTTTGGTGTCGGATCGCGTCGTCGATTTTAATGGGAGCTGGCGGAGAAGTGCTGCTGCCGTGAAGATGCGAAGTGTCCAGAGAGATCCAAGCCTGGATCGAAGATGAGAAGAACCTGAAAGCAGAGGGTACAGAGTCTGGTTCGCTAGCCAGGGACCAGGAAGGCGATGAGCAGATGCCCACCGATGTCGGGTGATTTCAGGTGAAAGAGGTGAAGCTTGACTCTTCAGCCACGAGGACCAGGATGTGTCAAGGACAACCAGGAGCTGGATTCGAGCTGTCCCACAGAGGATGTCGAGTGCTGCAGCATCGGTGCCTGAATTGGACACAACAAACCTTGGCAACAGCAACCCATGCAGAAACGAGAAAGATGCTTCGGTGCAGACCAGCAAGGTCTGAGGGACTCACCATTGGTAGGGAGTCGGGGCACGTCTGAAGCAACCACCAGAGAAGACCAAGGAAATTCAAAGTTACCCCCTCAGGGACCCACCAGTCAACGGACCAGGGATCGTGAAGGGACCTCAAGACAAAACACAAAATGGAGGCCCACGGGTCACTCGGAGTGACCAGGCTGACAATCTTTGGTGGATTCATTGCTCGATGTGGGGGCTACAAGTCAGCCCAAGCACGACTTCAGGAGACGTCGAGAAGTCAATGCACTTGCAACAGTGCATGGTGACCAGGAGTTCTGGTTCCATGCTACTCACAAGGGCTGCGGGTCTCAGCTTTGCTGGGGACTCGGGTCGGCCTGTGAGATTTCTGGAAATCATCTTCCTCGGCTGCAAATACTTCGGAGTCTGGCAGGAGCTTCGGAAATGCAGACAGGCAAATTGCAGGGGAGTCACTCCTTGACCCCAAGGGAGATTTCTTCAGTCCTCTGGTCTTTAGCAGAGCCTCGAAGGTCCAGGATTCGGCTTCAGATTTTCATCCAGGGTAATCTAAAGTTCTGGTTACAGAGGTTCCTTACTTATACCTAAGGAAGGGGTTGGACTAGCTCTGGGGACCCACCTATGGGAGGATTTGGAAAGAGGGGTGGCTACACCCATTTTCTTTGTCCAGTTTCACGCCAGAGCAGGGGCTGGAAGCCCCTGACTGGTTTGAGCTGGACTATGCACAGGGACACCAAATGTGCCCCCAGTGCAGGTCTTCAAAGCACTCAGAGATTGCTCCCACCCAGCCCCAAAGCACATAATCCTGTCTGGGAGGTGGTTACACCTTCATGTGACAGGAAACCTATTGTTCAGGCCTCCCCTGCCGGAGTTTCAGTCAGCAGCAGGAGGTCAGACCCATGTCTGTGGCTGCAGCATCCATTTTGTGATGCCAGGGCTCTCTTAAGTTTCTACCGGGTACCCCAGTGCTGCCATGCCTCTCCCTCTAGAAGGGTGGGATCATACTCCCACACCACACCAGTTACTGGTGTGGGGGTATGATTCCAAGGTGTTTGACACCAAACACGACATGTTTACGTGCAGCCAGTCCAAAGTTAGCATTTACCATTTGGTTATAATGCACTTAAGAGTATATGGTCAGGCTGCACTACAAACAGCATCAGAGAAGGGTCTCCGAATGCTGCAGAGGGGCTCTGCTCATGCAGGGGCACCCTCTCAAATAAGAACCAAGCACTCTGCCTTCAGGATTGATAAGGCCTGCCATAGGAGTGACTTATAGGTTTATATGTGTGTATATATATAGTGATACAGGTAACCTATATGACAGTAAGGGGTGCATGCACCACCTTACCCAGGCTGCAGTAGCAGACCTGTGGTGTCATCTTGGGTGGCTTTCCAGGGGTGGCATAATACATGCTTCAACCCCTGGTAGGCCTCTGGGGTACCCATGCCCTGGATACATAGTATAACATATACTAGGGACTTATAAGGGCACCTCAGATCCAATCTGTAATGTACCTAAAGTACATGGAATCATTTTAGAGAGGAAGCAGCTAGGCTGTGGACCTGAACAGCAGGGTCCCAGCCAGACTAAAGTCGAAAAACAGTGAAACACCAGCAAAAAGTGGGGGTGTACATGTGAAGCAGATCCTACTCTCCTAAAGGCAGTACAATAAGTATCCTGTCACAGGGAGGCGTGACCACCTCCCAGCCAGGATTTTGTGTATTGGGGCATGGTGGGTGCACCTCCAAAGTGGCTGAAAGTCTGCACTAGGGTCACATTTGGTGTCCCTGTGCAGAGCCCAGTTCAAACCAGTCCTGGGAGACGTTGGCTCCTGCTCTGGTGCAAAACTGGACAAAGGACATGGGAGTAACCACCCCACTCACAGAAGCTGTACAACCCTCTCCTGTGGGTACAAAAGCGCACACCAGACTGTAGGACCCTATATTCGATGTGGACAAGATTCTGATCTAGAAACCACTGACCTTTGACTGTGTGGACACTCTGGACTTCGCGGGACTTTGACTGGGCCCAACTTCATCTCCCTCTCTGTCCAAAGCATCATCTGTGCTTGTGCACCATACAGGCTCCGTGCAGGACTTGTGGAGCATCAAGGATAAATGAAGTATCTCGCTTGGGGTGAAGGAGTCACTCCCCTGCATTAGCAGGCACCGTAACGCAACTGACAGGTCTGCTGATCCTGAGCTCTTGCAGACTCCAAAGGCTCTAGCAACACAGGAGGTGGGTTTCTATGTTTTTTGAGGTTGAGCTGCCCTCTCAACAAGTTTGAGGTCAGTATCCCTCATGGGGACAGCATAACCCGAATCCCTGTGCACTAAGTTCTTATGCAAGTGCATATGCTTGTTGGCATTCCCCAACTAAGTGCATTGGGCTATCGATAACCCCAACCTCTGTGCACATTCCTTACAAAGGACTTTGGCCTCCTCACACTCTGTGCCCTGGAACCTGTGACTTTGTGAAACTGCTAGAGGTTCTGATCCAGCGCAAAACTGGGAGGGGGCAAATTTTACATATCCTCCCTGCGTCACAGACCCGTCGTCACAATAACTCATTCGCACACGCATTCATTGCTGGGGCCCATAACAGCAACACTCATACGTTTCTCTCACGAGTCTACACACAGGAGGAATGATGATACGCTGGTCATGTGGGGGAGAACCTTATTACCTATAGGGAAGAAAAGTTATATTACAGAATATACATATTTACATCACCACCTATAGGATCATAACCTTAACATCAAGGCACTCCACCACTTGGTCGACGGACCAATTAGTTGGACTGGTTGATGGTGATTTAGAACCAGCTAAAACATATTTAAGCTTCAGAATCCTCTAGCCACCTAATGGAAAAACCACAAACTCATAATTTCGGTTAATCAAACTATTGTTTATCTAAATCTTGTTTGCAATCATATAATTAGCATTTCGGTCAATCAAATTTGAATTTTAGTCAATCAACACAAATCGCATGACATTTTATATTTACCTATTCTTTCTATCCGGGTCTTTTCCAATTCAAATGGCTCTGCATAACCCAAATTCTCTGCTTAATTGTCCCAATAGAAAGCAGGTCAAGACTCAAAGTCCGAGAAAGTTCTTTGCTCAGCACGACACAGTCCCAAAGTTCTCCCAAGGACCAAAAATCGTGCAAGCATGTAGCTCATCCGTCATCGTCTGTGGGGTGAAAAGGGTGCGTGGCTACTCCTCCCTACTCTACTACCCTTTTTATAATAACATTCTGGGTAACATGAAACATTTCTTTGGCAATACTGAGTTTTGATTGGTCCATTAGAAGAAAATGTTAACATCATCCGACTTTCCCAGAGACTTTGGTTCTCAGAGAAGTGCTGGGTCACTTCCTCGGTTCATGTCATAACCATGCAACATTGTTGTTTCCTGGTTCTGGAAGATCATTGTTTCCTGCGTTGATTTTCACTAACTGACGTTTGCCAATCCTCCATGTTCCTATCCTTGACCAGCAACACTGTGCTCTGAATTGAGGATGCCTGGAGATCTACAGAGCCATCCGAGTCTGCGCAGTAGACATCGCGCTCACGAGACGGTGGCCATTTCTGAACTCCATTTTGAATGTCATGGCTTGGTAGGCCCGAATGCCAACTTAAGCAAAACAAACACAAAAGTGTAATTAATACGCGGAAATGAAGATTCTAATGTTAAACCCTCACTAATCCCTTTATGTATTAGTATTTTCCTAGCTTATAGCGACATTTAAAGCGATAATACTCACCATTGGGTCCTAACAGGAACGCAAACGTCACCAAAGCAACATAAATCATGCAATATTTTATCACCACACGTACTACTGTTAACAGGCGTACCACAATTAGTTATTAGAGTTATTCTGCCATGCAAATAGCAATGATTCCCACGTGTAATTTGTGTTTACCAAAAATGCTAATTGTTGGTTAGTATAACACAGCACCCAGTTAATTCAAATTATAATATAAATCGGTTATGTAATTAGTATTTTCATGCAAAATAGAGAAGGTATACACAATTTTACTTTACCTGCTCCATCAATCCCCACTTTGGTGATTTTTAATATCACCACAAATTCCCTTAAATTTTGAAAAAAATTGTATTAGAAATGAATTCAGTTCTCTTAAGTTTTGTTAGGTCACATGATTGTTTCCCCTGTTTCTTCCTCTCTTGTCTTTTTAGACACATTCTCTTTCCATTCTTCTAATTCTATATCTTCCATTTCGCTTTCCTTCTTTTCTTTCTCTCTTTTCTTAGCAGCTTCTCTTTTTATATGATTTTGTAATTTTCTTCTTTTACTACATAAACATCCTAGCCTCAGAATTAATACTAAAAATATCACACATGTTACTGGAATTAATATCTTACCAATAAAAGTACTGCCTAATGTTAGTAAAAAGTTCTTAATAGTAGAGAACCCTTTTCCAATCGTCTCCCGAACACTTTCAACCTCCAGTGGAACAATCTCCTCGTGCAACTCAGTTATATTCTTTATGTATGTCTTTAAATCTCGACTTTCGTCAGAAATATAAGTACAACAATGTTGAATCTTCAGCATTCCACAGGCTCCACCCTCTTTGGCCAAAATAATATCAAGGGCAAGTCGATTTTGCATCACCATGGCTCGCATGGCAAACATTTCTGTATTTACCAATAAAAATCCTCCAGCCATGCTTGTTGATAAGCGATCCACTGCTGTAGATAATTTTCTAATTTTGTGTACATTCAGAGATATTCCAAAAGCTGTTATAAGTGCTCCAAAAATACCCCCTACAATTTCTGCCCAACTCTCTCTTCTTCTACGTGTTAGTTGCCTACCTATGTCATGTGCATCATCTTTTCCCCTTCCCACATGAAATATCTTTGGGAAAACCCGGCCACGGTAACATGTGCCCTACCAATGGTCAGGTGATCGATAATAAGCTTTGTTCCCGCAGATAAATATAATCCAGGGAATACCAGATCATTTCCTCCTTTAAATCCCCATCCACCCATGATTCTATAAGTATCATGGCAATCACTCGCACCTATGAAGTAATTATCATACACAGTTTGATTTCTTCTAATACACAATTTCCCTTTCTGAGGCTAATCTAAAGCCATAGCTGGACTAGTTTCTCCTTTCAAATGTTTTTCTCTTTCAACATCCCAGACTGTCTTTTCTTCTTTTCACTCAGGTCTCTTCCTTTTCATTTTGATTCTCCTTTCTTCTACCATATCTAGAAAAGTCTTTTCTTCTTTCTTCAGACTACAAGTGAGATTATTTCTAAATACTGATTCTAAAGTTAATTCTCTAGTTTCTAGGAAAAATTCACCTAAAACTTTACCAGGTTTTACTCTATTTAGTTCAGGAACTACAGGCACTTGGGAATTTTTTTTATCTGCATCAGAAAAATAACATTCTAGTTTCCCTGTTTTATAAAACAAGCTTGCTAATACACTGCATGTTATTCCATATGTCACTGGAAGGTGATGGTATGTTACTCCCTCAGACACTGATGCGGGTAACTGCATGCAGACATAGCAGTCTCTCACATCCATGGTTTTTACATATTCATACAACAATTTTGAGAAAACATTGTTAGAAAAATCAGTTATGGACCTATCTTTATGTAAATAAATTCTATCTATTTCTTTAGTCGGATGAATATCATTAATCTTTTCTACATCAGATTTATTCTCACTATGACCTATCGTTTCAAATGTTACTTTAAATGAAACTATTAAAGCTAACGCACTCCACAGAAGCATTAGTAATCCTGTACAACAGCAACACACCTTGCACCATCTTCGAAGGAACACACATGTAGATTTTCTACTTTCTGTGTTTGCCATTTCGGAAAATGATCAGTGTCTTTTGACTTAGCCTCGTCTACACACAACTAGTTTAGTCTAAACCCAAGGCTCTAAGGGCCTACTTGGTTCTTTTCGGATATGTCTCTTGTTCGATATTTTCAAAATTCTCTCCTGGAACACCTTGGTTTCCCCAATTTGGCATTTGATCGTCTTTCACTTTGCTCTCACAATCTTGATTCAGAATTTCCGGAACATCCGTCTCTTCTCTGATGTCGGACAAGATAACTCTCAGGATTTCCGATTCTTCGTCTTCCTCAACCACTTCTGGAATTGTCACCCCAAGATCCCCTTGGCTGTCTGCTTCCTCTTTTTCTTCAGGAAGTGCCACGTATGACCATTCTGGTGACTTAAACTTCTGGTTAGGCTTTCTAGTCCATTTTCTTTCCTCTGATGGTGTCTGTTCAACGTCTTTTGATTTCTCTTGGCTAGACACCTCATTCACTTGTTCAGCTCTGGATGACTTTACTTGTGTCAATCGGTATCTCAATTTCTTTATCTTGTTTGACCAAACTTCCTCCTTTGCTGGCCTTTTCAACTTATTTCCTTTTTCACTTCTTTCAGTTCTCCATGCTCTTTTTCTCAGAACTCGACCTTCCTGTACTTCGTCGTCACTGTCTTCAGATTCAGTTCCACCTTGACTCTTACTTTCAGTAGTCTTTCTTTCCACCACTTCCTTTTTCTTATCTACTTCTGTCCCTCCTGGTGTTTCTTCCACACAATCTTCCTGCTGACTAACTGTCCCTTCTTCTACCTGGATGTATGGTTTCCCTACATCTCCTCGGGGGTCTTCCGCAACAATGTTTCCCTCTCTCTCTGTATCTGGTACCTCACCATCTACCTCTGCAATTTCAGGTGGAATTTTTCTTGTTTTTTCTTGTGGAGCTTCTTTTTCAAGAATTTCTTTGACTGTCTCTTCACTGTTTTCGTTTACTCTTTCATGTACTTGTACTGGTTCAGTATCTGACTCTGAGCTAGTGTCAGAAATTTGCAATCTCCTTCTTAATGGTAGATTCTCTGGTGCTATAACTGGACTTGATTCTAACTCCCCCTTGTTCTTGTTTCTTGTAAATCTGACTCAGAACTGGTATCGGATTCTTCAAAGTATTCTCCTTCACTGTTATCTACTGGATTTGGAATTCGCAAGGTATGACTAGCATGAATCCAATTCTTCACTCCTGCACATTTCACAGCTGTCGTCGTGGTCAAGATCACCTGACGTGGTTTACCCCACCGTGGGACCAGACAATTTCTTCTTCTATGCACTTTAATTCTCACCCAGTCACCTGGGCTTAGATCATGAGCTGGCTTCTTTTCAAGAGTGGTTGCATCCAATCCAACCTGATGAAACACAGGATGAACTGAATCAGCCAATCCCTTGCAATAATCCAACACCAAGTCATCAGATATAGGCAATAGTTTGTTGACAGGAATGAAAACATGTCTCATTGCCCTCCCCATTACTATTTCATGGGGACTCAATCCAGTATTCCTATCAGGGATAGATCTAATAGTCATGAGTACTAGAGGCAAGACATCAGGCCATTTCAAACCTGTGGCTAAACACATTTTTTCCAATCTGTTTTTAATGGTGCCATTTAATTGTTCCACCACACCAGAAGCCTCTGGGCGATAAGCACAATGCAGTTTCTGTTGTACATTCAATGCTTCACAAATCAGTTTCATGATTTCATAATGAAAATGTTTTCCTCTATCTTAGTCGATTGTGACTGGAAAACCAAATCTGGGAATGAACTCTCTCAATAGTAGCTTTGCTACAGTAATTCCATCACTTCTTCTAGTTGGGTATGCTTCCACCCATCGAGAAAAAAGACAAACTACTACTAGAACATACCTCAATCTATTACAGGGGGGCATTTCAATGAAGTCAGTCTGCATTCTTTTGAAAGGCCCTCCTTCTCGTCCTATCGTTCCTAGACTTACCACAGTTTTTCATCCAGGATTGTATTGCTGACATATAAGGCATCTCTGACATAGGCTCTCAGCTACAAGTCTAAACTTGGCATTATACCATGTCTGTTTGAAAAGTCTGATCATAGCATCTCTTCCTACATGTGCTTATCCATGATACATCCGTGCCATAGTAGAACCCATGCTATCAGGAATGACTAGTCTTCCATCCCGATAAACCCACACATGATCTGTCTCTCGTGTGCACATCCTGCTTTTATCCACTGTTTCCTTTCCTCATCTCCTGCTTCGTCTTGTAACTGCCTCACCTCCTCCCATGTGTTTACAGTGTTAGTAAAAAGCAAGGGACATGAATTCATTTCTTTTTCCCTGCCACGATTCACTGAATTCTTGTTTCGTGCACAATATTGTGCCATGTCATTAGCAAACACGTTCCCTGCTGATATGTAATCAGCGGACTTCGAGTGGGCAGCACACTTTACTACTGCCAATTGCTTAGGCAGCTTTATCGCCTCAAGCAATTTTCCAACCACTTCAGCATTCCTTATAGGAGTTCCACTCGATGCCAAAAATCCTCTTTGGGACCAAATTTGCCCAAAGTCATTCACCACACCAAAGCCATACTGACTATCAGTAATCACAGCCACTCTCAGATTCTTTCCCAATTTGTACGCTCTTGTTAATGCAAATAGTTCAGCAACCTGGGGCGATTTCACTCCTTTCAGACAAGATGCTTCCAGTACAGCTGCTACAGTACACACTGCGTATGCTGCACTCAAAATTCCCTCATCTGTTCTCAAGCATGACCCATCCACAAACATTACATAGTCACTTTCTGTCAGAGGTACATCTTTTATATCAGGACATGGCTTGGTACAAAAATCAAGCACTTCCAAACAGTCATGATCCACATCATCCCTGACTTCCACATTCTCAGCATCAGGTAACAGTGTTGAAGGGTTCACATTCAGACACCTCACAAGGCTCACATTTGTTGCACCTAATATGACTTTCCCATATTTAGTTAAACGACTATGGTGCCAATTCCGATCCGGTAAAAACCGGGTACGAACCGTCGGACGGAGCCTTTTCTCCGTCCGACTCGTACCCGGTGCGAAATCCATCCGAAAATGCAAGTACGATTCATACGGAAACACCATTTCCGTACGATTCGAACAAAACACCGACCGAACAGAAACTAAACACAATTCCGATCCTGAAAGGAGCCGACGTGACGTCGGTACGCATCCAGCCTACGTTTCACGAACCAGGAAGTACGATTCGAACCGACGTCA
The DNA here is from genome assembly GCF_964204655.1 of Triturus cristatus. Classification (NCBI taxonomy): domain Eukaryota; kingdom Metazoa; phylum Chordata; class Amphibia; order Caudata; family Salamandridae; genus Triturus; species Triturus cristatus. The sequence goes on along the minus strand of NC_140588.1, from coordinate 821,370,248 downwards.
TCCCGCACGGAAAATATTTACCGGCTGCCAAAAACTGCCGGGAAATCAGGACGACACACGCAAGGAGCAGCTGGACGCGACGAACAGACATGGACCCGAACCTACGTGCCATCCCTGCCCTCCTAGCAGTCCACCTGGCGTACAGGAACCGACGCAGACGCCGCAGAAGGTCAGCACAACAACCAGGGGCAAAGGGGGGGGCAGGGGCAGGACACACAACACCAACACATGGTACCAAATCACACATGGCCTGGACATACCTGACCATCAGGGCCTGGTCACTTCCAGGGGGTGGGGGCAAGGCCAGCAACGCAAGCGTCCGCCACAACGGAAGTGGATGGTCACGCGAACCGGTACGTACCCTACCCAGGCCGCAAGAGCGTGGGTACGGAACGTACCACGCGTCCCCCTACGTCACTCCAACAATAGCGGTACGGCCCGTACCCACGTCAGAAAGGCCTTGGTACAGCTCGTACCAGCATTGCTGGGGTCATGTAGGGGTACGCGTGGTACGACCCGTAGCCACGCCCCCAAGGCCTGTGTACGGTGCGGACCCCACGGCCCGCAACAATGGTGGGACGCACCGTACCCACACACCAAAGGCATGGGTACGGCCCGTACCCAGGCACGCAGAGCGTGGGCAGGGGTATGTACGGACCGTACCCCCACCCGTGGAAGTACGGCCCGTACCCCCACCCGTGCATGTACGCCCCGAACCCCCACTCGTGTATGTACGCCCCGAACCCCCACCCGTGTATGTACGCCCCGAACCGCCACCCGTGTATGTACGCCCCCGAACCCCCCCCAGCCGTGTATGTACGCACCAAACCCCCACCCGTGTATGTACGCACCTAACACCCACCCCAGCCGTGTATGTACGCACCGAACCACCACCCGTGTATGTACGGACCGAACCCCCACCCCAGCAGAGTATGTACGCCCCGAACCCCCACCCGTGTATGTACGGACCGAACCCCCACCCCAGCCGTGTATGTACGCACCAAACCACCACCCGTGTATGTACGCACCAAACCACCACCCCAGCCGTGTATGTACGCACCAAACCACCACCCGTGTATGTACGCACCAAACGCCCACCCGTGTATGTACGCACCAAACCACCACACCAGCCGTGTATGTACGCACCAAACCCCCACCCCAGCCGTGTATGTACGCACCGAACCACCACCCGTGTATGTACGCACCGAACCCCCCCCCAGCCGTGTATGTACGCACCGAACCACCAGCCGTGTATGTACGCACCAAACCCCCACCCGTGTATGTACGCACCTAACACCCACCCCAGCCGTGTATGTACGCACCGAACCACCACCCGTGTATGTACGGACCGAACCCCCACCCCAGCAGAGTATGTACGCCCCGAACCCCCACCCGTGTATGTACGGACCGAACCCCCACCCCAGCCGTGTATGTACGCACCAAACCCCCACCCGTGTATGTACGCCCCGAACCCCCACCCGTGTATGTACGCCCCGAACCGCCACCCGTGTATGTACGCACCCAAGCGCCACCCGTGTATGTACGCCCCGAACCCCCACCCCACCCTGGTATGTACGCCCCGAACCCCCACCCGTGTATGTACGCACCCAAGCGCCACCCGTGCATGTACGCCCCGAACCCCCACCCCACCCTGGTATGTACGCCCCGAACCCCCAGCCGTGTATGTACGCACCAAACCCCCACCCGTGTATGTACGCACCAAACCACCACACCAGCCGTGTATGTACGCACCAAACCCCCACCCCAGCCGTGTATGTACGCACCGAACCACCACCCGTGTATGTACGCACCGAACCCCCACCCCAGCAGAGTATGTACGCCCCGAACCCCCACCCGTGTATGTACGGACCGAACCCCCACCCGTGTATGTACGGACCGAACCCCCACCCCAGCCGTGTATGTACGCACCAAACCACCACCCGTGTATGTACGCACCGAACCCCCACCCCAGCAGAGTATGTACGCCCCGAACCCCCACCCGTGTATGTACGGACCGAACCCCCACCCGTGTATGTACGGACCGAACCCCCACCCCAGCCGTGTATGTACGCACCAAACCACCACCCGTGTATGTACGCCCCCTAACCCCCCCCAGCCGTGTATGTACGCACCGAACCACCAGCCGTGTATGTACGCACCAAACCCCCACCCGTGTATGTACGCACCTAACACCCACCCCAGCAGAGTATGTACGCCCCGAACCCCCACCCGTGTATGTACGGACCGAACCCCCACCCGTGTATGTACGCACCAAACCCCCACCCCAGCCGTGTATGTACGCACCGAACCACCAGCCGTGTATGTACGCACCAAACCCCCACCCCAGCCGTGTATGTACGCACCGAACCACCACCCGTGTATGTACGCACCGAACCACCACCCGTGTATGTACGCCCCCGAACCCCCCCCAGCCGTGTATGTACGCACCAAACCCCCACCCGTGTATGTACGCACCTAACACCCACCCCAGCCGTGTATGTACGCACCGAACCACCACCCGTGTATGTACGGACCGAACCCCCACCCCAGCAGAGTATGTACGCCCCGAACCCCCACCCGTGTATGTACGGACCGAACCCCCACCCCAGCCGTGTATGTACGCACCAAACCACCACCCGTGTATGTACGCACCAAACCACCACCCCAGCCGTGTATGTACGCACCAAACCACCACCCGTGTATGTACGCACCAAACGCCCACCCGTGTATGTACGCACCAAACCACCACACCAGCCGTGTATGTACGCACCAAACCACCACCCGTGTATGTACGCACCAAACGCCCACCCGTGTATGTACGCACCAAACCACCACACCAGCCGTGTATGTACGCACCAAACCCCCACCCCAGCCGTGTATGTACGCACCGAACCACCACCCGTGTATGTACGCACCGAACCCCCACCCCAGCAGAGTATGTACGCCCCGAACCCCCACCCGTGTATGTACGGACCGAACCCCCACCCGTGTATGTACGCACCAAACCCCCACCCGTGCATGTACGCACCGAACCTGCTATAAGAATGGGGTGTGCAAAACACCCCCAGCAGTGCCCAGACACAGGAGGGGTGGGTGCAGGGTCCTCCCAGCAGTGCCCAGACACAGGAGGGGTGTGTGCCTATCACTCCCAGCAGTGCCCAGACACAGGAGGGGTGTGTACCTATCACTCCCAGCAGTGCCCAGACATCGGACAATATACCCCATCAACAAGTTCAGTGACCTACAAGGGTGATACCCCAGATGCAGGCGGAGCCATCGCTGAGCCAGCATGGCTATATTGAAAGGCAACCCTCACACATCCAGGAAATGTAGACACAGCACAGCACAGCATTTGGGAGACACCCTGCAGGAAAAATGGCCTGGGCCACAGAGGACGGAACACACCTTGGGACAATGTCACCATACAGTGAGAGCAAACATGACCAAATACCATTTGCAGAGACCTTTGTGATGGCACGCAGATGGCAGGGTACACCCCATGAGCAGCACACTCCAACATTTCACAGACCCCTAACACATTATCACCACCCCAACGCAGGGAGCACCAGCACCAACAGCAAGTCCAGGAAAGCATCAGTGTGCAAAACAAAAAGAAAAGGCTTTATTCAGCAGGAAAATATATCAGAGAAAATGTCCACTATGTACAAGGGCCATGGGCCAGCCCAGCAGCAATGTCCGGGGGGGGGGTACACATCGGGACGTGTGTCCCCTAGCTTGCCTGCACAGTTCACAAGTCCATTTCATCCACAGAAGAGGGGGCATCAGGGGGGAGGGTGGAAACAGGCACCGCAGGGACAGGAGGGGAAAGGGTAGGTGTTGTGGGTGCAGGGAGGGATGAATCTGCCACAGGGGGGGTGCCAGCGCCAAAGGTGGAGGACAGAATGGCGCTGCACACGTCGGCAAGTTCCCCCAGCGACTCCCCCGTACCCAATCCAACCACAGGCCCCAAGGAGGGGGGGGGGGCAAAGGGATGGGTCGCAGCGCCACTGGGGGAGGGTGTGGACAGGGTGGGGGACTCAACTCCCCTGGCCGGGTCCCGCCTCCACCGCTTGCGGGGTGGTGTCATCCTGGGGCTGGGGGGCACACTCGCAGTGGATGATGCTGTCACTGACTGTTGGCCAGGAGAGCTAAGGGGAGTGGATTTGGAGGGAGTGGGTTGTGTGGAATGCGGACTCCCACTGTGGCTGCGTGTTCTACGTTTCCCCCCCGACCCAGTGGGTGTGCCTTCCTCACCCTGTGTGTGCGTGACAGGAGGTGTGCGCTTCGACTTCCCTGGTGGTGTGGTGCCTGTGTCTGTTGGGGTGCGTGCACGCTGACGTCTGGATGTGCGTGGGACAGGCACGGGAGTGGGAATTGTGGATGGGGCAGGGGTAGGGGGTGTTACGCAGCGCTGCAGGAGATCCAGTGCTGCAGTCAGTGTGGAGTCTATGGACCTCAGCAACTGCCGTTGGTCAGACTGCGCAGCCGACATGCCCTCCATGTATGCCTCCATCTGGGTCAGCACCTGGGTGTGGGCATGGAGGACATTTAGCATCGCAGTCTGACCAACCTGCAACTGCCTCAGGATGTCCACAGACTCCGCACTCACCGCAGCAGTGGTGACAGGGGCAGGGGGTGCGGTGCCTGGCAGGAAGGAGACATGTGGGGACCGAGCACGGAGGGAAGGGCCACGAGCATGTGGGAGGCCGGTGATGGAACCTGAGGTGGCGGGGGGATGTGGAGGGCTGCCATCAGCTGGGGGGGCAGACTCCGCCACCTCTGTGAGCTCAGCCTCGGACCCGTCTGCGTCATAGTCTGTGTTGGCAGTCAACAGGTCCTCCGCCTCACTCCCTTCGGCCTCCGTGCCACTCCATGTGCCAGACAGGACAGCACTGCTGGTACTGGTGCTCAATCTCTCCTCCCGGTCCGTGCTAGTGTCTCCTTCCGTGTCCCCCGGCGATGCTGTGGGCAAGGTGAAGAGACAGGAGAAAATCAGACACCTGTACACTTATGTCACATGAGTCAAATATACATAGGTCACATTGCATAGCCTGAAAAGCAACAGGAGTAACACCTACAAAACAATGTACACATGTAGGCCATGGAACACACAGTTTTTCTACCCACCATGCCACTGAGACACAATGGAGATCATGACACAACAGCAAATCACTGCACCTGAAATTTTAGAGAGGAGTCAGCCTCTGGGGACAAATGTGCACAGCACCTGCACCACACTGCGTCGTCAAAAAGGGATGAGCATGAATCATATCCATTTACTCTTGCCGCATGCTGCAAAGGCAATACATGAAACCAGGCCACACATGACAGGGTCACTGCACCTTGAGCGTATGTCCAGTCAAACATCACACACAGGCTAAACCCAGCAAGGAGGATGAAGCTTCTGACATGTAGGCCTTGTACGCACAAACCACCCACACCTGAGACAATCTCATTGAGACGGAGAAAGTATGTACACCTCTTACTCTGGGATGGAAACACATGGCCTCCACTAATTCATGACTGTAAACACACAGCCCCTGGTGGCCATGTCCACACATCATTGACAGGCAAACATCATCAGATTGTCTCAACAACACACACAGGTAATGCCCACTGTGAGTATGCACAAGCAAAATGGGTCCCCCTGTACAGTGGACACATGTAGCAACCTGTAGGTCCTAACAGTTGAGCCCAGGGTACAATGCCACCCTACGCAACCCATGGCAAAGACACAGTGAATGGCCATATTGTTGGATGACGCACATGATACCTAGGAAGAGGTGCCCCAGGGCACAGTAGTGCCCACACTCCTCCATGGTCCAGGATGGACATGACTGCAAATTAAGCAACCGTCCCTGCACTTAGCAGGCCTCCCACTCAGGCACATCATGTCAGAGGGCACACAATTGGACATGCATGCTGGAAGGCTGTACATTTTGGAGACACACCCCTATGTCGTGATTCACAATCAGTGCCAAGTGACATGGACACCACAATGACTGAAATTGGCCATGGCACACGCAAGGTCCCCATACCTGTGGCACATCACCCCCACACATGATGCTGATAGCATAGGGCACCTGCATGAACTGCCTGCATAAATAACCTTGTGCAAGAGTGGCGACAGACCAGGGAACACATTGCAAGGAGGGGAAGGGAGGGAGTGAGAACAGCACTGTGCTACTTTGTGGAGAAGTTGACGCACTGCACAATCAAACCCTGGCAGTGTATCCATGCAACTGCACACTTACATTGGCTGGGGACACACAACTGACACACATGTACCTACCCCCTTCCTGCTGCTGCCTCTCCTGTAGGCGCCTGTCCATATCGGGGAAGACCACCGCCAGCACACGCTTCTGGATGTGGGTCAGACGACGGCGGCCACGGTTCTTACGGCTCTCAGGTGAGTCCCCCAGCAGGAGCCGTGCAATCCTCCTCGTCCAGCACCGGATGTCCTGCCAGCGTTTCCTCACCTGAGACAGGCTCCGCCTCCGACCCTCTGTACCCCTCACGGCACTGACGGCTTCCCTCCAGATCTCCCCCTTGGCAATGGCGCCTACCTGTGAGGATGCAAAAGAGAGAATACATTAATCCACATGAGCAAAGACACAGAGACACACATATAGAACAATCCTCATTATGAACAGGCCATGGTATGCATGCAACTAATTGCACCTTTGTCATAGGGACATTATCCACTGTGGAAGGCCAAATGCACTACGTGCCAGTGGAAGCACACGGGTGGCATGAGGGGTACCACACACTCACTGACCAGGGATCACACTGTGCCTCACAGGCTACACCAGGATTATGTACAGCACCTCACAGCAGTCACCTGCCCCAGCACACTGATGCTACCTCAGCAGAGTACACAGACACACACAGGTACAGGACAATCACATGGCATTGCCAACTGCGGGTACACACCTCACTCTGCCCATGTGCCAGTAGACGGGGGTGTCACAGGTGTGGGGCTGGCTCAGCACGGCATGCACACAGCACTGCTCCCTGCTCACATCCGATGGCCAGGCCATATCCATCCCTCATGCTGCTTGTGTGCAACACTCCCCATATGCACTCACCCACATGACAGGGGACTAACACACACACCAATGTGCAGGGGACGAACACGGCCTTTGGACACTCACAGCACAGGTACACTGAACAAACACACATCCATGGGTACTGACACCTGTCACACTGGGGGGAACACAGGATCACATCAGGACTGTGGAAACAACATCCCCAGGAGGAGTATGCAGGCAGAATGTGGCATGCACCTTGCATTCATTGTCACAGTAGGCACTATGCAAGTGAGGAGTGCACACAGGAAACACAGCATGCTCTGCATGGGTGACATGAGGCCTTCCACACCCTGGGACCCACTCCAAACAACAGTGCATGTCTGTCACACATGGACACAATGCCAGAAGTCACTGTCACACAAAAGGGGCACAGTCTAAGCTAGTGGAGTGTGCACTCACCTGAACCCCTGGTCGACCATACAGGCTCTGGAACTGTGGGAGGATCACATCTATCAGGGCAAGGTTCTCCTCCTGGGTGAATGGCTGTGACCTCTCCACAGTCCTGGACATGGTGCCAGAGGAATCACTATCAGCAGCAGTGGTCATGGATGAATGGATGTGCAGGCAAGTGCTCTCTCATGGGACCTGGCTGCCTTATATATGCCTGGCTGGCCTGTTCATGTATAGGAGTACAGATTGATTGGTCAGTCACATTAGCATCCTACGTTTCATCCAATCCCTTCAAACCTACCCCAGTGTGTGGCTTTGCATGGTTTCAGTTTTGATAATGATGTCAAGTCAACATCCACATTGCAACAATGTAGATTCTTTCAAACTGACTTCTGCTGTGCACCTGGTGCTCAAATTCAAAAATTTAACTCAGTCTCCATGGCAACCATCAGGCATTTAGGCCCTTATACTTGTCCCTCATGTGTCCCCTATGTGTTTTCATACATTTACACACAGGTACGGTGCGTTCCACGCCCTAGGGCACCCCACAAGCAGTGATACCGACCGTACATGCGCTTGTACGGTCCGGATCACAATATGGGCGCTGGCGTATGCGTACGCCACAGTAGTACGGACTGTACACGCGCTTGTACGGTCCGGATCACAATATGGGCGCTGGCGTATGCGTACGCCACAGTAGTACGGACTGTACACGCGCTTGTACGGTCCGGATCACAATATGGGCGCTGGCGTATGCGTACGCCACAGTAGTACGGACTGTACACGCGCTTGTACGGTCCGGATCACAATATGGGCGCTGGCGTATGCGTACGCCACAGTAGTACGGACTGTACACGCGCTTGTACGGTCCGGATCACAATATGGGCGCTGGCGTATGCGTACGCCACAGTAGTACGGACCGTACAAGCGCGTGTACAGTCCGTACTACTGTGGCGTACGCATACGCCAGCGCCCATATTGTGATCCGGACCGTACAAGCGCGTGTACAGTCCGTACTACTGTGGCGTACGCATACGCCAGCGCCCATATTGTGATCCGGACCGTACAAGCGCGTGTACAGTCCGTACTACTGTGGCGTACGCATACGCCAGCGCCCATATTGTGATCCGGACCGCACAAGCGCGTGTACAGTCCGTACTACTGTGGCGTACGCATACGCCAGCGGCAATATTGGCCCAGGGACCCTATACACGCGCTCCGAGCGTATGTACGGTGCGTATAACAACTGTCAGTGGTGACAGGCGGCACACAGACAGGAATGGAGCGGACAGGTATTGCCAAGGGTGGACACCAATGCATTGTCTGTGCAATACCACCTGTGTGTGACACAGGTGTGTCAGGATGTGATGTGGCACTTTACCCCTGAGGTGTGGGCAAAGCACATGTACGATGAGCTGTGTACACATGTCGTGTGTGATGGTGCGCATTGTACCACACATCCCCTGCACTCCTTTGACATGTGTGCATGTCGTACACACTAGTGGAGCCATGAGTCACTTGCATGTCCCAGTCACGGACACCCGCACCTGTCCCCTGATGCCAGGTACACGGAATATTACATATGACACGTGTATGGCTGCGTTGCATGCTGCAACCATGTCATGTGTGTGGCATGTCTTTCCATGATTTTGCTGTAGGTGTGTGATTCAATGTGTCAGCAGTTGCTGCTGCCAACATGTGTCTGTGTGTCGATGGGCATGGCACACTGTTCCGCACACCAGCCCACATATGTGATTTGCCATGAGGTGTGTATGTATCCAACTACACGGAGTATCAACACAAGTACATATCCACATGCTCCCTATGTATGTTCTGTCTCGACATGTACTCCTCAAAGGCAATGTGTGTGGCCTGTCCTATTCCTATGACATGTGACCAGTGCATATCGCATCCAACAACCTGTCTGTACCATACGCATACTACCTCTGCACATGTGTGGATGTCTGTGAATCCTGTGATGCGTGTGCATGTTCACTTACACTGGCCCACAGCTAGTCTCATGCCATGTCATCGTGATCTTGCCCCCCTCCGTTAGTGGCTGTCCCTTGGTAGGAGTGTAACCTGACTGGCGTTCGTGTCCAGGAACTGTGGCACAGACCTGACTCACAACGTGGCATATGTGTATTGGCTGTGTAACATGTGCTCAGTGCATTGACGATGTTGTTGTACAGTGCTCACTCTTAGGTGTTCCTTCCATTTCACTGCAGGGCTCCGCCTCTCCCTCGACGTATGCCAGACATTGCTGCCCTGCATGAACGGGACTGTATACGCCGCTACAGATTCAGCCAACGGTTGATTGATGAGTTGACTGGCCGGCTGGAAGCACAACTCCTCCCGCGCCACAGGTATCCAAGTGCACTGACACCCAAGTTGAAGGTGATGGCAGCCCTACATTTCCTTGCCACGGGTACGTTCCAACATACCATTGCTGATGTCGGGGGCATGTCCCAGACGATGTTCAGCCGTGTTCTGCATGATTTCTTAGAGGCCATGTTGGTTCACCTGGATGAGTACATTAAATTCCCAAATCGTGAGCAGTTGACAGATGTCAAGCGTGAGTTCTATGCCCTGGGAGGGATGCCCCATGTCATTGGGTCCATAGATGGGACACATGTTGCGTTGGTACCACCACAGGCACAGGAGGTGGTGTATAGGAATCGCAAACATTATCACTCCATTAATGCCCTTGTGGTGTGTCTGTCCAACATGGTGATTTCACATGTCTGTGTTCGCTTTCCAGGATCAGCACACGATGCCTTCATCATGAGGCGTAGCAGGGTGCCAGAAATGATGCTGCAGCTGCGGAACGAGCGAGCATGTATTGTTGGTGGGTAGACTCTGGCAGTTCAGTGTTTGGCGTCATCTTCCAATCTCACTGCCTGTGCTGACACACTTCTGTCCATGATGTTTCCTTGTAGGGGACGCTGGCTATCCCAACATGCCATGGCTGATGACGCCTGTCCGCAACCCCAGCACGGCTGCCGAGCACCTCTACAACAACGCACATGGGCGGACCAGGAGAGTCATTGAGAGGACGTTTGGACTTCTGAAGAGCCGATTCCGGTGCCTCCACAAGACCGGCGGAGCACTCCCATATGCCCCGGTGAAGGTGTGCAAGATCATCATCGTCTGCTGCATGCTGCACAACATGGCAGTGGAGGAAGCTGTTCCACTCATACTGGATCAAGATGACCAGGACCATCCACCCGTGGAGGATGAAGGGCTTGGTGACGGGGCAAGTGATGTGGAGGAGGAGGAGGCTGTGGAGGACATGCGGAGTCGGCTCATACGCAACTTCTTTGCTTAGTGGTGAGTTCCAGTGTCTGAGTGTGCACGCATTGGGCCGTGTGTGGCATGTGTTGCAATGTGTGTGTCCATCTGCATGTCTGCCAAGTGAGTCAGTGGTGTGTATTGAAGTGTCACTCAAGTGATGGCGCAATGGAAGGATGTTGTCTGAGGGTCATCATTGTCACCTGTCATGTTAACAACATGATACGTGTTAAGTACATGCTTGCGGATGTGCTCCTTTGTGCTGAATCCTTGTGTGTCTCTCTTCCACAGGTCCATGTGCATGCTGTCTGCTTGTGGCATTGTTGTGCTCCTGCTACTCCTCATGAACACAGCGACATGTGCTGATTCAGCGTCACATGCACGGGCAAGTGTTGAAATCTCCTCAGGGTAAGGGATGCCTCACGTCGTTTTGGGTGTGTGAATTGTTTGTAGTCTGTGTGCACTTCTCCGGTTCATGTGTGTTCCATTTGCATACATGGTGATCCTACATGGGGAACATGACATGGGGCAGGCTTCACCTGGAGCCATGCTCAGACTTGGTGACTGTCATGTGGCAGGGGATTGGGGATTGTGATGAGGCCATCATTGTGTGTAACACTGGCCTCGGAAACATACAGGTTGCACCGGGTTGACATGGTGTGTGATTGCCCCATCAGTGCCTCAATGGTGTATAGCGGCCTCTCCGTGGCAGCAGGGGGTGTTTAGCTGTTATCCGTCACTTGTGTGCCAGGTCAATGGGATGCCAGCATCTGTGTTGCAATGGGGGGTGCCAGTGTTGCTCCCACATGTACATCCACATGACCTGTGTATGTGTTGACAGAGTATCATTGTCATTCCAACACACATGACTAATAAATTTGTCCCTCTGTCTCCAAGGTGCCTCTTCCCTGTCAATGGTGCCCTGTTGCCACTGTGCGTGCCGCAGGTCTGGCATAGTTTTCATAGGTGGTGCATATGTGTCTATGTGTAGAGTGACAAGATGCTAGGGGTTTGTCAGGGAGTGGGAACTGTATTATGCACAAGATGCACAGTTCCATCCACCTCAAGGCAAGAGAGACCATCCCCCAGGGAAACTACAACATCTGTGTAGAATCCTACCCTGCAGTCTACGGACATGTGCCTCACGACTCCCATGGTACTTGTCCATATCCGGAGTGCATCTGCACAGCTCTGCTACTGCGTCGGGCAACCAGGCCACATCAACGTCCTAACGGGATGGGGGGAATGTTTCACAGCCAGCTGCAGGATGACCTTCTAGATCCACGCCCACACTCATGATGCAGCCCACAACCCCAACACAACCATGTGGCACAGTGATCCTAAACTGCATTCTGGCATCTCCATGCATCCAACCTTGGCCTAGCCACCATTCTCAACATCCGCCTGACGCAAGCATGCTGCACATTGTAGGGACACATGTCTAGACATACCTGGGAGCGGCAAGCCAGGTCACTCCACATGATCCCTGACCTCTGCGCATGACTGTTGCTCCCCTGAATGTGTCTGTAGCCACAGTTGTGCGGGAACCACTCAGCTGGTTGGGCCCAGCACAGGTGAGTTTGTTACTCCATGTCTGTATCAGATGAGACATTGGGACCCATGTGTGTCCTGGGCAAGACTGCGACCCCACGGTTTGGATGGTTGGAGTTAATTCTGAGATCAGGCATGCTTTGACTGTACGACACACACATGTATTGTAATAATGTAGAATCACGGCATCATCTTGTAAGTGTGATTAATTTATTTGTGGTGGGGTACGGGTTTGTGGGGATGACAAGAGGTGCACAGCGGGAGTGTAGAATCCAAAGTTCACTGGGGGAGTTGGTATCCTTGTCGTAGCAAAATGTCAGAGTCCATGCCACAGTCTTCGTCAACATAGGTCAGACAGTGACCAGCAAGTCCATGTGGCAGAGAATGTCATGTGCTGCTATTGGGCCAGAGGGCCAGGTGCCAGGCCAGGTGACCTGGGAGATGGTGATGTTCTGCTGACTCTCACAGTCTTTTTCGTGGACGACCCACCTTCCTGCGGGGACCCTCGGAAGCAGTCCGTGACGATGTCTGTGACGCTCCGTCGGATGAATCCTCCTCCTCCTGATCCCTCCCTGTGTCTGGTAATGGCCTTCGCCTGGTGCCACAGGGAGGGTTGCCCATGTTGTCGGCAATCCGACGGAGTACACCGGTCATTTGGGTTTGCACCGCCACGAGCTCAGCCTGTCTATCCTCCATCCTTCCTTGGTGTTGCAGTTGACAGGCATGTTGCTGGGACTGCAGGGTCTTCATCTCCTGGAGGGTCCCCTTGATGTCATTGAGGGTGGACGCAATCTGGTCCATGCCCCTGGTGTCACGCCGGTATGTATCCAGGATGTTGCTGACCTGGGACACTACCGGGTCCTGAGCTGCCTGGTCAGGTTCGCGCCTCCGCCGTCCTCCACTCCCGCCACCCCTGCCCACGTGCACCTGGCCTGCCGTTGTGGGTGCATCGGGTCTCCGGGACCCCTGAGGGATGGCATCTGCGTTGCCGCCTGCCTCCTCCTGGGTGCCCGGAGGACCGTGTCCCTCCTGGGCAGACTGGCTGGGTGGTCGTGTGCGGGCAGGGCTCCTGGACGTCTCCTGGGATGTGGCAGGAATGGGGGTGGTGGTTGGCACAGTTGTACCTGACGCAGGTGCTGCAGGTGGTTGGACACCAGAGGGGCCAGGTTGGTCTGGGTCATCCACGGAGTGGTGAGAGTCATCGCTGGCGGTGGGGTCATCATCCCGCGGAGCCTGGTCCTGTGTGACTTCCCCCCCAGTGTTGGGGGGTGTTCGTCGACGTTGACCTGTGTGTGAGAGACAATGTTAACAGTGTCACATGTGGCATCCATGTTGCATGCATTTCTGATTTGGCACTCTTCCTCTGGGTAGTTGGATCTGTCCTGCATTCCTCTCACAGTGCACTTGTGCATGGCTATGTCCCTTGGCCACAGCTGTCAGGGCTTTACGCATGTGTGAGACACAATCTTAGTTGATGCATCTATTTGGGTACACAGTCAGCAGTGTGGTGTGCGGGCGTAGCGAGCCATGCAGAGGCGCCTTACGTGTTGCACTGTACGTGGCCAAATGGTGTTTTGGCAAGGCAATTTGATGTTGCAGGTAGGGGACTGAAGCATTTGTGACAGGGTTCTTACCGACACGGTGGGTGGGTATACTGGGTGTGTGGTTAGGTCTGTGCCTGCAGCACGGATGGACTCGTGCACAGATTGACACATGGACCGGTCTTCATCTACGGAAGGGGGGGTTGAGGCACTGCCAGACCTGGTCTGCATGCACACAGTCCACCGGCTGACGAGTGGACATGGCCACACCACCCAAGGGTGATTTAGTCTCCCTGTGTCTCCCTTCCTCCCTCCCTCTGTCACCCTCCTCCCTCCCTCTGTCGGTCTCCCTCTGTCACCCTACTCCCTCCCTCTGTCTGTCTCCCTGTGTCCCCCCTCTGTCTCCTTCCCTCTCATTCCCCCTCTCCCTCCCTCTCTTTGTCACTCTCTGTCACCTCAGGCCAGCTTCCTGGGCACACACAGTTAGCCGGTCTTTGAATGGCCATTGGCTTGTTCATGTGAGTTAGTCCCTGTTCTCCGGGCACCCATTGGGCAGTGTGTCTGAGTGTAGGCTGCTGCTGTGGCGGTGTGTGGTGAGACTCTATCAGAGCGATGCATCTTCATTGTCTGCTGTTATGTGCAAATTGTGCCTTCAGACCCATGGCATCCTGCATGGCAGCCATCATTTGCAGGCAAGACAGTACTGTGTGGGTACACACAGTTTGTATGGCTGTGCCCTGGGCCATATGGGCTGAGGGCATTGTTGTGTGCTTGTGAGTTGCTCAATGTTAGTTTTGCTGCCCCCACTCCCAGCATCGACCACATCCTGTGTTGTGTTGGTGTTTTGTGTGGCCTGTGACTTGGCATGGCCCTGATTGATGCATGGGGCATGGAGGTGCCAGTGGCATGTGTGTGTTTGTGGAGTGTTGTTGTGTCCGGTGGTGGCTTGGGGGGGGTGGCATGCATGATTGATTGTGTATGGCATCCCCCCCATGTGAGGTGAGTTGTTTGTGTACTCACCAGGGTCTGGGAGTCCTGGCAGTCCGTGTAGTCCCTCCACCGCCAGCGTGGACATCACCTTCTCCTCCCAGGGATGGTATTGTACCGGTCTGGGGGGCGGCCCTCCTCCAGTGATGTTCCCCTGGTTGTGATTGTCAGTCATCTTCCTCTTGACCGTCCTCCGCAGATCGTACCACCTGGATTGGCACTCGTGCCTGGTCCTTCTGGTTGTCCCAACAGCATTCACAGAATCGACGATCCTCTGCCACATGGCGGTTTTTTCGGATATGCTGGTCTGTCTGACCAATGTCCCAAAGAGCTGTGGCTCGACTCTGAGGATTTCGTCGACAAGGATCTCCAGCTCCTCCTTTGTGAACTTTGGATTCTTGGTGGTGGACATGGCGTGGGGTGTGGTTGTGGGGGTGTGGGTGTGGATGGCTGTGGGTGTGTGGGTGTGGTAGTGGAGGTGTGTGTGTGAATGTGATGAGGGGGTGTTTGTGTAGGTGGTTGTGTGAAGGTATGCAAGTGTGAGGTTCAAGTATGGTGGTGTGGGTCGTCTGTGGGCTCTGGCAGCAGTGGGTCTGTTGCAAAGGCTCATGGTTTGTGTGTGTGGTCCATTTTTATTGGTCCATTTGTGGGTGTGGCTGTGTTTGAAATTTGTGTGGGTGTGTTATGAGGAGTGATTGAGTTTTGGGCCTCTGTTTGGCAGTTTGGCAGTTGCAGGTGAGTGTATGTGATGTTTGTGGGGTTGTTGGGCCTGTTTGGTGGTGTGGGGAAACTCTACTTGACTCTCCTTGTGTAAATATGGTTTGTCCGGGTTCAGTACGTGTTTTTTTGGCGTCAGTACGGTCCGTACATGCACTGGTGGGGGTGCGGTCCGTACATTCCCTGGTGGGGTGGTGGTTAGGTGCGTACATACACGGCTGGGGTGGGGGTTTGGTGCGTACATACACGGCTGGTGGTTCGGTGCGTACATACACGGCTGGGGGGGGGTTCGGGGGCGTACATACACGGGTGGGGGTTCGGGGGCGTACATACACGGCTGGTGGTTCGGTGCGTACATACACGGCTGGGGGGGGGTTCGGGGGCGTACATACACGGGTGGGTGTTTGGTGCGTACATACACGGCTGGTGGTTCGGTGCGTACATACACGGCTGGGGTGGGGGTTTGGTGCGTACATACACGGCTGGTGGTTCGGTGCGTACATACACGGCTGGGGGGGGTTCGGGGGCGTACATACACGGCTGGTGGTTCGGTGCGTACATACACGGCTGGGGGGGGGTTCGGGGGCGTACATACACGGGTGGGTGTTTGGTGCGTACATACACGGCTGGTGGTTCGGTGCGTACATACACGGCTGGGGGGGGGTTCGGGGGCGTACATACACGGCTGGTGGTTCGGTGCGTACATACACGGCTGGGGGGGGGGTTCGGGTGCGTACATACATGGGTGGGTGTTTGGTGCGTACATACACGGCTGGTGGTTCGGTGCGTACATACACGGCTGGGGTGGGGGTTTGGTGCGTACATACACGGCTGGTGGTTAGGTGCGTACATACACGGCTGGGGTGGGGGTTTGGTGCGTACATACACGGCTGGTGGTTCGGTGCGTACATACACGGCTGGGGGGGGTTCGGGGGCGTACATACACGGCTGGTGGTTCGGTGCGTACATACACGGCTGGGGGGGGGTTCGGGGGCGTACATACACGGGTGGGTGTTTGGTGCGTACATACACGGCTGGTGGTTCGGTGCGTACATACACGGCTGGGGTGGGGGTTTGGTGCGTACATACACGGCTGGTGGTTCGGTGCGTACATACACGGCTGGGGTGGGGGTTTGGTGCGTACATACACGGCTGGTGGTTCGGTGCGTACATACACGGCTGGGGGGGGTTCGGGGGCGTACATACACGGCTGGTGGTTCGGTGCGTACATACACGGCTGGGGGGGGGTTCGGGGGCGTACATACACGGGTGGGTGTTTGGTGCGTACATACACGGCTGGTGGTTCGGTGCGTACATACACGGCTGGGGGGGGGTTCGGGGGCGTACATACACGGGTGGGGGTTCGGGGGCGTACATACACGGCTGGTGGTTCGGTGCGTACATACACGGCTGGGGGGGGGTTCGGGGGCGTACATACACGGGTGGGTGTTTGGTGCGTACATACACGGCTGGTGGTTCGGTGCGTACATACACGGCTGGGGGGGGGTTCGGGGGCGTACATACACGGGTGGGTGTTTGGTGCGTACATACACGGCTGGTGGTTCGGTGCGTACATACACGGCTGGGGTGGGGGTTTGGTGCGTACATACACGGCTGGTGGTTCGGTGCGTACATACACGGCTGGGGGCGGTTCGGGGGCGTACATACACGGCTGGTGGTTCGGTGCGTACATACACGGCTGGGGGGGGGTTCGGGGGCGTACATACACGGCTGGTGGTTCGGTCCGTACATACACGGCTGGGGGGGTTCGGGGGCGTACATACACGGCTGGTGGTTCGGTGCGTACATACAGGGCTGGGGGGGGGGTTTGGTGCGTACATACACGGCTGGTGGTTCGGTGCGTACATACACGGCTGGGGGGGGTTCGGGGGCGTACATACACGGCTGGTGGTTCGGTGCGTACATACACGGCTGGGGGGGGTTCGGGGGCGTACATACACGGGTGGGTGTTTGGTGCGTACATACACGGGTGGGGGTTCGGGGCGTACATACGCGGGCGGGGGGTGGTGGGGTGTTCGGCGCGTATGCGGGCACATGTCTCCATGGTTGCTATGGGAGTTCGGTTCGGACGGTGTTTTTTGCGTACGGTTGTGAAATGGGGAGGACGGGAGGGATCGTACTTGCGCAGTCGGACTTTATTTTTCCGCACGGTGGGTTTCTCGCCCGGGGACGTGTCGGTGACTTTTCCCGACCTGAGGACGTGTGGGGAAATCTTCCCAATGCGATTCGTATGGACTTTTTTCCGTTCGAATCGTACTTGGCAGTTTGTACGCTACTTTGACGATTCGGACGGAAAAAAATCCGGATACGAGTCGGACGGGGAATTTTTTTACCGGATCGGAATTGGCACCTATGTGTCATAAACTGAGTGCGGCTCCTAGTTAAAAGGATCGCCACATCATGAGGTGCACAGGATAGCCCATCACAATTCCTTCACTCTGTTCCAGACTCTTACAAGTAGCTGCTACAGCTTACAAACAACCAGGCAATGCCACTGCTACGGGATCTAGTATAGCTGAAAAATATTCAATTGGTCTTCTCAATTTTCAATGTTTCTGTACTAGTACGGAAAGTGCACATCCATTTCTTTCGCTGCAATAGAGCTCAAATTCTTTCTCATAGTCAGGCATGCCAAGAGCTGGGGCTTCACACAAACCATCTCTCAATTGTTTAAAAGCCTTCAACTCTTCTTTATTTAATTCAATGGGGTCTTTTACATCACTCTTTGTCAAACGTACCAGAGGTTTTGCAATCAATGAAAATTACTAATCCACTGACGGCAATATCCAACCATTCCAAGACACATTCTCACCTCTCTCTGAGTCATTGGGGTTCTCATTCCTTTGATTATCCTGATTCTATCTGCAGTCACTTTTCTTAGACCTTTTTCAATTTTATGGCCTAAATACTGTACTTCCTTTTGACAAAATTGTAACTTGGATGGGAATACTTTAAGTCCTTCATCCACTAAATTATTCAGCAAGGCAACAGTATCCACTACGCAAGCTTCTCGAGTTCTCAATGCCACCAATAGGTCATCGATATACTGGACTAGTACCGAACTTTCGGGCATTTTTAAATCTTCTAGGGACTTCTTAAAAATCTGATTAAATATCGATGGACTTTCTGTATATCCCTGTGGGATTCGGCACCATGCCAAAGTACATTCGCCAAACCGAAACGCAAAAATCTGTTGGCTATCAGGGTGCAATGGAATGGAAAAGAAAGCATGACACAAGTCAATGACTGTGTACCATTCTGCATCATAAGGAATCTGATATAGAATCACAGAAGGATTTGGTACAATGGGATAACATGATACAACAATTTTATTCACCTTTCTCAGGTCTTGTACTATCCTGAAAGTTACGTTAGGCTTTTTCAGACCCATAATTGGCGAATTACATGGACTGCTCATTATTTCTCTCAAAATACCTTGTTCAATCATTCTGTCTATTATAGGAGTAACTCCTGCAATTATCTCGGGTGTCAATTTATACTGTGGAATATTCAGGTAACTTACTCCTACCTTTACAGTAATTTTTACGGGATCTACATTTTTCATAAATCCCACGTCTTCTCCCGTGAAATCCCATTCCTCCGTTTTCACAGTTTTCTTCAATTTCTGAGGCAATTCCTTGTGGTCAAATACAGCAAATGCCTCAGTAACTTCAGGTTCCATATTAGCTATATTCATTTTGTACAGTACATCCTCATCAGGAGTCTCAAAGGCTATTCCATCAGGAGTGCAGAAAATTGTGCAGTTCATCTTGCACAGCAAGTCCCTTCCTAACAAATTTACATGGCTGGTATCTCACACGACAAAACGGTGCATCTCGGAAAATTTCCCACTACTTGGATTGTCTTATCCGAGAGAGGAAGATTTTTAACATCAGCTGATCTAACAGTTGAGCGAGTAGCACCAGTATCTACTAGGAAAGTAAGGTTTTCATCATTTATCTTTCCATCCACAAAAGGGCCTGTCTGGTCTACTTCCAGAGTTGCACCAAGTACGCACTCTTCTTCCTCTCCTCGGCACCATCAATAACTCTCTTCTGACTCACTCTCATCACATTGTAGCCAATACTGCAAAACAGCACTAGCGCGCGGCAGCTTAGTTACCTGTTCTTCGTTGTAGAATCCTGTCTCATCACTGTATCTCTGAGGATTTCCTCTTGCTGGAAAAGGCGGTTTTGGCACCTGACACTGTTGAGCAACAACCTGCTGCTGTCGCTGTGGTTGTCAACTCACCTCATTCTGCACCTGTGGATTCAATGATGCATTATCGCCATTAGCACTTGGGGGAAATTTACACTCGGATTTCCAATGCCCTATCTTTCCGCAGTTATGACATGGCCACTTCTTTTTGGCTTCTTCTATAC
The DNA here is from genome assembly GCF_964204655.1 of Triturus cristatus. NCBI lineage: Eukaryota > Metazoa > Chordata > Amphibia > Caudata > Salamandridae > Triturus > Triturus cristatus. The sequence continues at coordinate 821,350,277 of NC_140588.1, read as the reverse complement.
TAATCTGTCTTTTCCTTTCCCAATATTGGGTTTTTGTTTCATGCTCATGCCATTTGCCTGTTCAATCAGTTGGACTTCCTGTTTTTCAGCCACTTTTACTTGAGCCCACATGGCTTTTTCTTTTAACTTACGTTGCTTGGCTTCAATCTCATCATTAAAATATTTTGCATGCCTCAATACTTCATCTATCTTTTTATTTTGCCAATCCATAGTATGCTGTTTAATCATTTCACTTACTTCAGGACGCAACCCATACACAAATCGATATACAAAATGACTCAAATATTTCTCACTCAAATTTTCATCACCACTGTATTGTTTAAAAGCCAATAACAATCTTTCATAATAGGCATGTACAGATTATTTTACTTCTTGGTGAGTTCTATCAATCTTTAACCAATCAGTTTCTTTTGGAGGTACTTTATTTTTCAGGAAGGTAACTACCTGTTCGTATTTTCTCATTACTTACGGATCAGGGCCACCTGTATTTGGATCCCTAGGGTATTCTTGAGTAGGCGAACCTAATGTAATTTTACATTCTGCCCATAGATCTGCTGGCACAATTATGTCAAATAGACTGTTCAAATCAATCCACAGTACTTTTGATAATTTGACAAACCTGTCTACTTGCCTATACCACTCCACTGGCTTCTCACGCAAGCGGAGAAAGTCATTTGTAAATGATAAAATGTCCTGTCTAGTCCAGGGGACATGCACATAACCTCCTCCTGGAATCTCCCTCATGGGACACTCAATTAACACCTTTCCTTTTTCTCTAACTGGGAAAGCTGCAAACGTTTTGTCTGTTGCATCGTCCCGTTTTCGAAACCACCTACTTTTCCATTTATCTACATCGCCCCGTTTTCTCAGTAAAACAATTAGCTCTTTAATTTGAGTTATTCTTCCTGCAGTACTCAGATTCTCAATGTCTTTTCCAGAAAAATCTACTCTGTATGGTTTCTGTAATGACTTTATTTTTCAAAAGCGATACCCATTTCACCTGCAATTTTTCATGTAAATTTCTCGCTCTCCATGTTATACTTTTACATAGAAACATTAGTTCTTCATCCTATTATGCTTTTAATTTTTCTGTGGGAATACTTCCTACTATTAATTCTTTTAAAACTATTTTTAATTTTGCCACATCTAAAGGTCGAGGTTCAGCATCCTTTTGCCTTAAACTCCTTAACCATTCACTTAGTTCCTCAGAAGTAGGACCCACATGATTTGGTTAATTTCTTACTTGTTCTAAACTCTTTGGTGTCCCTGGTACTGATTCTGTCGTCATTAGTGCTTTATTCGCAAGGCTCTGATTCACTGTCAAATGTTTAGGAGTACTCAATCCAGAAGTTCCTACCACTTGTCCCCATAGATTTTCTCTTGAATCTCTTTTTTCCATGTTGGTTTGTTTATTACTGTTGTAAGGGATCGTTGGACAATGTTCACTATCCTTTTTCTTATCAAAAATAGGCATCACTGGTCCTTTTGTTACAGGAACAGTTACAGTTACAGTTAACTCTAAAGTAGTTCTGGCTAATTCAGCTGAATTTTCATTTGTCATTTTACCAGGTTGTGTATTTTCTGATTCTCTAAAGGGATTATTTTTCCCTACCTCAGTTGGCATTGATTCAAATTTTATATTTTGTGGTGTCTCTTTTACTGGGGCACTTGGTGTCAACAATGTGGAATTTGGTTAGTATGGGGAGGATTTTCATAAAACATGTCTTCGAGTACATCATCCTCCGATTCATGCACACCATTCTTATAGCCTTCTGACCCTGTATTGTTTCTCATCTCCGTACATTTTCTACTACTAGTCTCTTCAGCATTTCTCGTAGGAATCATCCCATCAGCCATATTTGCAATTCGCCTTCTCCTCATCCTGTCATCATGATTCTCCTGTCCACACGGTCTACCAAACATGTATTTATACCTTCCGCCTCTCCGCTGTCGATCACTTTCATACAGCTCATCTTCCCATTCTGTCAATGCTTCAAACTGAGTAGGTCTAGGTCTTGGTTCTAATCTCATTATTCTTTCTCTTAGGTTCCTTAATACCGCTAAATTAAATGAACCAGGTTCTGGAAACGCTAAAACTCCATCATCTTTTGTATACTTTGCCCAATTAACTAGCCAAATACATGTATGATACCCATATTTCGCAACCATGAAGGATGCGGGCGATTTCGGTGGAGAAGGAAACTGTCCCTCTCTAGTAACAATCGGTTTATCCTTTTTCAATAAATTCTTGATCTTTCCAAACCAGGACTTTTTCTCTTTTCCTGGAGGATCGTAATACATCATTTTCTTTTTCTCGGTATCGCTAGATTTCTCCTGCGACAATTCTGTTGTCTAATCCAATCGTAGCACGACTCACACTAACGCACCAATCAGGAGCGTCTATGTCACCTTTGCAAATCTCCAATCCCATCGCGACTCACACTAACGCACCAATCCGGAGCGTCTACGTCACCCTGTATTTCTCCACTCCTGGCGCGGTGTTCACTAATGCACCAATCCGGAGCATCTACATCTCTTAATGGCTGGCCAATCCCAGCGTGGTCTTTTCTGACGTCAGCTTTTCTCACTACTCCTGCTTCTGCTGACCCCTTCTTTACAAATTTATCGAAAAAAAATTCTCTTATGCTCTCTTTTACTCAAACATTTGTTAGTAACGACATAAAAACACCACCATTGCTCTCTTCGCTAACAAAAGAGATCGTTTTAACCTTTCTCACAAGAATTCCGTATTTCTCGAGAACAGCGCTTACCTCTGCCCTACCACGGAATTAATTAATTCACCGATAAAGTAGCACTTCCCTCTACCATACCCATCTAACAAGCATTAGCTAACCGTTTCTTTGGAGATAAAACACATGTGGAGACTACACTGCTCCTGAGAATTAAGGCCAGAGTTTTACAATAAAGCCAAATGCTATTTCACTTACACACATTCATACAGAAAATGTAGTTCATTTGCACAAGAATTCTGTATTTCTCGAGAGCAGCGCTTACCTCTGCCCTTCCACAGAATTGTTCTATTTCGTTGATAAAGTAGCACTTCCCTCTACTTTACCCTTCTATCAAGCTTAGTGGACACCTATTGCCTTTCCAGTGATAAGCGTAATCAGAGCTCACAATTGACTACTGTTACTTAAGACCAGAATTTCACAGGTGGCCTTCGCTATCCATACACCGCTTTCACACAGAAATGTCCCTAATGATAACACACGACGATGTTACCAATTCGAACCCAGACAATGCGCTGTACGACTCCAATCGTCACACGTTTTCCCCGTGTACCTACAGGGCAACAGACAATACACCATGTGACCTCACTTGCCACGCATTTTTCCCCGTGTACCTACAGGGCATCCGACTTCCTACATCCCAGAAGTCTTCAAAAACAACATAGAACGCGATGCGACTCAACATAGAATGTTAGAACATAAATCAATAATCAATCAAACATCCGTGATCAATAATCAAAAATCAGTGCTCCATAATCACCAAACCAATGCAATAAAACCATAACTCTGCTACCGGAAAAACTGATCCAGCACAAAACTGGGGGGGGGCCAATTTTACATATCCTCCCTGCATCACAGACCCGTCGTCACGCTAACTCATTCACACACGCATTCATTGGTGGGGCCCATAACACCAACACTCATACATTTCTCTCACGAGTCTACACACAGGAGGAATGATGATATGCTGGACATGTGGGGGAGAACCTTATTACCTATAGGGAAGAAAAGTTATATTACAGAATATACATATTTACATCACCACCTATAGGATTCTAACCTTAACATCAAGGCACTCCACCACTTGGTCGCCGGACCAATTAGTTAGACTGGTTGATGGTGATTTAGAACCAGCTAAAACACATTTGAGCTTCAGTATCCTCTAGTCACCTAATGGAAAAACCACAAACTCATAATTTCGGTTAATCAAATTATTGTTTATCTAAATCTTGTTTGCAATCATATAATTAGCATTTTGGTCAATCAAATTTGAATTTTAGTCAATCAACACAAATCGCATGACATTTTATATTTACCTATTCTTGCTATCGGGGTCTTTTCTAATTCAAATGGCTCTGCATAACCCAAATTCTCTGCTTAACTGTCCCAATAGAAAGCAGGCCAAGACTCAACGCCCGGGAAAGTTCTTTGCTCAGCACGACACAGTCCCAAAGTTTTCCCAAGGACCAAAAATCGTGCAAGCATGTATCTCATCCGTCATTGTCTGTGGGGTGAAAAGGGTGCGTGGCTACTCCTCCCTATTCTACTACCCATTTTATAATAAAATTCTGGGTAACATGAAACATTTCTTTGGCAATACTGAGTTTTGATTGGTCCATTAGAAGAAAATTTTAACATCATCCGACTTTCCCAGAGACTTTGGTTCTCAGAGAAGTACTGGGTCACTTTCTCGGTTCATGTCATAACCATGCAACATTGTTATTTCCTGGTTGTGGAAGATCACTGTTTCCTGCATTAATTTTCACTAACTGACGTTTGGCAATCCTCCATGTTCCTATCCTTGACCAGGAACACTGTGTTCTGAATTGAGGATACCTGGAGATCTACGGAGCCATCTGAGTCTGCACAGTAGCCATCGCGCTCACGAGACGGGGGCCACTTCTGAACTCCATTTTGAATGTCTTGGCTTGGTAGGCCCGAATGCCAACTTAGCGAAACAAACGCAAAAGAGTAATTAATACGCGGAAATGAAGATTCTAATGTTAAACCCTCACTAATCCCTTTATGTATTAGTATTTTCCTAGCTTATAGCGACATTTAAAGCGATAATACTCACCATTGGGTCCTAACAGGAATGCAAACGTCACCAAAGCAACATAAATCATGCAATATTTTATCACCACACGTACTACTGTTAATAGGCGTACCACAATTAGTTATTAGAGTTATTCTGCCATGCAAAAAGCAATGAGTCCCGCGTGTAATTTTTGGTTAACAAAAATGCAAATTGTTGGTTAGTATAACAAAGCACCCAGTTAATTCAAATTAAAATATAAATCAGTTAAGTAATTAGTATTTTCATGCAAAATAGAGAAGGTATACAAAATTTTGCTTTACCTGCTCCATCAGTTCCCTTGCGACTCCTGTGCCTTCAGCCTGAGGGTCCACATGAGGGACAGCACTACTTTTCTTGGGCTCCCCTAGTTGCTCATGGACTGCCCTGACTCCACTTCTTGTGGTGAGTCCTCTGGTTCTTGCTGGGCCAGACCTTAACCTTATTTGACCTTCTTCATGGATTGCTGCTGCCAAGGCTTGTTGGTTCGCTGTGCAGGACACCGACCCCTCAGCACTCTACATCCTTTGTGGGACAGCTCGTATCTGGCTCCTTGTCATCCTCAACGTCTCCTGGTCCCTGCAGCTGTAGAGTCAAGGTCTCCATCTTCACACCTGCAGCACCCAAAATAGGTGGGCATTCATCTATGGAGCTCCTGGTCACTCCTGAGTGACCTAAACTCAGTTCCCTCTGCATTCGGGTTTCTTCCATCAAGACTCCACCTGTGGGTTCCACCAGACATTTTCTTCTTTACAGCAGTGGCAGTTCTTTGAAGAATCCAGTTGAGAACGACGGCGGTTTCCAACACCACTTCAGCCCTATGCATGGGATAGGTAACTCTGGTACGGTTGTATGACATAATTTCGACAGACAGAAAATCGACCTACAAATATATCGCAACAAAAGTATCGATGTCAAGAATATCGACATCCTATCTACAACATGGTAAGTACAAAAATATCGAAAATTAAATATCGATGTCAAAAATATCGTTATTAAAAATATCGTTTTTCATTTACTTTAAAAATATATGTAAAATAAACCAAATTATACTTAGAAATTAAATAAACATAATTAAATATATTGTATAATATTTAAAATGTATAATTAATATATATAATTTAATAAAACTTTAATTATACATATAATATATAATATATATATATATACTTACTTAATAATTAATTTTAATAATAATTTCTGTAACGTATAAATTATTAAATGTTTTTAAAAATTACCAATACATCTATACACATAAAATAATAACATTAATAAATATTTAATAATTACATATAGCAAATAATAATCAATATTTTTAATGTGAATAATTTTTATTATTAATGATATATTACAATAGCAAAAATAATACAAAACATATGAAATATCAGACACAATAAAACTACTAGTCCAATTCCAACAAAAACAACAGTAAGGAAAATGTTGGATACCGTAGGGGTAAATGTTACTATTCCAACTCCAAAGAGTACAACAGTAGGGAAAGCGTTGGATAGCGTAGGGTTAAAATTACTATTCCAACTCCAGAGAGTGCAATAGTAGAGAAAGCGTTGGATAGCGTAAAGGTAAAAATTACTATTCCCACTCCAGAGAGTGCAACAGTAGGGAAAACGTTGGATAGCGTAGGGGTAAAAATTACTATTCCAACTCCAAAGAGTGCAACAGTAGGGAAAGCGTTGGATAGCGTAGGGGTAAACATTACTATTCCAACTCCAGAGAGTGCAACAGTAGGGAAACCACTGGATAGCATAGTGGTAAAAATTACTATTCCCACTCCAGTGAGTCCAACAGTAGGGAAAGCGTTGGATAGCGTAGGGGTAAAAATTACTATTCCCACTCCAGAGAGTGCAACAGTAGTGAAAACATTGCATAGCATAGGGGTAAAAATTACTATTCCCACACCAGAGAGTGCAACAGCAGTGAAAACGCTGGATAGCGTAGGGGTACAAATTACTATTCCCACTCCAGTAAGTGAAACAGTAGGGAAAGCGCTGGATAGTGTAGGGGTAAAAATTACTATTCCAACTCCAGAGAGTGCAACAGTAGGAAAAGCGCTGGATAGCGTAGGGGTAAAATTACTATTCCAACTTCAGAGAGTGCAACAGTAGGGAAAGCGTTGGATAGCGTAGGGGTACAAATTACTATTCCCACTCCAGTAAGTGAAACAGTAGGGAAAGCGCTGGATAGCATAGGGGTAAAAATTACTATTCCAACTCCAAAGAGTGCAACAGTAGGGAAAGCGTTGGATAGCGTAGGGGTAAAAATTACTATTCCAACTCCAGAGAGTGCAATAGTAGGGAAAGCGTTGGATAGCGTAAGGGTAAAAATTACTTTTCCCACTCCAGAGAGTGCAACAGTAGGGAAAGTGTTGGATAGCGTAGAGAAAAGAATTACTATTCCAACTCCAGAGAGTGCAATAGTAGGGAAAACGTTGGATAGCGTAGAAGTAAAAATTACTATTCCCACTCCAGTAAGTCCAACAGTAGGGAAAGCGTTGGATAGCGTAGGGGTAAAAATTACTGTTCCCACTCCAGAGAGTGCAACAGTAGTGAAAACGCTGGATAGCGTAGGGGTACAAATTACTATTCCCACTCCAGTAAGTGAAACAGTAGGGAAAGCGCTGGATAGCGTAGGGGTAAAAATTACTATTCCCACTCCAGTAAGTGAAACAGTAGGGAAAACGCTGGATACCGTAGGGGTAAAAATTACTATTCCAACTCCAGAGAGTGCAACAGTAGGAAAAGTGCTGGATAGCGTTGGGGTAAAAATTACTATTCCAACTCCAGAGAGTGCAACAGTAGGGAAAGCGTTGGATAGCGTAGGGGTACAAATTACTATTCCCATTCCAGTAAGTGAAACAGTAGGGAAAGCGCTGGATAGCGTAGGGGTACAAATTACTATTCCAACTCCAAAGAGTGCAACAGTAGGGAAAGCGTTGGATAGCGTAGGGGTAAAAATTACTATTCCAACTCCAGAGAGTGCAATAGTAGGGAAAGCGTTGGATAGCGTAAGGGTAAAAATTACTATTCCCACTCCAGAGAGTGCAACAGTAGGGAAAGTGTTGGATAGCGTAGGGAAAAAAATTACTATTCCAACTCCAGAGAGTGCAATAGTAGCGAAAACCTTGGATAGCGTAGGAGTAAAAATTACTATTCCCACTCCAGTGAGTCCAACAGAAGGGAAAGCGTTGGATAGCGTAGGGGTAAAAATTACTATTCCCACTCCAGAGAGTGCAACAGTAGTGAAAACGCTGGATAGCTTAGGGGTACAAATTACTATTCCCACTCCAGTAAGTGAAACAGTAGGGAAAGCGCTGGATAGCGTAGGGTTAAAAATTACTATTCCAACTCCAGATAGTAAAACAGTTGGGAAAGCACTGGATAGCATAGGGATTCTATAAACATAATAACCAATTAAATAATTAGTTATAAAAAAATAGCATATTAATAATTAATTTACAAAATATGTATTATTAAATACCAATTATTTAAATTAAATATTTATATACATAACTTTAAATTACATCCCACACTATTCCCCCTTTAACACACAACACACTACACATACAAAATACACAATACATTTAAATATCAGTTTATCTATTATTTACAATTAATAATACATTCTTTATAATTAATATACTTATTATTTACAAATTTATACATATTAACTACCAAATTACAATTATTCACAAATTAATTATTAATTAACAATACATTAATTAGCAATAACAACAAATAACATGAAATAATAAATTATTTATATTTACTATATTTAACGTACTAATAACAATTAATTAACAATTAATAATTAATTAACAATTAATTATTATTAATTACAAATATATAAAAATTATCAGTAATTATTTGAATTTAATTACATCCCACCCTATTCCCCTATAAACCCACAACCCACTACACATAAAAATTCACATAATTAATTTAATCATCAATTAATCACTTAATAAAATTAAATCACCAATTAATTAGTAATTAACAATTAATTAATTAACAATACCAATAAATACATATTAATATTAAACTAATTATAACTTATATATTTAACCAATTAATAAAATTAATTTACAATTAATAATTAATTAACAATTAATTAATCAATTAATATATTTAATTAACAATTAGTAATTAATTAACAATTCATTAATCATAAATACCAATTAAACAATACATATTAATTAATTAATTATAATTAAATTACTTCCCACCCTATTCCCCTATAAACCCACAACCCGCTCTGATACTAAAACGCTAAATAATATTTTAAATAATTATTAATCTCTAAATATTTATTTTTAAATGTATTAAAATACATTTCAATAATCTTTAACATACAAATAAAATACATATTAAAATACATTACACTAATAAAATATCGATATTCTTGACATCGAAATTTTTGATTACGATATTACTTACATCTATATTAATGACTTCGATATTATTAACTTCGATAACACTTACCTTGGGGTCGATATTCTGTCCATCGATGTTCTTGACTTCGATATTCTTTACCTACAATATTTACAACTCGATATACTTGTAGGTCGAAATTTAAAACTCGATATTTAGACTGCTCACCCTCTGGTACTTTGGTATCCATGGGTGGGGTGGCTCTCCAACCTTCTATGTTCCAAAGGGTTTCCTCGTAATCCCCTGGGAAGGGTCCTTGAACTGTAAAGCTGCAAACGTGACTCTCCCATTGAATTGTACTTAGCACGCAGTCGTGTTCTCACACTGCACCTGTCCTCCGTGAGGTCCCTACTTATTCACTTTGGGTGGTTCCTTGGGTTCCCAGCGATTCTACATCCTCTGGACACTGTCTTGACTCGAGTCTTTGGTTCTTAGACCACTATTTTAGCGTATGGTTTGGTCTCCTCAGGGAGCCCACTGTGTCTTAGTGCTACTTACGATTGTTTCTGTGCCATAGTATTGTGTGCTTTGTGTTTATCTGCGTGTAGCAGATACTGTGAGGTATTTAAAGTATGTTATAATAATAAATACATATTTTCATAACTACTGTGTGGTTCTCCTTTCATTTAATCAATACATAAAGGTTACATTCTGGTAAAACAAGCTGCTTAACATTCCTTCAAGACTAAGCCTGAAGGCTGCTCTCCACAGCTACCACTTGGATAGCTTTCTAAGGTTATATTTGACCTGTTAAATCACCATAAGGGTTGTTTGGAATGGTGCAAGGTGCCCACTTTAATTAGTGAACAGCATATACCAGGTCAACTTCTCACATTGGTGTGCAGCGGTTGGGATTCAAGCCTGCATTGTTTTACCAGATACATCTTTCCATTGATTAACTGAAAACCACTAGCTTAGAATAGGTAAGAGCTACTGAACATATGGTTGGGTAAGTCAAGGGTTTAGCACACCCTTTCTCCAGCCTCAGAGAGTTTAGTTCCCACTGGGTTAGGTAGGTGCAACACCTCACCACACTTAGTATATCTTCTAAAGGAGATGCCAGTGGCTGTCTGCCCTCCAGATACAGTGAACTTTCATTCCAAGAATTGAAAGCCCTGTGTGCCCATAGAAAGTTGAAGACAGGGAGAAATGCCAACACTCAATACCTCATAGAGGCCTTACATCTTGATGACCTGGGTCAGATGAACAGGAGAGAGTGGGGGGCAGGGAATAAGGACAGGTCAGGAGGTGACACCTTTTATGACCTAGACTCAAACCCTGGCCAGGAGGAACAAGATGGTTCCCACCTGGACAACTCAGATCTTCAGGGAGATGAGGAGGAAGGCCAAGATGGCCCCCTCTTCAGCCCCCCTAGAAGAGTGCAGTGTTTACCAAGGAGATCTAGATCTCCCTCTGCAGAATCTCATCACTCAGGACAGTCTTTAGGGACCTCTGTATCTAGCAAGAGGGACCACTCTTATGACAGGGAGTACCAATATCTGCAACTTGAGAAAGCTAGACTTAGGCTCAGGCAACAGCAATTGGCCCTAGACAAAGAGTCCCTAGAAGTCCAGAGAGCTAGCAAAAAGGTGGGACTAGAGTCCCATGGTGACAGCAACAGTGTCCATTGAGTTAAAGAACATTATTTTGACAGTAGGAAACTGAGCAAGAGTGTCCCTCCCTACCATGTTGCGGATGACATCCATAAATGAATAACTGCTTTAGAGAGGGCCTGTAAAGTTCAGAGGGTCCCTCAAGAGCAGTGGGCAGCTATCTTGTGGCTCTCCTTTGCTGACAAAGTTAGAGATAAGCTCCTCACTGTTAGAGAAGAGGATGCTGATAATTATTCAGTCCTACAGAGTGCTCTCGTTGATGGGTTTGGCTTAACCACTGAACAGTATTTGATTAAGTTAAGAGACACCCAGAAGGCACAGAATCAGGACTGGATAGACTTTGTGGATAGTGCCATTAAGGCTCTGGAAGGCTGGTTGCTTTGCAGCAAAGTGAATGATTTCAAGGGGTTGTACAATTAGATTATGAGGGAGCAGATACTTAATAATTGCCAAAATCAGTTGTTGCATCAATACCTGGTTGACTCTGATCTGACTTCTCCCCAAGAATTGGGAAATAAGGCAGATAGGTGGGTTAGAACCAGTGTGAAGCAGAGAAACCAGAACCATGGTGGTGACCAAAAGAAGCAAGATGCTAAAACCTGAGATAAGGGTGGGGACGAGGGTAAAGATGACAAGTCTTCCTCAAGGCCTCAGAAAACTGCATCTAGGGTGGGAGTCACAATCCAACAAGGGAAAATGCAAAAGAGACCTTGGAGTTACTTATGTAAGGAAAACACCCATTGGACAAAGGATGCCAATTGTCCAAAGGTCAAGGATTCAATTCCAATCACCACTGCCCCTGAGGACACTGCTCCCCATAGTACAGTTTCAAGTGGTGGTACAGGGATCAAGGGATTAGTAGGGTTAACCTTGGCTCTGAGATGGGTTCTGGCTTAGAAGAACTCCAGCTCAGGCTGTACTTGTCTGTGATGGTGTCATGGATATTGCCACCTTATTTTTCAGTCCCAGTAACCTGGGCAAATAAAGACAACAGCCTTTGATTAATGGTAAGGAGGCCATTGCATACAGGGACACAGGTGCAAGTGTCACTATGGTGACAGAAGATCTTGTGAGCCCTGACCAGATCATACGTGGTGAGATGTATCAAGTGACCAATGCTAACAATGTCAGGACTGATCATTCCTTAACAGTTGTTAATTTCAGCTGAAGAGGTGTAACTGGCCCTTGGAAAGTTGTGGTTAGCCCAGACCTTCTAGTAGAATGCTTGTTGGGCAATGATTTGGAGACTTCAGCCTGGGTTGAAGTGAAACTTAGGGCTCATGCAGCAATGATGGGCATCTCTGCAGATGTGTTTGCTGTGAAAAGGTCACAGGCCAAACTGACTTCTACTGAACAGTCCCTGGATTCTGGAAAAATGGACCAGGTGCCTTCCAAGAGAAGGAGCAGGAGGGGTTAGGCGGTGTCTTCGCTCCAGGCTCAGGAGGAAGATAAATCGCTTGAGGGAGATGATCTTAGTCCCTGTGAAGGAACTGTCTCAGATGAACTTGAACCTGATCAGGTTGAGTTCTTGGGGACAGGGGGCATTTACAGGGCAGAACTGATTCAGGAGCAGCAATCCTGCCCCTCTCTTGAACCCCTCAGAGAGCAAGCTGCTGCCGAGGCTGCGGGGAGTGTCAGTGGGTCCCACTGGATCTATTGGGATGAGATACTCCTTTACTCAGAGGGTGAAAAACCCAAGCCTGGTGCCACCAGGGCTTTGGTAATACCTCTGAAGTTTAGGGGTTTCCTACTCACCTTGGCACATAACATTCCCTTGACAAGACACCTAGACTTGGGACAGGCGTATCCCTCACTTCCACTGGCCTCACATGTCAGAGGATACCAAGATGTTTTGTCGCTTCTGTACTACATGTCAAGCCAGTGGTAAGTGAGGTGGTACCACAAAGGTTTCCCTCATACCACTACCTGTGATGTGGGTTCCCTTTGAGAGGGTTGGGATTGACATAATTGGTCCCCAGAACCCTCCTTCTGCATCTGGGCACAGTTACATACTAGTGGTGGTGGACTATGCCACTAGGTACCCAGAAGCAATATACATGCTTCTGGGTACCTAGTGGCATAGAAGCAAAACCCACTCTATAAGAAAATCCCAGGAGGGCCAGGGCCCTCCTGGGATATTTTTCCAGAGTGGGTTTCCCCAAAGGAGGTCTTAACTGACAGAGGTACAAACTTCATGTACAGTTATATCACTGCAATGTGGAAGGAGTGTGGAGTGAACTACAATTTCCCCACGCCCTATCACCCACAATGCATTGGGTTGGTTGAAAGGTTCAACAAAACCCTAAAGGGCATGATCAGGGGCCTCCCATAAAAGCTTAGGCAAACATGGGATGTCCTGTTGCCCTGCCTTCTCATTGCCTACTGAGAGGTCCCACAAAAGGGGTTGGCTACAGCCCTTTTGAACTTTTGTTTGGGCATACAGTTAGGGGCCCCTTGTGTTTGGTAAAGGAGGGATGGGAGTTACCTCTCAAACCTCCCAAACAAGACTTGATCTCTGCTCCTGGATGGCTGAGTATATGAAGAAGGTCAGCAAAAACCCTGGGACATGTCAAGAATTGCAAAATGCTTGGCATGACCAAAAAGCTGTACTGACTGTTTATCAGCCAGGACAGAAAGTATGGGTGTTGGAACCTGTGGCCCCAGCAGCCCTTCAAGACAAGTGGAATGGACCCCATACTATCCTCGAGCAGAAGGGAAAGTTCACCTACTTGATGGACCTTGGAACTCCCAGGAGCCCCCATAGGGTGCCCCATGTAAACAGGCTCAAGCTGTATGTGGACAGGGTAGACATGGGCTTGTTCACGGCTACTGATGAGGGACAGGAGGAAGAGAGTGACCCACTCCCTGACTTCCTCTCACAGACCCCTGATGATGGCTCAGTTGATGGTGTGGCCTTGGTAGGCAGCCTCACTGAGCAACAGCAGATTGATTGCAGGAAAGTCCTCAATCAATACAGGCATATGTGTTCTTTGACTCCTAGTCAAACCACTTGGTGTACCCATGAAGGGGACACAGGTGAGAGTCTACCTGTTAAAAATAAGATTTACAGGCAGCCTGACCATGTCAGAGATTGTATCAGGACTGAGGTCCAACAGATGCTGGAATTGGGAGTGACTGAACCCTCAGATAGTCTTTGGGCTAGTCCAGCGGTCCTGGTACCCAAACCTCATACCCATTGTGGTAAGAGAGAAATTAGGTTTTGTGTGGACTACAGGGGGCTCAATGCAGTTACTAGGACTGATGCTTACCCTATTCCTAGAGCAGAGGAACTCTTTGACACTTTGGCCTCAGCTAAGTTCTTGAGCACATTTGACCTCACTGCTGGATATTGGCAAATAGCTGAGGATGCCAAACCAAAAACAGCTTTTTCAACCCCTAGTGGGCATTATCCATTCCATTTCAACAAACTTTATTTCAGACGATATAGACCATAAAGAATGTAGATAATAAAAACTGTTGCAGCAAAAACAGATAACATAAACCTTTACATTACAGATAAGATAAAAACACAGCTTACATGTTTGGCAACATTAGAGTACATCACAGGGTGGGAGGTTTGTGGGATTCAAAGCTTTTTCTTTACCTCAACCAACTACCACATCAAATACCCTGAAAAAGGCCACAATCAATCATTAAAAATATACACATACGAGGGAGGAGCCTAGCGCTTGACCAAGATGGCCGCGTGAGCTCAGAGCTCCCGAGACCCTCGCGCCCTCCGTCGACTATCCTGTCTCTAATCCTGTCGGTATGCATGGCATCGTGTAGATGATTTGTCAGGGAGGCGATTGATGCTACCCGCGGTCGGATCGCCCACCGGGAACCGGACTTACGCCTGGCGGAAGATTGCGGCCTATCTCCCGGGGAAGCCAGGGGCTAGAGTTGGCTGGATGCCCGACTCCTAGTTGAACAACAACGGCCAGGCGAGGTGTGAACTGTCGGACGGAGGTCCCCGCTCTTTCACTTTCGATTTCGCTCCCTTTGTCAGCCCTGCCACTGGAGAGCTCTGGGTGGCTTTATTACCCCCAAGGACGCTCTGCAGGCTACTCTGGCGGCCCACGGCAGAACTGATCACTCCTTATTCCTTTCCTTGTGAGGGACCTGTCTTAACTGAACCGACCTGCTTGGAGTCAACCATGTCGGGCAAAGCAGAAGGGGATCGGCTGAAGGCTAAGTCTACCAGGCGGGGAACTTATACCCAAGTCAACAGCATGGACCGATATGCTCTGCAGAAGGGATCACCGAGTGGATCGAGCCAGGCGCCGGATGCCCAGAAGGAAGACTCGCCTGTGGCCCCGGAGCTCTCCCTACAGGATGTCATGGGCGCGCTCGAAGGGATGCAGACTTCGATTGGGAGACAGTTTGAGGCCCTGGCGCATAAGGTGGATGCCATCTTGGTGGATGTCAACCTGATCCGTGTGGACTTGGGCAAGACGAATGAACGGGTTAAGAACTTGGACCTCAAGACCACGGGCCTCACTGATGATGTTACGGAACTGCAGACCGAGGTTCGTAAGCTGAGGACCGAGAGTGATCTCGTCGCCCGCCGGCTGGAGGACTTTGAGAGCCGGGCCAGGCGCAACAATGTGCGCGTCATCGGGGTCCCGGAGTCCTCGGATGAGGCTTCGGTTGACCTGCTTGTTGAGGACTTGGTCCTTAATCATCTGAAGCCTAAGGGCCTTGGGAAGTTCTTTGCGGTGGAAAGGGCCCATAGAGTGCCAGGCGGGAGGCCCAAGGCGGGTGCCCCGCCGAGGCCGATCGTCGCCCGGCTCTTTCATTTTCGAGATCGGGACGCTATCCTGCAAGCATCGAGGGTGACGGGCCCGGTCCCCTTCCAGAACGCGTCGGTGAATTTCTATCCGGACTTCACCCAGCAGGTGCAGAGGCAGAGACAGGGCTTCCTGGGGGTGAAGCGGCGGCTCCGGGAAAGAGACCTGAAGTATGCCATGCTCTTCCCTGCCAGACTGCGGGTGGTGCACGACGATCGGACATTCTTTTTTGACTCTCCTGTTATGGCCGACGAATGGCTGGACGCTTTGCCCCGGCGACGGACGGGGGACGACATAGCCGAGGATGGAGACAGTGGCCGGGATGGACAGGGCTGACATCTCGGAGCCGGTCTGACTTGATTTGACTATACTTGAAGACTTGCATAGAGTGCAGTAACTGTGGAGGGTTGCGGGAGGACGAGGGGTGCTCTTTTCCTCCCTTAGGGTACTTTTTGTAGACTTTTGGTTTTGTAGGGCGACAGGCACACTGCAAGTTGGGGGGGCTTTGTAAGCTGCAGCAGGGGTGCAGGGTGGGGGGAGTTTCAGGGATTTTGGGTTTGTTGTTGGGGGGTTTATTTCTGCAAGGCATGATGATTATTTCCAGGGCTGTTCCATGGTGGCTCCTCGGGTGTGGGGTGGGCCTCTTTCCGTTCGAGGATGGGGGGTAGGGGCTTAAGTGTTATAAGCTGGAATGTTAATGGTTTGGGGGATCGCATTAAGCGGGGGATTGTTTTGCAACTCTTGAAACGATCAATGCCGGATGTTGCCCTGCTGCAGGAGACGCATCTTATAGGTAATACGTGCTATGCCCTGAATAGGAAGGGGTATAAATTCATTGCACATTCGGGATTCTCATCTGGGTCCAGGGGTGTGGGCATCCTAGTTAGAGCTTCGTTGCCATTTGAGGTGGACTCCACCATTGTTGATGATAGGGGGAGGTTTGTGGCGGTGGCGGGGCGGTGGGAAGGACGGACTTTGGTTTTAGTTTCGGTTTATGTCCCGCCGGCCCTGCAGGCCTCCACGTTTGCAGATCTGGGTAGGGCCCTGCTGGATCTCCCGGGGGGAATGCTTGTGGTGGGAGGGGATTTCAACGCTGTTGGCTCCGGCCTGCTGGATAGATACCCGCCTAGAGACACAGGGGGGCTCAGAAATGGCTTCCAGACTTCCTAGACACGCTTGGCCTGATAGACTGCTGGAGGCTCCGGCACCCCACACAGAGCCAATACACGTTCCACTCCGGGGCACATGGTAGCCTTTCCAGGATTGATTACCTGCTCACTCTGGCCGCGCATGCCTCGTTGGTATCCGAGGCGAGGCACATGGCGCGCGGTATATCTGACCACTCGCCAGTGTGGATCCGGCTGGATCTAGGTCGGGAGGGAGGAGGAAGGGTGGCCCCTATCAACCCGTGGTATTTCCGAGACCCCAAGATGCGCAGCGCCCTGGTAAAGAAGGTAGATAATTTTTTCAAGGACAATCAGGGAACCGTGGACTCGGCAGTGTCGCTGTGGGAAGCTTTTAAGACCGTGCTTCGGGGGGAAGCCCTCTCCCTAGTAGTGGCTGCCAAGAGGCGGAGAGATGGCGAGGTTCTGCAGGTGGAGGAGGAGATCGCGGCTCTGGAGGGAGCGATGGAGGAGGAGGTTACAGAGTCCTCACTGCATGAGCTTTGTTTGAAGCAAACTGAGTATAAAGACCTGGTGACGAACGCCGCTAAGACCCTCAGTAGGGAACAGCAGGGCCGACTGTATGATGTTGGTGATAAGGCAGGGAAACTCCTGGCGTGGCTGGACAAAAAAGAACGGGTCAATAGAGTGGTGCCAGAGTTGACGGGAGAGAGGGGAGAGGCGATTGTGGAACCTGAGGGGATTGTAAAGTGTTTCTCGGATTATTTCTGTAGGGTTTATGCCTCTGCGTCGGATAGGCCGCCCGAGGACTCGTGTAACCTCCTCCGTGATATCGAGTTGCCCTGCCTCTCTGCTATAGATAGGGACGATTTAGATGGTGACATAACGGTCGACGAGGTGGCGGGGGCTATCCGCGCGTTAAACTCGGGTAAGGCCTCGGGACCGAAAGGCTTGCCGATCGACCTGTACAAGATGTTCCCGGATAGGGTCGCCCCTCACCTGCGCGCCATGTTTTTGGAGGCGCAGGGGGGTGGGACCCTCCCGTTGGATCAGCGACTGGCGTCGATTGTGGTCATACACAAAGAGGGTAAACCCAGCGATAAGTGCGCCTCATATCGGCCTATTTCACTTCTTAACGCGGAGCCGAAAATTCTGGCTAAACTCCTGGCGACCCGTTTGATTAGGGTACTTGGCGACTTGGTCCACCCGGATCAATCCGGCTTCATCCCGCACCGAAACACAGCGTTGAATCTTAGGCGTCTTCATGGCGTAATCGCCAGGGCGGGCACGCTGCGTGAACCGGCTATTGTGGCGTCTCTTGATGCCACGATGGCCTTTGACACGGTGGAGTGGGCATACTTGTGGGCCGTGCTGGCCAAGTTCGGCTTTGGCCGCGGTTTTGTGAGCTGGGTGAGGTTGCTGTACGAGGGGCCGCTAGCGAGTGTTGTGGTGAATGGTCGGGCGTCGACTCCGTTTCAGCTTGGGAGGGGTACTCGGCAGGGTTGCCCCCTGTCGCCTCTGTTGTTCGCCCTCGCCCTTGAGCCGCTGGCTGCGTGGATACGTTGGCACCCGGATATACGGGGCCTTCGGTGGTCGCCTGAACACGAGGACCGTATTTCGCTCTATGCCGATGATATCCTGTTGTATCTTGCCTCACCTAAGAAGTCACTTATAGTGGTCTGTGACGTACTCACATCTTTTGGTAGGAACTCGGGTCTCGTCATAAATTGGAGCAAATCGTACTTGTATGTTCTTAGTGGCGAGTTTCCACCGATCCCTAGAACATGTTCGATACAGGTCGCCCAGCAGGGTTTCGTGTATTTGGGGATCTTTATCTCCATGGACTCTGCTGTGCGCTATGAGAAGAATCTGCTCCCCCCCCTGGCACGCCTGAGGCGCGATGTTGAAGGTTGGCGGAGGCTGCCGCTCTCCCTCGTTGGGCGTGCGGCCCTGTTCAAAATGATGTCTCTTCCCCGCTTCCTCTACGCCTTACAGAATACCTTGGATTGGGTGCCGGCCAAATACTTTCGGGAGGTCGAAGGCCTCCAAAGGACGTTGCTGTGGGATGGGCGGCCGCGAATTGCTATTGCAAAGTTGACGCTTCCATGGTACGACGGGGGCATTGCGCTCCCAGACATCCGACGGTACTATTGGGCCACACAGCTGAGCGCGATCAATCATGGGTTTTATGGCCCTGCCCTCAGCCCTGGGTATGCCATGGACAGGTGGTTGATGCGTGGTGGTAACTACTACAGGGCGTTGTACTCGCGGTCCCTAGACTCGTCCCTCACTGGGCCCACCGGTGTGGCAGTGCGGGTGTGGAAGATGGCAACTGACTCGCTGGGCTGGACGGATAGGCTCACCCTCGCTACCCCGTTGTTTGAATCGGAGAGATTGGGAAGGCTTTGGCACTCAAAAGGCTTTGATAAGTGGTACCTGATTGGCATCTCCAGGGTGGGTGATGTGCTGCATAAGGGGAAGGTGAAGTCCTTTGAGGAGTTGCAGACTGAGTATGAGCTGGGGCCCTCCGAGTATTTCAGGTATATTCAGATGCGCCACGCCCTCCGATCAGTCCTCGTGGAGGGTGAGAAGGTGCCTGAGTCCTCTCCTTTGGAGGACCGGGTCCTTGATGGCCATATGCCCGAGAGCACGATCTCGCTCATATATAAGAAACTGATAAACGTCCGGGCGGACATGCTTCTGGGGCTGAGGGACCAGTGGACTAGGGATGGCCTCGAGTTGGATGATGAGGACTGGCAGTCAGCTGTTTCTTCTCCTAAGGAGGTTGCGATCCCGTCGCGTCTGAGGCTGGTGCAGCTTAAAATACTGCACCGAGTGTATGTGACGGGGCCAAGGCTGGTCCACATGGGGTTCTCGGAGGACGGCCTGTGCAGGAGGGGGTGTGGTATGGTGGGTACTTTCCTGCACATCATTTGGGAGTGTGGTGTCATTGTGGAATTCTGGAGGAGAGTCCATGCAGTTATGGGGGAGGTGACGGGCATTGCTGTGCAGCCGGAGGCGCGGTGTTGTCTCCTGAATGTCTGGGGGCCCACTGACCTCGATGAGGCGCGGACCCAATGGGTGACTCTGGGTAACATGGTCGCTAAGAGGGATATCGCGCGATTGTGGGGCTCCTCGGGGCCCCCCACACTGACTGCGTGGAAAGAGAACATGGACTGGAGCATGTTTAGGGAGAAGACGGTCTATTGCTCTAGAGGCCGCCCCCGGAAGTGGCACGCCATCTGGGGGCGGTGGAATCAATACAGGGGGGGAATATGTCTTGCCCCTGATCTGGAACCTCCCGAGGAACAGCTTTCCCCCTGACCTTCTTTCCAGCACAGTCTGGTTTATGAACTATTTGGGCCTCTGCTGTCCCCCTTCTTCCTCCTTACACTATCTTGTAACTGGTAGATGAGTGGGGTCCGGCCTCCCCTGGGAGCTCTCACCATGGGCTTTTAGTGTTCTTGCCTTGCTGGGGTTTGTTGTCAGTTTTTGTGTTTACTTAAAATTGAACCTTTGCACTTCTCTTTGTACTGTACTGGGGACGCATCACTGTTTCTAATTATCGAAGCTGCCGAACCTCCGGGTTGTCAGCTGAATAGCTGTGTCCTGATTTTTAAATAAAGGTTTTTCAAAAAAAAAAAAAAAAAAAATATATACACATACCATTTGGGTGAGGTCAGATTTCAGTTCATCATTAATTTTGATTATTGGAATATGGAAAGGGTTAAAATTAAGATAAAAAGGTTAAAATGATTAAAATGTATCAATTTATGCACTAAGAGGTTTTATATTTGTGGTGGCAAGTTTAACAGCACCCTACGACTACACCACATGGAGTTTAAAAATCGAGATGCGGCAAAAACGATGTATGGGTGAGTATCGGATTTCAAAATTCTAAATGCCTCCATACACCGCCTATACCCCAAATTTCTGCAAAGTGGGATGAGCCAACGCTGTCTGACTATTTTATAGCCAGGACAAAAGAAAAAAACATGAAGCTCTGTCTCATTTACACAGTGGCAAACGGGGCACCAAAGGGGAGTGGCTTTTAGCTATTTGTTGTTGAAGGCACGAAGCGGCAAGGTCCCTATTCTAAACTGGATATACAATTTCCTTGCCATGGTGGGTTGGATATCATCCAGAAAGGGCTCAATCAGATACTCTGCTTTAATACTTAAGAAACTAGGCTGTTAGGTGACCAAGTCTAGAGTTCCCCTGGATGTCCACTAGTTTGAGCGATCTATAGGCTCTTACTAGTTCTAAGCGTGAGATTGTTGGGCATGCTTCCTCGGGTTTACTCCATAGGCTTAGATTGCCCAGTCTACAGCATACATCCCTTATACAAGAAAGCCATGGAAATGTACCCACACCCAGGAGATCCAGTACCTCCTTTAGCTATGACTGGTAGACTGCAAGTTCCGGGGTCACCCACAGTCTACGCCAAAATGTTAGTGGTCTAAGTCCAACCTACTCCACAATAGGTCTGATTCCTAAGTCCAGGCATAGGGGTATGAGAGGGGTGCTTGGCAGAAGGCCTAACAACTGTCTCATAAAGTTATTCTCTGTTTTAGACACTCTCACAGAAGGACGATGATGCCATGGTTCGGCCCCATACATTGAGGCGCCCCTGGCTTGCACTTTGTAGATCTCAGCCACCGGGCCATCTGGTTTGTGGGAGGAGTTCCTACATATTTTTGCAATTCACCTCACAGTCTGTGCTAGATTGAGACTTGCTTTGGCTAGTTGCGGGCCCCACTCGAAAGTTTCGAACAGGGTAACACCAAGATAGTCAACAACAGTCACCCTCTCAAGCAAGGAACCGTTTAGGGAGGGATTTGGGCGGAAAGTGTTGGCTGGATTGAAGAGCATTAATTTGGTCTTTAATGTGTTGATCTCCAGCTCCCTGTTTTTGCAGAATGTAGCAAAGCTATTAAGAGCCCTCTGGATGCCCATAGGCGACTTAGATAGTAGCAAAGTGTCGTCCACGAACATCATTGCTGGCACCTTGCTAGGTGCCAGCTTTGGGGCGTTGTTATCCTTTACCTCATTTAATTGGGAAACCAGAGCGTTGATGAAAAGACAAATCAGGGTAGGGGCAAGCACACACCCCTGCCTTACTCCTCTATGAACATGAAAATGAGAAGTTATTTTCCCAGATTTCCAGTAATTTACTTGGGCAAAATTGCCCTCGTGCAGTCTCCTGATCAATGTCAGAAGGCAGGAGGGATTCACAGGTGTTTAAGAACTTCCCACAACTTGTCTCTGGGGACCAAATCAAATGCCGTTTTCAGATCAACAAATATCAAATAGAGGCTGCCACCCTCTATTGACACCGTCTTCCAGTATAATAGTTGGAGTCTGAAATTGTGGTCGATAGTGGAGATATTTCTTCTAAAACCGGCTTGGTAAGGACTCAGAATTGCATGATCCTCCATCCACACATGAGGATTCTTGCAAACAGTTTCTGAGTGACATCGATCAAACTGATCGGCCTGTAGTCGGTTGGCAGGAGAGGTGAACCTTTTTTAAAAACTGGGAAGATTTCAGCCCCTAGCCAGGTTTCCGGGATCGCCATACCTGTCAAGATAGCATTAAATATTGCTCATAAGTAGGGTTCCCAGATTTTTGGTTCTGGCCGGCATAGGTCCCCTGGTAGCTTGTCTAGTCCCGGGGCTTTGCCGAGAGGAAGCTTCCTGATTGCGTTTAAAACTTCTGTTAGAGTAAACCCTTGGACCTCTTCAAAAGTAATCCCTGGGATTATTAAGGACGTTTCGTCCTTTGGGTCTGAAACTTCCTCAGTGGTGTATAGAGCTTGGAAATGGGTCTTCCATAAAGCCGCTGCAATGTTAGGCTCTGGGGCTGGCTTCCCTTCTCTACTATCTGTGCACACTATTGACCAGAACGCCTTCAGATCCCTGTTAGATAGGGCTATTTTAATGGCATCCAGCTCCCAGTTCTTCTAAGCTTGTTGGGTACTGTCTCGATAGAGCGCCCTTATTTGTTTAGTTAGGTACATGACCTTACGTTTAATGGCATCTAGGAGGGCTCTCTTGGCCTTACGGCAGGTATCATTGAACCAGGATTGTTTGCCACCCTTTTTTGCCTTAGAGGATATCCTGTGATAGAATATATTGGTCAAGCTGGTTGTCAATTCTACGTGCAATGCCGCTATTCTGACTGTGGTTTGGGGAGAGTCCAATACCATGAAAGCCTCCCCCAGTTCTAATAAAGGCAAAATAGTTAGAGAGTATAATGTGGCTACCTTGTCTGGTGACTGCTCGACTGTCCCCCATCGGATTCTCCTTCTATTATTAGCGAGTGCTAAGTTACTGTCTGCGGAGGTACCGCAGGCCGTGGGATTATGAAAATCTGGGAACTCCATCTCCATGGATCCTGCTAATCAGGACCCCAGTCTACCTGATTTCTACTTCAAATGTTATGTCGTACTTAGGTACACTCCATATTGGATACGTGGGTACCCTTGTCCCTACTATATGTTACACATGTACCTAGGGCATAGGTACCCCAGAGGCCTCCCATGGGCTGAAGCATGTATTATGCCACCCATGAGAGGCCATGCAAAATGGAACTACAGACCTCCATTGCAGCCTGTGTATGATAGTGCTTGCACCACTTAAGTTAGTTATAGGTTTACTATATCTATAGGTCACTGCACCTAAAACCTATAGGTCACCCCTATAGCAGGTCTGGCAATCCTGAAGGAAGGGTGTTGGGTTTTACATGAGAGGGTGCCCCTGCATGAGCAGAGCACCCCTGAAGCCTTTAGAGACCATTCACCTGGGTTGTCGGTGACGCAGCGAGACACATAGGTAGACATATAGGTAGAGACACATAGGTAGACATATAGGTAGAGGTGCATTATATGCTTGCGCATAATGCTATCTCAAAAACAGCTGCAACAAACCATGTTGTGTTTGCTATCAAAAACCTTGGAATCATACCTCCACACCGGTAACCGGTGTAAGAGGTATGATTCCACCATTCTGAAGCAAGTTTCGTGGGGTCCCTGGTCATCCCGGAAACAGCCTTCTCAACCAACACAGTACAAAATGGTTGCTGCCAACCAGAGACACATTTCTGGCCTCCATTGTCTGTGCCCGTGCACCATACAGGCTCCATGCAGGACCTGTGGAGCTTCAAGGATAACTGAAGTATCTCCCTTTGGAAAGCTCCAGCAACACAGGAGGTGGGTCCCTATGTTCCTTGGGGTTGAGCTGCCCTCACACCAAGTTTGAGGCCAGTATCCCTAGAGGGTACCGCATAACCTGAACCCCTGTGCACCGTGTATTTTTGCAAGTGCATATGCTTGTTGGCATTTCTCAACTAAGTGCATTGGGCTATCAGGGGCAACACTGCTTTTCTTTTGCTCCCCTGCCTGCTCCAAGCCTGCCCTGACTCTTCTTGCTGTGGTGAGTCCTCTGGTCCTTGCTGAACCAGACCGTACCGTCATTGACATTCTTTGTGGGTTGCTGCTGCCAAGGCTTGTTGGTGCTCCTGCCGGACACTGACCCGTCAGCCTTCGACATACTTTGTGGGACAGCTCGTATCCAGCTCCTGGTCATCCTCGACATCTCCTGGTCCCTGCAGCTGTAGAGTCAAGGTCTTCATCTTCACACCTGAAGCACCTGACATAGGTGGGCATTCGTCTACAGAGCCCCTGATCACTCCTGAGTGACCCACACTCTGTCCCCTCTGCTTTCAGGTTCCTTCTATCAAGACTCCACCTGTGGGTTCCATTAGACACTTTTATTTTTTCCAGCAGTGGCATTTCTTTGAAGACTCCAATTGAGAACGACGGTGGTTTCTGACACCACTTCAGCCCTATGCACTCGGTTTCCCTGGGATAGGTAACTCTGGTACTTTGGTTTTATCAGGTGGGGTGGCTCTCCAACCTTCTATGTTCCAAAGCGTTTCCTCATAATCCACTGGGAAGGGTCCTTAAACTGCAAAACTGCAACCACTACTCTCCCATTGAATTGTACGTAGCGCGTGGTCATGTTCTCACACTGCACCCTTCCTTCGTGGCGTCCCTACTTACTCACCTTGGGTGGTTCCTTGGGGTCCCAGTGAATCTACATCCTCTAGACACTGTCTTGACTCCAGTCGTGGTTCCTATACCACTATTTTAGCATATGGTTTGGTCTCCCCCGGGAGCCCACTGTGTATTAGTGCTACTTATGATTGTTTCTGTGCTACAGTATTCTATGCTTTGTGTTTATCTGCGTGTAGTAAGTTAAATTATAATATTAAATACATATTTTTATAACTACTGTGTGGTTCAACTCTCATTTAACCAATACAGCTGCTTAACATTCCTATAAGACTAAGCCTGAAGGCTGCTCTCCACAGCTACCACTTGGATAGCTTTCTAAGGTTATCTTTGACCTCTTAAGTCACCATAAGGGTTGTTTGGACTGGTGTAAGGTGCCCACTTTAATTAGTGGACAGCATATACCAGGCCAACTTCTCACAAATGGTAACGGTGAGCATGAGGATAGAAGAGTGGTTGAATCTGAAGTTTATCTTGATGTTACTATTGAGGCAGAAATGGAGAGAATTGTGGAAATTAAATTGGATCCCCTGATTAAAAAAGCAAGCTAAAGTCCGGGAGATTGATTAAGAAATGTCTTTCTTTAATTGGGAGGAGTAATATAGTAAAAATGATTTTTCTGCCAAAAAACATAGGGCCCGATTCCAAGAACTAACTTAAGACAAAATCCTAAACTTACTACCATTTTGGTATTCACAGAAGGCACTTACTCATTTTGGTATTCACAGATGTTAGGAGTCCTAACTTTAGGACTCCTAAATGCCTTCTGTGAATACCAAAAGTCTTAAAATTAGGATTTTTCGCAGTTTAGTAGTAGTATAGTTAGCACTCCTAACTTTAGGACTCCTAAATGCCTTCTGTGAATACCAAAAGTCTTAAAATTAGGATTTTTCTCAATTTAGTAGTAGTAAAGTTAGGACTCCTAACTTTAGGACTCCTAAATGCCTTCTGTGAATACCGAAAGCCTTAAAATTAGGATTTTTCTAAGTTTAGTAGTAGAATAGTTAAGACTCCTAACTTTAGGACTCCTAAATGCCTTCTGTGAATACCGAAAGTCTTAAAATTAGGATTTTTCTCAGTTTAGTAGTAGTAAAGTTAGGACTCCTAACTTTAGGACTCCTAAATGCCTTCTGTGAATACCGAAAGCCTTAAAATTAGGATTTTTCTCAGTTTAGTAGTAGTAAAGTTAGGAGTCCTAACTTTAGGACTCCTAAACTGAGAAAAATCCTAATTTTAAGACTTTTGGTATTCACAGAAGGCATTTAGGAGTCCTAAAGTTAGGACTACTAACTTCTGTGAATACCGAAGTGAGTAAGTGTCTTCTGTGAATACGAAATTGAGTAAGTGCCTTCTGTGAATGCGAAAATGGTAGTAAGTTTAGGATTTTGTCTTAAGTTAGTTCTGTGAATCGGGCCCCTATACTTTTGTTCGGGCCATCCCTCTTGAGGTGCGAACTAAATGTTTAAAGAGCTAGATGGGTTGTTATTGAGATTCTTATGGGCCGATGTTAGGGATAGAAGGGTGCTGAAATTTATGACCCTTTCTAGAGCGAGAGGAGGCTGGGTGGTTCAGAAACTTGGATTAAACTATTGGGCTACAGTACTCCAACTGGCTCTACTGCTTCAAATTAAGGAGGGGGCGGTTGTAGTGAATAATCTCCCCACTACATACGATTTGCTATTAGAGAAAGAGGCCTGGGGGTGTCAGCTGTGGCAGATAGAATTTGGTATTTTAAGAGGGTGCGCTTTAAGACCCTTGCATTTCGAATATGGTCACTGTCTGGAGAAAAGTAGGTATCTGCCGTTATAACTGCTATACACCGGTACATAGAACTCCTATTTTATCAGGTATTTTTTGGTACATTGATGTTAGGCACTGGATGGAACATGGTCCCTATAGACTTGGAGATTTTGTTTTAGGTAAGAATATAAAACACATTTGAGCCTATCAGGTTGAAATACAAGCTCAAGCCTAACAAAAGTTTTAAATATTTACAGATTCTGGGTTCTTTGGGGAGGAAAGAACGGGGTTAGATTGTAGAGTTGATTATCAGTCAAAATACCTCAATAGTGTCCCTGTATTGGCTATTGAAAAGCCAGACAAACATGCTAGAGGGTGAGAAGAGAAGCTACAAGCAGAAGATAATTATCTGGTTGATTGTTTAAATCTGGCTCAATCAATATTAATGTCAGCTAATTTACAAGGCCAACATTTTAAAACTTGTTTTAGCTTACATATACCTCCTGGGACAATAGTGAAATGGGGGGTCTGCAGGCCAGTGTCCACTATGCCATTGTGTGGGGCGGATTTGGTACATAAGTTGGCAGGGTGTCCAGCCCTTGGGGTCTTACAAACGAAATTAGTGTGTATCTGTAGAATAAATTGGGTGTTAAAATTGAGGTAACCCCTCAACTTGTTTAACTAAGGGTTTGTTATGAAGTGGTGTCTACTCATGCACAGGTATTCATGTTTGTGGCAATGTGAGTATTGAGGCTGTGCTTAACAACTGCATGGTTAGACTTTTCTACCTCCGCAGTTCACCAATGGCTGTCACATATTTTAGGCATATACCATATACCCAGCTTTCTTGTAGGTCTGCCATGTTCCTACTACAAGTGAACACATTACTAATAGTATAGTCTGCTATGTTAGACAAGAAATTGCCCTCTCGGTGCAGGCACACTATAGACAAAGTAACTGAAACTTGTTAGTTGAGCTAGGTGTCTATATCCCTTTACCACTTAATATATAGCCTCCTTCATTAAGAGGCCATAGTGCCTAACCCAGCCCGGACAAACATACCTTTGCCTGGCTTGCAACCCATTTGAGGCACCCCAAGCAGAAATTCGTAAAACCTCACCTGCATAGATTGGGAGTACCTGGGCATGGAGCGCTATTTGGACTATTGGTTGTAATGTACAAGGTCATCCTTTCAGTATAGTTTGATGCTTTTAACAATGAGATCCTTTTAATCCACATTGTTTTTCGCAAAAGCTCCCAAAGCAGAAGTTGGTTTAAATTCATCTGTAAATACCTGGGCACGGAGCACTTTACTGAACTATTGGTCATAATGTTATAGGCCATCATTTTTTTACAGCATGATGCTTTTAAATATGAACTTTTAATTCACAATGTTTTTAGTAATAATTTCTGTTTAATTCTAGGCCTGGGCAAAAATTTCGTTCCGTTCGCGGAAATTGCGATAATTTGACATTTTTGCGTTCCGCGGAGAGCGCGAAAATGTCAAAAATTCCGGTTTCCGCAGCTTGGCGATAATTTGTTTCTTGCTCGCGCTGTAAAATGATACATTCTCGCGCGCGCGCGATCGCCTTACCTGAATCCCTGCGTTCGCCGACAAGTTTTCTTGATCCGGTCGCGTTCTCCATGAGATGTTGTATTGTTTTTAGCCATTTGCGCTGTCTCGTGACAGTTCGCGCCCGCAGTGACGTCATGCGTCGCGCGATCACGTCTTTCTTCTCGCGATCATGCACCGCGAGAACAACTCAAAACAAGATGGCCGCGCCCGCAAGCAACCACATGGGTAAGTTGGCGACCCGCAACCATGCAGAAAATCTCGCGAACATGCCGGAAAAAAACTTCCGCATCTTCGCGATATTTCTGCTTGTTTGCGATAATTTTAAACATTCTCGCGATAATTTGCGAAGGTTAATTCCGCAAATTCCGCCCACCCCTATTTAATTCCCTGTATGGCTTAAATTTGTAATGATTTTAATTTATCCGCAAATAAACAACTTGCTTACCATATACCATATTGAAACTGCAGGTTATGCATGGAAAGGCAAATCCATTCAGAAACAAGCATGTGCAATGCAATCGGTCTTGCCTTTCGGACCTTATATGTATTTAGCTATGCAGCACATTAGCCTGGGTGCCGAAACATCTACTGTTCTTTAACATGGAGAGAAAGTAAGCACTAAACTGCGTGACACTCTAGGTATGGGAACACATAGAGAGAAATATTTCCTTTCAGCAGGAAATTGTATAGTCCAAGGCTCCTTCGGTGGACATATCACTGAAAATACGAGATTTGAAAAAAATATTATTGTCTATGAGTGCACGTGGAAGACAATTTCTAAGGACTGGAATCTAGAGAATGCTAAAGTGATTCTGGTATTTTACTGACCTCTGGTGGTCGTTTTCTCTCAAGAAAGTTAAATAGAGGCAGTGCCAGAAAAATACAAAAAGAAAGTCCCTCGGCCGAAAGCAATTCTGGTATTTTACTGACCTCTGCCGGTCCTTTTCTGTCAAGACAGTTAAAAAGAGGCAGTTGAACAGAAAACAAAGTCCCTAAGAGGAAGCAGACAAGTCCTAGGGCTAATCTCCAGAGCCCACAAAGTACATACACATATAAGTATAAAATAATAAGTCTATACTAAAGTATATACAAGAGGTCTCGAATGTTCGACCTAAAAAGGTTTACGGTAGGGACTACAATGAGAAATTGGATCTATTCAATGTCAGTAGAGAAATAGCCGGGGAATAATTTGGCTGTCAAATCTAGAATCTTTTGGTTATGGCTTAAAGCTTGCAAATCATCAATGTAATGCACATGTCACTTTGTGTCACAATACTTACAGCGTTTATTTTATGTTACTCATATTAGACATTTTTATTTATCTATTACTGCTTTTTGTATATATTACTCTCGTGATTTATAAGCTTGGCTTGGGTGTTAAAAGTATCAAAACACAATAAAAGTATAATAAAAATAAATAAAACTGGATGTTTGCCCCTTGGATCATTCAGTGAAAATTGGACTCATGCCCCACTTGCAGCATGAATTCTGAGACTCTTGATCATATTATGTTTCCTTGTCCTGAATATCGTGGTGTGCGCAGAAAATGGCTGCGCCCGATTGGTTGTCCATGGCGGCACTACATTGCAGAGAGGTGAAACGAATATTCACGACTGTCACATCTGGTCCAGTTGTTTTTTTCAGAGTTGGTTCTTGTTCAACATCTGTATAGAGAGAAGTTTCTGAAATCATTGTAAGAGTACTGTGAAAACTATTTTAAGTATTTATGTATTGTGCACATCAATATGTTTATGTAGTTAATATTTTCTGGCTAATTTTCTCCAAAAGCACTTTTCCAAACATTGCACTTTATAAGACAAACATGAGTGTTATATATTTTGGAACTTGGGGTTAATTTTAATTAGTAATGTAGGCATTGCAGAGATAAGATTATCAATTTGAGGGCGTGTTTTGATATACCGACTGAAACAACTGTAATGAAATTCCATTTGCGTGATGTCTGATGGGATTAAGTTTTTTTACTTTTATGATTTCTTTTAATGTTCCATTATATTTATGTATCAAGTATATTAAATGAAGCGATATCTGTCATAGGTATCACATGAATGTTTGGGACATTTGAGGGTTGTGAAACCAAACAAAGAATCTTTGAACCTCGTCTGAGG
Source organism: Triturus cristatus (assembly GCF_964204655.1). Classification (NCBI taxonomy): domain Eukaryota; kingdom Metazoa; phylum Chordata; class Amphibia; order Caudata; family Salamandridae; genus Triturus; species Triturus cristatus. Next base: position 821,319,965 of record NC_140588.1, on the reverse strand, counting down.
AATTTTAATATTGGAATATTGGAGGGGAATATGAAAGTCTTGATCTAATGAAATGGGGCGCATATATCTGGCAAACAAAACTTCATTTAACTCAGATCCAAACTTGAGGCATTCTAGCAATCACTGAAGGAAAATGGCACCATTGAATTTAAATGTTTTGTTGTTGTATGGATAAAGTTATGTGCCCTTGATTTTGCGCCATGCACCATCTTCTTCTCAACGTGTTCTACCATGTTTCACATCAGTAAAGCACGAACCTGCTCATGGTGTGCACAATGACCAGAGACATATATTTGTATGCAAGTGAGAGCAAAATTCTTTATTCTCATGAACATATTGTAAATTGCTATTTCTTTCAGCGAGAAAACCTTTAACTAGTAGAAGTGCAAAACATGAAGAAAATACTGAGACCAATCAAGCGTCGGGAGAACAGCCAGAAATGTCGAAAAATGGTAAATGAGTTTTCATTTTCATCTTGAATAGTTTAATATACGCAACATTTCAATAATAATTTAATTCCAAATAAAAATGTAACCTTTTCCAATTGATATGCATCCAACTGCGATGAGTGTGACTAACACTTTGCAAAGAACGTGTTTCCATTAGCTCGATCGGCTGAATGTTAAATATGTAACTGCATTAGAAGTGTTTTTTCTGGTTCGTCATGCATTGTTTGGAATTGAAAGGGGCAGCATTAAATTGCATAACCCCAACAGACAAATGCATGTATTGGCCAGTGTGCTTCTGAGGATTATGGAGTTAAAAAAGAAAGAGTGCAGGGCTTCCTGAATACTGCTAATAAATAGTATTCCCCTTGAAATCAGAAAGTTGATTGCACAGAGCTTTAGCAACAGATTAGTCTTTTCCTGCGAATCTTTCCTTCTTCTACCCTTTGGTAACTGAGATTTTCTGACACCAGGCCTTTTGTGGTCTCCTATCTTGCACTCCCACGTCCTCCCCCCACTTCATAGAGGTGAACCCTTCTCTTTTTCGAATCAGTTTCCACACCAACCTAGGAGTTGATAACTTACTTATGGTTTGCAACCGGAATTATGGTAAAAAACTATTGATAAATAACTTTCTAATTTGGTATTTAGAAGGGATGCCCTGACAATGCCCCTTGAAAACACCTATTTTACTCCTTAAAAATAGATTTCTGAATCACAAAATATGTTTATTTTTTGTTTAAATCTGTTTACTGAAGTCTGTTTTACAATTTTCATGAGTGGTTAGCACATGTGGAACGATATTATCTTCAATGTACATGGTGGTAATGGGACGATGTACACTAGTGTGATTAACCTGTTATTACATTAATCTTTTGCCAGATTCGTCTGAAGACTTCTGAGCCCTAACATTTATCTCTGCAATAATGTGAGCTTTAGGATTTAGACATGATGTGGGCTGTTACCAATGCTACGCTTTAATTGTGTATCTAGAAATAAATAGGTGAACTGACTGAAAAGATCAACAAAAATCCCCAACATCCCCCCCCCCCATTCCCTTCCTCCCCACAGCAAATCATCTTCACTCATATTAAGCGGTGAGTTAGTAGTAGCGTAGAGGCGCTATGCCTACTTTGTTACCTGGTACTGTGTATAGGGCGTGGGGTGTGTAGCCCCTACAGGTCCAAGAGACGTGCACTGCATCGTCTCATAGGTGCAATGGTGAATTTGTGTCTGATGTTGGGGCCAACTGAGCAGCAGACTGCAGGTCCACTTGCATAGTGTCCCAGCTAGGGTGTGTGCTGAGCCCCAGGCTGTCCTCCCTGTGCAATGCAATGCTGTCTGCATGAGCTCAAACTAAAAGGGGCTGCATCCAAAGTGTAAGTGATGGGGGTTCCTGTGCCTTCCATCTTCGAGTGATTAGGCATTTGGCCGTGTTCTGCCCTAAGTCAAGGAAACACGACTTGACCTAGTTTTTCTTGGTCCTGTGATAGAGACCGAGCATGCACACCTCTGAGGCGTCCAGCTCCAAGCACCCCCTGCAGGCGAATAACTTGGTAGTGACTCCCTGACAAAAGTGTTGTAGGTGTCGACTGTCGATATCCCCAGAGCGTATGTAAAAGATTAGCATCTACGAGAGAGCAGCCGAGGCAGAGGGCATAAGAACGCCGGATGTATTAGTTTATTTTTATTCTGGGATGAGACACACTCTGTGTACTATGTAGTATTGTATTAAGGGAAATCTGGCAATGTGGGGTCCATATGTTGGACCCAGCAGCAGCAGCTCCCATTCCCTGTCAGTGCAGGGGCGGGTCAGTGCCTCCTCCCACTTGTGACGAAGGTGGGTGAGCAGGGTACCAGGGTGCTATTGCACCGAGTCACAAACCATCACATCTGATCTCTGCCTGGCACCATTACATGCAGGTGTTGCACGGTGAGATACGTCTGGGGCTCCAGTGCCACGTTGTCCCTAACGATTTCCTAGGGCTATCACTAGAGAGTTATATAAGAGGAAATGACGTGGCGGGAGGCAGCCCTGCTCCATTAGGGACTCATAGGTTTGGAGGTTATTGTCACGGTAAAGGTCTCCAATTGTGGAAATACCTACTGCGTGCCAGGCGGTTAGTTCTGTTGATGATTTAGTGGCATTTTGTCTGGGCATGCCAAGCAAGGGTATTGCTGGTGTGTAGGGTGTCACTGCGTGTGTGAGGAAGGGAGAATGGCAAAAACAGCATTGAGTCACCCCCAGAAGCAAGGATGTAGGTTCGGGCGCATGCGTGCAAGGGTTGAATATGGGAAGCACAGCCTGCAGATGACGGGCTGCGGCCATTGTTGCTGTATCAGCAAACTGTAAGCCTGACATCCATTGAGCAGACCATTGAAGCTGTAAGGCGAGATAATGGTTCTCAAAGTGAGGCACAGCAAGCCCACTGCGATCCATGGTTATACATAGTTTCTACAGGGTTACCTTACAGTGGAAGTTGTTCCAAATGAAATCCCATACAAGATTTTCCAGAGAGTGGAAAAAGGCAGCAGGAATATGGAGAGTGAGATTAGTAAAATAAAAAGGAGGCAAGGGAGAGCAAACATTTTAAGGAGTCCCGCCACTTACAGCAGCAGTGTACGCCAGAAAGCCATTTGGGGCAGATTTAAAAGCCCCTTGCGAGACATTTATGCTGCCGTTGCGTCACTTCTGTGACGCAGCGGCGGCGTAAACCATGCGCCATGTTGCTCCTTATTTACAACGTGACACATCTAGGGAGATGCGTCACGTTGTAAAGCCCTGCGCTACATTAAACCTGCGTCAGGTTTAATGTATGCAGGGTGGGCGTTCCGTCGGAAAAAGCCTCGGAAAAGTGACGCAGTGAAATCTACAGGATTTCACTGAGTCACTTTTCCGACGCTGCTGCGTCAAAACCCTGTGCCTGCTTGAAGCAGGCGTAAGGCATGACGCAGCATGTTCGGTATGGGCAGCCCCTGAGCATTGCTGGAGTTGCGTTGTGCTTGCGACACAACTCCAGCAATGCGCCGCCCTTATGCCATCAGATGCATCACGCATCTGTTTATCCTTGCGCCATGATGCGCTGCATTGTAAATGCGGCGCATCTGTGGTGGCGCAAGGGTAAACTTGCATGACGCATATTTCCTGGCGCATCCCTGCTGATTTGCAGGGATGCGCCAGGAAACATAAATCTGCCCCTATGATGCTTGGGTGGCGGAATGTGGAGGGATTGCCAGGGCATATGAGTCGGGTTGAAAAAGAGCTGTGGGTCTGCCAGTGAGCAGGTAAAGGGAAACAAGCAAGACTTAGTCCAATTGGCCCCAAGGCCAGATAGATGAAAGAAGGGATCTAACGTGTGGGAAACAGAGTCCGGAATGGAGTGAAGGTCGCAAAGATGGATGAGCAAATCTTCAGCATAGAGGGAGATGAAAAGCAAGCCATCGCTCACGGAATGCCCCAGTCTACACCTTCAGCATGAAGGGTAAGTGCCAGGAGTTCTACAGATAATGAGAAAAGAAGGGGTGAAAGCGGACACCCTTGGTGCGTTCCCCCTGTGAATCTGGAATGAATCCAAGGTCGGGGTGCTAGTTTTTACCCTGGGCATGTGTTTAACCAGTTTTAATTAGTGACACTTGATGCCATAACCTGTTAGTGTTTCAAATAGAGAAGCCCATTCTAGCGAATCAAAGTCATTGGCCAAATCTAATACCAGGCAGCTCACATTTCTGGTGCGTATTTTAGGATGCGGAAGAAGCGTCTGAGGTTTAAGGATGTGTTGCATGACGACACAAATCCATTCTGGTCCCCGTGTACTAACATCAGTCCTGTGGGTGCTAGCCACGCCACTAAGATCTTGGCAAGTATTTTATAATCTGTATTAAGCACGCTAGGGGCCAGTAAGAATCCAAATCAGTGGGAACTTTGTGTGGCTTAGGGAGTGATATCAGCAGTGCTTCTTGTAAAGAAGGAGGAAGACAGGAGGCGTCCAAAACTTTATCATATAGCGTGAGCAATTGAGGAGACAGGATCATTGCGTACGCCTTGAATAATTCAACAGGCAGGCTGTCTGGAAAGGGCACTTTGCTAGTAGCCAGGGCTTTGACTGCTTATTGTACCTCGAACAGCGTGATTGGTTAATTTAGCTCTGGTTTTTGATGGGAGTAAGACAGGATAGGGAAATAGGGGCAGATTTATGAGCCCCTTGCGCCTCATTTACGCCGCCGTTGCATCACTTTTGTGACGCAGCGGCGGCGCAAATCCTGCGCCATGCTGCTGGGTATTTACAACGTGACGCATCTGGCAGATGCGTCACGTTGTAAAGCCCTGCGCCACATGTAGGCGTTCTGGAGCAGGGGGGGCGTTCCGGCGCAGGAACGCCTCCTAAAAGTGGCTGAGTGAAATCTACAAGATTTCACTCATTCACTTTTAAGGCCATGCTGCTTCAAAACCCTGCGCCTGCTTGAAGCAGTCGTAAGGATTGACACAGCATTGTGAAGATAGGTCCCCCCAAAGCATTGCTGGAGCTGCGTTGCGCTTGCAACGCAACTTCAGCAATGCACCACTTTTACGGCACAGATGCGTCACGCATCTGTGCCGTTTTTGCCCCATGGTGCGCCGCATTGTAAATGCTGCGCATCCATGGTGGCGGAGCTGTGGCGCACAATAACTGGCGCATCCCTGCTGATATGCAGGGATGCGCCAGTTATCATAAATCTGCCCCATAGTGTTTAGGAAGGCACTTGTGTCTGGTGGAAAAGCAGAGAGTATGGATTGATGGAGTAGGGTGTAGTGTTGAGTTAATTCCAGGTGTATGTCTCATTGTGTGTATAGTCAGTTGTCAGTAGTGGATTTAAGCACCAGAATGGCGCATCGGGTAGTGTCTGATCATATTAGCCAAGACAGTACTGTGCTGGACTTATCACAGTAGCATGTATGCTTGCAGAGTTAGCAGTGTAGTTCAGGCAATGCAGCCATTCCAGGAGAGAGACATGATCGCGCTGTGCGGTCAGCAGGTGGCGAGAGCTATTGGGACTATGTGCCATGTCCGTCTCGTGTTACATGAGGGTGTATTCTATGCAAAATATTTCAGTGTCCAGCTGCTTACAGATGTTCCAAGCCACCCCCAATCCAGTGGTGCCTGACCACCACTTTAAGTGTGTCCCATTCAACTAGTCAAGATCCCGATGTCCCAAGATTTTGTTCAAAGTATGTTTCAATGCTGCTGGTTGTAAGCGCCATGTCGGAATGGGGAGGCCATTGTCCCATGCTAGCTGGAGGAACTGTGGGTTGTGGTCTGAATGAGCATGACTCAGGTAGTCAGTAGATGTTACAAAGGGCAGTAGGGATTCTGTGACAACGACTCTGCCAAGCCTCACATGGAGGTGATGTGGTGAGGAATAAAAACAGTGCACTTTTGTGTAGGCATTTTGAGGTCTCCAAATGTCTACCATGTGCCAATGCTGAAGCCATTCACGTACTGCATGATCATTGGAGGTGGTCGGGTGCTGGGCAATGGAGGGAAGGATCTGTCAAGGTCTGTGTTGAGAACACAATTAAAGTCCCCACCCAGTTGCCACTGGATTCCCCTCTAATGAGAGAGATTCATTGACAGCCTTCGGAGGAACAGTGGTTGCTCAGTGTTGGGATCATATATGCTAAAAATAAGGATGTGTCAGCCATCAAGGCAACCATTGACAGGGATGTAGCAGTCTTTGCTATTGGTCACTGCCTCTAAGGTGGAAAAGGAGACCCCAGGTCTGATCCAAAACAGGACCCCAAGTGCATAGGAGGAGATATTAGTAGCGTAGACCTGTCAGCACCAACAGTGTTGGAGCTTGTTAGCTTCAGCTAATCTTAAGTGCGTTTCTTGGATCTAGGCTACTTTTGCAGAGTGCTGCTTAAGTTAAGTATAGACAGCTAACCGGAGTGAGGTGGGGTGCATGCCCCACATGTACCAGGTCATAAAGGTGGTGTGTGCCATATCAGTGATGGGAGTGCAGGGGAGAACTATCAGCCTGAGTGATACTAGTGACAAGGCTTGCGGCTATAGTAGGGAGGCATAGCGGCGAATGGCAGGCTGGATCATGACAGGTCATAAAGGCAACCTCAATTGGGGCGGACAAAATGTATGTATTTTTTTAATACTAATGGACAAGCAAACAATGGGTCTACCTGTTCAAACTTGTGGAAAACGTTATGCCAGATGCAGCATTGAAACTTGAGATTGAATGTCTTGTTGGTAGGAGGTGCTTCTGCCAAGGGTGGTTTATGCCATACAATGTTGGTGCGTGTGTTCCAGCTAATGTGAGAGGTATATAGGGAGATCGTTTGCCCCATGGGCGTGTGATATGAGAGCTGGCATTATGATAGGGACTGAGAATGACAGCGAGTAACAATCACAGTAGCATGCAGTGTCACAGAAGCAAACATAGTTTGCTGCCATGAGATCGTCATGTGCCAGTAAGTGCAGTTCATGTAAAGTCATCAACCATTATGTGGAACTTGCCATTTGTCACAGCTCGCTATCCCGCCGCGAAGAGCAGCGAGTATTTCAGAGTCAGGTTGCTCAGGCAATGTTTGGCAGCTATGAAGGAGGCCCTGTAGCATTGTACAGTTACGTTGTAGTCCAGGAGTAACATGACGTGGGTGCTATTTTCCGCAATTTCATTAAGTTTTCATTGCTAAGAATGTTGCTGCTGTCACGGTAATGGAGGAGACGATTCTGGTCCCGGTCCGGGGCTGGGGCCAGGTGGGGGTGTCTGCATCAGAACATGGTGCGCGTGTTCTATCAAGAACTTCATGAGGGAATCAGGTGGAAATGGGTGCCTCTGACAGTTATTCAGCTAGCTGACAGGGTAACATCCTTTGACTCATTCTGAAAGGCCCACCACGCACACATTGTTCCTGCGTGAGTGGCCTCCAGTGTCCTCTGCTCTGGCTTCAAAGGTGTGGACTCAGTCCATTAACAATTGGATTGATGACGTTGTTTCTTTGGATGCGGGTTGGAGTTTGGCTACAGTTCACTCTGCAGTGCACACTTTGTGCACTGGTTTATGATGATCGGCATTGAGCAGGTTAAGGTGTATTGCTATGCTATCAATCTCACTTTCAAAGGAGATGCAATCGCTCTCCAGAATTGTACATGTCTTTTCCACCGCATTCAGTATCATGGCCATCTTGTCTTCCAGAGATGTGGGACATTCACGGGTGGCAGTGCCGACGCCGCTGTGTGCCAGAACAGGAGCACATTGAGCCAAGGATCAAGGCTGGCTAACACTAGCTGTGCAAACTGCGTGGGTTATACCCTCGCCTCAGAAAATTGATTGGTGACATCATTATGCCCCTGGCCACGGCTAGTGAGGTGATCCTTTGCTGAGGCAATTTGGTCGATTAGGTAATGGTGTTAGTTGCACCCCCATGGTCCGGGGAGTATTGAGCAGCGGCAGGGAATCACAGTGGTTGAAAAATTTGGTGTTTGGCACATGCATTGAGCCCACTTGCTAGAGCAATGGATGTGCGTAGTAGCGCTGCAGCACAGGGAGCCCAGGCACGCCACCAGGTGCTGAGTCCTCAGCACCGATAAACTATCCCCGCAGAGGGGGCATCACTTCCACCAGCCCAGGCCCAGCACCAGGGCCACAAGGCGCTGGTGTGGAACACAGGGAGTGATGCAGCAGGCACGTGAGCCCCTCTGGTTCAGCGCAGGCTGCCCTCTTTCCACAGCAAAGACTGGATCTGCTGTGGTTATGCTTATTATAAGTTGAGTAAATGAGGCATCACATCAGGGCAAGGGGGTCAGTGAAAATAAGGTGTTGGGGCCCCCCCTCTATACAATGTCTAGTCCACAGCAGGATCTAGTGGCCTCTGCTCCAGAGGTGCAAAATTACACATCCAGGTATCCACCGTGATATGTGGAGGGGGTTATTTCAACAGGGTCCTGGTCCCCTGACCAGTCAGCAACCCTAGCGGGAGCCTGGAGTACTCGCAGGGAGCAACAGTAAAATGGTGGCACATTCCCAGTTCCTTAACTCAAAGCTTCCAGGACCAGTTCCTTTCACTGAGCCAGGCATATTTTCACAGTCCTTCGGCCTCAGAAATCAACTTCTAGTTAGTAGTTTCCGGTCCACAGGACCAAATACTTGACTCTCGGAGGAGGGGTATAAAATATGTTTAATGCATTAGAAAACCTTTTTGCTGGTCTCATACCCTCTGATTCACCAAATTAGAGAGTTTGAAATGGGTCAAAAGCTCTGTACATCTAGCCCATGGTTCATTCACAGCATACAGATTCATAAACCCTATTGGTTAAAATTCATGAAACAGGGTGCTGAGTTGTAAAGAAAAAAATACTCTTCGCAAATGTTTGCCCACAATTTTTGAGTCTCATTCATGATTACAAACAGAGACCAGGCCAGTCACTGACAGCAAATGCAGATTCTGTGCGTGAAATTTCATCCCTGTCTCCTATGCACAAAAGAGCAGGCTGACCAATGACAACAGTCATTGGTCAGCATAGGGTCTGAGGACTGTCTCAATTTACGATCGGTTCAACATAGACTTTTATACAGTTCGTTGAATGCAATAAAATGTTTCTGGCAATCCTTTTTTTGTAAGGAACGTGTACCTCTCTCTTTGGAGCCATAAATTAAGGTATTGGATGAGGAATCCAGGGGGGCCTCGACCTTGTGTGGACACAATGCAGCCAGCAGGTAATGTGTCTACGAGTCCAACATGAGACCATGCGATCACTGTGTGTACTGTGTGTTCTGTGTCTTGATTGACTGAGTGTTCCTAACTTCCTGTGGCATCTGACTTGATGGTATTTTGGGAGTATGCACACACCTCTAGCCATGTGTGCTTTACTAAAGCCAGTTTCCCGGGACCATTGTGGTGTTTCTGCGCCTATCTGTGGGATCGATCTGGGGATTCCCTGTTCCATACGTTTGTCTACTGACTATGTGCCACCCAACCTGTGATCTGTCAATCAGTGACCTCGGGCCTGGGCCTCAGGGCCTCCCTAACAATTTATTTCTGTGTCAGGGTTGACGTGGAGTTTACAACGGTCGAATTCTTCAATAGTGATGCAATTTCATTTTTACAAATGAATGTATCATTATTCATATTGACATTGAGTTTTTCAATATTAACAAGTACATTTGTGGTATAGTCAAACTCCACAATAGGGGCTATGAGCAAATTACTGAGATAGTGGCACAGCTACTAAAAGTTGCAGAAGCATGTTTGTAGAAAGTTAAATTCCATACATGTTCCCACAAACTGTTTCAACTTCCCGTCGGTAAATTAGGCTCCTAGATTTAAGATGAGTCTACAAGACTTCCATGGTCCTAATTTTAATACGTGCATGGTGCCATAATGGGGCCCTCTTATGCAGCCTGCTGTTTGCTCCGAGACGGCTGTGAGCCTTATACCATGCATATGTCATTGCCCTTAGAATGGGATTGGAGAATATGAGTCATGCCAAATTTGCAGTGTACAACATGTGTGGTGCAGCGCAAAGTTACCCACTCTTTACACATCACAAAACCCTAAATACAAATGATACCTGACACACAAAATGAACGCACACCTTGCACATGAGCCTTACATTTTATAATGATTCTTGGCCACGTTTCACATGATACTGCAGTTGCAAAGAGTCTTTACTGTAGAATTTATAGTTCTCATATAGCATATAGAAGAATACTGCTAATGTCGAAAGAAATGTATTTAATGTTTAACTTAAAAATCGTCTTCACTAAAATGAAAGGCATTTAAAGTAGATGAAACAGAATATAATCCTTTGATGACGATTAGTAAAGTGACTGACATGTAATAATAAAACACATATGCTTCATTGCAACTGAAAGGATTTACAGTTATAATGCGTGCTGCATGGAAAAGATGGAATATAATATGTAATTGTTGCCCCATATCATCATCTTTACTTCACTGTTGAAGCCTAACATACAATTCACAAACGTGTGCTACATTGTCTGTGTAACTGTTCGGAATATTGCTCTTAGTTTTAAATGATCCTCATGTGTGTATGATATTGGTATAGGTCAAACGAGAAGGATTTTCCGATGTATGCCTTAATGTTACTTGTATGCACTTTCAAACGTAGTTCTTTAAAGCTTACTGTATGATTTATGCAATGGGAACTAATAGTACTAGTGAAATATATTACTATTTGTTTAAACATGTTCATGCATATAAAATGTCCATCAATGATTTAATGTCTTACGTTTGCAGTGTTACTATAGAGGCATGAGTGTTTCTCTTATAAATCTACTGTGCTTCTATATTTTTGCTGACTTGCTTTCCTTGCAGGTGTTCTCATGCTTTGCTATTTTAGGATTGATACATTTTATGTAAAAGCAATAGATAAACATCTGGGAAAGGAATTTGACTGTGAGTACATGAGTCATCTGTGGATGAATAATGGACTATTGTACTCAAGCCTGAGTGTGTGACTAAGACTGTGTTCCCATGTCCAGTGTGGGGTTTCCCTCTATTGTTGCATTGTGTACTATGTGAATCCATACAGAGATTAAAACAAAAAGAATGTACACCTATTAATGATGCAATCAAAGAGGAGTTGCCGATTGAAACTAATGATTATAACTCATTGTTTGCTCAGGACAGGTGACTTATGACTTCCTTGCAGACCACATGCTGATCTTCTTTGCTGAACCCCTTTCTGCAGATTCTTTGCAAAACTTTCTTTGGACCATGACCCAAATCCCTTTGACCCTTATATGGACTCTTAATGAAATTTCCCTATGCCTCATTAATTTCCCCAAGTTTGGTTTAGACTGACTTTTGTTTCCAATTACTGAAGACTCTTGACTGAGCTTTTGCACTGCTACTGCTAATATTGCTCTTACTTGTTCTCTTATCTCTATCATTTCTATAGAGTGATTTTATTTCTGAGATCTGATCATTTCTGTGTCTTGGTCTGTGCTCAAAAGACTTAGGGCCTCACTTACATCCTAGCAGACGGGTTATCCTTCACAACGGTGACGGATATCCCATCTGCCAAAATATAAATGCCACAGCATATTATGGAATCTATATTTTGGTGAACAGGATATCTCACTGTTGTGATGGAGTAACCCATCCGCTGGGATCTAAATCAGGCTCTAATGTTGCTAATGTTTAGAAAAGACCATTTACGTGTTTATGTAGTTATTTTGCATTGCAACAACAGAGCTGCTTGTGTGCCTTATTCTTGTTCACCTACATTTTCTCAGAAGGCTGAGCCTTCTTGTTGCTATTCTATACTTGTATAGTCTGGTCTTGAGTGATATATTTGAATCTGATCACCAATTTGAAATAAACACCCTTGAACTTTGCTACTGATTCCTGTTCCTTATAGTGTAGCCAAATTGGTTGCACTGTTAATTGCAATTAAGTTGATCGGACAAGATATGATAACGCTCTTCCCCTTCAGAGGACCAAGTTAGTGGGTACGTAAGAGTAAATGATCCAGTAAAGCAGGTAAATCCTCAGTACTCAGTACCAGTCGGCCCAGAAATGCAAGATCAAATTTGATGGTTCAAATCTGGAAGCATGTCGGATGGTTCTGTCAACTGATGTGAGAGAGTTAAGGTGTCTGATCCAGAAATTGGCTAAGCCCAATCCCAAACCTAATGCCGGTGGTTCGGTCCGAGAAGTATCATCAATGCAGAGATGACGTATGGCAGTATAAGGAGTGTGAGTATTAATAGAGTTACTTGTTGTAACTGCTTATGCTTAGATTGCGGTGCTTTGTAATTGGTGTGGTGTCATGCAGAGTTCATTTAAGTTGATGTGTGAATGTGAGGCTTAATGCAAAGAAGTTGAAGTGGCTAAATGGGTCGGTTGAGGCCTAAGATCCTAGGATATACACAGACATAACTTCTTGCTGAGTCTCAGTAAAGAAGACACTGGGTGTAGTTGTCTGCTGTGTTGTGTTGCTTGTTACTTGATGTCTTCAAAAGCATCTTAAGACAGGCACTGGTGGGGTTGTGAAAAGTGGTTGGTATGGTTGATCTCAGTGCACAGGGAATAACTGAATCAATCTGAGCAAGGCCCCACTGGTCTAGGTTTTACTTGGAGTGAGTGTTCATGTAGCCCTGAAGGTTTGGTTCCAAATAACCTTGAGTTTATGAAAATCTTACATTTTATTAGTGGAGCAGACAGACTTAGTTTTTGAAGTTACTCACATTGTGTTGTGTGAATTGCTCAGAAAGGCGCATTTGAGAGAAGAAATTGTAAAGGAGGGTGAGCTGCTTCAAGAAGCGAGATTGACATCACTGGGGGCCGCGATGGTGTAGGTTGGTTAGTTTGTGTAAAACTGCACTGAATTGGCGGTATACATCATAGAGAGCCTTGCTTGTATTGATTGTGACAGACAAACAAGAGAATTGTGGGAGATTTTCATTTCCTTGTTACACCGGAAAGTCATTTGTGAACAGTGTACTAAACTGAACAAAAATACAAAATTTGAAAGCTATACAACACACAGTAAGGGGAGATGTGATAATACCCATTAGAGAAGAAGAAGACACACCACCTGAGGGTTCGCCAGTCCACATTATGGTGACCAAGAAGGGTTTCAACACATGTCTTTGGTTCACACAATGGGGTATTACAGCTTCCCCAGTATGGGACGTTCAATTTGAGAAATATTGATAATTTAAGGTGGAAACTATATGAATTGAAGATGCCTACTGGCCTACCCAATTTGTAGCAGTTAATGCTTGGGAACATTTTGCGCATACAAAAGAGCAAGAGAAATATCAGAGAGCCACACACACTTGTGTGTATGCTAGGTGGGAGGCTCAACAGAAACCCTGGAGAACTGACATAATTGAGAGAACTTGTTTATATCCTTTACCGACATCTGAAGGAAAAGGGAAGAGCAAATGCAAGGAAAATAAAATGCATATAGAGACAGAAGAGAATAAGAGTAACCCTGAAGATAGTGATAGTGAATTAGATGATGATTTCTTGTGACTGAATTATTGTTAAACCATCCACCATCATATATTTAAATGCCATTTGCTAGACCAAATAACACACCTGTTGATGGAACCTTTGATGTGTCTTCTGCAACATTCAATGCAAATCCACATTTAGTCGGAGAAAATTCAGTGACAAGGGTTTCTTCCACTTCACATTCACTAAATGCCCCAGACTCACTGACAGTTCCTTTCACTATAGGTCCTGTAGTTCCTTTGTATAAGCCTGGAGCCATCGGAAACACTACGCATATTTTGGCGACACCTGAAAAATCTGACAATTCGACATGTTCAGTACCAAGACAAGTTCCACTGACATCCATGACTCCGACACAAGGGAATGCTTCAGGTGTTTCCTATGTAACTTCAACTTTGAATCATCAGACAGTGATTGTTGGAAATGGTACTTCCTCGTTGCTGAGGTGGTGCCCAAGCAGGCAGAACCTACCACTCCTCACAGGGTTAACTGATTACACTCGCTGTATAACCTGGCTCACCCATGGGTAGCTGAGCACTCAGCAGTCAGACTTATCACAAAGGCAATTTGTAAAGCATTGGCACAGCACTTTCACACAATAAATATAGTGAGCATCACAAAAGAGACTTCATACATAGTGTATGTAAATAAAGATTGTACACACATTAATTAACACAACATGAACATCAAGTATTTCTGGGCATAAATATTTGAAGTATTACTAGCAGTACTAGGCCGAACAGTGTTAAAATGACATCAGTAATATGCACACATTTGGGAAAAATCCTATTTTAACCCCAGCACCGTATGTGGTATGAAACATTATCAGAACTGGAACCACTCTTGCAAATAGCATAATTCAAATCCCAACATTTTTGGGGTGCACCTCAAGTCACAACAATATCAGGGATGTGTACGCACAGGAATTTGTAGCACTTTTTAGTAGCATCAAGGGCCAAGGCCACAGAGGTAAAATCAATGTCAAAATGGAGAATACGGTAGGTAATGAAACAAACAAATAAAAAACTGCAGGCTGTTGTTGCTCATGCAGCAGACTCTGTTGTGTTTCGATTTAGATGCCCGTACATAGGTCTTCTTGAATCATGTCCTTATATAGGCACGATACGCATTGCCCTTATTTAGGCATAGAATCCCAGTCCTTATTTAGGCATTAGCCATGCTATCCAAATACAGGCATGGTCACCTACATCCGTCCATCCCAACGTCACAACGAGTTCTTAGAAACCAGACCCTTAAGCCATCGGGACTTTCCCTAGCTAGGATTATTGATTTCTCCAAGAACTCATCTATTATGCATGAACTACTATTCCTTAGGGTCCATCCATGACGTTTGGCCAACTTTCAAATGGGAGTTACCTCATGTTGAATGATCAGAGCTGTTGTGGCATGTTGCCAGGTATCCCATATCTAGTAACGGCTAGTTCCAGCGTCACTTGCTGTATGCAAGTCTTGTTCCCCCAAATAGACACAGTCAGGGAGTCGCCTTTATGGCCTTCACTGAACATCTCTTCTATACGAATTGATACTTTAAGCAGAATTAAACCCATTCTTTTACAAAAAAACGTGCCTTTGAACTCGACCAAAGAAACCTATGATCTACAAGTTGCTAGGACTTCGGCTGAGATACAGGCTCTGTTAAGGACAAACTCCCCTACACATTTCACATAAATGTTGGGACGTATCTTAAACATGTCAGATACGAGCGGTATTGTGCATGTATTTAAGACCATATGTTCAGGACTGTTAACACCTTTTCAAGCAGTCCACGGAATCATTCCAAACTTCGTGCACTTGGTGTTTGGTGGTCTGCCGCTAATTCTAGCACTCATTGCAGGAATCCTGTTTTTATTCCAACTACTACGATATGACAAGCCAATCCACCAGCGTCACTCCCTGCAACTTGGGGAAAGCTCACCTGGAGAGGAAGTGTCGTGAGCGCATTGTACAGCTATTGGGTTTACCTCATCTACGAGAACTAAATGCCACATGGTTTCTGTCATTCAGACCAACCTGGCAAGATTGCATCTTACCTGTTCTATGCTACCTGCTTTGCGGTGAAGAATGCGTGCTAGACATCTGTCTAACACTCCCATCAGTCATGTCAATGGATATCGATACTCTGCTGGACCCGATAATTGCCCAGGCTCTGTGTTGTCCCCAGAGGCTACCGATCCTAATGACGGCATTCATTGAGATCTCCCAGACGCAACATGCTACTGCTGAGGTACTAGATGGATCAACAGGCACACAGGTAATATCGGTAACGAACACTGCTACTGACGATGCGTCACATCTATGTGCAGTTAGTCTTCTAAACGAGGTAATCAACCTACCACAGACATCAGTAGATGATTTTTTGTCTACAGGAATAGAAGATTTCATGTTTTCACCGGCAGCTTACACTGACTTTTGATTTGGCTCACAGTGTACCAGATAATCTAGGAGTTTGGCCTTCATTTTTCCAAACAAAAGACACATTTTGGAACTTTTTTCTTTTATGGCTAAAACAACTCTGCTTATAGTAGAACAGACTGCTTTGAACACTTCCAGGGACACATTGTCACCTTTTCTCCGCATTTATGTAATCATGACATGAAATGGCTCTGATCTATTTTTTTCCTTTCTGTAAAAATGGACCATTACATTGTATATTTGTATATTTCTGTGCATTTAATTAGCTTTTAGCATCCATTGTAAACATATGCTTCAGATGGAAACATTACTTTAAGAATGAACAGCACCTTTGAATTCCATGTTTACCTGAGAGTTATTAACATGAACGTATTTTTTAAGTATGCTTTTACAAAAGTTTTTAGCGGACATGTGATACTCAATTTTATGTGTTTAGCATGTTTAGCATTTGGTAATATCGATCATTCGTCAATGGAGTGAGTGTTGTGTTTCGATTTAGATGCCTGTACATAGGTTTCCTTGAATCATGTCCTTATATAGGCACAATTCGCAGTGCCCTTATTTAGGCATAGAATCCCAATCCTTATTTAGACATTAGCCATGATATCCAAATACAGGCATGGTCACCTATATCCGTCCATCCCAACATCACAACGAGTTCTTAGAAGCCAGACCCTTAAGATATCGGGACTTTCCCTAGCTAGGATTATTGATTTCTCCAAGAATTCATCTATTATGCATGAACTATTATTCCTTAGGGGTTCATTCATGTCTTCTTCCTCTGCCCGACTTTACGTCAATGCTAGCATTCCTAAATACCTTCCAGGCATACATATACCTTCGCTCACCATGGCAAACCACGGCTCGGCTCGGCTCAGCACGGTTCAGCTCGATACGGCTTGCCAAGGCAAGTTCGGAAGGAATTCGAGTCCCCGCCTGACGCACTGACCAGACGCTGTCATCCCTGCTCGCAGAGAATCCAGCTTCCATTGTTCTGACTCCCTTCGCGGGGTGTTGGAGTTTGAGATTCAGAAAGAGATTCCCACCTCTCTCATTCTAAGGTATGGAGCTGACTAGAACCTAGAGAGACTCTTGGCGTATAAACTTAGTATATACCATACAATAGGAGACAGCACCTACTTCTTACCTTGTACTACACTTAGGTTAGGTACACTGGGGTAGAACTATTTAGAAGCGTCAGACAAGTATTCACTTTTTAGCTTGTTTTATTTATGTATGTATATATGAATACATGTCATAGTTAAAAGACAATGCTATTGCAGTATTATTTCTTCTTACTGCTTACGCTGTGCATATTATATCTTGCATACTGTCTAATGATTGTAACAGCTCACATCTCTTACACGAGAAACAAGACTGTTCAATATATCCTTTTTTTGAAACGCCAGTCTATCTATTTCTGTGTAACTCTGAAGAAACTAAGCATGCACGATTGACAATTCTGAGACATGGTCCGATTGTCATGTTTATACGGTTCTCAGAAACTACTCCCTTTTTGTTTATTCGTGAAGTTTCTAGTGACCTCTGAGTTAGCTGGCACACAAAGTAATTAAGTTTAATGTGCTCAATAGAGGCATACTGACCTCAGTCCTATGACAAATCTATAGTGTATATTGTTCCAATGTGCAGAGTCTATAAGGGAAATAGGAACTACACTACAACTCTCCCACACTCACCCAGCACCGTAACAAGGTGCAAAGGATATCGGCAAGTCCATATGAAGCACACTTGCACACACATGCAAACGGCACTGTAATGTGGGGCAAATGATATCCGGCAGGTCAGTCGATAATATGAATGCAGACCCCGTGGCACAATCCCTCCCACACCTCCCACACCTCTTGGTTAACCCCCACTACTCTTCCCACTGTTTAGAGTAAAAAAAACCCGACCACTTACTATACCGGTTTAAGGCCGGTGTCACACTTAGTCAGGGGAGAAGGCTGAACTACCTATCAGGGTAACCAGGCAACAGTCAACAAATGGGGGTTGGCTTCAACTCAGGAAGTTCACCCACTTTATGCAGAACAGAAACGAGCTAGATGTTGTCCCATTTCAATAAAGAGGCCCCTCTATTTGCTTTTTGGCACCAGTGAAGCACAGGGGTGTCATGAAGTCTCCCACACTGCGTCTGATCCCTCTCAGAAGTGTTCTTCAGCCCAATCACTTACTCTCACCATCCAGGTCCAATCTAGGTGATACTACATGGCAACACAAAGTCAACAGGCTGGGTGAGGAGAGGGCAGTTGATTTGTAGTACCGATGGCAAGACAAAACACTCGGTGAATGGGGATGCAACTGTCCCTGCACCCCACGAAAAATGATACACAACAAATGGTGTGCAATCATCCGAGTCGCATCAGAAAATCCATTCACAATAAACCACAAGTTGGGATCTCCGTACCTCCCTGGAAATGAAGCACAAAGTCTGGCACGTGATGATACGAGTTGGACTGGACAATCCAGTCCCAATCAACCAACGGTTGGATTTGCCATACCTCTCTACAATGAGGCAAAACATTTGGTGCTCGATGATATCATTCGTACCAGACAATCTAGTTACAATCAACCCACAGTTGGGTTCACTGTACTTCCCTGGAATGAGGTACAATGTCTGACACATGATCATGAAAATTGCACCAGACAATTCTGACCCACACACACAGTCACAAGCTCAGCAGTACCACATGAGGCAGAATGATTCACTACTACGAATGCACCCTCCATCCGAGGGTCTCAACATGTGAATTGAACATATCACGCAATAAGCATGCAGTCAGTGTGTCGCACAAGAGAGAAGTGTCAAGGATGATGTAGCGGGCTACGCTGGGTCCCTCAAACTGTAAATTCCCTCACCACCAACAAGACGCTTGTGCGTGCTGAGGTCACACGATACACGGGCCACCCCCCTTAGATATGGCATGGTTTTGGGGCTCTCCACTGGATGATGCAGTCTCCAGGCACAATACTTTGTTCCACACTCAGACCACGATGCAGTCAGATTCCAGCAGATGAAGTAGGTGATTGAGAGGGCACAACTCTCCAGGTGGAACACGTAGACTGTGTAGGTCCCTCACGGGAGGTATTTCATGTTCCAGAGACCGCCACAAAGAACAAGGGGTTAGCCAACAAGCCCTTGGAGAGCACATTTCAGGGCACCATACAGCATCAGGTAGTGTCCTCCTTGTGCATCACAGATTCCTATGGCAGTGTGCACCACGCAGTCCAGGCCAGGATGTCTAACCTCACGTCCCCACACGGGTATCTCTGCCCTGCTTAAGTATGACACCAGTAGTTATACTGTGGTGTACCTTTGAAGTTGGGGGTGGTTCAGAGGGTTCCCCTTTGAACCCCAGATGTATCCCCTAAATCTTAGTCCTGTCTGCCATGAGGCCTTGGAATGCATCTCAAAGGGCCACATGTATGAAGCTATTTTGCATTCGCAAGCAGGCCTGTTTGTGAATACAAAGAAGGGTTTTGATATGTACCAAACCCTATTTTTCAAGTTGGTAACCTATTAGCATTGTACCACCAACCTCAAGTTAGTGGTAACCCATTAGCAAATGAGAAGGGGTCCCCAAGCGGGACCCCTTTCCCTTTGCAAATGGAGGAATAAACGTTTTTTAAGAGCAGCCAGTGGTCCCACATACCACTGCCTGCTCTTAAAAAATGAAAGTAAATGTTTCATTTTTTTCTTTTAAACGCAACCCGCTTTCCTTTAAGAAAAATGGGCTACATTTAAAAACAATTATTGCTTTATTGAAAAGCAATTAGGGACATGGTGGTCTGCTGAACCCAACAGACCACCGTCACTGTGTTTTTAGAGATTCCTAATGGGTTGCAAATTGCGACCTACCTCATTAATATCAATGAGGTAGGTCGATTTGCAATCACCTACAAATTGCAAAATGAAACTCTTAGAGTTTCATACATCTCAAATAACGGTTACCTCATTGTGATCTGCAGGCAATTTCAATTAAGTAATCTCTATTCCTAATATTGATACATGTGGCCCTTAATCTTTAGTAGGATCATGATCTGGATTCCCAGAGGCCAAGTGTCAAAACTTGTCCCTCGTGATGACCTTTGACTACCATCATTTTAAGTGACTTTGGTGTGTTACTTTATCCTAGCCTGATTGTACGACATCCTGCATATGCCTTGTTTCTCTTAAAAGTTTCTTTCTTGTAAACTTGCAGTCTTACAGTGGGAGCTGGCACAATAGAACAGCCTTGCGAAGAGCAGAATGTGTGAGATGTACATGTGAGAGCATGAGAGAGAGAGGAGTGGTATGTACTTTTTGGTTTCGAAGTGCAGTGTTATGAGCAGTGGTGTACAAATTTGCACTGTGTTGTACATTGAGAGATGAAGTATGTGATTCTATAGGCAGTGGTGCACAAATGTGCATTATGTTGTACATTGGGAAGAATTATGAAGTTCTTACTATTGGCTTTTACATGGCCTCATGTCATCCTGAATTCTGACTGCCTTGCTGAGCCCACAGACAGGCTTGCAAGTTGTTTAGGTTAATCATGTTTAAGGATTGTTTTGGGAGAGATTGTTTAATGTACCCTGGAAGGCTTTCGTAAGCTTTGTTAAGATAAAGGCTGGAACATGCGAGAATGTAGAGGGAATGTGGGAACTCCTTTATGCCGTGGAATGCTTTCTTGGAAGCTGGCCAGTTCCAGTAAGTTTACTTGGCGCAGAGGGAAATACGCTCAATCCTTCTAGTGTGTATTTTGAGACTATAAAGCTGAAGGTTGTTGACAGCCAAGGATGGGAGCTCACTTACAGAGTAGACATACTGCTGTAAGACGGATGGAACCTGAGTCCCAGTCGAGAGTCCAAGCCCAGCTGTGAACGGGACCCCCAACCTCCGCTTGAGTTGGCAAGGATGTCGAGTGAACGATCGGGTGAGGTGATTTGTTTCTGACTAGTGCCATTGTGATGCGTGGTTCCACTGGCTGTGGTCATTTGAGGTGTATGAGTTTTGATTATTGCCATTGTGATGTGTGGCCAGTGGCTTTGATCATTTGAGGTGTTTTCTTTGTGATGTGTAAATGAGCCAGAGTGCACATCCAAAGTAATCATTTGATGTATTCAGTGTATATATTTTTCTGATTATTCTTTTACGGACATCCAATATATTTGCTTGAGTCTTATCTCATGTTATTTGCTGCTTGTTTATTAATTAGTATTATTCATGCATGTAACTGTTGCATTTACCAAGTGTCTTATTATTGCTTGCATATAAATATATATCTCTATGTTTATTTGAATGCTACTCATTAACATCTGGGAAAGCCTTTCTGTTAGAGAGCATTGCATAAATAAACCCCAAGCCTTATTCTAAAAAGAGAGTCTTTGCATTTTGTAAAGTAAACCATTTTGTAAAGTGGCTCTCTGTGATCTTCAACACATATGGTGAAAAAACAAAATACTACAGTGTACACTTAGTGACTGATAGTGATATGTGATAAAGTGCTGTACAAAAGTTACATAAATGACATATGTAATATATACATAACACATGGAGATGTTCTATCTATCAAGTCCATGGATAACCGCATAGATCCCAACAGTAGTAATGATTTCCAGTTCAAGTCAGGGAAATTGCGTTGACTAATTTGAGACAGTAACGTTACTGTATCACATATCACTATCAGTCACTAAGTGTACACCGTAGTAGTTTGTGTTTTTTCGCCGTATGTGTTTAAGATCACAGACAGCCATTTCATTTATTTGCATATTTATGAACACAAAGTAAAGAAATGTATTTCTTATATAAACGAGTTGTTGCTCTTGGTGTGATATATGGATGTATGATTAGTACATACATTTCCCTTTATGTATTGTATTGTATTGTATTGTATGGCATATTTGTATAGCGCATGCTGTCACCCGAAGGGTATCCTGGCGCTTTAGACAATTATACCAACACCACAGCAGTCAGGTGAAATTAAACAGACCTAGGGAAGAGAAACGTTTTTAATTCTTTCTTAAAAGAGGGAAACTCCCCAGAGCTTCTCAACAATAAAGGGAGAGAATTCCAATGTTTGGCCGCCACGAAACCAAAGGCTCGGCCGCCCATACGAGCCCTCAATACCTTTGGGACTACCACAAGATGTGCTGACAGTGATCTAAGGGAGCGAGTGGGCACATACCACTGGAACAGCTCCTGCAATGGAGCAGGTCCTTGCCCATGAAGTCCCTTAAACACCAAACAAAGCGCCTTAAAGATGACTCGCTGTGAAACTGGCAGCCAGTGAAGATCGGCTAGCGCCGTAGATGAAGAGTCAGATCGACGACGGGACAGGGCTAGCTTGGCTGCCATATTCTGCACGCGCTGTAGCTTGGCCAGCAATTTATTTGGAGCTCCCAGAAGTAGTGCGTTGCAGTAGTCTAACCTACTCAAGATGGTACCGCGAACCACTTCTGGGCGAGCGTGGGCCGGCAGCAGCGGAAGAATCTTCCACAGCATGCGTAGCAGCATCATACAGGTGGACACGGTTTTATTTACAAAAAGATCCAGTTGAAGATCAGGCCCAAACACAACGCCCAGGTTCCTGGCAGATACTGCTGCAGAAGGAACTTCCTGGAAGGAGGCAGGCCAAAAATCAGGAGGCAGTGGCCGAGGGATGTGGTCCAGTGAGCAGTGTAGAACCTCTGTTTTAGAGCTGTTAAACTGCAGAGAATTCTGCCTCAACCAGTCCGCAGTTGACGCCATACATTGATGGAAAGTCTCCAGCGACACCGCGTCTTTGCCCTCGATGGAAAAGATGAGCTGTGTATCATCGGCATAGTTAATAACCGAGATGCCAAATGATTTAACCAAGCTCACCAGAGGGCGAAGATAAAGATTAAACAGTATAGGGCTGATGGCAGACCCTTGCGGTACGCCCTGCTCAACTGTTTTAATCTCTGACTGGAATGGTGGCAAGGCCACTACCTGGCGTCTGTCTCCCAAATAAGAAAACAGCCAATCGCGAGCCGAACCCTTCACCCCTGCATCCTCAAGTCTTTTGACCAAGATGTCATGGTTGACCGTGTCAAAAGCGGCCGACATGTCGAGCAGCACTAAAAAGGCCGCTCGCCCAATGTCGGCCCGCGAACGAAGATCGTCCAACACGGTCACCAGGGCCGATTCCGTGCCATGTGCTGGTCTGAAGCCAAATTGAGACGCGTCCAAGCAGCAGTTGGTCTCCAGGAAACTGGACAGATGTTTAGTAACCAGTTTCTCTAAGATCTTAATGGGAAAAGGAAGCAGCGATATAGGTCTATAATTCGCTGGACAGGTGGGATCCAAAGTTTCCTTCTTCAACAAAGGTGAGACCACTGCTAATTTCCAGCACTTTGGAACACGTGCCAAAGAAAGAGACTGGCAACAGATAGCATGCAGCGGAGGAAAAAGCTCCGTCTGGAATACTTTCCAATATTTGTGAGGCAATGGATCTAAAGGAGAACCAGAGGATATGCTGTTAGCCAGCAGGCAAAACTCCTCAAAAGACGGAAGGGGAAAGCTATCTAGCTGTGCCTGACTACCAACTACCCTTACTGCCTCCCTTTCGGCCGCTAAAGTAGAGCCAAGTACGGGCTGGGTAACACTTGTAGTTGTAGGAGCAAGCTTACTTAGGATCAAGGCGATCTTATCTTCAAACGCCTGCGCTAAGGAGGAGCACAAAGCTTGGGAGGCAGGAATGTCATTAGCCACAGAAGCAGGGCGAGAAAGATCCCCAACAATTTTGAACAAGGCCTGCGTTTTATTCGGTGCATTCAAGAGCGATTCCTCCAAGAAACGTGCTTTGGCGCTTTTAATCTGCACTTTATAGGTCAGCAAGGCCTGCTTAAAAAGGGTTTTATCGGGTTCTAAGTAGTGTTTCCTCCAAGCTCGCTCCGCGCGTATGTATTGAATGCTCTGTGCAAATTAGTTGAACCACCAGACAGAACCAATTTTTCTTTAGTGTACTTACTCAGGTTCTCAGGGTTACTGGGTTACCCCATCATCGCTAATGGCTGGAGCGAAACTGGACAAAAAACATGGGAATATCCTTTCCCCTGTCCATACCCTCCCTTGGGAGGTCCCCTGAATCATACTAACCCTTTCCTTAGGTTACTTAAGGGCTTACCCGGGTGTAGGTCACTAGATTAATTGTGGGACATGATTCAATTCAGATACCACTTCAACATCTACCATCTGCATACTCTGGACCTCGCTGGACTTCATTTGGGCTCAACTGCATCTCCCTTCGAGTCTTCTGGATTGTCTGTGCCTATGCACCATACATGACCCTCCCAAGGCCTGTGGGCATCCAAGACACCTGAAGGAATCTCCCTTAGAGTGAAGGAGTCACTTCCCTGCATCTGCAGGCACCGCAACTAAGCTGTCAGGTCTGCTGATCCTGAGCTCCCACAGACTCCGAAAGGCTATGCAACACAGGTCATGGTTCTCCATAGCTCTCGACGCCTGCTGTGCCCTCTCATCAAGTTTGAGGCCAGTATCCTTCGTACCAGTTGCAGGAACCAAACCCCTGTGCCTGCATTGACTTGCCATTACAAATGCTTGTTGGCTTCCTTTCACCAAGATCTTCAGGCTCCATGTAGCCCCAACCACAAGCATCTCCAGTGATCAGAATCTTAATCCACACCACATCGTCTCCACCATGGCCTGCATCTTTTGGTGAGCTTCTTAAAGTCCTCTGGCGACTCCAGTGCCTCCCGCCTGCGGGTCCTATTGAGGGTAATCTTTGTTTCTTTTGGGCTCCCCTGATTGCTCAGTGCCTGCCCTGACTTCCCTGCTAGTGATGAGTCCCTTGGACCTTACCGGTCCCGACATTGCAGCTTCTTTGACGTCCATGTTGTTTGTAGTTGCAAGACTTGTTAGTGCTCCCGACGAACACTGGCCCCTCAACTCTGAACAACTGATGTGGGACAGTTCGTCCACAGCTCCTGGTCTTCCGTAGCATTACCTGGTCCTCACAGCTGCAGAGTCAAGGTCACTGTCAACTCTCCTGCGACTCCTGACATCGGTGGGCATTCATCTTTCAGGTCTCCAAGTCACTCCTGAGTGACATAGACTCTGTCTCCTCTGCTTGAGGGTACTCTTCATTTTGAATCCACCTTCGTATTCCATCAGACACTTCCTCCTCTAGCAGTGCCATTTTCCTGAAGGACTCTATTGGGTTCATCGGCGGTTTCTGACACCACTTCACACCTATTCACCTGGCTTCCCTGGTGTAGGTAATGTGTGTACTGAGGTAACCACGGGTTGGGTGGCTCTCCAACTGTGTGTCTTCTACTGCGTTTCTTCAGAGTCCACTGGGAAGGTTCCTTAATCTTTAAAATTGCAACCACGACTTACACGTTGATTTGGTCGGAGAGCGCAGTCATGTTCTCACACTGCACACGATCTCCGTGGGGTTTCTAGTCACTCAACTTGGGTCCCCGACACTTCTACATCATCTGGGCATTATCTTGACACGAGTCATGGTTCTTATACCTCTTTCGTAGTATATGGTTTGGTACCCCCCTGGGCTCAACTGTGTATTCTGTGCTATTTATGTGATTTATGTGATTTCATTGCAAAGTATTGGGTGCATTGTGTGTTTCTCTGGGTAGGAGATATCTTTATGTGTTAGTGAGTATTATATAATAAATACATATTTTTATAACTACATTGTGTGGTTCTTTTTCACTTAATCTATACCTATAAGATTGCATTCTGGTAAAACAAGCTGTTTTACACTCCTTCCGGACTGAGCCTGAAGGTTGCTCTCTACACCACTATTACCACTTAGAGAGGTTTATAAGGTTTTATAAGACCTCCTAAATCACCAAAAGGGTTGTCTGGACTGGAGCAGGGTGTCAACTTACATAAGTGTACATCATATACCAGGCCAGCCTCTCATATATGCCCAATGTTTATGGATGTCACTGGGGAATGAAAAGATGTTCTCCCCATGCTCCAGTGTAGCACAAAAAGGGGCAAATGTACAAGGGAAGTGGTGGAAAGAGGCGCTAGCCTTCCTGGCTTAACGTCTCTCTCCGCCACTTCAGAAACGCAGGGCTGTACTATCTTTACAAGTATGAGTTGCATTTCTGCCTTTCTCCTTGCGCTGGCTCTCCACTTAGCACCCCAGCACCAACGCAGGCCCCCTTGCACTATAGTATAGTTTTGTAACTTCTATGTGTGCTGCTTAATGCAGCACACACAGAAGTTGCAATAGGGCATTTAAAAAATATATTTTGTTTATATGCAGGAAGGGGGACCTTCCTGTACATAAAAAATCATTGGCTTTTTGCTGTTTTCATGTGTGCTGCACAACGCAGTACAAATGAAAACAGCAAAAACGAGGAGAAATGAAACGTTTCTCCTAGTTGTGCCAGGGTAAGACCAGGTTTTACCTGGTCTTAATTCTGGTGCTGTCTCCTATTTGCACCTCCCGTGTATATAGGAGGCAGCGTCAGAGTCAATGGGTGTTGCGGTGGAACGGCCACAGCAACACCCATTGCCCGCCCCTTTCACGCAGAGCATGGCGTGAAATGGGGCGTTATTTACAAGTAAGTGATAAACCACGTTAAGTGGCTTAATGCGGCCTTGTAAATAATGCAAAGCCCCTATCGCCACAGGAACGTCCTATACAGTGACGTTCCTGTGGCGATAGGGGCTTGTATATATGCCCCAAAGAGTTTTAGAGCGGAGAAATGCCCACTTTCTAGAAGTGCCATTTCTAAGCTATTAATATCAAATCTACCTGTTTGCTATTGTAAATCCAATGATAGGGAACATGAAGAGGCTGCTCCACTGCGAGCCACCAATGCACTTTTAAGTAATCTCAGCCATTCCCCCATTAACTTATGGGGAGAGCAAACCTCATAGTGAAAAACCACAGGGTGGATTTTCACTACCTGGGCGGGGAAGACCCATGTGTACCTGCCCTGCCTTTCACCTACCACTTGCCTCACCCCTCAGGGCTTACCCTAGGGGTGCTCTGGTGGTAGTGACAGCTGCCCTCAGGATCGGCCACTGATTTAGAAATGCCAACTTGAGTATCAGTGTAACTGCACACCCACAGGCCTTCAACGGCTGGCTTGATACATTTTTTAAAGACTATTCTGGTGGATGGCACAGTTAGTTATACTGCCCACTCTTAGCCAGTGCAGTACCTACACTGGGTATGTGGTGTACATTTTTTACAGGGCGTTCATAGTTACAAAACCTAACCAAATCAAGTAAGCACCCCTTCCTAGTAGGTGTAGGAAGGGCACCCACTCTTTCACACTGCATTACTGTGGGAAAGTGTCCATAGTCCTAAGGCCATGGAATGAGAATCAGCATAAACCAGGAGGAAAAAAAGCAAAAAGGTTTAGGGAAATCACCTAAGAAGGTCCATGTACAACAGAGATTGACTGGTCCCAGAGGTTTCTTCAGAGACATCTCCTTTTTTCATGCGCAACCCAAGCACTCCTCCAATGATGAATTACAGTCCCCCTAGGGGAGAAGGGCCTAAGGGAACGTCAGCTTCTGATATGCCCCTTTTAAATTTACCACATGCCTTAAGCAGTGGTACCTACTGTGGAGAAATAATTCTAAATTCTCCAGCAGAAGAACCAGGTCTTTCTGCTTGAGAATTCTATGGTTGGCTTCGAGATCTAGATACCCTGACAACTAATGAAAATACCGAAACTAATGAAGGACATTTTTGCTCAAACTCCAAAGAGAGAAAGGGTTATGGAAGTGGCAAAATTGAAGATAGAAAAAGATGAAATGATAGTTGGAACTCTCAACCCCACTCAACTAGAGGTTTATAAGGATGATGAGCTCCTATTCTTGTGTAAAGACATTACTAGTCGAACCGGACAGTCTCATGACAAACTTACAGAACTTATATAGAAACAATTATGTGGTGTTACAATGCGATCAAAATGATCGCGGTATGTAACATCGCAATTTTTACAACGCAAGTCATTACAACGACTTCCGCTGGAGGGCGCCGGACTTAGGAGTAGTAAGGTTTACTATTCCAACACCAGTCTACGTACAGTAGGGAAGGTGTTGGAATAGTAAATCTTACTATTCCTTAGGTAATAGCCACCCTCTAGTGCAAGTCGATGTAACGCTTGCGTAGTAATGGTAGCGTTCTAAATGCATCGCTGTGTAATCACTGCAATGTAAAGGATGTTTCCCTAAAGAAACATGGGATTGAATATACAAAGGCCCAAAGTCTTCCACCTTGCCGCCAACTGGCTGTTCGAGCAGTAGCAGCACCCCTCTTAGCGCCTTGAGACCCTCACAGGTGAGTAGCGCGCTCTTCAAATGCTCTGATTGATTGATTGATTGATTGATTGATTGATTGATTGATTCCAGAGAATCTACAGGATGGGCTTTAGTAACCGAGACATGTACCGACCTGGAATGAATTTACAGATTAGAGACTTAATACCCTTTGTACGAAACTGGAGCAAGCTGGATAAGTAGGAAGGTAGGTGGCCAAAGAAAAAGGAAGCCAAGAAAGTCAGGATGCAAATGCCTCCATCTGGAACAGATGAGGATGAAAAAAATGTATGCACGTTTCCCATGAGAGAGGAGCCTGGTGGAGTGTATGTACATGTGTCATGGTGGAGGGCTCACCTCTAGGTCTTTACCTCTCAGCTATGGAGTCCCTCAGGGCTCTTTCCTGAGTCCCACACTTTTTTTTTTTTTTTTTTGAAAAACCTTTATTGACATTTCAACCAATAACAAGTATGGGCCTACAACCCCCCGGGGCCGGCCGCTAAGCAGTCAGAGTAACAAAAATCAATATTTATCACAGGCAGCACCTCGGGGAGCAGAATCTCCATGCTAGTATACTCTCGGCCACTGGCCAGCCCAAGTAGGAGACCAGGATACAAAAGGTTTTCATTTTATAATAAAAGAGGATGGGAGGATCAGGTGCCAAACAGTTTCCCAGCAGCAAGAAATGGCAGGCAGAATAATAAACGTAAACGATAAACAGCAATTTATCTAGTCAATGGCGCTGAAACAGGAAGTTCAGGATGTGGAGGAATATCACGGCCATTTGCGCCTGCAGTCCCCTGCCCTAAAACCCAGAAAACACCACGGAAATTGTGGCACACATGAAAACGCAGCGATTAACAACGAAGGAGTTCTACCATGCTGATCCCAGAAAAGAAAGACAAAGAAGAATAAGAGAAGAAAAAGGAGGCCATGGAAAAAAAGGGTTAAAGACTAAAGGATCCCCTCCCCCAACCCCCCACCCTGCACCTCTGCAGATGAGTACGCCCCCCCCCCCCCCAGCAGTGTGCCTGTCGCCCCGGAACCAGACCCGAAATATAGAAGAAACAGAGAAAGAGGAGTAAGAAAAGAAACCCCACCAGACGGGGGGGTAGAGAGAATATTAATAAACTGGAGGAGGGCCTTCAAAACATGCCCCCGGCTTCTCCCTCCCGCACAATATGTTTTCCCCCAAAGCAAACAATAAGCAACACCGAATCGACCATGTCAAAGAAGAATGGGGAGCATTATGCGCCTATTACACTAACAGTTATGCCGTGAGAGCACGCAACCCCAGAGCCCGCCCGCTTATCAGATGACCACCTCTGAAGGATCAGCCTTATCCTTGGCCACTCTTTGCGAATCTACCCATGCATACCCATCGACCCAGTGCCATGTCCAATGTTACAAAGAAGAGGAGCGTCCAAAAAAGAACATGAAGCGACACACACAGGTAGGGTGGAAGTCTCTGAATCCCAACACAGTCAGCAGTATGGAGAGTCATCTTTCCCAGTGCTGCTCCAGGATCTGCACTGCACACAAGGTCCAGGAAGGCGAAATCAGCCAGAGCAGGCGACCGTTGCTTGAATATTGCCTGGGTCGCCGGAGGCCGCGCACGGGACAAGGCCACCACCCCCCACTCAGGTCCAAGACCTCCGGAACAGACCAGACCCACAGCCAACCGATCACACGTTAGTATACTGTCCGGAGTTTCCAGCTGGTCACTATCCACAGGGGCGGCCACGACACTGTCCTCCTGTGTGCAGTGTAGGAAGTCCCCGTGTACCTGGGGACAGGCAGGCAGCAACTGTTCCGACGCTGATGCCACCCCATCAAGCTTACTCCCCAATACCCAGGCGCCGTGAACCAAGGTGAAGTGAAGGGCGCCGAGAGCCTCGAGAAGATCACCATACCCCAGCACAGCTCTCGGCGCTCGCTCCGCTACGCTCCTCATAGTCGCACACTTCCTATCGTGCTGCGACCCAGTGTACAGGATGGTAGACTTCGTCCTGTCAAGATGGCCGCCGGGTAGGTCCCACCCAGATTGGGACCAGGACTCAGGGACAAGCGCCTCAGGTTCCATGTCACTGGAATCAGGGTTTCGGGGGCAGGCAAAAAATATATCCGATGTGTGATCACGGGCAACAGTCATCCCCACCACGGATCTGCGCCCGCGAAAATCCGGGAGCAGTCCGCAAGAATCAGGGCGAGTTACGGGCGGCGGCCGGGCAGCTCACCGGCGAAGGCTGAGGCAATCACCGGGGAATCTTGGATTAGCCACCTCGGGCGTGCACTCGTTCCGCTACGCTTAGTGGTAGGAACGACCACGGCGAAATGTAGGCCGATAATCGCACCGCTCCGGTTAGTCCGACTCCACCCAGTCACCAAAGGCCGCTGTTGTTGAACTGCCGCCCGGCCATGTTATCCACTCGAGGTCCCGGTTCCAGGGTTGCACAGGCCGCAAGCTTCAAATGGATATTTCTCCGGCGATACCGCCGCCAGAAACTTCGGAGTCACACGATCGATTGCCGCTCTCATTCACCAACACGGGCACATAGCGCAGGCTAAGGATCTCATGCAGGATATCTGTGCGGGATGCGGAGGGTCACGGAGCCGGGAGCCTACGCTGCCGTCCCGGTCGCCATCTTGGCTCCTCCTCCCGAGTCCCACACTTTTTAATGTGTATATGAGGCCACTGGCTGAGGTCATCCAGCCATAAGGGGTCAAAGTTGTCACTTGCGCGGATGACACTCAGCTGGGAGTTTCTCTAAATCACCCACATAATGTTCCATCTGACCTGGAATTCTGCCTGGAGAAGGTAGCTACTTGGATGCAACACTCGTGTCTCAGACAGAATGGAGACAAAACTGAAATCATGTGTCTAGTTAACACACCCAATAGGGAGTTCAAACTGTCATGGCCAACCTGTCTGGCTCCCCCCGGTCCCGAAGTCTAAAATAAAGAGCTTGGGCGTGTGGCGTCATAAGTCACTTAAATTCGACCAGCAAACAGTGGCAGTGTCAGGGGTCTGTCACGGCATCCTTAGAATGCTGCGAAAAGTCCTTCTACTACTTCCAATGGGGGCAAGGAGAATTATGGTCTAGGCCTTGGTCCTCTCACGTCTGGACTACGGAAACTCTTTTTACCAAGGAGCACCTAAATCTACCTTAAGGAAGCTTCAGGTGTCACAGAATTGTGCCGCCTGACTTATGTTGGGTTTGTCTAGAACTCAGTCAGCCAGGCCGAGTCTAAAGACCCTACATTGGCTGCCCATAGAGAAGAGGAGTACATTCAAAGTCCTATGTACTGCCCAGAAGACCATCACGGGTATAGGCCCCCGTATCAACAAGCCTCTTATCACGGCGTATCGTCCAAGGAAACTACTCCTCTCTGCAAATTTAAATCTAGCCACCATCCCAAAAATTCAAAGGATGTGTAGCGGGGGTCGCACCGTCTCATATAACACAGATAAACTATGGAATGCCCTTCCCCGGAATCTGCGCTCAGAGACAACCCACCTTACCTTTCGGAAGGGTCTTAACCTGGCTTTTCCAGAACAACTGGTAGCCGCTTCCCTATGCCTGTTTTTTGCAGTAAGCGCTGGGATGCCTCAGGGTAGCCATGCGCTTAATAAATGTTAATTAATAATAATAATAATAATAATAATAATAATAATAATAATAATAATCATCATCATCATGCATCCTCACAAATGATTTTATGAAATGTAGAGAAAATCCAGTGGAATGGTACAGACAGGTTAAGCAATTTGGGAAAATATCCAAAGTTTTATGGAAGGACTTGGATACAATATTTGAAATTGTGGTTCCTAGTTACTTGTGGGTTAAATGCTAGGCCAGACGTGAAGCCGATGAGAAGTCCTCATTCACAGGCTCCGTTACCAATGGTAATGATGAAATATCATCAGGTAATTACTAGGCCTGGGTGGTGTACACTAATCCGTTAGCGGAGTCTGTGGAGTTTTTCACAGTCCACACACTGCAGATCTCGCGGCGTACTGAAAAACTCTGCTCCGCTAAAATACAATGCTAGACCACTTCCCAGCGAGATTTTAACACGGGCAGTCGCAGATGGTTGCTCCCGCTCATGTTGAGAAGTCTTCCATTTGCATTGAAAAAGCAGCTGCTCAAGGAGAACTTTTACTTGAATGTCAGAAAGAAGCAGCACCACATTGCGCTGTGTGTGATGCCGTTCGTGCTGATTTTACAGCACAGAAAAAACTCCCACCAGTAAAAAACAGCATGAATGCCGTGATGTAATGCACTCTACAACTTGCAGAACTCCATGCAGGCATTCAAGCAGTTCACTGGGACAGATAATGTCTCAGAGAAGGAGAAGGGACATTTTGTTTACAGATTTGTTCATGGGTTGGGAAGTGAGGTTAGTTCCATGATTCAACAGCATTTGATTTGTTGAAAGAGTAAGCCCATTGATGAAATCCTGCGATATGCAAAATATTGCAGTCACAAAATGGAAATTAAGCACAAAAGGCTAAAAGAAAGTAGCTCACTGGGACAGATAATATCTCAGAGAAGGAGAAGGGACATTTTGTTTAAAGATTTGTTCATGGGTTGGGAACTAAGGTTAGTTCCATGATTCAACAGCATTTGATTTGTTGACAGAGTAAGCCCATTGATGAGATCCAGCGATATGCAAAATATTGCAGTCACAAAATGGAAATTAAACACAAAAGGCTCAAAGAAAAGTTTATGATTGCACAAATGAAGGCAGCACAGAGGGGTCAGAGTCAGCCATTTATTGATAACACTGTCCTTATGCAGGGAGGATACCAGCAGGTCCCCATGATTCAAGGTGTTAATGGTTTACAACAGCATTGGGTTTCCACTTCAAGGTAGAAAAGGAGGTGTGCCATTTGATCCAAGAACAAGTGCCCTTGCCACATTTGTGGTAAGTTCGATCATTGGAAGTGCCAATGTTGATGTAATAATGGTAATATGGTGAATGGAACCAGGTTCAGAATGGTTGGTTTGTGCAGTCACTAGGAAATAACATGGTCCAACCACAACAGGTTCACAGGCAAAGAGTTCAGAATCTCAACAAACTCCAAGCCCAAGCAACCCAGTTCCACAAGCCCTGATGCCACAACAGAATACAAATATTCAGAGATACAAAATGAATCAGGTCACCAATGCTAACTCTAATCCCTTAGTGAATCAGAACATCTCCCAACCATATTCCATCCTTCAAACAAATGTTTTCAACTCAGACATCTCGCAATGACAGGGCCTGATATGGGAAGAGGATTGCATACTTGGTGCAAGCTATGAGGTAGACCGAGTGGCTCCTTTTCACTTTCCGTTACGACAGCCATGTCTTGGCATGGTGTTGAGTCCCACAAGGGTATACAGAGAGCCCCTAAATCTTCAACCAGATATTTAAAAAGAATTGAGAATCTCTACTGATGCCTCTGCATTCAGGTTTAGTTCAATACATCAATGACGGAGAGGATGTAGCCTTACAGCTGGAGCAGTCGACGTCGAAGCTGGGTAACCCGGTTTGAGTTTAGGCAACGACGCTCAACATCCTGTGGTTTTGGGCAAATCACTTAATCTCACCATGCTTAACAAAAATGAATGTGTCCTTGTGTAATGAAACTGGTGCTATGTAAAGCGCTCGAATACCCGATATCATGGTGGCTACTGTCAGTAGTGGATTGCCAAACTTTTCCCTGATAGCCAAACCACTCCAGAGGTTGACACATAACTATGTGTCAGACCTAGTACCATGGGATGACAGCTCATGCATGGAGCCTCAGAGCTGCGAGAATGTCTTTGCTGCAACTCAGCCATGGAGATGCCTGATTATAATGAGTATTTTTCTTTGTTTTGCAGAGAGAGAGAGGGCTGCTCTCTCTCAGTGCTTACCCGCAGGGCAGTAGCCTATTTTTCTGCCATACTTGATCCTGTTGCCACCACATTGCCTGATTCTCTTAAAGCTGTTGCTTCCACTTGTGTAAATCTAAAACAAAGTGAGAGCATAGTTATGGGCCACCCTTTTGCAGTATTTGTACCCAGCTCAGTCAAGGTGTTGCTAACTCGTATCCGAACACTGCAGCTTTCCAACAATCAGCTCACCATATACAAGCAAATCATCCTGGGTGCAGAGAATGTTACCCTTAGAAGGTGTACCATTCTGAATCCTGTCACTATGTTACCCCTTCCTATAAACAAGACTGGGGGTGATGAAGTTGATCATGACTGCTCATATGTTACTGAGCTATGCATAAAGCCAATATCCAACATAAAAGTTGTGCCAATACTTGAATCAAATCATGTGCCGTTTGTTGATGGCTCCTATTTACATGACTATGATGAAAATGTAAAGCTGTCCATTAGTTGTTTTCGAAAGAAGGGCCGAATTGTTCCCAGCACACGGAGAGCCAAATGTTTATGTGTCCTGTGCGGGAGATGCAACATCACTGTTGCCTACCTTCGCAGACGATGGTCGCTGTAGTACCTTTTGAATCAGGTCAATGGAGCAAAGGTGATCTTCTCTTGTTCCCACAGCTGATGCTGAGGAAACACTTGATGCCTGTGAGCCTGGTACAGAGCCGGTGTCCATTCCGAAAGGAGCTGAAGCATCCAGTGGTTGCTCAAAGAATGCCGTCATCAGGATTGGAATACACTGAGGACACTGCACTACATGGGCCTTTAGCAGGTCCAGCAATGCATCCACATCCAGAGGCGCAACCGATGGAAGTGTTAGACAGATGTCCAACCTACATTTGTGTCCGCAGGACAAGTAGCGGAGTACAGGTATGATGCAGTCTACCCAGATTGATCTGAATGGTAGAAACCAATGCTCGCTTAGTTCACCGAGTTGTGCCCAGATGGAGTACCATGCATTTACGGCAACGTCGCTCCAAGAGCACTTTTTCCATCTTCTTGGAATTAGGGACTTCCTTTTCGTAGCAGAAATAGTAAAATCAGGATACCCACTACCAGTAGCAGGATCTGCAGAAGCCCTCCAAAAATGCTTCCAAATACGGAGTGATTTAAAGATGGAATAACTCAGAAAACTGTCTGAAAGGTGCTCAATAGCCCAGAACCTATGGACTTAAATAGGAATTAAATATCCCACTTTTAGCAGACATGTTAAAGATACGATGTACCCTATCTCCAAAATGGAGTGGGAAGTTAGTTGGGACTACAGCCTGTATCTCTGCTAAAGACCTTGCAACTTAGAGTTCAAAAGTCTCTCGAGCTGGGGTTAAGGTGACTTTCTTCTGTAAAAGTATGGCTTTCAGACTGCTCAGAGAATCAAACCGTATAGGAGAAACATTCAATTAAGGAAAAAGCGGTGCCTCCCTGACTGTGTGGATCGGTAGAAACAATAATTGTATACAGCAAGTAACCTTGGAACTTACTGTGAACAGAAATGTGATGCCCTGTAGCTTCATTATTCAGCATTAAGTAATTTCCATTCCAGAGCAGTTTGAACACTGGATGAACAATAGCAGCTGGTGATCCTTTCAAGTGGCAAGATAGGTTTGCAACCGAAGCATTACAAGGTCCGTGAAGCATAATATCCTGGCAAATTAGATACTCACTTAACAATACTAGTGTCCCCATTCCTGTATCTAAATCTGTATGGCAATTCCCAAGATTCATGGATGTAATTCTTTCCCATTGTTTCATATGCCTACCTGGTGGTATTCTAGGCAATATTGAAATTGGAATGTTGTTATCAATCAATCAATTAGGTTTGTTAAGCGCAACTACTCACCCGTAAAGGTCTCAAGGAGCTGGGGGGTGAGGGGGGTTGCAGGTTCCAGTTCATCAAGGAGGGGATCTGTCAAAGAGCCAGGTTTTGAGATTTTTTGGGAAGATGGGGAGCGATGTTTTCTGTCTGAGGTGGAGTAGAAGGTCGTTTCAGGCTCTGGCCGTGTGGAAGGAGAAGGAGCGGCCTCCCAATCTGGTCTTTCTGGTGCGGGGGACCACTGCGCAGGAGAACTGGGCTGATCGTAGGGTCCTTTGGGGTGCGCGGAATGTGAGCCGGCTGTTCAGGTATGCTGGTCCAGTGTCGTGGAGGGCCTTGTGAGTGTGGGTCAGCATCTTGAAGGTGACTGTAGCTTCGATGGGGAGCCAGTGGAGTGTGCGCAAGTGCTGGGAGATGTGACAGTTTCTTGGCAGGTTGAGGACCAGTCTTGCGGCGGCATTTTGGATGTTCTGCAGCTTGCGGGTGAGGTTTTTGTTTACTCCGGCATAGAGTGCGTTGCTGTAGTTGAACCTGCTGGTGACCAGGGTGTGAGTGACGGTCTTTCTGTGTTCGAGGGGGATCCATCTGAAGGTCTTATGTAGGAGGTGGAGGGTGTGGAAGCAGGAGGACGAGATGGAGTTATAGGGAATGTTATATGGCCATGAATTAACCATTCTCTGGACGGTGACAGCCTCGGTGAAAGGTAATTGATCCAATTTTTCAATGTGCAGCATTGTACATTTTCGCATCTCTTTGAGTCATTGCTGTCTGCCTCATCGTTAACCTATAATCAGAAAACAGAGACGTACTTTTAATATATCACCAGGGCACGTGACCCGAGTGCAATGATTGTAGCGTCCAGCTTAACAATAGAATGGATAATAACTGTGATTGCCCATGTTGTAATAGGGACAGAACCTGTAACATTATATCTATAACAGAAGACACAATGTTGCCCAGTGAATAAATCCTTGATGTTAGTGTAATCATGCCATTTTTGACCACTGCCAAAGCCTTTTCTAAGTTAACCCTGTCAATTTCATGCAATCTCTCCGCAGCTTCCTGTTTAGAGATCTTACAAACGTTATTGTAAATAGGGTATAAGAAGCATTTGCAACATGGTTTCCAAGGATCTAACAAAAAATCCCTTATATCCATGTCATCTGAGAGTAAGGATAAGTGTTATTTCACCTCGGACAGTGTTGAGATTTTTAGTCAATCTAGGCATAACTATCCCAACACTGTAGGATGTTACCATCCCTGGATGTTCTCATTGTACATTGCGCTGGTCAGGCCTATGAATACTAAACCATTTGGTGGTACCCTCGAATCTTGACTGACACCTATTTGCGTCTATAAGCCAAATTAACCATCCCTTCCAATTGAGGTCTGAAGAATGTTATGAAACCTCATGTATCATTTCATCAAGTGTATTCTCAATATATTGTACATAGTTTTGCCACCCCTCAAAGTGTGAAAGTGAGGGAATCCAAGGTGTGTTCAAGTCCTTAATCTTGGCTAGTCCAAGACAGGAAGTTTGTTTCACTGTTTCATTCAAAAAGATAATCTACTGTGGTATAAACATGCTCTAAATAGCGCCTCATTTACCTCAACTTGCCAATCTTTAGTCCCCCAGACAGATTTTGTGTCTATAGTGTCCCTCCAAAAGTCGAAACCTTGTAAAGACAGCTGGGAAGTAAAGGAAGCAGAGTATATCTATTTCGTGTTGGTGAGCACATTTTTGTTCACAGATGTAGGTGCAACCGTATAATAATATGATGAAAGTGTTAAACCCAGAAAAATATGGAAACTTTTATGCAAATGTTTCCGAACTACCTGGTGGTGTTGGGCAATATACCCATTGATGGTAAGTAAAAACATTACGTGGAATAGTTTTCTTGTGCAAGAATTGATGACCTTAGTGTTGGTAATAATACATGTTGTAAAAATCTGATGTTTCATCATACAGTTCATTTTTGAAAAAACAGCACGTTGTTCTAAATCAGATAGCATGCTATTCACAGTTTCAAAGTCCCAATCATCAGAGAATGTGCTAGAGGTAATGATATCATTTAAATACATTTTAAATACATGTGGTATATTTAAAAGTTCAGTGGGACCAAATACATCCCATAAATCCCTATCTCAAACTTTTTCTTCAGAAATAGGAACTGCTGCAATGTTCACAAAGGACAGGTCTCTTCTTTCACGATGAGATGACATATGTTGTTTCAGGACCAAGTCCACATGTGGTACTACAGAGCGTTCTGTGAGATAATGTCCATTCAGAAGCAGGAAAAATACAGTCACTACACCTATCCAGAGGACTAGGAACAGTAGACCAATTGTAATCCAGAGCTGTAGCCAGGGATAAACAAAGTAAGTCTGTTACAGCCAAAGGTAGATGTTACATACTTTCTCAATGCGGGAACAGAAGCTGGCGGTGACTCCTGTTCACTCGGATCCACAGAGAAGGTATCAAAATCAATGAAGTAGCCAGACGCTGTTAGGTCTATCTTTGGTAGCTCAGCAGCGTTTGTTGAACTGGCAGATGACTTGTATTGAGGCATATTCACATATATGTCGGTATTAGGCCGAATTGAGATAGGTGTTTCATTTGTGCTTTGTTGTTGTTCAATTACAATAGGCACGAGTTCAATTCCATTGTTTGCAACTCTGTTACTTCGTATAGAAGACTATTCAAATGTTATTTGTCTTTCTGTCTGAACTTCCTGCATGGTAGGGAGAAGAGATCGACAGCTACCCAGGAGCCCACACAGCCCAATATTTAGGATCGGCCACATAGGGTGGTTTGATCAATGGAGACAAATCTCTTTTCTTTTTTATTGGCAAGAGGCGGAAGAAGTACTGTTCTGTTTCTGTCGACAACCAAGACAGGTGCAGGCATTCTGTAAGATGGGCCAAATTCTTTTTTGCCCACAATCTTTTCTCTGACCAGGTTCCTGACTTTCAGGACCCAGGCAGGTCTTGCTGGAACAGCTTTAACTTCCCCAGTGGCGATGTGTTTTACTTGGACGTTGCTTTGTAGTGCCCGGAATTCATTGAGTTCCTGTAAAACAGCCAAATGATTATTGATGTTGATTTCTTTTTCATCCACCAATGTGTGCCACAGTCGAGGTCAGGTACCCACATTCTTGTCCTAAACAAGACCTCCTATGAAGTACAGCCTCCCAGGGAGCTTCTTGGCATATTATGCATTGACTCAACTACCACCCGAGCCTAATACCCTTGCGGTTAATGATTGCTTTAAGTCCCATTTTTTTCAACTTTACAATCGAATTTCCCTCGAGATGATATAGAGATGAGTACCGCAATGCAACACCCAACTTCCAATGGCTTCCTTGTAAGCCGGAGAGCTAAACGCAGTGCTGCGGTCAGAATGTATTGTGCCAATTGCATATGTCCCTATGAAGATTCGCAAATCCTTTATAACAGTTCAGGCATCAGCCGAGCTCTGAGGCCAAGCCAACAGGAATGTAGAGCATGTATCCACTGCCACCAAGATATACTTGTAAGCCCCATCAGATTGTAAGAGGCTGCGGTGGTCTGAGTAGACACATGCAAAAGGTTTGTCTGAAATCAGTAGTGGTGTTTGTGGTGAGCGTGCTACGGTGAATCCCTTCATCTGCTTACAGATGTTGCACTTAAGGACATATGGTTTTGTCAGTTTGGTAAAACAAGTCCACCAATAATGTTGTTTCAGCAATGAAACTTTTGCAGTGATGCCCAAGTGCACTGAGCCCAGACCCTGATGTGCATTCAGTATTAAATCTAACCTGCAATCTATGTTGGGTAATACTCTATCCCCCACTCCTGGAATTTGAGCATACGGTATATTTTGTGCATCCAACTTGTAGGAGTACTTGAGTGGAAAATATTTTCGCAAGGGTGGGCTGTTTTTGTGTGAAGTAACAAAAGCTACCATCAACTGTCTGTCTACTCTTGCACGAGAACGAGTGATTGGAGCTACAGCAGTAGTTCGCACTGTCACCTTGGTGGCTTCATCAGCCTATGAGCTCCCTTCAACGTGCACACCACCACGTTGATTACTAAGCGTATGAATCACGTGAGCCTGCGGCAAGCCTTTTTTCAGCTCTACCACTTGTTCTCAAAGAAACTTGTGGTTTATTGTGCAAACTTTTGAATCTTTAATTCCATTCTGTCCCCAATGGTGAAGATATTCATTGTATGACTGGATACAATAAAATGAATCACACACCATGAGTGGGGGAATTCTCAATCCATATTTTCTAGTGCCAGGACCAGGCATTTTAGTTCTGCCAGCTCAGCCATGCAATCTCCTAGAGACTGCATCTGCATATTGCTAGGAGGGATCTTGCTTTCCGCATGGACCCTTTACAATCGCACATGCTGCACTGTATTGTTGTCTACTTCCTATGGCTGGCTGGGCTTAACCGTAAATGATGTATTCATACTGATCTAGAGGCATAATTTTATTCAGGAGAGGATATTTTTGTTCGTACTGTAGAAATGCTTGAGTTTTTAATGTACAATCAAATTTGTAGTCTACATCTAATGCAGTGAGAGAATTAGCCTATTGTATCCATCGTGTATGTAGGGCCTTGGTGTTAGGAACAATTGCTTTTGTAACGGCCTCTAAGGTTGGTATCGGAGTTATGACAATAATTTATTTCCCCTGAGCCAGTGTTCTTTCTCTCACAACAGCAGTCTGTACTGCTGCCAGTATTTTTTCAGTTGATGCAAAACGCATTTCAGTGTTTGTGTACGAATTCGATTTTTATGCGAGGGGTACAGTTTCACCTTCATTGAAGGTAAGGTAAGTGTACCAGGATTGACCAGCGATTACACGGGTCACTAAATTTGGGGTGTTTACACGTGTGTGTAAATGCTTGGAAGCTATCATATAAGCATGTAGGGAACGAAGTATCTCTGTGTTTTCCTGTGTCCAATGTTAAACTGATAATCAGGTCTCAATAAATCTTAGAACGGTTTTACTCTTTCTGCCTATTCTAAAATGTATGCCCTGCCAAAATTTAGGAATCCTAAAATGGATTGGAAAGTTTTCAGAGTCTTTGGAGGAGCGCACACTTTTCTAAAAAGTTAGCTGCTAAGCTTTTTCCTTCACTTTACAAATCATATCCTAAAAATAGGACATTGAGATGGGCAAGTTTTGATTTTCTAAAGTTACATTTGTAGCCCACAGAGGCGAACCCCAAAATGATGGTGTTCACTCTGGTCAAATGATCCAATAATTCATCGTACGTCAGATAGATATCATCTACATAGGACAATTCCTTCTCATCAAATGTTTGAAGGAACTCTGCTGCTAAAGCGGCAATAATGGGCTTGATAATATGCCGTAGAGAATTCCAATAGAAGTCCATGTTCTGGTGTGAACATGGGCTTCTATTGGAATTCTCCTGGGCATATTATCAAGCCCATTATCGCCGCTTTAACAGCAGTTTTCTGCTGCTAAACCGGCGATAATTTTAACGCCGTCCTTGATAATAAGTTACTTTTGCTGAGAACAGCCCTGGGCTATTTTTCTACACTTGACAGTTGACAGAATTGATGCTGAGAGCCTAGGGCTGAAAATGCAGTCAAATATCTGCTTTCAGGGGCTATTTTCTGGCAGTAGAATCCATTTGAGATATCTAGTGTTGTTTTGTATTTTTTGTTATTCATTAATGCAGCACTGTGTGCATTTTGTGCTGCAAATATCTTTGTGCATGTGTTCAAATGGGTATTCTACCGTTACTACATTGCCATTACTTCATATTACCATTACTAGGCATATTGTAGTTCGCAGATGCCATTACTTAGCATGCATTTACTTAGCATGCATTTACTACGCATGTTCCATTACTTAGCATGCACTTACTATGCATAATGGAGTTACTGTGCAAATTAAAGCTTTGGGGTACAGGGGTATTTTTAGGTGTCAGGGTGGGTTAGGGTTTTGGGGTGTGGGGGTATTTTTAGGGTTCAGGGTGCATTTAAGGTTTTGGGGTGCTGGAGTATTTTTGGGGTTCAGGGTTCTTTTAGGTTTTGGTGTGCTGGGGTAATTTTAGGGGTCGGGGTTGGTCAGGGTTTTCGGGTGTGATGGGTTATTTTAGGGTTCAGGGTGCATTTAGGTTTTTGGGTACTGGGGTATTTTGAGGGTTCAGGGTACATTTAGATTTTGGGGTACAGGGGTATTTGTAGGGGTCAGGGTGGGTTAGGGTTTTGGGGTGCATGGGGTATTTTGAGGGTTCAGGGTGCGTTTAAGGTTTTGGATGCTGGGGTATTTTTGGGGTTCAGGGTGCATTTAGAGTTTGGGGTGCTGGGGTAATTTTAGGGTTCAGGGTACATTTAGATTTTGGGGTACAGGGGTATTTGTAGGGGTCAGGGTGGGTTAGGGTTTTGGGTGTAGGGGGTATTTTTAGTGTTCAGGGTGCATTTAAGGTTTTGGATGCTGGGGTATTTTTGGGGTTCAGGGTGCATTTAGAGTTTGGGGTGCTGGGGTAATTTTAGGGTTCAGGGTTGGTTAGGGTTTTGGGGTGTAGGGGGTAATTTTTGGGTTAAGAGTGCATTTAGGTTATGGGGTACTGGGGTATTTTTTAGGGGTCAGGGTGGGTTAGGGCTTTGGGGTGCATGGAGTATTTTTAGGGTTCAGGGTGCATTTAAGGTTTTGGGGTGCTGGGGTATTTTTGGGGTTCAGGGTGTGTTTAGGTTTTGGGGTACAGGGGTATTTTTAGGGGTCAGGGTGGGTTAGGGTTTTTAGGTGTAGGGGGTATTTTAGGGTTCACAGTGAAGTTAAGGTTTTGGGCTGCTGGGGTATTTTTGGGGTTTGGGGTGTGTTTAGGTTTTGGGGTGCTGGGATATTTTTAGGGGGCAAGGTGGGATAGGGTTTTGGGGTTTAGTGGGTATTTTTAGGGTTCAGGGTGCATTTAATGTTTTGGGGTGCTGGGGTATTTTGGGGTTCAGGGTGCGTTTAGGTTTTGGGGTGCTGGGGTAATTTTAAGAGTCAGGATGGGTTAGGGTTCTGGGGTGTAGGGGGTAATTTTAGGGTTCAGGGTGCGTTTAGGTTTTGGGGTTCTGGGATATTTTTAGGGGTCAGGGTGAGATAGGGTTTTGGGGTGTAGGGGGTATTTTTAGGGTTCAGGGTGCGTGCCTGGGGATAAGTTACTATTACGATTAATTTTTTGTTTTAAAGTACCAATAACGCGTTGTAACGGTATGCATATTAATTAACTACGAAGTAAAAGTATTTTTTATGTATTTGTATATATTTGCAAAGTAAAAGCATGCAAACTAAAATCATGCGTAGTAATGGTATTTGCGATGTAAAAACTTCGAAGTAAATACCTGCGGAGTAACGGTATGCTGAGTAACATCATATATTCGTTCAAATGCCTGTAGTCTAAACTAGACGATATGAATTATCGGGTTTCATAATGGGAAGCAAAGGATTATTCATGGAAGAGGCGCAATTCTCTATTAAACTTTGGTATTCAAGTTGATCTAAGATCTCCCTGAATTGTTTTTTCACGTCATGCTTTATTGGGTAAGGTCTCTGTAGAGTTGGAGTCTTTTTCACTGGAATTACATTGTGAGGTGACTCAGCATCCCACCCTGCATGATTGTGGGAAAATGCAGGAGCTAGAGCTACCGGCCACTCCTGCGCGTATGAATGTTTTAGTGATTCTGGAACGAGGTCGGAGAAAGCTGGTAAAATTGCCATTTCTCCCTTTGGGCAGTCCATAACACACTGTGGTTGCCAATCTTTTCCGCAAAAAATATATTGTATCCAAAGGATAGGCTCTCCCAAAAGAGGCTTAACTTTCCTAGGTATGTCCCCCTCCATATGGAGTGTTATTTTATATAACTGGTGTGGGACACTTATCTTAGTATCAGGTGTTTCCACCGTGATATGTTCATTTAACACCGCTTTCACTAGAAATTCCAAAAGGTTCTGGTGAGCTATTTTACTTCTGCTGCACTGTCTAGCATCATCAGAGCACATTCCTTGGTCAGAAGTTGAGTCCTCAGTAACCTGGCATTTCTTATTATAAGTCCTGCTACTTTCTTCTTCTTAAATTGAGGTTTTGATTTTGGTTCATCTTCTTTTTTGATATTAAAGTCTGAACTGCCTTGTGTGTCTCTTGACTTTGTTCATTCTTCAGGTTTGTATTCTGACAATCATTCCCTCTCAGAGTTTTTTGATGAATCCAGAAAGGAACGAGAGGAGCGTGTATCAGTATCTTGATACCTGCCAGTTTTTTTTTAATATTATCACAATTTCTGAGGTCATACCTCCCTTCAGAGGGCTCCTGCTGGGGAGAGCCACCCCTTGATTGTGATCTAGTCTCTCTATTTTTGAAGAATCAGGTGCTTGATTGGTGTTATCCTTTTCAGGATGAGCCATTACTTGTGGTTTCATAGCTCTGGCTCCCAAATTATCTCTACCTAATTCAGGGTATGTATCTTCGATAATTTTTGATAATTTTTGCTCTTGTTGTGCATAAGTGCATTCCCTTAGGCTTTGGCATATACTCACCGCTGCTGCCTCCCCTTTTATGTTTGCTAACAAAATTGTAGTATACCTGATAAAAATTGCCTAATAATTTCATTCCTAAATTCAGAGCTGGTTCTGCCACATACTCATTCTGTATTTGTCTTAATACTTCTTGTTATCACTGCTATTAAAGGGATACCATGAGTTCTGGTACAATCCACTATTGG
This sequence comes from Triturus cristatus, assembly GCF_964204655.1. Lineage (NCBI taxonomy): Eukaryota > Metazoa > Chordata > Amphibia > Caudata > Salamandridae > Triturus > Triturus cristatus. Next base: position 821,275,345 of record NC_140588.1, on the reverse strand, counting down.
GTAGCTATTCCCATTGGCAAGCAAATTGTAAATATATTCTGTGTTTTTTTGTGGGCCTGTTTGTGGAAACACTGTCTCTAATTGTGCTATTATCTGTGCTATCCAAAATGGCATTTGTTCACGTTTAGTGGGCAATCTTCCCATAAATGCGTTCAGTGTTTGTGGGGTAATTTTAGTTGTAGTTCCTTGTAGTTGACCTGCTGGGGTAATTTTAGTTGGTTGAAGAGTGAGCGTTCTAATAAGGAACTGTGTCAGATTTCTGTAAAGTCTTATTATTTCCTTGTGAAGTGGACCTAAGTCTGCTATTGGCAATGTGTGAATGTCTGAAAGAGGCATGTAAACCACTAGGACCGGCCAAGTCGCTCCATCTCTTCTGAGTGGACCAAGTCTTACTTCATCTGCGGTGTGTGGGAGGGATCCTTTAAAGCAGTTTAACTTCAATGTCCTCGTATGGACAATATTCTTCTGGTGTTCCATCCAGGGTGTAAGTATGAAATGTATTTGTGCACGCATCTACAGGTGGGAATTTAACCCATTAAAAGCATACAAAAGATACAGTTTATGAGTCTGTCAACACCCCCAACCAACATGGTCAGACTGAACTGTTGTATTCTGTTGTATTCAGTATCGCGGTAGCCTCAGATGGAGCTACCTACCCAGAAGAATTGAGGTTTTGAGACATTTCTGCAATTTTAAAGGATATCTTGCAAATTGTATATTTTTAAGTATTGTATGTTGGATACTTATCATGTTGGTCTTGTTTTGGATATATGAAACCATTTGATATTTTTCTAAACTAATTTGGTGTCCTTTTTTAGTATTTTCACTGTATTACTGTTGGTTATGTGCAAATGCTTTACACACTGCTTCTGAGATAAGCCTGCCTGCTCATGCCAAGCTACCAAGGGGGTGAGCAGGGGTTATTTTAGGAGTGTAACTCCCTTATCCTGACTAGAATGAAGGGTCCTTACTTGGAGAAAGGTGCTAACCATTGCCAACTAGAGACTCCCATTTCTAACATGTGCTCTTCCTGATTTTGTGCTCACAAGACTTGCTTTTTTGTTTCTAAACCTCCTTGTTTGGGTCTGTGTATGCCTAATCTCCTTGTTTCTGGTCCTCCTGAGTCATCTTGGTTCTTTCAACATGTCTTCTCCTAGCTCTTTCTCTTTCTCCCTGATCCTCGTCACACTTGTCCCCTTGACCTGCTCACTTTGATCCTTCCCACCCTGCTCATCTTATTCCTAGTGCATCAATTCCTGGAGCCACTGTCCACCTAGGTCTATCTGGCCCCTCATGTCCTTCTCCTATTTGTCTGGCTGTTTTTTTATCATCCTCATCTTCCTGGCCCTTTACCTTGTCCTCATGGCCCTTCTGGCACTGCACTCAATGGTCTGGGCCCTCTTGGCCCTAGTTCTCTTTGTCTGGGTCCTTCTGAGTCTCATTATTTTGGTCTTGGTGCTCCTTGACATCCAGGTCCAGTCCCCTTAGTCCTTGTGGCTCTGGCTGTTATGGTCTTCCTGATCTTCCTTACACTGTTCCTGCTAGCCCCAGTTTATGATCTTTTTGCTCCACGGTGTACTCTTGGCCACATGCCCATAGTAATCTCGTTATGAAAGTATTGGTCCTTTTGGCCCTGATCACATTTCCTGGTTCTTCTAACTTTGAACCTGCTAACCCTTGTACTGCAGCTCCTTGTCCATCTGGCTTCTCATGTCCTGGCCCTCTTAATCTTTGTCCTTCTGGTTTGGTCTGTCTTGGTCCTAATGGATCATTTCCTTGACCCTATAGTCCTACTAGTATTGCAGTGATTGATCCTGGCCCTCATTATCCAGGCTATCTATGTTTGACTCATCCTGAGCCTGGTCATTTTTGCCCTGGTTCTCCTGGTCACCACTGTCTAGTCTCCTTGCTCTGCCACACTTGCTCTGTCCAACTTGGCAATCCAGGCCCTGGTCCACTTAGTTGTATTTTTCATGGCCCTCTTAGCCCTGCTTCCTTTTATTTCACCTAGTCCTCCTTGCTCTGGTCTTCTGGGTGCCCTTGGTACTGGTTCCTATGAGAAATTGGGTTATTGATTGAGGGGGATGTTAACCCTGCTCAAGCAGCAAACACAATCCCCACTAGGGTGAACCCCAAAAGTGACTAAGCTAAACTATGCTTAACTCTCTGGTAGCTTGGCACATAGAAGTTAGGCTTAACTTAGAGGCAATGCGTAAATATTTATGCAGCCAACAGATAGTAAATGGGTGAAGGGTGCAGGTCTAGTCTTCTAATTCACTAAACAGGGCCGGCCTCAAGCAGCAGGGCAGCAGGGCAACAGCATTGGCATTAGTTGCTGGCGGTTGCTGTAGGTTGAAGATTCGGGTATACCAGAGCTACGCTCAGGCTGTCGTAGGGAAGATCTCGATACAAATGGGCCCGTTTGCAGTTATGAATAGTCCAAAACTTCCCAATGTTTCCTTTCCCAACTGATGCCACACCGATGGTCTAGGACCTGAGGGGCACCTCTTGAGCATCAGGAAAGCACCCAAGCAGTAGCCAGCAGACTCAAGTTGCAGGTCCAGGCAGCAAGTCAGCTAGGCAGATGCATAGTGGCCTCCTGAGCTTGTTATGTCCCAGGAGCTCAGAACATGAGGTTGGTCAGCTGACTCTTTGTGTCATTTCAGCCTGACACGAATGGTGTAGGTCCAGTCTTATTTCTCACAAAGCAGGGCAGGTCTCAAGCGGCAGGGCAGGAGGGCATCCTTCTTCTGGAGCATCCACAGGTCCAGGAGTCCACTAAAGAGATGCTATGAGGATGCTATTTTTTATATCTGTTGTCCGCTTTAAAGAGGGAAGAGCTTCTGGAGTTTCCCCCATACAGATGTGTCTGGAATTTCCTGCCTCTGTGCCATGGTCCCACTTTGTCTGGGGACGCAATGGGCTAGTGTGAAGTTCTTAGTATATGACCTGAACCAGTGCATATGAAGTGCAAGTGTGGTAGGTAACAGCTTTGCCCCCCATTAAGCCTGAAGGGTTCACCTACCAATATCCAAATCCTTTATTGTGATGAGGTCAGGAAGCAATACACAGGGGATAAGTGCCAACTAGACCTAGTCACGTGACAGAGGAATAGGCTGCAGGCATCAAATGGTAAGGAAGAGAAAATGTAAACTTTCTAAAAGTGGCATTTTCAGAAGTATGACTTAAAATCCGACTTTACCATTAAAAAGGGTTTAAAATTACAATTATGCAGACACCAAAATCCTACCTGCTCCTAATCAAAAGTTGTCACTTATTAAATGCAAAAGGATAGCTCAATGCTATCCTATGGTAAAAGTAGGCCTCACAATGATGAAAAATGAATTTAAGATATTTCACTTCCTGGTAAATAAAACTGTAAACATGATGTCCCTTGCGGAGGACAAAGCAACATTAAAGGAGAGGGCACAAGGCTGGTTTTTCATACAGAGCTACTCCAGATGCTCCCCCCAACCATACCCAGATGCAGGCTTCTCTATAGAAAAGAAGGAAAAATAACTGCATCTGAGGCTGGGCATTCTTCCATCAATGCTGCATCTGCAGCCATGGACACCGCCACAGTCAACAATACAGTGCGGATTAGGCAGAGAAGCAAAATACGACATGCTACACCTATTGTGCATATGCAAGATGTTAAGACAAGGCACGAAGACTCATACTAAGACCTGCCCTGAAGAAAAAAACAGATCAGAACATGCGGACAGTCTATGAAAGCATGCTTTGAAGGAGGAAATATCCTACTAGCCTGTTGCCTGGTTTGATTCATGGGCGCAGTAGGAACAAAGCTAAGCACCAGCACTTAGTTGACTTATTGGGCATAGATCCTTGGTCTCTGCCTCCGCCAAAATGTACTACAAATGCTGGCATATGACTAAAGGTTTTAAGATGGGGAATTTGGATATTGCTGGTTAACATACACCAAGTACAAAATTAACTGCAATCTCGGGCGCTGTAGGAGCAAAGCTAAACACCAGCACTTAGCTGACTTACTGGACATAAATCATCAGTCTCTGCTTTTGCTAAAATGATCTACAAATGCTGGCATATGACTAAAGGTTTTAATATGGGCAATTTGGATATTGCTGGTTTACATACACAAAGTACAAATCAAACTGCAATCTCTGGCATACGACTAAAGGTTTTAATATAGACAATTTGTATATTGTTTTTGTACACAATGGCCTTTTTCTAGGGTTAAACAATGGTTTTATGAATCTGGCGAACATTTAACACAGCTGTTTCATTGTGCAATGGTTTTAAGTTATCATGCAAATAAAGATTTTTTTACTTACTTACTACCAGGACATGGAAAAATCGTAAAAGTACTGTTGCAGGGATTCTGCTCAGGAACAGAACTATGCTTGGGACCATATAACATCAGTAGTTAGTGACTGGGGGCCATATGTAGGAAGCCCAATACCGGTTGGTAACGGCCGATTTTCGGTAAATATCCCGTTACCGACCAGTATTCAAGCTTTTGGTATGTAGGGGGTCACATTTCAGGATTCGGTAATTTACTGAATCGGTAAAATTACCGATACGGTAATTTTACCGATTCGGTAAATACCGAATCCTGAAATGATATGTCGGGGGAGTGTGTGGTTGTTGTGGGGATTCGTTATTTACCACCAACTAAAAGTTGGTGGTAAATGACGAATAGCTGTAAAAAAGCATTTTTTTGCACTTTGAAGTGTGCAATGTGGCAGACATACATGCCCTTAGGGCATGTATGTGTGCCACATGTGCACACATGCAGGAATCAGGGGTGCAACAGGGTGTCACTGTGACACCCTGCCACCCTTGATTGTGCTCCCCCATTACCGAATCAGTATTTACCGATTCGGTAATGGTAACTGGCTTCCCATTGATTCCTATGGGCCTCCTGGCCCAAAGGAATCAATGGGAACCCAGTTACCATTACCGAATCGGTAAATACCGATTCTAAATTACCGACCCAATCCGAATCGGCAAATATTACCGATGGATTACCTACATATCATTTACCACTTCATAAATACTGAATCGGTAAAATTCGGTATTTATGAAGTGGTAAATGTTAGGCTACCTACATATGACCCTGAGTCTCCATACCATCTCAGTATCATGAGCCTGAGTCTGACTAGCCATAGTGTTTCACTTGCCCTTCTACTCATAACCAGAGGAAAAAGTGAATTGAACCCCAGAACACAACCCTCCGACCCTCTCATGGATCGTGGTGACAAGACAATCCCTTTCACTCACACACTCGTCCTCGTCCACAATATGATATGAAAGAGACACAAATGAAGTTTGAAATGTTTATTTCAACTATTGTGCTCCAAAATGTAGTATATGTGTCACAATTAGAAAACAACTGCCTAGCAAAAATACCATCAGTATTGTCAATATACCATATATTATGAAAATGGATGTCATATTATAAAACAGCACATCCTAACCTCCATCTCCTTCTACAGAAGCAAACTGATTATACAGGAAAGATCTCCGTGTTTAGTAGAGGACCCTGTACCTTAGGCTACACAGATGAATGCATTACAACTCAGATACTGCTATGATGTTTTCTGAAGAAATATCATACTCTCTCTTTGTGTTGTGAATACATATATGACAAGGTTCACATGTTCTTCAACAATAGCTGCATTTCTGTGTTGTGTCGAGGTGGGACTGCCTGACCAGAAAAAAAATAACAAGGGGCATTGTTGCTTGACCTTGTCTGCTGTTCAGACTAAATCCCAGGAAAATTCAGAACAAGAAAACAACTGCAGGTTCTGTGTGAAAATATAATGTGGCACAGAAGCAAACATGATTATGTAGTTATGTGTGCCAAGCTAATGTGGCCTGTGTTGTGCACAGCGAGGGTCACATAGTGAAAACTGCAATAAGCCCTGTGTGAAACACATGAAAATATATGTTCCACATTTTACATACCATGCACCCTGCCCTCTTGGGCTGTTTAGGTCCTACTTTAGGGGTGACCTACTTCCATAAACAGAAAGGTTTAGTCCTGGCAGAAGGTTTATTTTGCCAAGTTGAAATCACAGTTTAAAACTGCACACAAAGGCTGCAATAGCAGGACTGGGACATTCTTAAAAAGCTACTCAAGTGACTGCCACAATAAGTACTGCAGACCCATTAGTAGCATTTAATTTACTGTGCCTGGGTATCCGTAGTACCACTTTACTAGGGACTTATAGGTAACTTAAATGTGCCAAGTTGCTATATACCAATTTTACCATGTTTATGTGAGAGACCACATGCACTTTGGCACTGGTAGCAGTGGTAAAGTACACAGAATTCTAAAAGCCAACAAAAATGGGTTCAGAAAATAGGAAGGTTAAAGAAAAAGATTGGGCATGATGCTACAGAGAGGACAAAGTCCCTAAGTCCTTTGAAATATATGTATTTGAAATGTAATTAATAATGTTACATGAAAATTTATGCATTAACGTGGCAGGGGAAGAATAGCCTAAAATGTCGTATTATGAAATGATTAATTAGGATGTATCCAACTAACGTTTAATGTTTGTGATTTGAATCAATGATGTGCAAATGCATTTATACTGAGACGTTTATATTTCAGCTTTTATTCATGCTTTAAGCATTTGCATTTATTTAATGTGTATAAAGGTGCACACCTCTTCTGTAACTCTGTGCACATGTTAACTTAGCAAAACGAGGACGCAAGAAAAATTTGGTTCAGTTGCTGTTCACATTAGGACTTAAAATACATTTCATGTTTAACCTTCAAGTATGTAATATATGCCTCTGAGTTGTTTCTATGGGAAAGGAATGGCCAAGGACGAGAAGAGATAATAGGCAATCTGGCTGAGAAAAGATGCTGAGGTATCCAGTTGTACCAGAGCTATGGAAATGTCCCAAGCCACATGAGAGTGTCACATCATTGGCTGATGATATCATGTGCTGTTTTTTAGTTAGGGAGAGAGTCCATCTTAGGTTTCTATGGGGAGCAGACTTATGCTATTGCATGAGTGGATATAAGCTGCTTGACTCATCATCAGAGTATCTTCCAATGAAGATTCTGATGGTTGCTAACTTCGGGGCATATCAACAACAACCAGTGATAATTATCGCTAAGCGCACTTAGCGCTAGGATAATGATCGCCGGCTAGCGTGGATTTTTATCGCTGCGATAGCGTGCTATTAGCAACGCTTATCTCAAAAGCGATAAAAATCCTAGCGATAACTGCCTAACGTGAGATTATCGCTGGAAACCCAGCGATAATCTCACGAAATGTGGCGTTAGCTTGTTGATAGGGACTCACAAATGTAGCCATGATATCCTCCTTCCATAGGATTTCATGGCTAAGTCAGTCCTGAAGCAGGCGTAAGGAAAGTAGCGATAACAGGGGTTATCCCTACTTTTCCTGCCGCTATGCTTCATAGCGTGGGGCTTGATGATAGGACATTTCTCCTGTCATGTCATGTCAGGAACGCCCACTTTGCATCTCATTAGAGATGCAAAGCTGGGCATTAAGATTTCGTACGCTAAAGCAAGGTTTCACACGTTAGCGTGACCTTGCTAATTAGGCGATAAAATTATCGCCGCTTTTCTGCCGAAAACGTCCTCAAAAGCGGCAATAATTTTCTATCGCCTCATTGTTGATATGCCCCTTTATTCTTTCCTTATTTGATTATGTACTTAATCAACTGCTTTTAGTGTAGGGTTGCCCTTATTAAGTTAGGGTAGGGAAAGGTCTGTTACTCATTCTCGTTAAAGAGAATCATCTCATGCAATTTATCCTTAATCTCTTTTTACTGTGTCATATTTGTAGAGTTAGTTATTTGCTTTGTTCTATATAGGGTACAACTCTTAATGAGATTGTGACTTACTCTGATCTTCCTGTACCTTTATTTGATTTTATTGAGAATGATCTACATTGATTTGTTTCGGAACTTATAACTAAACCTACTGAACTCAGATGAAAGAGTTGAGTTAATATAATAAATGTGGTTGCCCTGTCCTAAATTGTCGACCAATGATGTCAATCCTTTCACCTCTCACTCTACTAGAAAGACCTATCCCCTGTGGAGAGAATTGTGTGAAAGGGCTTGGAGTTTAACATTGTCATGCAATGCTGATGCCCTTGTCGCTCTATGTGCCTTTCTCTTATACAATGCTTTGATGCGTCTGTCGCTTTATGTACAAGCCTGGGAAAACCACCCCTATCACATCAGCTCCATCCACTCCAGCTTAGAACTCCGCAATAAACTGAAAACATGAGTCTTTTAATAGGCCCCAGAGAGGGCTGCACATCTCTTTCTATAGGTGCCAGGCCACTCTCGTGGGTGATATGTGTGCCATACAAATAAGTATAACATGACATTGCTCTCATATGTTGCTATGATGCCTGTCCGTGTATGTACAATGCTCTCATACAACACTCTGACGCATTTGCCAGTCTTCAAATAATGCTCTAATTCAATGCTAAGAATTAACATGATGGACTGGTAACAGAGTTTAGAACCTGGAGCAAAAAATAAACCCCAAATCCGCTCATCCTCTTGTTGTAATTTACAAACTAGCAAGAATTTTGGTATCTGAGGTAGTTAGATATGTGGTCTGTAGTACATCAAAGTTCATTACATCAATGGTATTTCTTAATCAGTAAGTATCTGGTAGACTGGACAATCTCACACATGAATGTTTAGTGTAGATTTTGTATTGCTAATTACAAATACAGTGGGCAAAACGCTGTCTCCTTAATGTCATTTTATAATTATGAAAATCGGAACTTAACATGATGCATGTTAAACCAGATGTAAATAGATAGATAAGATAAAAATGATAATCTATATTGTGCCCTCTGTGTTATGGCGCATACTTAGAGATTAATCTTAGTGTTAGATTTGATATATTGAGCGTTATATCTATGTGTATGGGGAACACTTTTTTATTGGTATTCTGTATAATTATCAACAACATTAATGAATTGAATTCTTCTGCGAAACATGTTAGCTGTTTTATATCTGTGTATCAAAATGCGCACAAATTTCCTTAAAAAATATGTGTCCTGGCACTTATATGACTATGCTGTTAAAACATGCAAGAGTGGTAAAGAAGAAGAGAAAAGTACATATTTATACTTACATCTGGAGGTGAAATAGATATGACTTCAGCTGTTTTTTAAACCTAGAGAGATTTGACTGAGCTCTCCACTCTAATGGCATAAAAATCCATGCCTTCTTGGTGATTACAGAAAAAATTCACCCTGCTATTATGGCCTATTTAAACCTGGGAAAGACAAACTGAAACTGTGTTATAATTGTAAAAGTCCTAGAGGGGGTGGGCCCGATTCACAGAACTAACTTAAGACAAAATCCTAAACTTACTACCATTTTCGTATTCACAGAATGCACTTACTCATTTTGGTATTCACAGAAGACACTTACTCACTTCGGTATTCACAGAAGTTAGGAGTCCTAACTTTAGGACTCCTAAATGCCTTCTGTGAATCCCTAAAGTCTTAAAATTAGGATTTTTCTCAGTTTAGGAGTCCTAAAGTTAGGACTCCTAACTTTACTACTACTAAACTGAGAAAAATCCGAATTTTAAGGCTTTCGGTATTCACAGAAGGCATTTAGGAGTCCTAAAGTTAGGAGTCCTAACTTTACTACTACTAAATTGAGAAAAATCCTAATTTTAAGATTTTCGGTATTCACAGAAGGTATTTAGGAGTCCTAAAGTTAGGAGTCCTAACTATACTACTACTAAACAGCGAAAAATCCTAATTTTAAGGCTTTCGGTATTCACAGAAGGCATTTAGGAGTCCTAAAGTTAGGACTCCTAACTTCTGTGAATACCGAAATGAGTAAGTGCCTTCTGTGAATACCAAAATGAGTAGGTGCCTTCTGTGAATACCAAAATGGTAGTAAGTTTAGGATTTTGTCTTAAGTTAGTTCTGTGAATCGGGCCCGGTGTATTTAGAAAATGAGGAGGTTATATAATCATTCTTTCTCTCACTGGAAATCTCATTATGGCATAAGCGGAGGGCTTTTTTAGGCATCGGTTGCAAACTGGGACCCAGCGGAGGTTACGTAAATGATGAGAGACTGATGTTCTCCAGTCGCGGCCTGTGCAGGTAGGGGCAGTGGGGCCGGGTTGGGGGGATTCAACAGATGACCATGAGGGAAAATTAAATAAATATTTATTTTCCCTCCTCATCGTCTGTCTCAATCCCCCACCACCTTCCCCCACCACTCTTACCTGCATAGCCCACGGCTGATGTTCTCCAACTCAGAACCAGCACTAATTTGATTGCTGTTCTGGGCTATTCTGACTGCTGTGTTCTCAAAAATCCCTGACATTTTACAGTGAATGTTGACTTCACAATCGTAATGCCAGTACACCATTGTTGAATCCCAGTTAAAGCAGCCTAGCTGCAGCTTTTTGAATAAAGAGTAATATAAAGATTGAAAAGTGTAGCGCTCGGTGCTAAACCGATGGGGACCCTGACCGTAGTCATTTTTTGGCAGATTATTCCACAAAACGCATATTGATTGTTTTTATGGAGGAATCTGAGTCCATTTATGAAAATATGATGGAATTGGAAGGTTTTTAGATTTGAATGACCAATAAAGGATCTACCGAAGACTTCCAGATATGAAATTGTCCTATGAATAATAACTGATCAATAAATACATTTCATCAAATTAACTTTAGTTTACTACAGACCTGTTATCTAACTACTGTACAAACTAGAGTTCATCCAACGCTGTGCTGCCTCGGTCACTCAGAGTACAACACTCTCTTACCTTTGTAGATCAACGTGCGTCAAAAAAAATTATACCTCCGATTACCCGACTTTTGTCTCTGACCTTTTGATTCAACCAATATATTCATTCTGAAATCGAGAGCCAAGTCCTGCCATGTTCCTATATATTTAGTTTTCATTCATTCTCTTGTTGCTACCTGACCCCTAACCTATTATGTTACTTCTGATTTCTCTTCTTCCATTTAATGTTCATACAAATGCTTTTTTTTGTGCAAATTCTGCTAATTTTACGGTGACTGTTGACTTCATGATTCTAACGTCATTACCCCATTGTAGAAATCCAGTATGAGCAGAGCTTGTGCTTTAGGACAATACAAAAACACATTAAAAATGTATCCTTCTGATTCAATAAAATGACAGTGTTTAATCAAATAGCACAATACAGACAGAACTTAAATGTATTGGCATAATACAATTAAGTAGTTTTATTAGGTGGTTAAATGGTTAACTTTACTCATCAAACAGTTATTTTAATGTAAGGTCAATAAAGTCTGTATAACAAGAGGAATTTTCTTTTTTCATGTAAATATAATTACTTCTAAGAAACAACAGATATATACCCTAGATGTTTTTGTTTCCAGGAAGTAAGCCTCACCATCGGATACGTGAGAAAATGTTGGACCACTTTGCCAAAGCGCCCATGTTGCAAGGACGAGTGATAACTTTAGAGGATGGTAAGTTATATAGAGACTTTTCTCACAGTTACTCTTTTAGATGACCACAGTTATTGGATATTGCAGCACATAAAACTTGCATTGATGAGAGTAATTAGACATTGATAAATCCAATAAGTGTGTCTCATAACTAAATTTGTCTTATCATCGTATATTGATACATTTGCATGTGTGGGTTATTGTGGATGGTGAGTAGATGAATGCATGCTTCAACTCATGAACCTATCCCTCTATCTGACCTTGTACTCAATAACTTTACCCATTCACGTGGTCACTTGTACCCTCACTTATTTATCCATTCATCCAGCCATTAATTAATTTTTGCATTTGCCAACCATCCACAATGCTGCACACGGTCATCAATCACCGAAAAGGCTTTTTCTATTGACTTATTTTTTAATCTCCATCTGAGGAAAAAAAAATAAGCTGATATGTTTTGCAATATCTTCCGTCTTCCAAAACATTAAAGAGAAAATTAATTACATTTATACGATCTGTTTTATGCGATTTAAATTTATCCTCAAGGAATATGTTTATAAAGAAGTTTTATCTTATCTGCTATTGTTCTTGTATAATGAGTATATAAACAAATAAGCAATAAAGAAAAGTGAATGTGAATTGAACCTAAGATTCTGAATTTACAGAATCTTACCACTCTATTACCTCATGCTCCTGCAGGATAGGCACTTCACCAATTGCTTTGAACCCCATCCCACAAGTGCTCTGAAGTAATAGAAAGGTGGAATACCAAACAAAAATAAATAAATGAACTGCATTAAAAAAGGGTTTCAGTGGTGACCCAACAATTTAGTTCAACCTGTTAATCTCACAGCTAGTTTAAGTATCTGAGCGCCTGTCCGTGCATAAAGACACAGGTTGTGTTAAAGGCTTATATAAAAGATAGCTTTAGCACAACAGTCATCAGTGAAAAAATGGGTAGGAGTGTGCATTCAGGAACAAATTGTATTAGTTGGTTTCTTAAATGGTGGAGCTGAAAAAATGTAATGAAGAAAATGGATGCTCGCATGTGTCACAACCTGCATGGAATGCAGTAATCTTAGATGGACCAGGTGTTTATTTATCTACAGAGAGTCTTACGCAGATGGGAAAATTACAGACTCTTCGATGTTCCTTTTTTTGTTGGTCATTAGGCACCACACACCACGTGTTTAATCAAGTGAGACATATTTTATCTAGGGGCACTTGGCATAAAAGTTGGAACCACCAGAGAATTGTATATAAGCTTTTTCTGGTAAATGCTGACACTAAACATGACTGGCAGTCCATCTACCAAAATAAGTTCTTTTGGACTGATCGACAATGTGACTGAGATTGCCAGGAAAGTCTGAGATTGCACTAAACTGATTTCTGGCTCCAATGGAAGAGATGCACTTTTCAGCACTTCTCTGTATTTACAGCCAGCCACATCCAAAAGCAACATGTTTGTTAGAAGTAGAAACATGAAAATGGGAATGGGATAAAAGAGAAAACAGAGACACTGAATTTTGCCACTCTGAATCCTCTCTCCATGGGATGCTGATTTCCACTGCTTAACCCCTTGGCTGCGGCAGGAATTCCGCCGCAGCGCTGGGGGGGGGTTTGGGGGCACTACGGTGGCGCCGTGCGCATGACGGAACCACTCCGTCATGAGTCACGGTTGAGCTGTGCTCATGACGGAGTGGTTCCGTCATGACTCCGCCCACGGCGCTAATCGCCCGCACAGGCGGGGAATTAGCGCCGCGTGGGCGGAGCGGCCGACAACGGCCGCAGCATGACGGAACCACTCCGTCATGAGCACACGGCACCCGTGGCTCATGACGGAGTGGTTCCGTCATGAGCAGGGAAGGGGTTAAAGGGCATACCTAACAACAAGATTAGTATGTTTAGTTTCTGCTTCCTGTTTTAGTAAATATACGCTCTCTGGTTCTGATATTTATTACATTTTGTATTTTCTTAAAACTGCAATATAGGAACTGCTCATCAGCATTACATAGTTCACACAGATACTTTCAGTAATGGGGTTATTAATTTGGGATGTCGGACCCCTTCCAACTTAATAAACCAACTCAGGTTTGGTCTAAAAACAGTTCTGAGAGAATTTATGATGAATTTCTGGTAGCTATGGCATAAGCAGCAGAACATTCCAAAAGAAGTCTTTGATAACTTCAAGCCAAAAACGTTCAAGTAAAGAAAACAACACAATAAAATTCCTTAAACAAGTTAGAAACATAGATATACATTGAGTGAGCAAAAAAAAAAAAGATCATCAACAGAGGCAAAGGAGAACCAGAGACATACATCTTTAAGGCTTTAGGGCACAAAGCAATTAAGAAAGGTAAAGTGGCAATCAAAAGTCACTTATGGTTCAACTGACTGCAATAGAGCAAACTCAATTTGCAGCCTATAATTGGTAGTTCTTTTCCTTGATCAATAGGTGCTTACATTTGGTCAAAGAAAATTTATATAAATCCATCTCCAGTGCTCAGTATTGCAACACCCATTTTCTTTCCTGTCTTTTCGAATTTTGATTTTCCTCTATGAGTGCCTCTCTGGACGGCGCAGAGGTTTTTTTTTTCCTTTGGAAAGTAGTGCTCTTAAGAGGAGCCAGTGATGTAAAGGTTGAATTTAGACAGTTTACATATTCTTGCGAAACGAGCTCAGGCTCACAAGAAAGTGAAGGCTGAGCTTGTTCTAGATGCTAGGTAAGTAGATCACTATCAATTGTGTTCTAGGTGCGAGATCAGGTTGTACTCTCTGGGGCTGCACTGGTTGAAATGTTAGAAAGATACTGATTTCAATGAAAACTGCATGGTGGTCTGTCCAGATCAGCAGCAGGACATCCTTAACCTCAATTTGGGGATTACTCAAAAAAGTTCCATCCAGAGTGTGGCCTGCCTGATAGTTGGAAGATAATGATTTCAATGAAAACTGCATGGTGGTCCGAACAGTTGAGTGGAAGGACTTCCTTAACATCAATTTGGGGATTACTCAAAAACATTCCATCCAGAGTGTGACCTGCCTGATGTGTGAAATTATGAATAAGTTGTGAAAAGCCTAAGAGAGTCATGATTTTGAGAAATTCCATTGTATCTTTATCCATGGTGGCCTCAAAATTCAAATGAAAATTTCCTAGGATGGAGAAATCCCTGGCAGTTATATGTGCTTCCAGCTATGAGCCAAAACACTTTTAAAAACTGCTCCTTGAACCAGGTGGGGGGTATACAAGCATACCAATAAATGATTGATATTGTAAGTTCAATCTTCAACACAAGTGCTTTGCAAACTTGAGACGAAACAGTGTCTAGTGCAGCCACAAAGCATTCACAATAAAGGTATGGCTAAGCAACCTCTCTTCAGGGATCTGTCCAATCTGTGAATCGAAAATCCTGAGGAGACATCGACTATCATGTCAGGAATTGAAGACACGTATGCCCTAGTTTTAGTTATAAAAACCAAATCAAGATGATGACTCTCAATAAAGTCAGGCAGTTCAAACTGGTGTTTAACTAAGGATTGAGCGTATAAAAGTGCACAGCGTATTTTAGAGGTTGAGCACTTTGAGGGAGGAGGAATGGCTAAAAACCGCTTCTTCGATGGTAGGGCCTTAGTGGGGGACTCATAGTCTTTTATAATAAAGCCACAGTAATGGCATGTTGAATTAGTCATAGGAGGAAGTACTGCAACATTAAAACAAACACAGCCAGACACTTGGTCTATGGGGTTTAAGAGCAAAGTTCCTTACCAGAGTAGAATGTTTTGATTGTAGGATTTGGGACAAAATCGCCAGGGGTCCTGATGCTCAGCACGATCCGGGCGAAGAGGAGCTTGCCTTTGGTGTGCCAGCGCATGCTCGCTTGGCGCGTCCACTGCGCAGATGCGCTGACAAAGGATTTAAATATTCTTCCATGTGAGGAGAATTATCAATCGCCGGTGCTTTGCGTGCTGTGTCAACACAAACCATGAAAACAATAAAAAAATGGAAGTGCTCCTTTTAAATATGGTGCCCAGAATAGTAGAGCAAGGCACTTCCACGAACCGGCACAAAATGCCTACAAGGAAAGCAATGCTGAGTATAGTGGGGGAGTCCTAATAGATCTCATCAGAGCTGCACAGAGACTCTGATGATGGATTTAAATAATCCTCCACGTGAGGGGGGTGTCAAACACAAGTGCTTTGCAGCGCAATCAACAGATTGGAAAACTTAAAGGTACAAAACTAGGGTCCAGCAACACAGCAGACCTTCACAGGTTCACAGGTTCACAATTAAAACATTTAAAATAAAAAAAATAAAAATCTCTGTATTTAACTTTAGGCTCCTAAGACTCTTCCACAGGGAAAACAAATATTCGCCAAGGTTTTTGGACATTCTGGTTACAACACCCCAAAAGTGGCAATATAGTTTTTCAATTGTTGCATCACGATGCTATGAATCACAAGCAAACTTACACAGAAACTTAAAAATGGGCACTACCATTTACATTATGAGACTTCAATGGTGTCATGGAAAATGTAGTTTGTGCTCAGGAAGCATAAGTAACATTGGCAACCCTCAGAACCAGATATGCTGCACCGTTGCGCAATAAAAAACTACAAACAGGCAAATCTCAGGATGAGTGAATAAAATCAATGGCCATGGTCAAACCACCCCACGTTCTGAATGAGGGCCAGCCCTATAAATACAAAATCAAAACCACTATGGAACATAATGGAAGCAGAAGAGTACAGCCATTTTCAGTGATATCCGCAGATGAATAATCAACCCTTATGCCAGCTAAAAAATAAAACCTTGAGCAGAGTGCATTACTGGTCTCATTGCACCATTGAGTAGAATACTTCTGTTGATGCATCACAAACCCAGAGTAATAAATTAGGCTTCACCAGAATGTCACGTAACCCATGAAAACCACCCAGTTATCCCTAGGGGTGAACAAGAAGGCTGTGGTATGTGAAGAGAAGGTCAATCATGAATAAACACAGCACTCAGATGGGCTTCAAATGGAGAAGGAAGAGAGTCTGAAGAGTCAAATTTTCTACAGAACTTGCCACAGGCTATTATTTTTAAACCCCTCATGTCTACCACAAAGCAAATGTCCTGAAACAGGTAGGAAAACCCACTGTGACTTTATCTCTGCATACCCACACCCGTTATGATGAACATACTGATGTAACAAGACAAAATTCCTTTGTATTCTATCTCTGTTGGTCAGGTAGCCTGATGATAAAACTAAAACAGTGTTCATATGTTGATAATTGCTATAATAATCCACTTTGATTCTAGAGTATTTTACAGAAATTACTTGCTGTCCTATGAAGCTTGCAGCTAAGGTTTGTTTGCTTGGGGGGCGTGGCTTGCCGTGCTGCGGAATGGCCGCTCTGTGAGCGAGCTCCGCCATCCGCAACCACCACCACCTCATCAGGACTGCCAAAAGGACCTCCATCACAGACCGCCTTGACAACAACACACACAACAGCAAGGAGCTCTTCACCATCGTGAAAGAACTCTCCAACCCCAGCTCCAGTGCCACGACATCCCACCATCGCAAGCCCTGTGCGACTCCCTCGCCACCTTCTTTCACCGGAAAATCACTGACATCCTTGACAGTTTCAAACCCCGGACGACACCTGCAGACCTCGCCGCACCGGACCCACCGCACCCCACCGCCCTCGACACCCTGACAACCTGGGCCAACGTGAGCATCGAGGACACAATTAAGACCATGGGCACAATCCACTCCGGATCCCCGTCCGACCCTCTCCCGCACCACATCTTCAACAAAGCCAGTAACTCAATCGCACCCCACCTGCACAAAATCATCAACCTCTCCTTCGAGACCGCCACCTTCCCAGAGAACTGGAAGCGCGCAGAGATCAGCGCCCTACTGAAGATACCCAAGGCGGATCCGAGCGACCTCAAGAACCTCCGACCCATCTCCCTGCTTCCGTTCCCAGCAAAGGTCATTGAGAAGATAGTTAACACCCAGCTCACCCGTCACTTCGAAGACACCAACATCCTGGACCCATCCCAATCAGGATTCCGCAGCAACCACAGCACCGAGACCGCCCACATCGCCGCCACAGATGACATCAGGATCCTTCTAGACAACGGCGAGACGGCAGCCCTCATCCTCCTGGATCTCTCTGCCACCTTTGACACCGTCTGCCACCGCACACTACGCACGCGACTCCAAGACGCAGGGATCCGGGAGAAGGCCTTGGACTGGACCACCTCCTTCCTCTCCGGCAGAACTCAGAGAGTCCGCCTCCCCCCGTTCCGGTCCAATGCCTCCGAGATCATCTGCTGCGTCCCTCAAGGATCTTCCCTCAGCCCAACGCTGTTCAACGTCTACATGGCACCACTAGCACACATCGCGAGGCAGCACGACCTCAACATAATCTCCTACGCCGACGACACTCAGCTGATCCTCTCCCTCACCAAGGACCCTCTCACCGCCAAATCCAACCTCCACCAGGGAATGAAGGCCGTCGCCGACTGGAGGATAGCCACCATAAACTGAACACAGACAAGATGGAGATCCTCATCCTCGGGTCCAACCCCTCAGCATGGGATGACTCATGGTGGCCCACATCACTGGGGACCCCCCGGCCCCCACCAACCACGCACGCAACCTGGGAGTCATCCTCGACTCGAAACTCACCATGATCAAACAAGTCAACGCAGTCTCCTCCACCTGCTTCAACACCCTCCGCATGCTCCGCAAGATCTACAGATGGATCCTGACAAACACAAGGAAAACACTCACCCAGGCCCTAGTCAGCAGTAGACTCAACTACGGAAACGCCCTCTACGCTGGATCCTCGTCCAAGCTCATCAACAGACTGCAGAGAATCCAAAATGCCTCTGCATGCCTGATCCTTGACGTCCCGTACCGCGACCACATCACCCCCCACCTGAGGAACCTGCACTGGCTCCCCTTTGACAGGAGAATCTCCTTCAAGCTCCTGATCCACGCACACAAGGCACTCCACAAGACCGGACCAGCCTATCTCAACAATCGACTCTCCTTCTACATACCCAACAGGAAACTCCGCTCTGCTGACCACACCCTGGCCACGGTCCCGCACATCCGTAGAACAACTTCCGGAGGCAGATCCTTCTCCCACCGCGCCGCCAGGACCTGGAACACCCTCCCCCTCTACCTACGACAAACTGAAGACCTGCTAACCTTCAGGAGACAACTCGAGTCCTGGCTCTTCGACCAGTAGCAGCAGCACCCCCCCATCACCCACCCAGAGCCTTGTATGTAGTGTATGTAGTGCGCTTTACAAATTACATGATTGATTGATTGATTGAATTTCAGTTGGACACTAAAGAGCAACTGCTGCACATGGAAAAATGTTGGGCATCATCAGGGCTAAGAATGATGATTTGGAGGCGAGGTCTAGAAGGAATGACCTCTGCATTACGGGCATCCCGGAGACCACCACCATTTCCAAAATGGAGACCTTTGTTGCAGACCTCCTTCATGAGCTCTTCGACCCTCATTTGTCGTCAGTCTTTGTGGTGGAGAGAGCTCATAGGTCTCTGGGGCCGAAACCTCCTGTGGGTGTGACACCTAGATCAATCCTGGCCAAACTGTTGAATTATCAGGACAGAGATCCTATTTTGCGTTTGGCTAGGGGAAAAGGACAAATCTCCCATAGAAGTAACGCCATTTCATTTTATCCCGACTTCACTCCAGCGGTACAGATGGCGTGGTGGGAATTTCTTCCCGCCAAGCATATTCTCATGCAGGCGCAGATCCCTTACTTCCTACTTTATCCAGCTAAGCTGAAGGTTTCGCATGATGGCACTGCTCATCATTTCACTGATGCAAAATCTGCCTTGAAGTTCACCAAACATGTATGTGGTAAAAAGGCAAAAACCACAAGTGCTGCTGAGGGAACTTCGGCGGGCCATCTAAGTACAACGACTAATCCACTCCCACGCCTTTGCTCAATTTGACAAAATGCCGTAATGGGAGGAGATGGTGACAATCAGAAGTACTGGTTTATACATTCTTCCTCTTTATCGTTCCTGTGATTAGAAATGGGGTGTCTTGAGGCCCCGCGGCCCAGAGTATCCATGCTATTTTTTCTTGTAACTATTAAATGCCTGCTTCTCTGCAGTACTCCTGGCCACCCTGTGCAAATAAGGAAACTCGCCGGTACTACCTCGCCCTCATGGAAAATTTCCCTCTACTGTTTTGTGTGTTCTTGTATGTAAGGTTTGGGGTGGATATGCTGCAACCTGATTGGGAGATTGGAGTGGGTGGTGGGAGGTGGGTAGGTGTTATTTTACAGTTTACAGCCAGTATGTTGGTACATTGTAGGTCAGGACAGAAGATTGCTATTGGGTGTCACCACGTTATCTTACCCTGCACTGTTTATGTGAATACTTTATGCCAGACTACACACTAATACACTAAATTTTCTTACATGGAAAATTAGGGGGCTAAATGACAATAGGAAGGCCTGGTTGGTACATGCTTATCTATCCAGGCACAACATTGATGTATGTCTTTTGCAGAAAACCCATTTAAATGTCAAACCATCGCAAAGATTGCGACACAGTAGGTGCGGACAGGTATACTCATCTATTTATTCCAACTATGCTCGTGGTGTGGCCGTGCTGATAAGGAGGGGGGTGGACTGGCGGGAGGACCACACATTTGTTGATACAGAGGGGAGGTTTCTTCTCATACATGGCAAACTGGGAGGCGTATCTTTGGTCTTAGTAGCAGTATATGGTCCTAATGTTGCTTCACCAGAGTTCTTTCGCGGCATTTGGTCTAAGATCAGATCAACTGGTTGTATCACGATATTGTGGACTTTAATGCTATATTAGAAGATGTACTTGACAGACGGGGTACGGCTCGCTCCTTACACCCAAATGCTAGTGCTGCTCTGAAAGCTATTATGTCTGATGGTGAGCTGCTTGATGTCTGGCGCAGTCGCCACCCCTTACTCCGGGAGGGAACGTGCATTTCTAGTCACCACAGTGCCTGGTCTCGGCTGGACTTCTGGTTGGTCTCACGAGATATAGCTACCTGGACCTCAGAGGTACAGCATTTGGCACGCTCTCTATCAGACCATTCCCCCTGTCTGCTCAGGTTAAAAATCCCTGATGCGCCCCCCCATGCCTTCACTTGGCATCTGCCCCCATCTGCTCTTCTAGATGAGGCTTTCAAGGAAGAAATCCGTTCTGACATTACTGATTACTTCACTCTTAATGCTGGCTCAGTTGACACCGAGGCCTCACTGTGGGAGGCGTTTAAAGTTATTATTAGAGGTCAGTGCATTGCTAGGCATGTTGGAGTATTGAAAACTATTAGGGGTACAATCACTTCGTTAGAAGCCCAGATAAAAGACCTTGAAAACCAGTTTTATTCCACAAATAAACCAGGTACTGCTGCCCTTTTGAAAGCGAAACTGTTGGAATTTGCCGAGGAGTCCCAACGTGAGGTCAAATTCCTGGGTAAATACGCCGAAGTACGAAGGTATGGCGAGGGTGACAGGCCGGGCCACACACTGGCTGGTAGGATCCGTCCCTCTAGATCCACCATGTTTGTACATGAACTCTGTACCGCAGGTGAAGACGTCCTCAAGGGACAGACAGAAATTTTAGATGCCCTCTCGGCATTTTATACCAATCTCTACACTGCTACCCAACAGACATCCCTTGACAGATGCTTACTCTACTGCGCACTTGCTGTTGCTAGCGCTGCTGCTGGCGCTTTGCTTTTTAAAAATCCCGTTTTTTGTCTATTTGTTTTAATTTACCTTGCTGCACTTCTCCCTTGTTTTTAGCTGGGTCTTGCTCCCTCCTCATTCCGCACATAATTGGCTCCCGCACTGCCGTTTTGGCGGGCCTGGATCTCGGGGGTGGTTCACTGTGGGTGCCATTTTGGGTAGGGCTGTAATTGCAACTTTGGGCGCCATCTTGGAGCGTCCTCGCGCTCGCGCTGGGATTGGTGAGCCTACTTAAGGCGGACTCAGTTCTGAGCCGGCCTTGACAGATGCTTACTCTACTGCGCACTTGCTGTTGCTAGCGCTGCTGCTGGCGCTTTGCTTTTTAAAAATCCCGTTTTTTGTCTACTTGTTTTAATTTACCTTGCTGCACTTCTCCCTTGTTTTTAGCTGGGTCTTGCCCCCTCCTCATTCCGCACATAATTGGCTCCCTCACTGCCGTTTTGGCGGGCCTGGATCTCGGGGGTGGTTCACTGTGGGTGCCATTTTGGGTAGGGCTGTAATTGCAACTTTGGGCGCCATCTTGGAGCGTCCTCGCGCTCGCGCTGGGATTGGTGAGCCTACTTAAGGCGGACTCAGTTCTGAGCCGGCCTTGACAGATGCTTACTCTACTGCGCACTTGCTGTTGCTAGCGCTGCTGCTGGCGCTTTGCTTTTTAAAAATCCCGTTTTTTGTCTATTTGTTTTAATTTACCTTGCTGCACTTCTCCCTTGTTTTTAGCTGGGTCTTGCCCCCTCCTCATTCCGCACATAATTGGCTCCCTCACTGCCGTTTTGGCGGGCCTGGATCTCGGGGGTGGTTCACTGTGGGTGCCATTTTGGGTAGGGCTGTAATTGCAACTTTGGGCGCCATCTTGGAGCGTCCTCGCGCTCGCGCTGGGATTGGTGAGCCTACTTAAGGCGGACTCAGTTCTGAGCCGGCCTTGACAGATGCTTACTCTACTGCGCACTTGCTGTTGCTAGCGCTGCTGCTGGCGCTTTGCTTTTTAAAAATCCCGTTTTTTGTCTATTTGTTTTAATTTACCTTGCTGCACTTCTCCCTTGTTTTTAGCTGGGTCTTGCCCCCTCCTCATTCCGCACATAATTGGCTCCCGCACTGCCGTTTTGGCGGGCCTGGATCTCGGGGGTGGTTCACTGTGGGTGCCATTTTGGGTAGGGCTGTAATTGCAACTTTGGGCGCCATCTTGGAGCGTCCTCGCGCTCGCGCTGGGATTGGTGAGCCTACTTAAAGCTCCCCTCTCCCGCGCAGTGGGACGCGCAGGTGTGGACGCCGTCGCTTAGCCGGAGTCGTGCCAGAGTCCTGCCCGTCTGCGCTCGTCCGCGTCGAGGCAGCGCAAGGCTGGGCAGGCTCGGTTTCTCGTCGTGGTGTTGTATCGCCGATTCCGGTAGGTATGGTGTTTTACACACGGTCCGAGCTGCTGTCCATAAGGCGATTGTCCAGAGGAAGTGCCTGCAAGCCGGTGGACCCTCTAGTCGGCCCTTATAGCTGTGCCTGCAAAGGCTGGTCTCTTAAGAGCCCTACTAAAATCCGTTCCCTGGAAGATGCTATTCCTGTCACGCGACCGTGTGTTGCATCTCGAGATCTTCGTATTTGGTGCTTAAACATTAGGTCGCTGGTAAAACATCACCTGTCCATTTATGATCTGCTAGAGAAAGAGGACCCCGATGTCTTTCTAATGACAGAAACCTGGCTGCAGGATTCGGATTCTGCCATATTGAATCTTGCATTCCCTCAGAACTATACCGTCTTCACTTCCAATAGAACCACAAGAGGAGGTGGTATTGCCATGGCAGTCAAATCCTGTTTTCCAGCTGATTGGAAACCGTCGGGGCTACCTGCATGTGAAAGTGCTATTTTTAAAGTTGCTCTTTCCCACCAATTCACTTTCAGTGGTATGCTTATTTATCGTCCTCCGGGCAATGATTCTGTCTTCAGGTCCGCACTGGCCGATATGATCGGTCCTATAGCACTTGATTGTGCCAATTTTAACATCGTGGGGGACCTTAACATCCATTTTGATAATGGGTCATCCACTACGGTGAGCACTCTGCTGGCGAACCTCGAAGCTCTTCAACTCACTCAGCTCGTCACCCTTCCAACCCACTCAGGGGGCCATATTTTGGACCCCTTTTTTTCCACACTTGAGGGGGTAAGGTTGTCAGATCCGAAGCTGATGGGGTGGACTGATCATCTGCTTATAGAAGCCTTTTGTCCGGTTCACGATAAGCCTTTTAAAGCTGTTGACAGACCTATTCTAAAAAGGCCTTGGCATAAGCTTAGGCTTGAGGAGTTTTATAGCATACTGGAACAGAAACCTCTGAGCATCTTTTTTAATGTGGAACAAGGTTACCAACAGTTCTGCGCCTGGATCACCGATGCCTTGGACTCTCTCATACCTTTACGGTGGTCGAAAGGCCGGACAAAAACACCTAGTCCTTGGTATAATGACTCACTCGCAGAACTAAAAAAAGCCTGCCGAAAAACAGAGAGGGAATGGAGAAGATCCTACAGCCCTGCTCTGAAAACTCGGTATTTTACTGAGCTGAAGCTCTATCATAGAGCTATTTGCAGAACACGAGCCGCATTTTACGCTCAAGAATTTGCCACCAGCCCTAACCCTTCAAAACTGATTTTAAGATACTGAAGGATCTTATGAAAAACAGATCCACCTCAGAGGTGATTTGCACAGATTCCCACTGTGATAAGCTGGCCTCCTTTTTTGTGGAGAAAGTGGAAACAATCTACCAAAGCTTTGACACACTCCACCAGAACCGAGAGGTTACTGTCCCCGATACGTTGGGATATGAGACTCTTGCAATGCTACCTGAACTGACTACTGAGACCTTTGATAGGCTTAGCCTCAGGGTCAAGTCAGGTTCTCCCTCGGACCTGTTAAAGCCAGCCTTAATTAACACACTTTCCCCACTCTGCCGTGACCCCATATTGAATCTTATCAATATGTCATTGTCCAGCGGAATGGTACCCACGGCTTGGAAACAGGCAGTGGTTACTCCTATACTAAAAAAAGCCAACTCTGACCCCCGGCTGCCAGAGAATTATCGACCCATATCCCTGCTGCCTTGGATTGCCAAAGTAACAGAAGCCCATGTCAACTCTGTTCTGTCTGAGCATCTGGCTCGCAACCAGATATTGGATTCCAGTCAGAACGGCTTCCGGTCGGGACACAGTACCGAGACGGCATTACTTTACATCACGGAACATCTACGCCAGGTTCTGGATTCAGGTCGCACTGCAGCGCTTTTACTATTAGATCTAAGCGCTGCCTTCGATACTGTGTCCCACCATATACTGATCCAACGCTTACAGGAGGCGGGAGTGACTGATCTCGCTCTCCAGTGGTTTCGGTCTTTTCTATCAGATCGTTCTTTTAAAGTGGCCATACCACCTGGCCAATCTGCCACTTATCCCCTGGAGCTGGGGGTACCACAGGGATCCTCGTTGAGCCCTACTATGTTCAACCTCTATGTGAAACCGTTGGCTGGTGTCGTTAAACAGTGGGGTCTTACGATGGCCTCATATGCGGACGACACACAGCTAGCGGTGACACTTAGTGGAGACCCTGAGGTGGAGGCCCCCAAATTTCGAGCGGGTTTGTTGGCAGTAGCAAGCTGGCTTCGCACCAACTGCCTTCAGTTAAATGCCACCAAAACAGAGGTGTTGGTATTAGGGAAGCATGCTGAGCTATGGGGTAACCAGTGGTGGCCATCAGAGTTGGGGGTCACTCCCATTCCAGCTTCTGGAGTGAGAAATTTAGGCATCTGGTTGGACTCTGCGCTCACCTTCAAGGACCACACTAAGAAGGTGGCTGCCACGTGCTATGGCATTCTGCGGGGAATAAGGCCGGTCTTAAAGTATTTTGATCCCCCCACCAGACAGCTTGTGGTCCAGGCCTCTATACTATCTCGGCTGGACTACGGCAGTTCACTGCTGTTAGGGGTGAATCAAGAGGAGGCCTCTAGGCTCCAAAGGGTGCAAAATGCCGCGGCTCGGGCCATTGTGGGCCTCCCTAAACATTGCTCAGTGTCTGGTACCATCGCGGCCTTACATTGGCTCCCGGTCAGACAGCGAATTCAGTTCAAAGCGCTATGCCTGACCTTTAAAATTTTGAAATCTTCTTCGCCCCCGGCACTTGCTAACCTACTCACGCCCTATGTTCCTTTGAGATCCTTGAGATCGGAGAGGCTTCACCTGGCGGTCTGTCCGCGCTTTAAATTGAGTAGAATGGGTGGCCGCTCCTTTAGGGTGCTCGCGGCAGGTTTGTGGAACTCGCTCCCGGTACACATCCGAGCTCTTGAAGACCTGCTCGCCTTCAGGCGGGCGATTAAAACTTTACTGTTTCCCGTGTCTGGTTAATTTCCTTTTCTTTTATTGTGTGTTATGTTGTAGCATCTGTCACAGCGCCAGGACGCCCCTTTGCTGGGGCAGCTGTGCGCTATAAAAATATAAATAACATAACATAACATAACATCCCCACAGGGGATGCAAGACTTTCTGGATTCAATTGCACTAGTCTGGTTCAATAATGTTCATAGGGAATATAAGGATCTCCCCATCACGGTGGAGGACGTAGCCCAGGTTATAAAAAGCTTACCACTTGACAAGGCTCCGGGGCCTGATGGCCTGACTACCTCGTTCTTTAAGACATATGCGGAAGAGTTGGCGCCCAGGCTGTTGGCGGTTTACGAGGAGGCTCTAGAGGTGGCTGCCCTACCCCAGTCCATGAGAGAAGCAATAATTATCACCCTGTTAAAACCCGGGAAGTCGGAAACAGAGATGGTTTCCACCAGGCCACTATCTTTGATAAACGTGGACGTTAAAATACTCGCTAAGCTAATTGCAAATAGACTACAACCTTTGCTTCCCATGATTGCGCTCCCAGACCAATCGGGGTTCATCCCCGGGGGGTTGACTGCCCACAATTTGCGAACAATCTTTTCAGTGCTGCATTATCTCCATCCGAAAGTGCACGCCGCCGCTATATTTTTGGACGCCACAAAGGCATTTGATACACTTGAATGGCCTTATTTATTTACCATATTAACACATATGAGATTGAGCCCGCTTTTCATAAACCTCTGGCCGCCCGAATCCGACAGCACCACACGGCCCGGGGTATTGGCTTTAGCACCCGAAGCCTACATATTTCGCTATATGCAGATGATGTGTTTGAATTTGGACCCTGTCCTTAGAGAATTTATTCCGTTTGGGGCCCTGGCGGGCAATTCAATCAAGTGGTCAAAATCGGTGGTGTTTCCATTGACGGATGGCACGCCCCAGATGTCATCTGAGTTCCCTTTGCGATGGGAAGCCGCGGCAGTTAAATATTTGGGTGTGTGGCTGAGTCGGGACACGCAAGAGATATGGAACCTAAACTTTGGGAGGGCGGTCACTTGGTTGGAGGAGAAGGTCGGGCTCTGGTCCAAACTGCCTTTGTCCATGGCTGGGAAAATAGCCCTGGCTAAAATGGTTATCTTAACGAAGTCTCTATATCTTTTTGTCAACGTGCCAATCCCTCTCACGCAACATTTTTTTACCACCCTCAGATCGAAGCTGATTTCCCTGGTTTGGGCTGGAGGGCAGTCCAGAGTTTCCTGGGATCTACTGACGTTGCGGCAGGGAGGCCTGGGCACTCCAGACATGCATTTATGTGCTCAGGCCCAATTTCCTTTTGGGTCCATCCGACACCGTATCAGACCCATGTGGCGGTTGAGATTGATGTGGTAGCCCCTGTCCCACTCAAGCTAGCGCTTTATCAGACTTCACAGTGCCCCCAAGGAGATGGGCGTGGGGCGAGCTGCAGAAAAGGGCTGACATCCCGTTGCTTTATGCTCCTTCCATCCCACTGGCGCGAAATCCCATGCTTCCCTGTATTCAAGATGGGGTCAGCAAGAATCTAACTCAAAACATGACCCTGCACACATTTGCAGATTTGTATCCCGATGACACGTTTAGGCCTCCCCCTGAGGTGGGTGCTGGTCAGACTACACCATTTGCTGAGCTCTTCTTATATCACAAGCTGCGTACAGCATGCCGTGCCCTATGGGACGGACTTCCTGCGGCTCCCCATTTACTGCCTGCCTTGGAGAACATATTGAAGACTTCTTTCCCCCGCAAACTTGTTACACGTTTATATACCCAAATGCAAAACACAAATCCGGTGGTGAAGCCTAAGTCCCTTCAGGGCTGGAACAGCGAGCTCTCCACTCAGAGGCCCAATGGGATTTCTGCTGTGGGCAGCTCACTGAACTTTCTCCAAACTATAGGCTACGTTTGATTCATTTTAAATATTTGCACAGATATTATCGGATGCCTGTAGGCCTGTACCGTATGAAGCTTAGGGAAGACGAGGGTTGCTGGCGCTGCAGATACACTCAGGCTTCATTTTTACATGTTGCTTGGGAATGCCCACAGATAGCTGAATTCTGGCTGGAGATCTTCGCAGTAGGGAAACAAATCATTGGTAGAACGATGCTCCTTCCCTGGCCCTGGGCCTCCTGGTGTATGTAAGGACACACTACCCAAGCATCGTAGGTTACACGCACTCCTCTTACTTTATGATAAAAGACAGGTGGCACTTCTGTGGGGTAGGAAGAAGATACCCTCGATTAAAGATTGGTTGAGTGATGTCACGTATAGCCACACACAACTGAGCACTTTTTGGGAACTTCTGTCCCCGTCCTCGAGGCCCCATAACATATGGGAGCTGTTCCTGGACTTGGCCTGGAATCAGCCTGAGCCTCCTGAACTTGCACACACCGAAGATGCTTAGTCGTGATGTACGCTTCTATGTTGTTTGTACCTGCTCAAGCTATTATATACTTCCTTGGACTTATAATGTCAAAATGTTAGGCCTGTTTATATCACTAGGCAACACACCCTCTATGGCTTATATAGTAATATTGTACTACATGTTGCAGATTGATGCCTGTAGTTTTGGAATCTT
This sequence comes from Triturus cristatus, assembly GCF_964204655.1. Lineage (NCBI taxonomy): Eukaryota > Metazoa > Chordata > Amphibia > Caudata > Salamandridae > Triturus > Triturus cristatus. The sequence continues at coordinate 821,247,146 of NC_140588.1, read as the reverse complement.
TACATTGTCTGCGGTGATGTATACGCGGGTCACTCAGTACCATTCACAAATTGTTTTGTAATCCATTGTCTTGGACTGCTATATTCCCTGTACTGCTGTAGTATCATGCTGGCGTTCTGTGTTGTAATTGTCAGTTACTATTTTCTTATTTGAAAATATAAATAAAGCAATAAAAAAAAAGGTTTGTTTGCTTAGCTTGGCAATTTGATAATTTGCCTTTAGTTCCAAAGTGAACTATTGTCTTTACTAGTGGCTGTTAAGAGCATAGCTGCAAATTTGAAGTATAGGTTACTGTCACATATGAGAGTATTCTTCTTTCCTCACTGCAAATACATTGACTCCTAAAAAAGTTGACAACCTCAGTAAGACCACTGTGCTGTGCCACTCATGCATTGCATGCACTGCATACACCATAAATCGTTTTTTTGTGCAGACACCTCTTTGGTGTCCATTGGCAGGAACGACTACCTTATTGTTAGTTTGTTGTGTTCCTGTGAAGACTGTCGCTTTTACTGGTTCTCTTTCACAGTGTAGTTCTGAGAGTTGCACAAAGCAGACTACTTCTTCTGCTTGCTGTAGAAACTTCTGCCATCTGTAGTGGACTTAATCTTATGTGTGTTTAGTGCCCATACCTCATGATTGTCTTTTCATGGTACTCTTTTCCATTTACCCACTGTCAATTGAGGTAGATCCATCAAGTCATAGCATTCCTTCCCCTCATTGGTCTGATTAGATTTTTAATTGTATTTAGAGCTCAAATGCCCAGGGCTGTCTTGGCTCTGCTTCTGCCTCGGTAGAGAACAGAAGTGAAAGGTGCTGCGCTAGTGACTAAAGAGCCAGGTCTTGAGAGGTTTCCTAAAGGACAGGAGGTCTTCACAGTTTTTTAGATTAATGGGGGAGAATTCCATATATTTGCTGTCTCCAGAAGGAAACATCTTCACATGATGCTAGTTTGGCCCTGTCGAAGCAGCACTAGACGCTTGGCTTCCAAGGATCTGTGATGGAGTGTACCAGATAAATCTGTCCTGAAGATAGCCTGGACCGATATTATGCAGTGCCTTAAAAGCTATGCAAATACCCTTAAATTGTATTCTCATTGCCGCTGGAAGCCAGTGAAGCTTAATCAAGGCTTGAGCACAGACTGATATATTAGATTTCCCGTCAGGAGCCGAGCCGATGCATATTGTAACATCTGAAGTTTATGGAAGAGTCATTCCTTGATTCACATTTTAGGGCATTGCCTTAATCCAATTTGGCTAAGGCAAGAGTCGTAACCACTGTTTTTCTTAGGTCTGAGGGAATAAATGGACACATGTTCCTGAAAATTCCTAAAGCAAAATGCTGATGAAACTAGGGCGTTAATCTGATCTTCATAGTTGAGTTTTTTGTCGAAGACAACACCCAGGTTTTTCACTTTCACATTGATGAGGGGAGTGCCACAATTTCATCAGGCCACCAACATAGCAGCCAAATTGAATTGTCTTTGGCTAGTGGAAGGACCTTAATTTTCCCAGAGTTGAGCTTTAAGCGATTTAGCCTCATCCAACTACCTATCTGAGACATACAGGAGGTAAATCTTGAGACAGTGTCTTCTGGATTGCTGGATACTGATACAACTATTTGGGTATTGTCGGCATATGACACCACGGATAATCCAAATGATTTGATAAGTCTTGCCAGTGAGGTGACGTAAAGATTGAAAAGAGTGGAGCTCAATCAGGAGCACAGTGGCACCCCACACAGGGCAAGCAAAACTGTTCAGAAGTGAATTCTCCCTTTGCAACATGTTTCACTCTTTGCGATAGGAAGGATTTTATCAAGCTGAAAGCTAGACCGCTTATTCCTAGTTCAGCGAGCCTGTCAATCAAAATGATATGATTGACTGTATCAATGGCCGCGGAGAGGTCCAATAATATCAGTGCGGTCTTGCTGCCACCATCTAAAATGGAGCTACCAATGCTGTCTCCATGCTGTGTGAACTTCTAAATCCATATTGTGAAGAGTCCAGCAAGCTGCTAGTCTCCATAAACAACATACGGTCCATGTTCAAAGCCTCCTAAAATAGGCCTATAACTACTAGGCTCTTATGGATCAAGACTGGCTTTTTAAACAAAGGTAGAATGGAAGCCTTCTTCCAATCAAGGGGGAAGTAACCAGTGTTGACTACTATGTAGAAGATTGTGGTCAATTGAGTGCCAAAAGTTTCTGGGACAAGATGAGCTATTTTTGGAAGGCAACTGTCTAATGGGGATCCAGATTTGGTAGATATCATTAGTTTAAAAACATCCTCTGTGTTAAGCCATTAAAACTTACCGAAGACAGCAGATGAAGGTCGCCCTCTGATATCTGCAAGGGATATGAACAATGTTTCATTTTTAGTTACAAGGGTGCCAAAAACGTGCTTTACTTTTGTCTAAAAGAAATTGGCTAAATTAATAATGTTTTGGCTGCAACTGGTATTGCTAGGCACAGGCATCTTTGGTAGACTTTTCACAGTATTGAAAAGCTCTTTTGCAAAGTTAATAGATTGCAAAATCTTTGTTGGAAAAGTATTTCTTTTTTTCCTCAAATATTAGCTTTTAATACTGTGCAATAGATTGCTAATAAATCTCTCTGTGTGCTGAAGGTCATGATTAGATCTCCAAATTTGCTCCTCCCTTCTACACAGCTGTTTATGGGCTCTCAACTCTCAGGGAACCAAGGTTCTGAGGGTGTTTTTCTGTGAATCACAAAGGTTTTTCTGGCTCAAGAGTGTCAATCGCCTTTCCTAGCCAGGTGGAAAAAATCTACATGGTTACATTAAGATTTGCCTTAGAGCGAGGCTTAATTTCTAACAGGATTTCTGATAGGGCAGACTGTAAGGCAGATGAGCTCATATTCCACCAGGCCCTGCCCTTAGTGACCTGGGGGTTCGTACCTCCCCTGGGTGGTGACCTAAGTAAGGTAATAGTAGACATCACTTTATGATCTGACCCCAATAGTGGTAGAGAGTCCATTACCTGGAGATATGGATTGCTAGAAAAGTTGCTGTCCAACATATGGTGAGTGAGTGGGAGATTTGCCCAGCTGATGCAATCCTAAACTGGTTATTGTATGAATCAGGAAGGTGGTGTCTTTATCCTCAGCTTTCTTGAGATGGAATTTAAAGTCTCCCAAATACCTAGAAATCCACCCATTTAGCACTGGATTCTAGCAATGGGGTTAGAGCTGGCACAAGAATGTTCTAGGGTCAGGGGGGCTGTATGTCAGTAAACCTCTGAAGGTATAGTATTTCATGAGTAATATTTGGAAAGAAAGAATATCACAAGTAAGTCTAACTTTTTACATCCACGGAGCAGTGTATAGGAAGATAGTCACGTGCGACAATAGGCAGCTCCCCCCCCCCCCCCCACCCTTACTTAGTCTGGCAGCTTTGACAATCATTTAACTATACAGAATTGCCTGAACCAAGTTCAAACTTTGAATGTCTCTATTCCAATATGCTTAGTGACAGTGCCAAGTGGCTACGGCACTTTACTAAAAGTGTTTTTCAGCCTCCTTGAAAAGCACCCGTTTTCACCATTTTCATTTACACTCGAACACACAATACAGTCGTTTTGACAGTCAATTTATAAAGGCTATTTGCAGTCTTTGCAGATGCCAATTATGCATATTATGTGATCCTCTTGATGCTGCATGTTGCAGCTGAAATGCAAACCTATCTCAAATGATCATACCAAAGCGAGCCAACAGCTAAGACTAGGAGCGTAATGGTCCAAGTACACATTTTCGTACCCCGCCCCCCGATTGGACCCGTCAAGAACACATTTGTTATCCAGCTCAATAATCAGTACTGAGGCATTCTAATAAGAATGACAGACACCAATTAAAGTTAAACATGTTATAGAAGGAGTTAATAGTTAAAATACATGAAATAAGACATCAATATGTTTAGCAGTAAAAGTGTATAATTCATAAGTATAAAAAACTCAGTAAAGTTCTATATAAAATCCAGCATAGATTTTCCTTCTAGGTGGGAAGTAGGGGAAATCTGGGTACAGAGAAATGCACATCCTTTTATCAGACTTTAGAATAGACTTTCATACAGTTCTACACAAGTACACGGTTCTCAGGGTATGTACCAATGTGGAACATTTTAGTAAAAAATGCATTTGACGATTTTCGCATAGTATTGGATTTCTTCATTCTCACAGTTTATTTAACTATAATAGTTGATGCATTGCACACAGATAGTAGAGCACAGTTAAAGCGTCCTTGGTTAAGCACAGTCCTGGGAAAGATCTCTGGGAACATTCCTTATTTATTAGAGTAAACTTGCACTTCTTTATTTAAAACAAGAAACAGTAGTGTTAGACATCACATGGTATACTATGATGAAGATTCAAGATGGAGGACAGTGTAAACACAGGTTATGATAGCGTAAGCTCAGTGTCCAATGCATTCAAAGTGAGAAAAAGGAAAACAGCTCTCACACTGCCATGGATTTGGATAGAGTATTGACATTGCAGCATTTGTACACATGGTGGTAAACACAGGTGCCCATATCTGTACACATGTGAAACAGAGAAGACAGACAGCTGCAAAATGATGGGGGTCTTTTTAAAGTAATTTAAGTGAATGTCTGACCTTGTTCATTAGACCAAAGGTGGGTAACTGCCCAGCAATAAAGTGGTAGAGATTACCAGTTATTTTAGGTCTAATTTGCATGCCTATGAAAACTGGATCACCAGCCAATCATTTGAAAATTTCACTAAGCGCGAGGTCTTGCAAAGACAAAAGACACGTACTTGGTTTCCGTATGCACAGTGGCTATGTCCTTCTTTTTCACAGTGCATTTCAGAGTTATACCATGAATAATGAATATGAAGCACATCATAGGAATGGGGATTTGTATGACATTTTCAAATCACATTTCAGACCTTTCTGTTGTGTTTAGACAGCCTAGTGTACAACACAGTAGAATGTAAAAGGTGAGCACACACAGTGAAGTGCAGGCATGAGGTCCCCAACACTGTGAACGAGAGCTGGGCAAGCACAGCTGTCAGTCCCAAATATAAGTCATTCTGTGTCCTGCCTTTATTGCATCCCAATCAGCTGTGGATCTACCGAGGCAAAAAGATGATACACAAGCCCATGATCCAATGGGGCAAGGAACAGACAAACCAGCATTCACTGCCATGCACGTTAACTCCTGCAGCACACACCCAGTATCATCAGACCAACTGTCATTACTCACCAATACTGAGACTCCTGCCCGCACGTAGCTGGATCACCCAGTCAGTTCACTTGGATTGGCTGCACCATGTGCATACAGTTTGGGAGCTGGAGCCTCCAACGTATAGACATCATAAATTAAGTGATTGGTGTCCATTCTGATTCCAGATGCCCTCAAAGGATATTTCAGTTTGTAGGCCAGCTAGCTCACAGTGCCACTATGAGCCCCTCTTACCAAGGAGGCAATAGTTTCCGGCAATTATCAGACATCACAACCCTGACCCCTCGGGGATCATGGGAACAGTACAGTACTTTTCACTCAGTTCACTCATGCTCACTTTTGTCTCAGAGAGATACACAGAATAAACGGTGGGGATGTTTTGAATAAGTATTTATTGAACCAGTGTAATTCTAGTATAACATACGTGTGCTGCAACAACCATTAGACAGAAACAGATATATACGTACAATCGTCACATGCTTCTGAGTTGTGAGGTGAGGGGGAAGGCGTCACCAACATGAACTAAGCTGGGAACTTGGAGCCGATGAGCAGTCTTTCTGCAACATCGAAGATCATTTCGAGGTGCCAGCAGCCTCCGATGCGAGCCTCCGACCGCTGGGTCCGGTCTCTGTGTGGATCCAGACAGTGATGGTGGCACTCTGTTTATCAACACATATCTGTGCCAGACCTTAATATGGTGGACACCTTACTAACGATCCTGATTGTTTAGCCCCTCTGGCCCAAGTCCACTGCCAAAACACCAATATTTGTTGAACATTCTCTAGACTACGTCTTTCCACTTGCATCTTTCAGCACATTCTGAATTCTTTTGCACTGATTTCATTCATAGAGGTCATTTTGAAACCCCTTTGTGCTCCCAAAACCTACAGTTAAGCCCTCTTGGCCATCTTGGAATTGCATTGACTCTCCAATTCACACCCACAACAAAGTTGCAAGAAAGTTGAAGATGATCCCTCTTCACAACTAAGTACCCCCATTATGCAATGGGAATCCCCACTTGCTCAAGCCCAAGATTAAACCATTCCTGCTATGTACCTTCTATTACTGACTACCAACTCCCTCATACCGCAAGCATCCCCTCCCTGCAACTGCCATTGAAGATTGTGAGGGCTCCCATTAGTCATGGACACCGCATCAAACTTCAACTTGGCAACATCCTAAATTCTGATGGACACAACACCCATAAAATCAACTACCCACCTAATCTAACAAAAATGCTACCAAAGCCCTCAAACAAAGACTTGTCAAACACCATCCAGAAAAACTTATATGTGACCAATCCTTCTGCACATCTAAAGGGGCCATAGCTAATGATCTCATATTTTACACACAAAAAAGAGCCCAATGGAGAAAAACCCTCTACGCGATGCTCGCTATACTTTCAGTAGCCTCCTCAACTGCACTCAATGCAAAATTAACCATCTCAATCTTCCACAATGGGATCATTCTCATAGAGGCTTCTTACCATAACCTAGACCTCTTCAATGATTTCTTCCCCTCCATCAAACATGAGATAACTAAAAATAAGACAGCCCCCTTGCCAGACCACCTCAAATTTTCTCTTGACCAGCCCCAGATTTAATCTGCCTACAGCGCAGCCACCACAGACCGCCCGCCCCTTCCCACCACCCTCCACTACACCTACAAAATTCACACTATTCCATCGTAGTCACTACACAAGACAATTTAGAGACAACCACCCCTGCTGCCCCCCTCAACACATGCACTCTTCACAATTCCAATAGGATCTTAGAGAGACACATGGCCAATAATGTATACACTACATCCGCCACTCATGAAAGGCTTGAATTTAAACACAAATCCAAATCCAAATCTCATCCATACCTCCCTCTCCCCCTCTGAGCCGTCACATCAACGAGACTCAAGGAAAACACACTCCTCAGTACACCATGCCCCAAACCCCATCATCCGGTTACTACGCTGTGATTGAGTCTAGATTGGAGGAAAGTATGCAGGTACTACAACAACTGAAATCTGACCTGCAGAAGCTAACAAGCATCACTACTAAACTTACCCACAACAGGGGGCCATCAGATACACTTGTGAGTAGTAGTCTGATCCTTCATGATAAATTTTTTCACCATTTGGACCATCTATTCAAATCGTTCTACTTCCAAACATCCCAGTGCACTAGTTGGCGATCTAAGTTACTACACTCTCCCTTACACAATGCACCCTTGAGACCGGCCAGGACCAAGACCTCCCTATCTGACAATGACATCCAAGCCATTCTCCATACATACAAGAGTGCACACCTTGACCTGTCACAAAACCTCAACCCCATCTCAACAATTATCTCGAATCCGCACAGAGAACAGAAACCAAACACCAGAGAGATAAACAAGGAAAACCTCAAACCAGTACCCATCACAGAGAAAACCACATTGAGCAACAAACCCCACTTGAAATTCATACTCCTAAATTGCAGATCGGCCTGGAAACACGCAGATGACATTGCAGACCTTATCCTTGCCCATGACCATGACCTACTCCCTCTAACTGAAACGTGGTAAAGAACGACTCTGCACCAATCCTGGACATTCTAATCCCTCCAGGCTATGACATCGTAAGAGCAGATTGAACCAGAAATATCTGGGGGCGGCATAGCCTGCATAAACTGCATCAAGCTAGCGGTGACTCAATCACAATATATCGACTTTGCCACGTGTGAATACCTTGGCATAAACATTGCGAGCAACAAGAGTCCCCTATGTAAATTACATTTAATCTACCACCCTCCTGGTAACAATCTTGCATTCACCGAACAAATCATGGAAATCATCTCTTCCAATGTCGGGCAACACTGCCCCCAAATCTTCCTCAGTGACTTCAATATTCATTGGAATGACCATAACGACCCCACAGTTAACAGCCTAAAAATCTTCCTAACTGACCTCACACTTGTTCAATTTTGCAATAGCCCAACGCACATCCTGAGGGCAACAATAGATCTTATCATTGCCAGGTTAAACTCCATCATACTTAAATTGATCGTCCCTTGTGACTGGACAGACAACCATAGCATCTCCTTCCTCATCACGGAACCAACAAAGACGCATAAACTTCAACTTAAGAAGCCCACACAATGGAAAAGAAACACTTGTGACATTAACCGCAATGACCGGATATCCCTCACCAACAATTTTCTATCACCACCAGCGGACCTGACAGATGTCCATGACCTCACAACACACTACAACAACTCGATGTCTAGCATTCTTGACACAGTGGCGCCTCTTCAACTAAAAAGGGCCTCCTCTAAAGACTCCATACCTTGGTACAATGGGAGCCAAAACGATCATCGCCGCAACCTGAAACTGGTGGAAAGGGCCAGGAGATCCACACCGTCCCTAGAGCACCTTAAACAACTATGATCAAGGAGGAGTAATTACAACAAACCCATCAGAATCTCGAAAACTAATTTGTTCAAAGATCAACTAAACAATGCTAGAAATTGACCAAGAAAACTATTTGAAATTATTAAACTTCAGTCCGCTCAATATCACACTGACTCCTCAGTATGCCCCAAACTGCAACTTAACTGCAACACATTTGCTGCCCACTTCTTGGAAAGATCCAAAATGATGGAAAAAGAGCTTCATACAGCAAATAACAACTCCTATTGTCGCCCACACCTAACCCCAACGTGCCACAATCGGCACAAACACCTATCCAACAGGATCTTACCCTAAAAAACAATGCGTCCTGAAACATTTTTAAAATCTTTGGTGAAAATGACATCCTCAAGTTATAACAATACTCAAACCATCAAACCACTTCTGCGATCCGCATGCAGCCAACATCTTCAGTGAGATCAAAACTGCTCTTATACCCATCTGGACATAGATAGTGAATGCATCTCGATCACAAGGAACCCTTCCAAGCTGCCTAAAAGAAGGACAGGTAACCCCCATTCTTAAAAAACCTACTTCTGACTACACAATTCCAGAGAACTATCGTCCAACACCCATTATTCCTTCACTAGCAAAACTACTGGAGAAGGGCGTCCATTACCAACTTTGCAAACATATAGCCTAATTCCACCTCATTGACCAGTTCCAATCAGGCTTCAGGCAGAATCACAGCATGGAAACTGCCCTGACTCACATCGCTGATGACGCACTCAGAATACTAGATCAAAACAAATCCTGCCTCCTAATCCTCCTAGACCTATCATCAGCCTTCAATACGGTCAAACATATCAGTCTCCTGGACCTACTTGAACACAGAATGGGTATATCATGAGCTGTCCTAAGTGGTTCACCTCCTTCTTAGACAACCAAACTCAAAGAATCAAGATTAACCAATCGCTATCCTCAACGACTCTGGTCACCCTAGAAACCCCTCAAGATTCCGCCTTATCTCCTACCCTTTTCAATCTATTCTTGGAACCCTTTACCAAAATTCTGATACTCTCCAATATCCATTACCATATGTAAGTGGATGATACCCAACTATACCTAAAAATATAATCGCCGGGTGACATCCGCCTACTCAACACAACTTTACAAAAAACCACATCTGGCGGACAAAAAAACACCTCAAACTCAATGCGCTCAAAACTGACTTTCTCCTAATCTCCTCACCACAAGAACAAGGTGACATAGTAAACTGGATGAAACACCTAACAGCCTTCAAATGTAAACCTCACATTATCGATTCCACAAGATCACTGGGAATAATACTCAACAAGAATCTCAACATGAGGGAACACATCAGCACAGCCACCAGAGTAGCCAACTTTCATATGAGCATTCTCAGAAAACTAAAACCCTTCCTCAACGACAACAACCTAAAAACAGCCGTTCAATCTCTAGCTCTACCCAGAATAGACTTCGGGAATACAACCCTATGTGGCTTGCCGAGATCTAGTCTGGCTCTTTTAAGAGCCTCACTTAACACGGCTGAAAGGCTTGTCACTGGCTCCAGAAAGAACAACCACATCACCCCTGATCTAAAGGAACTGAATTGGCTCCTGTATGAGGCTGGGGCACTGCTACAAATTGCATGCACGACACACAAAGCCCTGCACCTCAATACACCAAAGTATCTAGCCAACAAACTTGAATTATCCGGCAATAGCAGAACTCTGAGAAGCACCAACACCCTGCTATTGAAACCGCTAACATTTTGGAAAAAGAAAGCTACACACGCACCTTCTCTTGCCTAGCACCAAGGATATGGAACGCCCTTCCCCAAACAATCAAAATGAACCACTCCACCACCTCCTTCAAAAAAGAAGTCAAACTACTTCTGATGAATAAAGCTCCCTCCTGATCCCAACCCTGCTGGAAATTGATACCAACCAAAAGCTGCTCCTCTACCAGGATGCGTGAAGAACTATAAACGAGAATGACTAACACAATCCTGACCTTCAACGAGAACTTACAACATATACGATCTCATGTTAGATACTCATTTATATGTGACTAGTGCTCAACTTTTCCTTTGATGTAACTTTTGTAAAGCGCTCTGATACCCTCATCGGGTCTACTCCGCGCTATATAAAACTTTATAAATAAATAAAAAATATGGTTAGAAGCACCAGCAGAGTAAAGAAAAGGTAGAATTCTACCATAGTGCTAAAACAATGAATATATGCAGGCATATAGATACATGACAGTAATAATGCGTACTCCTACTATGCAAACTCTAACTAAGTGTACCTAAGTGTACCTAGCATGTATGTAGGTGTATAGCCAAGAATCCACTTAGGATAAAGCCAAACCCATTACCTGATATGGAAGAGCTAAGGACCCCTTCTTGATCTTGAGGAGGAAACCCTGCGAAGGATAGCAGACCACTGCGTGCAGGAGTGTCTGCATGCAGGAGCCTTAGCATCTCACGACAGTGTGTCAGCATGGAAATATTTTTCTCCTCTGGTGTGCCCAGTGAAGATGTAGTGCTTATATACCCGAAATTTACCCTCAGGGGTTTTACCTAGAAGTGTACTATGGGCATGTCGGGCAAGGATGACGATGTAGGTGACCTTATACAGAGTTGTTATGCAGAAGCTGGTAATCCTGCTGTGATATTGTGAATTCTCATGCATAATACATGAGGCTACTTTTCAGAGAGAACCAAACGTCAGTCATGTAACACCTAACTAGGTAAAAGGTCAACATCAGACCCATTCTGTGGAACAATAGTCGGACAGATGTAGGTAAAAGGTTGTGTAACTACCTACACCTATATATATATATATATATATATTCACTGAAAAAACCATAGGTTTCACACACGTTATAGTTAGGAATTAGCATTTAAAAAACCTTGCAAATTCACTTAAAAAACCATAGGTTTCACACATGTTCTAGTTAGCTGGGCATTTCACTCGTGAAAAACCAATGAAATTCCCCCGTTATAGTTAGGTCAGATAACTATAACTCGCGCGACCGCCACTCTATCACAAGGATGATGTCATCGGTGATGTCATGAGTAATGCCACTGACCATGTCATGAGTGATGTAATATGTGACGTCATGAGCACTGGATTGCGGGCGCGCGAGTTATAGTTATCTGACCTAACTATAACGGGGGAATTTCATTGGTTTTTCACGAGTGAAATGCCCAGCTAACTAGAACATGTGTGAAACCTATGGTTTTTTAAGTGAATTTGCAAGGTTTTTTAAATGCTAATTTATGTATTTATTTATTTTTTAAAAGTTTTTTCACTGTGCGCGTACCGTGCGTGCACGGTGCACTTCGCGCACCGTGCGCGCGCTGAGGGCGCGCGGTGCACTTCGCGCACCGCGCGCCCACGTTACGTAGTTCGCGGAATTTTTCCGTTTCTACCGTGCGCGTGCGCTACGCGCACTCCGCGATTTTTCATAAAAAAATTAAAATACATTTTTGCCCTTGGGGGTCCTTCTGGGACCCCCTGACCAAGGCTAGGGGTCAGCAACTGTCCAGCCTGCCCCCTTTTCACGTTATCCACCTTTGTTTTTCACCCCCTCAGACTGCGAGAGACAAAATGGCGGCCGACACTTCCTGGTTTCGACCGATTCGAATGTTTACTAAGATCTAACAACCAATCAGAATCGCGCTCGCGCACGGCAGCGTGCGCGTATGGTAAGCTTACGGTACGCGCTCGGAGCGCGCCTATAGATATATATATTGATTTAAATGCTATTTTCTCAGGAAATACTGAACAGATTTACACCAGACCTGCAAAAGGCACATCCCTGACCTGAGGACTACCTCTCTGCCAAATTTCAAGTAATTCTAGGACTAAAGGTCCTATGGAAAAATGCATGGGGAAAACGCGTTTTGGGACCCCCCCTTTTTCTCAGCCCCCGCTTGACGAATCCCCCCAAGACTTTCAGGGAAGGAGCGGAGCGGAGCACCCCACCTATTTTGAAAATTTCGCGAGGATTCGTCAATCGGCGCCAAAGTTATTCAAAATAGAATGTTGCAGATTTCCTATGGAAACACGGTCCTAACTATAACTATCTACTGGCGACCGCCAGTAGATAATATATATATATATATATATATATATATATCACAACCTAGAAGCAGAAATTGAGCACTGTACTGTCGGCTGACTCCATCATCAAGTGGCCAAAACCCCTCATGGCATGCTGGGCACCAGAAAAAAAGAAAGACAGTAAAAAAAAAAGAAAGACAGTTAAAAAAGATAAGCAGCAAATGTTTCTGTATAATTCAGCATTGCAGAAATGTGGACACATCCTAGGAGGAAAACTAGAAAACTGAAGCCCTCACAGTGAAAAAAAACGTTTGCAAAATAACAGTAAAGAATGGTACACGGGTAAAGGCCTTTTCTCATGCAACAGCAAACACTAAGAAAAAACATGGATCATTCAAAATAAGGTCCGGAAATTTCCTCAAGCTGCAGTTCTGACCCCAAAAACCCCAGGTTTTGCCACCCAAACAAACATCCATGGAGGCAATATAGCATGCAACATGTTACCATTCAGAAAATCAACAGCGTCAGCATCAGCTCACTGGGCAATATGGAGAAGCAGGTTTAAAAACTATTTCTTTGCCACAAGAGAAACAGTCTCCTGCTTCAAAAGGTCACTCCTCTGCACTACATAGGGAAGGAGATATTCAAACTGTTCCACAATTTACTAAACAAGACTACAATATAGCTGCAATGGCACTAGAATAGAATTTCAACCCATATCACAAATTAGATTATGAACGTTTTGTCTTAAGATCAGCCAAAGAGAAATGAGGTGTAACCCATGACAATTTCTATACATGTTTGAGCTAGGAAGCAGGATGATGCTGCCACCAAGGAAGTTAGGGGCACATGCATCAAGCTAGGCAATTGCCATTACTTAATAGCGATTATTAAGGAATCACTATTAAGAAATCGCAATTGCCTATGTATGTAGGTTTTGCACAAATATTTGCGATTCCTACACATTCCTTAATTGCGAATCGCAATTAAGGAATACCTTCCCATTCATTCCTATGGTCCTAGAGGCCCATAGGAATGAATGGGACACCAATTCTGTGAGAACTAACTGATTGAAAATAAAGATTCATTTGAAAAACCAAATACTGGCTTCTTGGACTTCATCACCTGACGCACGCCCAACCCCTCTATTTTGCTTGCCATCTGACTTACAGAGGCATCACCTGATGGCTGGTGCAAGGGCTTGTTGAGCAAGGAACCGGATACAATTGAAACTGATGTGAGGTGCAGAAACAACAGTCCGCCGTTAAAGTATCTCTGTAATAAAGTTTTGAAGACCTACTTAATACGTTTTTACAATGGTGATGGCAACAAAACGATGGCAACCCAATGTCATCAGATTATGTATAGACATGAGGCTAAAATGTGAAAGATAATTACTTCCCTTCTAGATGACCTATTGGCAGGACTAAACAAAGCAAGTTGGTTTTCAAAATTTGATTGATTTAAATACCGGCTAAAAACAGTTCATGTTTTATAAGGACAATTTCTCTATCACCACTTTCTCTGCTCATGTTGCCAATACAAGTGGCTGAACTTTGAAGTGTCCTCAACCACCAAGGTATTTCAAAATGATAGGTAGAGACTCTAAATGGACTGACAGGTACCTCAATTTAGGCAATGATATTCTCATCTATAGCCAGACTCTACAGCACAATCCAATGAGAGAAGAAGGGTTGACCCTTCATGGAAAAAAATGCAAATTCTTAAAACCACATGAACATTTCTTCTTATACATATTCTACTCCAAGCTGATGCTCATATATTTGAAGACAACAAGAAAACACCCACACCTAAAACTGCCCACTGAAGTGCTTAGTTATTAGGCACAATCAACTACTATGAGTGTTTGATACCAAATTTGGAAACCATATTTCAACCACTACAAGGTCTCACCAATTCAAAATCAGTGTGGGACTGGTAGTAATCGCTTGAAGATGTGTTTTTGTAAATAAATTGAGCCATCATGGAAGATGCTGTAATGCGCTACATTGACATCCAATCAAAGACAGAACTAATTGTAAAAGTTAGGTCTGTTGGCCCGAAAACAGTGCTATGCCAAGTATATCGGAGGGACAAGTAGAATACAATAGCCTTTTGCCAGCAGACCATTGACTTACACTGACAACAGATATTTCCAGATCAAACAGGAAGCACTTGCAATGTTATTGATATGTGCTTATTTTTACTTGTACCTTTGTGAGAGAGAACATACAATCTTCACAAAGCACAATCCAATAGTACCACTTTTCAAAGTTATATCACAGTGTCCCTCCCCCCCCCCAGAACAAACAAGTGTGCTCCACAATTACAAAGGTACAACTTTGAGATTAAGTATGACTAGGCTTCGACAACCCACAGACTACCTATCTCTCCATCATCCTGCAAAAAAATACTTTAGACTTTATGTGGCCTGTTATTTCCACACAATCTGATCTTGCAAGTATGTTGCTGTGAAGCTCTGCATCTCTAGGAGATTAAAACATCTGCTAATGTTGGTCTGTGCATGATAATTTGGGAATAACAAGCAAAATGGACAGTTTTGGCGTGCTTAAATCACCCTCTTACAGGTGATGCTCCTGCGCTGAGAGGGGCCGGACCAACTGTCATAGCCCAATCCTGAAATGTGGGCTCTTTGACACTGATCCTTTGGTGTGTTCTGCAGCTTTGACTATCCCTGGGGCTGCCTTGTCCTCTAGAACCGTGATTTGGGGTTTTCCTGTCTGAGAGCTGCAGGCGCCATAGGAGCAGCTGGTGTGTCGGACCGGACCAGCCCAGCAACTACCAGACACCCGGCTGCAGGACCGTGAGAGCTGGGGAACCGAATGGTGTTCCAGAGGGCCCTTACTGAGGAAGGTGCAGTGTAGCATCGTGGACCCCCCTTGTACTTCAAGGATAGTCTACTGCGGCGTTGCAGTGCTGAGGTGAGAGGACTGGCTGCATGTGTTAGTCTCCCTTCCAAGCCCAACTCAGTGCTGCGTCAATGAGAGCTGCACAGTCCTCGAGCCTCACCGGATGTTGCCAGCGGGAACAGCAGCGCCACTGAGGAACCCGGCTGCCAGTATACGCTGCATGTGCTGGACGAAGAATCCGGCTCATCAGCTCAGGGACCCGACCGGCAGGATCAGCCATCAGCCACTTCAATAAAATGAATAACAAATAAAAATAAATAAGATAATCAAGAGGCGGGGTACATGTATGCTTAGAATTTGTGCATTTAAAGGAACACTAAAAGGGGCGCGACCAGGGTGCGCTTTACTCTTCTTTACCCCTACTGAAAAAAAAGCGTCTCCTTGCATCAGTGTTTGTAGGCTACAATATATGCCTCTACAGCTCACTGTGGACCTGTAAATTGCTCACCTGGATGACACCTTGTTAGGATGCAATTACCTGTTGGGGCCACATGTTGGGGGCACGAATCCTGCATTCTGCACACAATGGTGGGACTTTTGTCCCAGGGTGCAACCTGCCTGCGTGCCGCTGCCGGGGGACACATTCCTCCAATGCCACACACTCATGTGGGACTGCAAATCCCAGGGTGCAACCCACTCCGGAGCCGCAGCCGGGGGGGGGGGAGAGGCAATGCTTTATGCACGTTGGTCACGCTTCTCTCCCACAGGGCAGACACTTCCTTCACCCGTCATCACCAGGAAGAGGCAGGGTAGGGCCAATCCCCCGGCCCTCCTATGTGGTAACTGAACGATAAGTGGGCCCTTTACTTTGCCAGACCAGGTACCATGACTTTAAAGTTATCTGGGACCCTTCTTCGCCTTTTTTCTATTTATTTACTTTTTACATTTTTATCTTCTTTCCTTGGGCTAAATCACCAGGCTGCCGAGATGGGAAAACACCAGGCTACGCAAGGGGCCCCTAGGCCACTGAAGGCAAAACACATGCTTAACAGGAAAGTGGACAATGGTATATTAGATAGGATAGATTCACTACTGTTAGAGTGTACCAACATTATCTCCTCCAACCCTGGCCAAACTAAACCAAGCTTAACAGTTCCTTCCAGTGAAACAGCAAAGCGAGTCCACAACATATTTGAAAATCCACTTTTGAACCCTAAATTGTCAGTGCCCAAGGAGATTGAGGATCCGCTACACCTTGCTAGCCGTGAAAGCCTGTCTGCAACACAAGAGGCACCAAGGATAGAATGTAGCAATAGATATTCTATAGTGAGCACAGATGATATTGAACCAGTGAGATGCGTATCCACAAGGAGGAACTGTATGAGCACTGTAATAATGCTTCAGAGCTTGATGGGTGTCATTGAAGAGCTATGGGAGCAGGTGAAAATTAGCCTTGCCACTGTGGGAAAGCTTGGAGAGGGTAATACAAAAAATCATATGTGCAGTTGCAAGGGTGGATGAGGTGGTGGCAGGGGGAGACTGGAGACGAGTTGTGACGATGCTAATAATCCACCTAGCCCATCTGATTCAATCTGCCCCTACAAACATGGGTGTCCAGCCCCCTATAGTCCTACCCATGATGCTAAATCATCTGAGAAATAGTGGGGAATGGGAGCCATAACGGCAGCCGTGTGGAGGTAGGTGTTATGATAAGTCCTGGGCTGAAAGCAAGGAGCAGTGGAAGGGATTCAGAGGCCTTGCCTTATCCCCCCTGCGAGACCTTGGTGGCCAAGAGGTGGGCTTATCCCCCCTGCGAGACCTTGGTGGCCAAGAGGTGGGGCCTTGAGGGAGGGAGGTGTTAGTGCAGTTGTATATCTTGCCCAAGTCCCCAAGTTGCCTTCTGTTTCATGGGTAGATAAGGAGTCCCTGATAAATAAAGTCACCTACTGGTTCCGTGAAACCAGACACTGCTACTCGATCATCAGGAGTGACATTTTAAATGTAGAGAGGCTTTCAGCTCCAGATAGTACGCATGACCTAATTTGGGACTTTTTTGTAAGTGGAGGGGCTAATAGCAATTGAAGCCCGTGCAATTTCTAACACACATTCTACCATTCAACTCAAATTTTGTGCCCCAATAGATCCCCTGAGACCTCATTGTGCTAAGTCAGAGAGGGTGGGGCAGGTGAAGAGACTTGGGGAGCTAGCAGGGATTCTCCATGACTGGAGCCTATGACTTGACATTGTTTTTACACTGGCTTCTGAGATGGGGGTTGAGGACCTGTTGACACATCTCTCCCAAGAAGAAACAGATCCCACGGACAGGGAGGTATAGTCAGAGCTTTTTTAGCAATTGTTCACATGTGCAGGAATTTTCTTTGGCATCTAAATTTCATGTTGTGCCCACTGATAGAAACCTCAATGCTAGCTTCTCTCCATTGGTTGTTGAATTGGTGCCAGAAATGCTGGTAAGGATTGCTTCATGGAATGCAGCAGGAATAGCTAAACTACTGCCCGACGCAGAGTGGGGTAAATTCATTGAACATCTTCGATATATGCGTATTTCAGGGAACAAGGGGCCTTACACCCTTTTTTAGAAATGGGTATACAACCTTTTGTGTCAAAGTAAGGGTAGGCCCTCAGGGGGGCTGGGAATTTAGGTCAAAACCACGCTTCGATGTCGCATTAGCATCTTGCCCTGTGATTCTAAAGATATCCTAGTACTTAGACTTCTGTTTCCTTCCAGCCTATCCCTAAAAATATATAATTTATATAATGGAGTAGAGGGTAGAAATGAAGAAACTACCACGTATAACCAACTGGAGCAATTGCATTTGAAGCATGGGGGAAAGATCTTACCTTGGTGGCAGAAGATCTTAATTCAACCTTTGAACAGATGGATGCTGCCCCACATGATTTAGCTTGTGAGACAGATAACCAATGAGGTATACCTCACTTAGTGCTACCTAAAGTAAGGTGGACTCCAAAAGCAGGCATGTTGCTGGCACTAACACTTAATTTCAATCTTAGAACCACACATGGTAGCTGTCTCTTAGATCGCCAGGGCAAAATCACTTTTAATTAACCGGGCCAATGCAGTAGAATAGACTATTTCCTGGTACATGTTGAGCTTTGGGCTGCTATTATGGATATGGAAGTGATAGATCGAGTAGATAGCAACCACATTACCCTCAGTTTGACACTATAACCAACTTCAAACAGCGGGTGCAGGGGTAACTGTGAGATAGGAGAACTCCAGACCACCAATAACCTTAGATCCATCAGGTGGGATTGGGTAATTTAAACCCCCCAGCCCTCGATACTATTAAGGGAATTGTTACTGCAGACTATGAACATCTGTCGAAACTCCCCAGCAAATTGGGAAATGATGTGATGGCAAAAACCCACAACAAACTTGGGGGGAAAATAAGGGATGTCTTGGGAAAGCCTAGAAGAAAATAGAAATCTCGGCCGAACCTTGAGTCTTGGTATAGTGATACCTGTAGAGTGTCTAAAGGTGAGCTCCTTGCCTCCATCAAAACGAGATCCCAAGTAGAGATTGCTAAATCTAGGGCACACTTTAGGAAAGTGCTTATTAATGCAAAGAGGGAGTAGGAAGATTTGCTATGGCTGAACCTGCATGAGGCTCTGGTAAATAAGAACACCAAAGTATTTTGGGGAGCAGCAGCTGTGGCCTCTAGTGGAAACAAGCCAATGCTTGATTTCTGCATTCAACCAGATGAGTGGGTATCACACTTTAGTCAACTGTATTCAAACAAGCTTCGGATGGGGAATGTTTGTGGTTTCTCAATAGATAGTGATGTCTCTATTGTGACTAATAATGTGCAATTTGTGTTTAGTGAGACCATTAAGGCAATAAATTCCTGTGTTCCAGGTCATGCCCCAGGGCCTGACAGGATACCTAATAACCTGTATAGAGAAAACCCTGAAATCTGGGGTCCATACAGTAATCTGCTTTATAACAGTATCCTTTCAGGCATGGACATCCCCCATTCTTGGAAGCTAGCGGAAATAGTTACCATCTTTAAAGAGGGATAGTGTATTTCCAGCAAACTATAGGCTTATTAGCTTCATAGACTCCCTTCAGAAAATCTTCTGCAAGCAGGTGCTTGATCATCTCCAGGACTAGATTTGTGAGGGGAAAATCATCTCAAAGTGTCAGGCAGGTTGTAGATCAAATGTGAGTCCTATAGACCAGATTTTTCATTTCATTTGTACTTACTGGAGGGAATTGACTATCAACAGGGGCAACTTATATGTTGCCTTTGTTGATCTTCGAGCAGCCTTTGAAATGGTCCCCAGAGATAAGCTATGAGGAGTCCTAGAAAGAATCGGAGTCCCGGCTGCCCTTCTAAACATTTTAAAAACATTCTAAAAACCAAGTGAGGTTGGGGGAGGATGGGGCGTTAATTGAAGCAATCCATATTGACAAAGGGCTAAGACAGGGGTACGGTTTAGCACCCACACTGTTCACTCTGTATATAAATGATGGTATAAAGTCTTTGACGGGTGTGATGCTCCAAGGATAAGCTGCACACCTCTTTGCGGATGATACACTCCTTATCTCTAAGTCGCTTCAGGGGCTCCAACAACTGCTGAATGATTTTCAGGCATTTTGCCTGGTGCGGGGTTTGGAACTTAACAGCTCCAAAACAAAATGTATGATCTTCTCCTCCAGACCAACAACTAAGTGCAAGAAGCAGTTGTATGTGGGTGATGCCTCCTTAAAAGTAGTGTCTGAGTTTGATTATCTTGGTATGGAACTCTTAACGTATTTATGTTGGGTTCCACAGATAGAAAGGGCACAACTATCCCTGATACAACAAATGGAAAATATAGCAAAAATCTACAGGAAAACCATATCCAGAAGGGTGGCACCTGTGTTGGAGATCCAAATTACAAGGCTCTTGGAGCAGTTTGTATGGTGCAGAGCTATGGGGTTGCTCAAAACCCTCTAATTTGATAGTAACTGAACACCCATTTTTTAGATCTCTGTTAAATCTTCCGGTGAGTACCCCGTTGACTCCACTTTACTTAGATTTGGCCCAGAAAAAAATAACCCACAAAATAAAGGTCAGAGTGCTTATGTTCTGGCATCAGCTATGCTCTATCACAGCACTTGAGCCTTATAGGGTGGACCTTTGTGATTTAATTACATTAACACATGTGAGCAAGATCTTGTGGATCCGTACTCTTAAGAACCTGATGTAGAGGTTAAATCTTTACATATACTGGGACCAACCAGAAACTCAGCGTCTGATCCACAAAAATAGTCTCAAAGCCGTGTATTGGTGTAATGTTGAGAGTGACAACATTTTAAATTGTAAAGGGTCGGTCTCTGTTGTTTTTATTGATTTTAAACCAGCCCTGTCATTTGAGAGCACTATTGATTAAATTGTCCCTCCACTAGCAAGGAAGCTATACTTACAGCGCATGTATGGGTGCCTACCTGTAAAAAATTTCAAAAGGAAATGGTCAAAAGAAATAGACATGGTGGATGAAAATTGCAATTGTCGCCAAGGTGGACCAGAGTCACTTGAGCACTTTCTATTTTTTTATCTTTTGTATACTCAGTCTTGAGCAAAATAGATAGTTCCACTTTGCAGAAATCTGGGAGTAAGAAAGTATAAGGAGGCATACAGAATACTTTAGTCAGATATATCTTGTATTGTTGTATTCTGTACAGCCAAGCTCCTAATGGCAATGTGGATTAAGCGTGCCAAGTGTTCTCTTGGCAGTCTACAGGCTGACACTCACTGAAGGGTCCCTCCATACTGTACTGTGTCACTTGGATGAGCTCCTGCAAACCTATGCCTTTTAATAATTACAGAAGATATTCCTTGTATCGTATTCTCTGTTTTTAAAAGAAAAGTAATTTTATGGTGAATTTCTGTGGTCTTTCTAAATTAAATCCTCAACTCGTCATTGCGCTGCTATTGTAATGGACCGACAAATGAGTATTTTAAATGTCTTGCGTTGCTATTTGTGTTTGTACGTGTTTTGTTTTATGGTATACTTTTTTGATCTAAATAAATTTTACTGACTGACTGTTTGTTTTGCTACTGCCACCTTCACCATTATCAGTCAATCGGAAATCTCTCCCTTCTGGCCACAGTGAAGAAATGAGGATACCCAACAAATCTTAGCAGAGCTCTGGTGCATGTGAACATGAATTTTAAGCTTTGAGGGAGAAAGTTCAGCTACTGTGAGGGAACAAATAGTAGACCCCAAGGGACTGCAAGGGTGCACAACTATGGTGACTTATAAAGGACATCAAGACATGGCAAACACAAAAGCCAGGTTGAGGGGAAAGATGTTGTTTTCCAAAATGAATAAACTGACAACAACACTCATACCAAATTGCCTGTATTGAATGCCACAGGCACGCAGATCACAGAATGACATGCTTTTGAATGAATCGACCCAAGCAAATAAAAATATTAGCAGCTTAATGACTATCAATTTTCAAGACTCACAAAGGCCCACCATTCTGTGAATCTGATTTTCTGGAGTGTATGAGAGAACTAAACTTCCACCAACACACAATTTTATCACAAGACTGGAGGCTACCATTATACATGTAATCTTTTAATGCCACTCCACGCAGCACTTAAAAGAAGTTAAGATCATCAAAGAAACATTCCATACAATAATAAATCCATGCAGCCAGCAATCTGCTTCTTTTAAATGCTGCTTCTCGCAGATAAGTACCCTATTGTGTCTTGTTATCTTTTACCATTTTCTTCTCTTAATGTTTGACATTTTGTTTTGCTTAGATTAGTTTGTCACACTGCTTTCAATTTATCAAACCCATTCTCTTAGGATCTTTGGGGCACATGCATCATTGTTTATTGCTGTTGCAAAGGGGCAGATTTTCAGAATCTGCCCCTTTGCGACCGCAATTTTTACATTTGGGATGCATCATCCCAAAGGCAAAAATCACTATTTAAGTAATGGCAAAATTTGTGATAACTTCAATTGAGATTGCATTTAGGGAATCGCAAATTTCGATTTACTGAAAAGGTTAGATATTATTGTAAGGATCGCTAGCTTTTGTTTATCCTAAGTTTATTTATTGTATATTCTGTCATTGTGACGCTGCCAGTTTTCTATGAGCCCGAACCAAGGCCATCTCTGCCTGCTGATATAAGGCTGTCTTTGCCTGGAGGGCCAGGACTGACAGGATCAAGTCAGCATTACTCTAGCCACAGCGACCCCTGCAGTGCGGACCCGGCAGTGTCACAGCAGGTTTTTGGAGTTTTAGTGAGCATCCTGTGGGATGCCCGTTGCTTTTTTAGACCACATCCAACTGTGGCGTCCATTCAGGCTGGGACGTGTGGGCCAGGTTTAGATGAAATCCCTGGGCAACAGCCCTAAGCGCAATATTCCACCTTAAGTAACATGTTTTCAAGGATCCCGGATGGCCGACGAGGGACATTGTAACATATCACATTGGCAGTTGAAACGTATAGTGTCCCCACTATTAGCTGTTTGCCCGCTGCATGCCCTTAGTTGAATTCTTCCTCAGTCCTACAGCTATTAACTTATATTGAAGGATCTCATATTTTTACTCCTCATTACAACCTCTTGTTTCAAACTTTTACTGGCCTCTCCCTTTTCACTTATACATACTTACATTCCCGCACTATACACTAGCATGTCTGATCAGGAACGTGAGAACCCTGAGATTTCACAGGGAAAAATCAATTAAGAGCTGATCGAAAAAGCAAATTAAGCCTGAGATGCATACTGTTCTACAGGAGACCCTCTATCAAGTCATGATTATGAGAGGATCTGAATATGAAGGGGACCATTAGTCCATTTCAGTTGAAGACTCACATTGAGAGAGGGACTATACCCTTTAAAAAGATGGGTGCTCCAAGCACCTCGAGAAAGGTGGGAAGTCTAAACACCTCAAAGAGAATGGGAGGACTTAGCACCTCACAGAGTATGGGTGCCCTTAACGGTGTCCGACGCAGCACAATGGATTCAGGTGTCCCAAGCGGCATTCAAGATTCTGATGTGGGAGAGGAGAAACCACTTAACCAATCCCCCACTTAGATGAATATGTGTTGGACTCTGATCAAGGGGACTTTGATGGGGACAAACACTTTACAGAGGATGATACCCCCTCTACCGCCAAGGATGTAACCAAATGTCAGTGACGAGAGGAAATGTTTTGCCCAGACAACATCAAGCAGCCTAGGAGTTCTGAGTGGCAACCCATTGATCATCTAGCAAAGTTTTTCAAACAGTGGATTTGGAATGCACTTGAGAAGGGATTGTTTTAAAGGCAGAATGCTCGAGGCCTGTTCTACATGATGAGGTATGGACTTAGACCCAGAGCTCATCACCTTTCTTTTGAAGCTGGGTAAGGAACCTAGAAAGGGGCTTGAGAGCTCCCTTAAATCATGCCAGGACTACCTCCTGGACATGGTCGGACAGCTGTAGAGATGTTTATTGACCTCGACAAGGCGCAGTCTAATATGCGCAAGTCTTCAGCCCAGGTGTTTTTGGATGGGTAGGCAGAAGTGGGAATCCTGCTGGCTGCTTCTCCCATAGGTCCCGCTTCTCAAATGACAGGCAGCCAAGAGGCTTCAGCATAGGCTATCAGGCTGGAACAAACATGACCTTCTATCCGCAAAAGGGATATATTAAATGTGGAAGAGGGAATATGTCAGCTGAACAAGGCTTGACAAGATATCAGGGAGAGTACTTTTACCCTTTTCTTCTTCCCTGAGAAGAGTGGGAGGATGCCTCAGACTTTTATCCCAAGTCTGGTAAACAATTACACAAGATCCTTGGGTCCTAGGAAACAATGCAAGGGTTTGAAATAGATTTCTGGAAAGAACCCTTTCAGGCAGTTACCCCAAGAGAGCTGTGTTTGACCACTGTTCAACAGCAAATTGCAGAAGAAGAGGCCAAAACCTTAGGCCTACAGGCACTATTGCGCCACCGGAACGTCACTTTTTTGACGTTCTGGTGGCCCAATGTGCCACTGACATATAACGCCACGCAAAGCCATGTTAGGTGGCTCTTCATGGCCTTAACAATATGTGCCCCTTTCACGCCGAAAACTGCATGAAATGGGCATTCCATGGTTGTTGCTCAGGGCGTTCCCAGCAAAATCAATGGCTTTTTGACACTGCCAGAGATTTACAAGAAATCGTAAGTCTGAGGCAGTGCCAAAAACGTACTCCTTCCCAGGGGAGGCGTAGGGGAGGCACAATGAGGAGAAATATCTTTATTTCTCCTAATTTTTCCGCTTTATGTGTGTACTGCATTCTGCAGCACACATCGAAAGAGAAAAAAACCTCTTGTGATTGTATTTGTGCAGGAAGGTTTCCCATCCAGCACAAAAATGATCATCCCCGCACTGCAGGCACCCATGCATGATGGTGCAAAGGTGCCTGCAGTGGTTCACCGCATTGTGAGCCAGCGCAGGGGAAACCGACAGGAATGTGCTGTATCTAATAGATATGGCACATACCTGCCCTTTTCTTTTGCCGTAGGGCAGTACTGCAGCAAGGCCTGCTGCGCTGCCCTACTGCAAAAAAACGATACCTGAGGCCTAAAGTTGCAGAAGGGAGACATCCTACAGGTATCTTTATCACACAGGTTTTTGTAAGAACACTGTTCCTAGTGGAAAGGAAGGACAAGGAGTGGATCCCATGATAAATGCAAGATATCTTAATAAGTTCCTAGTTTACAGCCACTTCAAGATGGAGGGGATCCATCTTTTAAGGGATATGTTGTTAAAAAAAGATTGGCTAGTGAAAGCTAGTGAAGGCTAATAAAGTTAGATCTGAAAGATGCTTACTTTACCATTCCCATGGCCAGGGAGTACCAACCTTACCTTCAGTTCACCTGGCAGGGTCAACGTTATCAATTCCATGTGCTTCCCTTTGGACTTTCACCAGCATCTTGGTGTTTTACCAAGATAATGAGAGCTGTGGCATCCCACCTCAGAGAGAGAGGTGTAAGGATGATCATTTGTTTGATCAACATCCTCATCATGTCCCAATGCCGAGCACATATTTTTAAAGACTTGCTCATGGTCATGTCCCTCTTGGAGAGTTTGGGCTTCATTGTAAACACGGATAAATCCGTATTTGCTCCATCCAGGTCTCTAGACGGTGGCAGAGATTTAGCCATGGCCGAAATCTCTGCCTCTGGGCCGGAAGCTCCGCCTCTGGGCCGGAAGCTCCGTCTCCGGACCAGAATTACCGGCCCGAGTGCGGACGTAAAGTTAGTAGTCGTAAATCCATACTGTGAATACCAAAAGTAGTAAGTGCATTCTGTGAATACCAAAAGTAGTAAGTGCATTCTGTGAATACCAAAAGTAGTAAGTTTAGGATTTTGTCTTAAGTTAATTCTGTGAATCGGGCCCAAGGTGTTTTTAGATGGGGAAGCCAGATAAGAGTTATCTTGGTGTTTGTAAAATTTGGACACCTGGAAGGGCGATCTTTGGATGCTCACCAGGCTTCATTCTGAAGTCGGATGCCAGCTTAGACAGTTGAGGTACACACTTGGGTGCTCAGGAAACTGGTGTCTTGTGGCCTTGTGTAGAGAGTTTGCATCATATAAACTATTTAAAGTTGACAGCAGGTGTTGATGCCCCTATGAGTTTCAAACATTGTTTGCAAGGCAGAGCTGTTTTGTTAAAAATTGACAATTTTTTCTGCAGTAGTGTACATAAATCACTGAGGTAGAATAAGATACTTAGACCTATCAGACTTAGCTGCTATTTTGCTTCGAACACAAATTATACTGCAGGCAGAATAATTGCTGGAAAGGCAAATGTTACTGCAGACTGAAATTCAAGGTTTTTATGGGATTTCAGTGACAGGAAATTGAACATGTTCTGTTTCAGGAAACTGTCTCCGATTTGGGGCTCACTGGAGTTAGATCTCTGTGCAAGCAGGCTGACGTTTCAACTGGAGAAGTATTACAATTTGATGCTAGACATGGGTGCTCTAGCAGTGAATGCATTCCTTCAAACTTAGAAAGGAACCAACATATACATGCTCACTTATCCTAATAACTCAGTTTTGGGTCTCACAGACACGGTTCCCAATGACTTTGGAGCTAGTTTGTTATTTTACCTCTTTTCTTCCTGTCATGCAGGGTATATTAAAAAGCAAAGATGGAGAAGAACTTTGAGATTTTTTACTTGGAGAGTTTTGCGAGATATAGAGAATTGTTAGGCCTTTTGAGATGAGCTGAGAAACTCCTAGAGGAGTCCTGGGATCCAAGTACCCACCCCAAATGTAGAGGAATTTGGAAAACAAAGGTACGTTTGAGCTTGGAAAGGGACATGGGACCCGTAGAGGCACCTATAGTGGAGGTAGTTAACTTTCTCAAAACTCGTAATTTTGTCTGCGATTAAACATTTCACAGCATACCTGTGTGTCCGAGTATTTTTCTGTGGAGGAGCAGGGAATTTTGGAAAAGAAATTCAGGGCTTCTTGGAGCCCTAACAGATGTTAATGTTTTAGGTACTAGGATGCATGATTCTAGTCCAGGGAAGACATGGCCTGGCATTTCGGGCAGGACTGTTCCCATGAGGCACAGGGTCAAGACTGATTTGCATATGGCCATGTCTGAACTGGGGTGGCGTGGTGAGCAAAATAACGATGGATTAAACCCAGATCTGTTACTGGGGGTGAATGTTTTGCCAATGTGCAGCATTCCGTCCATCATCTTGTGTGTTTTGCTGTTTGCCCTATGTGGGAAGGGTATGCCCAGACGTGGGTCCCGTGCTCACTACGCCACTGGAGTCAAGCTATCCTGGCTGAAGAGGGGTGAAACCCCGAAACCGGTCCTAGGATGCTTGATTCTAGTCCAGGGAAGACATGGCTTGGCAGTTCGGACTGGACTGTTCCCATGAGGCACAGGGTCAAGACTGATTTGCATATGGCCATGTTGGAACTGGGGCGGCGTGGTGAGCAGAATAATGATGGATTAAACCCATATCTGTGACTGGGGGTGAATGGTTTGCCAATGTGCAACATTCCGACCATCGTCTTGTGTGTTTTGCTGTTTGCCCTATGTGGGAAGGGTATGCCCAGACGTGGGCCCCGTGCTCACTACACCACTGGAGTCAAGTTATCCTGGCTGAAGAGGGGTGAAACCCTGAAACCGGTCTTAGGATGCTTGATTCTAGTCCAGGGAAGACATGGATTGGCAGTTCGGGTTGGACTGTTCCCATGAGGCAAAGGGTCAAGACTGATTTGCATATGGCCTTGTCTGAACTGGGGTGGCGTGGTGAGCAAAATAACGATGGATTAAACCCAGATCTGTGACTGAAGGTAAATGTTTTGCCAATGTGCAACATTCCATCCATCATCTTGTGTGTTTTAAAGTTTTAGGTATGAGCGCTACGTCTTTCAACTTTGGCACAAACAGAATGAAATATTGGACAGTTTAAACTTGGGGTTCCAGTGGTTGATGTTACCGTGATTGAGGCAAAACCAATGTGACTAATCTTGATTATATGTTAATTAGATGGTATTGTGTTCGCCCACTGGGCCAGGACTTTTTCTGGCAGACACGTGAGATATAGAAATTTGAACCGTTTGTGCTCATAACATAAACAGCAATGGTATTAAAGAACCTGCCCACTAGAGCGGTATTGGGCGCGAGCGGTAAATCGGTCTGTCATGACAATGCCCAGTAGGGACACATTGTGCGAACTGAAACCCATATGAATTGATTGGGATGCAGTGCTGGGATCGTGATGAAGATTACGATCATTTTTGGCGTATGATTTTGAAATCTAAATCATGAATGTGGATTATTGTATTGGGACCAGTGTGTGATACAATATGAAATAATATTTAAATTTCAGTATCGACGTAATATTTTGTGGCAATACGAATGATGGAATAGTTATTTGCATAAGTAGTTATATAAGTGGAAGACCATTCCAAAATGGCTGCCAAATGTTGATAAGAATGTTGTATACACTATGGTTGTTTAGACCGTTGTCGATGTCTGATTTTGGATAAATTCAGGTCGTAATTCAAATGTGCATAGAAACGTGAGCAAGGCGGAAGCCGAAACGCGCCGTTTTGTCTGCGATTAAACATTTCACAGCATACCTGGGTGTCTGAGTATTTTCTGTGGAGGAGCAGAGAAGTTTGGAAAATAAATTCGGGTCCTCCGGTAGCCCTAACGCGGACCGCCCAGGATTCAGTCTGGCGTATCCTATAACTGGATCTGGTGGAGCGGATATATATATATATATTCACAGAAAAAACCATAGGTTTCAGGGGCGTTATAGTTAGCTGCGCATTTCACTCATACAATACCATAGAAATTCCTCCGTTATAGTTAGTTCTGCTAACTATAACTCACGCGCCTGCAATGCACTGCTGATGATGTCACATATTGCATCATTCATGACATGGTCAGTGACATCACTGATGACATCACTGATGAAATCTCAAATGACATCACTGATGACATCACTGATGACATCATCCACTGAATGTGGTTTAGTTTGAAATTTAAATATGTATTATATATATACCAATCTGTATTGAAGATTGAGTGGATATATAACTGTCTGGATGGAGGATTTAGTAGCTGTCTGACTGTCTTTTTAAGTGAGTAATTAAAAGTGTCTCACTTAATACATGGATTAGTAACTAAACTATGTGAATGTGTGCAGCACTGTCTCTGTTGTTGTATAACATGCTGCATCAGTTGGTCACTAACTACATGAGTGTGTATATTAGTTATTGATTACTTGGGTGAGTATTTGTATGGGACACTCAGTTTGTGTGTGGTTGGATGGGGTGTGTGTAACTCTATGCATAGATGTGTGAATGGTTGATTGACTAAGTGTATGGGTTTAAGAGTGCATGTGGAAACAGTTGTTTGGGTGACTGAGTGTATTTATTTGTGTGTTGGTGAGCGAATATATGTTTTAGTTGTACATCTTCAACAAAGTAAAAAAATAAAAGGCATTGTATGTGAGAGTTGGTGTATATAAATAAGTATGTGTAAGAGTCAGTGATTGTGAGAGTAACTATATGAATGAGTGTATAATTGTAATGGTGCTTTTTTAACACATTAACAATGAGTTACAATGTGTTTGAATAAATGAGGTGTTGTTGGATAATTATGTAAGTGAGTAAATTTAAGTGCGATACATTTTTTTCATGAGTGAGTAGGATGACTGCATAACCGACTAAGATGACTGCTGATGTGTCAATGTCTATTTATGTGTATACATGCATTTGATAGTGTTCTATTAATTAATGACTGCATGTATAGATGATTCTGTTGTTGAATGGGTAGTTGTGTGTGTAGACTTAGGAATCAGTGAGTGGGTATGTAGTAACTGGTATTGGTGTGTCAATGGTTTCAAATATGGTACTCCGTATTTTACAGTGAGTGATGAAAGGTTATACTAGTGTATGATGAGGTGTATCAGATTGTCAAGTGGATGATGTCATCAGTGATGTCATTTGAGATGTCATCAGTGATGTCATCAGTGATGTCAATGACCCTGTCATGAATGATGCAATATGTGACATCATCAGCAGTGCATTGCGGGCGCGTGAGTTATAGTTAGCAGAACTATTTATAACGGAGGAGGTACTTGACCTGCTTTTAATTACATTTTGGCAGTCCACACGGCACCCCTTTACATTGACCTGCTCCCTGCTGACGAGAGGCAACTACCTCGAAACACGTGTCCAGGGATGGCTAACTCAACACATACTGTTCTATTTACATTTCGTGGCATAGGCGTACCCGCCGTCGCCACTACATTTCCCACAGTCCTTTGGGGCAACTTGCTGGTGTGACGAGCAGTGTGCGACCTACTCTTCCACAATTTAAACGGCTTCCTTGAGCTAACGGGCTGACGAGCCTTGGTCTGCACCTGCGCGCCAGGAGAGGTACTTGACCTGCTTTTAATTACATTTTGGCAGTCCACACGGCACCCCTTTACATTGACCTGCTCCCTGCTGACGAGAGGCAACTACCTCGAAACACGTGTCCAGGGATGGCTAACGCAACACATACTGTTCTATTTACATTTCGTGGCATAGGCGTACCCGCCGTCGCCACTACATTTCCCACAGTCCTTTGGGGCAACTTGCTGGTGTGACGAGCAGTGTGCGACCTACTCTTCCACAATTTAAACGGCTTCCTTGAGCTAACGTGCTGACGAGCCTTGGTCTGCACCTGCGCGCCAGGAGAGGTACTTGACCTGCTTTTAATTACATTTTGGCAGTCCACACGGCACCCCTTTACATTGACCTGCTCCCTGCTGACGAGAGGCAACTACCTCGAAACACGTGTCCAGGGATGGCTAACGCAACACATACTGTTCTATTTACATTTCGTGGCATAGGCGTACCCACCGTCGCCACTACATTTCCCACAGTCCTTTGGGGCAACTTGCTGGTGTGACGAGCAGTGTGCGACCTACTCTTCCACTATGTAGTAACTGGTATTGGTGTGTCAATGGTTTCAAATATGGTACTCCGTATTTTACAGTGAGTGATGAAAGGTTATACTAGTGTATGATGAGGTGTATCAGATTGTCAAGTGGATGATGTCATCAGTGATGTCATTTGAGATGTCATCAGTGATGTCATCAGTGATGTCAATGACCCTGTCATGAATGATGCAATATGTGACATCATCAGCAGTGCATTGCGGGCGCGTGAGTTATAGTTAGCAGAACTATTTATAACGGAGGAATTTCTATGGTTTTGTATGAGTGAAATGGGCAGCTAGCTATAACACCCCTGAAACCTATGTTTTTTTCTGTGAATTTCTAAGGTTTTTTAAATGCTAATTTCTAACTATAACGTAATGCTAACTTTTAAGTGTGATAGTAGTTATATCTATTTTTTATACTGATTTTCTACAGTTTTTTAACTGTTTATTTATAGATATTTTATTCATTAAATAACATTATATATTTTTCTGAAGATTGCAAAAAAAAATACTTTTTTCATTAAAACTGAAATATTGATTATTTTCTTGTTTTCATTTTTTATTTTAACATATTTATATTATTTTCTTTAAAAAAATCCAAATTTTTTCAGAGTCGCGCACTCAAAGTGTACACATCACGGTGGGTGTGCGCATTCTAGGCGCCATTTTAGAAAAGTCATGAACGATCCGCATATGGTGTGCGACGGCTGCGTGTTTTTCAGTTACATCATATACATTGAATATCACGTGATATGCGCGATTGGTATGGGACCAGTCTGCGACTCCTGCTCCCGCTCATTCGTGACACATGCGCATTACGGTCCGAGATGTTTGCGCGGTTGCGGGTCCCGCAAGACATCATATACGTGCTGGGGCGCGCTGGGAGCGCGACTCCCGCAAAAAAAATTATGTTCCAAAATGATATGTATGTGTCTTTAATATACATATTAAGGCAAGGGATTATGTAAGATATTCATCAAAATAATATATTTGTACTTATAATAAACTTATTTTATTTTTAAATATATTTTCGCGAAGTCGGGTGCGTGCATCGTGAGTGCAGAAAACCAGGTCAGCAGAGCTGCTGTAGAGCCAGAGAACCAGGTCAGCAGAGCTGCTTTAGAGCCAGAGAACCAGGTTAGCAGAGCTGCTTTAGAACCAGAGAACAAGGTCAGCAGAGCTACTCTAGAGCCAGAGAACCAAATCAGCAGAGCTGCTTTAGAGCCATAGAACCAGGTCAGTAGAGCTGCTTTAGAGCCAGAGAACCATGTCAGTAGAGCTGCTCTAGAGCCTAAGCACCAAGTCAACAGAGCTGCTCTAGAGCCGGAGAACCAGGTCTGCAGAGCTGCTGCAGAGCCAGAGAAACCAGGTCAGTAGAGCTGCTTTAGAGGGAGAGAACCAGGTCATCAGAGCTGCTCTAGAGCCAGAGAACCATGTCAGCAGAACTGCTTCAGAGCCATAGAACTGGGTCAGCGGAGCTGCTTTAGAGCCAGAGAACCAGGTCAGCAGAGCTGTTGTAGAGCCAATCAATCAATCAATGAATTTGTAAAGCGCGCTACTCACCTGTAGGGTCTCAAGGCGCTGGGGGGAGGGGGATCCGCTACTGCTCGAAGAGCCAGGTCTTGAGCTGTTTCCTGAAGGAGAGATGGTTCTGGGTCAGTGGTAGGTGGGTGGGAAGGGAGTTCCATGTCTTGGCCGCCAGGTAGGAGAAGGATCTTCCTCCGGCGGTGGTCTTGCAGTTGCTCGGGACGGTGGCGAGGACGAGGCTGGCGGAGCGGAAGAGGTGGGTGGGTGTGTAGAATGTGAGGCGGTTGTTGAGGTATGTGGGTCCCATGTCGTGGAGAGCCTTGTGTGCGTGGGTGAGGAGTCTGAACGTGATCCTCTTGCTGATGGGGAGCCAGTGCAGGTCTCTCAGCTGGGGAGAGATGTGGCTGAAGCGGAGGGTGTCCAGGATAAGTCGTGCAGAGGCGTTCTGTATGTGCTGGAGTCTTTTCTGTAGTTTGGCTGTGGTTCCAGCGTAGAAGGTGTCAAAGGCTGCCGAGAGGTCCAGGAGGATGAAGACAGCTGTTTCCCCGTTGTCGAGCAGGGACCAGATGTTGTCGGTGGCTGCGATGAGGGCGGTCTCGGTGCTGTGGTTTGCTCGGAAGCCGGACTACGAGGGGTCGAGGGACCCGTTGGTCTCGAGGAAGGCGGAGAGTTGTTTGTTGACGATCTACTCGATAGCTTTGGCCGGAAAGGGGAGGAGCGAGATGGGGCGGAAGTTCTTGAGGTCCGTGGGGTCCGCGGTGGGTTTCTTCAGGAGGGCACTGAGCTCGGCATGTTTCCAGCTCTCTGGGAAGGTGGCAGATGCGAAGGAGCTGTTGATGATGTTCCGGAGTTGGGGTGCGATGATGGAGTCGGCTTTATTGAAGATGTGGTGTGGGCAGGGGTCAGTTGGGGAGCCGGAGTGGATGGTGTTCATCGTGTGGGTGGTATCTTCGGTGCTGACCGTCGTCCAGGTGCTGAGGGTGGTGGTGGGGGGCGCCGGATCGGTGGTAGGGTGCGCGGTCTGTGCGCCAAAACTGTTGTGTATGTCAGCAATCTTGTGGTGAAAGAACGAGGCGAGTGAGTCGCAGAGATCCTGCGATGGTGTGATGTCGTTGTTGCAGGCTCTGGGGATGGAGAGTTCCTTGCTGTTGTGGGAGTTGTTGTCCAGTCGTTCTTTGAATGTGGTCCTTTGGTGGTGCGGATCAGTTGGTGGTGTTTGCGGGTGGCGTTCTTGAGGGCTGTCATGTTTTCTGTAGTCTGGTCGTGGCGCCAAGCTTTCTCGAGGGTACGGCAGGTTTTCTTGGAGTTTTTGAGGTCGTTAGTGAACCAGGAGGCTTTCTTGCTGCCGTGTCTGCTGGGGGGGTTCTTCAGTGGTGCGAGGTCATCGGCGCAGTTGGTGAGCCACTATGTGAGGTTGCGGGCTGCTTCGTTGGGGTCCGTCATGTTGGTGGGGGGGTTCTGGCTGAGGGGGGTGGTGAGCTGGTCGGCGGTGATCTTGCTCCAGCTTCTGCGGGGAACCTGTTGAGGGTGGTTGTGGGTCGTGGTTCTCCTGAAGTTGAAGTGGACGCAGCTGTGGTCTGTCCAGTGCAGTCCGGTGGAGTGGTTGAAGGAGATGTGCTTGCTGGAGGAGAAGATGGGGTCAAGCGTGTGGCCGGCGATGTGGGTGGGGGTGTTCACCAGTTGCTTGAGTCCAAGGTTGGCGAGGTTGTCCGGCAGGCTGGCGGTGTTGCTGCCATTGTTGTTCTCCAGGTGGAAGTTGAGGTCTCCTAGGAGGATATAGTCTGAGGAGGTAAGGGCGTGCGGGCTGACGAAGTCTGCGATGGCTTCGCTGAATTGTGTGCGTGGTCCCGGGGGTCGGTAGACGAGGGTGCCTCTGAGGGTGGTCTTGGGGTCGGTGTGTATCTGGAAGTGAAGGTGTTTAGCGGCGGTGAGGGTGTCGTCGGAGTTGGTCATGATTCGGATGGTGTTTCTGTGGACGATGGCGATGCCTCCTCCGGCTTGGTTGACGTGGTCCTTCCGGGCGATCTTGTAGCCATCTGGGATGGCTATGGCGATGTCGGGAGCTGAGGAGGCATTCATCCATGTTTCTGTGAGGAAGGCGACGTCTGGTGATGTTGTGTCGAGAAGGTTCCAGAGTTCGACGGCGTGCCTGTGGATGGAGCGGGTGTTGAACAAGATGCACTTGAGGTGGTCGTTGCTGGAGCCTGGCTTGGTGGGTGCGGTGCAGGATCGCTGAGCCAGAGAACTAGATCAGCAGAGCTGCTCTGTAGCATAAGAACTAGGTCAGCAGAGCTGCTCTAGAGCCAGAGAACCAGGTCAGCAGACCTGCTGTAGAGCCAGAGAAACCAGGTCAGCAGAGCTGCTTTAGAGAGAGAACCAGGTCAGCAGAGCTGCTTTAGAGCCAGAGAACCAGGTCAACAGAGCTGCTCTAGCTGACACTGACTGACTGACACTGACTGACTGACACTGACTGATTGAATCTGACTGACACAGATTGACTGACACTGACACTGACTGACACTGATCGACTGACACTGACTGACTGACACTGACTGACTGACTGACTGACACTGACTGACACTGATTGACACTGACTGACACTGATTGACTGACACTGACTGACTGACACTGATTGACTGACACTGACTGACACTGATTGACTGACACTGACTGACTGACTGACACTGACTGACTGACACTGACTGACACTGACTGACTACTCTCTACTACTCTACTACTGACCCTCTACTACTCTCTACTACTCTCTCTCTACTACTCACTCTCTACTACTCTCTACTACTCACTCTCTACTACTCTACTACTCTCTACTACTCACTCTCTACTACTCTACTACTCTCAACTACTCACTCTCTACTAATCTACTACTCACTCTCTACTACTCACTCGCTACTATTCTCTACTACTCACTCTCTACTACTCACTCTCTATTACTCACGCTCTACTACTCTCTACTACTCACTGTCTACTACTACTCTCTCTACTACTCACTCTCTACTACTCTCCACTATTCACTCTCTACTACTCACTCTCTACTACTCACTCTACTACTTTCTACTACTCTCTACCACTCACTCTCTACTACTCTACTACTCACTCTCTACTACTCACTCGCTACTACTCTCTACTACTCACTCTCTCTACTACTCTCCACTACTACTCTCTACTATTCACTCTCTACTACTCACTCTACTACTCTTTACTACTCACTCTACTACTCTCTGCTGCTCTCTACCACTCACTCTCTACTACTCTACTACTCTCTCTCTACTACTCACTCCCTACTACTCTCTACTACTCACTCTCTACTACTCACTCTACTACTCTCTACTACTCACTCTCTACTACTCTCTCTCTACCACTCACTCTCTACTATTCACTCTCTACTACTCACTCTCTACTACCCGCTCTCTACTACTCACTCTCAACTACTCACTCTCTACTACTCACTCTCTACTACTCTCTACTACTCACTCTCTACCACTCTCTCTGCTACTCACTCTCTACTACTCACTCTCTACTACTCTACTACTCTCTACTACTCGCTCTACTACTCACTCTCTACTATTCTCTACTACTCACTCTACTACTCTCTCCTACTCTCTACCACTCACTCTCTACTACTCTACTACACACTCTCTACTACTGTCTACTACTCACTCTGTACTACTCACTCTCTACTACTCATTCTCTACTACTCTCTACTGCTCACTCTCCACTACTCATTCTCTACTACTCGCTCTCAACTACTCTCTACTACACACTCTACTACTCATTCTCTACTACTCGCTCTCAACTACTTTCTACTACTCACTCTCTACTACTCTACTACTCTCTCTACTTCTCACTCTCTACTACTCTCTCTCTACTACTTACTCTCTACTACTCTCTACTACTCACTCTCTACTACACACTCTCTACTACTTGCTCTCTGCTACTCGCTCTCTTCTACTCTCTAGTACTCACTCTACTACTTACTCTCTACTGCTCTCTACTACTCACTATCTACTACTTTTAACCGCTAGCCCCTCACTTGCACTGTAAAAGGTTTCTCTCACCGCTGTTTGGCGGGCCCCTTTCACCGGGACGCGGAGGCTCTTCTGGCGGCCATCTTGGGTGTGTATTGGGTGTGACTTGGATGCCTGGCGGCGCCATTTTGGAGTCCCGACGGGCTAGTCGTCACAAGGACGCTAGACGTCTATATAAGGGGGATGACTCTAGGTAGAGGGTCTTGTTAATCTGGAGCGTTTTTATTGCTTTCTGCACTGAACGTGACCTGCATAGCGCTTTTGCATAATTGCTTAGGAGCGGCTTTTAAACTTACCTCGTTTTGTATTTGTGTTCATTTTTCGTCCTTGTCCCCTTGATTTTAACCGCTAGCCCCTCACTTGCACTATAAAAGGTTTCTCTCACCGCTGTTTGGCGGGCCCCTTTCACCGGGACGCGGAGGCTCTTCTGGCGGCCATCTTGGGTGTGTATTGGGTGTGACTTGGACGCCTGGCGGCGCCATTTTGGAGTCTCGACGGGCTAGTCGTCACAAGGACGCTAGACGTCTATATAAGGGGGATGACTCTAGGTAGAGGGTCTTGTTAATCTGGAGCGTTTTTATTGCTTTCTGCACTGAACGTGACCGGCATAGAGCTTTTGCGTAATTGCTTAGGAGCGGCTTTTAAACTTACCTCGTTTTGTATTTGTGTTCATTTTTCGTCCTTGTCCCCTTGATTTTAACCGCTAGCCCCTCACTTGCACTATAAAAGGTTTCTCTCACCGCTGTTTGGCGGGCCCCTTTCACCGGGACGCGGAGGCTCTTCTGGCGGCCATCTTGGGTGTGTATTGGGTGTGACTTGGACGCCTGGCGGCGCCATTTTGGAGTCTCGATGGGCTAGTCGTCACAAGGACGCTAGACGACTATATAAGGGGGTCATGATGACGCGCAGCGGTTTCGCGCAGCGGGGTCGCCGGACTGACGCCGGAGTTACGCCAGAGTTCAGCCCGTCTGCGCCCGTCCGCGCTGAGGACGTGCCTGAGGATGTGCTGCATGTGAAGGGGCAGGTAAAGTTCATGTATACCCTGCAGGACTTACTGGCTTTGAAACCCCGGTCATCGCCTTGTCATCATCGCTTTTAGCCCAATGGTCTACTCTGCTCCTTAGAATGCCACACCTGTAAGGTCAGCTGGTCGGTTCGTGACCCTAATAATGAGGTTAATCATACCTCTCATGCTCCGCCCAACATACGTCCATTGGGAAGTGGGTTCCTAGTCAACGCGAGATCATTGATCAGAAATAACATTGCGTTCTTTGATTTTGTGACTGCTAGGGATCCGTCTTGGGTGTTTATAACAGAAACATGGGCATCGGAGTCTTCGGGTCACGATCTATTGTTGGCTATTCCGGAAGGCTATGCACTGCATAGACTGGATAGAACTAGATGTAGAGGGGGCGGGCTGGCTATCCTTTTTAAAAGCTCATTTACTTGTAGTATTAAGGCCCTATCCGAGTCTTCGGATTCTTTTGAAGCCCTGTATTTCTCGATCTCTGGTTCCCCGTCACTATCTTTCACAGGCATCCTCATTTATAGACCTCCGGGACCCAGATCCAATTTTAGTGGGGAATTGTTCAGAATACTGGAACCATATTTTGGTAGGCCTTCCTTCACTATACTCGGGGACCTAAATTTCCACCTAGAAGATATGGGGTCTAAGGATACTCATGTACTGTTGGACTCGCTTAACGCATGCGGCTTCACTCAATTGGTCAGTACTTCTACTCATCAAGCTGGCCATATCCTAGATGGGGTATTTTCCAGTGATCTGAGACTGTCAGTTGGTCCTCCTATTCGTCTATCCTGGTCTGACCATTTGGCAGTACCCCTGGAACTAACATCTTCCTTAGCTTGTGCGCCCAGAAGGAATCCCTGCAATAAACAACTTAAAAGGAATTTCAGGAATATTACCAATGATTCCCTTTCTCCTTTTATAGGGGATGGGTCGTCTTTCTCTCTCGGGGAAGTGGAGGAAGCGGCACAAGAACTTGCTAATTCTATTACTAGAGCGGTTGATGCATTAGCTCCCGCTTCTCTCCGATACTCAGCAAGGCGCAACCCCTCTGCCCCTTGGTTCTCTGAGACACTAAGACTTATGAGGCAGAACTGTAGGAGACAGGAGAGAAGTTGGAGAAAATCATGGGATCCTACTGAAGGCAAGGCACATAAGCGCCTGCTGCGAGAATATAAGGCTATACTAACAAAGGAAAAGCAGGAGTTTTTCACTAATCTCACTGCCTCCCTTACTTCACCCAGGGAGCTATTTAAAATTGTGGAGTCCCTTTGTTCTCTTCAAATGCCCGACCCAGTGGTGGGGTCTCAAGTGCTCTATAATAAAATCTCAGATTTCTTCCATAATAAAATCGAGGACATATACATTGCCCTGGAAGCTCAGAGGAGTGCCTTGGACCCCCAACTACCCCTGGCCTCGGTAAATCTGGAAGTTCGGACCTTGGATCCCCCTAAGACTCTCTCCTACTTCCCGCTGTTATCTTCTGAGGCGATGGATCTTCTCTTGAATAGAATAAAATCGGCCTCCCCTCTCGATCCTTGTCCTCTGACAGTGCTGAAAGCATGCAGGGATACCTTATTACCCCCCTTGATGGAGGTGATGAACGGCGCTTTAACACAGGGGGTCTTTCCGACAATATGGAAAAAGGCAATTGTGAAGCCCTTGCTTAAGAAGCCTACTCTTGATCCTGAAATACTTAAAAACTTCCGTCCCATTTCCTTGCTCCCTGCACCTGCGAAAATGCTGGAGCTCCATCTCAACCATCATTTGTCGGCCTTCTTAGATGCTTCTGGATACCTAGATGATTCCCAGCATGGCTTTAGGAGGTGCCATAGCACCGAATCGGCGCTTACTATGGTGACAAATAATATCCGAATGAAGGTGGATCAGGGTCAGACCACTGTCTTGGTCCTTTTAGATCTCACGGCGGCATTCGATACCCTCTCTCCCTCGACTTTAACATCACGTTTGAGGGAGATGGGGGTAGTGGGCACTGCCTTGAGTCTTCTGTCCTCCTTTTTAGTTCAAAGGGAGCAGAGGGTCAAGCTTGGTGACTTTCTTTCCCCTGCTAAAGTCTTGCGATGTGGGGTCCCACAGGGGTCGGCTCTGAGCCCGACCCTGTTTAATATCTATGTGGCCCCTCTGGCAAGGCTAGTGAAATCGCAGGGGATAGAAGTTGTGTCATACGCCGATGACACCCAAATTATGGTGTCCCTGGCCCACTCGAAGGATTTATCGGCGTTCAACTTTAGGAACTGCATGCAAGCAGTCTCCGAATGGATGATTCAAAATTCCTTGAAGTTGAACGGTGATAAGACCGAAGTCCTAATTTTTGGGAAGGATCAGGATTGTTGGTCTAATGAGTGGTGGCCCCCCTCTTTGGGTACCTGCCCTATTCCATCCCACTCGGCCAGGAACTTGGGTGTCATATTTGACACCTCACTGTCTATGACTCTCCAGGTGAATAGAACAGTCGCCACCTGCTGGGGGGTCATCAAGATTCTTAGGAGAATCGTATATTATCTTTCCCCTCAGTCACGTATGCAGATCGTGGTGGCGCTGGTCGGATCTAGATTAGACTATTGTAACACTCTTTATGCGGAAATCAACCAGGGCCTTATTCAGCGCCTCCAGGTGGTGCAAAATGCTGCTGCCAGATTTGTCTTAGCGGCACCTATTGACTCATCGGCCACTTTAGCAAGGAAAAGCTTACACTGGCTCCCTATCCAGTATAGGATCTCCTTCAAACTGCTAATTTTGGTGTTTGGAGCTTTAAGGGCTACTCCCTCTAATGCTCTGGGTTCTCTCTTAACTCGGTATCTACCCAGCAGATCTCTTCGTTCTGCAGAGATTAACCTACTGGTGGTCCCCCGCTTTAAGAAAGTCAGATGGGGAAGCAGGGCTTTCTCCAACGTGGCTCCTCGGTTGTGGAACGCCCTTCCATTAGAGATTAAAGCCCTTCCTTCCATGATTCTTTTTAAGAAAGCACTCAAAACATGGTATTTTGCTAAAGCCTATCAATAAGCAACTGTCACTCTTTTTGCTGATTTTATCTCGGTTAGGCGCCTTGACGCCCATTGGGCTAAGTTGCGCGGTATAAGTCTGATTTCATTTCATTTTTTCATTTCACTCCACTACTCTCTACTACTCACTCTCTACTACTCACTCTCTACTACTCTACTACTCTCTACTACTCTCTCTCTACTACTCACTATCTACTACTCACTCTCTACTACTCACTCTCTACTACTCTCTGCTACTCTCTACTACTCACTCTCTACTACTCTCTCTACTACTCACTCTGCTACTCACTCTCTACTACTCTCTAATACTCTCTCTCTGCTACTCACTCTCTACTACTCTCTACTACTCATTCTCTACTACTCACTCTCTACTACTCACTCTCTACTACTCTCTACTACTCTCTACTACTCACTCTACTACTCACTCTCTACTACTTTCTACTACTCACTCTATAATACTCACTCTCTACTACTCACTCTGTACTACTCACTCTACTACTCTCTACTACTCACTCTCTGATACTTTCTCTACTACTCTCTACTACTCACTTTCTACTCTCTATTACTCGCTCTCTACTCTCTACCTCTCTACCTCTCTCTACCTCTCTCTACCTCTCTACCTCTACCTTTCTACCTCTACACCTCTACCTATACACCTCTACTTCTCTACCTCTCTGTACATGCACACATATGCACATATATATATGCATATATATGCATATGCATTTATATATTCACTGAAAAAACCATAGGTTTCACACACGTTATAGTTAGGAATTAGCATTTAAAAAACCTTGCTAATTCAATGAAAAAACCATAGGTTTCACACATGTTATAGTTAGCTGGAAATTTTACTAATAAAAAACCAATGAAATTCCCCCGTTATAGTTACTGTAGGCAACTATAACTCACGCTACCGCAATCCTCTGCTGATGCTAATACTGTATTTAGACACTTATTTGCCCATGTCTTCTTCCATTAAATTTTAGCTATACATATATTACAAATATTTTTTTATCATAAAGACACATATGTCATCAGCAGAGGATTACGGTCGCGTGAGTTATAGTTGCCTACAGTAACTATAACGGGGGAATTTCATTGGTTTTTTATCAGTAAAATTTCCAGCTAACTATAACATGTGTGAAACCTATGTTTTTTTCATTGAATTAGCAAGGTTTTTTAAATGCTAATTCCTAACTATAACGTGTGTGAAACCTATGGTTTTTTCAGTGAATTTGTACGGTTTTTTAAATGCTAAGTTACTTTACGCCATTCGTGGCGTGCACGCCCACTTAACGCAGTTCGTTCCGTGCGCGCACGGTGCGCTTCGCGCTCCGCGCGCCCACTTTACGCAGTTAGTGCCGTACACGCAAGGTGGGCACGCAGTGCGCTACGCGCACCACGTGCCCCCGTTACGCACCGTGCGCACATGGAGGACATATTATGCGCTTCCTTGTGATAGGTAATCTGTTAAATTTAATTTGTAAGTGATGACAATAATATGCCATGCACAGAGAGTGTTTTTTTTTTTTTATTAAAATTTTTAGCGTAAGCGCACCGTACGCGTACGGTAAGCGTAATCGGCGAAATTTTCAAAAAATAAAAATTTACCGTTTTTGGCCTTGGGGGATCTTTGAGGACTCAACTAACATGGCTATGTGCATGGGCGCTGTCTAAACAGCCCCTTTATATGTTTTTTGCCTTTGTTTACAGCCCCCCCCTCAGAGTGCGAGAGAGAAAATGGCGGCCGCCGCTTCCTGGTTTCGACCGATTCGAATGTTTAGTTAGATGTAACAGCCAATCAGAATCGCGCTCGCGCACGCCACCGTACGCGTACGGTAAGCTTACGGTAAGCGTACCGTAAGCTGGCTCAGATATATATATTGATTTAAAGGCTATTTTCTCAGAATCTACTGAACAGATTTACACCAAACCTACAAAAGGCACTTCCCTGACCTGAGGACTACCTCTCTGCCAAATTTCTAGTAATTCTGTTCAGCCGTTCGGGCTGTAGCCCTGTCTAAAGGTCCTATGGAAAAATGCATGGGAAAAACGCGTTTTGGGACCCCCCTTTTACCTCAGCCCCCGCTTGACGAATCCCCCCGAGACTTTCAGGGTAGGAGCGGAGCGTAGCGCCCCACCTATTTTGAGAAATTCGCGAGGATTCGTCGACCGGCGCCAAAGTTATTCAAAATAGAATGTTGCGGATTTCCTATGGAAACAGGGTCCTAACTATAACTACCTACTGGCGACCGCCAGTAGGTAATATGTATGCGTATATATATGTATATATATACATATATAAACATATAAATATAATCTGCATATCTATATAAATATAAATGCATGCAAACATATACATATACATATATTCATACATATGCATGGTATGTACATGAAAGTTTGAAAAACTCTAATACAAGCAAAGCTAAAAAGCCACCTAATTACAAACAGAATTGCTTTAACTTAAACGAGGGCGAGACCTATTGCATTTTCAATGCTTGTTTACTTTGATTCCATCAAGAAGGCATTCAGATGTGTCACACATTTTCCATAAATTCTGAATGGAAGCACTCTAGTTGCTCATTAGATCACTGTAGTAAAGCTACTGCTCACCAGGGAAGTCTGCTGCTGGTATTCAAAGTGCATGTTTCAGTCTGCATGTCAGAATTTTTTAATGAAATGGAAGAGGATTTGAGAAGTCAAAATGTGCCCTAATCTTTCTTTCTGCAGCACTAATCATAATTTCTATGGTAAAATGAACCCCCTCATTTTGTTCCTTTGCAAATTAAATGTTTTAAGTGTTACCACTTTATTCTAATCAAGATGGCGTCAGGTGTGCCATACTTTTGTCATAAGTAAGACTGTTAGCGCTCTAGCTGTTCTTTAAAACACTCTGGGACATTCTGTCATTGGGCGATACTTGGACTGCATCTCGGTGATATTTGTGCTACATTTGGGCTCTTTTGTCTCTGGTGCCCATCTTGGGAGACTTATTTGTTTTGAAGTTTCCTAATTTCCTCATTTACAACAGTCTCCTCAGTAGGAAATACTTTCAGGTTTTTTACTTTCATTCCATCAAGAATGCATTCAGATGTGTCACACATTTGCCATAAATTTGGAGTGTTAGCACTCTAGTTGCTTATTAGATCACTGTAGTAAAGCTACTGCTCACCAGGGAAGTCTGCTGCTGGTATTGAAAGTGCATGTTTCAGTCTGCATGTCAGAATTTTTTAATGAAATACAAGAGGATTTGAGAAGTCACTCAAAATGTTCCCTAATTCTATTTTTTCCGCACTAATCATAATTTCTATGGCAAAATGAACCTCCTCATTGTGTTCCTTTTAAATTAAACTACTCACTCTCTACTACTCACTCGCTTCTACTTTCTACTACTCACTCTCTACTACTCTCTCTCTACTACTCTCTGCTACTCTCTACTACTACTCTCTACTACTCACTCTCTACTACTCACTCTCTACTACTCTCTACTACTCACTCTACGGCTCTTTACTACTCTCTACCACTCACTCTCTACTACTCTACTACTCACTCTCTACTACTCTCTACTACTCTCTCTCTCTACTACTCCCTCTCTACTACTCACTCTACTACTCTCTACTACTCACTCTCTACTACTCACTCTCTACTACTCTACTACTCTCTACTACTCACTCTCTACTACTCACTCTCAACTACTCACTCTCTACTACTCTCTCTACTACTCACTATCTACTACTCTCTACTACTCACTCTACTACTCTCTACCACTCACTCTCTATTACTATAGTACTCACTCTCTACTACTCTCTACTACTCTCTCTCTACTACTCACTCTCTACTACTCACTCTCTACTACTCTCTCTCTACTACTCTACTACTTACTCTCCACTACTCACTCTCTACTACTCGCTCTCTACTACTCTCTACTACTCACTCTACTACACACTCTCTACTACTCTACTACTCTCTACTACTCTCTCTGCTACTCACTCTGCTACTCACTCTCTACTACTCACTCTCTACTACTCACTCTCTACTACTCACTCTCTACTACTCTCTCTACTACTTGCTCTCTACTACTCACTCTACTACTCACTCTCTACTACTCCCTACTACTCACTCTACTATTCACTCTCTACTACTCTCTACTACTCTCTCTCTACTAATCCGCTACTCTCTACTAATCACTCTCTACTACTCACTCTGTACTATTCTCTACTACTCACTCTCTACTACTCTCTACTACTCACTCTCTACTACTCTCTCTCTACTAC
The DNA here is from genome assembly GCF_964204655.1 of Triturus cristatus. Classification (NCBI taxonomy): domain Eukaryota; kingdom Metazoa; phylum Chordata; class Amphibia; order Caudata; family Salamandridae; genus Triturus; species Triturus cristatus. Next base: position 821,202,204 of record NC_140588.1, on the reverse strand, counting down.
TCACTCTCTACTACTCTCTCTCTACTACTCTCTACTACTCACTCTCTACTACTCTCTACTACTCACTCTACTACTCATTCTCTACTACTCATTCTCTACTACTCTCTGTCTGCTACTCAGTCTCCACTACTCACTCTCTACTACTCTCTACTACTCACTCTCTAATACTCACTCTCTACTACTCTCTACTAATCACTCTCTACTACCCACTCTACTACTCACTCTTTACAACTCTCTACTACTCTCTAATTCTCACTCTCTACTACTCTCTACTACTCACTCTCTACTACTCACTCTACTACTCTCTCCTACTCACTCTCTGCTACTCTCTCTACTACTCTCTCTCTACTCTCTACTCTCTATTACTCATCCTCTACTCTCTACCTCTCTACCTCTCTCTACCTCTCTCTCTACTACTCTCTACCTCTACCTCTCTACCTCTACCTCTCTACCTCTACACCTCTACCTCTCTACCTCTCTTGTTTACTTTGGTTCCATCAAGAAGGCATTCAGGTGTGACACATTTGCCATAAATTCTGAATGGTAGCACTCTTGTTCCTCATTAAATCACTGTAGTAAAGCTACTGCTCACCAGGGAAGTCTGCTGCTGGTATTCAAAGTGCATGTTTCAGTCTGCATGTCAGAACATTTTAATGAAATAGAAGAGGATTTGAGAAGTCAAAATGTGCCCTAATTTTTCTTTCTGCAGCACTAATCATAATTTCTATGGCAAAATGAACCCCCTCATTTTGTTCCTTTGCAAATTAAATGTTTTAAGTGTTACCACTTTATTCCAATCAAGATGGCTTCAGGTGTGCCATACTTTTGTCATAAGTAAGACTGTCAGCGCTCTAGTTGTTCTTTAAAACACTCTGGGATTTCTGTCTTTGGGCTATACTTGGGCTACATCTCGGTGATATTTATGCTACATTTGGGCTCTTTTGTCTCTGGTGGCCATCTTGGGAGACTTGTTATGAAGTTTCCTAATTTCCTCATTTACTACAGTCTCCTCAGTAGGCATACTGTCAGTTTTTTACTTTGAATCAATGAAGAAGGCATTCAGATGTGTCACACATTTGCCATAAATTCAGAATGTTAGCACTCTAGTTGCTCATTAGATCACTGTAGTAAAGCTACTGCTCACCAGGGAAGTCTGCCGCTGGTATTGAAAGTGCATGTTTTAGTCTGCATGTCAGAATTCTTTAATGAAATAGAAGAGGATTTGAGAAGTCACTCAAAATGTGCCCTCCTTTTTCTTTCTGCAGCACTAATCATACATTCTATGGCAAAATGAACCCCCTCATGTTGTTCCTTTTTAAATTAAATGTTTTAAGAGTTACCACTTTATTTCAATCAAGATGGCTTCAGGTGTGCCATACGTTTATCATAAGTAGGAGTGTTAGCGCTCTAGTTGTTCTTTGGAACACTCTGGGAAGCTGCAGTAGAACACAAAGGAATCAACTGACAGTCTCTGCCCTTGTTGGATGTACATGTTTTATTGAGAATGTCAGACTTCATTCTCACATGACTAAGAAAGATAATGTGAATTTACAGAAAATATGCTCTCAGTTTAGCTTACAGATCACCTTCCAAACCTCTGTGGGAAAAGCATGTGAAAATAGTTTTCTCTCAATCATGATTCATGATATCCCAGCAGAAGGCTTTTTCACATGGTAAAATCACCTTAGAACATACCACAATTCCTAAAATGAGTATGGTACCATCAACAAATGATTTATAATGTAACTAAAGTCTTAAAACCTTCTATTAACTGCAATGCTTTTCAATGAGGTGCTATCATGTATATTTGTCCCAAGATGGCTGCCAACACTTCTTGGATGAAGTGCTGACAGCCAATCAGATCTCACGATGAGATGTGTGGTTAGGCTCCGCCCAGATATATATGTGATTTTACTTTTGATCTTCTCAGGAACTACTGAACGGATTTACACCATTTAAGCAAAAGGCACGACTCTGAACCAAGGTCTACCTTTCTGCCAAATTTGGTGTAATTCCGTTCAGCAGTTCGGGCTGTAGCTGCGTCAACAGGTCCTATGGGAAATTGCATGGGGAAAACGCGTTTTGGGACCCCCTTTTTTCTCAGCCCCCGCTTGACGAATCACCATGAAACTTTCAGGATAGGAGTGGACCGGAGCTGGCCAAAAGTTTGTAAAATTTCGCGAAGATTCGTCAACCGGCACCAGACTTATTGGGAATAGAATGTAGCGGATTTCCTATGGAAAATAGGTCCTAACTATAACTACCTACTGGTGACCGCCAGTAGGTAATATATATATATATATATATATATATCTATATTCACTGAAAAAAACATAGGTTTCAGGGGTGTTATAGTTAGCTGGATGTTTCCCTTGTACAAAACCCTAGAAATTCCCCTGTTATAGTTAGTTCAGCTAACTATAACTCGCTCCCCAGCAATGCACTGCTGATGACGTCACATATTACATCACTCATGACATGGTCAGTGACATCACTGATGACATCACTGATGACATCTCAAATGACATCACTGATGACATCACTGATGACATCATCCATTGAGTATGTGTTTCTGAACAGTTTTAATATGTTTAATATATATAGGGAAAGGCCTGTTGAAAAATAAGTGGGTGTACAAGTGTGTGAATGGATGATTTTCTAGGTGCGTAACTGAGTCTATAAGTGAGTCATTAAATTTATCTTACTGCAGACTAGTGACTAAACTGTGTGAATGTCTGTATGTGTCTGTGTGTTGGTGTATAAGTGGCTGCATGGTTTTGTGAATAGCTATATCAGTGTCTATATGGGTTATTGATTGGTTGTCTGAGTATCTGTATGGGTGCCTGAGTGTTTGTGTGGGTAGGGTGTGTGTGACTCTGTGACTAGATGTTTGAGTGGGTGATTCAGTGGGTGCATGGTTTTAAGAGTGCATCTGTGATGGACTGTATGGTTGGGTGAGTGCATGTATGGGTGTGTTAGTGATTGAATGTATATCTCAGTTGTACATGTGTCAGTAACTACATATGTGAAACACAGTGTATATGTGTGTAAGAGTATATAACTATCTATATGTGAGAGTGTGTGATTTTGGGAGTGGCTGTATTTGCCATAGTGCAAGGATCTGTGTCAGTGCTGTTTGTTTTTCTGCAGGAAGACACAGAATGTGTTAGTATTTTTATGAGTAAGTGAACTTGAGTGTGTTTATTGTATAGGTGAGTAAATTGGATTGTGATTAATTATTTGCATGACTGACTAGATGTGTCAGTACCTCAATGGATGATTGACGGTGTGTGAGTGTCTATATAGGTGTATAAATGCAAAGAGTGACTGTAAGTATGAGTGACTGTACAGGTGAGTGAGTGGACATGTATGTAGACCTAAAAGTCAATGAGTGGGTGTGTAGTTATTGGTATTGGAGTATCTATGGTTGTCAAAATGGCCGTTTGAAATTTTGAGTCGGTGTATCAAAGATTATATTAGGGTGTGAGAAGATGCACTAATTTATCACATGGATGACGTTATCAGTGATATCATGAGTGATGTCACTGACCATGTCATGAGTGATGTAATATGTGACGTCATCAGCAGTGCATTGCGGGGGCGTGAGTTATAGTTAGCTGAACTAACTATACCAGGGGAATTTCTAGGGTTTTGTACGAGGGACATGTCCAGCTAACTATAACACCCCTGAAACCTATGGTTTTTTCAGTGAATTTCAAAGGTTTTTCTAAATGCTAATTCCTATCTATAACTTATCTCTGAAGATATCATGTTTAATGATTTTGATTGGATTTCTATATTTTTCAAATTCAGTGTGTCCATTTCATTAATTATCTTTTTTGTAAAATACTTTTTTATCACCATTTTTAAACTTATTTTTTCAATTAATTCTTTTAAAAATTAAAAAATATTATTTGAGCTTAATGGGTTTTTCAAACATATTTTTTTATATTTTTCAAAATATTTTTTTAACTATATGTGCAAAACTGTATTTTATATATTTTTTTCAATGTTTTTGGATCCGCGCACCCTATGCGCACCGTTCTCAATCCTATCGCATTGGATGCACGGATCCTCTCGCGGTGGGTTCGCGGATCCAAGGGAAAAAACATGAAATTGTTGGGAGATAAAGATTAAGCTTAAGTGTTTTGTTCTTGAGTGGCTCTAAAAAGAGCCGTTGTGTTCATTGACTTATGCCTAGAATTTTAATAAATTCAACAAAGCCATGGCAACCATAATGTTACACAAAGTATTTGAAGAGGCAACTGAAACAGGGAACATACTGGAAATGTTTAATAGATCCAGAATATCACTGATACCCAAACCGACTGGACACCCATTAAACCGTACAAGCTACATACCTATATATATATTTGATAGATAGGGATAGGAATATATTTGCAAAAGGTGAGGTAATGGATTGAAGCACTTCATTTTCATTCACCCTACACAGGTCAAATCTGTCCCATGATGATCACCAGTCCCTTAAGGACACTCTCACACCTGCTCTGGCAGATCATACATGACAAGGATGAACAAAAAGTAATTTTGACTTGGTGCTGAAAAAGCATGTAACAATATGAAATAGGCTTCTCGCTTCAATATCACTAGAGTTCAGTGGCAATATAATAACAAGTATAAACTTGGGCTTGTATACATCACATTTTCAAGTACAGAGGGAAGCTCCCTATGACCACTATAATTAATGGACATAAAAACACCGGCTCCAGCCATATATAAAAATGAAAACAAAAGATGCGTTCATACAATGGAAGGCAATGCGCTACACTGAAGATATACTTGTCACACTCTTGAACCTGAACACATCAATTCATACTCTCGTATGTCGAATCACATCATTCCTTGACTTCTCCAAGTTCAAACAAAACGTCCCCATTTACAAAGTACTACCAGTAACCTTCTGTGCAATTCAGAGCCTCCATTGAGGCAATGCTATTTAAGTGTAAATAATCAGTTTTAAAATGTCTTGGCATACGTGTCAATAAAGGACTACAAATATAGTTACAGACAGGGCCACAGTAATTATGTTATTCTGCAGATGCATTGTTTTCCTATTATTATGGATTTGCAGCATTTGCTAAATCATCCATCATCTGCTGCATAGTCAGCAGACTTTAACCAAAAAAATGGATTCTAGATACGGCTGATCATAAGTTACAAAAACATGGCAACATCCTCGCATGCAGAGAAAGGCCCTTGGGAAATGTTACCTGGTAATGTTTCATTTGCTTATTTCAGTATTTGGTTGTTAAACTGGTGCTAATGAGGTGAAATCTTTGCCCAGACATCATTGCAATGAGTGGATTACAGAGGTATAGCTTGTCACTACAAAGAAAGTGACACATGACACTAACATAAGCACAGTAGATAATTTGTCATATATCACCACTGTTAGCCAAATTTTATAGCAAAACCTGACCAGCGAGACAGTTAGAATTCATCCAATTTATTTATTATAAAAAAAAGGAGCAAAGGTTTTACAAACTGGCTTCTACCAAGTCTCATAACAAATAAACCCTTCATTCAAACGTGGCACAGTAAGAAAACAAAACATGTCTAAAGAGAGTTCAATTTAACCCCCCAAATCCTGACTCTACGACTAAAAATAAACAGGACATCAACTTCACCATGGAGACCATTCTACAAAAACTTGCGGATGTTAATGAATTAGCGAAATCAACGAAAGAAAACACAGACATTATGCAAAATTAGATCTCCATAATCTGCCAAGTCATGAGAATGACCAACACTAGAACTGAGGAAGCGGAAACTAGGATCAGTCAGTTGGAGGACTCGGACACTAAAATTAGCAAATCCCTCCAGACACCCAGTGTTACCAGGGACTCACTTAGCAAACACCTCTCGGAATTGGAGGACAGTAAAAAACGTGGAAACCTCCAGACCTTTGGAGTCTCTAAAGGGGAAGAAGACTCAGCTGTACCCATGCATTGCCTTCTTGTAGAAATGGTTCACACAAGCCACAAACCTAGTATTTAACAGCCTTTAGAATTTGACAGGGCCCATAGAGTGCCAACTTGGAAGCCATTAAACCAGAAATCTCCAAGACCGATCGTTTGTAAACCACTTCGATACCAACACGTTGAACTGATTCTAGCTTTTATGAGAAAACACAACCACATATTTTGGAAGGTCAACAAAATTTTCATATCTCAGGACTACTGCAAAGCTACAGTAAAAACGTGAAAAGGCTTCCTAGCCTTACGCCTAAGACTTAAAGCCATGAACTATCAGTTTTCTTTTGCTGGCCCAGCTAAATATCGTGTATTAGTTCAAGGGACTCCTTACATCTTCACTGATCATATTACTTTAAAGAAATTCATCGATGTGAAAGAAGAAGCGCTTATGGGCATCTCAAAACCTCAACACACCTATTTAGATGCCCAAGCATTAACTTCTACTAGAACAAGAATCTGATATTATCGAACTGATCGTAGTCTCATGGCTTCACTGATGTCTACCATGACTACATTTTAAGAGATAATTCATCAATGTCCTCTGCTGTCACTTCTCACAAAAACTGGTGTTAACTTTTCTCTTTGCTCCTTGTGGGGTTGATGAAGTTGCTGAGGTTGCTGGGTCTGCCCATGATCCTTCTTGCTCCTCAGTCCAAATGAATCATTCTGATTAAATTGGCCATTATGACAAGGTAAACAAACCGGGCTATACAATTCCAAGTAATTACAGGGACCAGTGTTCATTATGACAGGATTTGCAACTATAATTGCTCTTAGAATGATACCAACCGCAGCAGTCCCTCTAATTTGGGGATACAACAGGGACCATGCCTGAAGCATGTTATGTATTGATTTTACTAGTTGTTTGTAGGCAATTAGTAATAGTTCTAGCATTATGATATCTCCTTATGTAAGCAGGTGGTAAGGCGCCAAAATGTTAATGATGTATCTTAAACTCCACCTCTTGATTGTAGATAATTAGACTTGATTCCTTGCTTTCCTTGAGGATTTTTTCTTCCTCTTTTCACTTTTTCCTGGAGTTTTTTTTCCTGGAAGATTTTTTCTTCCTCTTTTCACGTTCTACTTTTTGGTAGGGATAAGTGGTGGGGATGGGAGATTAGACTAGAGGCTTGGTTTAGTCCTCAGCTTTATTCTTTTATGTTGTTTTTCATTTTTGTTATTTTAGCAAACAGTAGTTTAAATATTTACTTTGCCAGCACTGTTAAGAGTGAAATGAACAGCACCTATTTCCTGGTGTTATTTAAAACAATTTACAATTTGACTCAGAAGAAGCACCTTACAATGTCACTATTTCTATATTGTTATACTAGATGGGCCTTAAATATACAATTGACACATTTTAAAAAGTCGAGATGAACCTTTAAACGCAATCTAATCTGACTATAAGAAATACCAGACACTCAAGAGTCTGCTACCAAATACCTTTTAGTGGGTTCTTCTGTAACAACTGTTACAGTACTAATAACAATGTCATCGATACAACAGAATATTAAGATAACATCGATGAATGTAAAAGGCATCAACCATCCAATCAAAATAAGGAAAATTCTTGACTACATTTACAAACAAAAAGGTGACATAATTCTCGTGCTAGAAACTAAGATTGATGCCACTAAACTCAGCTAACTTAGAATGAACCTATACTCCGATGTGACTGACTCCGCGGCCATGGGTAAAACAAATGGGGTTTTAACACTCATTTAAAAAAAAAGCCAACATTGACTTAGTCAAAAGCACATCTGACACCCGGGGAACATGGATTATCTTGAAATTAAGCAAAACCAAAGGAAATGGTGGACAGAGTGTTGAACATTTCAAGCACTCACCCCCAGTCAACTGATCTGGGTTTAATCCACCACCGTTCTTTAGCCCACTCTGCCACCCCAGTTCAGACATGGCCATATGCAAATCAGTCTGACCCTGTGCCTCATGGGAACAGTCCAGCCCGAACTGCCAAGCCATGTCTTCCCTGGACCGGAAACAAGCTTCCTAGGACCGGTTTCTGGCATTTCAGCCGTCTTCAGCCAGGCTTGCTTGAATCCAGTGGCAAAGTGAGCAAGGGACTCACGTCTGAGCATATCCTGCCAACTTATGGCGAACAAAGCAAAACCAAAGGAAACGATGGACAGAGTGTTGAACATCGCAAGCACTCACCCCCAGTCAACTGATCTGGGTTTAATCCACCACCGTTCTTTAGCCCACTCTGCCACCCCAGTTCAGACATGGCCATATGCAAATCAGTCTGACCCTCTGCCTCATGGGAGCAGTCCAGCCCGAACTGCCAAGCCATGTCTTCCCTGGACCGGAAACAAGCTTCCTAGGACCGGTTTCTGGCATTTCAGCCGTCTTCAGCCAGGCTTGCTTGAATCCAGTGGCAAAGTGAGCAAGGGACTCACGTCTGAGCGTACCCTGCCAACTTATGGCGAACAAAGCAAAACCAAAGGAAATGATGGACGGCTGAAGACGGCTGAAATGCCAGAAACCGGTCCTAGGAAGCTTGTTTCCGGTGGCAGAGTGGGCTAAAGAACGGTGATGGATTAAACCCAGATCAGTTGACTGGGAGTGAGTGCTTGCTTAAAACAAGGAAAGCACCAGGTCCTGACTGATATAATGCCAATTTTTTAAGACCTTTGCAACTTGTTGAATTCTCCCGTTAATTAACCTATTAGATCATTTTTTCAAGACAGGAAAAATCATGGGACACCAGCAGAGGCAATCATAACAGTGATACCAAAAGAGGGCAAAGACCCCTTATACCCTAAAAATGATAGTCCTAACTCTTTGATAAATTTGAATTGTAAAATATATGCCATGATTCTAGCTAACCACTTGCAAAAACATATATCCAAACTCATGCATCCTTCTCAAGTGGGTTTTTTTAAACACAGACTCGCCAGCGACAACATACAAACCTTGTGCCCGCACTAGAAAAAGCTAAACTGACGAAATCCCCCACAGTTGCCAGAACACTAGACAGTGAAAAAGCATTTGATAAAGTGGACTGGTCTTATTTAAAAGCAACCTTAGAGAAATTAACTTAGGAGAGAATCTATTTAGAAACGATGTCGTCCCCCTTTGAAATAAAACAAGTATGACAAAAACAAGAGCAACTCCTTGTGAACTGGGTGTAGTTATTTAGCCAAAAAACAATTGTTCACAAGGTACTCATTGTAGTTTGGAAATAGACTAGGAGCATTAGTTCCTTCAACTCAATGAGAAATGCAGTTTGTTTCAATAGGTATAATGTTCAATCACTTTTAGTTTATTAGTAATTGCAATGAATTAATCAACAGAATAGGGAAAGCCCACAGACATCGGTTTCACTCTTGTGCCCACTTCAGCTGAAGATGGGCATAAATTGTAGTTGCAAAACAATGCTTGAAGACAAAAATGACACAATGGGGCAGATTTACAAGCCCCTTCTGGTGCTAGTATGTCACTTTTTGTGACACACTGGCAGCGCATTTCTTTGTCTAATATTCACAAGGACAGGAAAAGTCACCCTGCATGGCTTTTTCTGTCCTTGTAAATATGGGCTCTTTACACGCAGGACTTTGCGTGAAAGGGGCGTTCCATGGGTGTTGCTGTGGGTGTTCCCGCGCAACACCCATGGAACCAAACACATTTCCAGATTTATGAGGAATCATAAACCTGGAAATGCATCAGTTTGCTATGACACCCTAAGGGTGGCGTAGCCAGGCGCAATGAGGAGAAATGTTTTCATTTCTCCTAGTTTCTTCCTCTTCCAATGAGTGCTGCATTCTACAGCATGCATTGAAAGAGGAAAATGCCTGTAGTGATTGTTTTTGTGCAGGAAGGTGCCTCTTCCTGCATAAAACAATCTCCCCATGGTGCAGGCATCCTTGCACCATGGTGCAGGGGGGCCTGCGCTGGCGCATGGCAGCTGTTTTGTGCGCCAGCGCACGGGAGAGCACAGAAATGGGACATGCCATTGTAGATGTCGAATTCCTGTGCTCTGAAAGTGCCGCAGCATGGGCACTTCCTTGTAGATCTGCCCCTGTGTATTTACCCTATATACGGCAGTAAAACAAAGTAAGGAAAGATGACTGGTGTGCCCACGTGTAGGGACCATAACCAACCGTGGAATCATTTACAGTGAAAAAATAAAGAGAAACAAATGGTTATTGGAGTGGTAAGGGAGGTCTTATGAGAGAATAGAAGACTCTCCCTCCCTTTGTAGTCGATGACGTTTTGAACCTCTCTGGATGTGGGGTCTCTTCAGGACGAGAGTGCTGGGGACCTGGGCTCTGTGTTACGCCGAAGGTATAGTGGAATCAAGCGTCTGGTTGCAGACAAGGGCTGGTGTCCCTCGTAATGTATAGTAACGCCTCCTGGGACTTGCACGTAAATCAGCAACAAGGAGTATAGAAGACTACCGCCAGGGTATGTGGGAGCAAACAGTGGGGGTAGTGAATCACATAATACCACAATGTGCTGATGCGCAAAAAGAATTAAATGGAGCTATGTTCACAATATCGTACTGGCGGTGCAGCTCTCACTCTATTTAGTGGCAAGGTCCTTCTTAGTCCGGTACAGCGTGAGGCGACTGGAGAGTGCAATGGTAGCTACTCAAGTAGCCCAGGTCCCCAGCACTCTCGTCCTGAAGAGACCCCACATCCAGAGAGGGTCGAAACGTCCTCATAGGCTATCTGGACCCTCAATTATATAATGAAATGATTGCCTACTTTTGGACTTAATGCTCACTCTTGCTTGTAAACTAATTCTTAACAACTGGAAAGACACAAAGGCGGTCTCCTTCAAGATGTGGAAAGAATGGCTCTCCTTTCTTAGAGGCGCTGACAATATATCTCTACAACTATCACTTTGGCGAACTCCGCTTAGAAAGATGTGGGAGTCACTAGATGCTACCTCCTTTAGCTATGATCCGACCTGAAAATCCATGACACCCTTTCTATGCTTCTTGTAGCTTGGCAAAACTATTAAATAAATAGTTCACCACATAACATGACTTAAAAAACGCTAACAAGTCTTAAACTCATAACAGTTAACCATAGCTGGCAAACTTTCGACCTCTACTTAAGGTTTTTCTTTTCCTTTTTTTCCACCATGCACGTCACACACTTAGCTCTGAAATGCCGTAAACCCTTTACTAGTTTTGCTTATTAAATTGATGTATTAATATGTATTAGAATATATTAATATAACCGTGTGTGCGATATATGTTATATGTTATACAGAGTATTTCTGTTATACTATATCTCATAAGCATGTTTTACTGCTGAAACTTTTTTATTCTGTGATGAAGTTAATTTATATTATTTATCCATTTGTTTCTTTGTTCCTCATTCCAAAAATTAAATAAAAACTACTTGAAATTAAAAAAACGAGTGAAAATTATCAAATAATGAAGCAATAATATAAAAAAATTCAACATTATGTTTACAAATGTATTGTTTCTTGCTGCATAATTTAGTGAACCCTGCTGCATAATCTTTTGCTTGCCTGCCTCATAATTCCAATGGACCTCGTTACAGACAACATAACACAGTTCTTGGAAAAAATGGCACCTGGTTTTCTAAGATGGTCAAAACTGCACCTGTCCTTATTGGCATGGGTACACATAGTCAAGAGGAAGATGCCCTCAAGTTTAATTACATTTTTGGCATGATGCCTTTCAAAATCACCAGCAATCACCTGAAGACAATAGAAAGCAGCATCGAATCTTGGAAAACAGCCTTTACTACGTGGGCTGACCCACATGCGCCATTTCCCTACAGGTTAAACCACTCTTGCCTTAACCACTCATATGTGTGATTAAGGCAGTGAATGGTCTAGTTGTCCATCTGGGTGGGCAGACTAAGAGGACCTGTCGGGAGAGGTAGTGTCAGAACATGAAGCTCCAGACACGGACAGGTAAGTGGAGCTGGGGCCATGGTTCGTTTTAAAGGGTTGGGGGTGGGTTTAGGGCTCAGGGCAGTGGCTAATTTTTGGAAGGGGGTGCGGGGGGAGTGGGGTAGTTGTAAGGGCTGAGGCTGAGTTTGGGAGGTTTAGGGTAGGTTTTAAGGCTCAGTGTGAGTGGGGTTGAGTAGTTTTCAGGGAGGGGGCTAGGTTTTTGGGGTTTAGGGGTGAGGGTAGGATTTTGGTCTCAGAGAGCGGAGGGTTGTGGGAGTGTTTTTTTTAAAGACAGTCTGCTTTTGGCCTCAGGGTGGAGGTAGGGGTCGTTTTATAGGCAACGTGGGGTATTGTTAGGCCTCAGGGTGGGGGGTCGGGGTGGTTTTTTTAAAAGTGGGCAGGCGTTTAGGCCTCAGGGTTTGGGGAAGGTGGAGTTTTAAGGGCAGGACAGGGTAGGTATTAGGCCTCAGGTTGGGGGGTGGATGGGGCCAAGGTAGGGGGATAGAATTTTAGGGCAGAAAGGGGGGTCAGGGTAATGGCAAACTTAACCATGCACATCCTTTTATCATTCATTCCTTTACAACAAAATGTACATGGTAAAGCCTGCATGGTAAAGGAATGTGTGATTAAGATGCATTTGTGGTTTGTGCGTGCCTCTGTCATACAACCTCAAATCTTTCATATGGGGCAAATGAAACTCAGATTAAAACCCTAAAACTATGACAACATGGCACAACAATGCCACCTTGGTCAGAAAAACAGATTACAATGTGTGACTTGGATATGGAAAGGCATGATGCACATCGAACGAATGCTATTAGAGAGACCTGTTAAACCTGTTAAACCATTTCATTCTCTAAGTAAAGGATGTGAGCAATGCCATTCTCAGTACAGGAGATATATACAATGACCCCGTTGTCTTAAACATATATTAGAGTCATGACACTGTGAGAATCTCTATTATAATCATACTTGGAAGACTTTCAAAGGGTACAGCTTCAGGTCACCTCTTGACGCTAATTGATATTCTTTTCTTTCCCCAAAATACAGCTTCTCAAGGCCACTGGTGGCAAACATTGTTCGACACCCAATTCCCAGACGAATACTGAAATAATTTCTTAGAGACTCATGATGAAGGTCTGAGAGAAGCACATTTAAAATGTAGCTCCTTTAGGATTCTTCAGTAGTGCCATTGGTCTTTGACGAAAGTATATAAATCCAAACTGAGTTTATAGAACCAACAGCTGGAGATTAAAGCTGCACACTGTGGTGTAATATACAGACTATGGATCTTTCCACTCTTGATCTGCTGCTGAGAATTAGCAATCCTACAGAACTCTTCATACCTAGTGATGTATCCCTTCCACATTACCAGGCGGTTCTTCACGTCATTAACAGTAGCTGAAATACTGAAAGACAGCCACTGTACCTGGTGAGATGATATACACAACCACTCAGTTTGCCCATCACAGTATCTGAGGTTCAGGACGCGTTAGCACAGGGGATTTGTCTGAAAGCCCCAGGCCCAGAAGGGGTCCCACTTGACTTGTTTGAAAAGAACCCTAACCTGTGGGCAGCCCTACTGGCAAATGTTCTTAAAGCAATCATGATCAGCCCTGTGCCTGTGACTTGGAAGGAGGCCATTGTGGTTCCTGTTTTTTAAAAGGGCAATAGTAGTGACCCGGCATGTTATAGACTAATTTCACTTATCGATGCCACAGCAAAGGTGCAGGGTCCTCCTCGCCTGATTAGAGGCCTGGGCGTCTACTACAGGGGGTCATATCCGAAACAAAATACGGTTTTAGGAGGGGGTTGGGAAACAACTGAGCAATCTCTTAATTTGTCTCTAATTATTAACAAGTACAGGACTGCCAAGAACGGTTCTATCCACCTGGCCTTCATGGAATTGACTAGCGGTTTTGACACCGTTAATCAGGACAAATTGTGAGCCTTGATGGGACGCATGGGAGTAGAAGAAGCAATGATTTCGCTCCTTCGCAGGTTACACTCTAATACCACAGTTGCAATAAGATATGGCACCCAAGGGGAAAAGACTAACTCAATTGTGTCAACTGAAGGCGTCCCTTCCTCTTTTTAATTTATAAAAATGCTCTAGAGGCATTTTTATTACGTAATGGGATAGACTTCCCCAGAATTGGTGGTAACTCAGTCCCATTACTATCATATGTGGATGACACAGTGTTAATGGCAGTGACAGCTAATAGCCTCGCAAATTCTCTTAACGCTTTTACTGATTTTATGTGTCGATTGACCTAAAGGTTAATTTGATCAAATCATATACCATGATGTGCGGCCCCAAATCCACAAAAAACTAAAACTTTGTTGTTGGGGTTAAAAGAATAGAAAAGCTAAATAAGTTTTACTTATTTGAGGAACTTATTTAACAACCAGATTAATTGGGAACCTCTTAGAGGCCGCATCACTAACTAGTGCTGTGTACAGGCTATTTTGCTTTGCATGTAAATTAGGTCACAAGCCTGTGAGAGAACTAGATACCCTTTATAAATCAAAATGCCTGTCCGTTGCAACCTACGGGGCAGGGGTGTGGGGACATCACAAAGGCCGCCAGCTACAAGTCTTGGAAAATACATTCATTAAAAGATTACTGATGACCCCGAACAGTGCCCCCACCCTCTTATGTCATAAAGAATATGTGTTAGAGTTCAGACAGTACCGCATAGGTAGCACCCCTTTGCTTTTATGGGCAAATTTCTAGCTGATAAACAATGTAATATTCTCAAGAGAAGTAATTAAAGACTGCGTTAATCTGGATAGCGCCTTAGCCTTACCATGGCTATGTTTTGTGAGAGATAAATTTCAAGAGATAGGATTTGGGTATTTCTATGATAATCCCGAAACTATCCCTTCCAACGCTAAAGCCATCATTAAAAAAGCGTACCACACTAGTGCCATTATGTGCTTCCCTCAATATGAGGAGGAGGCCTTTAAATGTTTGATCCCCGTCCCTCAGCCATATTATCTAACTTTCACTACTAATGCGCAGACTAGATTACTTTTAACCAGACTGCGTTTCTGCACTGTACACTTTTTACTGGCATTCCAGGGCCAAAGAGAGTGGGCCGACAAGTGGGCCGACAAGCATATTCCCTGCCTGTGTGATAAAGCGGCAAGTCAAAGCACTATGCACCATATTCTGTTTTGCACATTATGTAAAGAGGCGAGGAGCACATTTTTAGCCCCACTTCTAAGGGAAATTCGTCCCTGTGCTTACATTGATGGTTTTAACTTTCTGCAACACTTTGGCCACACATTAAATGTATACTGTGGTAGCCAACTACATCAAAGTCGTGTAGCTATCAGAAAGTGTTACGAGTCATAGACGCTGTTAAAACATGGTGTCATTTTTTATTGCCAGAATTTCACGAACTCCGTAATATTTGTCTGCTCTAGATCGATTATTTTATGTACAGTACAAGTCTTGGAAAATACATTCATTAAAAGATTACTGATGACCCCGAACAGTGCCCCCACCCTCTTATGTCATAAAGAATATGTGTTAGAGTTCAGACAGTACCGCATAGGTAGCACCCCTTTGCTTTTATGGGCAAATTTCTAGCTGATAAACAATGTAATATTCTCAAGAGAAGTAATTAAAGACTGCGTTAATCTGGATAGCGCCTTAGCCTTACCATGGCTATGTTTTGTGAGAGATAAATTTCAAGAGATAGGATTTGGGTATTTCTATGATAATCCCGAAACTATCCCTTCCAACGCTAAAGCCATCATTAAAAAAGCGTACCACACTAGTGCCATTATGTGCTTCCCTCAATATGAGGAGGAGGCCTTTAAATGTTTGATCCCCGTCCCTCAGCCATATTATCTAACTTTCACTACTAATGCGCAGACTAGATTACTTTTAACCAGACTGCGTTTCTGCACTGTACACTTTTTACTGGCATTCCAGGGCCAAAGAGAGTGGGCCGACAAGCATATTCCCTGCCTGTGTGATAAAGCGGCAAGTCAAAGCACTATGCACCATATTCTGTTTTGCACATTATGTAAAGAGGCGAGGAGCACATTTTTAGCCCCACTTCTAAGGGAAATTCGTCCCTGTGCTTACATTGATGGTTTTAACTTTCTGCAACACTTTGGCCACACATTAAATGTATACTGTGGTAGCCAACTACATCAAAGTCGTGTAGCTATCAGAAAGTGTTACGAGTCATAGACGCTGTTAAAACATGGTGTCATTTTTTATTGCCAGAATTTCACGAACTCCGTAATATTTGTCTGCTCTAGATCGATTATTTTATGTACAGTATTTTTAAAATTGCCGAACTTTATGAACTGTTCTCGTTTTTAAAAATATTTTTCTAAGATTGTTTTAAATTGTAAATTTTATCTGTTAAAAATTTTTTGGTTCCGTTGAACGGAAATAAAGTTATTCTTGACCTGACTTGACATACACATTACATGAACAAGTTATAGTCATACTTATGTACAACTTGATGATGGTATAAGCTCCTTTAACACCAAAGATGTTAAGACAGTAGTGAGTAAGATGCCTCCAACAAGTACCCATTACTCACTCATTTGGACTAAAAGTAACAGGCTACACACAGTATCAGTATTAATACATACAAAGCTTACACTGTGAGAATGGCACCCGGTAATGGTTGGATCCTTCTATTATTTAATTGTAAGTTTTGTAGATAAATGGCAATCCTCTGTCTGATATGTAACATAAATACCAAATAAAGAATGAAAACACAGTAGAGATAGCTAAGATCGAGCAATCTAATTTGTGTTGCTACTTGGCCAATGGCTGACAGCTCACATGCTCAATATTGCATCAGTTTCAGTTGCTTCATTTATTCATGGTATGCATTAAGCACGACTTAACCAAGTTATATCAGACCCACACTTCATGTAATAGAAAACGTGCAAAATCGGCAGATAGTTCACATAACAAGTCAGTTGAACTAGCTGAACAGAGAGGCATGCCAGTGTCTAATATCTCTAAGCATGGAAGATTTAAGGTAATTCATTCTTGGAGCATTTTAACGGTTTGGGGTGGGTTTGGTGTGAGGCATGAAAATTCTTATTTTTGATTTGACTATTTTAAGGAATTCCAGAAGAAGTGTGACTTGTTTGCTGTCATGCTGGAGCCTCCTGCAGTGCTGTGTTTTTCATGAAGCTAAGCGAGTTGCTGTAGCATATGGTTTTTTGTTTTCAGTTTTTATCTTCCACTGAAGTAGCATACATTTTAATTATATGCATTTAAAGGACTAAAGTTGAATACAACTGCAGAAATGTGAAACACTTGGAAATGACCCCTTAGCTGGCGAGCATTCCAAAAGCATTGGCAGAAACTGCCCGCACAGCTGTTCTTGCCAATGTTCTTCTGAAGTTTGGTGCCGGGCTCTCTCAACATGATGGAGCCTTGCACAAAACAGTTTTCTTTTCTTTATTTTCTAAAACAAAATCCCTTTTTTCTGGCAGTTGTGGGCAGTGGAAACTGGTCTCTAACTTTGCCCATCTAAATCAGGTGGGCAGAGTTACAGGTCTACCTCTAATAGCCCTTACTCCACTGGGCAGTCAGTGGGGTAAATAACAGTGGAGACAGAGTAGTCCCTGCTGTGATTAAACCGAAGTCCGACTACATCTAAATTCAGCATATTCTCTCAACCCATTGAGGTTTAAATGGGGAATTTAAAAATTATATATGAGAAAAGGAGTTTTGAGCCACTTAAAACTCACCACTATTTTGCATTTGGACCTCTTCTATAACGCACACTAATGGAGTCTCACTCAATGTAAGCATACGTCAAAATACTGTTAAGCAATTAAAAACCAGTGCTCTCTTTTAAAAATAAAGGTTCATTACTGCGTAGTAGAGGAAAGAGGGCTTGCAACGGTAACATAAAAACAAATACACACTGGGAAATTGGATTGTTAGTTGGGGAGGGGGCCATTCTCAAGTAACAGCTACTACAAAAAGTCACTAAATTAACCTGTGCTTAAAACTCTGGTAGCTTGGCACAAAAGCCAGCAGGCTATGTGTAAAGTATTTATGAAGCACGCAAACAGCAATAAAGTAAAGTCATAACACAAGAAAAATCCTAACTTTTAATAAATGATTTGATAGTAGATTGGGCCCGAAATGTCGGAGAAGGTAAGGATCAGCGGGGTAAGGCAGTCGGCAGTGTTTGATGAGAAATCGTTGCTGTTGAGATCTGCTGGATGGAGTCATTAATTATATAAAGTGTCCTACATTGGGAGTTAGTCTCTTTTTTTGGAAGGATAAACATCTCCAGTGAGACAAGCAAGCAGCCCGTATCCAATGAGGGTACCACAAGGCTAGATACCCCTTCTGTGAGGAGCCACTGAACAAGATTAGCTGCCCTGGCGAAGAAAATAGCTGGAGATGCACCTAGGGGGGATCGACAAGCAGGTACGTCCTTCTCTCCTCTTGGTTCTCAGAATACTTTTTTGGCAACAATTTTCGAAGTCACGTGTTTTGGATTTGAGCTATGTGGGCAACTTTAGCACCACTTTCAAGGATCAGAACACACTCAGCCAGTATCCAGGTGCAGATCCAAGATGGTTGGAGCCTTTTCTATCCCTTAGGCTCTGATCAGGACACCAGTCGACAAGACTTTGGAGTCAATCTGGAAGCCCTGGATTGTAGTAGAAGAGTAGTACTTAAACCGCAGGGCAGTATTAAGGGTGTCTGAGCAGGCTTCAGGAAGAGGAGCCATCCTTTTTGGTGCAGCAAAGCAGTCTTCTGAAGTACACAGCAAGTCAAAGCAGAAGGCATTCCTCTAAGATTCTTTCCACAGCTCCAGAAGTGAATTGAAGAGTGGGTCTCAGGGTCCTATGTTAATACCACGTGCCTTCATTGAAGTTGGAGAAACGTTTGGAGACTTCTCCTCACAGAAGTGTTTGGAATTTTCTGCCCCTCCCGCCCTGGTCCCTGTCTGTCTGCAGGCACAATAGGCTAGAGTAAAGTTCTTTCTGTGAGAGAAGGTCACAGTCTTTTGAAGTGCGAGTGGGGCTGTGCTCAGCTCTGCCTTTCATCCTGCCTGAGATGGCCCATCCAGGCACCCCATAGTCCCTCTTTTTTGTGACTGTCTCGGAGGATACACAGAGGCAACTGCCAACTACACCCACCCAGTCATGTGACACAGGAGCAGGCTGCAGGCACCAAATGGTTAGAAACGAAAATGCCAACATTCTAAAAATATACAAAATGTGATGGATGAAATACTTGAATTAATCCCAGCCACTGGTAATCACTCGGACTGCCTCCCAATTCATTGTTATTTATCACACCATGCCACCTCAGTTTGGACCCAGCTACATATAAATCAGTCTCGATCCTGCTCCAACAGGAACAAGAATATCGCCTGAGGGTAATAAAGTGCCTTACAACAGACCCAGACCTTTATACAGCGTGTGTCTATTCAGGAACAGGGAAATTATATGATTTGCCCAGAATGAGGATGTTGAGCTGAAGCCCATATTTAAACCCGGCTACCCATATTCTAAATTCCACAGCTTTAGCCATGAGGTGGCAAGTCCTCCAAGAGGCAGATCTAATGAGAGTTAGGTTTTGAACTACACTCCTGGGCCAAATGTAATTAGTTTTGCTGGCCTGCTGAAAGTTAAGATCCTCCCCTGGAAATAAGGCTCATTTGGAAGGGGTTTCTTTTCTCCTAGTAGATGAAGGGGATGAAATGTGCATTTGTCAATTAGCTAAAACTTGCTGACAAGCCTGGGCATGGAATTCTCACATAGACAAAGGAGAAAAAAAGCAGAACTCTGGTATCAGTCTGACTAGAGACGCCCTTCGTCCTGTTCAGCTTGCCCGCAGTCCGCTACCATCTGATGCCTGTCTAACTGCTGTCCTCTGTTTGTGCCTCCTCTGCTCATTTCTTGCTCTGTTGTACTTTTCCTGATAATTTTTCTGCCCTCTGTTTGCCTTTTTCTGCTCATTTCTGCCATCTGCTTTGCATTTTGTGCTAATCTTTCTGCCCTCTAGTTTGCTTTTTCTGCTAATTTTTCTGACCTCTTTTTTGCCCTTTTTTGCTTTGTTTTGCCTTTTCTGCTCATTCTTCTGTCCTCCGTTTTGCCCTTTCTGATCATTTTTCTGCCCTCTGTTTTGCCTTTTTCTGCTTTGTTTTGCCTATTCCTCTTGTTTTACTGCCCTCTGTTTTGCCTTTTCTGCTAATTTTTCTGCCCTCTGTTTTGCTTTTTTCCTCTCTCTTTCCATCTTTTCCTGATGACCTGACTATTTAACGGAGACCTCGCACTCCAGCACCCAGACATCCCCAGGAGTGACAGTGCTGTCCTCTACAAATGCTGATTGATTGACTAAAAAACAATTTTGCAGTGTCAATTAGAAAGAAAGCGAAAATGAAGAGTGAGCTCTTTCAGACCATCACTGGAATAAGCCATCTATAAAAATTCCACCGCACAAAGGTTTTGCTAGTCAGTGAGCTGCTCGCAGTAAATGTCAGTTCAGTGTATTATGACATATCTGTATTGGCAGGGATACCCATCTATTAGAACATTTCGCCTCCATGTTTAAGCACCAGCACAAGGAAGAGATGGATTAACTGTGTTGATGAATATCTGTCCAGAGTGGATTGACACTCTGGATGTGCATCCAAAGACATTACAGGGCTTTTAAAATTTTTATAATGATCATTGTGGTTCCCCAAGAGGACTTGGGGCACCACAAGAAGCATTAGTTTGCACTCAGAGGCCAGAGAGCAGCACACCCAGATAGAAGGCCCTCAATATTTTTCTAGTGGCCATTCTAAAAGCCACATGTGCAAAATGTAGGAATTAGGATTTTCTAATAGCAAATCTTATTAAATGCCAATTAGGAACTCGCGATTTGTAATGTAAAAAAACGTACAGGTTTTTTATAACGATCCCTAATAGATTGCTAACCGACCTACCATATGAATATTGAGGTAGGTCTCAATTTTCAACCCATTAGGAATGATAGCCATCACAGGGATGGTGGTCTGCCGGGGTCAGCAGACCACCATGTCTGTAATTGCTTTTTGATAAGCAAAGGAAAATGGAATGTGTTTAAACAGAAAATTAAAATGTAAAGTACATTCTCAAAGGGGAAGGGGTCCTGTGGGAACCCCTTCCCATTTAAGAATGATTACTTAGAACTTTTAGTAAGTAGTAAAAAAGCAGTGAAAAATGAATGTTTTGCAACCATAATTCGATTACAAACCATTCATATATAGCACTGCAATTTGGTATTTGGAAGGGATGCCCTAAAAAAGCCCCTTCCAAATACCAAAGAGCTCAACGAAATTGTGATTCTGTTGCCGAATCATAATTTGGCATTTGTACATATTGAAAAGCATTTTTGCAGTCGGAAACGGCTCAACGCAAAAATGTTTTCTACATATGGTCCAAGATTCTAGAATTACTGAATGTTTCATTGATTGGAAATACTTTTGGATCTTGGGCTTTTATCAAGAGGCTTTGGGTGCTTGGATATCTGGTATTTTTATACTTTATTACTACAGCATCTTCAAATCAAAGTTAAACTCTGTTTATAGTTTGGCACCTCCTGAAAATGTCTTGACTGCAATTAATTCTGTATGAAGGGTTCGAATTCTATCATTTAAAATTTGGTGACACCCTGACAATGGCACTAGTGTATTTGGAAGTGTGGTTTTAGGGATAAGGGCTTGTTACTGAGCAGTCTACCGGAGGTGTCTCAATCATAGAGGATCCAGATTATATTTTGAAGGTTATGTAACCTGTGTGACCCTTCTTTGCTGTATATCTCATGCAGGCTGTGAGACACTTGAGAAGGTCTCCCCAGAAATGCATTCCAACTGCTAATTTAGATACATTTGTAACATTGTGTGTAGCATATATTTTATATGTAAAGGATTTTTTTTTTCTTTTAGAGGTACTGATTAGTGATTTATCAAGTGCTTTTTGCATTGCTGAGTTCGGTAATAAAGTGAAAACATAACACAAGAAAAATCCCAAACCAATTTTGCAAAATAGTGTACATTTAATAAATTGTGTGGCACCAAAAAGACAAAAATCCATTCAGGGGACCCCGAGTTATGAATTTTTAAAGTTTTTGTTAAAACTAGCACCTAAGAGATCACAGCGCCAATCACAGACATCTAGTCAGGCGACACCGGGTTAAAGTCGAACAAAATGGTGGATGGCAATGGAACACTGTTTGGATACAAGAAGTGGATGAGACCCGTTTGGCTCTTTCCTTCGAACTTAGAAGAAAGTATGAAAAAAATGTTCTAAGAAGGTAAAGTTCAGTGGAGCAAGGCTGCAGGCGGTGTCTGAGGACAGAGCATCATCATAAGGGAGCCTTAGGTCAAAGCCGTGGTGCAATATCTACGTTTGGACTCAGTCTCATTTTTGGAACTCAATTATCTCTAGTGGAACAAGGCAGAGGGCTGAGCCAAAGACAATTCCACGAGGCCAGACACTCATTTGGGGTAAGATGGCTGAACAGGATTAGCTGCTGTGAAGAAGAACAAAGGTGGAAAAGCAGCAAAGTCAATCTGACCAGCGATGCACCTTGGGTGGATAGGTGAGCAGGTTTGTTCCAGTCTCCTTCTGGTTCTCAGTTCAGAATTTAACCCAAAAATGTTTAAGAGCTCAGTTTTGGGGTTTGGACATATGGACACATTTAGCACCACTTACAGGGGATCAGCACTGGTGGGTCAACTCTTAGGGGTTCAGGACTCACTCAAGCTGAGGCCAGTTGCAGGTTTAAGATGGTGGCATCCTTTTGTGTCCCTGTTGCTCTGAAAAGGAGGCCAGCAAACTAATTAAGGAAGAGGAGCGTCGCCCCACTGAGTGCTAATGGAAAAATAAAATGATAATAACACAACGTTAATAACGTTACGTTATCATTGTATTTCAAGTCGGAGCAAGGTTATGGTGGGACAGGTCTAGGCCATGTGACGAGCAGGGGAAGGAGAAGTTGGCGCACTTAATTGCACATTACTGTTTGAGCAGCCGTCTTGGGCCCGGGCAAACAGACATAAACACTTAGCATTTCTTAACACAGCTGTATTGCACAGCCGAGTGGAGAACATGCACATGCTCCCACTCCCTGTCTAAGCACTGAACCTGGCTGCACATTAGGTCACATCAGCAGGCAGTCCTCTGAGAGTCCTTCCACAGGTCTAGGAGCAAACTGAAGAGTTGGTGTCTGAGGTTTTATTTTATACATTGGGGCCATCCTTCTGGAAAGTGAGAGACGTTTCTAGACACTGGCTTTGAAGTGCTTGGAATTTCCTGACTCGCATGCCCCTGCTCCAAGCTAACTGTAGTGGCAATGTGGAGGTGATAAGTCATTTGTGTGAAGGGAGAGCACTCCCTATTCAGTTTCAAGTGGGGCTGTGCACAACTTTGCCCTCCATCCTGCTAGCAGATGCCCATTTAGGCACACATAATACCTCTATTGTGAGACTGTGTAGGAGTAATTCACAAATTCTACCTGTCAGTTATACCAATTCATGTGACCCAAGACAGGCTGCTGTGCCAAAAAAGAAATAAGGGCAGAAAAACGCCAAGTTTCTAAAAGTGCAGCAACAACAAATGATGGACGAAATGCTGAATGAGCCAATTATTTACCCGCAATCAAGGGATCTGGGTTAAATCCATCTTTATTTTGCTCACTACCATATCTCAGTTTGGACTCAGCCATATTCAAACCAGTCTTGACACTGTTCCTCATGGGAACAGTCCATCCCAAACTGCCAAGCCGGGTCCTCTCTGGACAGGAAACAAGCAACCTGTGACCGGTTTTGGGGAAACATCCCTCATCAGCCAGGCTAGCTTGAACCCAGTGGCACAGCAAGCAAGAGACATACCCATCCAACTTAGGGCAAAAAGTGCAGCAGCAACAAATGATGGACAGAATGCTGAATTAATCCAACATTCACCCCCAGTCAAGAGATCTGGGTAAAATCCATTGTTCTTTTGGTTACTACGCTATACCAGTTTGGACCCAGAACAATTAATTTACCCAGATCCTTTAACTCGGGGTGAATGTTTGATCCATTTAACATTCGGCCCTACATTTGCTGCTGCAGCAATTTTCTAAAAGTGTAATTTTTAAAATTGTAAACACAATCCGCTTCACAGTTAAATAGGTTTTTTTCATCACAGTTCCAAAGACACCAAACATGAGACCACTACTTGTTCCAATTGGAAATTACAGCTTCTTAAATGTAATAGGAATCCCCAATGTTATGCTTTGGGGGGGAGTAGTTCTCACGGTAGTGAAAAACAAATGTCAGACTTTTTCAGTACCAGGACATGTAAAACCAAAATGTATAAGTCCAGCCTTTTAATTACAAGGCACCCTGCCCTATGAGCATAGGGCCTACCTTAGGGGTGACATATGTATAAAAGAGTTATTTCAGGCTTGGCTGGGGGCATTAAAATCTAAGCTGACATGGTAGTTTAAGACTGCATTCAGGCTGTAGTGGGAGGTATGGGACATGTTTTAAGGTGCTACCTAAGTTTCTGGCACAATAGGTCTGTAGACACAGTGGTAGCATTTAATTTACAGGCAATGGGTATATGGTATGTCACTCTACAAGGAGCTTATAAGTTAATTAAAACACACTTGCTGTATGAATTTTTTCCCCCTGCTCATCTGTTGCTTTGCCTTCCCCTGCATGTCCTCTTCATTTAAAACAAATTGCACCCATATTCTCTTTTTCTCCTATATTCCCATGTTCTCCACTGCTTTCTGCCTTGGCAGCACTGAATGTTTCCACCCTAACCCCTTCTAATCTGCCATTGCTCCATCTCCACCTCCTGCAATATCCTTCTATTTCCTAAATAACCTTTTTCTTTCTTTATTGAAGGGCTCATTGGCAAAATCAGCAAAATTCAGTCTATTTCAAGGATTTATTCCTAGTGTGCTTCTTTCTATTTTTTGCAACAGCGACACACCTTTTATATATTTCACTGTTTTAATTCACTGCTCTAAAATTGACATTCACCATCTTGCAACACTATATAGCCAAAATGGCCACTGAGTGATGATGATCACCCAACATGTATAAAAATGTGTAAAGATTTCCACTTGTCATGAAAGAAATACTGCATGAAAAATGTGAAATAAAGCATTATATTTAAACACAAAATCTTTGTGTTTTAGCTGTTGCTGCAGTATGCAATCCAGATGGATCGTATAACACTGAGAAGATGAAGACATTAAAAGGTACTGTATATAGTTCTAATGCTGAAACAATCTGGGATACTTTATGATATGCTTGTATGTTTTGGTATTTCTAAAGCTCAACCCTAGCTGGCTAGAAATGGAGTGCAGTAAGGGAGCAAGCCCCAGTGAAGTTTATCAGGCAGTGTTCCTTGAAGTGGTAGTTGATGCTGTTCTGATGTCAGAGGGAATGTTATTCAAGATCCTTGTAGCGAAGTCTGTGAAGGTTTGTTTATTTTTTGTTTTCTTCTTCCTGCAGTGTTTAGTATCTGATCTGCTGATCTTATAACTCAGTGTCAGGCATTAATCTCAAGCTATTGTTTGTTAATTAGATAGGCGGGGTCTTGGTGTGGAGGGCCTTAAAAGTGATGTAGCTGATATTGAAGATGATTCACTTTTAAGGGTTCGGGGTGGGGACAGTGTCGATCTTTCAGTGGGAGGGTGATGTAATTGGATTCTTCGGCTCCTTGAGGCGTCATGCTACTATATGACGGATGCCCCCTACTAGATGGAAAACAACTAATATTCAACTATATTCTGAATTCTTGTCCTGAGAAAAAAGCTTTATTATAGTCAGAAAAGAGACTTTGAACTAAACATTTTCAGTCTTGACAATGTAATTGTAATTGTGTTTATAGCGCTCACTGATCCTGATGAGCCATTGAATCGCTTTTCGGCGAGTAGTGCACTACTCCGGAACCCAAGGGGGATTAGGGGTGTATTAGTAGAGGGAAATATAAGTTATTTTTGGGAATGGTGAACTTGTGAGCCTGTTTGTGGGATGAATGGGGTAAATGATGAGTAGAGGAGAGAAGAGTTTAGAGAGGGTTATTTGGAAGTTCATGGTAGTAAATACGTTCAGAGACCCTTTTGGCTGGATAAATAGGATAAAGGATTGACACAGGAGGGAAGCCTTTGGAGAGGGTCTTTAGGTACTAAATGGTAGTAAAAGTGGTTTGGGATGAGCTGAGAGTGAAAAAGGGATATTTAGAAAAAGGAATATGTTGCATCATAGAGGCTTTAGAATGATACTTAATTAATATTTTTTTCTTTGTAGTGGGAAGAAAGTATATAACTATGTAGATACATATCCACTCATAAAAGATATTCATGCATCAAGAGTTTAAGATAATACACAGATGCAAAATAACCAGGGGATATAAAACTATACTAGATAAAGTCAGCGGTAGCCAGTAGGTAGTTATAGTTAGGACCTAGTTTCCATTGGAAAAGTGTTTTTTTGATTTGCCCATATCTTTGTCACCGTTTCACGAATCTTCACTATATTTCTAAAACTAATGGTTCGTTCAGGTCAGCTCATGTCTTGAAAGTTTCGGGGTGATTCATTGAGTAGGGGTAGAAAAAAAAGGGGGGTCCCAAAAAGGGTTTTCTCCTTTTTAATTTTCATAGGAAACTGTGGACAAAGCTAAAGCCTGAACTACTGAACGGAATTACAACAAATTTGGTAAAAATGTAGGTCTTGGCTCAGAAAGCATTCTTGTTTTTAAATGGTGTAAATCCATTCAATAGTTCATGCAAATTTCAAAGATATCGGTGTCTGGTGACCTAGGAGGATTCGCAAACCTTCCCGACCATGAGCTTCATTCTGATTGGCTGCCAACACTTCAAACTAAGAAGTGTTGGCAGACATCTTGTGACTCAGTAAAACCGAGTCGCAAGAAATAAAGGAATAAAATAATTAAAACAAAGAAAGGAGGGCAGGGTAGAAACACCCTGACACCCTAGGCCTGGTTAGGGGGTCCCACAGGGACCACCACGGCCTCATAAAGCATGGGTGTGTGAATCCTGCTGAGAATATAAAAAAAGTAAATGAAGTATGGCTCCCGTGCTTTGTTTTAATGAACCCCTGGGTGGGCCAGGTCCCAATCTGCATAACATATGCAGAGCTGCACGGGCCCCCACAGCCCCAGCGACTGCCACCTCCCCGGGGCTTATTCATTAATAGAAGTGTGAGGGGCCTCCTGCCCCTATGCTGCTACAGGGACCACCACCTCCCTGGGGCATCGGAAAATAATGGGGGTGCCTTGTGGCCCCCCCAATCCCTGGGGACCACCACCTCCACAGGGCTTCAATGTTTAAATGCGGGGGGCCTCATATGCCCCTGCAGCCTGGGGGACTGACACCTCGCCAGGGCTACCTTTAAAAACTGTGTGCGGGGGGCTCAAGCCCCCCACACTGCCCTGGGGACCACCACCTCCCCTGGGCTATTTACATGTTGGGAGGGTTGCCGTGCAGCCCCATCCTGGAGCCCTCTTTGGCCCTTGGGACCGACACCCTCCAGGGCTGCCTCCAGCAATGTCCCAGGTTGCCCACCCCCGGGACATTGCTGTTTGCAATGGCTCCTGCCCTGTCATTGCAAACTGTGCTTCACTTCATGGAAGCAAGAGCACGTAACCTGCTCTCACTTCCATGAAGTGAAGCACTATTGCTTTTGGACAAGGAGAGCTGCATGTCAGCAGCTCCCCTTGTCCAAAAGCAATGCTGGCCCCCACAGGAGGCGGGGTGCAGGCTGGGACTGTGGGGGCTCCACCACGGATCCCAATGTGAGGGCTGGCCCTGGGGGATTTGGCCCCCTCCCTGTTTTAATTATTATAAAAAAATAAGGCAGAGCCCCAGGGAATGGGGTCCCTGGGGCCAAAATTGGCCATAGAAGGGGGGCCATGGTGCCCTCCCCCAAAACTAATAATAAAGAAAGTAGGGCAGGCCTCGGGGGATGGTGTCCCAGAGGCCAAAAGAGACCCAGGGAAGGGGGCCATGCAGTCCCCCTCCGGGTCAAACAACATTACAAATAAATAAATGAGGCCAGGGCCCAGAGTTGGGGTCTGCAGGGCCGAAAGTGGCCCAAGGAAGGGGCCCCCTCCCATAATAAAATTTTTTAAAAATGAAAAAACTGAGGCGCTGCCCCCGGGGCTGAAAAAGGCCTCAGGAGGGGGGCCGCAGGGCCTCGCTCCCGAGCCCGTTTGCAGACTGGTGCCAAAGGGGGCATGGCCTGCTATGAGAACATACCCATGCTGCTGTGTGGGACTTACTGGAGGTAACATGAGGGGTAGCTGGCCCCCAACGTTGTCCTTGGGGGCCAACTACCCCTACTGTTACCTCCAGTAAGTCCCAAACAGTGGGATTGCTAAGAGGTCTCCACCACTCTGCCATCGCACCTCCTGCTATACTAAGGGTTGGGGGACTAAGTCCACTTTCCGGCTGAGGGACTTTTGGGACCAAGAAGTTCTCCTTGTACCTCCTATAAGTCCTATGCAGTGGAATTCCTGAGCGGTGGTGGGAGGCCCAGCCCCCTTTCTCCACCCCTCTGCAAATGTGTCTACTAGTTAAAGAAGCATTTGCAATGCAATAGGTTTCACATTTGTGAGAGATAGAGCAATTGGTGTAGTGAATGTAAAAGTGTTTTATTAATGTTTCTTGGAGTGGAGTGGTGTAGTGGAATTATGTGGTATTTGTGCAGTGAAATTATGTGTATAGAAATTATGTGGTATTTAGTGTGTTATGGAGAGTAATTGTGTGGTATGATAGTCTGTGTTGTAGAGTGGTAACAACAGGTTAAGTCTTGCTCATTTCCATAGAAGCTAAACTATAAACTCAATGAGACAAAAAAAAGAAGGAGCCACTGAGGAGCACTTCTGGACCTAGTTAGAGGTGTGAGCAGGGCCATTGGAATTATGCAACTGTTTGGCTGCACCAACTTTAGCACAATTATACATTTTCCGCATTTGCCACATAATCCATCATCCGCTGCATAATATGCAGATTTGAAAAAAAAAACTTGTTTCTAGCTTAAACGGCTCAAACGTTACCAAAAATGCAGCGACACGTGTTACAGCATGGTGAAAGGCCCTTTGCGAACCTAGAATGGTCACATTTTACTTATTGATAAATGTGAATATTAAATTGGTAATAATGGTGTGCAAACCACTCTTGCTTCTTTCTGCGCCTCTCTTGCCTCTTTTTGCACCCTTCTTCCCGTTTCTGCACCTCTGCTGCCTCTTTCTGCACCTCACCTGCTTCATTCTGTACCCTGTTTGCCTCTTTCTGCACCCTTCTTCCCTCTTTCTGCACCTATTTTGCCTCTTTCTGTATCCATGTTCCCTCTTACTGCACCTCTCCTGCCTGTTTCTGCACCCTTCTTCCCTCTTTGTGCAACTCTCTTCCCACTTTCTACACCTCCAT
The DNA here is from genome assembly GCF_964204655.1 of Triturus cristatus. NCBI lineage: Eukaryota > Metazoa > Chordata > Amphibia > Caudata > Salamandridae > Triturus > Triturus cristatus. The sequence goes on along the minus strand of NC_140588.1, from coordinate 821,172,873 downwards.
TCCCTCTTTCTGCACCCCTCTTACCTCTTTGTGCACCTCTGTTCCTTCTTTCTGCACTTCTCTTGCCTCTTTCTGCAAACCCTCTTGCCTCTTTCTGCACTTCTGTTGGTTATTTTGGACTGCTCTTCCTTCTTTCTGCAACTCTCTTGCAAATTTCTGTACCCTTCTGGCCTCTTTCTGAACCCCTCTTCCCAATGTATACACCTCTCTAGCCTCAGTCTGCACCCCTGTTCCCTCTTTCTGCACCTCTTTTGCCTGATTCTGCAACTTTTCTGCCTCTTTCTGCAGTTCTCTTGCCTCCTTCTGCAACTCTGTTGCTTCTATCTGTACTTTTTTTTTGCCTTTCTGCACCTCTCCTGCTTCTTTCTGCACCCCAGTTGTCTTTTTCTCCACTCGCCTCCCCTTTCTGCACCTCTCTTACTTCTTTCTGCACCTCTCTTGCTTCTTTCTGCACCCTTGTTCCCTTTCCTGCACCTCTATTGCCTCTTTCAGCACCCCTGTTCTCTCTTTCTGCACATGTCCTGCCTGTTTCTGCATCTCTAGTGCCTCTTTCTGTACCTCTGTTGCTTCTTTCTGCACTTTTCGTGGCTCTTTCTGCACCCTTTGCTCCTCTTTCAGCACCTCTGTGGCTTCTTTATGCACTTTTCTTCCTTCTTTCTACACCCCTCGTGCCTTTGCTGTACCCTTTTGCCTCTTTGCGCCCCTCTGCACCTCTTTTTGCACCTCTTTTGCCTCTTTTTGCACCTCTGTTGGTTCTTTCTGCACTGATATTGCTTCTCTCTGTACCTCTCTTGCTTCTCTCTGCACCCCATTGTCTAATTCTGCACTTGTCTTCTGTCTTTCTGTACCACTCTTGCTTCTTTCTGTACCTCTCTTGCTTCTTTCTGTACCCTTCTTCCCTTTTTTGCATCCCTCTTGCCTCTTTCTGTACCTCTGTTGCATCGTTATCCTTGTCTCTTGCTTCTTTCTGCACTGCTCTTGCTTCTTTCTGCACCCCTCTTGTAAATTTCTCTAACCCTACTACCTCTTTCTGTACCCCTGTTCCCTCTTTCTGCACCTTTCTTGCCTGTTTCTGTACCTCTCTTGCCTCTCTCTGCACTCCTCTTGTCTCTTTCAGCACCTCTGTTGCTTCTTTCTGTACTTTTCTGCACCCCTCTTGCCTCTTTCTATACCCGTTTTGCCTCTTTCTGCACCTCTCTTGCCTTTTTCTGCAGTTCTCCTGCCTCTTTCGGCACCTCTTTTGCTTCTTTTTGCACTTTTGTTGCCAGTTTCTGTACCCCTCTTGCCTCTTTCTGCACCTTGTTGAATCTTTCTGGACAGCTCTTGCTTGTTTCTGCAACTCTCTTGCAAATATCTGCATCCCTCTTGACCCTTTCTGTATCCCACTTCCCTCTTTCTGTGCCTCTCTTGCCTCTGCCTGCACACCTGTTCCCTCTTTCTGTCCCCTTTTTGCCTATTTCTGCAACTCTCTTACCTCTTTTTGCAGTTCTCTTGCTTCTTACTGCACCCTTCTTCCCCTTTTCTGCACATCTCTTGCCTCTTACTGCATCTCTCTAGCCTCTTTCTGCACATCTATTGGTTCTTTCTTCACTGCTTTTGCAGCTTTCTGCACCCCTCTTGCCTCTTTTTGCACCCTTTGTTTCACTGCTCTTGCTTCATTCTGCACCCCTCTTTCATATTTCTCCACATCTCTTGCTTCTTTCTGCACCTCACTTGCTTCTTTCTGCATCCCTCTTGCCTCTTTCTGCAACCCTCTTCTCTCTTTCCGCACCTCTCTTGCCTCTTTCAGCACCCCTCTTGCCTCTGTGTACACCTCTACACCTCTTTCTGCACTCCTTTTGCCTCTTTTTACTCCTCTGTTGGTTATTTCTGCACTGCTCTTGCTTCTTTCTGTACCTCTTATGCAAATTTCTACATCCCTCTTGCCTCTTTCTATACCACTGTTCCCTCTTTCTGCACCTTGCTTGCCTGTTTTGGCACCTCTCTTGCCTCTTTTGGCACCTCTGTTGCTTCTTTCTGTACTTCTATTGCCTCCTCATGTACCCCTCTTGCCTATTACAGCACCTCTGTTACTTCTTTCTGTACTTCTCTTGCTTCTTTCTGCACCCCTCTTGCCTGTTTCTGTACTCCCTTTGCCTCTTTGTACACCTCTCCTGCCTCTGTATGCAGCTCTCTTGCCTTTTTCTGAAGTACTCTTGCCACTTTCTGCACCTCTTTTGATTCTTTATGCATATTTCTTTCCTCTTTCTGTACCCCTTTTGCCTCTTTCTGAACCTCTGTTTGTTCGTTCTGCACTGCTCTTGCTTCTTTCTTCACCTCTTATGGAAATTTCTGCATCCATCTTACCTCTTTCTGTACCCTTCTTCTTCCCTCTTTCTGTACCTCTCTTTTGTCTCTCTCTGCATACCTGTTCTCTCGTTCTGCACCCCTTTTGCCTGTTCCTGCAACTCTCTTGCCTCTTTCTGCAGTTCTCTTGCATCCTTCTGTACCATACTTGCCTCTTTCTGTACCCTTCTTCCCATTTTCTGCACATCTCCTGCCTCTTTCTGCATCTCTCGCCTCTTTGTGTATATCTTTGGTTATTTCTGCACTGTTCTTGCCTCTTTAGGCGCCCCTCTTTCCTCTTTCTGCCCTTCTTTTGCTTCTTTCTGTACTTCTCCTCTTTCTGCACCCTCTTGCCTCTTTCTGCATCTCTGTTGCTTTTTCCTGCACTTCTTTTGGCTCTTACTGTACCTCTCTTGCTTCATTCTGTAACCCTGTTGTCTCTTTCTGCATTCGTCTTCCCTCTGTCTGCACCTCTCTGGCTTCTTTCTGCACTTCTCTTGCATCTTTCTTCACCTCTCTTGCTGCTTTCTGCACCCATCTCCCCTTATTGCATCCATATTGCCTCTTTCTGCAGTTCTCTTGCCATTTTCTGCACCTCACTTGCCTCTTTCTGCACCCCTCTGTAGGATAGTAGGATCTGCTTCACATGTTTAACCCCACTTTTTGCTGATGTTTCACTGTTTTCCGACTTTAGTCTGGCTGGGACCCTGCTATTCAGGGCCCCAGCCTAGCTGCTTCCTCTCTAAATTGAGTGCATGTACTTTAGGTACACTCCAAATTGGATTCTTGGGTACCTTTGTGAGTCTCTAGTATATGGTATATTATGTCCCCAGGGCATAGGTACCCCAAAGGCCTACCAGGGGATGGAGCATGTATTGTGCCACCCCTGGAAAGCCCTCCAAAATGACACCACAGGTCTGCTACTGCAGCCTGGGTAGGGTGGTGCATGCACCCCTTACTGAGGTATAGGTTCACTATACCTCGCCTATCACTGTACTTAGTAACCTATCAGTCACCCCTATGGCAGGCCTTATCAATCCTGAAGGTAGGGTGCTTGGTTATATGTGAGAGGGTGCCCAGGCATGAGCTGAGCCCCTCTGCAGCCTTCGGAATCTCTTCTCCGGGGTTGTCAGTGGTGCAGCCTGACCATATATTCTTAAGCGCATTATATCTTAAATGGTTAATGCTAACTTTGGACTGGCTGCACGGAAACATGTTGTGTTTGGTGTCAAACACCTTGGAATCATACCCCCACATCAAATCTTGATATGAGGACATGATCCCACCCTTCTAGAGGGAGAAACATGGCAGTACTGGTATACTCTGTAGGAACTTAACAGAGCCCTGGCATCACAAAATGGATGCTGCAGCCACAGACACGGGTCTGGCCTCCTGCTGCTGACCGAATCTCCTGCAGGGGAGGCCTGGACAATAGGTTTCCTCTCACAGGGAGGTGTAACCACCTCCCAGACAGGATGATGTATATTGGGGCTGGGTGGGAGCACTCACTGAGTGCTTTGAAGTCCTGCACTGGGGGCACATTTGGTGTCCCTGTGCATAGTCCAGCTCAAACCAGTTCAGGGTCTTCCAGCCCCATCTCTGGCGTGAAGCTGGACAAAGGAAATGGGTGTAGCCACCCCTCTTTCCGAACCCTCCCATAGGTGGGTCCCTAGAGCTAGTCCAACCCCTTCCTTAGGTATAAGTAAGGAACCCCTGTAACACGAACATTAGATATCTGCAGGAGAGTAGGATCTGCACTTATGTTGCCCCCACTTTTTTTCTGATGTATACACTGGTTTCTGGCTATAGTCTGGCTGGGTCCCTGCTAATCAGGGCCCCAGTCTCTCTGTTCTCTCTAAACAACTTGGAGTGCATACTAGATTCACTTGTGATTGGATACTGTGGCACCTTATGAGCCCCTAGTATATGGTATCTTAGGTACCTGGGGCATAGGTACTTCACAGGCCTACCAGGGGCTGAAGCATGTATTGGGCCACCCCTGGGAAGCAGACTAAATCTGACACCACAGGCCTGCTACTGCAGCCTGGGTGAGGTAGTGTTAGCACTCCTCACTGAGGTATAGGTTCCTATATCTCACCATACACACACATAAACCTATCAGCCACCCCTAAGGCAGGCCCTATCAATCCTGAGGGTTTACAATGTGAGGGGGTGCCTCTGCATGAGCAGGACCCCTCTGCTGCTGGCAGAGTCTATGCTCTGTGGCTGTTTGTGGATGCGGTTAAACCTTATACTCTTAAGTGCATTATAACCCAACGGTAAATGCTAACTTTGGAATGACTGCATCAAAACATGTCGTGTTTGGTGTCAAACAACTTGGAATCTTATCCCCACACCAGTAACTGGTGAGGGAGTATGATTCCACCCTTCTAGAGGGGACGACATGTACCTACTGTGGTAACACGGTAGAAATCTGAAAGAGCCCTGGCATCACAAAATGGATGCCAGCAGCACAGACACTGGTCTGCCCTTCTGCTGCTGACTGAAACTCGCAGTGGAGGAGGCCCAACAATAGGCAAACTGTCACAGGGAGGCGTCACCACCTTCCAGACAGGATTTAGTGTATTGGGGCTGGGTGGGTGCACTCCTAGAGTGCTTTGAAGTCCTGCACTGGGGGAGCAGTAGGCTTCTCTGTGAAAATGCCAGCTCACACCGGTTCAGGGGCTACCTGTCCCTGCTCTGGCATGAAACTGGACAAAGGGAAGTGGGTGTAACCACCCCCTACCCTGACCCTCCCAGAGGAGTGGTCATAGAGCTAGTCCCTCCCCTACCTTCAGTATAAGATAGGGAAACCTTGCCATTGCAAATCAGATATCCCTGGATGATGCTCTACAAGAAGAATCCTGGCCTTTTGATGTTCCACTACATTTGGAAGACAGGAGAATCTCCCTTGGAGTCAAGGAGGGACTCCCCTGCTTGGCAGGCACCAGAAACTCTAATCAACGGTCGCAAACGTTCCCACTCCCGCTGGAGTTCAAAGTCCCTGCAGCCCTGGAAGTGGATTTCCTGACTTCTCGATGGCCATTGCGAGTCCCCAGCAGAGCTGAGGTGAGTGGACCCCACGAGTGACGAGGAACAGCAATACCTGGGTATTGTGCACTATTGTCAAGTGCAACCCCTTCACAGCATTCTCTGAACTTGTGCTTTGGACCATTTGTGGTCCAAGCCTCCAGCAGATTTTGCAGCAAAAATCAGAGGCCTACCCTGTCCCGAGTGACCGTGGGCTCCTGTGAAGCATTTCCTCACAAGGTGTCTTCACGATCCCTTGCCTGTTGACTTGTGGGTCCCCTGAATACTTTTTCTTTCAACCAAAGGGCTCCCCTGGTTGCTCCAGGCCTGTCCTTACTCACCCTTGCTGGGTGAGCCCCTCAGACCTTGCTGGTTTGCACGGCTGACTTTATTCACTTTCCACATGACTTGCTGTTGCCAAGGCTTGTTGGCTCAATCCGGTTGCCGACACCTCAGTAAGCTGCAGACGTTGTGGGACACTCCAAATCCAGCTGCTGGTCATCGTCGATCTCTCCTGGACCTTGTGAGCGAAGAGTCAAAACACCCTTGATCACCTGAAATCACCCGACTTCCATGGGCATCCATCTTCCTGGCCCCGGGTCACTGGCAAGTGACTTTGAACCCTGTCCCTTCTGCTTTCAGATCATCCTCATCCTGAATTCAGCCTTGGATTCCACCGGACACTTCTTCAGTCTTCGCAAGCAGCAAATCTTCTTTGGTCTCCATAGAAAACAACGACGCGACGCGACCCGACACCAAAAGACACCTATGCACCCGGCTTCCCTGGGTGAGGTAACTCGTGCACTCTGGTGCCCTTGTGTGTGTTGGCCCTCTAATTACTTACCTTGTAAGTGGCTTGCTTGTAGACTTCCTCGAAGTACCCTTAAACTTTAAAAATCCAACCACGACTTGCTCCATTGAAATCAATAAGGAGCCCGCGGCTGTGTTCTCACACTGCACGTGTCTCCCGTGGGTCTTTTACTTACCTGCTTTTGCTGCATTAGTGAGGCCCCAGCAATTCTACAGGCCCTAGGCCTTGTCCCCATGCATGTCGACTTTCCTAAACCTCTTTTTTTAGTATATGGTCTGGTACGCCCCTAGGGCCCCAGCCATATTTGTGCTTAACTTATTGTGAAACGTTGATATTTGAATGTGTTCCTGACTTCTAATCTCATAAAGAGATTAGTAGAGTGTGTCTAGAAATAAATACATATATATATTTGATATATATACCTGTGTGGTGTCCTTTTATTTGGTAATTCAAGAGATTATAAGGTAAAACAAGCTGCTTTACATTCCTCAGAGACTTAGCCTGAAGGCTCCACAGCTACCACTAGGATGGCTTTCTTTAAAAGGTTGTCTTAAACCTATCTACCATAAGAGTCGAATTGGACTGGTGCAAGGTGGCCACTATAACTAGTGACCAGCATATGCCAGGCCAACTTCTCCCAATATCCCTGGATGAAACTCTGAAGCTGAATCCTGGAACTTCGACACTCTACTAAAGACTAGAGGGCTGAAGAAATCTCCCTTGGGGTCAAGGTGTGACTCCCTTGCTAGGCAGGCACCAACAAAGCATTTTGCCAATCTGCATTTCCGAAGCTCCCGCCGGACTCCGAAGTATTTGCAGCCCAGGAAGAGGATTTCCAGAAATCTCAGAGGCCGACCCGAGTCCCCAGCAAAGCTAAGACCCACAGCCCTTGTGAGTTGTGTGGAACCGGAAGTCCTGGTCACCGTGCACTTTTGCAAGTGCATTTACTTCTCGAAGTCTCTTGAAGTCGTGCTTGGGGCTACTTGTGGCCCATACCTCGAGCAAAAGATCCACTGAAGATTGTCAGACTAGTCACTGCGAGTGACCTGTGGGCCACCATTTTGGGATTCCTCTCGAGGTCCCTTCATGATATCTAGTCCGTCGACTGGTGGGTCTCTGTGAAGGTAACTTTGATTTTTCTTGGGCTTCCCTGGTTGCTCCAGACGTGCCCTGACTCCCAACCAAGTGGTGACTCCCTCGGACCTTGCTGGTCTGCACCAAAGCATCTTTCTCCTTTCTGCATGGGTTGCTGTTGCCAAGGATTGCTGTGTCCAATCAAGGCACCAACACTGCAGCACTCGACATCCTTTGTGGGACAGCTCGAATACAGCTCCTGGTCATCCTCGACACCTCCTGGTCCTCATGGCTGAAGCATCAAGCTTCACCTTCTTCACCTGAAATCACCCGATTTCGGTGGGCATCCGCCTATCACCCCCTGTTCACTGCCAGCATTTGTAAAGCGTACAGCTACGACTGGAAAGGTGTTTCCGGCGCTCGGGGCATTGGGAAGATTAAGCAAGGTGTTGCCCATAGTGAGATAGTGGTGGGCTAACATGGTGCTCCTGCCGGGATACAAACTGTGAACACTGCTGTTCGAAGTCAGGTATTATAGTTGCTGCATCACACTTTTACTACACGTATATGTTAATTACTGCTAATTAAATTGTAAACATTGTTAAATTTTAAGTAGGGCTTCCTGTTTTCCGTTTTTACTGATTTTTACGGATAAATAGACAGAAAACTATTTATTTTCCTCTCTGTATTTATTTTAAAATGTGGATAAAAACGGAAATTGGGTTATTTTTCGAGTGATTCTAAATGCTTCTATAGCAACAATAGGTCTGTTTTTATAAAAGTAAAAGGGTTAAAACAATAAAAGAATTTTAAACAGCATTATATATGCTTGTAAAAGAAAACATGCACATTTTAATATCAAGGTTGTGCATATTTTATCATCTGAGTGTTTATATGACTCAAAACGGTCAGTCCTTCAGGCATGAGTGCATATTTATCACACAAATAAATGTGGAAATATACTCATTTCAGATTCATTTTTACACAAAACGCAAAATATATATGGGTAAATAGAGATACAATTATTTAAAAAAATATGGATAAATACAGACGGAATTGCCCAAAAAATAAATACCATAAAACCAGGAGCCATAATTATAAGTTATAAATGACTACTGTTAAGTTAGTTTTCAGTATAAAAAGTATACACGTCTTTTTAAAATTTACTTAAAACACATTATAGGTTATAGGGACATTGTGGTTAGAAATTAGCATTTAAAAAACATTTGGAATTCACTGAAAAAACCATAGGTTTTACAGAAGTTATAGTTAGAAATTTGCATTTAAAAAACCTTAGAAATTCACTGAAAAAACCATAGGTTTCAGGGGTGTTATAGTTAGCTGGGCTTTTCACTCGTACAAAACCATAGACATTCCACCGTTATAGTTAGTTTAGCTAACTGTAACTCCCGCCGCCGCAATGCACTGCTCATGATATCACATATTACATCATTCATGGCATGGTCAGTGACATCACTGATGACATCTCAAATGACATCACTGATGACATCACTGATGACATCATCTACATGATAATCCAATGCATCTCCTCACACCCTAATATAACCTTTGATACACCCATTCTAAAATACAGACTACCATTTTTGAAACCATAGAGATACCAATACCAGTTACTACATACTCACTCACTGATTCTTAGGTCTACACACACATCCACTCATTCACCCATACAATCACTTATACATGCAGTCACTCCTTGCTGTGTCCAATCAAGGCACCAACACTGCAGCACTCGACATCCTTTGTGGGACAGCTCGAATACAGTTCCTGGTCGTCCTCGACACCTCCTGGTCCTCATGGCTGAAGCGTCAAGCTTCACCTTCTTCACCTGAAATCACCCGACTTCGGTGGGCATCCGCCTGTCACCCCCTGGTCACTGGCAAGTGACCCAGACTCTTTCCCCTCTGCTTTCAGGTTCTTCTCAACTTCGATCCAGGCTTGGATCTCTTCGGACACTTCGCATTTTCCCGGCAACAGCACTTCTTTGCCAGCTCCCATTGAAATCGACGACACGACCCAACACCATTTGACACCTATGCACCTGGCTTCCCTGGGTGAGGTAACACAAATACTTGTAGAAATGCACGTTGACCAGGAGTTCTGGTTCCACGCTACTCACAAGGGCTGCGGGTCTCAGCTTTGCTGGGGACTTGGGTCGGCCTCTGAGACGTCTGGAAATCCTCTTCCAGAGCTCTAAATACTTCAGAATCTGGCGGGAGCTTTGATGATGCAGACCAGCAAATTGCTTCATTGGTGCCTGCCAAGTAGGGGTGTCACTCCTTGGCCCCAAGGGAAATTTCTTCTGTCCTCTGGTCTTGAACAGAGCGTGGAAGGTCCAGGATTCAATTTCAGAGTTTCATCCAGGGTAATCTAAAGTCCCAAGGACTGGGTCCCATATTTATACTAAGGTAGGGGGTTGGACATACTCTGGGGACCCACCAATGGGAGGGTTTGGAAAGAGGGGTGGCTACACCCATTTCCTTTGTCCAGTTTCACGCCAGAGCAGGGGCTGAAAGCCCCTGAACTGGTTCTAGCTGGACTATGCACAGGGACACCAAACGTGCCCCCAGTGCAGAACTTCAAAGCACTCAGAGAGGGCTCCCACCCAGCCCCAATACACATAAGCCTGTCTGGGAGGTGGTTACCCCTCCCTGTGACAGGAAACCTATTGTCCAGGCCTCCCCTGCTGGAGTTTCGGTCAGCAGCAGGAGGCCAGACCCATGTCTGTGGCTGCAGCATTCATTTTGTGATGCCAGGACTCTAATAAGTTTCTACTGGGTATACCAGTGCTGTCATGTCTCTCCCTCTAGAAGGGTGGGATCATACTCCCACACCAGTTTCTGGTGTGGGGGTATGATTCCAAGGTGTTTGATACCAAACATGACATGTTTCCGTGCAGCCAGTCCAAAGATAGCGTTTACCGTTTGATTATAATGCACTTAAGAGTATGTGGTCAGGCTGCACTACAAACAGCATCAGAGAAGGGTCTCCGAATGCTGCAGAGGGGCTCTCCTCATGCAGGGACACCCTCTCACATAAGAACCAAGCACTCTGCCTTCAGGATTGATAAGGCCTGCCATAGGAGTGACTTATAGGTTGATATGTGTGTATATATATAGTGATATAGGTAACCTATATCAAAGCAAGGGGTGCATGCACCACCTTCCCAGGCTGCAGTAGCAGACATGTGGTGTCATTTTGGGTGGATTTCCAGGGGTGGCAAAATACATGCTTCAGCCCCTGGTAGGCCTCTTGGGTACCTATGTCCTGCGTACATAGTATACCATATACTAGGGACTTACAAGGGCACCTCTGATCCAATCTGTAATGTACCTAAAGTACATGGAATCATGTTAGAGAGGAAGCAGATAGGCTGGGGCCCTGAATAGCAGGGTCCCAGCCAGTCGAAAACAGTGAAACACCAGCAAAAAGTGGGGGTAAACATGTGAAGCCGATCCTACTCTCCTACACTGAGTACTTGTATGGGTCGCTGAGTAATACAAAGTTTATTGTGTAGATTACTTAAAACCAAGAGAATATAAAACATTTAGACAGCATATTAGACTGAGAAAAAAAAGGAGAGCGATGGGTCCGTGCAATAGCTGGCACTCGGTGCCCAAAGATAACATTCAAGGTATGCAAGCAGTTTTAATTAAGTTTAGGGCATTTAACTATTCAAAATCGGTTATAAGAAAGCCGGTTTGAATTTTTTATGCAGAAAGTAAAAATAGTTTTAGAATCAACTGCAAAATAGAGTGAATGCATGACAGATGTTAAAACTCAAGTACAAGGTGGTCAAACATTATTATGCCTAATGTCCAAGATGCAAAAAACTAGGAATTGTCAATCCACACACATGTTTGGTTGTGTATTTTTAAGAAGGTCCTGCACAGCTTTGAAAAAATTGCCTATTCTTGCCAATGCAAAGGGAACCATGGTATTAAAAATCCAGTTCATTGCATTGTTGCATGTTCTTATGCCGTGAGTTAAAAAAAGTGGCTTTAATAGTGTTCGCCGGAGCTCGAGCAGCATCGGACAATTGCAAAGTAGATGTAAAAAGGTTTCAGATTTGTAGCCAAAGTCTGCACTTGACCATCTTGGAAAGCATTGGTCAGTTGGGGTTGAAGTCTTTAATCTGTAATGCCAGCATCCTTACTGCCAAAATTTGGGTCAGGCATGCTTTCCCGATTGTGCAATTTAGATAGGATTGAGCCTGGAGGCTTACTTGGCTGTCATTGTTGTATGATAGTGCCAGGGCCCTCAATGGAGGGGTAGACTTAATGTTTTCCAGGTCCTCAAACTTCGAGAGGAATTTGATCTGTTTTTTCAAGATGATTTTTACTGCAGTATGCATGGGTAATGCAGTGTTCAAGACGGCCAAGTCGATGTGAAGGGTGACTGCCGACGTTGTTAGGTAGGTTGACCACGGGTTATTGTTCTGTACTGTTGTAAATTTCAAGGTGCGTGGCATCGTCGTGGTACAGCTATAGAAGTACTTTAGAAAAGACCCCATGTTGGACCATGCAATGAAAGTTGAAAGTTGAAAGTTGAAAGTTGAGAAGGATTTATTGAGCGCTCTATCACCATGCAGTTTCTTGGTGCTGTAGGCAGCAACTGAAACCTGAAGGAGGAAGGAAGGAGAGATTTAAGAGGGGTAGGCTAGGGAAAACAAATGAGTTTTGAGTTTGGCTCGGAAGTCTGAGTAGTATCGGATCGCGAAGGGGAGTGAATTCCAGAGAAGAGGGGCAAGGGTAGAGAATCTGGTGCCACCAGATTTCTTCTTGCGAAAGCGGGGGACGTTAAGAAGAAACTGAGTGGAAGAACGGAGGTCTCCGCAGGGGACATATGCGTTTATTTTAGATCTGATAAAAGCGGGGGCAGTGCCAGTAAGGGACATGAAGGTCAAGCAGCCTATCTTGAAGAGTGAGCGCTCCCTGATGGGAAGCCAGTGCAGAGTCCTTAATACGGGGGTAATGTGGCTAGATTTGGGGAGCCTGTAGATGAGGCTGGCCGCTTGGTTCTGGATGAGTTGCAGGCGGCGGCATTCGTAGGCGGGAATGCCGACGTAGAGGGCATTGCCGTAATCCAGGCGGGACGAGATGAGTGCTAGGATAATGAGTTTAAGGGCTTCAGCTGAGAAGTAACGTGAGATTTTGCGAATGGTTCTGAGGGCCAAGAAGCACGAAGAGACTACGGAGCTAATCTGGGGGCGCATGGAGAGGTCTTGACTAACTTTAATGCCCAGGGTTTTCACAGAGGCTGAGGGTAATGGGGGGGAACCAAAGATGGGGGGGCCAAAAAGCAGGGGACCAGGGATTGGAGGGACCACCAAGGAGAACCAGCTCGGTCTTATCGGGGTTCAATTTCAATTGGTTGAGATTCATCCAGTTGAATATGAACGTGAGGATGGAGTGGACCTTGGAGATGGAATCAGGGGAGGGAGAGAGATTGAAAATGAGCTGGAGGTCATCAGCGTAGTTAAACGCCGTGACCTCCATGTCCTGTAAAGCAGCGATGAGGGGGTGAATGTAGAGGTTGAACAGAAGGGGAGATAGTGAGGAGCCCTGGGGTACTCCGCAGGTGACGGAGTTGGTGGGAGCAAGAGAGCCCTCCAGGCGAACAGCCTATGTGCGGCCGGTTAAAAAAGAGGTGAGCCAGGCCAGGGCCGAACCCCGCAGGCCGGCGCCCGCGACACGGTCGAGGAGAATGGAGTAGTCGACCGTGTCGAAGGCAGCAGAGAGATCGAGAAGGACTAGGGCCTGGGGGGAGTTGGTATCGGCACTGCGCCTGAGCTCATCGACTACAGAGAGGACGACGGATTCCGTAGAGTGAGCCGGACGAAAGCCAGCCTGATTAGTTGCTAGGAGGTGATGAGCTTCAATGTGGTTGGAGAGTAAAGTAGTAATGTGGCTCTCCAGAATTTTGCTTAGGAGTGGCAACAGTGAGATGGGTCTGAAGTTTGAGAGGGCGGCAGGATCGGCACCGGGCTTTTTGAGGATGGGAATAACAGTGGCAGATTTGAATGAATCAGGTACAATACCGCGGGTGATGGAAGTATTAAGAAGGGTAATAGGAGGGGCAGGGCAGCGGGAGAAAATATCTCTCAAGATCGGCAGGGGAGCCCGAGGTGACTTTACCCAGGAAAGTGCAGAAGGCCTCTTCAGAGATCAAGGGAAATTGGTCAATGAAGGAGGATGGCGGAGGTAGCGGGGGACAGGTGAAAAAGTCAGGTGCCGAGGGAATGTTCTGTTTAATGATGGCAATCTTCTCAATGAAGAAGTCATTGAGGGCATTACAGAGGGTTTGGGAGGGAATGGGCCTAGAAGCGGCTCTGTCAGAGGCAGGAAGTTCATGCACAATTGTGAAAATCTCCTTAGGTTTGTTAGCTGCCAGATGAATTTTCTGAGAGAAATATTCCTGCTTAGCGGAGAGGATGGACTTTTTGTACGCCTGCAGAAGAGTCAGATAATGAAGCTTGGAATCGGGACAGTATTTGCGGCGCCAGTGGCGCTCCGCCTGACGGAGTGCGAGTTTCTGAGTTTTGAGGGTATTGGAAAACCATCTGTTGACATCGTGGGGGCGGCGAGTTCTGACACATCTGAGAGGGACGACCTGATTGCAGGCTTCAGAGAGACAGGTGTTGATGAGGGCTACCTGCTTAATTGGGGGCAAATCAGTCAGGGTGGGGACCGAATAGGCTAAAGAAAGACCTAGGGTGACCATGTCTACTCTGTTCCAATTACGGGCATAGGTGTTTTTAGGGCAGGGAGGAAGGTTAACCTCTGCCAGAGGAGCAGAGAAGGTGATCAAAGAATGATCAGACCAGACGCAGGGGGATAGATGGGTAGGTTAACAGTCCAGACTTGGTCGAGAGTGTGACCGTGAGTGTGAGTGGGAACAGAAATATGAGGGATGAAGTTGATACTATGGAGGGTGTCAGAGAAGTCTTTAGACATGGAGTCTTCACGCAGGTCCCCTGGGCAAAAATGGAAATCACCTAATAGCAGAAGAGAGGAGTTGTTGATGACCAGGGTGGCTAAAAGGTCCTGTATGGCTGGGATGAAGTGAGACATGGATTGAGGGTGACGATAGAGCAATAGAACGGTAAGAGGGATCGCAAGATTGGTAGAGCGTGCCACCAGAAGGTCGACAGATGAAATGGGAGGGTGAGGAAGAGGTTGGAATAGAAGGTTAGAGCGAACAATCATAGCCACTACACCGCCCGTCTTACCCTCAGGGCGGTCAGTGCGGAGGATATAATAAGAGTCTGGGAGGGAAGTGAGAACGTCAGGTAATGAGGCGGCGGTGTACCAGGTTTCAGTTAGACACAGGATCTCGGGGCTGGAAGTGTTGAGGAGGTCGAAAAGCTCCAATTGGTGCTTGACGGCGGATCGGGTGTTAAGGAGGGAGATCGAGGCCGAATGAGGGGGGCTGCCCGATGATTTAGGGGAGAGAGAGGGAGAGGTAAGGCGTGATAGCATGGCGTGGCGTGTAGGTATGGGGTTAGAGGGGTCAATGTGGACAGGTCGCGCAATATCTAGAGAGTTGATCTTGGCCAGGATAGGTGGACTGATAGGCCAGGAGTCGTGGCAGGCCAGCAGTTGAATAGGTGAATATGTAAAGGAAAAGGCGGGGTGCAAGGCCCCGGGTCCCGGCCTGGCACGGACGGGCGCAGACGGGCTTGCCTTTGGCGCGCCTTCGGCACGCTGGCGGCGCGCCCGCTGCGCGGCCGGGGCAAGCACATCGTTGAAGTAGGGCCGGAAGGGGCATGGCCTAGCGGTAGTGGGCGTGTCCTCGGCCCAGGGATTCCCCAACAATGGCGGCAAAACTATCTCTGGCCCCGCGGCAGCGCCTTAATCGGCTGCGCGGTCAGGGAGACAGGGGGTGAGTGAGCACAAAGTGAGATATGAGGGGAACACAGCACAGGTATTTTAAAACAACAGAATACAAGTTAAAAGCAGTGTCGAGCGCTCCTGGCTTCCGCCTCAGGAGTCCATTCCAGCCAAATTCAAGTCTCACCAAAGATCCCCTGATGTAATAGGGCAATTTGAACACTCTTCTGTAGACTTTTAGGTGTAGTTTTTCGATGGTTTTAATAAGTTGGCCTGGGAAGACCTCACTGCCATAGGTGACTGCAGATGGTAACATGGCCTGAGTACTTTTCTGATTGGAGCTGAGGTGGGGCTTTCAAGGGCTGTGTTTAATTGACAGAGTCTAGTTGTCATCAGTGCCGCCTTATCCTTTAAGTGGCACTTGTGTGCTGTGGATATTCCATTTGCAGAGAACCATTTGCCCAAGTAGTTAATGGATTTGGCTTCTGAGATTTTTAAGGGACCCAGAGACCAGTTGCTGCTTAAGTGTTTTAGCGTCCTGCTGAAGGATAGCACCTTTGTTTTGGAGGCATTTACTGTCATTTTGTTTGCTATATTGTATTGGTGCAGAGAGTTTAATGCTCTCTGTAGTCCTTTTTTGATTTGTCGAACAGAACTATGTCATCCGTGTACTGCAATATTGTGATCTTAGTTTTGCCAATTTTTGGAGGGATTAGGTTAGCGTTGTTGAGTGCCCGGGACATGTCCACCATGTACAGATTAAACAGCATTGGTGCAAGGACAGCTCTGAGTATCTGTGTGGATGGGTGATGTGTGTAGGACTTGTTGTATGGATGAATGAGTGGGTGGGTCAGTGGCTGAATAGATTAGTGAGTGTGTGTGTGAGGTGCTATGTGGGTGTGTAAGTCTGTGTATGGCAGTGCGGGTGAGTGAGTGGACGTGTCAGTAGTATATGGGTGAATAACTAGATATGTGAAAGGTAGAATATGTGAGTGATGGGGTATATCAGTGACTGTATGGGTGAATGAATGAATGTGAGAGCAGCAGTATTGTAGTGAAGACTGCTATCTATATACGTACAATGCTCAGTTAGCACAACCGCGTTAGATGTTAGAAAGCCATCTTGCCGCTTTTGCTGCTTTTGCACACAACACTGTAGTTACATGTTATTAATTGAGAAATGCTTGCTCGACTTTGCTTCACATGAGAACTGTCTGTTGTTCACATCGCTAACAGTGAGCAGCGACCTTGGTCTGAACATTGTGTAAAGAAACAGTCTGGGTCGCTAGACGGTGAATGTTGTTGGGTTCGGGTTGATCGGCCCACTATTTAGCCATAACACGGACGCAGCTGCAAATACCTGAAACTCGAGTGCTTTTAATATCGCAGTGCTGCATGTTTTGCAGACATTCGGGAGAAGAGCTTTCCCAGGAGCAGAGTCTAGCTGATCCTGCGATGTGATTCCACTAAGCTGATCTTTACGGTATGGGGTTCCCCATTCAAGCCTAGAGACCTTTTATTAGTCTAATAATAATAATATTAGTTTACTAGCGAAAGGAAGGTGGCTGATATCCACTGTCATTTTATTATGATTACTCCTTTCATTTACTATGGTATTGTAACTATGCTGATGGTTTTGATCTTAATCATTTGTCTGCTTATGTTAGCCAAAGTACTGCATCTTAGGACACGAGGTTTATAAAATAAACTCTTTAAACTTTACCGTGTCTCTGTTTATTCTGTTGTGGACTGATATGAGAATAATTACCAACAGGTATTTCTGATTCCCACCATTCCTGAGAATACCCTAAGTCACTTGTTCTGGGTTGTCTATACATTTGGACCGCCGAGATAAAACTTGGTTAACGAATGGGACACTGATGCTGGTCGGATAAGGGGTTCTGGGTTCTGAGGTGAGTTTTTAGTACACCACAATTCACTGAGGTCCTGGTTTCCTGTGCATAGTTCTGTGCATAAGCAGAATCCTTTACTCCCCAGAGTGGGATGATAGCTAATGAGGTGTTGACTTACAACAAGCAGTACTGAAAGATGTGAGAGCTTTGACAAAAAATAAGCATTTCAATAACATCACTAGACAAGAGACGCAGGCAATTGAAACACTTGCCAATGACACAACCATTACCATCAAACAGGCCGATAAAGGCGGTGCCACAGTCATAATGGCAACCACAGATTACGACACTGAGTGCCTGAGACAATTGGGGGATAGGAAATACTATACACCCTTATCCCTGAATCCAACTGTACGCTTCAAGAAAACTATCACAGGTCTAGTCGACTCTGCAGAAAGTCAGGGTTGGATAAGTAAGAGGGAGGCCTGCTTTTCTTATCAAGAAAGAACCTAGGACCCCCTACTGCTATATCTTGCCAAAGATTCACAAGGGCACCACACCAACACCAGGCCGCCCGATAGTATCAAGGATAGATTCAATTCTTGAACCTTTATCACAATTTTGTGATCATTTCCTCCAACCCCTAGTAAAACTGATACCGTCATATATCCAAGACACCACGGATGTACTACGTTTATTGGATCAGTTTCAGAACACTAATACCATGAACTTCCTCATCACTCTAGATGTTGTGGCCCTCTACACTAACATCCCACAGAGGGCCACCCTAGACGTGATTGAGGAAGTATTGAATTCATCCCTCGAGGGGTCATCCACCCCACCATCATTCATCATGGAGTGCGCCACTCTGGCATTGACGGAGAACTTTTTTGAATTTAAGGGCCAACTGTACCATCAGACGCAAGGCACTTCCATGGGGAGTACCTTCGCTCCTAGTGTGGCTTGCCTCTATATTAGGGGTGGGCGGAATTTGCGGAATTAACCTTCGCAAATTATCGCGAGAATGTTTAAAATTATCGCAAACAAGCAGAAATATCGCGAAGATGCGGAAGTTTTTTTCCGGCATGTTCGCGCGATTTTCTGCATGGTTGCGGGTCGCCAACTTACCCATGTGGCTGCTTGCGGGCGCGGCCATCTTGTTTTGAGTTGTTCTCGCGGTGCATGATCGCGAGAAGAAAGACGTGATCGCGCGACGCATGACGTCACTGCGGGCGCGAACTGTCGCGAGACAGCGCAAATGGCTAAAAACAATACAACATCTCATGGAGAACGCGACCGGATCAAGAAAACTTGTCGGCGAACGCAGGGATTCAGGTAAGGCGATCGCGCGCGCGCGAGAATGTATCATTTTACAGCGCGAGCAAGAAACAAATTATCGCCAAGCTGCGGAAACCGGAATTTTTGACATTTTCGCGCTCTCCGCGGAACGCAAAAATGTCAAATTATCGCAATTTCCGCGAACGGAACGAAATTTTTGCCCAGGCCTACTCTATATGGCAGCATTTGAGGCAACTCATATCCTCAATGAAACTAACCCTTATCGGGACCACATCCTTCTATGGAAACGTTTCATTGACGACATCCTGATTTTCTGGACAGGAGATCAGGACAGTTACGGTGACTTTTTTGGAGGGATTAATAATCTTAATCCCTACCTCAATTTTACCATTACGGCATCCTCCTCACAGATAGAGTTCCTGGATTTGACAATTCAAATCACACAGGGTAATCTCACCACCACCATGTTCAGGAAACCTACTGACCGTAACAGTTTACTTCACTTCAATAGTCACCACCCTAAATCTCTCAAGGAAAATCTGCCCTTCGGCCAATTCTTGAGAGCTAGGAGGAACTGTAGTACACTTGATGAATACAAAAGTGAGGCAGCCATCCTAGAACATAACTTGACTGAAAGAGCATACCCTCAGAGGAGTATTGCACGGAACAATCACAGAGAGGCCCTGTTGGAACATAAAACTAAAAACAAACCGGAGGTACTGACGTGTATCACCACGTTCACACCAGCATCCAATCAGGTGACCAAGGTGTTGAAAAAACACTGGAACATACTCAATACAGGCTCTATGAATATTGCTCCACCCTAATTCGCATACAGACGTTCGAGAAATATCAAGGATATGCTTATCAAAACCAGACCAAAACCCAAAATAAAAAACTCACAGCAAATATTTTGGCACCTTCCAATGGTTAAAGGGCACTACCCATGTGGAGGATGTAGTACATGTGCCTTCACTTCTATACATAAGACTATAACCCTTAACAACACATTTACTTGGGAAATGAGAATACATACCAACTGTAATACTGCGAATTGCATCTACCTCCTAATATGCCCCTGCAACTTCTATTACATAGGGATGACAACTCGCCCTATTAAATTACGCAATACGGAACACCGCAGTAATTTCCGCTGTCTGAAGAACAACACCAAAATAAGTACCCACTTCCTTGAACACAAACATTCACCAGACTCAGATAGATGGTTGATTTTGGAAGCTAATCCGAATATAACTAAACAGAGTATGTTTGCGAAAGAACAGCGGTGGATACATTGCTTATCTACAGAAACCAAGGGTCTTAGCGATGATATCCCCTGGGGCGCAATCAAGGTCTAATCTGACCGTTGTATGAACATCATCTGATATTACCCACACTGTATTGTACTAGTCGGGTTTTTTTTAAAAAAGCCTATCAACAGACATTAAGTATTCTCCCCACACTATGCATGGTGATTTGATTACGACACTCAATCATCTATTATCGTGTGGTAGGATAAAGTATGAGTAACTAATTTCTATATGTTGAGATTCCTTCACTATACTAACAGGATATTGGCCTCTAATTATTGCCCGAATCCTCCTGCATTTCGTGAACCAACACGTGGTACACTCCACCCCAATATGTCTGCCAAACTCCTGGAGTAAACAATGGCAGTGGCAGGATGAAGTATAAGCAACAAATATCTACATGTTGAGATTTCTTTATTACACCAACATGACTTTGGCCTTTAACTATTGATCAATTCTCCTGCATTTCGTGAAACAACACTTCGAACACCCCACTCCAATATGTCTGCCTAACTCCTTGAATACTCCTCATCTTCTAAGTTTCCTGAGAACACCTTATTCTACTAGGTTTACATGAGAATAATACGCTGTGAGTTCATTGAGGCACGCATTCGATGCTAGTCCTCTATACTTTGGCATTGAATCAGCTACTTCGAATCCCACTTTAAAATGTCTGCCATAGTAACTCCTTTTTGGCAATGGACGTAATCACGAGACCTGTCAGCTAGTCACATGACAAAACTCCACACATAAGTCCTACTTCTCTCTCCACCACGCCACCTCCCGGACTCGGTGGAGAGGGTAGGTCCACGCACACTACGTGAGGAGAAGAAATGTGAGTAATGAACAGTTTTAGTACTTTACTCTTTTGATAATACACGCTTGCCACGACGATCACAACGCTTTAATATGCTTGAGGAGAGATCGAAAAACTGAGCAGTCATGACTAACGTTGAGAATAATACAATACATTATGGTATTAGTCTGACCAAATCCCTCGACAATGCAATAGGAGGAAACCACCCTGGCCTATTAACTAAACGCTGATTGTTTAAGAACCCTAACGCTCCAATATGTCTGAGGAGAGATTGACTAACACAGCAGTCACAACTAACATCGACAATAATACAATGCATTATGGTATTAGTCCGACTAAATCCCTCGACAATGCAATAGAAGGCAACCCTCCACAGACTCTACCCTGAGCTATTAACCAAACGCTGTATGTTTTACAACTCTGAGTATATTTTACTAATACTAAATTCTTGTTGACAATGCTATACCAGACCGAAGGAAATAATTTCTTAAAATCAAGATGGTTACCCTACTACATACTATATAGAATCTCTATTCTTCCTGCCTTGATCACATGACACATCTCTATGGAGCATAAAAAACGCACATACGACTAGTCAGGTCAAGGTTAAGCGACCAGTAGACGTTTTGTATCAGTGACAGTTTTAAGTTTACTAATGAAAGTTTTAATAATACTAGACTTTTGAGCTGAGATACCACTTTCGTTTGTCCAATCTTTTATTGCTTTAAATAAAACAAACATATCAGATCATATGATTGATGTAAATTTCATCTAATTCAGTCCTAAACATTGAGGAATTCACACTCATGTACAGTCCACCGAGTACTGTTGATGCCAGGACAATGACTGATTAGGGAGAGTCATATATGTACGGATTTGTGCTGCTTTTAATAGATGTTCCACACCGGTGAGTAGTCACTTTAGCTCACCGTGGGATCCACCACTTCTTTGTTTTATAAATTTTGATGGATGCTGCGATATAGAACCACTTTTAATTAAGTTACAGAGTGTGAGTCACACTGAAGGCTTTTCCACCAATTGTTTTATATAAAAAGCACCTGGATATATGTTTGACCGTACCTTTTCTTTTTTTCAGGTAGCTCCTCACACTAACAGGTACCGTGTTTGAACACAACACTTAGATTGTTGATAACCTTAACTTGATTAGGTTGTTGAATGTAGATAGTTTTTCTAAAAGGTCCTGACGAATCGCGAGTAGAGTTACTCAAGGCGAGAAACATGTTGACCGACTCCTTATAATTACATGCCACCTTAATAAGAGACATTATACTCAAATGAGTGCCATGTATACACGCTTTTAATTTAGGGTAGGAGGCCATCAGAATAAAATTCATTTTCACCAGGCACTCCTGACCTTATTTTAACTACACTATCACATATCTACATTAACCAGGCCCCACACCCGCACTTCACCAATACGGCAGTTGGATTAAAGATCTCTACTAAAGTGCCCCTTTTTAGGGAGCCCGTCGGGCATTGCACCACCGGCCCGACGAGGAGCAGCCCAAATGATGAAGCATGACACCTGCAAGGGTGTGTGAGCGCATTTAAATCCAACATATGGATTCCCAACCAGGTCTACACGGTGTATGTAACTTGCTCTAGCCTTCACGTTGACACTACTCTAATTCTGAGGAACTATAGGAACACCTTTTGTTATAACTAAGCAGAATCCCTGCAACATGGCGCACCTAACGTTTGGTCGATTGATTTGAAATGCCTTAGTAGTTCTTATATTAGTCCACAACCCCCTCACTCTTGTTTCCGGTTGACGGGAGTGATGGGTTTAACCTACCTGTGTTTCGACTAATGGGTTCTTTCAAGCTTGATCATTAAAAAGGTTATTTTTACTGAACCCCAGTGCTACTGTTGATATCGTTGATACTCTTTAGTGTGTCCTTATGGCGGTTGATATAGCCGCACATAGTCGTGCACCTCTACACCGTCATTTGACGACCTATGGGGTGCCGGATGATGGGATGGCTGTTATTTTTGTGGTGAGCGCTGATGCGTCATACCCTTATGAGTTGTTTTACTCTTGGGTGACTTTTCCGTCGGTGGATTCAGACGATGATACGTTTCATTCCTATACTCCCACGCAGCTACCTGCGATCTATACGCCGTATAGAACACAAGAAATTCCTATTTCTGCCTGGCAGCATACCATTTGGTTTAATGTCTCCCTTCCCCATGCGGTTGCACCGGCTAGAATGGGCCCGTTGTCTATTGCAGGGGCCACATGGCCGGTGCTGGCCGGATTTACACCTCATCCCCATTATCTCACGGTGGCGGTGGCTGAGTTGCGGGTGCTGCACACAGCCCTGATTACAGTTCATAGGGCTTTAGTGCAGTACGTGTCACGCAACGTGCAGGTGGGGGCACCTGCTGTTGCGGGACAACCAACAGACCACCATGTGGTGGTTATTAGTCCTGTTATGGTTAATTCGGTAATGGGCAAGCGCCCCCAAAGTAAGGATGAGTTACCTTATTGGCTTGCTGAGAAATTTGACTAACTGGAGGCAGTTTTTCCGCATACCTCTCCTGTGGAGAAACACAGGATTCTCACCATTAGTTTGCTGAAAGACTTAGTCCCAGATATGGCCGATTGTGACAAATGGGGTAAGGTCTTTTCCGCGACCTACTCGAAGTGCTTCGGCACTCCGTATATGTCTGTACTACCCTCCGTCATTAAACGTGTTCAAGAGAATCACGGAGCGGAGGCTGCTGTTGAATTGGGTATGAGGCTTGTCGGAGTGTTCGATGTGGTGGCTTCCATGGTAATGGGCAACCTCAAAGGTGATGCCATGCAGTTCCAAGTAGCTAATAAGCTGGACCGCGTGGATGAACTCGACAGGCCTAAGGAGTTCGCTAAAATAATTGCGCAAGCCTATAGGACCGTTGGCCGTAGTGCCTTGGGTGTTAAACCAACTGTGATAATTCCTGATATAGTACAGCAAACTAAGGTGAGCTCGTCTACTAAAGACGAACGCCCAAATTTTCCTAAACAAAATTGGCGAGCAAAGAAACCAGGGAAGCAGCAACAGAAACAGGGGTCTCGTCCTGCCTCACTCGTACAGTCGTCTAGCGAACGCACATATGATCTGCGCGATCGATCTAGTATTAAGTCACCTGATAGATTTCAGGTTTCTGAACAATGCTCTCCTCGTTCTTCACAGGAAACATTGGCTTCACAATCCGGTGGCAGAGAATGTGGGAAAGGAAGGGGTGCCCAAAGTCGTGAGCAACCCCGTCAGACTGACGGCAAAGGCAAGCAGGACGAGTCTGCACGTCAACGACCCCCGTTTCAGAAGAAAGTTGCTACGCTAACAGCGAGGTATGCCACAGATGGTGCGGACACAGCTTCAGAACCTGACATGGGCCCTAACGCTGCTCGACAGCGCCGCGGAAGTTACAGTAGTGCGACAAGCATTGCGTCCATATCTGGTGGCGACAGCAACTGATACGTTCATAACTGTCGAAACTGCTGACACTAGAGTGGCTCCCCCTGACAGACTGTATAATATAGTCCTTTTAATTGAAGGTGACATACAACGCACGATTCAAGGGATTTTTGGGGATAATCTGACCTCATCCTATGATATTCTATTGGCAGCGGCTGATTGGCCCCCGGCTTTCATTTTGGATGCTCCTAGAGGGGAGGAGATGATCCTCCCGTCCTTTGCGCACACAGTGCCAAAGGACTAAGCTAAGAAGTTCGCCGAGGAGTGGGCACTGGTGCTTATACCAGCTTTGTATCGTAATCAGTTAGGCTGGGATAAATTGTCCCCCAGCCATGAGATTCCGTTGCGGTCCACGCCCCAGCCACAACCCCAATATCCCAAGCGTCGCGAAGCGAGACCTCACATCGCGGCTATCCTTGAACAATTGGAATATCAAGGTGTAATTGAAACATGTGTGTCACCAATGAATAATCCTTTATTCACTGTGACGAAGCCTGATGGGTCGTACCGCCTGGTTTTGGATTACCGGCATTTAAACTCTTATTGCCGGACGTACAGAATACCCACAGTTCGGCTCTCTTCGATAGTCTCGTGAGAAAACGGTTTAAAACCACACTTGACATTTCCAACTGCTTTTACAGCCATAATATGTCCTCTCTTAGTAGTGAATGGACAGCATTCACCTCGGGCGGCAAGCATAAACATTTCAAAAGATTACCGATGGGCTATAAGAACAGCCCTGGTGTCTTTGCCGCACATGTAGTCTCTCTGTTAGAAAGCATAGACCCTGATGTGTACTCGTATGTGGATGATATTTATCTCACAGATGACGAGTTGTGGCCGCATCTGTGTCGCGTTGACCACATTATTGTTTTGTTTGCGGACTTCGGTTACAAATTCAACTTTGCGAAGTCGCACATTGCGGAACATACAGTGTTGTTTTTGGGATACAAACTCAACAATGAAGGTCGAGGATTGGCTCCGCACTTGCTACAGAAATGCGCATGCCTACGTGCTCCTACGACACTGAAGAAATTACAATCTCTG
This sequence comes from Triturus cristatus, assembly GCF_964204655.1. Lineage (NCBI taxonomy): Eukaryota > Metazoa > Chordata > Amphibia > Caudata > Salamandridae > Triturus > Triturus cristatus. Next base: position 821,147,972 of record NC_140588.1, on the reverse strand, counting down.
CTGGGCTTTCTGAACTTCGGTCGAACCTACATTCCTGATTATGCCCAGCGTATCAAGTCGCTTTATGCCTTGGTACAACCTACTTTTTCCAAATCATGTTGGCTGCCGGAGCATTCAGCTATATTGCAATCGTTGCAAGCTGACCTTCTTGCTTCAAAATACTTACTGACGCGTGATAACCACACTAACCTGGTCATAAGAATTGTGCCGGGCGCGGTGGGTTTCACATACTTAACGTTCAATAAGGGCGACACCGTCCCCATTGCCTACAAATCACACCTGTACACTTCGGCTGAACTGCGATTTTCCGCTGTCGAGAAAGTTCTGACGGCAGTGCAGATGGCGATTCTGAAAGAACGAGTGCTATCGCAAGGTAAACGCATGTTGGTGGTGACACCTTATCCTGCCCTTGAGGCGGTGACGAAAGCAAGTGTACCTAATTCTAAGGCTTTGCATCCACGGTGGATACAATGGGCCACTTCCTTGACATCGCCCGACGTCACATATATCTTTGACTCTACAGACACAGGAGTTTTTACAGTATGAATTCGTTCATCCAGCTCTTCTTTCCTTGCGCCCGCTCGAGGATTACCATTGTGTCATTTACACTGACGGTTCTGCGCAACCGGCTACTGGATCGAAGCCTGCCTACTCAGCGGCCTGCGCAATTGTGGTCGGTACTTTCGTGAATGGTGAATTCCATTCCGATGTCGTGCATACGCAGTCATTGGGTGATTATACCGCACAGTTGGCGGAGCTTCGTGCTCTGGTGCTTGCACTGGAGTTTGCTGATCCTCGAGTCACTACTCTTATAGTGAGTGACTCGTTTTATTGTGTACAATCTTACAACGACAATCTACATTTTTGGTCTCAAAATGACTATCGTGATTCCAAAGGTAGCACGATTAAGCATAAAACGCTTTGGGTTCGAGTGGCAGAACTTAAAGAACATCTACCTCTCGTGAATGTTATTCACACTCTTGGTCACCAACGAGTTGTTGTCCATGCTGTAGGCAACAGCCTAGCTGACGAGGCAGCAAAAACAGCAGTGGCGACATACTTAGTAGCAGCAGTTACAAGATCACAAAGTAAGATCGATGATGACATCTTGGCAGCTATTGCTGCTACAGAGAAGGGAACAAAATTTCCAAGAGGTTTCCCTTCTCGTTACCATTATCGCTTAAGCCCTGATAACGTCCCATTAGTGAGGATTAACGACGTTGGTGACAGATTGATTCCCAACGCGGACTGCAGACCATCTTTGATATTAGCAGCTCACGAGGGCATGGCGTCTGCACATGCCGGCGTTGCAGCTACTGTATCTCTGTTACAACAACGTTACTGGTCGTGCGGTTTATATAAACAAGCTCGCGCTTATGCACATTCAATTGCATGGTGCATGTAATGTGCACGCTCCTAATTTAGCTTGCGTCCTGAAAGGGATCCCAGTGCCAGTTATAACACCGTCTTTTACGCTGCTTGCTAATGGTAGTTATTTGCTATTAAATAATGAAGCTTGCTGTGGGATGTTAGTGGGAATTCCCTACATAGTGACTGTATCACAGAGGGTAGTTTGCTGTAATAACGTCCTTTTCCCACCCCCGCATGGACGGCTCGATGTATCCATCTGGCCTTCCATTCCAACCTTGAAAGCAGAGTTCAATAAGATGAGCAGAATAAGGGCTCTATTGTCTCAAAAAGAAGTCGCGTTGACTTCGTCCCGGAAAACATTTGTCCTTCACGTAGCAAATACACGCACAGAGGTGCAAGCGCTTTTGAATACTGATCTCCCACTTCATTTTGGGGCCATGATTCAGACTATCTTTAATGCCTCGTCAACAAGTGGACTGGCTCATTTTTTTTTAAATTATGGGCTCCGGCCTCATGACATCCTTTCAAACTATTTTTGGTGTGATGCCGGCATTTTTTCATTCTATTTTTTCCAGCGTCTTCGGAGGTCTCCCTGTTCTTCTCGCCCTCGTAGCTGGGGTGCTTTTGTTGATCTGCGTACTACGCTATGGATGCACAACTTGCGTCACACAACAGCATGTCACGGCTGCTCCATCTTCGTAACCGGATGCTTGAATACTATGGCACTTTTCCACTAGCAACTTTAAGCATAGCCTATGGATTGTCCTTCCGGTTTCCCTACTTTACTTGTGTGCAGCCCGTCTTTCATTGCCTAGATTGTCTGTTCCTATGGGCTCTGGATTTGTGCCTGTCGAACTCGGTGTCTCCTGCCCCGGATTATGATTGGCTAATGAGCCCCTTAGTGGCTCATGAGTTGGACTGTCCTGGCGTCAGGATTATGGCCTGTGGAGCAGCACATGGAGTCCTAGGGAATTGGGACATCGGAACGGCTGCAGCTGAATTCTTAGCGAGAAGTTATCTTGTAGAACACACCAGTTGTCCTCTGATGGTGCTAGAGGCTTGGGTTGTCGAGGAACATGTGTGTTCCTTCCCCTTGCTGAACTGGATGGCAGATAATTTTGCAGAACGTTCCAATGATTTCCTCTTGGAAGCTGTTGCAACTTATTGTGCTTATACCTTGATGGATTAACTTTTCTCCCCCTTCATTTCGTTGAACATCCATCGATGATATTTTTTTCCCCTTTAAATGGTTTTTATTCTCTCCTTTTTTTCTTCGAACTTTTCACTTGCCTTGTATGGACTCACAATTTATGCCCCTGGTTCCGTTATATCAAACTTGAACTCTGAATTCTTGATAGTGCGCCCCTACTGGTTAGTGGTCCGATCAAGGGGGGGGTGTAGTGAAGACTGCTATCTATATACGTACAATGCTAAGTTAGCACAACCGCGTTAGATGTTAGAAAGCAATCTTGCCGCTTTTGCTGCTTTTGCACACGACACAGGTATTTCTGATTCCCACCATTGCTTAGAATACCCTAAGTCGCCTGTTCTGGGTTGTCTATACATTGGAACCGCCGAGATAAAGGTACACCAGAATTCACTGAGGTCCTGGTTTCCTGTGCATAGTTCTGTGCATAAGCAGAATCCCTGCAACAGTATGGGTGAGTGTCTGCTTATGTCAGTGACTGTATAGATGAATAAGTTTGTGTTAGTTCCTGTATGAGTAAGTAAGTTGGTGTGTGTGTAGCTGTATAGGCGAGTAAGTGGCTGTGTGAATAAATGTATAGATGAGTGAGTAATCGTGTGAGTAGCTCTATCAGTGACAGACTGTATGAGTGACTGTAGTTGTGGATATGTCAGTGGCTGTATTAGTGAGTGAATGGGTGTAGGAGTGGCTGTATGTGTGAGTGAGTTGATGAGTGTGTAGATCTATATATACCAGTAAGTGGGTGTGGAAGTACTGGAATGGGTGTGTCAATGCTTTTGAGAATTGCAGTGTGAAAGTTGGTGTGGGTGTATGAAAAGTTACATGGGGTGTTAGTGGGGAAAGATTCTGTAAATGATGTCATCTGTGATGTCATCAGTTGTGTCATTTGAGATGTCATCAGTGATGTCCTTGTGATGTAACTAACCATGTCATGAGTGATGTATTATGTGCGGTCATAAGCAGAGCATTGACGGGCGCGAGTTATAGTTAGCTGAGCTAACTTTAATTACTGAATATCTGTGCTGGTTTTAAACGAGTGAAATGCCAGTCGAACTATGTTGTCCCTGTAACCTTGGGTTTTTTCAGTGAATTTCAAAGTTTTTTTAAAATTCTATTTCTTAATTATAACATTAATTTTTTGTAAGTGAACCTCTAAGATTTTCATATTTTCTTTCTATAATTGGATATTGTGTATTATATTTATATAATACACCACTCATTTTTTAAATTTCAGATGTATTTATCGGAAAAAACATTAATAACTGGTTTTATTTTTTAACTATATTGTAAGTCGGCACAACATTGTTACATTTACAGTGGAGATTCTGTCATCAGTAAATGTATTTCGCATACTGAGAAACACACAGACATTTTTTTTAAATAAAGTTTAACCCAAATATTTAGTCAGATATTGCTTTAACTCTTTCTACGATCATTTTAAAAGAAAGCCACCATTCAAAAACACAATTATATTTGTGACTACCGAGATCACCGTGATGACCTCTGTAGTCGTGAAGAGTGTGTGGTTTAGACAAAGTTTAAAAAATACATATAGACATATTCTACAGTATATTTAACAGTAGAGCTTTATCAGTGTACTTTTCAAACTCATATTTTTGTAGTGAGTTTCCAGAATAATCGTCTTCAAACACCATTTTCTTTTTCCACGAAGACAGCGGAAGTCGCGATGTCAGTAATTGCGGATAGCATGTGTTTTTCAACAACTCTGATAAGTATGTGGATGTATTGTGAACAAGTTTACTATAGATGTGTACTATTATAGTATTGAAAGTTCTGGTTTTCTTTCCATTTTTAAAGAAAATTACTTTAAACTTGTATTTTACATCTCCACTTCAAAACGGTAACCGCAACTATTTCAGTCACTGCGAATATCACATGACCGGGAAAGCAAGGAATATCATTGGATAATATACTTTTCAGCAAAATCAATTGGAAGTACACACCTACTCCTTCTTTTTTAATCTTCTTTCATAGAACTTCATTCTGAGCAGATGGATTATTATTGTTCACCATCTTCTTGAGTAAAGGGAAGATCTTGTCCACTACTGTTTTTTGTTCGAGGATTGTTTTAGAATGTTCCCATTGTTGTATATAGATATGGTAACCTCCGACATGAAGAAGGTCGAAAGAGAGATTGATAGTTTAAGACCATCGGGTGTTTTCCTGGCGTAGGAAATTTGCAGCATAGAGTATAATATATTCCTCCATCGAACTCGCTGTTTTGTGTAAAATATTAGGTCATTGGATAAAGTTCCCATGCTAGAGCAGAAATATAGGTCTGAGATAAGTGTTTCAGGTTACATTTTGAGTAATCGGTGTTTAAGTCTTTTTGCTGCATTTTTGGGAGGGATTAAGGGGGTATTTTATAGTGTAGGGATTGAGGCTTGTGGGTTCTAATTTTGTGTCCATTGTTTTACAAACAAGGTTACCACCACAAGGAGTGTAGGACCAAGGGGAGGGCTTCAACTGGGTCTCTAAACATGTAGGGTGGAGAAAGCTAAAACAGTTGTAATGGCTATGTACTTATGAGTCCCAGTAGTCCATAATGAGACTGTTGGAGAGTAATGCACCCTTCTGAATGGAAGTCCACTGAGTGAATGAATGAGTGCAAGGGCAGTGTCTGGGTGATTGTGTGAGTGCATGGATAGTGCCTGGGTTAATGAAGAATGGATGTGTAGTGCCTGGTTGATTGTATGAGTCCATTTTACTGTCTGGGTGCTTGGATGAGTGCCTGAGTAGTGACTGGGTGAGTGGATGAGTGCATGGGTAATTCCTCAGTGTATGGATGAGTACAAGGGTAGTGCCTGGATGATTGGATGAGTGCATGAGTAGTGCCTGAGTGAATGGATGAGTGCATGCCTAGTGTCTTAGTGACTGGATGAATGCAAGGGTAGTGCCTGGGTGATTGGATATGTGCATGAATAGTGCCTTGGTGAATGGATGAGTGCAAAAGTAGTACCTGGGTGATTGGAAATGTGTATGGTTTGTACGTGGGTGAATAGATGAGTTCATGGGTAGTGTATGAGTGAATGAATGAGTGGAAGGGTAACACCTGAGTGATTGGATGAGTGCAAGGTAGTGCCTGGGTGATTGGGTGAGTGCAAGGATAGTGCCTGGTGATTGGGTGAATGAATGCATAGTGTTTGGCTAATTGGGTGAGTGCATGGATAGTGCCTGGGTAACTGGATGACTGCATGGATAGTACCTTAGTGAATGGATGAGTGCAAGGGTAGTGCCTAGATGCATGGATGAGTGCATGCATAATGGCAAGGTGAATGAATGAGTGTATGGGTAGTGCCTGGGTGAATGGATAGGTGCATGGTTAGTGGCTTAGTGATTGGAGAAGTGCATGAGTAGTGTCTGAGTAAATGCATGAGTGCATGGATAATGGTATGTTATGTTATAAAAGGTTTTATAGCGTGCTCAATTACTCGAGAGTATCCTGGCGCGAGCAGTTATCGGAGAGCCTGAGATAATGTCTGGGTGAATGAATTAATGTATTGGTAACAGGCATGGATGAGTGTATGGGTAACAGGTAGTTTCCTGGGTGATTCAATATGTCCATGGTTAGTACGTGGGAGAATAGATGAGTGCATGGGTAGTGCACGAGTAAATGGATGAGTGCAAGAGTAGTACTAGAGGAAATGAATGAATAGAAGGGAAACACATGAGTGAATGGATGAGTGCAAGGTAGTGCCTTGGTAATTGCATGAGTGCAAAGGTAGAGCCTCAGTGATTGGGCGAGTGCATGGATAGTGCTTGGGTGATTTGTTGAATGAATACATTGTGTCTGTATGATTGGGTGAGTACATGGATAGTGCCTGGGTGATTGGATGAATGCATGGGTAGTGTCTCAGGAAATGGATGAGTGCAATGGTAGGGCCTGGGTGAATGGATGAGTGCATGGGTAGTGACTGAGTGAATGAAGTAGTGCATGGGTAGTGTCTCAGTAAATGGATCACTGCAAGGGTAATACCTGAGTGAATACATGAGTGCATGGATAATGGCTGGGTGGAAAAATGAGTGCATGGGCATTGTCCCCCACCGACCGCGCACACAACCTGGGAGTCATCCTCGACTCAAAACTCTCCATAACCAAACAAGTCAACGCAGTCTCCTACACCTGTTTCAACACCCTCCGCATGCTCTGCAAGATCTACAGATGGATTCCGACCAACACGAGGAAAACAGTCAACCAAGCCCTAGTCAGCAGCAGAATCGACTACGGAAACGCCCTCCACGCCGGAGCCCCGTCCAAGATCATCAGCAGACTACAGAGAATCCAGAATGCCTCCGCACACCTGATCCTCGACGTCCCGTGCCACGACCACATCACCCCCCACCTGAGGAACCTGCACTGGCTCCCCGTCGACAAAAGAATCTCCTTCAAGCTCCTGATCCATGCACACAAAGCACTCCACAAAACCGGCACAACCTATCTCAACAGTCGACTCTCCTTCTACATACCCAACAGGAATCTCCGCCCTGCTGACCACGCCCTGGCCACAGTCCCACGCATCTGGAGAACCACTTCCGGAGGCAGGTCCTTCTCCCATCGCGCCGCCAAGACCTGGAACACCCTCCCCCTCGACCTGCGACAAACCGAAGACCTGCTGACTTTCAGGAGACAACTCAAGACCTGGCTCTTCGACCAGTAACAGCACTTTCCTTCCACCCTACCCCCCCCAGAGCCTTGAAACCCTACCGGGTATGTAGTGCGCTTTACAAATTATGTGATTGATTGATTGATTGGGTAGAGTCTGGTTGAATGGATGAGTAGAAGTGCAGTGCCTGGGTGAATGATTTAGTTCAACATTAGTGCCTGGGTAAATGAAGGTGTGCATGTGTAGTGCCTGAGTAAATTGATGAGTGCATAGGTAGCGTGTGAGTGAATGGATGAGTGCAAGGGTTTTTCCTGGATCATTGAATGGTTGCATTGAGAGTGACTGGGTGAAGAGATGAGAGCACACATAGTGCGTGAGTGAATGGATAAGTGCAAGGGTAGTATCTGAGTGAATGGATGAGTGCAAGAGTAGTGCCAGAGTGAATGGAATAGTGCATGGGTAGGGCCTGAGTGATTGGATATATGCATGGTTAGTGTCTGAGTCATTGCATAGTACATGGGTAGTGGCTGGGTAAATGGATGAGTACAAGAGTATTGCCTGGGTGATTGTAATAGTACATTGGTAGTGCCTGAGTGATTTGATATGTGCATAGTTAGTGCCTGAGTGATTGGATGAGTGGATGGGTAGTGCCTGAGTGAATGGATGACTGCAAGGTTAGTGCCTGTGTGATTGTGTGAGTGCTTGGATAGTACCTGGTGATTGGAAGAAGATATGAGCATTGCCTGGGTGAAGGGATGAGTGCCTGGATACTGCATGGGTGATTGGATGAGTGCATGAGTAGCTCCTGGGTGAATGGATGAGTGCATGGTTAATGCCTCAGTGAATGGATGAGTGCAAGGTTCATGTCTGGGTGATTAGGTGAGTGCATGGATAGTACCTAAGTTATATTGAGAATGTATAGCTAGTGCCTGAGTTTTCTCATAGTTCTCTGTAGATTTATAACCACTCAACTCTGAAACATTCTGGCTCTGATTTACTCAAACTGCTCCTGTCTCCTAGTTAAGTTGCGCCCAAGTCTTTTATAATCTTTTCTGTTCTTGCAATGTACACTTTGTCTACTCTTATTGTTTCTCATATTCATAATTTATTTTTCCCTATTTTGTAATCTTGGCGAATGTGTGCACATATATTTTTAAGAACAGAAGCTCTTTTTTCTTTCCCCACCTTTTCTGAATTTTGCCTCTTGTGTAACTCATTTCTGCAAACATACTGTAGTTGCTTCTGTTGCTTTTTTGTCTGAGCTTTCGTAGACATTATATATGTGTGTATTTATGTAGATATTGTTCTGTAAAATGTATATTTTAACTTTTACCCTAGCCAATCAACCAACTACTTTACTACTAACTTTCACATAGATTACAGTTATAAATCTACAGATGAACCTAAATATATCACTACATGCACTTACTTCAATATAGCAAACCCAGAACAAAACAAACAACTTTATTTCTTAGTTACCTTTTAACATTTTAGCACCCTCTTGTACAATACAGCTACAGCATATCTCACTATTCAATTCTCACTTATACATGGTGAAAGAATAGCTTATCCCTACTGTAGTAAATTTTAAAATGATCATCAAGACAAGGAGGCATATTTTCAAGCCCCATGCACTTCCCGGAGCGTCACTTTTTTTGACTTACCTGAGCCGTAATGTGGTGCTCCGTATTTACAAAGCCACGTAAAGCAACTCTGCATAGCTTTGGCCTTGCCATAGCATGGCCTTATAAATACAGGCGCTTTTCAGGTAGCACTTCGCGAGAAAAAGGAATACCATGGGTGTTGCTGTGGGTGTTCCCATGCAACACCGATGGACTCTGTCACATACCCAAATTTACAACAGGGGAGTTACAATTCGTAAACCTGGCTATGTGTCAGATCATACACCACCCAAGGGGAGATGCAACGAGGAGAAATACTTTCCTTTCCCCTCATTTGCTCCTGTTTCTATGCATCCTACATTCTGCCGCATGCACACAAAGAGGTAAATACCTCACATAATTGTTTTTTGTACAGTAAGATGTCCCTTCCTGCACAAAAACAATCATCCCCACTACATAGGCACCCTCCATTGGCACATGGTAGCCAGTTGTCTGCCAGCACAGGGGAGAGCATAGGGATCTATCATATTGGTGTAAATATGACAAATCCCTATGCTTTGAAAGTAATGCAGAAGAGCACAGCCAAATGGCTTGCTGCTCCCCACTGCATTACTTTCTTCTATATTTAGACCCAAGTGTTCAAGTACATACAGTGTCTAAACTCTATAAATACAAACAACACAACATAAGAGCTATTGGATGCCTCTCTACCATTGTGTTATTTTACACACTAGGGGCATCTTACAGTATTCTCTTAAGTCATGTTTTTCTAGAGAGTTTATATGAAAACCATTACTAAAACCTATTTTCCATTTTTACGGTGATTCCGGAGACCGCAATGACATTGGTAAGCGTGATCCTCTTGGGCACGTCGTGAAAACGGAAAACAAAAGCAGACGTTCAATGGCCGCCAACACAGCCAAAAATAATATATAAAAAAATCCATTCTGAACATTGCCCTACACAAATAACTATATACATACCTCTTTCGAAGCATGATTAAGCTCATATTTTTGTTCTAAGTATCGTTATAAACCATATTTCAGACCTATTTTCCATTTTCGTGGTTATTCGGGACGTTGCGATGAAGTCATTAAATGCGATGATCACTCCTTTTCCATAAATTAAAACACATATATGCACACACACTTCAGTATTTTACACATTCGGAGCGTATTGCTGTACGTATGTTTTTTCTCGCGTATTTCTAGAACAACCATCTCTAAAACCTATTTTCTGTTTTCACGGTGAGGCCGGAGATCGCAATGACATTGGTAATTGTGATCCCTGCGGTTCTTTCGCGAAAGCAGAAAGCAAGAGCAGGAATTCAACAGCCACTGCCACATAAAAAAATGTATAGCTATAGAATTAATTCTAACCATCACAGTAAATAACTCACTATCTAAATAACTCTACAAAAACAGTTATCAGAACCTCAATATCTCTATAACAATGTGTATCAATGATTCACTGTTTGATTTCTTTTATATTTCCACCGATAATTGCGATGACGTTGACAGTCGTTTTGGCCCTGCGATGGCACACGGGGGGATGCACTGGCAGTCACCAGGAATATCGGGTGCGATAAAAAAAATCTATTTTGGGCACATAACTTGTGTCACTACACATCCATTTCTCAACCATGGGGTCAGAGTGTCTCCACCCTGACCCCTTGTGTGGGCCTTCACACAGATTTTCAGGCCTCGGAACCGTTCCCTATAAATAAAATGGTGGCAGCATCTTTCTATTCAGATTGTGTCCAGTCAATCAGAGCATTCCCGTTGGAGCGTGCATTTGCATTTCATCATGAAACCTCTGCAAAATATCCACGGCCAGAGATATCACTATAATTTGAAATTTTAATTTCTCAACAACTACTAAACTGGTTCACACCAATTAAACAAAAGGCACTTCCTTGAACCAACATCAACCTCCCTGCCAAATTTGGTGTAAGTCTGTTCAGCGGGTAGGGCTGTAGGTGTGGCTAAATGTTCCTATGGGAATTAACATTACAAACACAACCTTATTTCATTCCCCAAATTCTCGGTCTCCACTGTACAGATCACCCTTAAACATACCATAACAATAGTACCCTCCTTGACACATTTTTGGGTAAATTTCAAATGACGCCAATGTTATAGCCAAGTCAAAAATGTTTTTCCTGTAGAAACTAGGTCCTAACTGTGAGAAGTTGGCCTGGCATATGCTGGTCACTAGTTAAAGTGGCCACCTTGCACCATTCCAATTTGACTCTTACGGTAGATAGGTTTAAGACAACCTTTTAAAGAAAGCTATCCTTGTGGTGGCTGTGGAGAGCAGCCTTCAGGGTAAGTCTTTAGAGGAATGTAAAGCAGCTTGTTTTACCTTATAATCTCTTGAATTACTTAATGAAAGGACACCACACAGGTATATATATATATAAAATATATATGTATGTATTTCTACCACACTCTACTAATCTCTTTATGAGATTAGATTTCAGGAACATATACACAAATCAACAGTTCACAACAAGTTAAGCACAAATATGGCTAGGGCCCTTGGGGCGTACCAGACCATATACTAAAAAAGAGACTTAGGAAGATTGACTTGTGAAGGGACAAGGCCTAGGGCCTTCATAAGCGCTGGGACCTTACTAATCTACCCTAGGCAGGTAAGTAATGGACCCACGGGAGACGCATGCAGTGTGAGAACACAGCCGTGGATCCCAATAGACTTCAATGGAGCGGTTGGAATTTTAAAGTTTTAGGATACTTCGGGAGAGTCTACAAGCAAGTCACTTACAGGGTAAGTAGTTCTAGAGCCAACACACACAGGAGCACCATAGTGCTGGAGTTACCTTACCCAGGGAAGCCGGGTGCATAGGTTTCTTTTGGTGTCAGATCGCAGCGTCGTTTTCAATGGGAGCCAAAGAAGACTTGCTGCTTGTGAAGACAGAAGAAGTGTCCGGTCGAATCCAAGGCTGGATTCAGAAGAAAGAAGACCTGAAGGCAGAGTAGACAGTGTTCAAAGTCACTTGGCAGTGACCCGGGGCAAGGAAGATGGATGCCCACAGTCGTCGGGTGATTTCAGGTGATCATGGGTGTCTTGACTCTTCAGCCACGAGGTCCAGGAGGCATCAACGACAACCAGGAGCTGGATTTGGTGTGTCCCACAAAGTCTGCAGCTTACTGCGGTGTCAGCAACCAGATTGGAGCCAACACGCCTTGGCAACAGCAAGTCTTGTGGAAAGTTTAAAAAGTCAGTGGTGCATACCAGCAAGGTCTGAGGGACTCACCCAGCAAGAGTAATTCAGGGCAGGCACGGAGCAACCAGGGGAGCCCTTTGGAAATGTAGAAAGGTCTTCTGGGGACCCACAAGCCCAGTGGCAAGGGATCGCAAAGACGCCTTGGGAGGATTCACTCACCAGGATCCCATGGTCACTCGGAATGAGGTAGGCCTCTGATCTTTGGAGGAATTCCTGCTGGAGGCTTGGACCACATGTGGTCCAATGCACAAGTTCGTAGAACATCGGGAAGGGGTTGCACTTGACAATAGTTCACAGTACACGAGTATTGTTGTTCCTCGTCACTCGTGGGGTCCACTTGCCTCAGCGCTGCTGGGGACTCACGATGGACTTGGAGAAGTCAGGAAATCCACTTCCGGGGCTGCAGGGACTTCGGACTCCGGCAGGAGCGGGAACGTTTGCGACAGTTGATGCAAAGTTTTGGTGCCTGCCAAGCAGGGGAGTCACTCCTTGACCCCAAGGGAGATTCTTCAGTCTTCCAGAGGTAGTGGAACGTCGAAGGTCCAGGATTCTTCTTCAGAGCGTCGTCCAGGGGTATCTACTTTGAAATGGCAAGGGTTCCCTAAATTATACTACAAGGAAGGGAGGGACTAGCTCTATGACCCCTCCTATGGGAGGGTCAGGGGAGTGGGTGGCTACACCCACTTCCCTTTATCAAGTTTCATGCCAGAGATGGGGCAGGTAGCCCCTGAACCAGTTTGAGCTGCCATATTCACAGAGGAGCCTACTGCTCCCCCAGTGCAGGACTTCAAAGCACTCTAGGAGTGCTGCCACCCAGCCCCAATACACTAAATCCTGTTTGGGAGGTGGTTACACCTCCCTGTGACAGGATGCCTATTGTTGGGCCTCCTCCACTGCGAGTTGTGGTCAGCAGCAGGAGGGCAGCCCAGTGTCTGTGACTGGTGGCATCGATTTTGTGATGCCAGGGCTCTTCAGGATTCCACCGTGTTTCCACAGTGGGTACATGTCTATCTCTCTAGAAGGGTGGGATCATACTCCCACACCAGTTACTGGTGTGGGGGTATGATTCCAAAGGGTTCGACACCAAACACGACATGTTTTGAGGCAGCCATCCCAGAGTTAGAATTTACACCGAGGTTATAATGCACTTAAGAGTATATGGTTTAACCGCATCCACAAACAGCCACAGAGAATGGACTCTGAGAGCTGCAGAGGGGCCCTGCTCAGGCAGAGGCACCCTCTCACATGGAAACCAAGCACCCTGCCCTCAGGATTGATAGGGCCTGCCTTAGGGGTGACTGATAGGTTTATATGTGTGTGTAGGTAGAGATATAGTGTACCTATATCTCAGTGAGGAGTGCTAACACTACCTCTCCCAGGCTACAGTAGCAGGCCTGTGGTGTCAGATTTAGTCTGCTTCCCAGGGGTGGCATAATACATGCTTCAGCCCCTGGTAGGCCGGTGAAGTACCTATGCCCTTGGTACCTAAGGTACCATATACTAGGGGCTCATAAGGTACCACAGTATCCAATCACTAGTGCATCTAATATGCACTCCATGTCATTTAAGGGAGTAAGCAGATAGGCTGGGGTCCTGAATAGCAGGATCCCAGCCAGACGAGTCAAAAACCATCAAAACACCAGAAAAACAGTGGGGGCAACTATGTAGTCAGATTTCACCTTCCTACATAACCCCCACCCCCCCTCAAACAAAAGGAGATAAGGCTAACCTTGTCCAGATGAGCCTTTATTTCCTGAGTGGCTATATAAGGAAGAACCTGCAATAGCATGGTTGCTCCCAGTCTCATGGTCCACTTGGGAAATCCTACCCCAAGTGGGGCAGTTACTTCACAAGGGGCAGGATCAGTTCCTTTAGAAAGCTGACCCTTACCTTTAGTCTGGTGGGGGGAGGACTGTTCCTCACCCCCTATGCTCTCTGTTTGTGTGGAGTGATTCGTGGTTTCAGGCTTCACTCCCCTTAATTTCTCCTGGGGTGGAGGTGAGGCCCTCAGGGTCTCATCCACTCACACAGGGATGCCTAACATTCTTAAATGGGCATTGTGATCCACCTCAGCCCAGGCTGAGATTTCCAGATCATTCCCCAGTAGACAATCTACAGGCAAGGTTGGGGACACTGCCACTCTTTTTGGGCCAGTGACCCCTCCCCAGCTGAGATTTACCACTGCCATGGGATGGTCTGTCCTAATTCCATCAATTTTGGTCACCTGGCATCTAAACTTAGGTAAAAGCTGTTCTAGGGGCACTAGTCTCTTTGTCACCATGGTGACACTAGCCCCTGTGTCCCTGTAGGCCACAGCCTTCTGACCATTGATGATCATAGGCGCTTGTCTGTACCTGCCCAAAGTATTGGGACTCATGGCAAGTTGGCAAACCCCATGACGCCATCACAGATTAGAGTTGCTTGTGTAGGGGACCTGGTTAGGCCACCTGAGTTCCCCAAGAAAACCCAACTAGGTTTTTGGGTGCACTCCCACCACCTGGAGGATTACTACTGGTAGTAACAGGAGGTGTTGGAGCTGCAGTGGGAGGAACATTTTCTTTATTGTAATTCTTTGGACAGCTGGAGTCAGTTTTCCAGTGGCCAGGTTGCTTGCACACATGCAATATGGTCTCTTATTGGAAGAAGAAGGATTTTGGGACCCACCCCCAGAACTGGGTGTTTGGGGACCTTCAGAGGACTTTTCTGCATTTTTATTATCCCCACCTTTCTCTTTGGGCTTAGTGGAATCTTTCTTCTGGTCACCACCCTGGTTCTTGGGCCTCATCCTGGTTCTGACCCATTTGTCTGCCTTCTTTGCCAATTCTTGGGGAGAGGTCAGATCAGAGTCCACCAGGTACTGGTGTAAGAGCTGGTTTTGACAATTGTTAAGTATCTGCTCAGCATAATCAAATTATACAATCCTTTAAAGTCAGTTGCTCTACTGCCAATTATCCAACCCTCCAGGGCCTTGGTAGCACAATCTACAAAGTTCACCCAGTCCTGTGTCTGTGCCTTCTGGGTATCTCTAAACTTCAAACTGTACTGCTCAGTGGTTAAGCCAAACCCATCTATCAGTGCACTCTTCAGGACTTCATAGTCATCAGCATCCTCTTCTCTAACAGTGAGGAGCTTGTCTCTACCTTTATTTGAAAAGGAGAGCCACAATATTGCTGCCCACTGCTTTTGGGGGACGTGTTGTACTCTACAGGCCCCTTCCATAGCAGCTATGACTGATAGGTTTATATGTGTGTGTAGGTAGAGATATAGTGTACCTATATCTCAGTGAGGAGTGCTAACACTACCTCACCCAGGCTGCAGTAGCAGTCCTGTGGTGTCACATTTAGTCTGCTTCCCAGGGGTGGCATAATACATGCTTCAGCCCCTGGTAGACCTGTGAAGTACCTATGCCCTTGGTACCTAAGGTACCATATACTAGGGGCTCATAAGGTACCACAGTATCCAATCACTAGTGCATCTAATGTGCACTCCATGTCATTTAAGGGAGTAAACAGATAGGCTGGGGTCCTGAATAGCAGGATCCCAACTAGACTAGTCAAAAACCATCAAAACACCAGAAAAAAAAGTGGGGGCAACCATGTAGTCAGATTCCCCCTTCCTACAATAACTATAACTATCCCTTGAATCCTGAGGTCCCTGGGGACCAAATAGCCCACCAGGTACCTCCAGTAAGCCCCAGACAGTGGGCTTGCTGAGAGGTGGTCCGAGGCCACACTCCTTTTTCCACCACCACTGCACCTCTTGGCTCATTGCTCATAGGCCGAGGAGATCCTCTTCTGTCCTGAGGACCTCAGGACTAAAGTGGACTTCGTCCCCCGAGCAACAGTGCGCCAAGAGGCATTTTGCAGAGTAGTGTAAAAAGGGGGCGTGGCCTCAGACCACTCTCAGCAATCCTGCTGTGTGGGGCTTACTGGAGGTACCTGGTGGGCTAGGTGGCCCTCAGGGCCCCACAGGAAGCAAGGGGGCATCATCCCCCAACCAAGATTGCACCAGGAGGCATGTTTGCAGAGTGGTAGAGAAAGGGGGCGTGGCCTGTATCCACTTCTCAGCAATCCCACCAGCTAGGGATTACTAGAGGTAACAGGTAGGCTAATTGGCTCCTAAGGACCCCCGCAGCGAATGGGACTTTAATCCCCATCCAGGAGTGCACCAGAAGCACATTTGCAGAGTGGTTGGCAAAGGGAGCGTGGCATGCTATGAGAACTGAGCAATCTTACTGTGTGTGGGACATACTGGAGGTAATAGGAGGGGTAGTTGGCCCCCAAAGATGTTCTTGGGGGCCAACTACTTCTCCTGTTACCTTCAGTTAGTCCCACACAGTGGGATTGCTAAGAGTTCTTCGGAGGCCATGCTGCCTTTCTCAATCACTCCTTGGGGGATGAAGTTCAATTCACTCCCGAGGGACTTTGGGGGCCAAGAAGCCCTCCTCTTTCCTCCTGTAAGTCCTACACAGCGGAATTCCTGAGCACTGGTCCCTTTTTTGCATCCCTCTTGCCTCTTTCTCCAGTTCTCTAGTTATTTTCTGTACCTCTCTTGCCTATTTCTGCACCTCACTTGCCTCTTTCTGCACTTCTCTTGCCTCTTTCTGTACCTCTGTTGCTTCTTTCTGCACTTCTCTTGCCTTTTTCTACTCCCTTCATGTCTCTTTACCACCTCTGTTGCTTCTTTCTTCTACATTTCTCTTCCTTCTTTGTGCACCCCTCCTGCCTCTTTCTGTACCCCTCTTGCCTCTTTGTGCACCTTTCCTACCTGTTTCTGCACCTCTCTTCCCTCTTTCTGCACCCCCTTCCCTCTGTATGTGTCTTTTTGCTTCTTTCTACATTTCGCTTGCCTCTTTTTGTACCCCCTTGCCTCTTTCTGCACCCCTATAGCCTCTTTCTGCATCTCTTTTGCTTGTTTCTGCTCTTTTTATGCCTTGTTCTGGACCAATGTTGCCTCCTTCTGCACCTCTGTTCCCTCTTTCTGCACCTCTTCAGCCTGTTTCTGCACCTCTGATTGCCTATTTCTGAACTTCTCTAGCCTCTTCTTGCACCTCTGTTATTTCTTTCTGCAATTCTCTAGCCTCTTTCTGAACCCCTCTTCCCTCTGTCTGCACCTCTGTTGCTTCTTTATGTACTTCTTTTGCTTCTTTCTGTACCTCTCTTGCCTCTTTCTGCACTGTTCTTCACCCTTTCTGCACCTTTCTTCCCTCTCTCTGCACCTCTCTTGCCTTTTTCTGCTCAGACAGGGCTACTTTTAAACTGACCTCAGGCTCAGCAGTGCACACATGCAAGTTCAGAAAAGGGCTGCTGGCCTCGAAACTGCATGCCCTATTATATGCAAGGGACTTAGATCTAGTTTTAATCCCCCTGCCCTATTATGTACTAGTATTTCATAGGAAACAAGGGCACCCCGATAGTCAGACCAGGGGTAAGCTATATAGTAGAGAAAAACAATGGTACTGTGGAGGCCACTAGGTCCTCAGGTAGCCTAGTCTAACATTATTTGAGTACGCATATGTCAAAAGAAAGAAACAGCATCTGCACTAATCTATGTGAGCACTATAACTACACCCTGTAAACAAGTGATACTCCATTTATGCCATTAATAAATGTTAGATCATTTCAACCTTGTGTCCCTTCATATACTGCGCAGCAAGGACATATTTATTATTATTTTTGCTGTTTCTTTCTTTTGACCTATGAGTACTCAAATAATGTTAGCCTAGGCTACCCGAGGACCTAGTGACCTCCACAGTACCATTGTTTTTCTCTACTATTATGTACTAGGACCTTACGGGGGGTCATGCCAAACACAGGGGTATCCCAACCCACAGTGTACCCTAGTGTATGTAGGTGTTTTCACTGTATTCTAATTGTCTTTTAGCATAGCAATGGCTTTCGGCCTTGTTAGGCAGAGCCCAGGGTCAGTCAGAGTCATTTACCACCAGTAGCAGTCAGCAAAAAGTTGGGGGGTGCCCAGGGCACAGGATGACTTTGCAGCAAGGCCTCTTTCTGCATCCCTGTTGGTTCTTTCTGCATGTCTCTTGATTCTTTCTACACATTTCTTTCTCTTTCTGGACTTCTGTTGCCTCTTTCTGCATTTCCCTTGCTACTTTCTGTGCCTTTCTTCCTCTTCCTCATCCTGCTCATGTCCTACCTCTGTAGGCATAGTTAGAAATTAAAATGTAAAAAACCTTAGAAATTCACTGCAAAAAAACTTGGTTTCAGGGACGTTATAGTTAGAAATAAGCATTTAAAAAACCCTTGAAATTCACTGAAAAAAACATAGGTTTCGGGGACGTTATAGTTAAAAATTAGTAATCAAAAAACCTTAAAAATTCACTGAAAAAACCACAGGTTTCAGGGACATTCTAGTTTGTTGGACATTTCACTCGAAGAAAACCAGAGAAATTTGTCTGTTATAGTTAGTTGAGCTAACTATAACTCGCGCCCCCGTAATGCGCTGCTGATGACATCACATATTACATCATTCATGACATCGTCAGTGACATCACTGATGACATCACTGATGCCATCTCAAATGACATCACTGATTAAATCATCCACATGATAATCTGATGGACCTCATCACAACCTAATATAACCTTTGATACACCCACTCTAACATACAGACCACCATTTTGGAAGCCATAGACACACCAATACCAGTTACTACATACCTACTCTCTGATTCCTAGGTCTACACACATCCACTCATTCACCCATAAATTCACTCATACATTCACACACTCATCAATACAGTATTATCATATGCATTCATACACCTATACAGACACTCACATACCACCACTCATCAATACAGTTACTCACACACCAAGTCAGTCATGCAAAGAATCAATCACACTCCCATTTGCTCACCTATACAGTTATACACACACCACCTCACTTATTCATAGAGATACTAACACATACTCTTGTACAACCACTGATACAAGCAAATGCTCATCCATACAGCCACTCTCACAATCCCTCATTCTCACATATAGTCATGTATATACTCCAACACTCACATGTACTGCCTTTCACATATGTAGTTAGTCACATATGTACTACTGTCACATCCTTTCACTCACCAACACACCCATACACACACTCACCCACCCATGCAGCCCTTCTCAGATGCACTCTTGAACCCATGCACCCTGTGAATCACCCACTCACACATGCATGCACAGAATCACGCCCCCACCCACCCACACACACACTCAGGCATCCATACATTTACTCAGACAACCAATCAATAACCCTTATAGACACCCAGGTATCTGCTCACCAACCCATACAGCTGCTTACACACCAACTGACGGACTGATACAGACATTCACAGAGTTTAGTCACAAACCCATGCATTCAGTAAGACACATTTAATCACTAACTTATACAGTCAGTTACGCACCTACTAAATAATCCATTCAGGCACTTATACACCCACTCATTCTTCATTACACCTTGGTGTATATATACATATATAAAACATATTTAAACTTTACAGAAACACACAGTCACTGGATGATATAACAGCCGAATTTCCCTGCTTTTGTACAAGTGAAATGTCCAACTAACTATAACATCCCTGAAACCTGTGATTTTTTCAGTGAATATATATTTAGACATATATATATATAAATGTATGTATGTATATATATGTGTGTATGTATGTATATGTGTGTATATATATATATACACACATATATATGTATATATATTCACTAAAAAAAACATAGGTTTCAGAAACGTTATAGTTAGTTGGACATTTCACTCATACAAAACCATAGAAATTCCAGTGTTATAGTTAGTTCAGCTAACTATAACTTGCGCCCCCGTAATGCACTGCTGATGACGTCACATATTACATCATTCATGACATGGTCAGTGACATCACTGATGACATCACTGATTACATCTCAAATGACATCACTGATGACATCATCCATGTGAAAATCTGAGTGCACCTCCTCACACCTGAATATAACCTTTGATACACCCATTCTAAAATACAGACTACCATTTTCGAAAAAATAGACACCTCAATACCAGTTACTAAATATGTGCTGACTGATTCCTAGGTCTACACACGCATCCACTCATTCACCCATACAGTCACGCATACATGCAGTCACTCATCAACACAACAATATCATATGCACTCATACACCTATACAGACACTCACACACTGCCACATATCCAGAGTTACTCACACATCTAGTCAGCCATGCAAAGAATCAATCATACTTCCATTTACTCACCTATACAGTTATACAGACACCACCTCACTTATTCATACAGATACTAAAACATAATTACTCTCTTATAGAATCACGGATACAAATAAACACTCATCCATGCAGCCACTCTCGCAATTACTGACTCTCACATATAGTTATTTATATACACCATCATTCACATATACTGCCTTTTACATATGTACTTACTTGCACATGTACCACTGAGATATCCATTCACTCACCAACACACCCATACACACACTCACCCACCCATTCAGCTGTTTCCACATGCACTCTTGAACCCATACACCCAATGAATCAACCACTCACACATCTATGCACAGAGTCACACACCTCCCACCCACCCACACACACACTCAGGCAGCCATACAAATACTCAGGCAAGCAATCAATAACCCATATAGACACTCCTGCAGCTACTCACCAACCCATGCAGCAGCTTACACAACAACAGACTGACTGATACAGACTTTCACACAGTTTAGTCACTAACCCATGCATTCAGAAAGGCACATTTAATCACTCACTTATACAGTCAGTCGTGTACCTACTAAATCCTCCATACAGACACTTATACACCCACTAATTCTTCAATACAGCTTGGCATATATATAAAACAAATTTAAACTTTACGGAAGCATACAGTCACTGGATGATGTCATCAGTGATGTCATCAGTGATGTCATTTGAGATGTCATCAGTGATGTCACTGACCATCTCATGAATGATGTAATATGTGACGTCATCAGCAGTGCATTGCGGGGGCGCGAGTTATAGTTAGCCGAACTAACTATAACACCAGAATTTCTATGGTTTTGTACGAGTGAAATGTCCAACTAACTATAACGTTCCTGAAACCTATGGTTTTTTCAGTGAATTTCTATGGTTTTTTAAATGCTAACTTCTAACTATAACGTGCCTGAAACCTATGTTTTTTTAGTGAATTTCTATGTTTTTATAAATGCTAATTTCTAACTATAACGTGCCTGAAACCTATGTTTTTTTCAGTGAATTTCAAAGGTTATTTAAATGAAAATTTGTAAGTTTACTGTACCTCAATCCTATATCCTGAACTATATTCATTCTTTATTTTTGGTAATATTATACAGAAGTCGCGCACCCTTCGCGCATCCTACACGATGGCTGCGTGCATTCCAGTAGCCATTTTGAAAAGTCGCACTGGGGTCGCGACTTTGGCGTAATTTGTAAAGTATGAAATATCTTTAAATTAATTATAAAAAACAGTTTTCCTTTAAGTGTTTGTCTAAATTTATTAATAAAAGTATTTTTAAAGTATTATTTTCAATATAATTCCAACATATCCCCACGCATATTTCCGGGGTCGTGCCGTGATCACGCTGAGATCGACGGCGTACTTTTAAAGTTGAAAAAATGGCTAAAGAAAGTTTTAATATGATATTAGACTGAACCGTTTTGCTAATATACTAAAAGTTTATAGAAATTTCTATTTATAGTGTATAATCATATATATTATTTTGGCAGGTGCGTGAAGTATACATGACGAGTGTGTGCACCCTACGCGACTTCATGTCAGCAAAATAAAAAAGGAATCTGATTGGTTGAAATCAATTTCATTATGAAACAGGGAGGATCCATCCTTCTGATATTTCCCTTACTTTTTGTCCTTGATAGACAGAAGACCTGTTTCTTGCTTCTCTTTATATTGATATACCTCTTTTGTTTGTTTGTTTATTTTTAATACAACTATGGCTTCTAGTTTTGCCGAAGTTGATCCACTTGCAGTAGAGGAGGAAGAACAGATGGTGCAGCAGAAGAAGAAAAGAAAGGAATGCATCGTTTGGTCCTTTTTTAGTGGACAAGATGACCTGCGATGGATGCCGCTTCATCCCTCCTGTGACCTAGAATGGCACAGTACGGTCAAACTGCGGTGGGACACACATTTGTTGACCTCTCATGGCACTACCCCACACTTCGGGGAGGACACTTTCCATTAGCTGTGTTTTCTGATGATATGTTGCGCCGGCCCCGTCCAACAACAGAACTCCTTTAGATCAAAACTGACTCTTCCACTCTCTCACCGGAAGTCAAACCAGGCCACGCGGACACTTTCACAATACAACAGCCGGGAATGCACTTTTCAGTTAAAAAACACATTCCTAATCAAATAAAAGACTCACTGAAGAACAGGGGCCAGCTTCGATCGGTAAACAGCTGTTACAACAACTTTTGTACTTCGCAATACTATTACAATGCATGCATTACTAAGCATACATTGTACATCACAAACAACCTCATGCATCAAGCCAAAATCCAGTCGGTAAAATACCGATTCCTTATTAGCTCCCGGTAGCGAGTCCCAAATCCCCAATCCCAATGCATCAACCCAAAACGTGAGCAAATAACGAATCGCTAAATAAATATCCGCTAACATACCGAATCGGTAATACCAAAAATGCTCAGTTACCGAATCGCTAAATACCGAATTAGCAGTTACCGAAACACTATTAGCTCCCGGAAAGTGCCAATAGCAAATAACGAATCGCACCCCAATGCAACAAAACTCGCTAATAACGAAAATGCCTAAAATCGCTATTTTGCCAGAGCTAAATAAGGGGAATCAAAACCTGGAGGTAAAGTTACAAAAAAAAAAAAAAGACAATGCAAAAAATGTTCCTACATGTGCAAATGATTGAGGCAATCACTAATCCCTTAAAGGTGGCCCAGGAGACCCTGTTGGCTCCCACAAAATGGCTGCCCTCTACGTGCTTGCAAGGAGGATGCGGATCAATGCAGCAGGACAGCGCAGGAGAAGGGTCCAGGAGCAAGTTTTCAGACTGCGCATAACCTTGCTTGGGCAGAATGAGGACGAGGTGTACCAGAAGTATCGCCTCAATCGCGCTATGATCATGCGCCTGATTGCAGACCTGGAACCATTGCTGCAGCACCAGACACACCGGACAAATGCAATCCCTGCGCACGTTCAGGTCCTATGCAGCCTGCACCTACTGGCCTCAGGGAGTTTCCAGGGTGTAATTGCGGTGGCCGGAGGTGTTTCGCAAAGCGCACTGTCACGCTTCTTCAGGAAATTCCTAGATGCCATGCTGACAATGCTCCACACACACATCAGCTTCCCCACAACCCAACAGCAGTTGGACCGCACCAAACAGGCTTTCTACCAGGTGGCACAATTCCCACATGTGATTGGATGCATCGACTGCACGCATATCCCCATTTGCCCTCCAGCTGCAAATGAGTACATATTCCGGAACCGCAAGTCATACCACTCGATCAACGTGCAGGTTGTGTGCGATGCCAAGAACATCATAACGGACCTAGTGGCACAATTCCCGGGGAGCACACACGACTCATACATCTTCCGCAACAGTGGAATGCACAGGCGACTAATCAACGGAGAATTTGGAGAGGGACTCCTTCTAGGTACGTAGAAATACGCTTCCCCACACCAACACCACACATGTATGTACATCACCAATGCTAAGTCTATGCTTCTATCCTCTAGGTGACAGTGCCTACGCCCTGCGGGAATACTTACTCACCCCATACTTAAATCCAGCAACCCCGCAGGAACATCGCTACAACGCTGCACACATCAGCACGAGGAATGTGATAGAGAGGACTTTTGGGATTCTCAAGAGCCGCTTCCGTATCCTCCACAAGACTGGCGGCGCCATGTTATACCAACCAGAAACATGCTGTCGGATAATTGCTGTATGTGCAATGCTGCACAACATTGCCACCAGAAGGGGATACCAATAGAGGTGGACAGGGATGACGACCACCGGGCTGACCAACCACCCGCCCAACGATGACAGGCACACATCCCAAACACAGCAGAGGGCCATAGGAGGCGGACATATATTATGCAACATAATTTTTGAAACATGGGGAAATGAGACATTACAAGTTGGTTTGGGGTGCAACTGTTTAATGCACAGTAGCACTGAGGATTGTGCAACAAAACTAGCATTGTAAATCATGCTCCAATTGCATCATTGTAAATAAAAGGTGCCTTAAAGTCACGCCTGTGCATACGCAGTGATTGGATGGCCATGGTTGCCCCACCATGGTCCTGCATGCATGTCCAACTGTCTAGTGGCGCTTCCCACGTACCCCAAGCCTCCGCTCAGGTGTATCCATTGCCTCACCACGGCCTGTCCCCGCGGAGGCACGCGAACTGCGGCGCCTGGTGCTGGCCTCTGCCAGTGACACGCTGCTGACACTGGAGGCAGCCTCACTTGTGTCATCCCCTCCCAATGCAGCAGCACTGCATGTGCTGCTCTGAAGGTGTTCCACAGCAGTGGTGATGTGTCCTAGTGACTTTGCGACATCCCCGCAGAAGTGCCCAAGGTCCACCTGCAGGGCGACTGAGCGGCGTGCCAACACAGCGGTGCTGTTGCTGTGCCGTGTGATGGCCTTGGTAGCGGCGGAGGTACGCAACATTTGCTGCCGGTGACTCCTCTTATGGCCCTCATGGCGCTCCCTTGTGGCACGGGTGAGCTCATGTACCTCCTCCCTGAGCTGAGCATTGCCCTCTGCAACCGCTGTGGTCATGTCCCTGACCGCCTTGCTCATGTCCGTGACTGCTGCAGTCATGGCGCGCATCTCCCTAGCAAGGCGCACAATATTGCAGCTAATGTTAGCCACATGTCGCCCCTGCATGCGCTGTGTACGCAGCATCCTCTCCTCAATTGCAGAGGTTGTTGGGACATCCTGTTCGGCTGAGGAGACGGAACTGCGACGAGCCCTGTGCCGCCGTGCGCGTCTAGCACCTCCAGGTGGTGCATCAGGTGGTGTGTATGTGCTCTGCCTGGGTGCCAATTGCGAGGTGGTTGTTCCCATCTCCTGCAAGGGCGCAACTTGGGACCTGCGCCTCTGCGCTATTGAGGCTGTAGTAGCTGCAGCCTGTTTGGCTGGTGCCGTTGCTTGTGGCGCTGGTGCAGGTGCCGTAGCTTGTGGCGCTGGTGGAGGTGCCGTAGCTAGTGGCGCTGGTGGAGGTGGTGCTGTTGGGGTGGCAGGTGTTGGCGATGCATGCGCGTCCTGCGCTGTCTCCTGGTCTGACTCGACGGGTGTTTCCGATATGACCAGCTGGCTGCTGTCGTCCGAATCCCCAGGTGATGCATCTGTGTGTGAAACAGTGCATGGTTAGTGGGATAATTACAACTACAAGTGTTGTACACATTAATCTCCCTCTGTGGTCCACTACATGAACAGTCTCCATCCATGTTCAACTGATGTGGTGTATGGTCATTGGATTTACGCCTGTACATGCACACTGGGCTGACTAGACTACAACTCCCAAGATGCACTGGTGTCATGTGTTAAGCTGTCTGTGCCAGAGCTGCAGACACACTGCGATCGGGCTGGGGGCATGGAAATGGATTTACGCTATGCTGGGTGTGGGCACATGCATGCATCTTACCTTGGGCACTTGTGGCTGCGCCGGACGTGTCCATCTGGGTCACCCCCACGACGGCTTCCCGTTCTATCGTCCCTTCCACAAGGTCCTCCAGGGCTGTGTTGGCTGGTGCTGTGGATGCTCCGCCTCCAGTCCTGCTCTCCTCCCGGAGCCTCTCTGCAATCCTCTCTTTGGCACGCTTCCGCAGGTCGTACCACCTTTTTTTGAGGTCGTCGATGCTGCGGGTCGTGACGCCAACAGCATTCACCCTCTCACGGATGCGCAGCCATATGCGCCGCTTCTCCTGCTCAGGCACCTTGAGGGACAGCTTGCCAAAGAGGCGGTCGTGTTTGCTGGAGACTCCCTTCATTAGGTACTCGAGCTCCCTGTCTGAAAATTTACGCTTTCGTTTGCGTGCAGACTCTGCGCTGGATGGCACTTCCTGCGCCATGATGTTTGTGGCTTTGGATTTGCAGAGTCGGTGTGGCCTCACTCTGCACAGGCAGTCCTCCTTCCCAGCTCCTGTCTGCTCCTCTGTCGAGGCAATGTGGGTGGGGCAGCAGTATTTCCTGGTTGGTGATGTCATCTGCACGTTCCCGGAGCGACGCGGCAAATTGCGATTTCGCTAATACCGATTCGGTAATAGCTAACTCGGTATTACCGAACTCGCTATTAGCTAATTCGGTATTACCGAACTCGCTATTTGCTAGGGGGAGTTTGCGTGCCCCGCTATGTAGGAATCGGTAAATTTAGCGATTTTTAAGGAATCGCTAAATTTTACCGAATCTGTTGATGCATGCCATTTACCGATTCCTTAATGGCGATTCCTTAATTTTCGCTATTAAGGAATCGGTATTCGTTTGGTTGATGCATAGGCCCCATTGTCATTACTACTCATTTTTTTAGAACGCATGGTCATTTACCACACATTCCTTTACAACGAATTTCGTTGTAAAGATATGTATGGTAAATGACCATGCGTTCTAGAAAAATGTCGATGATCCACATCGTTGTAAGGAAACATAGGCTGTTCCGTTTCCTCACAATGACATGCACTGCCCCTCAGAGACGATGTGAAGCAGGAACCACAAGGAGTGACAGGTAAGGGGTTTGGGCATGGGGTGGGGGTTCCTTTTCTAGGGTTTAGTGTAGTGCAGTGGTGTTTCGGTAGTGTAGGGGGTCGTGCTGGGGGTAGTGTTTTAGTGTTTAGGGTAGCGCAGTGATGTTTGTGTAGTGTAGGGGTTCGTGCTGGGGGTAGTATTTTAGTGCTTATGGTAGCACAGTGGTGTTTATGTAGTGTAGGTGGTCGTGCTGGGGGTAGTGTTTTAGTGTTTAGGGTAGCACAGCGGTGTTTGTGTAGTGTAGGGGCCGTGCTGGGGTAGTCTTTTAGGGTGTAGGGTACCACAGTGGTGTTTGGGTTATGTATGGGGTCATGCTGGGGTAGTGTTTTATGGTTTAGGGTAGCGCAGTGGTGTTTGGGTTGTGTAGGGGGCCGTGCTGGGGTAGTGTTTTAGGGTTTAGTGTAGCGCAGTGGTGTTTGTGTAGTGTAGGGGTTTGTGCTGGGGGTAGTGTTTTAGGGTTTAGGGTAGCGCAGTGGTGTTTGGGTAGTGTAGGGGGTTGTGCTGGGGGTAGTGTTTTAAGGTTTAGGGTAGCGCAGAGGTATTTGGGTAGTGTAGGGGGTCATGATGGGGCTAGTGTTTAAGTGTTTAGGGTAGCGCAGGGGTGTTTGGGTAGCATAGGGGGTCGTACTGGGGCTAGTGTTTTAGGGTAGTGCTATGGTGTTTGGTTAGTGTAGGGGGTTGTGCTGGGGGTAGTGTTTTAGTGTTTAGGGTAGCGCAGAGTTGTTTGGGTAGTGAAGGGGTCATGCAGCGGGTAGATTTAGGGTTTAGGGTAGCGCAGTGGTGTTTGGTAGTGTAGGGGTTCGTGCTGGAGGTAGTGTTTTAGGGTTTAGGGTAGCGCAGTGGTGTTTGCAAAGTGTAGGGGGTAGTGCTGCGGGTAGTCTGTTGGGTTTAGGGTAGCGCAGTAGTGTTTGTGAAGTGTAGGGGTTCATACTGGGGGTAGTGTTTTAGGGTTTAGGGTAGTGCAGTGGTGTTTGTGTAGTGTAGGGTGTCGTGCTGGGGTAGTGTTTTAGGGTTTAGGGTAGTGCAGTGGTGTTTGTGTAGTCTAGGGGTTCGTGCTGTAGTAGTGTTTTAGGGTTTAGTGTAGTGCAGTGGTGTTTGTGTAGTGTAGGGGGTAGTGTTTTAGGGTTTAGGGTAGTGTTTCATGGCTAGGGAGTGTTCTCAGCCACTAATAATCCTCCGGAGCGAAGCTAATATCCCACCTTCACCAAAGGTACTATAAACCTCCAAACTTAGAGTCACAGGAAGTCTAGAGGTACCCTCAGGGAATGATGAGACTTCTCAGGTTTTCCAGGAAGAGTACACAAGCAGGATCAGACACGGGATGGAACCCAGTTGTATACTGGAAGAAAAGAGGGAAATGATAAGTAAGAATACAAGAAGACTTTTTGTGATAACTAACAGGATTATTCTACTCTCTCAAAATACAGTGCTAGATTGTGTATGGTCTCACACTCACCTGTGGTTAAATATGAGTTGGCACGAAGTAGATAACATGGGTCCAAACATAAGAAAGGGTATTATCCCAAGCGAGGATTCGCTCACTTCCAGAGTAAGCGATGTGTACTTGAAATAGTAGTTCCAAAATTATCGTTTTCCTTCTTATGCCTCAGCAGTGTTTCTCTTCAATCACATATTGAAGTTTTGGTGACGCCGTGGTCTTGAAGTCTCTTTATGTGTTTCAAAAAAGATAGCGTTTAGGAGCTTTACTGAATGTTCAGAGTTCCAACAAAAAATGCAAAATAATGGTTTTCTTTGAATCCGTCCGGCAGCTTGTGTGATCCTGTAATTATCGTGTAGTTTGAACGCGTTAAAGTTTTCACATTGGAAGGCAAAAAATAACTCTGATGAACCCGTGTCTCGTTAAAGTTGTGAGTGATATATTCCGGTTAAACTGTAGAAGAATGTTATTTGCTTCGAGGAAAGGTTTTAATGTTCCCAAGGCTGGAGCTGATTTACAATCCTTTCCATGCGGTGAGGTTTCAGGGTGATTAAACAGGTAAAGCAGTCTTTGCAAGTACTCACAACAATGATTGATGTGGAATTACTCGAGCTGTGGCACAAAGACTATGGATACAGGAACTCGCGATTTCCTCACAGTGTTGCAAATAATCCGAGCGATGCACCTAGCTTGGATTTAACATAGATCCGTTCGAGAGACACTTCTCTCCAGGAGGCAAATCTTCCAGCGCGTACGGGAAAGGGCGAGGTACTCGATGAATCGGCGTAGACAGGATGATTCCAACGGACTTGAGAAGCCAAGCAATGCGTGTGAGAGGCGGTCCTCTATTTGAATGTAGGATCAGCTGGTTTGACTTCAGGTCTCGCGAGACCACACACAATCTCGACATCTGCCCTAATGCATGATGGTATTGGTAGTGTTTTAATAGTGATACACGGCTAAACTATGAGCAGGTAACTGGGCGGGTAACAGTTCTCCCCCCTAAAGGTCTCCTAACAGGACATGGTTTTTCTGGGTGTAGTGCATGGAATCTACGTACTAATAAAGGTGCGTGTACATGTTCAGCTAGCTCCCATGTTCTATCGTCTGGAGTATACCCCACCCAATCTATGAGGTATTGAAGTTTCCCTCTATATCTTCGAGCATCTACTATATGTTCGACCTCATATTTGACTTCTCCATCTACTAGGATGGGGGGAGGTGGTGGTTCAGGACAAGAAGGAGGGATATACGGTTTCAGTAAGGAGATGTGGAATACAGGATGTACTTTTACTTCTTGGGGTCGTTCTAGTTTTACTACAACTGGATTAATCGTTTGTATGATCTTATAAGGTCCTACATATCTGGGTTGTAGTTTTCTAGGTCCTTCTGAACGAAGATTCTTGGTTGCTAACCAAACTTGATCCCCTATCTTATATCGAGGACCTTCTTGTCTATGTTTGTCTGCTTGTGCTTTCATGTGGACTTTAGCCTCTTGTAATTCCTTTTGTGCCTGACTCCATATTTCCTGCATATGGGTGTGGTGTTCTGAAACAGCAGGGATGTCTGTCAATGAATAGGTAAGAATCTTGGGTGATATCCATAAGAATAGAAAAAGGGTGACATTTTAGAGGCAGAATGCATGGAATTGTTGTAGGCAAATTCAGCTAAAGCCAAGGCCGTAACCCAATCGCTTGTGAGTGTGCTGAGTAAACATCTAAGATACTGTTCTAACATTTGATTGGTCCTTTCTGTTTGGCCATCCGTTTGAGGATGATACGCCATTGACAGACGATGGTCTATCTGTAAGACTTGACACAATCCTTGCCAGAATCTAGATATGAATTGGGGACCCCTTTCTGACACGATAATCGAAGGCAAGCCATGCAATCGTACTATTTGTTCTATGAATGTTTCAGCCAAGTCTCTGGCCTTGGGCACCTGTTTTAAGGGAATGAAATGTGCCATCTTGGAGAGCATGTCTACCACAACAAGGATTGTTGTATACCCTCCTGAATTGGGCATGTCAGTGATGAAATCAAGACTAATAGAGTGCCAAGGGGTTGCCGGAATAGGTAAGGGTTGTAATAATCCAGCAGGAGCACAATGTAAGGGTTTTGTTGGGCACAAGTGGGACAAGTTCCCACGAAGTCGAGTATATCCTGGTTCATTCCCTTCCACCAAAACCACCTCTTGCATAGTTGGAGGGTCTTCTCTTTACCCGGATGCCCGGCTAAGGGTAGTGCATGACACCATTGAATGATGATTGTACGGAGTTTGTCTGAGGGTATGTAGATACATTTGTCATGGAAGAAAATACCGTTTTCAATCTTATTGAGGGGATCAGCTGCCCACTCTTCTGATGACAGTGTGGCGTACTCCATAGAGAGTTTTGTAAGAAACGAGTCAGGATCCTCCATTCTCTTGTCTCCTATCGCTACTATTTTGCTTTCAGGAATGATAGGTACTGAGGTGTCAATGGAGTGTTTTGAATCTACACCCAGTCGAGACAAGGCATCAGCTTTTCCATGTTTATTTCCTGGACGAAAAGAGATGATAAAATCATATTCACTAAAGAAGGAAACCCATCTCATTTGTCTTGGAGTAAGTGCTCGTGCAGATTTGAAGAACTGTAAATTTCTGTGATCCGAGTAAATTGTGATCACATGAGGGGAACCCAGAAGATAATGAAGCCATTCTTGAAAGGCCATTTTGATAGCCAACAACTCTCTTTCCCCAATCGTGTAGTTTTGTTCAGCCGGCAGAAGGGTTTTGGAGAAGTTTGCTAAGCGGGGGAGGGTTCCAGTTTTTGGATCTCTTTGAGATAAAATACCTCCCACCGCATATTGTGAAGCGTCAGCCTCGATAAAATAAGGCCAGTTCTCATCCTCATGCCGAATTATGGGGGCGGAGGTGAATTTGTCCTTTAACGTCTGGAAGGCTTGTTCAGCCGCATTGTCCCACAAGAAGGGAACCTCTTTTTTAAGGAGTCTGGTAATGGGGCGAATGAGATCAGAAAAATGATCTATGAACCTTCTATAGAAGTTTGCGAATCCTAAGAAGGATTGCACTTCTTCCACGTTTTGAGGGCTTGACCACTTGATTATGGCGGACACTTTGGATGGGTCCATCTGTAACCGCTCAGGAGAGATGACAAAGCCTAGGAAGTCAACCTTGGGAGTGTGAAAGCGACATTTGTCTAACTTGGCAAATAAGTGATTCTCTTGTAAACATTGAAGGACTTTTTTGACGTGTGAATTATGTTCCTGTTCGGTTTGGGAGTAAATCAGAATATCGTCGATGTAAACGATTACGAATCCATCTAAATATTCTCTCAGAACCTCATTTATGAAAAATTGAAAGGCTGCAGGGGCATTGCATAACCCAAAGGGTTATGCGTAGAGACCAAATTTGGTACGGAATGCTGTCTTCCACTCATCTCCCTCTCTAATGCGAATTAAATGATACGCCCCGCGAAGGTCCAGTTTCGTAAAGATTTTAGCCTTACGTACTTGATCTAGAAGAGTGGCGATGAGAGGAAGAGGGTATCTATTTTTTATTGTCACCTTATTTAAGGCGCGATAGTCCAAGCAAGCTCTCAAACCTCCTTCTTGTTTGGGTATGAAAAAGATGGGCGATGAAGCTGGTGATGAAGAGTGGCGGACGAATCCTTTCTTAAGCATATCTTGAAGATATTCATACAGGTATTTTGTCTCAGGTTCTGTTAGTGCGTAGATTCTGCTAAGAGGTAATTCAGCCCCTGGAACCAGGTCTATTCGACAATCATATGTTCTATGTGGTGGCAGTGCTACAGCCTTGATTTCGTCGAACACCTCTAGAAATTTTTGATATTCTACCGGAAGAGTAGAAGCATAAGTGGTTCCTGCGCAATACAAGGAAACATGCATCTGTATCATGTCTTGGTAACAGTGTTCGATACAATGGGAGGAATTTAAAGTGAGTGTTCTAGATACCCAATTTATGCAAGGGTTATGTTGTTGCAACCAAGGAACTCCTACTATTGCCCCGAAATGAGGGGTGTCAATTAAATCGAAACTGATTCTTTCTGTGTGTCCGTTTTCACAAATCATGAGGAGTTCAGGGGTATGATATGTTACCAGACCCGATGATAATTCTGATCCATCAACTGATCGGACCTTTTCAGGTTGAGATTTTGATATGAACTAAATGCCACAACATCTGGCTAGGGTGATATCTAGAAAATTCCCTGTGGCTCTAGAATCCACCATTATGGACAAATATTTCCTATGTTGAGAGGACAGGATAAGTACTACAGAGATCGTTAAATGTTTTGGTATTGCTGAAAAGGTATTGGCCAAGAATTGTGAGACCTGTTTGTATGAAGGACTTGGAAGGGAGGTCCCATGATCTTCCAAGTCTATTCGTTTTCCGAGTGCAATACAGAGATAGTTTTAGCTTCGGGAGCCTTCCTTCCAGCAATGGGTCGAACTGGGTACTCTTGGGAATAATGCCCCCCTTTACCACAATATAGGCATAGATTCAATTTTCTTCTTTTGTCCTTTTCTTCTTTGGATAACGGCCCTCTTATACCTCCAATTTGCATTGGCTCACCAGCATCTTTTGTTTCTTTCTTTTCTATTCGTGGAATAGGGAGTCGGGGATATTCTATTCTTATTTTTTCCCCTCTTTGTTCTTGTAATCTATGATCCAGTTTCACTACCAAATCTATAAAAGAGGCACAGTCCTCCGGGGATCCACTATCTGTGACAAAATATCTTTTAATTCATCCCTTAACCCTCTGTAAAACAAGGATGTTCTCTTGGCTTCAGGCCATTGAGTTTCAGTAACTAGTCTATTAAAGGTAGTTATGTAAGTTAATAGATCTTTTGACCCCTGTTTTAATCCTAATAATTCATTGTCACTTGCCTGCATATATGAATGTCCAGCAAACAAATGTTTCATAGTATCTTTGAACAACGTTAAATCATATAAGATGGGGTCGTCATTTTCTACTAAGGGAACCACCCACAGAGCAGCGTTCCCCGTTAAGTAGGAAATTATGAATGCGACTTTTGCTGCGTCATCGGGAAATGCTGCTGCCTTGCTCAGAAACTGGAGATGGCACAGATTCATGAATAGAGCATATTTACTGCTGTCCCCTGAGAATTTTTCCGGCATGGCTAAGGGGGTTTGTGGTAGGGGTGGGCAGAATTTGCGTAATCGCGTTACGCAAATCTCCGCGAAACGGTAAAAAATCTCCGCGAACACGCAGAAATTCCGCGAACACGCGGAATTGCTTGTTTGCGATACTTTTTTCCTGTTCGCGATCGCTGTTTGCGTGCTCGGGGTGAAATATCTCGCGAACACGCATATTGAGAACGCGAACAAGCAAAAAATTTCGCGAAGTCGCGGAACGCAGATTTTTGGGCAATTTCGCGTTCGCCGCGGAACGCGAAATTACCCAAATTCGCAAATTCCGCGAACGGAACGGAATTTACCGCCCAGGCCTAGTTTGTGCGGAGGTTACAACAGTGACGTTCAACGGGGAGGCTGCCGTGTTGTCTACTGAAGAGGTTCCAGGGAAGGAAGGAACTTGGAAACGGCCTGGCTGTATATAATTTTTTTTATATAGGGAACCACTATCTGCATCTGGGGGTTTCTGACTTCTTAATAAGTCTATCTCTAAGATCAATCTTTGGTTATCTGATTTTACCTCCCTCAACTCTGTTTGTAAATTCACTACAGCTGCAGCAAGGTCAGTCATGGATGTTTCAGGGGCAGAAGCACCTTCTACGAGGGCGTCGAAAGAAGCACCTCGGTCCATGTCTTCGCTCGGGGGATTATGTTATCGTGGGCTTGGCTTTCTATCACGGCTAGGGAGTGTTCTCAGCCACTAATAATCCTCAGGAGCGAAGCTAACATCCCACCTTCACCAAAGGTACTAAAAACCTCCAAACTTAGAGTCACAGGAAGTCTAGAGGTACCCCCAGGGAATGATGAGACTTCTCAAGTTTTCCAGGAAGAGTACACAAGCAGGATCAGACACGGGATGGAACCCAGTTGTATACTGGAAGAAAAGAGGGAAATGATCAGTAAGAATACAAGAAGACTTTTTGTGATAACTAACAGGATTATTCTACTCTCTCAAAATACAGTGCTAGATTGTGTATGGTCTCACACTCCCCTGTGGTTAAATATGAGTTGGCACGAAGGAGATAACATGGGTCCAAACATAAGAAAGGGTATTATCCCAAACGAGGATTCGCTCACTTCCAGAGTAAGCGATGTGTACTTGAATAGAAAAATTATCGTTTTCCTTCTTATGCCTCAGCAGCGTTTCTCTTCAATCACATATTGAAGTTTTGGTGACGCCGTGGTCTTGAAGTCTCTTTATGTGTTTCAAAAAAGATAGCGTTTAGGAGCTTTACTGAATTTTCAGAGTTCCAACAAAAAACGCAAAATAATGGTTTTCTTTGAATCCGTCCGGCAGCTTGTGTGATCCTGTAATTATCTTGTAGTTTGAACGCGTTAAAGTTTTCACATTGGAAGGCAAAAAATAACTCTGATGAACCCGTGTCTCGTTAAAGTTGTGAGTGATATATTCCGGTTAAACTGTAGAAGAATGTTATTTGCTTCGAGGAAAGGTTTTAATGTTCCCAAGGCTGGAGCTGATTTACAATCCTTTCCATGCGGTGAGTTTTCAGGGTGATTGAACGGGTAAAGCAGTCTTTGCAAGTACTCACGACAATGATTGATGTGGAATTACTTGAGCTGTGGCACAAAGACTATGGATACAGGAACTCGCGATTTCCTCACAGTGTTGCAAATAATCCGAGCGATGCACCTAGCTTGGATTTAACATAGATCCGTTCGAGAGACACTTCTCTCGAGGAGGCAAATCTTCCAGCACTTACGGGAAAGGGCGAGGTACTCGATGAATCGGCGTAGACAGGATGATTACAACGGACTTGAGAAGCCAAGCAACGCGTTTGAGAGGCGGTCCTATATTTGAATGTAGGATCAGCTGGTTTGACTTCAGGTCTCGCGAGACCACACACAATCTCGATATCTGCCCAAATGCATGATGGTATTGGTAGTGTTTTAATAGTGATACACGGCTAAACTATGAGCAGGTAACTGGGCGGGTAAAATAGTGCAGTGGTGTTTATGTAGTGTAGGGGGTCGTGCTAGGGGTAGTGTTTTAGATTTTAGGGAAGTGCAGTCGTCTTTTTGTAGTGTAGTGGGTCGTGCTCGGTTTAGATTTAGGGTTTAGGGTAGTGCAGTCATCTTTGTGCAGTGTGGGGGATAGTGCTTGGGGTAGTGTTTTAGGGTTTAGGGTAGTGCAGAGGTGTTTGTGTAGTGTAGGGGGTAGTGTTTTAGGGTTTAGGGAAGTTTATTGGTGTTTGTGTAGTGTAGGGGGTCATGCCGGTGGTAGTGTTTTAGGGTGTGGTGTAGTGCAGTGGTGTTTGTGTAGTATAGGGGGTCGTGTTTTAGGGTTTAGGGTAGTGCAGTTGTGTTTGGGTAGTGTAGGGGGTCATACTGGGGGTAGTGTTTTAGGGTTTAGGGTAGTGCAGTGGTGTTTGGGTAGTGTAGAGGGTCATGTTTTAGGGTTGAAGGTAGTGCAGTGGTGTTTGGATAGTGTAGGGGGTCGTGCTGGGGTAGATTTAGATTTTAGGGTAGTGTAGTGGTGTTCGGGTACTGAAGGGGGTCATGCTGGGGGTTGTGTTTTAGGGTTTAGGGTAGCGCAGTGGTGTTTGTGTAGTGTAGGGGGTCATGCTGAGGGTAGTGTATTAGGGTTTACGGTAGTGCAGTGGTTTTTGTGTAGTGTATGGGGTCATCCTGGGGATAGTGTTTTAGGGTTTAGGGTGGCACAGTGGTGTTCGGGTAGTGTAGGATGTCGTGCTGGGGGTAGTGTTTTAGGGTTTAGGGTACCGCAGGGATGTTTGGGTAGTATAGGGTGCCATGGAGGAGTACTGTTTTAGAGTTTAGGGTAGTGCAGTGGTGTTTGGTAGTGTAGGGGGTCATGCTGGGGATAGTATTTTAGGATTTAGGTTACTGCAGTGATGTTTGGGTAGTATAGGATGTTGTGCTGGGGCAGTGTTTTAGGGTTTAGGGTATCCCACATTTGTTTGGGTAGTATAGGGTGTCGTGCTGGGGGTAGTGTTTTAGGGTTTAGGGTAGTGCAGTGGTGTTTGGATAGTGTAGGGGTCGTGCTGGGGTATATTTAGGGTTTAGGGTAGTGCAGTGGTGTTTGGGTAGTGTAGGGGGTTCGTGCTGGGGTAGTCTTTTACAGTGTAGGATAGTACAGTGGTGTGTGTGTAGTGTAGGGGGTCGTGCTGAGGGTAGTGTTTTAGGGTTTAGGGTAGCGCAGTGGTGTTTGTGTAGTGTAGGGGTTCGTGCTGGGGGTAGTGTTGTAGTGTTTAGGGTAGCGCAGTGGTGTTTGTATAGTGTAGGGGTTCGTGTTGGGCGTAGTGTTTTAGTGCTTATGGTAGCACAGTGGTGTTTATGTAGTGTAGGTGGTCGTGCTGGGGGTAGTGTTTT
The DNA here is from genome assembly GCF_964204655.1 of Triturus cristatus. NCBI lineage: Eukaryota > Metazoa > Chordata > Amphibia > Caudata > Salamandridae > Triturus > Triturus cristatus. Next base: position 821,111,153 of record NC_140588.1, on the reverse strand, counting down.
AGTGTTTAGGGTAGCACATCGGTGTTTGTGTAGTGTAGGGGTTGTGCTGGGATAGTCTTTTAGGGTGTAGGGTAGTGCAGTGGTGTTTGGGTTATGTAGGGGGTCATGCTGGGGTAGTGTTTTAGGGTTTAGGGTAGCGCAGTGGTGTTTGGATTGTGTAGGGGTCGTGCTGGGGTAGTGTTTTAGGGTTTAGTGTAGCGCAGTGGTGTTTGTGTAGTGTAGGGGTTTGTGCTGGGGGTAGTGTTTTAGGGTTTAGGGTAGCGCAGTGGTGTTTAGGTAGTGTAGGGGGTCGTGCTGGGTGTAGTGTTTTAAGGTTTAGGGTAGCGCAGTGGTGTTTGGGTAGTGTAGGGGGTGGTGATGGGGCTAGTGTTTTAGTGTTTAGGGTAGCGCAGGGGTGTTTGGGTAGCATAGGGGTCGTGCTGGGGCTAGTGTTTTAGGTTTTAGGGTAGTGCAATGGTGTTTGGTTAGTGTAGGGGGTGTTGCTGGGGGTAGTGTTTTAGTGTTTAGGGTAGCGCAGAGTTGTTTGGGTAGTGAAGGGTTCATGCGGCGGGTAGATTTAGGGTTTAGGGTAGCGCAGTGGTGTTTGGTAGTGTAGGGGTTCGTGCTGGAGGTAGTATTTTAGGGTTTAGGGTAGCGCAGTGGTGTTTGTGAAGTGTAGGGGGTCATACTGGGGGTAGTGTTTTAGGGTTTAGGGTAGTGCAGTGGTGTTTGTGTAGTGTAGGGGGTCGTGCTGGGGTAGTAATTTAGGGTTTAGGGTAGTGCAGTGGTGTTTGTGTAGTCTAGGGGTTCGTGCTGTAGTAGTGTTTAAGGGTTTAGTGTAGTGCAGTCGTGTTTTTGTAGTGTAGGGGGACGTGCTTGGTTTAGATTTAGGGTTTAGGGTAGTGCAGTCGTCTTTGTGTAGTGTGGGGGATAGTGCTTGGGGTAGTGTTTTAGGGTTTAGGGTAGTGCAGTGGTGTTTGTGTAGTGTAGGGGGTAGTTTTTAGGGTTTAGGGAAGTTTATTGGTGTTTGTGTAGTGTAGGGGGTCATGCCGGTGGTAGTGTTTTAGGGTGTGGTGTAGTGCAGTGGTGTTTGTGTAGTATAGGGGGTCGTGTTTTAGGGTTTAGGGTAGTGCAGTTGTGTTTGGGTAGTGTAGGGGGTCATACTGGGGGTAGTGTTTTAGGGTGTAGGGTAGTGCAGTGGTGTTTGGGTAGTGTAGAGGGTCATGTTTTAGGGTTGAAGGTAGTGCAGTGGTGTTTGAATAGGGTAGGGGGTCGTGCTGGGGTAGATTTAGATTTTAGGGTATTGTTGTGGTGTTCGGGTACTGAAGGGGGTCATGCTGGGGGTAGTGTTTTAGGGTTTAGGGTAGCGCAGTGGTGTTTAGGTAGTGTAGGCAGTCGTGCTGGGGTTGGTGTTTTAGGGTTTAGGGTAGCGCAGTGCTGTATGAGTAGTATAGGGGTCGTGCTGGGGGTAGTGTTTTAGGGTTTAGGGTAGCGCAGTGGTGTTTGGTTGTGTAGAGGGTCGTGCTGGGGCTAGTGTTTTACGGTTTAGGGTAGCACCGTGATGTTTGGGTAGTGTAGGGGGTCATGCTCGGGCTGGTGTTTTAGGGTTTAGGGTAGCGCATTGGTGTTTGGGTAATGTAGGGGGTCATGCTGGGGGTAGTGTTTTAGGGTTTAGGGTAGCACAGTGGTTTTTGTTTAGCGTAGGGGGTCATGCTGTGGTAGTGTTTTAGTGTTTAGGGTAGCGCAGTGGTGTTTGGGTAGTGAAGGGGTCATGCGAGGTAGATTTAGGGTTTAGGGTAGCGCAGTGGTGTTTGGGTAGTGTAGGGGGTTGTGATGGGGGTATTGTTTTATGGTTTAGGGTAGCGCAATGGTTTTTCAGTAGTGTAGAGGGTAGTGCTGGGGGTAGTGTTTTAGGGTTTAGGATAGTGCAGTGGTGTTTGGGTAGTGTAGGGGGTAATGTTTTATGGTTTAGGGTAGTGCAGTGGTGTTTTTGTAGTGTAGGGGGTCATGCTGGGGGTTGTGTTTTAGGGTTTGGTGTAGTGCAGTGGTGTTTGTGTAGTATAGTGGGTCGTGTTTTAGGGTTTAGGGTAGTGCAGTTGTGTTTGGGTAGTGTAGGGGGTCATGCTGGGGGTAGTGTTTTTGGGTTTAGGGTAGTGCAGTGGTGTTTGGGTAGTGTACGGGGTCATATTTTAGGGTTGAGTGTATTGTAGTGGTGTTTGGGTAGTGGAGGGGTCGTGCAAGGGGTAGATTTAGGGTTTAGGGTAGTGCAGTGGTATTCGGGTACTGAAGGGGGTCATGTTGGGGTAATGTTTTAGGGTTTAGGGTAGCACAGTGGTGTTTGGGTAGTGTAGGCAGTCATGCTGGGGGTAGTGTTTTAGGGTTTAGGGTAGCGCAGTGGTGTGTGGGCAGTATAGCGGGTCGTGCTGGGGGTAGTGTTTTAGGGTTTAGGGTAGCACAGTGGTGTTTGGGCATTGTAGAGGGTAGTGCTGGGGGTAGTGTTTTAGGGTTAAGGGTAGTGCAGTGGTGTTTGGGTAGTGTAGGGGGTCGTGCTGGGTAGTGTTTTAGGGTTTATGGTAGCTTAGTGGTTTTTGTGTAGTGTAGGGGGTCATTTTGGGTGTAGTGTCTTAGGGTTTAGTGTAGCGCAGTGGTGTTTGTGTAGTGTAGTGGGTCGTGCTGGCGGTAGTGTTTTCGGATTTAGGGTTGCGCAGTGGTGTTTGGGTAGTGTAGGGGGTCGTGCTGGGTTAGTGTTTTAGGGTTTAGTGTAGCGCAGTGGTGTTTGGGTAGTGTGGAGGGTCGTGCTGGGGGTAATGTTTTAGGGTAGCGCAGTGGTGTTTTGGTAGTATAGCGGGTTGTGCTGAGGGTAGTGTTTTAGGGTTTAGCGGAGCACAGTGGTGTTTGTGTAGTGTAGGGGGTTGTGCTGGGGGTAGTGTTTTGGTGTTTAGGGTAGCGCAGTGGTGTTTGTGTAGTGTAGGGGGTCGTGCCGGGGGTAGTGGTTTAGGGTTTAGGGTAGTGCAGTGGTGTTTGTGTAGTGTAGGGGTTGTGCAGGGGGTAGTGTTTTAGGGTTTAGGGTTGCACAGTGGTGTTTGGGTAGTGTAGGGGGAAGTGCTGGGTAGTGTTTTAGGGTTTATGGTAGCTTAGTGGTTTTTGTGTAGTGTAGGGGGTCATTCTGGGTGTAGTGTCTTAGGGTTTAGTGTAGCGCAGTGGTGTTTGTGTAGTGTAGTGGGTCGTGCTGGCGGTAGTGTTTTCGGATTTAGGGTTGCGCAGTGGTGTTTGGGTAGTCTAGGGGGTCGTGCTGGGGTAGTGTTTTAGGGTTTAGTGTAGCGCAGTGGTATTTGGGTAGTGTGGAGGGTCGTGCTGGGGGTAATGTTTTAGGGTAGCGCAGTGGTGTTTGGGTAGTATAGCGGGTTGTGCTGAGGGTAGTGTTTTAGGGTTTAGGGTAGCGCAGTGGTGTTTGTGTAGTGTAGGGGGTCGTGCCGGGGGTAGTGGTTTAGGGTTTAGGGTAGTGCAGTGGTGTTTGTGTAGTGTAGGGGTTGTGCAGGGGGTAGTGATTTAGGGTCTAGGGTTGCACAGTGGTGTTTGGGTAGTGTAGGGGGTCATGCTGGGATAGTGTTTTAGGGTTTAGGGCAGCGCAGTGGTGTTTGGGTAGTGTGGAGGGTCGTGCTGGGGGTAATGTTTTATGGTAGCGTAGTGGTGTTTGTGTCGTGTAGGGGGTCGTGCTGTGGGTAGTGTTTTAGGGTTTAGCGTAGCACAGTGGTGTTTGTGTAGTGTAGGGGGTTGTGCTGGGGGTAGTGTTTTGGTGTTTAGGGTAGCGCAGTGGTGTTTGTGTAGTGTAGAGGGTCGTGCCGGGATAGTGGTTTAGGGTTTAGGGTAGTTCAGTGGTGATTGTGTAGTGTAGGGGGTCGTGCAGGGGGTAGTGTTTTAGGGTTTAGGGTAGCACAGTGGTGCTTGTGTAGTGTATGGGGTTGTGCTGGGTGTAGTGTTTTAGGGTTTAGGGTAGCGCAGTGATGTTTGGGTAGTGTAGGGGGTCATGCTGGGGGTAGTGTTTTAAGAATTAGGGTAGCCCAGTGGTGTTTGGGCAGTGTAGGGGGTCGTGATGGGGCTAGTGTTTTGGGGTTTAGCAAAGTGCAGTGGTGTTTGGGTAGCGTAGGGGGTCGTGCCGGGAGTAGTGTTTTGGGGTTTAGGGTAGCGCAGTGGTGTTTGGTTATCTTAGGGGGTCGTGCTGCGGGTAGTGTTTTAGTGTTTAAGGTAGCGCAGTGGTGTTTGGGTAGGGTAGGGTGTCTTGCCCCGGTTAGTGTTTTAGGGTGTAGGGTTGTGCAGTGGTGTTTGGGTAATGTAGGGGGTCATGCTGGGGGTAGATTTAGGGTTTAGGGTAGTGCAGTGGTGTTTGTGTAGTTTAGGGGCTCATGCTGGGGGTAGTGTTTTAGGATTTAGCGTAGTGCAGTGGTGTTTGTGTAGTGTAGGGGTTCGTGCTGGGGGTAGTGTTTTAGGGTTTAGTGTAGTGTGGTGGTATTTGTGTAGTGTAGGGGGTACTGTTTTAAACTTTAGGGTAGTGCAGTGGTGTTTATGTAGTGTAGGGGGTCATGCTGGGGGTAGTGTTTTAGATTTTAGGGTAGTGCAGTGGTGTTTTTGTTGTGTAGGGTTTCATGTTTTACGGTTTTAGGGTAGTGCAGTTGTGTTTGGGTAGTGTAGGGGGTCGTGTTTTAGGGTAGTGCAGTGGTGTTTGGGTAGTGTAAGGGGTCGCGTGCTTGTGGTAGTGTTTTAGGGTTTAGGGTAGTGCAGGGGTTTTTGTGTGGTGTATGGGGTCTTGCTGGGGGTAGATTTAGGGTTTAGGTTAGTGCTGTTGTGTTTGAGTAGTTTAGGGGGTCATGCTTGGGGTAGTATTTTAGATTTTAGGGTAGTGCAGTAGTGTTTTTGTAGTGTAGGGGGTCGTGTTTTAGGGTATAGGGTAGTGCAGTGGTATTTGGGTAGTGTAGGGGGTCGTGCTGGTGGTAGTGTTTTAGAATTTAGGGTAGTGCAGTGGGGTATTTGTAGTATAGGGGGTTATGCTGGGGATAGTGTTTTAGGGTTTGGTGTAGTGCAGTGGTGTTTGTGTAGTATAGGGGGTCATGTTTTAAAGTTTAGGTTAGTGCAGTTGTGTTTGGGTAGTGTAGGGGTCATGCTGGGGGTAGTGTGTTAGAGTTTAGGATAGTGCAGAGTTGTTTGGGTAGTGTAGGGGGTCATGCTGGGTGTACTGTTTTAGGGTTTAGGGTAGCGCAGTGGTGTTTGGTTATCTTAGGGGGTCGTGCTGTGGGTGGTGTTTTAGTGTTTAAGGTAGCGCAGTGGTGTTTGGGTAGGGTAGGGGGTCTTGCCCGGGTTAGTGTTTTAGGGTGTTGGGTAGTGCAGTGGTGTTTGGGTAATGTAGGGGGTCGTGCTGGGTGTAGATTTAGGGTTTATGGTAGTGCAGTGGTGTTTTTGTAGTGTAAGGGCTCATGCTGGGGGTAGTGTTTTAGGATTTAAGGTAGTGCAGTGGTGTTTGTGTAGTGTAGAGGTTCGTGCTGGGGTAGTGTTTTAGGGTTTAGTGTAGTGCGGTGGTATTTGTGTAGTGTGGGGGTAGTGGTTTAGGCTTTAGGGTAGTTCAGTGGTGTTTGGGTAGCGTAGGGGGTCATGCTGGTGGTAGTGTTTTAGGGTTTAGGGTAGCACAGTGGTTTTTGTTTAGCGTAGGCAGTCGTGCTGGGGTAGTGTTTTAGTGTTTAGGGTAGCGCAGTGGTGTTTGGGTAGTGAAGGGGTCATGCGGGGTAGATTTAGGGTAGCGCAGTGGTGTTTGGGTAGTGTAGGGGGTCGTGATGGGGTCTTGTTTTATGGTTTAGGGTAGCACAGTGGTGTTTCAGTAGTGTAGGGGGTCGTGCTGGGGGTAGTGTTTTAGGGTAGTGCAGTGGTGTTTATGTAGTGTAGGGGGTCGTGCTGGGGGTAGTGTTTTAGATTTTAGGGTAGTGCAGTGGTGTTTTTGTAGTGTAGGGGGTCGTGCTGGGGTTAGATTTAGGGTTTAGGGTAGTGCAGTGGTGTTTGTGTAGTGAAGAGGGTAGTGCTGGGGGTAGTGTTTTAGGGTTTAGGATAGTGCAGTGGTGTTTGTGTAGTGTAGGGGGTAGTGTTTTATGGTTTAAGGTAGTGCAGTGGTGTTTGTGTAGTGTAGGGGGTCATGCTGGGGGTAGTGTTTTAGGGTTTGGTGTAGTGCAGTGGTGTTTGTGTAGTACAGGGGGTCGTGTTTTAGGGTTTAGGGTAGTGCAGTTGTGTTTGGGTAGTGTAGGGGGTCATGCTGGGGGTAGTGTTTTTGGGTTTAGGGTAGTGCAGTGGTGTTTGGGTAGTGTACGGGGTCATGTTTTAGGGTTGAGTGTATTGTAGTGTGTTTGGGTAGTGTAGGGGGTCGTGCAAGGGGTAGATTTAGGGTTTAGGGTAGTGCAGTGGTATTCGGGTACTGAAGGGGTCATGTTGGGGTAATGTTTTAGGGTTTAGGGTAGCACAGTGGTGTTTGGGTAGTATAGGCGGTCATGCTGGGGTAGTGTTTTAGGGTTTAGGGTAGCGCAGTGGTGTGTGGGCAGTATAGAGGGTCGTGCTGGGGGTAGTGTTTTAGGGTTTAGGGTAGCACAGTGGTGTTTGGGCAGTGTAGAGGGTAGTGCTGGGGTAGTGTTTTAGGGTTAAGGGTAGTGCAGTGGTGTTTGGGTAGTGCAGGGGGTCGTGTTGGGGTAGTGTTTTAGGGTTTATGGTAGCTTAGTGGTTTTTGTGTAGTGTAGGGGGTCATGCTGGGTGTAGTGTTTTAGGGTTTAGTGTAGCGCAGTGGTGTTTGTGTAGTGTAGTGGGTCGAGCTGGGGTAGTGATTTAGGGTTTAGGGTTGCGCAGTGGTGTTTGGGTAGTGTAGGGGGTCGTCCTGGGGTAGTGTTTTAGGGTTTAGGGTAGCGCAGTGGTGTTTGGGTGGTGTGGAGGGTCATGCTGGGGGTAATGTTTTAGGGTAGCGCAGTGGTGTTTGGGTAGTATAGTGGGTTGTGCTGAGGGTAGTGTTTTAGGGTTTATGGTAGCGTAGTGGTGTTTGTGTCGTGTAGGGGGTCGTGCTGTGGGTAGTGTTTTAGGGTTTAGCATAGCAAAGTGGTGTTTGTGTAGTGTAGGGGGTGTGCTGGGGTAGTGTTTTGGTGTTTAGGGTAGCGCAGTGGTGTTTGTGTAGTGTAGGGGGTCGTGCCGGGGGTAGTGGTTTAGGGTTTAGGGTAGTGCAGTGGTGTTTGTGTAGTGTAGGGGGTCGTGCAGGGGGTAGTGTTTTAGGGTTTAGGGTAGCACAGTGGTGTTTGTGTAGTGTATGGGGTCGTGCTGGGTGTAGTGTTTTAGGGTTTAGGGTAGCGCTGGGGTGTTTGGGTAGTGTAGGGGTCATGCTGGGGGTAGTGTTTTAAGAATTAGGGTAGCCCAGTGGTGTTGGGGCAGTGTAGGGGGTCGTGATGGGGCTAGTGTTTTGGGGTTTAGCGAAGTGCAGTGGTGTTTGGGTAGCGTAGGGGGTCATGCCGGGGGTAGTGTTTTAGGGTTTAGGGTAGTGCAGTGGTGTTTGGTTATCTTAGGGGGTCGTGCTGTGGGTAGTGTTTTAGGGTTTAAGGTAGCGCAGTGGTGTTTGGGTAGGGTAGGGTGTCTTGCCCGGATTAGTGTTTTAGGGTGTAGGGTAGTGCAGTGGTGTTTGGGTAATGTAGGGGGTCGTGCTGGGGGTAGATTTAGGGTTTAGGGTAGTACAGTGGTGTTTGTGTAGTTTAGGGGCTCATGCTGGGGGTAGTGTTTTGGGATTTAGCGTAGTGCAGTGGAGTTTGTGTAGTGTAGGGGATCGTGCTGTGGGTAGTGTTTTAGGGTTTAGTGTAGTGCGGTGGTATTTGTGTAGTGTAGGGGTTAGTGTTTTAGGCTTTAGGGTAGTGCAGTGGTGTTTATGTAGTGTAGGGGGTTATGCTGGGGGTAGTGTTTTAGATTTTAGGGTAGTGCAGTGGTGTTTTTGTGGTGTAGGGGTCGTGTTGTAGGGTTTAGGGTAGTACAGTTGTGTTTGGGTAGTGTAGGGGTTGTGTTTTAGGGTAGTGCAGTGGTGTTTGGGTAGTGTAAGGGGTCGCATGCTTGTGGTAGTGTTTTAGGGTTTAGGGTAGTGCAGGGGTTTTTGTGTAGTGTATGGGGTCTTGCTGGGGGTAGATTTAGGGCTTAGGTTAGTGCTGTTGTGTTTGAGTAGTATAGGGAGTCATGCTTGGGGTAGTGTTTTAGATTTTAGGGTAGTGCAGTAGTGTTTTTGTAGTTTAGGGGGTCGTGTTTTAGGGTTTAGGGTAGTGCAGTGGTGTTTGGGTAGTGTAGGGGGTCGTGCTGGTGGTAGTGTTTTAGGGTTTAGGGTTTTAGGGTTTAGGGTAGTGCAGTGGGGTATTTGTAGTATAGGGGTCATGCTGGGGATAGCGTTTTAGGGTTTGGTGTAGTGCAGTGGTGTTTGTGCAGTATAGGGGTCGTGTTTTAAAGTTTAGGTTAGTGCAGTTGTGGTTGGGTAGTGTAGTGGTCATGCTGGGGGTAGTGTGTTAGAGTTTAGGATAGTGCAGAGTTGTTTGGGGGGTCATGCTGGGTGTAGTGTTTTAGGGTTTAGGGTAGTGCTGTGGTGTTTGGGTAGAGTAGGGGATCGTCATGCTGGGGGTAGATTTAGGGTGTGCTTGGGGTAGATTTAGGGTGTAGGTTAGTACAGTAGTGTTTGTGTAGGTTAGGGGGTCGTGCTGGGGGTAGTGTTTTAGGGTTTAGGGTAGTGCAATGGTGTTTGTATAGTGTAGGGGTTCGTGCTGCGGGTAGTGTTTTAGGGTTTTGTGTTTGTGTAGTGTAGGGGTTAGTGTTTTAGGGTTTATGGTAGTGCAGTGGTGTTTGTGTAGTGTAGGGTGTCATGCTGGGGGTAGTGTTTTAGATTTTAGGGTAGTGCAATGGTATTTTTGTAGTGTAGGGGGTAGTGTAGATTAATGGGTCTTTTTCCTAAAAAGTGTTCTAGGGCTTTGAGACCGTCTATGTGTCTAATGCTAGTGTACAAGGCATGTACATCCAATGTCATAAAAACAAAATTAGCATTCCAGTTACAATCATTCACTTTTGTAAGGAAGTCCCCAGTATCCTTAATGAAGGCTGGTAGTTCCCGCACATAAGGTTGGAGAAAGTAGTCAATGTATCTGCTTGTGTTTTCAAAGAGGCTCCCAATGGCGGAGATGATGGGTCTGCCGGGGGGCTGTTCTGCATCTTTGTGGATTTTAGGTATAAGGTAGAGCTGTGGAGTAATCGTGTAATCATTCTTGAGAAAATCCAGTTCTCGTTTGGATACGAGGCTAGTACCTCTCCATTGGTATAGTACTTTGTGGTATTTCTCCTTAATACCTATTATACTGTTGGGGTTTATGCGGTTGTAACAATCCCGTACTTGCAATTGTTTGTTTGCTTCTTGGTTGTACATTTCCAATGGCTATAGGACTATGTTTCCGCCCTTATCAGACCATCTAACCACAATGTCTGGTCTAGTTTGAATCTTGTTGGTCAGATTATTGTTCTTTTGTTGTGATTGTCTTTGATGAATTCCTTAGTACTTATTAAGGATAGATTTTTCAGGTCCTGAATAACATTGTCAGAGAACATATCCAAACCATCTTTTTGCAGCAGGGGAATGAAAAGTGATTTCGGTCTGAACGGTGTGCGCACAGATTGATAAATGTCTGGGTCTGATCTAGCAGCTGCATCCATTGGGGATATTTGACTCGATAATATCTCATGCTCCAGGGTTGTGAGATCTTTTAATAGATTCATGTCTGCCACACTGAGTGCTCCTGATTGTGTGTTTTCTGTTTCGAGCACTGTCACATTTTTAGTCATGTTGAAAAAATATTTTTGTAATTTCAACTTACGTACAAACTGGTACATGTCTATTCGAGTCTGGGTATAATCAAAATTAGTATCTGTACAGTAGGTTAGTCCAAGTGATAGAATTTCTTTGTCTTTTTGGTTTAACTCCATGTTTGATAGATTTATAACTGTGTTGTCAATGTCTGCACTTTGGATTATCTGTGTCTGTTCCATATATATATGTGTGTATTGATATTCTATTTTATAATCTATTTTTATTTTTTGCAATTTTATATTTGTCCTCCAATATTTAAATAGTAAAGCATTTACAGATATGACTGTAATCATATATACACACTGTGACAGATATGTTGTAATAGGAAGAAAAACATAAGCACTCACTCATCACCTCATATTTAATTAATGTATTGATCTACTTATATATAGTTATAATGATAAAGTTAGCTTTGTGTTTTTATTTATTTGTTTATATATGGATTTTAAAAATATGTATTCAATTTTCATTCCTCTAGTAAGAATGAAAATATATATGGAGAGAAACATACCAATATAATTTTAGTTTGTTTTTTATTTTTTTGCATGCTATTGCTGTACATTCGTATTTTGAATATGGTTGTCATGTAGTGAACATCCATAATCTTCTGGAGACAAGATGGTTATCTGGGGTTCTCCTGGAAAAGGAATCCCATAGTTTGGCTGCTTGAACAGAAAATGAAGTTCTACCCATTATTGTTTCTTGCATGCTGGGATCTTGAATCGGGGAGCCAATCAGGCGTGAAGATTTCTTTGTTGAATGTTGTTATTTTCTTCCTGATGAAAAGTGGTCCTGTTCCATGTATTGCTTTGCCAGTGATACAAAGTAGATTGAAGGTGTATCTTCTGGCAATGGTAACTAATGTAAAGCACTTTGGTAGGGGAGATGTGGGCTTGCCTCTATCAACTATGAAAAGATTACAACTAATTCAAAACTCCTCTGACATACTTCTCCTACATATAAAGGAGTATGTTTATACTTTATATTTTGGAGTAGTGTGGCAGTGGAGTAATCTTTTCGTAGTTGATAGAGGTGATCCATGGAAGAGGCCATCAGTGTAATCAAGTTTGGACAATACAAGAGAGATAGGATCTTTTACCATGTGTAGAAATCCTAGGTGAGGGAAGTTGTGGCGCAGAGTTCTCATAGTAATGAAGCTTGATCCTACTAATTTATCCACTTAGGCATTTGTTGATAGGTTAAAGTCCAGGACTATTCTGGGGTTTCTTACTTCCTTGGATATTTTAGGAGGTGGTCCCATATTGTCAGACAAGGCATAGAGGGGGGGGGTTATACGTTTTTGGCCTCATTTACAATATACATATGTTATTCAGCGCCAAGATGCCCCGTTGCTGGGGTGAACATGCGCTTTACAAATTCACACGTTATGTTTAATTTGAGATGGCTCCCTGTTACCCACTGACCACAGTTTGGGTGCAACTGAATATTTCTGAGTTTCCAATGAGTTTTGGGAGTTCCCGTTTAAGAAGTATTTATGTGTCATCTGCTTAGTTAAATCAGGTGAGCTGAAATTCATTAATAATTGCCAGTAACAATTTCATGTAGATGTTGAAAAGCATGGGTGAGATGATAGAGCCTTGAGGGACCCTGTTTTTTTGTGCTGTAGGATTTGGATGGGAAAGGAGGAGTAAGGATAGCAGTTGTTCTGTATTGAAGGTAGGATGTGATCCATTCGAGAGCATTACCTTCTTTGCCAGCTTCTCAGAGTCATTGTTTTAGTGTGTCATGATCAACCGTGTCGATGGCAGCTGAAAGACCCAACACAAGTAGTGCAGCAAATTTGTTATAATCTGTGCTTTTAAGGTCATCTCTGATGGAGATTAGGGCAATTTCTGTGCCTCTTACTAGATGGAATACTAGTTTGAAAGTATAGAGTTATCTTCAATGAATTGAAGCAACTTGGTGAATACTGCTTTTGCTATTAGTTTGAGGAGGAATTGTCCATTTTTTCAATAGGTCTGTGGTTTGTTTGAGTCTTGATGGTTCAGGTTTGGTTTCCTTAGTAATGGGCGTATGTATGTCTTTTTTTAATCTTCGGCAAAAACTCCAGTTGTCAAGGAATTATTGATGATTGTTCTGACTGGGGTGGTAGCAGAAGTTATTAGATATGTGGTGGACAAGTTCAGCGTAACAGCCTGCAGGCCTGTTTGTTTTTTTCAAAGTCCATAAATTCAGTTTGAAGAAGTTCAGAGACTAGGGTAACTTACCTTTAGCCAGGATTTTGGGAAATTAGCTGGTGCTGGAGGTTTTCTTTTGGTTTAAAAAGGAATCCAACATGTCTGCTTTGGTTGTGTAGTGATTAGCCAGTTTGTATGTAAAATCCTTGGAAATGGGATGGTTTCCTTCAGTGCATTTAGGTTTATGAAATTTGGTGCAAATTTTATAAAATTCTCTTTTGCACTTTTTGCATTCTGTCAATGCTTTTTGAATCATTGATTTTTTTAGATGTTTTGATAGATGAATTGGATATTCTGTCATATTTAAGTAGGCGAACTATGTCTTGAGTATTGTTTGTCATGAGCTAGGTGGATTGCAGCTTTGTAATTTCTTGTTTTAGCTTTTTTTTTTTTAGTTCTGTATTCTTCCAAGGTGCTTGTTTTCTTTTGGCATGTTTTGTTGTTTTTAGTGTAATGATGATAACAAAAGCTCCCAGAAGCCATTTAAAGAGTTTTTTTTTTTTAAATGAATGTATTGTGCCTAGATTTGTGTTGGATGTTAGTTGTGCTACTAGTTCTTCAAAATTCAGTTTGCTTCAAGGATGATAGGTGCTTGCTGGTAATGTGGCATTAGGTATGAAGCATTGTGGTGTCTTGGGTTGGAAAAATACTAGATAGTGGAATAACAACGTGCCTGGAGTAAACCTTTGGAAAGTGACTAGTTCTTGATTGGTGAAGACAACATCAAGGTGGTGTATGGTACCTGTGTGGGTTTTGGGATGATCTGATGTAGGTTCATTATGTATAGGTTAGTGACAATAGTTCTGAGATGGGGAATATTAGGTTTTTCAAATCATATGTTTAGGTCACCAAGGATGCATAGGTTGGAGTGAACGGTAAGAAGGCTTGCAACTGTGTATAGAAATGTGTCTGGTAATGTTCCATTGCTAGGTAGTGGTCTGCAAAGAAGGAGGATGTTACAGGAGAAAGTTTGTGTAGGGTTGCATCTGGTGAGGAGGGCCTCATGACCTTGTATGGAAATATCCCCAACTTCGGTGCAATTTGTTGTTTGCTTGAATATAACAGCTAGTCCACCTACTCCTTGGCTAATGCAATTATGTGTTACAGTTTGATAGCCTGGAGGAACAGATTTGTGCAATACTGGACCCATGCTATCCCCAACCATGCTTTAGTCATGAAGAGCAAGTCAGGTTGTTTATCAAAAGATCATAAATGTAGTACTTTATTTTTTATAAAGGATTGTCTGAGCACTGCCTGGTTTCTGAATGGCCCTGCTTTGTACTGCTAGACCTTTGGATTTTACACATAACACTTGGAGTGCACTTGAAAGGAAGGGAACAGGATTCCAAGGCATTTCTTGGGTATCTACTATCTGGTTGCTAAATGACCTGCTTTGCTCTACTGGGTTTCTGTCTCAGGCTTTTAAATATAAAATTTTGGGTGCACTTAGAAGGAAGGAAACGGGATGCCAAGACAATTATTGGGTATCTATTTTCTAGTTGCTGAAGGATCCTTATTTGTCCTACAGGACTACTGTCTCAGGGTTTTACATATAACACCTTGGGTGCCCTTGAAAGGAAGGAAACAGGATGCCAAGACAATTTTGTAACTCAAGACCCCCTGCCTTTGTCAAATCAACCATGTTCTTTGAGTGTGAGCTTGCAGTCGAGGATTACCGTTCAGTTCGGGTTCGAATCCCTTTACGTTTAAGTTGGAGAGCAATGACTGAATCATAGACTATTTTGCACTATTATCCAACAGGGGAAATTCAGTCTTCATGGAGTTTAACATTAGGTAGTTTATTGGTATCTAGGTCTGAAGGAAATTAAGGCAGGCTTTGACCATCTGTATGTTGTTGGTCAATGAGATTTTGAGGTACACTTGTGTGATGTAAGCTTACGGTGGATAATGATGTTACTACCTGCAAGCATGGCTCCTAAGGGTTCTCCATAAAGGCTGAAATGGAGAATAACAGAATGAAGCCCGGGGGGTATCTTCAGGTGACTGGGAGAGCCTGGGATCTAGTATTTTCTATCTGACCACGTTGCTCTTGGACAATGAGCAAGGATGTGAACCATTGAAGGATTAAGCACTGAAGCCCTGGAGAGCTCTCTGGGTGGAGATCAATGTTGTATAGTTGATGCTATTGATAGCTGCAGAGAGATTAAGCAGGACCAGGAGGAAAAGGTTGTTTTGGCACTGAGGAAGAGGGCATCTGCAACTACTTGAAGCTGCAGCGTGGTCTGAACCCTGATTGATAGCCTTGAAGCAGTTAATCTGGTTTATGTATTCATGTAGATTGGTGGTGATTTCCTTCTCAATGATTTTCCTAAGAAACCTCAGGTGGGTTAGGGGACAGAAGTTTGCAAGGTGTACTTGATCTACTGTAGGATTTTTCAGCAGGGTTAGGGTCTGTCTGTTCTTGTGGCTATCCAAGAAGGTACTCTGAGATAGTGAGGCATTCAAAGTGTGGAGAAGGATTGTGAGGGCTTCACTTACTACAATGTTATGATGGATTACGGAAGCACAGTAACTTTGTAGGAGGTGGTTTTAAGTTATTTCAGAATGTTGGAGAGATCTGTGTGGGAAATAGTGCTGAAGGATGACCAGTTATTTGTAAGTGGACTGCAAATAGGTGAAAGTGTGTGTGACGATGAAGTGTTAGTGATATTAAATCTGATTTTGTCAATTTTCTCCATGAAGAAGAGTTTGATAACATGCACCTATATGATGATGGCATTGCAATTTCTGGCATGGGGTGGGCACATTGTTTTACTGTCTTAAAGAGAGCTTCACTGCTGTTGATTGCTCTTTTGGTGGTTTTGCAGTAGACATAGCAGTATGGCAATGATGAAATGATGGTTGGAGTGGAGTTCTTTCAGAAGGGTAAACTTTCAGAAGGGTAAAGAACACCAGGTATAGCATCCATGAATTTGTTGAGCTATTTGGTGTTCCCCGGGTGCTAATGGATTAAGCTTGGTGGTGCAAGTTTTCAGGGGAAACATTGTCGTACTTTGATATTCGGAACCGCGTAGGGGACAGGGCCCTACCTCTGTCTATCTTGGTATTAGCGAACCGCAAATGGTAAATGCGGCACGTACGAGTGCTTCATGTGCCGTTCTAGCTATGAATGCACTGTGTACACGTTATTCTGCTCAACTACGCGGGTTCCATTTTGGAAGCAGTGGCCATCTTGTCATTGCCCTCACATAGGCTATGATGGAGTTAATACGGGCCTCACAGTACATGGGCTTTCCCTCTGACTTCTCTGTGACCTGGGCAGCTGGCTCTGCTGCCCCGGGTCAAACCGGTCTCACGAGCTCCCCTTCCTCCGTCCACCTGTGATTAGCATCAGGGTTTGACCCGTCATAAAACCCTTTCATTCTACACAATCCCCCGGCTAATCTCTTTCACACCTGCTTGTTCTTGCTTTATGACTTGTTTCCCAAAACAGGAGATGCTCATGTTTATTGGGGGGTCTATTTACTTCAAACATGGGATCTGAACCTTCCTGTGTAAATCATTGTGGGCTGGCCGAACTGGAATGTGGGATGGTCATCATGACTCTGCTTTTTCGTTTGTAATGTATGCCTTTATATGACCATATCGTAAACCAAGGAATGTGTGCCTGGAGCATGATATTTTGTACTTAAGGAGAAGTCCGTTCCTATGATTTTCAGCAGTCTCCTGAGAACATACACGCTGTTGTACTTCTAGGATACCTGTCATTGGTCTGCAGCCAATAAACGATTCTTTGACTTCACCCAGAAGACTCTGTGTTTCTGTAGGTCCGGAACAGGGTGAAACCCAGAAGTCATAGGGTGTGTGCCCCTGCACCGCTGGGACTAAAATACCCAGTACTTCAGTTTGGCGCCCAACTCGGGACGATTTCAGCGGTACCAGTCCAAGCCAGAGGTTCGTGAGGAGCTTCGTGTGGAAATTCCGGAGGAAGGCCGCCACTTCATCGACCCCTGCATGTCGACGTGGTCCGAAAGTCTTTTCTGCGAGGTTCTCCGCGTCCCGACGGCTACGAAGGACTGCTGCCCTGATTAATCGACCTGTTTTGGACCCTTGACGAGTTTGAGAGAGCGAAACAATCGAGAGAGTCTTCTGGTGACGTCATCGATCAGCAATATTCAGTTAAGTATAAGTGGAGCGTCTCCCATTTGTTTTGGTATCCCTCGGGATCGTTTGGTTTGATTTGGTAATTGGTGATTTGGTGTTTGCAAACCCCAAAGCCAGAGGACTCGTGTATTCACGAGAATATCGTAATCGATAATCCTCTGACGTTTGGATCTAGACTAGTGAGCGAAGATGCCTGGTTCTGGACTATTTGGTAGATTATTCTGTTTGGGTTGTGGAAAAGATTTCCAGCTAGAGGAATCATGTCCGGTTCCTCCGGTTGGAACTCCAACTTATGAGCTCTATGTGAAACATGGCGTAGGCCCCATTGCATATAACGAAGTGTGGATCCACTACACCAGGAAAGACGGTGTTTTAAAATGGCCCCAAAATGGTAGTTTTGATACCGATATTTTAGATAATCTGGAAATTAAATTGTTTAAGAAGAAAGCCCGGCCGGCGATGTTTGACTCTTTCCGCTTATGGCGAAAGGAAGCCAAACAGAAGGAAATTAAGCTAGCGAAAAAGAATAAGAGAGAGAGAGGTATGTCAGTAATGCAAGCAGCTGTACAATTTAAAGACAATGAAGAGGAGCAAATGAATGAGCAATTGCACAGGCAGCGTAAGTTAGGGATTGACAAATGTTACCCAGCTTTGCCACATTCTAAGCAGGATGAGTCAGAAGAAAAGGAGAAAGATCCCTTGATGTCACATTTGTTGAGTTCGCCACCCCCGTATGCTCAAACTGCCACGGCGCCTCCCCAGCTTGTAAATATGCCACCTCCAGTGCATATACTGCAAGCCTTGCCGCAACCGCCAGTTGCTTTGCAACCAGTTCCTATTCCTGTAGCGCAGTCCTCTCAAGCGCCTCCAGTAGTGCTTCCAACTACCCCCGCACTTCCTGCGACTTTGCTTAATCCAGTAACTGCCTCCCCTAACACTCTTCCTTCCACCACTCCAGTACCTGTCTCTACATCCTCTTTTCTTCCCTCTGTTTTTCCCCCTGTTCTCGCCTCAGCTTCTCCTTCAGCGCGACAGCGCTTAGCTAATGTGGTTACTACATTAATGTCGCCTCTCTTTGGGTCATCTGGTGCAACTCCTGGTGTACAGCGTAAGCAGTTGCGCAGCCAATTGCCTAACCCCGATGAGAAAAAGGTAATAGATCACATGGCGCGTAGATGGATCGTTTTTCCTTCACTGTATGATGTGGAATCGGTTGTTAACACTTTCCATCAATGGGATGCCCCGAAACAGAGATATGTATTTGAGAAAATGTGCGAAATTCTCTGTAAAGAATTGGAGGATAGTGGTAGAAATCCGAACCCGCAGGAATTGTGTAGAGTGAGGTTCGATTTTGGAACTGGTATAATTGTGGACCGCGAAGTAGATAAAGCAGTTGCGGTTGTATTGTCCTTAAGGAATGACGATTGCCAACAGTCATTGTTTGAACAAGAGGTCCTTGTGGGGAAAAAGGCAAAAGTGCGACAATACCCTATGAGAGAAGTTCCCCCGGTATGGAAGGAAGCAGTTGCAGCTGTCGGCAATAACCCCGCTGTGCCAGCGCATTTCCAGCGTGTTTGGGTGCATGTTCCATGGAAGCGCTCTGAGGTGTAAGCACTTAAGCAGACATTGCCTGATCCCCGTAAAAACCCAGCAGGTTATTATAAAGAGTTGTCACAGACGGCAGGGTCATGCATTATGAATCTGGCCGACATAGACATGTTGTTTGGTAATGTTGTTCCACAGCCTCTATGGGGATCAATTCGTAATGTAGATCACAATGCAGAACTAGGGGATACATGGGCTAACATTGTCGCTGCTGATGCTAGACAAACGGGTGGTGCGAAACCAGAACCTTTAGTAGCTGAATTGCCTGGTAGAATCATCACGTATATGAAGACAATAATGCCTGCGATGCGCGTAAATTGGGACAAGTTATCTGCATGTAAGCAGAAGAAAGATGAGACAGTGTCAGACTTCTTTACTAGGTTTGAGGAAACGTTTATTGACCACAGTGGGCAAGATATGAGTACTGAGGGTGGCCAACGGTTATTTGTGGATAAGTTTGTGCAGAATTTACTCCCTGACCTGTGTAAAAAGTTGAAAGATTCAGAGAGTTCTTGGGCCGTTTCCTCTTCAGCGCAAATACTGGCTACTGCACAGTATTATGAAAACAGAGATAAAGACGAGAAAGATAGAACGGAGAAGAAAACGAAGGAATTAAAGACAAAGGTCCTTTTACAGCAGGCCTATCCACCACGTGGAGGTGGTAATAATTATAGACAACCCCAAGGTGTCTATCACCAACCCCAACAATTTCAGACTAATCAGCCAATGAATGGGTATTATCAACCACGTGTCCCTGTAGGTCCCAACCAATGTTCATACTGCAAAGAGGAAGGTCATTTTAAATATAGTTGCCCTAAATTAATGCAACGGAACGGTAATACGTATGGCGCCAGAGGTAGAGGTGGTCAGCAAGCTCCTAGAGGCAGAGGGCGTGGAAGTGTTCCCCAAAACGCGCTTCCTCTTCCGCCCCAAAGCGCAATTAATAGTTTTGATCAGCAAGCTAACGCGACTGGTAATACGGCACAGTATTACAATAATGATTATTATGCAGAGGATGGTGATGCAGAAAATAATGATTACTAGGACAGCCATAGACAGAGAGAGGGAGTTGTTTCAGTGCCAGTGGATCAGAGTGGACCGTATGTTGAGGTGACTACAGCAAATGTAACGGAGCCTTTTCTGCTAGACACTGGTGCTGCAAAGAGTTCAATCATGCATTCAAAACTCCCTGGCGCACCTTTGTCTGGCGATATAAATGTTTCAGTAGGTTTTTCTGGCGCCCCAGTTAGGAACCCGATTTCCAGTCCCATGTCACTTTCTGTTGGACCTTGCGAGCTGAAAGCACCCCTGATCCTGACAACAGGTTGTGGTGAGAATTTGCTGGGATTAGATTTGTTGAAAAGATTGCACGCTACACTGTATTGTTCTCCTTCAGGAGTACAACTTACATTAGGCAAGAAAGTGGTTTCCCCAATGTATTTGTCTAAAAACACGATGCCACCTGAATTGTCATCCCTTCCGGATGCCCTTTGGGCTACTGGTCCCAATGATGTGGGCCTCTTGGAAATACCACCATATATGGTGACTCTAAAGGCTAATGTCAGACTGCCACGTATTCCCCAGTATAAGATCTCTAATGAAGGCCAGAAAGCATTGTTAGACATTGTCAGCGACTTGATTAATAAGGATGTGATTGAAGAGACAAGAGGCAACGTTTGCAATAGTCCGATTTTACCTGTCTTAAAACGAACGGACCCTTTACAGCCACCTGTTTACAGATTTGTGATTGATCTTAGAGAGGTTAATAAGATTGTTGTGCCTCAGTTTCCGGTTGTCCCCGATATAACTGCCTTGTTAACGATGATTCCAGCCTCTGCTGCATGGTTTTCAGTGATCGATTTAAAGAAAGCTTTCTTTAGTATCCCAATTGCAGAAGAGAGCAGAGACATTTTTGGTATTAGTCTGGGAGGCCGAAGCTTCCGCTTCAAACGCGCTCCCCAAGGCTACTGCGAGAGTCCATCCATATACAGTCAAGCTTTGAAAGCGCAGCTTGATGCACTTGTTTTACCTAGTGGCGCTATCCTGATCCAGTACGTGGACGATTTACTGATCGCCGCGGATACTGAGAAGATCTGTAAAGAAGCCACATTGTCACTGTTGCGCCATTTATCCGCTTACCATCACAAAGTGTCTCTCTCTAAGCTGCAATATTGTCGACAAGAAGTGACCTACTTAGGTCATCTCTTATCGAAGGAGGGAAGGAAACTGACCCCAGAAAGAATTCAAGCCATTGCACAGTTGAGTGTGCCAAAGACACAGAGAGAAGTGCGTGCTTTCTTGGGCATTACCTCATACTGTAGGCATTGGATCCCAAGTTTTTCTTTGTTGGCAAAACCTTTATTAGCATTAACATGCAAAGACACACCGAATCCTATCCCATGGTCTGAAGAGTGCCAGAAAAGTTTTGTGGAATTGCGTAATGCGTTATGTTCAGCTCCTGTGTTGGGCACTCCTGACTACAGCAAGCCTTTTACATTGTATGTTCACGAGAAAGATGGATGTGCGTTGTCAGTGTTAACACAGCCTTTTGGCGACAGACCGCGCCCATGCGCATATTTTTCATCCACCTTGGACCCTGTAGCGAGGGCATTGCCAAGCTGTCTGAGAGCGACAGCTGCTGCAGCGATGTCTATCCGACAATCTGCTGGTCTGGTAATGGACAACACATTGATTGTCATGGTTCCACACGCTGTAGACACATTATTAAATAGAACCAAGACACAACACTTGACTAGTGCGCGATTATCAGGGTATGAACTCACACTGTTAGCGAATCACATACACATAAAAAGATGCAATACGCTGAATCCAGCCACATTATTGCCGATTCCAGCAGACTCAGATGAGATTGAGCAACATGACTGTCTGTTCAGAACAGAAGAAGAGACGAAAGGGAGAGTAGATCTCAAAGATACTCCCCTGACTGAGTGTGATGGCACTTTATGGGTAGATGGGTCATGTTTCAAGCTCCCTAATGGTGACACGACTGCTGCATATGCTATCACGACTTTACATACGGTCGTGGAAACTGCACGAGTGCCACATAATTCGGCCCAAGCAGCGGAATTAATCGCCCTCACGAGAGCATGTGTGTTGTCTGAAGGAATGAGAGTGAACATATACACAGATAGCCAGTACGCCTTTGGCGTGGCTCATAATTTTGGGCGACTGTGGAAAGAGCGTGGGTTCCTGACGTCGCATGGAGCTAAAATTCAGAATGGCAAGTTGGTGAATGATCTCCTTGAGTCACTGACCCTACCTTTGCAAGTTGCGATCATGAAATGCAGTGCGCACAGGAAAGTCACAGATGATGTTGGACGTGGGAATGCGTTTGCTGATGAGACCGCGAAAGAAACCGCACAGAATGTGAAGACTAGAATGTATGTTGCAGGCCCCGCAAGATGGGTTAATGATGTGGGAATGTGCGAGAACACAATAGAGAGTGTGAAGTCGCTTCAGGCTGAAGCTACAGAAGAAGAGTTAAGCAAGTGGAGAGAGAGTATGGGTAAGTTGGATGAGAATGGTTGTTGGATTGACCTGACAGAACATAGGCGATGGTTGTTGCCTGATGCATATGTGCTTCCAGTGGTTACTATGGCGCATGGAATGGCACATATCAGTACGAAAGGTATCTGTAAGTTGTTGGCTCCAGTATGGCAGAATGTTGGGATTCCCAAGTGTGCAGAAAATGTGGTCAAGAATTGTATGGTATGCTTAAAATACAACCCTGGTAGGGGAACCCCAACTCCAGCCGGTCACTTTGCACCCCCATCATGTCCATTCGAAGTTTTGCAGCTGGACTTTATTCACATGGACAGATGCAACAACCTAAAATATGTATTGGTGGTTGTTTGTGCTTTTTCCAAATGGGTAGAGGCTTATCCTCTGAAAGATAACACTGCCCTATCCACAGCCAAAGCCCTTGTGAAGGAATTTTTCCCCAGGTTTGGAATGCCGAGAATGGTATGGTGTGATAATGGAAGTGAGTTGGTGGGTAAAGTGATGAAGAATGTATGTGAAGGTTTAGGCATAAGGCAGAAATTCCACGCTGCAAATCACCCCCAATCAGCTGGACTAGTTGAACGCTACAATGGAGCCTTAAAGCTCAAGTTGGCCAAAATCCAGGCGAGCACCGGTCTTAAATGGCCTGACGCTCTGCCTTTAGCACTCCTGTCCACCAGAATGACGATACACTCACGAGTGGGACTTAGTCCTTATGAAGTAGTCTTTGGCCGCCCGGCCAACGTATGGGGTGTGCCAAGGCCTACGAAGTTCAGCGAAATAGAGCATCCAGTACTGCTCGATTATCTGTATGATTTGACTGTTAAACTGCGTGTTTTGCACCAACAGGTACATGATACTCTTCCCCAAGCCTCTGAACCTCCTGGACACCCCATCAACCCTGGCTCGTGGGTCCTGGTCCGGAATTTCCAGCGCAAGGGCAACGACGAGCCTCGCTGGATCGGCCCTCATCTTGTTCTTCTTTCGACAAGATCAGCAGTGCGAGTGAAAGGGAAGAAACACTGGATTCATGGTACTCACTGCAAGGTAGTCCCCTTGCCTCTGCCATATGACCAGTGGGTCAAGGAGGGTATCGCCGACTCAGAGACAGACATTGTACCTCGCTTTGTACCATTCAGTGACGCCCGCTTAAGAGACACAGCTTCAGTCCAAGAGAGTGACAATATTCTGCAGGAAGCTGTGCCGCCATCAAGTCGACTGGACACCACTGAGCCTGAACTTTTGTTTCAAGACCAAACAGCACCTGGCCGTCTCCGCTACAATTTGAGACCTAGGCCCATGGACAAATAAAGATTTCCTCATTATTTCCCTTTTGACATTTTTTGCTCTCCCATCTGAAGGACTTTCTTGATTTTTGTTTTTCGAACCACCATCCGGGTTCTGCCGCAGGGTCGCGGTGCCAAGACTTTGGGGTACAGGCCGAAGACGCTAGGTCAACGGTTCTGGTTGGTCTAGGGCGTTTCCCTGGACTGACAGGCGTACTCCTTAGCAGAAGAAACTCATCCACCGCGAGCGGCCCGAGTAGAGGATGGAGTTTTGTAAGATGGAGAGACCGATTGAGGAAATGAACTTTCAAACAAGGATGTGTAGAATTGTAAAAAGTAAATGATTTGTCTTTTTGTGCTTTTTTGCACTGTGTAGTATCATGATGTTTATTGTAGGATGTGTGTTTTTCTCTGCTCAAAAACCCATTGCACCCACTCAACAGCCTATATCTCTTTCTACTGCCTCCTCTCACTCTTTTCACCCTTTACCTGAGCACGAACAGACCAGACGATCAGAGTTCGTAAATAACTCGTTTATCCAACTCTTGCACCAGCACCAACTGGTAATGAATACGACCAATTGCTGGGTCTGTGGGTTAATGCCCCATACCATTAACAAGGGTATTCCCTACCTGGTGCTACCGTACAGTTACAATGGATCGTCATGGGCATTCCAAACCATGTTTCTCTATGCTCTAGATACATACTCCCCTCGCCCACCGCGTTCTATCAGACCCATCACCAATAATAAGGCTTTGATGAAAGGAGTTGCCGATATGAGTAGAGATATTGATGCATACTCATCCATTCCCAAAGAAGAGCTGAGACCTTATGTAGGATGGAACGCGACGGGGTATAGTATTAGTCTGGGTGAAAGACAGCGAAAAATCTCATCTCCAATCTGGGTCGTACCCCACATGGGTCGGTTCTGCTTACAGGGTAATGGTCAGAATCCAAGGGCTCAACTGGGAAGAAGTGACTGTACTGAAACGTACACTTTCCCGTCACAGTTTTCCCCTGCGTTTTTGGCTGCTAAGGGCACATATCTCATCTGTCATGACCGAGCATATACGTGGTTGCCCCCTGATTTCTCGGGCACATGTTATATTGCGAACTTGCTACCGCCGACATTTACTGCCGCCTCTGACTATCACAAGACCAGAGTTGTGAGAGGTGTGATTAGTAAGGAGGACACTGCCGGTCAGGAAGCAGGAGACTTCTTCTTGGGTTTCCTGCCGTTTTGGGGACCTATGGTCAATAGTAGGAACCTGAGACAGCTGACTCGTGTGGTTGAATCCACCGTCAATGTAACGGCTGGTGCCCTTAGTAATTTGACAGCTGAGCTCCAAGCGGATCGCCTTATGACTCTGCAGAACCGCATGGTTCTAGACGTTATTCTTGCAGACCGCGGTGGGGTATGCAAGGTCATCCAATCCAGTTGCTGCATTTT
Organism: Triturus cristatus; assembly: GCF_964204655.1. Taxonomy (NCBI): domain Eukaryota; kingdom Metazoa; phylum Chordata; class Amphibia; order Caudata; family Salamandridae; genus Triturus; species Triturus cristatus. Next base: position 821,087,099 of record NC_140588.1, on the reverse strand, counting down.
CATACCAGATAATGCTCCAACAGTGTATCAAGCCATCTCCAAACTCCATAAAATATCTGAAGCCATACACGTGGATAAGGGAGATTGGTCACTGGTGGGATGGTTCTGGGAATTGATATCTGCCTGGGGTTGGAAAGTTCTGATGGTCATTGGAATGATCTTAGCCATTCTTTTCCTGTTCTGTCTATGCATACAGTGTGCTCCTGCGATATGTGGCCTCTGTGCTACCTTATGTGTAAGGAAACCTGTATCGAGGGACGAGCTAAGTAATAGGATGATGCTACAGCAACATCTCCATGACTTCGTGAACATTGACCTAGACTCGGATTAAGATGAGTATAGTGATTGCCTATGTAAGGGCAAAAGGAGGGTCTGTCGTACTTTGATATTCGGAACCGCGTAGGGGACAGGGCCCTACCTCTGTCTATCTTGGTATTAGCGAACCGCAAATGGTAAATGCGGCACGTACGAGTGCTTCATGTGCCGTTCTAGCTATGAATGCACTGTGTACACGTTATTCTGCTCAACTACGCGGGTTCCATTTTGGAAGCAGTGGCCATCTTGTCATTGCCCTCACATAGGCTATGATGGAGTTAATACGGGCCTCACAGTACATGGGCTTTCCCTCTGACTTCTCTGTGACCTGGGCAGCTGGCTCTGCTGCCCCGGGTCAAACCGGTCTCACGAGCTCCCCTTCCTCCGTCCACCTGTGATTAGCATCAGGGTTTGACCCGTCATAAAACCCTTTCATTCTACACAATCCCCCGGCTAATCTCTTTCACACCTGCTTGTTCTTGCTTTATGACTTGTTTCCCAAAACAGGAGATGCTCATGTTTATTGGGGGGTCTATTTACTTCAAACATGGGATCTGAACCTTCCTGTGTAAATCATTGTGGGCTGGCCGAACTGGAATGTGGGATGGTCATCATGACTCTGCTTTTTGGTTTGTAATGTATGCCTTTATATGACCATATCGTAAACCAAGGAATGTGTGCCTGGAGCATGATATTTTGTACTTAAGGAGAAGTCCGTTCCTATGATTTTCAGCAGTCTCCTGAGAACATACACGCTGTTGTACTTCTAGGATACCTGTCATTGGTCTGCAGCCAATAAACGATTCTTTGACTTCACCCAGAAGACTCTGTGTTTCTGTAGGTCCGGAACAGGGTGAAACCCAGAAGTCATAGGGTGTGTGCCCCTGCACCGCTGGGACTAAAATACCCAGTACTTCAACATACATTTCTATGTGATTCTTCAAAGTAGTGTTGCAGATGTTGACAATGGTATTGCCATCTGTTGAGGGCTCGGAATGTCTGAGTAGGTCCATTAGTTCTTCTTCAAGCTCTTATAGAAGGATGTCCTTGAAGAAGCAGGTGGTCACTTTCTACTTTTCCTTCCACCCTACATGTGGAGCATTGGTATATGTGATGGAGAAGTGAAAATGTGATGATCCGTCCAGGAGTATGGGAATGAAAAGAGTATGAGGCCCAGTGTGTTTTCCTTAAGTGTGTTGTAAATCAAAAGTGAGTAGAATTATAGCATGTTATACATTGCATGAATAGAGATGCATTGTTTAGATATCCGTGCCTTTAACTGCATCCCTCAAGTAGCTTGCAACAGTGCTTTGCGAGTTTTGTGGTGAAACTAAGAATGCTCTCCACCTACATCCAGGCTCTAAAAGTACATAAATATACATATATATATATATATATATAAATATACCAACAACTCATTTTCAACTAAGTCAAAGCTCCAAAATGTTACTGTTATCACTATTTATGAGAAGCTGGAAAAATACATATTGATAAGTTAAATCTTTTAATTTCTAATGTTTATCTTTTTTCACAGATCAAGGATTTTATATTGATTGTAAAAAACGCATTCTCAGGAGGACAGGTACAGTATACATTTTGTCTTGGTTGCAAGTTAAACGTGCAGTATATGATCTCTTTTACTTATATGTTTCTGAGAGGTTACATTATTCTACAATTCGATGATACAATAGTATCTTAATGTTAGCACAATTCCAGTCACTTGAAGTGCAGTATAATTAATCTGTCATAGAGTCTAGAGTCTAGATCATGGATTCTACAGGGAACAGAATTCCCCTGCCTCTTGTATCTCCTTCTTGAACTTGTCATATAGCTAAATGAATGATGTACACAGAAGTGGTTGGAACACACCCATTGCATCAACCGACAATTCAATCGTAGTCAGGCATACACGTGTGTGGTTCCTAACTCATTTTGAATCTTTCGATTTAGATTGCATTTTCTTCAATGACATTGTGTACTATCTTATTCTTAAAGAAAGATTGTAGAATCCTTTTCAGTAACTTTTGTATACTTGAAAGTAGTTACATCTATCATGTTGCAAACTGAGGAGCAGCATTTTTCATGGCCTCTCTCTAACTGCCCGTGTCTTAATAGGCATATACCCATCTATTCATAAATAACATTTCATACAAGTGAGCTGCACAAAGACAGAAAAATGAATACCAGAAATAAAGATATGGAACTCAAAGCAACTTGCCATTTGCTGCAATCACACTTAAGAGGTGGAGAGTTATATATACATCGGTATCCTTGTCAGCTATCTTCTAAGCAGCACTTTTGCAATACACTAATATACCTGTCTGACGGATGCCATCATTCACCCATCAGACCCATACATGGCACAGTCACATGGATCACAGATACACACCACCTGCAAAGACTCATACACCCCATGCATATTTTGACACAAATAATACACATTCATTCTCTTAACATACACCCCATAAAACACAAACACACACACTGCAAACACACATACACTACATACATACAATCACCCTGCAGACACACTCCATTCACAGACTATACCTTCCTGACAGACAGGGAGGTACACATGCAATCACCTGAGCACACAAATAGACACACTCTAAAAACCAGTCAATTTATATTCCATAAATCACACCATGTATAGGGTAGCACGAATTAAGATTTAGGGCACAACCAAGTTATAGACGAAAACCCTCACTCACCCGAGGGTGACATGCTTCATCATTGGGTTCCTCCAACACATGGGGACCGCAAGGTACCCCATGTGGGCCACAACTTAACCCATAAGGGGAAGGAGCTGGAGTGCAAAGCATGTGTTGAATCTACCAACTCAAAATGGTGAGGAGGGGCAGAGTGCTAATGAAAAGTGATTCAAAACTACCTACTTGGTGGAAACAACTTTTTTCTTCCTCCCAAAAGTGGTAGTAATTAAAAAGCAAGTGAAAACAGAGTTAAATGTATATAACCTTGTTCTAATTAGGTCAACATGTTTCAGCCATAATGACAGTTAAGTTCTAGGCTTTCTTCAGGACCTGTGGACCTAAGTCACTCTGCTAGTAAACGTGCAAAAATCTAAAATAAAAGTTTCATTCTTAAAGCCACAATATGTGACCAATCTTGTGAGTCATCATAGGTTTTGATGGTCAGAGGGCTCTGTAAAAATAAAACAATTGTATTATAATTGATCAAACTATAATAAGTAGCACAAAAGAATTGGTGGTGTGCCCAAAGAATTAAAAACAAAGCTCTTACCTAGACTTCATAGTGATAATCCCACTCAACCGTCCACAGAGCCACTCACCTCTGTCGGTTTCTGTCGTTGGGATATAGAATGAATAGGTATGAGCACAATTGGATTAATTGTGTGGTCCAGCATAAATCACAAACAGTCCATTTCTGCCATTTTTGCGAGGTATATCCTTGCTGGTTTTTCGAGGTTAGAACTCGGCATGTTAGACTAGGTTGCTATGACTACATGAGCAACCAATACCTTCGCTAATGACGTTGATCATGTGACTTGTTACTGCGTGATCACGTCAAACGTCATACGGGCTTCTTCCGGGTATTAATATACACGGGAAGAAGATGCCGATTCTCCCACCAGAGTCCGAAATGCTGACCCGGTCGGATTCATAGGTAAGCGGTGGGTCCTTAAATATCCTCTTGGTACAAACCGACGTTAGTATATGAGTTTACCGTTTTACCTTTTTACCTTTTGACGAGAGTAAAAGCTTTGGAAACAAGGTTCTGGTATAATGAGAATCTGTTTAGCGTTGGTTGTAGTAACTCGGCATTTCGACCACAAGAGTGCCACTTTCAGTTATAAATATAGTGTTACATTCCGGTGAGATATAGTTATTGGGCATGATAAGAATGGTGCAACATCGCACCTTTGCTGACGATAATTTACATAGAAGATAATCACGATATATAAAAAAAGTCAGTCTACGAGTCCAATAACATGATTAAAATGTTGGACATCAACTAAATTCACTACTTACAAATGAAATGATATGCTTTGAAAACATTGGGCTCAGAAGACAATAGAGAATAAACGCTAATCTATATTTTTTATAACAATATTTTTCACAACATTATTTAAATGATGGAGATGACAAATGTTGTCCTAGTGACATAAATAATCTAGACTATTTTTCTTAGTTGAATACACGAAGGGGGTGTTTGTGATTTATGTTGGACCACACAATTAATCCAATTTTGCCCATATCTATTCGTTCTATATCCCAACAACAGAAACCGACAGAGGTGAGTGACTCTGTGGATGGTTGAGTGGGATTATCACTATGAAGTCTAGGTAAGAGCTTTGTTTTTAATTCTTTGGGCACACCACCAATTCTTTTGTGCTACTTAATATTTAATCACTTTTTATAAGCACTCTGCCCCTCCTCACCATTTTTGAGTTGGTAGATTCAACACGTGCTTTGCACTCCAGCTCCTTCCCCTTAGGGGTTAAGTTGTAGCCCACATGGGGTACCTAACGGTCCCCATGAGTTAGAGGAAACCAATGATGAAGTATGTCACCCTTGGGTGAGTGAAGGTTTTCGTCCATAACTTGGTTGTGCCCTAAATCTTAATTTGTGCTACCCTATACATGGTGTGATTTATGATTATTTGGTAGAAGTATTTGGTAGCCTTATTCTACCTCTGACCCTCTTGTGTGTGATACACAATTTATATTCCATCACAGAAGAATGCAAACACAAACACCAACCAAATCACACACACACTCATCCTTAGGCAAGCATACCATCCCCGAAGACATATCCTTTTTATGAATGTGATAACACGTAGCTTACTTGAAACCTCCCTATGCTTTTCCTATTGACATCAACTACTTATAAACAAAAATTATTTTAGAAAATCCAAAGTGAAATAATTGAGTGCTGGAACTTTACCTTTTGGTACCTTATAATGAGCATCATAAATTTCCCTAATTTTCAAATCATGTTTTTATGGAATTATTGTCAATGGTGGCATGATTTGTTATATCGAATTTGTTGAAGCAATCATTTTAAAGTTTTCCTGAAGGTACTATATCAGGAGAAAAATGATGCAGCATGTTTCTTTTTTTGTTGTTCAAAAGATTTTATTCAAAAGATAGGCACATATAACCAATATTTGTCACGGTGAATATTATAGATGCTTGCTTTTAGCTCATAAACATGAAGTAGAAAAAGTACAGGAATAGCACATTGAAATGTTAAACCGTTGTGTAGTCAAAAGTGGAAAAAAATATCATTAATTAAATTTGAAATCAAATCAGGTACAAAAGAGATGTAGAGCAGAGAGAATTATCTATATACTGGAATGCTCTGCAATACTGTCCAGTACCAGCAAACATCATTTATTAAAGAGAAATATAGAAAACCAAACAAGAAAGGAGAAGACGAATAGAATAAAGAAGAGAGGGAAAGAAAATTAAGAGGAGGATTAGGAGATTGGGAGGAGGAAAGTCATGTGGTCTGTGATGTGGCCAACACCCTGTTAGATGAAGAGCTCATGAGAGGGTGTGTTGGGGAAACAAGGTATATAGTCAGGTCACAATAAAATTGTCAAGCATTTTCCAGATTTTTTGTGAAGTTACGGGAAAATCTGAAGACTTGGATAGTTTCAGGACTCGGACCCCTTGAGCTGCTAAAATGCAGTTTCGTAGTCAAATCAGTTTAGGAGATTACATCCTCCCTTATCATAAGGTAATCAATGTTTTTTTAAGTATAATTTGAGTTTTGATATTGTACCATTTTAAACAACTTCCCTTTACTGCCTGCAAGTGCTTGTACAATAGTGCATCTTTTTCAGTTGAGCTTTTGAGACCTCATGTATTTCCAATTGTCCCATTGAAGAATTTATTTATTGACTACTTTTCCCTTTCTCTAAGAGATTTTGACCAGTGCTAGATGTTTTCAGTGGCTCCAGACCTGTTTTTGTACACAGGGATTTAAATCATGTTCTTATCATGTTACATTGTTGTGCTGTGCATTCAAAGAAAGAGGTCAAATGTTAAAGGCTGTTTTCTCAGGGAGCCTGTCTTCTCCCCCGCCTCCACTTTCAAGCACCCGAGCTGCCCCTACTGCCCCGTTAAGTGTCATGAACATTGCCGGTCTGGACATGCAATCCCTCATCACATGATGAAGACTGCTGCTCACAAACAGAGTGCACTGAAAATTAGGGTAATGCAGAATTTGTTGCAGCGTCTGCAAACTGGACCATGACACAGTTAGTAGTCCTCTTAGTAGTCCCCCCAGATTTGGCTCAGCAATAACTGAAGGTGCTGGAATGGGTCTCCTTCTAGTCTTCCCGGTGAAATAAAACTAGACTTTCTTGACATGCTTGATAGTTCCAGATGGATTGAGGTCAGTGTAGTCTCTCTTTCAAGTTTATGCTTGGTGCCATGGAGGGTGTGATTAGAATCTGCGCTTGAAGTTGATAAATCACCTTCCATTACAATTGCTCAAAGCTGTGGCTCCTCTAATCCTTGCAGATGCTACTCAAAGACTGGTCATATTGCATATTTAATATTAAGTTAAGCTCCTCCCTTTCTGGGAAAAGATACTGCCTGCTTATGGGTGAGCCTTTGTACAGTTGCCTAGAAGGATGCTGGGGGTCAGTGCAGCCCTCAGCTGAGCTCCTATGTCAACAGTGAGTGTGCGGATCACTCCCCCTGCCAAGTGCTTGTTTGATGACTCTGTGCAGATCTCAGTGAGTGTCCTCTCGCCTCTTCAGAAGATCCCACTCAGGGCTTTTTTTCACTGATGAGACAGGGGTGCATTTCTGATCCTCTGCTCAATATAGGATGAACAGCAGTAGAAAACTGGACCCGAGTAACTCACCTGGGGGATATTTACAAGGGGGTAGTGTGGTCTCTCCTCTCAGAGACCCCACACAGGCACTTGGTGAAGAGGGATTTCCTGCCCCCCCCCTTCTTCATGGACCTTTTTTGGGGGGGGGTTGACACAAACCTATTTTTAAGTGTTAGCACAGCCATTCATTTTTGTTATACACTTATTGATCATCAGCTTAGGAAACTTACCTTTTCAGCCTCATATTTTTCCAATTTTTCATACAGCTAACCTGTAGGTCTTTTCGCATTGACAATTTAGGCATTTTTAAGAGTCTGGTGTCGTGCGTGGTGGCTTTGGGTAATACTCCCAATGCATGAGTGGCAGTGGTTTATTATCAAGCAGTTAATTGCCACAAGTCTTCATGCCAGTTATTTTCCAGCCAGACTGTTCTCAATAGTCAGAATAGTGGTTTCAGTTTCCTTCCATCTTAGTATTTCAGACTTCCAGTGTGTGTGGTCCCTGAACCCGAGGGACTTCAGTTCATTGCTATTGTTTAGCTAATAGTTTGCCCAGATTTTTCAGAGTTAATTTAGCAGTCTGTTGTTAATGCCGCTCCTAATGGTGTTTCATTACTTGGGAGTGTTGCACCTATATGAACTTTGTCTTTGAGTCAGGATGTGGCAGTAGGCTGAATTTCTCACCCTTAACCACACAGAACGTGTGCGTAAGTGTATTTCCAAGTCTGCTTCTGCTGCTGCCTAGCCTCCATTTCCGTTCAGCCAGGCTCATTATATATTCACAACAAGTCAAAATGCAACACATATTGCTGAGCCTCTCTTCCTCATACTAGTCGGAGTAGTTTTTCTATTTTCTCGTATTTTATTTATTCAGACTTCCAACATGTGGAGCCTGAACCCTAGGGGATTTCCAATTTATTACAGTTGATTAGCTAATAGCATGGATGGGTGAATGAATTCACATGTAAACCTAATTTCAGTTTGTCTAGTTATTAAACCCACAAAAAAAGATTCTGGTTTTAATAAATCAGTCTTCCTTGTCAATTTAGTCAATAGATGAACAGGGCACTCTCATACCAAAAGGTACCACTTCATGATGTGAGTTTCATTGACGGCCTCAGTAATGGAGCTGCTATGTCCACTGGAGAGAATCTGTGAAGCTTGAAATTGGGCAAACCTCCAATTATGAGTAAAATAAAATATGCATCAAGTCTTGGAGATGAGCAATTTATTTGAAGACTATCATTAGAGGAAATTACGTCTTGAATGGAACAACAATAAAGTGGTATGCCTGAGTCCTTGTTTTGTAACACAGATTCTTACTGTGTGGTGGTGGAAGTGGTCATCATGAGGTTAAGGTTTATTTAACCTTCCTCAATAGTGGAAGTAATTTGCTACAAGGCCAGTGTTAGAACTGGGCATCTCTAATTGGCAGAGGTAGTTACCTTTGTCCAAGTAAGGACCCTTGCTTTTAGTCAGGGTAAGTGGAGTACACACTCTAGATAACCCTTCAAACACCCTTGGTAGCTTTGCACAAGCATACAGGCTTAACTCAAAGCAAATGTAAAAAGTATTTGTATTCAAGACACACAGTAACACAGTGAAAACATCACTGTGGGACACCACACCAGTTTGGAAAAATAAAGTATCTTTATCTAAACTCAACATGACCAAAATCCAACTTACATGTAGTAAAATAGCACTCAAAAACAGTAATTTCCAAAATACAGCTTGCAGAAAACATATCCCCACCTGGGGCAATTACGACATTGTGACAGCAATAAATCCAGAGTACAGCACAGACCGTGAGGTGTGCGGTGTCGGGCATGGAGTCACACACACCCCCAAACAGTACCTTGGAAAAAGAAGTCTACAATGATACACAGAGTTGTGGAGGCGAGGCATTGGTGCCGAAGTCAAGGCTGGCTCCCTGGCTGCCATGCGGTTGGTGAGAGTTGTGTCCATGAGGAGGTGACATGTCTAATCCAGGACAGGGAAAGTTGGTTGCCTCATCGGTGAGGCGTTGGTTCCGGTGAGGCAATGCGAAGTTGGCGTCTTCTTGAAGTCACCCTCAACGGCTATCGGCCCGCGATAACAGCAGCGCTGGCATCCGGAATGCCGATAACTGCTGGCACCAGCAGGCATTGAAGGCCATCGGAGGTGCAGTGCAGGCTGGGTGGTGCGTTGTGCCCTTCATGAGCGGTGCCCCTGACCTCAGTGCAGGTCACGGAGTCACGACAGCATTGCTGACAATATCGGAGATCATTTTTCTTGTTTCTCTTTGGTTTCGTCTGGCACTCAACAACAGGAACAACCTCCAGAGGCCCAAAACTGGAACAGGCACCTCCTGTCAGGTCAATCAATGAATAAATCAATCAATCAAGCATTTGTAAAGCACACTGCATACCCGTGAGCGTCTCAAGACGCTGGAGGGGTGGGGGATGCTGCTACTGTTCGAAGAGCCAGGTCTTGAGAAGTCTTCTGAAGGTCAGTAGGTCTTGGGTCTGCCGTAGGTGGATGGGGAGGGTGTTCCAGGTCTTGGTGGCGAGGTAGGAGAACAATCTGCCACCGGAGGTCGCTCTTTAGATGCGGGGGACTGTGGCAAGGGCGAGGTCGGCGGAACGGAGCCGGCGGGTGGGGGTGTAGAAGCTGAGTCGTCTGTTGGGGTACACTGGTCCGGTGTTGTGGAGTGCCTTGTGTGCGTGGGTGAGGAGCTTGAAGGTTATCCTCTTGTTGACGGGGAGCCAGTGCAGGTCTCTCAGGTGGGGTGTGATGTGGCTGCGGCACGGAAAGTCAAGGATCAGGTGAGCAGGGGCGTTCTGGATGCTTTGAAGCCGTTTCAGGAGTTTGGCCGAGGCTCCTGCGTAGAGGTCGTTTCCGTAGTCCAGCCTGCTGCTGACGAGGGCCTGGGTGACTGTTTTTCTAATTTCAGTGGGGATCCATTTGTAGATTCTGCGGAGCATGCAGAGGGTGTTGAAGCAGGAGGAAGAGACGGCGTTGACCTGCTTAGTCATGGAGAGGGTGGAGTTGAGGGTGACACCTAGGTTGCATGCGTGGTCGGTCAGTGTTGGGGCTGTTCCCAGTGCGGTCGGCCACCAGTAGTTGTCCCAGGCCGAAGGGGTGGATCTGAGGATGAGGACCTCCGTCTTGTCTGAGTTCAGCTTTAGACGGCTGCTCCACATCCATTCGGTGACGGCCTTCATTCCTTTGTGGAGGTTGGTTTTGGCGGTGCGGGGGTCCTTGGTGAGGGTGAGGATCAGCTGGGTGTAATCGGTGTAAGAGATGATGTTGAGGTCGTGCAGTTGGGTGACGTGGGCGAGCAGTGCCATGTAGATGTTAAACAGCGTTGGGCTGAGCCCTGGGGTACGCCACAGATCATCTCGGTGGCTTTGGAGCGGAAGGGGGGGAGGCGGACGCTCTGTGTTCTGCCAGAGAGGAAGGAGGTGGTCCAGTCCAGGGCCTTCTCTTGGATCCTGGCATCGTGGAGGCGTGTGCGTAGTGTGCGGTGGCAGACCATGTCGAAGGCGGCTGACAGGTCCAGGAGGATGAGGGCCACGATTTCTCTGTTGTCTAGAAGGGTCCTGATGTCATCGGTGGCGGCAATGAGGGCAGTTTCGGAGCTGTGGTTGCTGTGGAACACAGACTGGGACGGGTCCAGGATGCTGTTCTCCTCGAGGAAGCTGGTCAGTTGTTTGTTGACGGTCTTCTCGATGACCTTCTCCGGGAACGGGAGCAGGGAGATGGGCCGGAAGTTCTTGAGGTCCTTGGGGTCAGCCTTGGGTTTCTTAAGTAAGGCGTTGATCTCGACATGCTTCCAGCTCTCCGGGAAGGTTACTGTCTCAAAGGAGATGTTGATGGCTTTACGGAGATGGGGTGCGATGATGGTGCTGGCTTTGTTGAAGATGTGGTGTGGGCATGGGTCTGACGGGGACCCGGAGTGGATGGTGTTCATGATCTTGATGGTGTCGTCGTCGTTAATGTTGGTCCAGGAGAGTAAGCGGGTGGTGCGGATGTTGGTCATGGGGACGGAGGTCTCCGTGGTTGTTGGGGCGGTCGTGGCGTGGAAGCTGTCGTGGATGTCTACGATCTTGCGATGGAAGAAGGTGGCCAGCGAGTCGCACAGGTCTTGCGAAGGTGGGATGTCGTTGGTGTTGGAGCTGGGGTTGGAGAGTTCCTTCACGAAGTTGAAGAGCTCTTTGGTGTTGTGCGCGTTGTTGTCTAGGAGTTCTTTTAAGGAGACCCTTTTGGCGGATCTGATGAGGTGATGGTGACTGCGGGTGGCGTTCTTGTGGGCTGCATAGCTCTCTGGTGTTCGTTCACGGAGCCAGTTCTTCTCTAGCTTTCGGCAGGTTTGCTTGGAGGCCAGGGGGTCTTCAGTGAACCAGCTGGCTTGTCAGAACTCTCAGCAGTAGAGTTCAGAGGAGCGGGTGCCGAAGTCTTTGTGTCCCTGAGATTTTGAACAGAAGGCCAGCACACACAAGCCCGTGGAGATTCTTCTTCAAGCAGGTTTCTCAGCAAAGTTCCAGTCTCTGTCCATTCCTTGACTGAAGCAGCAACTGCAGGTCAACCACACACAGCAAAGAGCAGTACTCCTCCTCACAGCTTTCCAGCTCTTCTCCTTTGCAAATGTCCTCTTGAGTCCAGAAGTGATCGAAAGTTCTGGAGTTTAAGGTCCACTACTTATACCCCATTTTGGCCAGGGGAACATACTATAGCACAGACTCGTGTAGTTTAAGTCTTCACAAGGACACCAAAACTAGTTTGCAATTGCCCACCTCAGAGTATGGTTTGCCACCAATAAACCACAAATATTAACCATCAAACAGAAAGCTCTAAGAGGCTATACAAACAAGCAATCAGAGTAAATACAGCACACATGCCAAACACAAGCACTTTGAAAGAGAGTAAGTCTTTCAGTTTTTGATCCTTTATTTCTAATGTTTAAGTGAAAATCAAATACAGCCAACGCGTTTCAACCGTGGCGGGCTTCTTCAGGTCATCCAGAAAGTAGAAAGTACTCCTCTGGGGATACAAGTTTGAATTTTGTGCAAATTGCAGGGACAGACAGACAACTCACTGTGTGTACCAGGAGAAGTCCTTAATGTGAACCAATCCTGGCAAAAGCAAACTTTATTGATGGTGGAGAAAACACCATCTCCTGAGGCGAAAAGCCGGGAGAACGCTAGAACTGTTTTTAATTGCTATTGTTAGGAAACTGTTGCTTTTACCTGTCTACTCGCTCCTCCTGAGCTTCTCCTCGCTCTTGGCAGCCCCACACAGCTGATCCTATCGCTGTTGCGGAGCCTCACATTGCCGAAGCCATTCCCCGGAGGCCATTGGCCACGCCCACCACTTCAGGCCACACCCCCCCGCCGCAGGCTCTTAAAGCGCTGACTGTTAGCGCGCCAGCCAGGGGTTACACCATCTCCTGAGGCGAAAAGCCAGGAGAACGCTAGAACTGTTTTTAATTGCTATTGTTAGGAAATTGTTGTTTTTAGCTGTCTACTCGCTCCTCCTGAGTTTCTCCTCGCTCTTGGCAGCCCCACACAGCTGATCCTATCGCTGTTGCGGAGCCTCACATTGCCGCCGCCATTCCCCGGAGGCCATTGGCCACGCCCACCACTTCAGGGCACGCCCCTTCCATTTCCCTCACTACTTATAATGTGCTTCCCCCGACCGACCGTGCAGCGGGCAGGCACAGCGGGCGCGCCAAAGGCGCGCCGAAGGCGCACCAAAGGCAAGCCCGTCTGCGCCCGTCCGCGACCGACCGGGACAAGGGGCAGGCCACTATGCTCAATTCATAACATATACTCCTGAACAACTGTGCGCTCTCAATAAAAAGTGGCCATTGAATGTCGCAACACTGTCCTATGTTCAACTTCTTGGCATTGCCTTGTCTAGGTCCACTCCACCCGCCCCTCCTCTTTCCTCTTCTACTGCGGCCCTCCTTCTGAATACGAGGTCAGCCGTCAAACACCAGACTGAAATATTTGACTTATTAGACTCCAACTCCCCTGACCTATTATTTTTAACTGAAACATGGTACAGGTCGGATTCCCTACCCAGCATTCTGGCAGCCCTCCCGCCTCACTATTCCATGCTCCGTGCAGACCGCTCGAAGAACAAAGCAGGCGGTGGGGTAGCCTTAATTGCCCGCAAAGACCTTCATTTTCAGACACTTGCTTCATCCATGATTCCAGCAGCCGATTGTCTTGTAGCTCGTTCTACCTCTTTTAAGATTCCAATTACTTGCGTATTAACATATCGGACACCCCAATCATCTCCAGGCTTTCTCTCTGCCTTCCAGGACCTATTGGCTACCTTAGTGGTCAATAACGCCTCCGTTCTTGTCCTGGGAGACTTTAACTTTTGGCCTACCGACCCTGCTGAGGATACCAAATCTAAAGACTTCACACAACTGTTCCTCAGCCTCAATTTTATCCAGCATGTTCAAGGCCCTACTCATACTCAGGGCCATATTCTTGATCAGATATGGACACTAAACATCCCAACGTCAGTCCCTTCTATTTCCCCCTGCTCATGGTCTGACCACTCCATGCTCGCCTTTTTCTTAGATTTGAGCTCTAAAACAACTCCTTCCTGCCCAAAAATCAGTTGGACAAGGAACTGGAATCGAGTCGATATTCCTTCCCTGTGCAACTCGTTAATCACTGCCTGCCCAGACTTATCGGGCCTGACCCCCCACTCCCAGACTACCACTCTAGATCGCTGGCTCATTAAAGGCTGCGATGCTGTGGCCCCCCTGAAGCGGATTACTATCAACCGCACCCACAATGCCAACAAGTGGTTCAGCCCTGGCCTCAAAGCCAAAAAATTGGAGTTACGGCAAGCCGAACGAGCCTGGAGAAGAGAATACTGCCCAACCGGGAAACAATACTACATCACCATCCTTAGCGAATACAAACAAGCCATTCTGGCAGCTAAAACAGAATACTTTTCGGAGCGTATTTTAGCTGCAGAAAGTCAGCCACTGGAGATCTTTGCCACCGTCCACGAGTTGGCATCCTCGGACAGAACTCTGCCCAAGATCCCTCCTTCTCAGGAGCTATGTGATTCGCTTAATGAATTTTTCATTGACAAAATAGCTTGTATTAAAGCAAATATTCCCACCCCCTCGCTCATTTTCTCCCACCCCCTCCCTTTAGGCAATGCTTTGTCCCTTACTTCCTTCCCCGCACTTACTAGAGAAGCCCTGCTTCCCTTGCTTAGCCGTGTTAAATCAGGCTCTCCAGCTGACGTCTGCCCGGCACGTATTCTCCGTCAGATCTTTGCCGAATGCCCATCCCCGGTCCTTACCCTCCTTAATGATTGCTTTATGCATGGTCTCGCCCCCGCCCCTTTTAAGACGGCAATAATTTTCCCCATACTAAAAAAAACGGGGGCAGATCCTTCTTCCACGATAAACTACCGTCCGATATCCCTTCTCCCCTACCTGAGCAAGATAGCTGAGTCCCATGTCACCCAGACACTTAGCACCTTTATTGAAGACAGTAATTATCTTGCACCCTGCCAGGCGGGTTTCCGCCCCCGCCATTCCACCGAGAAGGTGGTTATTTCGGTCATGGATCAACTCAGGGAGGGTCTTGATACCAGCACTCCTTAAGCCTTGGTCCTCCTGGATTTGTCCACCGCTTTTGACACGGTGGACCATTCTATTCTCTTGTCCCGTGTCGAGGCCGCGGGCATAGGGGTACAAGCACTAGCCTGGACAGGCTCCTTCCTGGCTGACCGCACTCAGGCCGTCCATTTGGCTGAATTTTCCGCTCCACCCCGCAGGGTCCAATGTGGTGTCCCTCAGGGCTCCTCTCTCTCCCCCTTAGTATTCAATCTTTATATTTTCCCCCTTATCTTCGCACTGCAACAAATGGAGGTCGCAGTCTACAATTATGCTGATGACCTCCAACTCATTTTTAATTTCTCCTCCCCCTCACTAGCTGTTACTGCCTTCCAGTCCGTCATGCTGTTTATCCGAGATTGGATGAATGCGAACCATCTCAAACTCAACCCGGACAAAACAGAGTTGATTCTGACGGGTGGCAGTGGCAACCCTTGGTCTTCTTCCTTTTGGCCCCTTTCCCTTGGCTCACCTCCCACACCCTCCCATTCAGTCAAGACCCTTGGCATCACACTTAACCATCATCTGACACCCCACTCTCACATTAGCTTGGTTGTTTCTTCCTGTTTCTTCACATTGCGTATCATTAGGAAAGTTTCCCGTTTTTTCTCTTTCTCTGCACTTAAACTGATTGTAATGGCCATGGTTTTGTCCAAGATCGATTATGGGAACATTATTTATAATGGTGCCCCCGGTTACGCACTTCAGCGTCTCCAGCTGGTGCAGAACCAGGCAGCTCGTCTGATACACGGCTTACCTAAATTTCACCATTCGTCACCCCTTCTCATCCCCCTTCATTGGCTCCCCATTAAGCAACGGGCCTTGTTCAAACTTTGCTGCTTTACCTTCCAAGCCCAGATGGGCACGGCCCCTGCCTTCATAAATTCCGTTATTATCAACTACTGTCCTTCCAGAGTTCTTTGTTCATCCACCAAATCCCAATTAGTCATTCCTCGTTTCAAGAAACAAAGATCAGGAGGTCAGAAATTTGCGGTGCTTGCGCCCACTTTCTGGAACACCCTCCCTCTCCATATCAGACTCTCCCCTTCCTATATGGAGTTCCGTAAGGCCCTCAAGACTTTCCTGTTTAAGCAGGCCTTCAGCTCATAGTCCTCTGTACTCTTCTTGCCCAGGAATCCCTCTAGCGCCATGAAACTGCATTGTGAACGTGCGCTTTACAAATTTTTAAAAAATTCAACAAAAAAACAAATTCAAATTGTGCAAGGGAGACAGGCCCTATTCAGGTGCAAGGAAAACTCCTCCTATTACTCTGAATGCATCCAAGGTCTATTCAGCTCAGCCTTGAGTCATCCAGGAAGGACCAGGTACAGCTCAACACCCCCCCCCCCACTTGTCTACAGTGAATAAACGTCCCCAGCACCTGTCACTCCAAAGAGTCTAAACATTTTTCCTCTAGTTGTCCCAATGGGAACTTATACTTGTAATGTGCTATACAGTATCTCCCATGCTATCCTATGGGACAGATAGCCTTTCAATAGGGAAACACGAAATTTGCAGTATTTCACTATCAGGACACGTCACAAAACAATTACATGTCCTACCTTTCACATGTACTGCTCCCTGCCCTTGTGGGCACCTTGGGCCTACCTGAGGGGTGTCTTATATGTTTGAAAAGGGAAGGTTAGGGCCTGAGCAAGTGGGTGCACTTACCAGGTCGTCATGGTAGTAAAAACAGCGTGCAGACACTGCATTGGCAGGTTTGAGATACATTTACAGGGCTACTTAGGTGGATGGCACAATCAGTCCGAAAGGCCCACTAGTAGCATTTGCTTTACAAGCCGTGGCAAACTCAGTGCACCTTGCTAGGGACTTACTAGTAAATCAAATTTGCCGATCATGGATAATCAATTGCAATAAAAATTTATACAGGGAGCATTTGCACTTTGACACAGATCAGCAGTCATCTAAGCCAGCAAAAATGAAATTCAGCACAGCATTGAAAAATACAAACGGTAGCTGCACAAAGTCAGTGGAAACCATGGCAAAGATTCCAGGTCGAACAACCTGCTTTCTGAGTTTCTCTTCCCTAACATATTTTTGACAAATCCCAACCCCAGAATCGGTCTTCGGGCTACATTAGAGGCCTCGTTCTGCATAAGTCAGTACTTTGCTCAGTGTTTATAACTTTTCAATATGCTTTTTGTGTTGCTGTGTCATAAATGAGTGACATGGCATTCTTTAATTATAGCAGGTGTGACTGATGGTGCATTGGAGGCAGTGAGTTGATAGGGTCTCAAACTGTAGCCCTTATTTATTTTTTAAATACCCTCTAAAAAATGGCATGGCCCTCTGACAACTCTGTTTGCATCAGTCTCCTGATACCAAGGAAGGTTTAGAGGAGTCTTTCTTCTTGTCTAATCAGACTGATTTTATTGCCATAGTTTGCTTTCACACCTGTGATTTTTTCACCCGCACATGCACTAATAGTTCTTCCAGAATTTTCTTTTTTTAATTGCATGTTTTTTCCAAGTATTCAGACTCTAGTAGGAAAACCATTTCAATAAATGACAGCAAACCTCGCTGGCATAACGGGCATAACGGGCAGGATCAGTCTCTTAATACATGATTAGACACTAGTTGCATCGCTGTCAACAGACGTAGTACTTGCTGACTCTTTTCCAAAGGAAAGTTTTTGATTTTGGCTTATCGCAAAATGTCATATCTAGTAGTACTGAATAGCTAAATGCAAAAATGAGCAGTGTATGTGCTATGCAGATATGTGCCTGGAGGTCTAGGAGATGTCACTGGTATGATGTTTGTGCTCCTGCAGATTCCACTGTCTCATTTCAAATTTGTAATGTTTGAACAGTAGCCAATGAAATACATATGGTTAGCATTGCAGTAGCCTTTCTTGTGCTAATTGTGATTCATATTTGCAAGAGATTGTTTGTTGTGTTTGAGAGTTAAAGGAATATTTGATAGAAGGGCCTCGATTGCACACTTCCCAAAATAGATCGATGCACACAACTTGCTCTGCCTTTGATCTAGCAAATCCGGTCAAACAGGATGCCCTCACCATTTTTAATCAAAAGTGTGGAGTGGTGTGGTAGCGCCAAATAAAATCCCTTTTTTTAAAGATCTTTTTATTGCAGCAAGGCAAGTTATAAACGGATAAGTTCACCACACCTCATACACCCGTAGATAATAAAGCTACTAATTATGCATGATAAAACATTATGCATGTTCTCAACCTTCTGCTCCCAGGGCCCACAATCAGAATGTTTGAACAGCAGATTTTATGGGTTAAGTGCAGCCACAGTCGACTGAGCAAGAAAGGCACAAGGGCCCGCCCTGCCACCCCGTAGTCATTTCATTTGCCCCAGATTTTCTCCCACTTTCTCGGTTATTGGTGTTTCTCTTCAGGGTGTATGACTGGATAATATCTGAAACAAAAGATTCCAGAAATCGTCAATTAATACCTCTCTCTTGCATCTTGAAATTCACACTACTTTTTACAGTGTTATAGGAGGAGTACCTGTATCGTTTTAGGAGGAAATCAAATTTCCATTATGAGGCTTGTGTTTGCCAGTTTCCTGGTAACCTGCAGGTCTGGTTAGATTGTTCTGCAATGTAAAGGTGGATACCAACTTTTAGAGTTGTCATTTTATGAATTTACAAATAAATATCGGCGAGAAAAAAAAAATCCCTTGACTTACATTGAATGATTCTCATCTGTGTTAACCTGTCCAGTGCAGTGGACCGTGACTGCTTAGAGGTTTTGTGTCATTATTAAAGGCCGTGAACCTTTTTTGTGGCGTTACAAGATAATCAAAAAACCAATAAATGATAGCCTGTTATAAATACTATTCAAGGTACGTGTGATTGCAAGCAGGAAAAGAATTCAAGCTGGCTTGAATATTTTTTTTTTTCGTTTTTTTTATAGCGCGAACTAGACCCGAGACATCAGGTATCAGAGCGCTTTACATGAGCACCAGCTGCATTACAGAAGGAGACATTCCTTTTTCTTAGGCACGAGGAGATTAAGGGGCATATTATCAAGACTGACGATAAAATTATTGCCGCTTTAGTGGCAGAAAATAGAACGGCGATAATGGGCTTGATAATATACTCTATGGAATTCCAATTGAAGCCCATGTTAGATGTCCTGCACATCTAACATGGGTTTCAATTGGCATTCCATAGAGCATATTATCAAGCCCATTATCGCCGTTTTAGCGGCAGTTTTCTACCACTAAAGCGGCGATAATTTTATCGCCTGTCTTGATAATATGCCCCTAAGTGATTTGCCCAGAATCACCGGATGTTAAGCATCGTTGCAGAGACATGAACCCGGTTCCCCAGCTTGAAGGTTGACCTCTCTAATTGTAAGGCTACATCCTCTTAACTTACTTCCATTGTTTTCATAAAGAAGACGTAAGCTGTTGGTTCTTTATTTCTTTCTGGCTCTCAGCACTGTGAGCATTGGCTCGGTTGCGACAAAGTATCGTGGTAACTGTAATCAAAACAGGCGCGCAGTTAGTGTCCCATTGTTTCATGATTCATTAACTAGTTGCCATAGACATTCGCAATAGCGTTAAATTCACTTACTTCCGGGGCCTCTAGCAAACGCGATGCATATGATTCTCCCGCACTTTCGTTAGCCTTGATTTCTGGTCCCTGAGCCTATCCACTTATATTTCAGGTATGGATTCAGGGAATCGTAGTTGTGGTTTTATGATTGTTTAATGTACAGATTTGTCATTCACGGAGATTTTGCTCATTTGTTCAGGTTTGGATTGAGGCTGTGAGGCACGTTACTTCTTGCAAAGGTGTTATTACTCCCTTAACATTAAAGGAGTTTGGCTTACCAGTACTTATCTTTATTCGAAGCCTGCTATGCATTATGGGAGTTGTGGTTTTGGGGATTTATTTCATTCTATATGGACAGTCTACGATTTATCACTTGAACAACATTGGTGTTTTAGGGTAAATGTCAGTGATCTCGAGCTTATAATTAGTTAATGATATCATGAATTCTTGGATATTGCGGCATGGTTTTGATATCCATATGTTGTGGAAGACAAAGATCTTAATGCCTGTGGTGTTGGTTCGCCTTAGGTCCTCCCTATTTCTGATATCTCATTCAGGCCGTGAACTGTGCTGTTAAATTTGAGAATTAGATACGCCTATTTCTTTAAGAATGCAGCTTCAGTATCACCTCCCCTTAGATGAGGTTTTATTACACAAAGTACTGTCCATTTGAGGTCCCGTTCACTATAGTTCATTTCCACAATATGACTGACCATGGGCGCAGTGATCATTTTCGTTTTGATCCTTGAGCGATGCTGAACCAGCCTTTGTCTTACTTCCTGGTTGGTTTTCCCTATGTATAATTTTTGACATGAGCATACCACTGCATAAATTACATTCCTTGTTTTGCAATTTGAAAAATCTTTAAGGGTCTATTTGACATTCTAATGTATGAATTCTGAACCTTCAATTGTGGTGTCACAAACCGAACAGTTACCCCACTTGTGGTGTCCAACAATGGGTTTAGGTTCCACTGTGATAACAAATCTTTTTTCTTGATGTTGGAGGTGATGTCAACCCGTAATATTTTCTGGAATATGCTGGAATTCTTTTTCATAGCGGACAATGGCGGTTCAAGTGGGTGCTCCATATTTTGTAATAAATGCCAGTTCTGGAGTATAATGCCGCGAATCACACACCAAGGGAAAGCTTACTTACCAAAAAAGAGAAACAACAACATTACAAATTGGTTTGCGTCTCTACCTTTTGGCCCCACACAAATAAATTTTGCAGCATCATACTCCAACGGTCACTCGATTCTGAGCAATGCCTGAAAGGATGCTACAGATGAGACTTTGTTCTCCCCTGCTCCAGAGCCTGTCAAACCTCGGGTAAGCATCTCCTCAGAGACCACAGTCTCCTTCTAGTTCCTTGTGTCCTGACGCAGGCCTCACAATTCTCACTTTATTTCAGCAACTCAACCACCCGATCGGGGACTGTGTTCCCATGATTTCACGGGAAGGACATCATTCCTTCACACATCCGCTACCTCGTGGGTCCTCAGCTTGGAGCAGCAGTAAGCCCGCCATTCCCTTGTCCACTGGGCTCGAACCAGGTCTCTGGCATAAAGCGTCTGTCACATCTCAAGTGTCACCTTCAGCCAACCTTACTCCATAATTTCATTCCACTACCCTTGTAAAGCATGACCACACCATCCCACCCATACACCTTACTTGCACATGAGTAAAGTTTCAGTTCAGTGTGATTCACAAGGGAATAGCCAGAATTGCAATGTGGTTTTCTAATATGTCAGGCACCACCTCCATTACCTCCACATCCCCCACAATATGGTCACATATTCTGAGAAAACGCAAGACCCACCATTCCCCCTCTAACCTCTCTTTCTTATTTTCTTTCCCCTTTCCTTCCAAAAACCACCCCCTCCTTTTTTCACTCTCCTTTCTCCGCCCCCTCCTCTCCCCTGCCTTATTAAGGCAACTCCTCAGGCATTCTGACTCTTCTGTCCTGATGATGATCCCATGACCGCAGTTGGGGATTGAAACATCGTTGACAACCTCATCTTGACTCCAACCTTTTACTTATTATTAATGTGGAGCATAAGATGTTTTTCTCATTGTGACTACTGTAAATTATGTATCACTAAAAAGTCACTCTGCAGTTATATGCCTGAGGACGGGCAATTTGTTGATTTCCGTAACCCCGTCACTTTCTGCTCACTGCATTACACTATAAGCTTTTTCGTGTTTATTGAATGTGTCAGTAAATTAAAAAAAATCAACATACACAACTCTAATTGTAGTTTTGTGATTGTGAGTGCATATTTTCCTTGATAGGTACCACTGTCTATAATAACATACTGCTACCCTTGGTCCCTTCTGACTTACAGGGTCCCCATGTCCTTGGTTCACTTTCTTTAGCATAATTGCCTGATTGCAAGGGATAATAGTATTCCTTCTACTATTTGTTAGTGGGCCCATCTTCCTTTCCAAATCTGCGCTTCCTCCCCCTCCTCCCCATCCTTTCCTTTCAGAGTTATGACGCACCATGCACCCTTGTATGCAAATGATTATATTAAAAAGATTCTTGAAGGACTTTCTGTCTTTTCAGAAACATCAGAGGCCTGTAGCTCAACAGATAGCTCTATATTCGACCAATTAGAGAAAACCACAAAGAAATTAATTAGGCTACAACTCATGGTGCGCATGTTGACTGAATTCCTAAAAACAGACACAATACCAGTTGGCTTACAAGTACGTAACATCCCCGGAGTCTTTACTGATAGCAAGAAATACCTTACTGGCTTTAGTTACATTGGGACAACTTGCTCAAGACACTGGATGGTCTTAGGCATTGACACTGCAACAGAAGAAATTAACAAACTTTCAGAAGAAATAGAGAATATAGAGAAACAAATAAAGGAGAACAGTTCTATTGCAGAAGCAAAGACCCTATTGGAAGAAGTAGAAAAAACGATTTCAGAATTTCACAGGATAGAGCAAAACAAAGAAACCACAAAGGTGAAAAGAAAAGTAAAAACAAATAAGACTGAGAGAACCTACCCATATTTGGTGGAGGATTTCTATGTGAATTTGGCATACTCAGCACCTCGTGCGCCACACCTCTGGGATCAATTTAACAAACAACAGAACATTGTAGGATTCTCAGACACATCTGCCGAGTCATCAGAGAATTCAGACTCAGGCGAAGGTCCAAGCACCTCTAGAAACAAGAATACTAACACCAATTTTTTTAGACAAAGACCAGGGACGCCAAACCAACCGCTGTACAAACCACCCCCCCAGATGGTACAGTGCACTGGGAGACAGGCAGACGAGGCAGAGATATTATCAGAGGTGAACAGGGGTATTCCACCTGTGCATAATACAGACATAATACAGACATTTTCCTTGCCAACAGCATAAATAACATGCCTGACCGGAAGACTATTCCGATCTTCAATCGCTCCAATTACCAACTCGCGGAAAATGAAATTGCACTGCTTAGCAAAGATCTGTCCTTCGTTCCAACTGTGAAACCCAACTTCCTGGAATTGCAAATCGAATTACTCTGATTTTTCAGAAAGGTGCGCCTGCAAGCCTTCTTTTTTGACAAACCGTATGCTCCATACACAGCATATACCTCCTTCTGCCCCATCCGCGTTCTCGCCTCCACAGAACAGTATACCCACATAGATACAGATCTTTGAGAAACTTGTCCTAAAAGACGTTTTAGGTTTAGAACAAAAACACATTTTTATCCCTTACAATCTACTTCTACAAGAGAAAAATACCCTGATGAATATAAAATTGAATGAAAACATGCCTATTAAACCTGTGGATAAGGGAGGGGGGATTGTACTCCAGGATGTAAACTCATATAAAGCAGAAATCCTGAGGCAACTGTCTAACACTGACCACTACATAAGACTAACATCAGATTCTACAAAAGAAATACAGTCTCTTATTCACGACATTACAGAAGAAGGCAAATCGGAAGGGTTCCTTAGCAAAAATGACTTCTATACTTGAATACCAAATCCCCTTGGACACCTGTGATCTATGCCCTCCTGAAAGTATACAAAAATGCTGAGACCCCACCAGGACGGCCCATTGTATCTGTTTGTGGTTCAATTTTAGAACCTCTCGGTCGCTATGTAGATCATTCATCAAAGACTATTCCCATAACAGACGTTGCTATATAAAGGATACCATGGCCATAATCAACTTGGTTGAGAGACTTTCATTTTACCCTATCCAATGTATACTTTGCACCCTGGACATAGAGTCATTATATACTAATATCCAGCAGGATGAGAGAATTGATGTTAAAATATTGTTAACTCAAGACCCCGCCTGCACCCAGTCTACATCTTCTTAAGATCTGTCTGTCCCACAATTTCTTTTCATTCGATGGCACCTTTTACCAACAAATCAAAGGGACTTCCATGGGCGTCATTTTTTAGCCCAACTTTGCTGTCTTATACATGGATTGGCTGAAACCAACAAGATGTTGTCCATATTCAACCCTTTTGAACCTGAGCATTCTGAAATGGAAGATATATATAGATGATATTTTTATGATTTGGAAGGGACCTGAGACTTTCCTGCTACTATTCCTCGAATAGATAATGCCCACTGCAATGGTCTCAAATTTACATTGACACACATTAAAAAACAGATGACTTTCCTTGACCTTCTAATTATATCCCAGGCGGACAGCCTATACACCACCCTCTTCTGTGAGCCTACTGAGAAAAACACCTTACTTGCTTACAACAGCCATCACCCTCGTGCACTGCGAGACTCCCTACCCATCTTTCAGTTCTTCCGTATTAGACAGAATTGTTTTTTTCAGAAAGGATTATTTTCAGGAAGCTCAAACTCTCTAGGAAACTGATCAATAGAGGTTATCCCCAAAAACGTGTCAAAGACTCACTCAAGCGAGCTTGGTACTGTCCCCGCGAGGCACTCCTGACTCCCAAATCTAAAAATGATGTTGATCGGATGGTATGTGTAGCTTCATTATCACCTATTTCGAATTTGGTTAAAAAATGTATCTTAAAACATTGGCCAATACTTAATGTCCGAAAAAATACTCTAGAACATCTTCTTTTCGCTTTCAGGTAAAACAAGAATATAAAGAATCACCTAATCAGGGCAGCATTACCCCCCAAAAAACCTCACAAACACTCACTGAGATATGGGGCCTACCACCTACACTGGGCCATTATCATTGTGGGGGCTGTAGTGTCTGCCACTTGACCATTGAAAGCAAGAAATTTGTTTATGGAAGTATTGATGTAACTCAAAGCATTTTTCTAACTATAACACCAATAATGTGGTATTTGCGATTACATGCCCATGCAACCAAATTTATATTGGGCAACCCACGCAGATAGTCAGAATTAGAATTTGTTAGCACCGAAGCAGGCTGAGATGCCAAACACCGAACGCACCCCTGGTGGAACACTTCACAAGTTAAGGGTATGCGGAGGATGACCTAAAATGGCAAGTAATCAACATGATCCAACCACCGCCTCGAAGCACCGACATAAATGGAATCCTCATCAAGGAGGAGCTCAAATGGATTTCATGCAATAACAGTCTCCATACTGGACTGAATCATATGGAGGACTGGACTAACCTGGTTTAAACAACAGCTTTTTCTCCTTCTCCTCAGAAAATTCTGTATGTTTTTAATTGCGTTCTCTTACCTTACTGCTAAGTCAATCACCTCTTTACCTACCCACTTGTTGAGTACCCTTAACTTCAGGATAGAGACACTCACAATGTGGCAACTACGACCATCGACACTCCGGTCGGAAACTTGCTAACCCAATGTTCAATATAATATGTGTATATATATTGCACATGCAATTTGGCAATCACCTATGCTGTGCCTTAACTTGCTCTACCCAAGCGGCACCGGTTTCTATTTAATTTTTTATTTTCTTGTTTATTTGTTCAATTGGGTGATGTTACTGTTATAGTTATTTTTGACTGTATAAAAATTACCACATTTTATTAAACTCATGTTATGCCTTCTGGTTGAAATATCTTACTCCAACATAATTATGGCATGCCGTGCACCATTTCTATCTGTCATCTGTGACATGACTAACTACCTTCTGTCGTACCCCTTTTCTTTTTTCTCCAACTTTCACCAACCGATTCTCCCAATCAGCACTGCACCTATCATAGTGCCTACGGATATCCATGACTTAATCACTTGCTGCTCTAGTTTTCACCCCTTGCATGCATGCAAACTTGCGGTAGTCTTTTCCGAATTTATCTTGTGCACTGGCACACGCACATGGCGTTCCTGCACTCCCCGATCATCACTAACCTCACGAGCTCTGAGGTAGGGTCAATCTTTGGATCTCCTTGCCCACTCGCCGGCAGCGACTTAACGCACTCACGTCTGACCGAGTTTTTTATTTCAGGATTCCCCCAACCTTCGCTCGATTCTGTGCAATGCCTAAAAGGACGCTACGGATGAGACATTGTTCTCGCCTGAGCCTGTCAAACCTCGGGTAAGCATCTCCTCGGAGACCACGGTCTCCCTTTAGTTCCCTGCATCCCCAATTGACGCGGGCCTCACTATTCTCACTTTACTTCTGCAACTCAACTGCCCCATCGTAGACTGTGTTCCTGTAATTCCACAGTAAGGACATCATTCTTCGTACCCCCCTACCTCGGGGTCCTCAACTTGGACCCGCAGTAAGTCTGCCATTCCCTCGCCCCCTGGACTCAAACCAGGTCTCTGGCATAGAGCGTCTGTCACAACTCACATGTCAACTTCACCCAACCTTGCTCTATATTTGCATCCCACTACCCTCGATAAGCATAACCATACCATCCCACCCTTACACCTACCTGCACATGAGTACAGCTTAAGTTCAGTGTGATTTGCAAGGGGATAGCCAGAATTGCAATGTGGTTTTCTAATATGCCACGCACAACCTCCATTACCTCCACCTCCCCCACAATATGGTTACATATTCTGAGAAAACTCAAGACTCACCATTCATACTCTAATCTCTCTTTCTTCTTTTCTTTCCCCTTTACTTCCAAAAACACACTCCCCCCTCCTTTTTTCACCCTCCGTTCTCCTCCCCTCCTCTCCTCTGCCTTCGTCCTGATGATGATCCCATGACCGCAGTTGGGGATTGAAACGTCGTTGTCAACCACATCTTGACTCCAACCTTTTACTTATGATTAATGTGGAGCACAAGATGTTTTTTCTCATTGTGACTACCGTAAATTATGTATCACTAAAAAGTCACTCTGCAGTTATATGCCTGAGGTCAGGAAATCTGTTGATTTCCTTAACCCCTTCACTTTCTGCTCACTTAATTATACTATATGCTTTTTCCTCTTTATTGAATGTGTAAATAAATAAAAAAAAACATTTGGATATTAACAACCACAACTCTAATTGTAGTTTTGTGATTATGACTGCATATTTTCCTTGATAGGGACAACTGGTAGGCTGGCAGCAGTCATTATGTCACCTACTACAGCAGCCCCTTAAAACATGTCTCGGGTCTTTTGCGAGGCCTAACCCTTCCTTTTTTAATACACATAAGTCAACCCTAAGGTAAGTACTTAGGACAGGGTGCATTGTATTTAATAAGTAGGACATGTGGGTTTAAGTTTTACATATCCAGGTAGTGAAAAACTCTTAAATTAATTGTTCTCTACTGTAAGGCCTATCTTTCCCATTGAATAGCATAAGACTACAATAATACATTATGAGGTGCTACCTTTTGATTGGGAGCAAGTCTGAATGTCATGTTTAAACTAAAAAGAACTGTCATTTAAAATCCTCTTTATTTGTAAGCTCAGATTTTAAGTCACAAATCTTTAATGCATTTTCCTATTGTAAACATTTTGGCCTTCTGCAGTATCCTGGGTCACATGACTATGAATGGCTTTAAGTTTTTAGTATTCCTTCTAAACAGTGGCACACAAGGGGATTTGTTGTAGACTGGATGTGCCATCCTGTTAGGATTGTTGGGGGTGGAGCTGTACTAAGCCTCTCTTACATTTCAAATGGCTTTCCTTCCAGCACACACAAAGGAACCTGACACTAGTCTTTTGTCACCCTAGTCTTCTTGGAGCCTTGACAGGAGAAGGTGAGAACTTTTTAGAAGTGGGGGTTGTATAGGGAATGCCCCCACTTCAAAGGCTAAAGCCAGGTATAAATATAGGATCTCCAGAACCACTTATAATTGAATTTTTGGACCTGTGGAAGACTTCAGAGGACTGCCTAGATCCCCAAAGGAGTGCACTGATGATACCAGAGTATTACCCTGCTGCTTAAAAGCCTGCTTTGCCAATTGAAAGAGAACTGGTCCATCTCCTTGAACCCGCAACACCAGAAGTGAATCCAAGGGCAAGTTGGCTGGTCTCCTGTTTGAGTTCCTGAGACCTTGAACCCTGCAACTGTCTTCTGCTCGAGTGAGGGTTTCCTCCTAGGTGGTTGCACCCAGGTGGTGCCCTCAAAGTGCGGACTTTAGTAAGTGGTGTTAGAGGTGCTGCTTCTACCTAACCCTATAACTTAGGACACTGAATATTTTGCAACAGAAAGTGCCCTCAGAACAGACAGAAGACTGGGACCTACCTGCCAGCCGATCTGCCCAAGATGCATGGCTGTTCGACCTGACTTTGTCATTGCTTCCAAAACATTCTTCTATGCAGCAGCAAAATCTGCTCAGCTGGCCTTTTGGCATAGGTATCCAGCATCATGGAGTCAACCACAGCTCTAGCCTGCAGTTTCGTCCTTCTGGTGATTTTCAACTTCAATAAAAGTTACAAAGTCAGAAGGTAAAAAGCTGTACTGCAACGTTGTCCAGCGGCTCCCCTATGATGACAACTCCTCCTCGGGCATTGCCTGCTGCCTTTCCTCATTGAATTCTACCTCCTCAGGATTTTTTCTTCTAAATTTCTTCTTAGTCTGAAGGTAATTTGAAACTGGGCCCAATCCACCTTGTGTATTAAACAGCACTCCATCGCAGTGGGTCTTATGTTAAACTTTGTCCTGGACTCGCATGATCAGATAACCCTGGTTGGCGCTTGATCTTTTAGGCACCATAGCCAATCTTTATCTAAACAAAACAAGACAAGAATGACAAAGATCCAGCATACATAACTCAAAATATCACTTTTTAAAAGGTTTAAGCAATTCTGTCGATTGAACTCTATGGATGTGGTGATTTTACATAAAGTATCTTAGGTGCGTAAAAATCCATGTGGATAAACAGCTGTAGAGCAGGGAAGCATCAGAAAACACAGTAATGTGTCGGTTCTTCAGTCCTTGGGGAATTGATGCGTCAATTCTGCTAAAAGCAGACAAGTGATGCGTCGGTTCCGGATTGGAAGGAGAAGAGATGCGTCAAAATCAAAAGATGGTTCTGGTATGCGGGTGGTGCGGTGGAAAACTTTGTACACAGGTGCAATAAGTGGAAATCCAGACGTGACGGAGGTCGAGGAAGCTGTGGCAATTAGGTGCTGCATCGTTGGTCTCCGACGTCAGAGACATGGTGCACTGGACTCAGGCTGCGGCAGTTCTTTGGGCAATGAACAGGCACTGTGTCAAATCCTTCAGCTGCATGGCAGAAGTGCATGGAAACTTATTCCACATGGCGGTGATGCACCTAAAAACAGGTGCTTAAAGGGCACTGTGTCTGTTAATCGTGTAGTCTTTTGCAGCAGGAAAAACCTCCAAGGGCCCAGAACTGGAATTGGCACCACTTGGCAGGCCAGAACTCCCAGCATTGGAGTTCAAGGATGCTGCAGGTGAAGTCTTTCATGGGTCTGAGACTTTCAACAGGAAGCAAGCACACACAAGCCCTTGGAGAAGCAGGATTCAAGAAAGCAAAGTCCAGTTCTTTCACTGACCATAGTCAGAAGCAACAAATGCAGGCCAACCTAGCAAACAACACACAGCAAAGGGGCAGTACTCCTCCTGACAGCACGTTAGCTCTTCTTCTTGGCAGAGTCCTCCATCTAGAAGTCATTTAAAAGTGTAGGGTTACAGGTCCAATACATATACCCCTTTTGGAAAGTCTTTGTTGTCTCCAAAATTCTGCTTTGCCCTTCTTTGGCTCCAGACACAATGTAGGAGGCAGAGGCAGCATTGTGAGAGACCAGTCACATCCCTATTTAGATGTCAGATACTAGTTCTCCCACCACTCTAGCTCAGGAAGGCCCATCAGCCTGGTGATAGACCATCACGATATATAGGGCACACCTCAGCTCCCTTTGTGTGACTGCCTAAAGTGAATGCATAAACAACCCAGCTGTCACTCTATACTAGATGGATTCCACACACAGGCAGAGGCATAGAATGGTAAAGCAAGAAAATGATCACTTTCTAAGAAGTACAAACTATACAGGATTGGGCCCATAGTCAGTAAGGCTGGGCCACATAAAACTCAAACAACACCAGAATTGCCAGTGCTGACACACATTCACAAGCTCACTTAAATTTGTGATCACACAACTTAATCACTGCAATTGCCATTTATTTAAACATTTTCTAGAGATCTTTTTAGAGTTGTTTTAACACAATCAAGGACAATTTCACATGTTTATACATATACAGCACAAACATACTAAACAAAAACATAAAAGTGCATAGTCAATACAACAAGATTATAAATACAAATGTACAAAACAGCACAATATAACATTCAAAAAATGACTGTGTCTATGCAGGACTCAGGGAGAATTTACTGCTCCTATAGTTCCTGCTCCTATAGTTTTAAATAAACTAACATCACTGAACACCAGTACTAATCATTTTGAGTGTAATTTTTGGGTGAAACTAATGCCATCACATTTCAAACCTCTTTCTCTTTATGGGTTCTGCTCATGACTCAGAACTTTTGAGCACTGCAATTAAAAAAAAAAAAAACAATAAGGAAACCTCAAGAACATTCTATACAAATACCATTACACAATACAACACATACTGTAATGACACACCCTTCGTATTACCTCTTATAATTTAATTCATTCACATGCCAACATCCATGGCAGGACCAAGCATCACTCTGGGTACTCCGACAACCAAACGTGACTCTGGGTTGCTCCTACAACAACATGAATGTAGCCAGATTAATCTAAACTTGATTTAAAGTGATTGATTAAAAAAACCTTAAGCAATTAATCCAAGCAACTCAATTCTTTCAATGGAGTCTTTTTCTTGCTTGAAAACCAATGGGAGAAGTCGAATAGTCCTTAATGTCCTTTTTACCAACCTACAACACCCAAAATACATAATTTCTTACTTTTCAACATCTAAAGTCAAGGAAAGACACACCCATTATTCACAGCTATTTTATACATCCAAGCCACTCTGGATTGAAACTGTCTGGCGATTTTGACACTACTTAAAGAAACACTAAGGGGCCGATTCCGATCCGGGTCGGAAAGCACTCTGACCGTGTCGGATCCGGAGGGCTTTCCGACCGAGCCGGACCCCTACAGTCCGACTGAGCGAGTACGATGCGCACGTATGCTGTCCGACTCGGTTCGGTCGGACTCCCATAGAAGTCAATGGGAGTCAGTTGTACGACGTGTACATGCGCTCCCATTGACTGAATGGGTACGTCTCGAACAAGTGCGCCCCCTACAGTGGGTACGCGTTGTGCCATCCGCACCGTACATGCCTGTGTTGGGGAGACCCATAGGTCTCCCCCGGTGTCCGAGTCATAGGGCTGCAGGTGTCAGGGGGTCCGACGCAGACCCCCGAAGTCCAACTCCAGGAGCTTTTGTGAGCCGGACAATCCGGCTCACACAGGCTGTCCGACGCGTGCATCGTACTGGCTCAGTCACGAATCGCATCCATTGCATGCCACGGTTAGCTTCCGACGGTGCGGTTCGGACCCGGAAACGACTCGGTTGAATCTCACGTAGCTCGCATCGTACTTGCTCGCTCGTACAGCTGTACGAGTCGGCCGGAAAACACGCGTACGGCTCGTAGTTTTTCCGACCGGATTGCGTTCGGTGCCCTTCCGGCCCGGATCGGAATTGGCCCCTAAAACGCAGGCGCGTTTACAAACATACTTTTTTTAAAACAGCAGTTGTATATGTGGATATCTAGAACTTACTTATGAATTCTCTCATGAATTTTCTGTCAGCAAACTTGTGATGGTACCACCGTTCCGTGCAGCTGTCCTGCTTGCAATGGAAGTGTGAAGAGCCTGCACTTTTTAATGTTGTCAAATCCAATTGTGAGCATTTATAATGTATTAGTAAATTGGACGCTTATCATGCAGGCGGTCTATTTGACAGGTGCGAAAGAGTGTTGTTAAAACAATTGCATAACCTTCTGGGAGTAGCAGTTTTCAATTTATCTGTATTATATGATCTAACATAACTGCCACCTTGTAAGATTATAAGATTTGCAGCTCAGCCATTTCATTTAACCCATCAATGGCCGTATTGAAGGGGACAAATAAATGGGCTTCTCTTTAAACTAATCAACTTTCCAAATCTTTACTAGGAGGGTCAGGGCAGATAACAGAAAGCCCAGTCCAATGTAATTCATTATCTAGGTGTTGTTGGGTAATTCAATGATGAACCAATGGGGCTATATACACTTTTTTTCTTATACTAGATTTTTCTTCTTGATTCGTTTTTCCAATATACAGTTTGTCACAAGGACAAAGCATCCCATACGCAAAATGTTCAGTTTTACAATTAGTGAATGTCTTTTAAAAGTGGCATTTTCAGAGACATAATTTAAAAAACTCCTTTCCTAAAAGATAGGTGTTTTAAACCTGAGCACAGAGAGCCCAAACTCTAAATCTATAGTTCTTCCCAATTCATAGTTACACTTGTAGTCAGTCAGTCAGTCAGTCAGTCAGTCAATTACTTTTATTCGATCAATTAAAGATCATAAAAAGAGACAAAACAAACAGATAATCACAATGCATAAAATACAGGGCAAGAATACATCAATTACAAATCTGGTTATAGAAAACATAATCAAAATTTAAAAATTTGAAGAGAACATATTTCATAGGTTCAATTCTAAGTAAAAAAGAATAAATAGAGTGTAAAGATAAAATTTCCATCTAAAAGACTGACAGGGATGGAATACTCCATAACTAAAGACCACCGTCCGTCACAACCGCATCAATTATGTTAAAAATAGGCCGCTCTCTAGCACGCTTCTTGCTGATGCGAACAGCTGCAACTAAAAAGTTTGCTACATAAAAAGCAATAGTAAAGTTGGGCAGGAGTTGCAAGAACAGAAGCGCTGGCCGAACCTGAACATAGCCAGCCCCTTTAAGTAAAGGTAACAAGTATTTTGTCCTAATTTGTGCAAAGTGTTCACAAAATATAATAAAATGTAGTGTGTCTTGACAAGAAAAATTATCACAATCACATGGGGTAGCATTATCAGGGGTAGCCCATGTGGGATAGAAACCTAGCACAAAATGTATCAAATTTAAACGGAATTTGATTAGGAGAGACCTATGCAGTGGACTGGTTACAAATGCCAGGTAGGGTTCAAGACCAGGAACGGTAATTAGCCCATAGTTCCTTCTCACTGTTGGCTTGTTTAATTCTATGTCCTCCCTTTCGGCCATAAATCGTGTCAATAGTGCGGTCTTAATCCCCATGATGTCCTTCTTATTGATACAGTCATGGGAATTAAATAACTCTGGTCATTCCACTGTGGCCAACATCTTTTTAACATATACTAGCCATGGAATTGTATGGGCTCTCTCCAGGGCGAGGCAATCCTTAAGTATTAGATGGGTTAAAAGAATTTCTTGGTTAAGCCAGGTTTTTAACCAACATATAACAGGTGCCACTTTGATTAAGTCGACGACAAACCCCAAACCCAATTCTGAATGTGTTGTAAAAGTGGGTGTGGACTGGGGAACAGACAACAAGGATCTTAAAAACTTGTTTTCCACCCTCTGGATAGTGTCATTGTTAGTATAGCCCCATATGGCGGAGCCATAAGTGGCTATTGCCAAAGATTTAGCTTTATACACTTTCAAAATGGCCTCCAGAGGGCGAGCTCCCAACCGTTTGGCAAAGCCAAGTATAGCTGCGGCAGATCTTGCCATTGAGTTGCCTTTTAGTTTATGTTGCGGGCCCCACGTGCCTTTCTCGTCGAAAATGACCCCTAAATAAGTAAAAATTGGGACCCTTTTAACCTCATGGCCTAAACAAAAAAAGGATTTAGATTTCTTTTTCCTACTGGCCTGGCCAGTGACCATGACCTGTGATTTTTGAGTATTAATTTTCAGGTCTAATGATGTCATAAAGTCACCGAAAGAGGCCAATAGTCTGTCAAGAGCCACCCCTGAACGCGCCAAAAGCACGGCGTCATCCGCGTATAAGAGAACTGGGATCTTGGTGTCTCCTGCACGTGGTACGTCCACCACTGCGTTGGCTAGGGCTGGGTCCAGGGCATTTATATACAGTGTGAAAAGGAGAGGTGCCAAATGCACCCCTGCCTAACGCCCCTCTCTGACTTGAAGCAGCTGGTACACCTTCCCCCCTGGGTAACTCTCACCGAGGCTGATAAGCCACGATGGAGATCCGCCAAAAATCCAACCAGAGGGGGATCAACCCCGATATCCAGGAGAATACTCCACAGTTTTGACCTGTTAACCAGGTCAAAAGCTGAGGAGAGGTCCATGAAGGCCATATACAGAGACCCCTCCTTTGCAATAGTATATTTGCAAATAAGTAGGCGGAGATTTAAACATTGATCCTGCGTGCTCCTATTAGCCCTAAAACCATATTGGGCGTCTGATAATATGCTGCTACCCTCGAGCCAAGTATTCAATCTACCCAGAATGACTCTGCCTAAGATTTTAACGGCAGAGTCAATTAGGGAGATAGGCCTATAACAGGCCGGGTCATCCCTCTGGCCTTTTTTAAAAATTGGGATGATTGTAGATGTTGCCCAAGACTCGGGAATATTCTTATATCTCGCGGCATTAAAGACATTAGTTAGTATTTTGGCCCACAGTTTAGGAGCAGACCTATATAGGTCACCAGGAACGCCGTCAGGGCCTGGCGCCTTACTCTTAGATGTCTCTAGGATGGCTTTTTCTACGTCCTCCTCCTTGAAGGCCGAAATTGGACCGACCTGGTTCAGGGGTAACAGCCCCTCTAAATTCCCAGGCGAGACAGAACTATAAATTTTTGCGAAGTGGGCTAACCACTGCTCGTCAGGAATACTACATTCCATAGCCTGATTCTCGCTACCGGAAAAAAAAGGGTGGTTTATCAATCCCCAAAATTTGGAGCTATCCCGCAAGGTATCCGGTAACAGTAAGTTATTCCAGGCTTCTTCCTGAATCTCGTTTTTACGAGCTTTAATGGCCAATTTATACTGTTTCCTCAGGGATGAAATCAGAGGTCTGTTTCTCGGTTTACCCTTTGTTGCCTTCAAAAGAGCAGAATGAGCCTTGGTACAATTAGTATCAAACCATTTTTTGCCTGTAACGCAGCCTGACTTGGATTTAGCCAAGAGGGCCGCATTTATATGTAGGCAAATGGTAGTAAAAGCCTCGACTATACTAGAGTTGGTGTTAGCGTGATCTAGGCATATACCCATCTCTAGTTCAACCTTAGACAGAACTTCTTGAAGGAAAGAAATCGGGGACACCTGAGCCCATTTTAACCTCCTGCCCTGGTCTTTTACTACCAGGGCTCTGGTTCCCGGGTTGCTAGAGTCTTTAAAGACCAAGAACCACTTGTAAAATGTTGGAAGGCAGCACCAATGATAACCTATGTGAGAGCTTGTCCTTGCAATAGTGAAAAATTAAATTGGCAGTATTCTCGCGCTCCTGATTATTAAATGCAGAGCCTTATGTGCGGATATTCGGTACCGACACATTTATATGGACCTGAATTAGGTAGAGGAGGAGACTCTCATCAAACATTGAGAGAAGACCAGACTGCAGTTGGTCTTGTTTATTTACATACATAAAAAGATATAAGTATGTTTTTTTTCACTTTATAGCAGAATGACAAGACAGTGGTCCTGATGAATGCTATGAACTCTATGTCGCTTAGCAGAAACATGTTGACCTAGTCAGATAGGAGATATTTTACCCCTATCGTCACACTACTTTTTATTGACATCCATTGGGAATATTATTAAAGTTTGGTTCCCTTAGGAGATGTTTTTAAATCACTTTTGATTTGCACTCTGCCCCTCAGTCACTGTTTCCATTGGTATAACAAAACACCTCACGCTCCTCTCCATTGGAGAGTTGTAGCCCACATAGTGTACCTTGCGGACACTATGTGCAAGAGGGAACCCAATGATGAAGCCTGACATCCTAGTGGTGAGTGAGGGTTCTCGTCTTTAAAAAAACACATGCCCTACTGTTGATAATATAAACACATTGTGTTGTGAAACATTGAAGTAATTCCCATTAGGTACCTGTTGTGAGTAGGAGTATTTTACTATTATCAGGACACATAAACCACATCAGTGCATGTTCTACCTTTCACATACACTGCACCCTTCTAATGAGGTTCCTCCCATGTAGTAAAATGGAAGGGTCGTGCCTGGCAAGTGGTTGCACTTGTCAGGTCAAAATAGCAGTTTAAAACTGCACTCACAGAAACTGCAATGGCAGGTCAGAGACAAGCTTACAGGGCTACTCGTGGGTAGCACAAAGAGTGTGGCAGGCCAACTAGTAGCATTTGGTTTACAGGCCCTGGGAACACACAGTGCACTTTACTAGAGACTTACAGATAACTCAAACATGCTAATCATGAATCACCAATCAAAATCACAATTTATACAGGAAGGACTTGCACTTTAGCACTGATCCGCAGTGGATAAGTGCCCAGAGTCTACAAACCAGCAAAAACAAAGTATAGCACACAATCAAAAATACAAGATGTGTAGGTAAAAAGACAGGCTAAACCACGCGAAAGTTGCCAGGTCTAACACTTGCTGGAAGTAGGGAGAACTAACCAACTTCCTGGGAGTTCTCATCACTAAGGCAGAAGAATCTGGACAGAACATCATCATTGGACCACCGTAAAGTTCATTCCCGGTAGGAAGATTGACCTCCTACAGTTTTGGGTTCTCACCCCTCATCTGCAGAAACCAGTTGTATGGGGGATCGCCTGACACTAACACAGGAAATATTAATGACAGCACAACTAAAGCAAGGGTGTGTACTGGCCACATTACTTTTTAATCTGTTTTAGCGGTTCTTACGGATGTACTGAATGAAATAAATGCACACCCGCCTAAACTAGCCAACAAACAAATATCTAACTTGCTGTACGCAGATGATGTCATACTCCTAAGCCATACAAAAGTGGGTTTACAATGGCTAATAGATCAAATATCATTGTACTCAAAAGAAAACGGGATGGTGATAAATGAAACAAAGACTAAAGTTATGGTGATTACTAAAAACTCAAGACTAAAACATAAATCCAAATGGTTTCTGGAAAAAGACCAATTAGAACAGGTAGAATCATACAGATACCTGGGAGTTTTGCTCAATGAAAATGGAAACTTTCTCCCGCAAAAATTGGACATTCAAAGGAAAGCAAATGCATTGACAGCAGCATTTAGGATCCTACAGAAATCCTTAAGTGATTTGACTTACCGTCCCTTCTTAAAGGTGATATCAGCAAAGCTGCTGCCTACCTTAACATATGGTAATGAGGCTCTAAGTGGGAAAGACACTGTAATCATAAATAATGCCGTCTCAAAAACTTTCAAAACCCTTTTTCATTTGCCTAATAACGCATCCCCAGCGCAAATAAGTTTGGAGTTTGGCCTAAATAACCTGCTATATGCGAGAAAAGGTCAATTTATTGAAAAATGGAATAGAATAAAACATTATCATGAGAACCAAATGTCCCAACTATTATGCCAGGATATAAGTGAAAACAGGAAATCACAGGCCTGGAAATACTTAAATACAGCCTTAGAAGAATTTGAGGTAATGCCAATCTGGGGAACCACAACAACCCTGGAATCATTAAAAAAAGTAATCAACACAATAACAAATCATCTATCGCTGGTAAGAGATAAAGACATATTAGCAAAAAGAAAACATGCATGGCCAATTATAAATGGGTTTTCAAAAAAGAAGGTACAACCATACTTAGAAACACCATGGTCGTTACCAAGTCCATGTTTCGTTGTAATGACTGGATAAATGATGATAAAGGTTGTGCCTCAGCAATAAACCGATTCAATTATGCCTCAGTGGACTCTTCCAGAGAAAATCAATATTGGACATCATAATATATAACATCTATATACATCAAGACAAACTGACCCACTAAAGATATAACAGCTTCTCTGCTCTTCCAGATGTCTCCGTTTAGAACAAAACAGAAAACAAAGTATTGATTAAAACCACAATGTTACAACACACAAAGTTAAAAAGGCATAAGCCTATACAGAAGAAAAGAGGATAATCATGCAGGAAAAAGACATTAACCTAAATGTACAGCCATTTCCTCATCCATATTTAATCCATTCAGATAAAGGGTGTTGTACTTAATTATCATCTTGGACTCAAGTCTTCTCAACTCAGTAGTATGGTCTCTCCCTCTCTCTCGTTTGGGTATGGTATCTAGCACAACAAAATTACAGTTCTGAGCGTGGTGAGTTTTAAAATGACGCGCCGTTGAATAATGCTTCTCATTATTACGAATAACACACGTGCTCTAATATGCGCTTCTTAGCCCTATGAATTGTACTGCTTATGGGGGCTACTTTACATGGACAAAGAAGGGCATACACCACGTACTCAGAATTGCATGTGAGGTGTTTGTCAATTAAAAATGGTTTCTGCTCAGATGTTAATACCACGATCTTACAACTACTGCTATATTTACAGGCCTTGCATTGATTACAAGTATAAAAGCCTTTAATAGTGCTTCGAGTTGTTTCAGAATGTATCATGGACTAGCATAAGGAATCTTCTAGGGATCTCACCTTCCTAAAAGAAATTCCTGGGTCTGTTTTTAAGACGTTCCTATATTTCTTTAAACTTTTCTTAGGATTCCATGACTAGTTGTGATATTTGCTTATGAATCTAATCTTTTGTTCTGGTGTTTCTTTAGGTCTGAGACACAATAAATTGTTCCTATCCAATCTCAGCACTTTCTCAACTGCCTTATGGATCATTTTATCGTTGTAACCCCTGTCGCTGAATCTTTGTTTCATGATTATAACTTCATTATTGAATCCCTCTTCTGTGCTGCAATTGCGCCTGGCTCACATGAGCTCCCCATATGGAATAATTTCTATCAGGGACCCGGGGTGGCAACTGTCAGCTCTCAATAAACTGTTCCCCGCTGTTGATTTCCTAAACAGGTAACTGACAAGTTTATCGTTTTGGGCAGAAAGTCTGAGATCAAGAAACTCTATAGTCTCACTTTCAATATGGCTTGTAGATAAAAGGTTGAGGGAATTGTCATTAAGAATGGTAACGAACTCTAGAGCTTCCTCTTGAGTTCCATTCCAAATGCACAAAATGTGATTGATGTAACACAATCAGATGATGACATGGGATTTACAAAGCCCGATGTTGTGGACTACTTGCTCCTCCCACCAGTGGGGGTATAACCCTGCAAAGCTGGGGGTGAAGCAAGTACCCATTGCCATTCCCCGGGTTTGTCTGTAGATTGTTCCATTGAAGAAGTTATTGGTCAGGCAAACAGAGATCATTTTGATGATCATTTCAGTGTGTAACATAGAAGATACTGATCTTGTTTTTTAAAAATGTCTACATGCATCAATACCCAAGTTATGGGGGATGCAAGTATAAAGACTGTTAACGTCCAAACTTAAGAGAAAGTATTCTTTCTTCCATTCATTATCTTTAATGCACCTAAAAAAATTGCCTAAAAAAATCGCCTGTGTCCCGTACATATGACGGGAGCACTTGTACCAACGGTTGGAGAAAATGATACATGTATTGCGACGTGTTCTCCAACATGCTATCTGTAGAGGAGACAATAGGTCTCCCCGGTGGATTGGCTGCATCCTTATGCAACTTCGGCAATAAATAAAGTGCCGGTATCTTTGGAAATGTACATGATAAGAATTGAACTTTTTCTATTTCTAAAATTCCCTGATCTTTCCAATCGCTCAATTTACCTTCATACACTTTATTACTCTTTTCGTGACAATCCCTAGATGATTTCTCATAGCATTCAACATCGTTAATTTGTTTCGTACCCTCAATGAGATACATTGTTAGTGGCCACACCACAACGTTCCCCCCTTTGTCAGATTTTTTTATGACAATGCTGGTGTTATTTACCAATTCTCTTATATCCTCAATTTGTGCTTTTTAAAGATTTATTATACCATTGACTCTTCTAGAATTCATGCATTTGAGCTCATTAATCATGCCCTGTTCAAACACATTAATTGCCTCGTTCATAATCTGAGGCAAAAAAAATTATTTAGGTCTTAAACCACTAGGGACACTCGTGCCAATGTCAATGTCATCAATGACCACGTTGAGGATAGGATTATCAATAAAATTAGATTCACTTTCCAGTTCATGCATTGTATGTAATACATCTAAATCATTAACATCAAGTATATTTCTCATCACTTTCTGCTTCTCAGTTTTCTGAGTAGGCATAGTAGCATACCATTTTCTAATTTTCAGTTTGCGTACAAAGTGAAATAAATCAATGCGACAGTTAGTGTAATTAAAATTAGCTGTTGGACAGAATGAGAGTCAGTGATGTCATTTGAGATGTCATCAGTGCTGTCACTGACCATGTGATGAGTGATGTAATATGTGATGTCATCAGCAGTGCATTGCGGGGGTGCCAGTTATAGTTAGCTCAACTAACTATAAGGGACAAATTTCTCTGGTTTTGTACGAGTGAATTGTCCAACTAACTATAATGTCCCTGAAACCTAAGTGAATTTCTAATGCTTTTTAAATGCTAATTTCTAACTATAATGTCCCAGAAACCTATGTTTTTTTCTGTGAATTTGAAAGGTTTTTTAAATGCTAATTTCTAAGTATAATGTCCGAAAAATATTTTTTCTTGGCTTTCTAATTGTTATAAAAATAATGTAATATTTTCTATTTTCTCAAAACTAAATATACATTTTCATTTATATTTTTTATAAAACAGTGGATTCACCTACCGATCATGTACGTGTCTCGGTGGGTGCACGAATTCAAGCCACCATATTGGTTGTTGTTTAGGATGCGTGCTTGGTAAGTGACGGGTGCATGAATTTCCACCCCGCTTAACGTCACATACATAGTTCCAGGCACGCAAATCCATGGCAAATCTTTAAGTTTTAAAAGTATATGTATATAAATTTAATATGCATATTATAGCAAGAGATTATTTAATCTGTTTATAAAAATGATATATTTGCAACTGGAAAAAAGAAAAATTATTGTTAAATAAATATTTTACGGAATCGCGACGGGTGCACGCTGGTTGCGCTTTGGGTGCACGAATCTTTGTGGCTTCAAAAGAAAGAATTACATTGGTTAAGAAGCTTTTTAATCTAGAAGTTACAGCACCCCACCTACATTTCACATTCCTTCAACAGCACTGGTAGGAGACACACCTTTTGTGTTTAGTGCTCTTGTTATATTTTTGGGGTGTTTTAAAAAAAAAACAATCAAGAAAAATGGCATCATCTAACCCATCAGATGACATCCTTGGTGAAGAAATTGAGTTGGAGGAACCAACAAAAAGAAGAAAAAAAAAGTATTGTGTGGGCCTTCTACATTTTTCCAGATGGAGAAAAGAAGGTCAATGCAAGAAAGGTGACCTGCTGCATTTGCAAGTAAATATTATCTTGGGGCTCTGAGAAAAAATACTTGTGCGGTACTTCTTCTATGCTGAAGCACCTGCAAACCATTCATCCTCGTCAGCTAGCACTGGAGCAATGAAGATGAGAGCTGGAACAACAAGCCCAGCAAGATGATCAACTACCAGGGCCTAGTACATCAGCTGGTACTACAAGATCTAGAAGAGGACCTGATATTCGGCCAGAGTTTGCTGGTCTTGGGCAAAGATGCATGAAGTGTAAAAAGCATCTTTGTTGTGGTGACTAGTCTATCAACGCAATTGTTTTTGCTGCAAGAAGCCACCATTGTTAATATTTTTGCAATAATTTTGTTTTGGACATAGTACACATTTTTCACATGTGGAATATTCACCTAAGTTAGGAACATACAGTCTTCTCAACCGATGATACTCTCTTACACAATTAGCATTAGCACTAAACTTTTTCCAATCAAAATCAATCAAACACAAACCAGATTATGCTCTAACTCGAGACAATGCAATGTATGCCATGCCCTCTTTAAACACTGTAGTTCCAATATTTACCAACGCACTGTCTACACTTAAACCTTGAGATTTATGAATGGTTACTGCATATGCTAAAGAAAGAGGAAACTGTTTTCAACAAACATACACGTCTTTCACAAGCAAAAAACAAAAAGCACAACGTCCAATTTGTTTTACCTCTTCAATCTGATCAAATGTAACATTCAAAATTTCAATTCCATCTCTCTTCTCATAATTAACAAAATCAACAACTTTTCCCATTGCACCATTTACTAAACCTCTTTCTACATCCAAATTATGCCGTAAAATTACCCAACAGTTTACACATACATATAAAGTCTTTTCTAAATCTGCAGTCCAAGATACAGATTTCTCCAAAGAATCCAATTTTAACTGTAATTTCTCTCGGAGAAAGAATAGCAACTCCTTTGTGTTCCATTTTATCAATAGCTTCCATTTTCACTATTGGTTGTTTTTCCAGTTTCAAAAGTTCTCGCTTGAATGTAGAACACTCTTGCAGTGTTGGCATTAGGCAAAATATAGGCTTCTTTTCTTCAATGTTTTTGTATATTATTTCAGGTGCAATGTTTTCATTTGGAAACAAGTTTGTTAGTAGCTGACTTTGTTAAGCGTCTTTGCCATGTTTTGTCAAAACACCAATTCTTATATCTGGATTTTTTTTCCAAAATGTGCATCATTTGCTTGTCGCATATTCTTAATAAGTTCTTTATATTCAAAATGAGCCCAAATGTTAACATTTCCAATACTTCCACAAGTTTTCCTAGTGTCTTCATGGACAAGTGTTTTAAAAACAGGTTGCCCTTTCACAGGAGTAAGTTGTAGTAGGTCACCAAATACAATTACATGTTTCCTCCAAATAGAACATCATAATCTGTCTTTAAAATTGGTTGCATTCTGAAGTGTAGAAAGGCAAGCATTAAGTTTTAGACCATGCTCACTTCATCAATGATCAGAAGTTTCATTTTCTTTAGTACTCTTGAAACTACATAACAAGCTTCTCCAGATAGCTTGTGATATTCCAATTTATTTTCATGTTCAACTGGTAGCATGAGTAATCGGTGTGAAGTAATCCTGTTAATGCTGTCTGCTGCTAATCCAGTTGGTACAACACAAGATCAATGACATCCAGTAGTTTTGTGTAGATAACTGATCAAAACATGTTTTCCTGTTCCAGCTTCACCACTACTGTACATTCGAATAGGTTTATATGATGTACATTGGCATTCTTTTTTTCATGTAGCAAACCATGCTGAATCTGTAGTGTCACTTGCTGATATATTTCTTTTTGTTCAGTATTAAGTTGTTCTTCTAACTTTCTCAAATCAATAACATCCTGTTGTGCTTGTTGCATTGTCATTTCTACTTCATCCATGGCTATTGCTGCTTCTTTGTCAAGCATTGGTTGTCCTAGAGGACCTTGACTTAGTGGAGAAGAACTTTGACTATCTTGAGAACTGTCTCTAGTTATTTCAGCTGCAATAGTAGTTTCTTGTTCAATCTCTTCATTTAACATTTGTAGATAAGTAGGGAAAATTGTGCATTGAATGTTATCTCTACATGCCTTGAATCTTCATGGCAGTCAAATTCTCCAAGTAATTATACTTCTCTACACCAAGGCTTGAAAGTTGCAGAAGTGCTTAATAGAAAAATTCTCTCTTATCTTGAGTTTCGCAACTGAGTTTTCTGTGATTAATAAGATTTTCTTTGGCATGTTTTACCAAACATCCCTCATATCCAATTACTGCATATTTTCTTCATTAATATTTTCTGAAACATTTCTCTTAAAGCTGTAATGTTGCAATGCTTCATACAGACATGTATTTTCAAGATGTGGACTTCTTCTAGGATTTTAGGTATCCAAAATTTTCGTTTTAAGAATATCTGTACTTTCTGGTTCATTCAATGAAGTATATAATTTCTTGTACAGATTTCAATACTCAATTTCATGTTGCAGCTAGACCTAGACTTACCCAAATGATTCCTCTAGACTTTGAATATAAACTTGCAGAGGTCAACCGATTGGAACATTCTTACGATCCAATCTTTCGATTGGGAAGC
The DNA here is from genome assembly GCF_964204655.1 of Triturus cristatus. Lineage (NCBI taxonomy): Eukaryota > Metazoa > Chordata > Amphibia > Caudata > Salamandridae > Triturus > Triturus cristatus. The sequence goes on along the minus strand of NC_140588.1, from coordinate 821,043,403 downwards.
ATCTTCAAACTAAAGCTGTACAATTTGTTACAAAGAGCTCTTGGGAAATTTCTTCCAACATTTCTTTCAACTCCGTCTTTTCAGATTTATTTATATATGACATAACACAGCGAGCATCAGCAATCAAATTATCTGCAACATACTGGATATCCATATTTGCATTCCACATTGTCAAAATCACTGGAGTGTAGTCATTAATATAATTAGATTTTTCAGTTCTTTTTATGTTGTAAGCATTCTTCTGAGATTTTTGAGTTATAGTATGCCTTACAGCGGAGATGAAACTGTTGAACCTTCCTTTTGAAATTTCTGGACGTGGGAATCCAAAATGACATTTTGTTTAAAATGTTCCCTTTGACTTGTATTTCCATCGACAATATTTCCCACATCGATGACTTTGAAACCGTAAGACTTGCTGTCTCAAGTTGTTTTCTCCTCCTTCTTTTGGTATGGCACAGGTAACATATTTTCTAATGAAAGACAAAACACTTTCATCAGTATCAGTTCCAAACAGCATGTGAATATGAGGTGCACCTCTGGCTTGGTACTTCTTTATCCAAATGAAATCAATAACTTCTCCAAGAGGTGGATTATTTTTATTGCGGATAACAAAATATCATAGCTTTAAACCTATGATTAAAATATCTGCACACATTTACAGGATCCAAGGAACACAGTTCTCCAGCTGTCTTCAATTCAATGATTTTTACATTTGTATTTACTTCTCGTAGAAATTAAAGTAAATCATCCCATTGGTATTCAGCATAACTAAGCATAACAAACCATGTAGGGGCTGTGGAAAACAACGGGCTTCTAAACTTTTTCCCAAACACTCATGGGAGTTCCTTTCGCTTTCTTCATTTGGAATAATTCAATAGTGTTTTCAATCACTTCTTCTGAATGTAGAGGATGTATACTGTAATGTTTGTAAATTTCTTCACTCCCGCACTTGCTCACTTTTTCTATTTGACCAGTTGAAATTCCTCTATCATCTTCTAAAGATATTTCTCCTTCTTTCACATTTACATTTTTATAATAAATATATTGTTTTCTATGAGATATAACGTAGCCTTTTGAACTTTGGTGACATCTACTAACTCTTGCCGTATTTTCCGACTCTTTGTTGGTACACCATTAACTAGAGTAACTACAGGTTCAGTTTCCTCTCTCTCCACACCAACAGTTTCAATATTTCTCTTAAAATCTAAAGGTAAACCTCTTTGTAGAACTGTGGGAGGCAGCTTATCTGTTTTAGGTTCCATACGAACTATAGCCTGAAACGGGTGCAAAGATTGAATAAGATTAGACTTATATGTATTTAAATTCGCCAGTTCTGGAGGAATAGCTATCAAATCTAGGTTATTATGTACAGTTCTAGCTACATCCAATGCTGAACCATGCAAAAGAGCAGTGTTTATTTCACTTAAAGATAATGCAGGACTTTTTACATAGTACAGTCTTCTAACTAACTTCTGCATTTCTGAGGGATGTACTGCTAACATTCTCAAATAATGAAAAGTACTTTGACACACTTTTCTAGAAAGACAAGCCAGAGAGTGACCCTGCAAGCCAGTACTTTTTCTCACTTTACAAGGATCTAGTCCTTGCAACATCTTAATCTTCTGTTTAACACTTTTTTTTACTAAACCTTCGTAATAAATTTCGGAAAATATCAATAGATTCCTGTTGTATACAACAAATACTACTACAATCTCGCCTATACACTGGAGCTTGTGCTTCTTCAGCTTTAACTTTTTCCACATTTCTAGCAACCATCTTTTCTTTTTCAATTGGACAACCATTTTTAACCTCAAAAGAACGACCACTGGAATCAACTGCTTGAACTTATGTATTTTGTGGAAAAAAGCTTTCCTTATTAAAAAAAGGTTCTGAACTAGAAGTGTGCTTACATTCCCCAATTTTTTTTTTACAAAATTTAGTTCTATTAACCAGTCTTTTTCTTTAACTTTTCTCCTTCATAAAATTCATTGTTTTATTCAATGTTTTCATTCTCTTCAATACTAATATAAACAATTGTCTTTTCAATTCAAAAGCCTTTTTCAACTACACTTTTAATCTGTTGTTTTTGCTTGTAAAATGCAGATTTTTAACTATTTTTTGCAATCTTTCAATACATTTTGTAGTACTCTACTTTTAAACATTTGTGTCCTAATGTCCTTATATTCTTTCATCCTTTTTTCAACATAGATTGTTTTTCCATAAGCTGATTTTCCATTAATTTGACCTTTTTTCATTTCCTTCTGCTTGGTTCCACAACTTTTCTTTCTGTTTTCCCCATTTTCAAAATTCACTACATTCCTTAAAAGACTTTTAACAAATTCTTTAGTTCTCTTACCAGATGACTTTTTCTTCAATGTCACATGTTGTACTTCATCTAATTTCTGTTTCTCTCTCTCCTTTAAATAGTTCAGTTTTCTTTGTTGTCTTTTTTTCAACTTTGCTTGCCATAGTAAATATTTCTTAATAATTATGGAGAATATCTAAAATAAAAAGAAACTTATTATCATTCTAAAAAATATTTAATATTATTAAAATAATTATATACAAATATTATCATCCTCAAATAAAAACTATTTATTGAGTAGTGCCTAGGTCAATAAATCAGTGCAACAGTGGGACCTCGGTGATTCTACAACTTGAAGGGTAGTACATAACTAGTGCCTGAGGTAATATCTGGAGGATTACTGAAATACATAGCAAATGAGTGGGTGATTTTATAACGGAATGAGTACTACTTGGGTAATTGCAGGAGTACTGAAGAAATGCCCGAGTGATTGGAGGAGTGGAAAGGTAGTATATAGGTGATTTTATAAGTATATAGTACTGACTGAGTGATTACATAAGTACAAGTGTAGTGCCTGAGAGATTATATAAGTTCATGAGTTGCGCCTGGATGATTCAAAGAGTGCATGGGTATTACCTAGTTTGCATGAGTGTATAGATAGTGGATGTTTGCATGAGTGCAAGAGTAATGCCTGAGTGATTACAGCAGTACATATGTAGTGACTGGATCATTGGAAGACTGCACGTGTAGTACTTGGGTGTTTTTATAACTGCACGAGTGTTGGGCCTGGCCAAATATGAAGCAGCAGACTATTACATGACTCAACCATATGTCTCTCCTTGTTGTTAAAAGCATGCATACAAATGTCTCTACCTTTTCAAATCATCAACATATCTAAAAGAAATATAAATACAATGTACCTGGAATATAGTGAAACCTAGAAACTGAGACATGTAATAGATCTCCTTAAGTGAATGCATAATTCCATGCATTGTCCTTGGGTGATTTGATGACTCCAAAGGTAGGCAGTGGGTAATTACAGGAGAAGATGGACAGTGACTGGCTGATTCCATAAGTGCACACATAAGCATTGAGTGCATGGATAACTGTATAAGTTTCAACTGTACACATAGATGAGTCACTGAGTAGTGAATAGATGAGTGCAACAGTAGCGTCTTGGTGATTCTATGACTTCAAGGGTAATACCTTGTTCATTAAATGAGCGCATAGGTACAGCCTTGATGATTGCATGACTTCAAGAGTAGTACATAACTAGTGCCTGCATGATTCCATAATTGCAAAGGTAATATCTGGGGGATTTATGTAGTGCAGAGGAAGTGAGTGGGTGACTTTATAAGTCCATGAGTACAGCCTGGCTGATTACAGAAGTACTAAGATATTGCCTGAGTGATTACAGGAGTGCACAGGTAGTGCCTGGGTGATTTTATAAGTGCATGAATACTGGCTGAGTGATAACATAAGTACAAGAGTAATTCATGTGTGATTGAAACAGTGAAAGGATAGTGCCTGTGTGATTGAAGCAATGTATAGCCAACATATTGGTGATTGCATTAGTACAGGGGTAAGATCTGAGGAATTAAGGGAGTACATAGATAATAACTGGGTGATTGAATAACTACAGGGGCAATATCTAGGGATTTACATGACTACATAGAAAGTGACTGGGTGCTTTTATAACTGCTTGGGTACTTCTTGGGTGATTGCAGCACTACTGAGGTAGTGCCTGAGTGAATACAGGAGTGTAAAGGTACTGCCTGGGTGATTATATAACAGCATGACTACTGGCTGAGTGATTACATAAGTACAAGTGTAGAGCCTCCGTGATAGAAGGAATGCAACGTGAGCACCTGAGTGACTATATAACTAAATGAGAAGTGGCTACACGATTCAAACTGTGCATGGTTAATACCTGCTTACTTGCATGACTGTACAGGTACTGCCTGAATATTTCCATGAGTGCAAGAGTAATGCCTAAGTGATTACAGCAGTGCATATGTAGTGACTGGATCATTGGAAGACTACATGGATAGTGGTTGGTTGATTTAATGACTCCAAACGTACTCACTGGGTAATTGCATGAGAAGATAGATACTGACTAGCTAATTGCATGAGTGCACACATACAGGTTGAGTGGATGGATGTCAAGTCAAGTCAAGTCATAAAATTTGTATAGCGCACTACGTACCCAGAGGGTTTCAAGGCGCTTAGGAAGGGGAGGAGGATTATTTGTCAAATATCCACGTTTTAAGCTGCTTTCTGAACGCTAGGTGGTTCTGGGTGAGGCGAAGGTAGGCGGGGAGTGAGTTCCATGTTTTAGCAGCCAGGTATGCAAAGGATCTGCCTCCCATGGTGGTCTTGTTGATGCGAGGTATAGTGGCGAGGGCTTGGCTGGAAGATCGTAGTTGGCGGGAGGGGGTGTAGAAGGACAGTCGAGAGTTGAGGCAATCTGGTCCGATGTCGTAGAGTGATTTGTGTGCGTGGGTAAGCAGTCGGAAGGTGATCCTCTTATTGACGGGTAGCCAGTGGAGGTCTTTAAGGTGATCAGAGATGTGTTCGTTGCGAGGGATGTCTAATATGAGCCTGGCTGATGCGTTTTGGATTCGTTGGAGTTTCTTCTGGAGCTTTGCGGTAGTACCCGCGTAGAGGGTGTTTCCGTAGTCCAGTCGGCTCGTGACTAGAGCGTGGGTAACTGTTTTCCTTGTTTCGAGGGGGATCCAGCGAAATGTTTTTCTGAGCATGCGAAGAATGTTGAAGCAGGAAGAGGATACGGCGCTGACTTGTCTGTTCATTGAGAGTGAAGAATCCAGGATGACGCCTAGGTTCCGTGCGTGGTCTGTCGGGATGGGTGCTTTTCCGAGGGCTTCAGGCCACCAGGAATCGTCCCATGCAGAGGGGGATGTACCTAAGATGAGGACTTCAGTTTTGTCTGAGTTCAGTTTCAGACGGCTTTGTTTCATCCATTCGGCAACTTCTTTCATTCCTTCGTGTAGGTTAGTTTTGGCGGTGCTAGGGTCATTGGTGAGAGAAAGGATTAGTTGAGTGTCGTCCGCGTAGGAGATGATGTTGAGGTTGTGTCGGTGTGCGATGGCCGTGAGGGGGCTCATGTATACGTTGAAGAGGGTGGGACTGAGTGAGGATCCTTGAGGGACGCCGCAGATGACTTCAGAGGCCTCGGACTTGAATGGAGGAAGGCGGACTCTCTGGGTTCTTCCGGTGAGGAACGAGGTGATCCATTCAAGTGCTTTTCCTTGGATTCCGATGTTATTGAGGCGTTGTAGAAGGGTGCTGTGGCAGACTGTATCGAATGCTGCAGAGAGGTCGAGGAGGATGAGGGCGACTGTGTCTCCGTTGTCCAGTAGAGTTCGAATGTCGTCTGTTGCTGCGATGAGGGCGGTCTCAGTGCTGTGTTTGGCTCGGAAGCCGGACTGTGAGGAGTCGAGGGATTTGTTGGCTTCGAGGAAAGCGGCGAGCTGGTTGTTGACGGCTTTCTCGATGACTTTGGCCGGGAATGGAAGAAGCGAGATGGGGCGGTAATTTTTGAGTTCGGTGGGGTCCGCTGTTGGTTTTTTCAGAAGGGCAGTGAGTTCGGCGTGTTTCCAGTCTTCTGGGAAGGTAGCGGAGTTGAAGGAGCAGTTGATGACGTCTCGGAGGTGCGGTGCTATGACGGAGTCTGCTTTGTTGAAGATGTGGTGAGGGCATGGGTCTGTGGGGGATCCTGAGTGGATGGAATTCATCAGGCGGATGGTGTCCTCAGTGGAGATTGGGTTCCAAGCGTTAAGGGTGTTCACGGGGGGAAGGTGGTCAGCAGATGGTAGGGTGGGTTGGTTTCCGGGTTGGTTGTCAAAGCTGTTGTGGATGTCTGCAATCTTGTTGTGGAAAAAAGAGGCTAGGGAGTCGCAGAGGGTTTGAGAGGGGGTGATGTCGTTGGAGTTGGCCGAGGGATTGGAAAATTCCTTGACGATGTTGAAAAGTTCCTTGCTGTTGTGGGCGTTGTTGTCAAGTCGATCCTTGAAAGCTGTTTTCTTGGCTTTTCGGATCAGTTGGTGGTGGGTGCGGGTGGCGCTTTTGAAGGCGTCCTTGGTGCTGGTGGTTGGGTCTTTTTTCCAGGCCTTTTCAAGGGAGCGGCAGAGTTTCTTGGACTTCTTGAGATCATCGTTGAACCATGAGGCTTTCTTGCTGCCAGGTTTGCTTTGACGTTTTTTCAGTGGAGCTAAGGTGTCGGCGGTGTTGGATAACCATAGGGTGAGGTTGGCGGCGGCTTCGTTGGCGTTAGAAGAGAGGGCTGGGGAGTTTCGAAGGAGCGATGCGGAGATTTGGTCCGTGGTGATTTTGTTCCAGTTTCTTTGCAGGGTAGGTTGGGAGTGGATGATGGGTTTCGGCTTGTTGTAGATGAAGTGAACGCAGCTGTGGTCGGTCCAGAGGAGATCCGTAGTGTGGCAGAAGGAGATATGATTGCTGGATGTGAAGATGGGGTCGAGTGTGTGACCTGCGATGTGGGTGGGGGAAGTGACTAGTTGTTTAAGTCCGAGGTTGGCGAGGTTGTCCACGAGGGTGGAGGTGTTGTGGTCGTTGGTATTTTCAAGGTGAAAATTGAGGTCTCCCAGAAGGATGTAATCTTTGGAGGGGAGCGCGTGTGGGGTGATGAAGTCCGTGATGTCTTCACTGAATTTTGCGCGGGGTCCTGGTGGTCTGTAGAGGAGAGTGCCTCTGAGTGTTGTTTTGGGGTCGATGTGGATCTGGAAGTGAAGATGTTCGGAGTTGGCGAGATTGACGTCAGAGCTGGTTGAGATGCGGATAGATTTCTTGTGGACGATGGCGATTCCTCCTCCTGTGTGGCTGGTACGGTCTTTGTGGGTGATCTTATAGTCTTCAGGGATGGCAATGGTGATGTCTGGTGCGGAGGAAGCATTCATCCATGTTTCCGTAAGGAAGGCGATGTCCGGGGAAATGGTGTCTAGTAGATTCCATAGGTCAATGGCATGCCTATGGACCGATCGGGTGTTGAGAAGGATGCATTGTAGGTGGTTGGGGTCGGGAATCTGTGGTGTGGACGTAGCAGAGATGTTGTCGGTGCCGCTGAATTTGCAGGAGTAGCAGGAGAAAGGGCCATGGGTGTGTCCAGGAGCGGCATGGACGCAGTTGGGGGCGCGACCGGGGTCGAGGGCTAGGAGGGAGGCGGCATCGTAGGTAATGCGGGAGGGCTGGGCAGCTCGAGGGGCAGGGGGTCTGGCGCTGGGCGCGGTCCAGGCGCGGACGGGCGTAGACGGGCTTACCTTTGGCGCACCTTCGGCGCGGGTTGGGCGCGGACGCTGCGCGTGGACGCTGCGCGCGGGAACTACTGTCATATATGGATAGCGGAGGGGGAGGGGCGAGGGCGGCTCAGCTGGGAGGCGTGGCGGGCTCAGGGGAACACAACAACAGCAGGATCAAAATGGAGGGGAGGTCAGAGCAGGGCGCCGGGGGAAATCACACACAACAATGCAATCAAAGCAATGTAAGCGCTGTGGGATAATAGCGCTATGAAATTACGAAGCTTACTAAAAATGGAGCTATGCAGATATCACAACTTGGTTACAATGCAGCAATACGATACCACGCTGTGAGGAGCAGCGAGGGGAGCGATCACTCAAGGCGGAAGCAGCGAGTGAATCACAGCGCTGCGAGGTTTGGGGAATGCTTTTGGGTGCTTGTGGGAGGGCGGCTCAGCTGGGAGGCGTGGCGGGCTCAGGGGAACACAACAACAGCAGGATCAAAATGGAGGGGAGGTCAGAGCAGGGCGCCGGGGGAAATCACACACAACAATGCAATCAAAGCAATGTAAGCGCTGTGGGATAATAGCGCTATGAAATTACGAAGCTTACTAAAAATGGAGCTATGCAGATATCACAACTTGGTTACAATGCAGCAATACGATACCACGCTGTGAGGAGCAGCGAGGGGAGCGATCACTCAAGGCGGAAGCAGCGAGTGAATCACAGCGCTGCGAGGTTTGGGGAATGCTTTTGGGTGCTTGTGGGAGGGCGGCTCAGCTGGGAGGCGTGGCGGGCTTAGGGGAACACAACAACAGCAGGATCAAAATGGAGGGGAGGTCAGAGCAGGGCGCCGGGGGAAATCACACACAACAATGCAATCAAAGCAATGTAAGCGCTGTGGGATAATAGCGCTATGAAATTACGAAGCTTACTAAAAATGGAGCTATGCAGATATCACAACTTGGTTACAATGCAGCAATACGATACCACGCTGTGAGGAGCAGCGAGGGGAGCGATCACTCAAGGCGGAAGCAGCGAGTGAATCACAGCGCTGCGAGGTTTGGGGAATGCTTTTGGGTGCTTGTGGGAGGGCGGCTCAGCTGGGAGGCGTGGCGGGCTCAGGGGAACACAACAACAGCAGGATCAAAATGGAGGGGAGGTCAGAGCAGGGCGCCGGGGGAAATCACACACAACAATGCAATCAAAGCAATGTAAGCGCTGTGGGATAATAGCGCTATGAAATTACGAAGCTTACTAAAAATGGAGCTATGCAGATATCACAACTTGGTTACAATGCAGCAATACGATACCACGCTGTGAGGAGCAGCAAGGGGAGCGATCACTCAAGGCGGAAGCAGCGAGTGAATCACAGCGCTGCGAGGTTTGGGGAATGCTTTTGGGTGCTTGTGGGAGGGCGGCTCAGCTGGGAGGCGTGGCGGGCTCAGGGGAACAAAACAACAGCAGGATCAAAATGGAGGGGAGGTCAGAGCAGGGCGCCGGGGGAAATCACACACAACAATGCAATCAAAGCAATGTAAGCGCTGTGGGATAATAGCGCTATGAAATTACGAAGCTTACTAAAAATGGAGCTATGCAGATATCACAACTTGGTTACAATGCAGCAATACGATACCACGCTGTGAGGAGCAGCGAGGGGAGCGATCACTCAAGGCGGAAGCAGCGAGTGAATCAATGGATAAGTGTATAAATAGCATCTGAAGGTATAAATGAGTCACTGAGTAGTGCCTAGGTGAATAGATGAGTGCAACAGTAGATCCAAGTGATTCTACAACTGCAAGGATAGTGCCTGGGTAATAACATGATTGCATCCATAGAGTCTGCATGACTGCATGACTGCATGCGTAGTACTTAAGTAGTGTCTGGGTGATTGTATAAGTGTATGGGTACCGCCAGGGTAATTACATGAGTACAGAAATGGTGCCTGGGTGATTGGAGTGCAACAGTATTGCCTGAGTCATTATTTAAGTCTTTGGGTAATGGCTCAGTGATTGAAGAAGTGCTTGGGTAAGGCCTAGGTGATTGCATGAGTGCAGAGGTAATATGTGGGTAATTAGAGGAGTGCATGAGTAATGTCTGGGTGATTGCATAAGTGTAGAGAAATGTCTGGGTGGTTGTATGCGTGCAGTGGTAGTGCCTGGGTGATTGGAATAGTGTACAGTTAGCGCCTGGGTGATTAAGTGAATGGATACTGGTTTGGTGATTGAAAGAGTACAGAGGTTCTGCCTGGGTGATTTCAAGAGTGCAAAACTAGTGCCTGGATCATTATATAACTGTATGGGTAGTGCCTGGATGATTGAAGGAGTGCTTTGGTAATACATGTCTGATTGCATGATTGCAGGGATAATGTCTTGGTGTTTGCATAACTGCATAACTAGTACCTAAGTGATTACATTACTGCAAGGGGTAGTGACTGGGTGATTGTATGAGAACAAGGGTAGTGCCAGGGTGATTGGAGGAGTGCTAGGATAGTGTCTGACTGATTGCATAAGAGCATGGGTTCTGGCTGAAGTATTGGGGAGTGCATAGATACTGACAAGGTGATTGGAAGAATGCAAGTGTAATGCCTGAGTGATTGAAGCAGTGTATAGCTAATACATTGGTAATTGCATCAATAGTGACTTCTGGAGGATTCAAAGAGTACATAGGTAATGCCTGAGTGATTGCATGATTGCAGGGGTAATATTTGGGGGACTGCAGGAGTACATAAGAAGTGACTGGGTGATATTATAGGTGCATGTGTACTGCCTGTATAATTGCAGGAATACCGAGGAATAATCCCTTTCCCAACATATCTTAAACATCACTTTTCTACTACTACTGCTTCACTATTCTAGTAGTAATCAGGTATAGAGGATAGCTAACAGCAAAGCAACACTTCACTTATCTTTGATGAAAGTCTCCCCATATTTCTAAAACCATGTACACATATGTCTAAACCTTTTGCTAGCAGTATCATATATAAAAATAATACACAGATAAATGTATACCTGTCTTTTATACATCTATCATCTTCAGACGCTTAACACATACCATACTATATGTGCAAGTAGACACATATCTCAGTCACAACACCATCCACACCTTAAAACTTCACAAACTACACTTCAATTTTCAAACAGACACTGAAAATATGGCATTATCACACAGCAGGTTATTGATATTGGGAGATTTTAATTTAGGGGACAACGACCAATCGCACCAGGCCTTACACAGTATCACACAATCTTGCAACATCTTGGGCCTGAAACAATGGATAACCACCCCCACACACAGGTATGGGAACATACTGGACCTAATATTCGCGGATGAGGATCTCATCACGGTGGGAATAATTTCACCAGTAGACTGGTCTGACCACCATCTTATAATTTTTAACATCTACACGTTGTTTAACACAGAATCAACAAATACACAGACCAGGACCTTTATTAGCCGCGACTGGAAGGGTCTGCTAAAAAGGAAAGAGGAAGGGAAGTCTGATTTCAGTCTAGTTGGGACTTCGATTGTTCCTGAGAATGATATCACCACCAATTACCATTTACTATGTCAAGAGGTAACTAGGCAACTTAATGATATTGCTCCATTGAAAGTTATCAGAAAAAGAGGGAAACCCTCTGCGCCCTGGTACACCGATAAACTGAGAGAACTGAAAACTATCTGCAAAAAGGCGGAGAGGTGCTGGAGAATAAACTATTTAGAACAGGAGAAGCTGGCCTGGAGGCAGACAATAGGGCACTATAAGAAGGAAATTAATATCGCCAAAGCTAACTACTTCGCAGATTTAATTCTTAACAGCTCCAACAAATCCCGCGACACCTTTAGATTAGTTAAAGAGCTGTCTCACCCTGAATGTGCCAACAGTCAAATCAGACCATCACAAGAGCTATGCGATGGTCTAGCTTCCTTCTTCCAGGAAAAAGTCGCAAAAATAATCGAGAACATGAAGGATGCCTCCTCCCCCCGAGTGCAGGGCAACAGTGAGAAAAATGAAGGATCTAAAAGATCCTTCACTCCAAGGACAACCCTGGAGAATTTCGATACCCCGACAGAATCAGAATTTGTAAAGACAGCCCTCAGTACAACTTCAGGATCCCCGCTGGACCCCCTCCCGCACAAAATATTAAAGGAATTTGGGAATGAGTTCTTTCCAGTACTTCGACGGCTGTGTATACAGTCCTTTGATACAGGTACTGTACCAGGGGACTGGAAATTAGCAGTCGTCACTCCTCTGTTGAAAAAATCTAACCTTGATCCAAGCTGCCATAAAAACTACCGACCCATATCACTCTTGCCTTATCCAATCAAGATCATGGAACGGCTGGTCAGCAGAGGCCTGGCCCTCTTCCTGGAAACCAATAACATCTTGGAGGAAGAGCAATTTGGCTTCAGACCAGCACATGGGACCGAATCAGCTTTGCTGACGGTACTGGACGATCTACGAATGAGGGCGGACAGGGGAGAGTCAGCAACTCTTATTCTGCTCGACCTGTCCGCCGCTTTCGATACGGTAAACCATGACATCCTACTGACCAGACTGCAAAACATCGGAGTCGGGGGAGCTGCGCTTGGCTGGTTCCACTCCTATCTGTCAGACAGACAGCAGGCAGTAGCAATCCCTCCGTACCAGTCGGAGTTTGCTCCTGTTCCTTTCGGGGTCCCACAAGGGTCCGCAATCAGCCCAATACTCTTTAATATTTACATGCAACCCCTGTTGGGCATCATCAAGACTTACGGCATCAGCGTGATCAACTATGCGGATGACACGCAGTTGATGATTTCCCTCGATGGTACTCAGGCAGACTCACTCGAAACTTTCCACTCCTGTTTGCGGGAAATGACATCATGGCTCAAACAGAACTCTTTGCAATTCAACAGTGATAAAACTGAAATAATGCATTGCAAAGTAGGCAGAATCACCAGAAGTCTTCCCTCAGACTTCTGGCCTCTGGAGCCTAGGAAGTCACTAATACCGGTAAAGTCAGTAAGGAACCTCGGAGTGAGCTTCAATGAGAATCTGAGTCTCGAGACCAATGTCAACAAGCAGGTAGGCAGCTGCTTCCCTCTACTAAGAGGGCTGCGTAAGCTGTTGCCTCTTCTACCAACACAGGTCAGAGCCACTGTAGTAAGAAGCACTATTCTCAGCCGCCTAGATTATTGCAACTCCCTATTATTAGAGTCTCCTGCCTACTTGATCTCTAGACTTCAGACTATTCAGGCAGCCGCGGCCAAACTGACTCTCTCTCGAGGGCGAAGAGCCTCCACTACCATTGCCTTGGCAGATCTCCATTGGCTACCTGTACGCCAGAGAATTCTGTTCAAATCCCTATGCACTGTCTTTAAAGCAGTACACGGGATGGGCCCTCGTCCACTTCAACACAAATTTAAGTGGTATGAACCCACTCGGTCCCTTCGATCATCCTCTTCCAGACTCATTGACACCCCTAGGTTTAGGAAAGTCACCTGTGGTGGGAGAGCCTTCAGCATAGCGGCAGCACATCTGTGGAACAGCCTACCTATTGATATCAGGAAAACAGATGAACTGATGGCCTTTCGAAAAAAGGTGAAAACCTGGCTCTTTCCCAGAACCTAACTGTTCAGACTCTTAAGACTCCCTTCCCTGCTCTCCCTGTTGCACAGAGTTTTCTAGCTATGTACACAGCGCCAGGATGCCCGTAGGGTTATAGAGCGCTTTATAAATGCCATAAATAAATAAATAAATAAATAAATAAAATGATGCAGTATATATGAAATATACCTTTCCACACATCATACAAATTACTCTAATAAATACCATCTCTACAAACATCTCAAACCTCACTTTCAGGCTGCTTCTTTACCATTCTACAACTACTTCTAATGTTATACCTGCCCAAATACAAAGCAGGAACCCTTCACATGTATTTACCAAAAGTTTTACCATATTCCTAAAAGCATACATGGATATGTCTGTACCATAACACTATCCAAACCTTAAAGATTCACAGACTAAACTTCCAATTTCAAGCAAACACCAAAGATTATGTGGCATATTTCACCTGTACCTCTCTATAAACTTATAAAAGAAGCCTAATCACTAATACCTTATGTCAACATCTTTTAAACAACACTATTATGCTGCATCTTAACCATTCCACTTCTACTCTTACTCTTCAGCCTACCACATAAAAAGAAGCAACAGCACCTCTTTGTTATACAACTTGCATCTTCAAATGTATATTTATATACAAATAGAGACATACTTGGGATAGAATTCCATGCACACCTTAAAACTTAACACACTCCACCTCCAATTTTAAACCAACACCTAAAATGATGTGGCATACTACAAATCTACATATCCACACACTTAAACAAACTACCATAATGAGTAATCCATTTTCCAATTTACACAAGTTACTATACAAAATCTATTTCAAACAGCATTTAACTACAATAAAACAAACTACAATACACATCAATACATTTAATAATATATTTCAAATATCACAGTTCATCAATCATTTTTAAAGATTAAAAATGAACCCAATACATAATACACCTCACAAATTTATAACTCACCTTCCAAATTCATTTGTAGAATTGCAAATATCACAAACTCATAAAAGATTTTCTTATGCACAAAATCAATGTATTGCACCACTCTCAGGAAGGTAAAACCAGTAATGGCAAACTTTCCCTCTCTTTCTGCACACATGTAAGTAACAAATCACATTGCTTCCTAAATTATTTCAAATTATAAAATACATTTCTATTGGTTACACATATTAACCCTTACCAACTGACTTCTAAAAGTGCACACAATGATTCTGGTATTTTTTGGAGTCGCGACGCCATGGTGCACCAACGGGATGGAGCCGCAAATCCATACGGGAGTTTAAAAATATATTACAAATAAAAATACCACTATTTTTTAACCACAAACCACTTCTAAAGATAGTACTGACTTGGGAAAGTATACTTTATTAACATATCACCTATATAAAAATTACAATTTCACATTGTAAGTCCACAGTTAACATTCAATTCTTCTTCAATTCTGCTTAATGCCAGTTTCCATAGCAACAGTTCATGGAACATTCAACAGAACTGACAGGTCACAAGTTCACCATATTTTGAAATCCAGCACACAAGGTTACAAATGAAAACAGCACGTGTGGTTGACATTTGCAAAATATCTCCTCATCCTATCTACTGTGCCGTTCAAGCGTTTTCTACTAACCAATAAGGAACATGCTTTTTAAAGAATGTAACATGCACCCTATTTTTGAGTGTACAATCTTCCTAAACAGCCAATCAATTCTCTACTTTTTTTAAAACTCCATCTTGTCCACCATTTTAGATACCTCTCATTCTACAAACTGACTACCCCAGCTACAGACATCTTTTCATTACTTCCAGACATCCCTTCAAGATGCTTACAGTATGGATTGTTGGACACAGCTATGTGTTCTGGTGCAAAAGATATGCTGAACACAGAGGTATTGACAAAGACCTAGCTTTGCAAAATGTGGTATTAAATGGATTGAACAACAAAAGCGTATCCTGGGAGTAGGAGACGTCCCCCTGCACGCAGCTCGAAGCCCCTGGAACAGGTGTTGGTGAGATTTCAACAATCAGTGTTCATAATTTTGAAGAAATAATACACGAAAACTTTGATTGGATGTCTAAGTCGATATTTAGTGAATCATATCAATAAACGATCATCCATATGTATCCAAATGTTAATCACTGAGGAGATTGGCCCAATGCATTTCGGTCCCGAACGGACCTTCGTCAGGGGCCGTATCTACAAAGTATAGTAAAGCAAAAGAGTCAGGAAGTCAACTGACAATAATATTGTTATCTGTGCATCAATAGACTGAAAGTGATGATGTGCTCAGAAGAATAACCTCATATGTAAGTCCGAACGTGCAAGGTGAGAAATAACAAAGCGTCTACTAGTCAAAACTGCAATGTCCGGTTAATCCGTGAATGTTACGGTGTGGGAGGTAAACCGAAATCAACAACGTGACCAGAAAACATCATAATAATGGTGAGTTCGTTAGTCATAACGTGTGTTAAAATGGGTAAAAACGAAGCTCTAAGCAAAAAGAGAATCATGCGCAAACGGTTACGTGTCGGTTCAATAACTGGATGTGGTGCTCAAGAAATGAATGTTCAAACGCGGTGATACATTAAAAATAACGTGAATTCAAACACCATAGCGTGTGATATATATGGTCGGAAGTGAGAACAGAATATAACGGCTGAGATAGATAAATGAAAAGAAACTTACGAAACGCGGTGTGCTTCCATAGTGCTCCGACTGTCTTGTGGTTAACGTTAGAACGAACGCAGAAACGCGCTTCAAGTGTGGCTTTAGTAACGTGACAAGTAAACATAAAAAGAGGGCTGAAGTCAACGAATAAAGACGGGCGCCATATTGTAATGGATAGAGTTGCAAAAAGAGTGACGCAAAGGGTATAGTGGAAATGGTGATGAATACGATTAAATAAAAATGATGAGAGAAGAGCGGTGAGAAGTATAACACAGATGTAGAAAATGGGAGAAATGAGTTAATGAATAAAAGTAAAAGTAAAGTGAAAGTAAATGAACCAAGTGTGAAAAATAACTGTGAGCAAAAGGCATCAGACAATGTAGTAACATGAACAACTAGGAGAGAATAAATCACAAATAACACAAAATAACACAAAAATTCCATGCGATCATTGAGTCCATTAGGCGACTCGGCCATGATAATTTCGTTGGCCAGTTGCTTCCTTCCCCTCTCTGTTACTTTGACATTATTTGATAACCAATGAAGACATATGTCCATTAATTGTCCTGTAGATTCGATTTGTTCCTCTCGGAGGGGGGGGACTGTAGTGTAGTTCCTATATCCCTGATAGGCTCTGCGCATTGGAATAACATACACTATAGATTTGACATAGGACTAAGGTCAGTATGTCTGTGTCGAGTATATTCATTACTTGAGTGTGCCAGCTAATTCAGAGGTCACTAGAAACTTCTTGAATATACAAGAAGGGATTAGTCTCTGACAACCGCATAAACATGACAACTTTGTTTCCCATTAGAATCGGAACAGTCTCAGAATCGTGGAAACAATAAATAACAGTTTCACTCACTCAATCATGCATGCTTCGTTTCTAGAGAGTTGCACAGAAATAGAGAGATGGGTATTTCAATAAAAGGGTTTATTGAACAGTCTTATTTCTCATGCAAGGGATCTGAATTGCTACAATCGTAAGACAGACTGCGAAGTACAATATGTACGGGGTTAGTAGTAAGATAAAATAATACTGCAATAGCATGGTTTGTAGCTGAGACATATATTAATCAAAATACATACATAAATAACATAATGCTAAAATGTGATACTCATCTGATGCTTCTAAATTGTTCTACCCCAGTGTACCTAACCTAAGTGCAGTACGAGGTTTGATGTAGGTGCTGCTTCTAAAGTATAGCTAGCTATATTTTAGTTTAGCCAAGAGTTGCCAATAGTTTCTCTAAGTTCTAGTCAGCTTCATACCTGAGAATGAGAGAGGCTGGAATCTCTTTTCTGGACTCGATAGTCTAACCCCCCGCAAGGGAAGTCAGAGAGCACTGGAGCTGGATTATCTGCGAGGAGGATGGCAGCGTCAGGTCAGTGCATCAGGCTGACACTCGATCTCCATCCGAACTTGCTGTGGCGAACCGCGTAGTCTGGGTTGGATCTAATCTACCGGGAATCGCAATTTGCCAGGGCAAGTGCTGGTATATTTATACCTTGAAGGTGTCTAGGAATGCCAGTATTGACGTAAAAGTCGGGCAGAGGAACGTCATGAATGAACCCCTAAGGAATAGATGTTCATGCATACTTAATGAGTTCTTGGAGAAATCAATATTCAAGCTGAGGGAAATTCCTAAAGGCTTAAGGGTCTGGTTTTCCAAGAATTCGTTCTGACGTGGATGGACGGATGTAGGTTGCCATGACTGTATTTGGTTTGTATGGACAATGTCTAAATAAGGGCCGGATTTCTATGTCCAAATAATGACAATGTGAATTATACCTATATAGGGGCATAAATCGGGAATCGTATATACGGAATCTAAATCTGCACACAACACCCACTCCAGTTTTGTATGAACGACGTTACTAAATCCTAAACGTTCTAAACATAGCTTAAAACAGAGTTTTGCATGGGTTTGTTAAAACAAGCTAAAAACATATCTAAAACATATGTTCTAAAAATACATTACAAAGCCATTGCTATGCATAAAGTGTTGTACATATAAAAGGCAATATTCCATTCTAAGCATAGGAACACATTGGAATGCTAAATGAATGAACCAAAATATATACATGTGATGAAATGGCTTGTAAATACAGAAGAAAAATGGGCTGAAACCATTTCATATCAGGTTACACCAGTCAAATTGTTATTCATGACAAGGTGGCATACTGTCCCTGGAAGTGTTACCAAAGAATTCTGTTCTCTATGGATAGTTCTAATATAAGCAGATTAGTGTGCCAAAAAATGAAAAATAAAATTTTGAGACGGCGAAAAAAATATATAATCATAGAAAAAGTTCCAAAGTCAGTATTTCGTTTGAAAAGAATGAAGGCCAAATTCAGAGTCTCTCCGGAACACTGTGTGCTTGCATCAAAAGTCAGTGTGTGGGGATGGAGAAAACATAAAATTGTCCAATCCTGTTGACAACAAGTCGTCTACCGTTGTGGGTGAGAGTTTTAATACCTTTTGTAGAAGATCAACAGCACATAGATGCAAACTATCGCCTTCAGCATGGGAAGCATCAACAATGTCCAGATTGGATGTTACCTGCGCGCCTGGTGTCTCCTCTCGTACCTCAGCAGTAGCATGTTGTGTCTGTGAGATCTCAATGAATGCCGCCATCAGGATTGGTAGCCGCTGGGGACAACACATAGCATGGGTCCTTATCAGGTCCAGCAGAGTATCGATATCCGTAGCCATGACTGATGGAAGTGTCAGACAAATGTCCAGCATGCATTCTTCACCGCATAGCAGACAGCGTAGAACAGGTAAGATGCAATCTTGCCAAATTGGTCTGAATGACGGAAACCAAGTGGTATTTAATTCTCGTAGACGAGGTAAACCAAAAATTTAGACGAGGCACTCACGATACTTCATCTCCAATAGAGTTCTCTCCAAGGTGAACTGGGTGTCGCTGGTGATTTGGCTTGCCATATGGTAGCAGTAGGAGCAAAAATAGTATTCCTGCAACAAGTGCAGTCTGCCAAATACAGTGTGCACGAAGTTTGGAAAAATTCCGAAGACTGCTTGAAAAGGTGCTAACAGTGCTGCACACACGTCCTTAAATACATGTACAATACCGCTCGTATCAGACATGTTTAAGATAAGACCTAACATTTCTGAGAAATGCAAAGGGCAGTTTGTATCAAAAGGGTATGTATCTCCGCAGAAGTCCTTGCGACTTGGAGGTCATAGGTTTCTTGGGCAGAGGTCAAAGGCACAGTTTTTTGCAAAAGAATGGCTTTCATTCTGCTTTGAGTATCAATTAGTATAGAAGAGATATTCAGTCAAGGCCATAATGGCCACTCCCTGACTATGTCAATTTGTGGAAACAAGACTTGCATACAGCAAGAGACCTTGGATGTAACCGTTACTAGATATGGGATACCTGGCAGCATGCCACAGCAGCTGTGATCATTCAACTTAATGTAACTCCCATTTGAAAGTTGACAAAAGATTGGATTAATCACTGCTGCTGGTGAACCATGCAGGATAAGTTTGTAGTGGAACCATCACAGGCCCGTGTAAATTAATACCCTGACAAAGGAGAGAACCGCTTAGTGCGTGTTCACAGTTTTCACCGCTAAGAACCACTTCACATCCCCCACTCCAACATCTGTGTGTGTAAGGTAAATCCCAGGATGTCTTGATGTATTCTTTACCCAACCTTTCATATTTGCCTGCTGGTATATTTTTTAGGCAATACTGAAAATGCAAAGTCGTAACAGGAAGAGTAATCTTACCATGTATGATCCACTCAGTAGCTGGTTTTTCTGCCACTGTGAATGGTAATTTCTCCAGTTTTTCAATGCTCAGCACCGCTTAGTCTGCTTTCCTTTGTCCCATTTTGATCTGTCTATCAGTGAGATTGAATTCTGCAAATAGTGACGTAGTATTGATTAAACGCCAAGGCACATAGCCAGAACGCAGGTTTTGAAGCGTCCAGCCTAATAGCATGATAGAACGTAGCTGTGACTGACCATGTTGCAACATGTTCCATGATGTCTATGACAGAGGATACAATGCTGTCCAAAGAATATATCCTTGACGACAGTCGTTAACCCATTGTCTACTACAGAGAGAGCTTTCTCTAAATTAATACGATCAATTTCTTGTATTCGTTCTGCAGTCTCTGCTTGGGTGACCTTCCATGCTTCATTATAAGCAGCGTAGACACCGGCATATATGAAACGTTTTTGATGCGTTTTTCTTGGACCTAGCAAGCATTCCCTAAGGTCTGCGCCTTCTTGAAGTAAAGTTAAGTGTTGTTTTACATCCTCTAGTGTAGCTTTCTGTAGCTAATCAAGGCAAAGTTTCCCTACACTGTAAGTTGTTACTATCCCCGGATGCTGTCTTTGGACATAACGTGTGTCTGGCCTATGAAAGGTAAAACCTTGTGTCTTGCTCAGGGTTCTATCTTGACAGTTGTTTGTGTCTAAGGGCCAGAGCAACCATTTTTTCCATTCAGGATCTGATCTGTTGTGATGCAAAATATTATATACGTCGACCTACCCCTGTGTAGTGCTTTCACTTGTAGGTACAGGTATAGACAGAGTGTTTATGTCTTTTATCTTGGCTATTCCAAGGCATGATGTTTGTTGGACAGTGTTGTTCAAAAACATAATTTGCTCAGGGATGATACAGGCTCTAAACAAAGCTTCTATTCCCTGTACTTGCCAATCTTTAGTACCCCAGACAGTTTTTTTCTCAATGTTGTCTTTCCAAAAGTCGTAACCCTGTCTATACAGTTGGGCAATAAAGGCTGCAGAATAAATCTGTTTGGTATTTGTTAACATACTTTTCATTCCTGACTTATTGACATTCTTAAAGTAAAATGTCTCTGTATTCGAGATATTAAACCCTGAGAAATATGGAAATTTCATTGCAAATGTTTTTGAGCTACCCTTTGGTGGCGTAGGAAAATGTTCCCATTGGCTATACATAAATACATTTCTAGGTGTTGCAGATTTATGCAAGAAATGATGACCATAGTGGTTATAACAATACAATTGTTCATAGTCTGATGAACCTTGTAAATATTCATTATTAGTAAATGCATTTGACATCTCTAGATCAGACATCATATTATTACCAGTCTCGAAGTCCCAATCATCAGAAAAGGTACTGGAGGTAATAAAGTCACTTAATGAAATTTTAAATAAATGTGGAATCTTCAAAAGCTCAGACGGACCACAAATATCATATTTGGTTTTGTCCCAAACTATACCATCTGGTATAGGAATCGCTGTGATGTTTACTGCTGACAAGTCTCTTGCTTCACGATGGGATGATTTGTGTGGCTGGAGAAGTAAGTTCACTCTTTTACTTGCTGTGTCCATTTGAATATATCTTCCATTAATCAACATACCCAGAGTTATTACCAGAGATAACCAAAGTAGAAAGAAGAACATTCCCAAAACAATCCATACTTCAATCCATGGTGAAACCAAATACGTTTTTACCAGTAGATAAAAAAAGTCTGTTGCTTCTTCTTTGCAAGTTCTTTGTACTGGCGTCGTTTCAGGCTCACTGGGATCCTCAGAAAACATATCAAAGTTCATGAAATAGCCAGAAGCAGTACTGTCAATGGTTGGAATTGCACCCGTATTTGATGAAATTGCTGGAACCAGTTGATCACTTGTTACTTCGTTGTAAATAGGTGTATCTGGACGAACTGTTATTTGGGTCTCAAGAGGTACAAGGTCCATAACATTGTTGCTTAGTTCTCTATTTCTTACTGTCGAATCTTCAAAGGTGATGAGTCTCTCAGTTTGAACCCCTTGGATTGTAGCTAGAGGAGTGCGTCTGCTACATTGGCGGAGTCCACTTGGCCTACTGTTCAGTATCGGCCACATAGTGTGGTTTGATCAGGTCGATGGACACAAATCTTTTCTCCTTTTTACTAGCAAGGGGCGGGAAAAGTATTGTTCTTGATCCGTGGATTGCTAGGACAGGTACTGGTTGTCTGTAAGAAGGCCCAAATTCCTTCTTGTCCGCGATCTTTTCTCTTGCTAAATCCCCAAGGTTTGGGATCCAGACAGGCCTTGCTGGGACGGCCAGATTTTTCTCAGTGGTGGTTGGCTTCAGGACCATGTTGCTTTGTTGCGTTCTAAGTCCATTTAAGTCCTGTAAAACAGCCAAACAATCTTTGATATCAAATTGTTTGTTTTCCACCACTGTGCCTTTCATATCTAAGTCCGGAACCAACATTCTAGTCCCAAACAGGACCTCATATGGAGTGACACCCCCTAGAGAACTTCTTGGCAAGTTGTTAAGTGCGCACTGGACCCCATATACAATGTTTGACCCACCCATCACCCGAACCTAATACCCTAGCTGTTATATACTGCTTTATGTCCCGTTTTTTTCTTTCCACAACAGAATTTCCCTCAGGATGGAATGGAGAAGAATACCGCAATGCTACGCCCAGACTTGCCATGGCTTCTTTGTAAGCCCTAGAGCTACACGCAGGACCCTGGTCAGAATGTAATGTGCCTATTGCGTATGTGCCGATAAAGACTCACAAATCTTTTATAACAGTTTGAGCGTCAGTCGAGCATTGAGGCCACATCCATAGAAACCTAGACTTAGTGTTTCTGGGATTGCATTTGTCCAAGAGGACACCTGCACGTTGATAGTTTAATGCTGTCTAATAATGGTGTCTGAACTGGGCTGGCTATGTTGTATTCAGGTATCTGGTGGTGTTCTGTACTGCATTCTCTATTGCAGTCTATGCAGTTATTAATAAAGATGTGAATGAAAGTATTCATCCCTGGCCACCAGTACATCTCTTTTAGTTCTAAAATTGTCTTTGAGATCCCCTGATGTATCAGACCCTCTCCCAGATGCACTTCGTAAATCAAAGCTGCTCTACGTTCCCTGTTTGGAATTACTCTATCCCCCACTCCAGGGATTTGAGCAAATGGAACGCCATTTGCATCAATTATATATGAGTATTTGAGTGGAAACTTATTAGGTAATGCGGCACCGCTGCCTTTGCTTGATGCATTGACAGCCAGCATTATTTCGCTGTGTATTTTCGTTTTCAAACGAGTGATTGCAGCAGTTTGCACAGCCCCTTTCGCGGCTTCATCAGCCAAGGAATTCCCTTCAACATGAACGCCATCACGTTGGTGACTCAGCGTGTGTATCACATGGGTGTTTTGTAGTCCGTTTCGCAACTGAACTACTTGTTCCCAAAGCAATGTGTGCTTTATTGTGCCACCTTTTGCATCTTTGAAACCATTTTGAATCCAATTCTGTAAATATTAATTGAAAAATTGAGCACAGTAAAAAGAATTGCACACTATGAGTGTGAGGAAATCGCGATCTGTATTTTCAAGTGGCATCTTAAATGCCTGTAGTTCAGCTCGCTGAGCTGTACAATATCCTAGAGATTGGGTTTTTGTGACCATTGGTCTGAATTTGACATCTCGCATGCGACCTTTAACGATAGCACACGCTGCACTGTAAGCTTGTTTACTCCCCGTAGCGGGCTGTGCAGATCCGTCAGTATAAATTATAAATTCGTACTGGTCAAGAGGGAGAATTTAAGTAGGCAGAGGACATTCGTGTTCATATTGCAGGATTGCTTGTGTTTTTCAATATGGATCAAAAACACATTCAACATCAGTTGCAGCAAGAGAATTAACCCATTCTATACATCTCGGATGTAAAGCTTTTGCATTTGGAATGCTAGCCTTTGTAACTGCCTCTAGGGCGGGTATAGGAGTCACAACCATAATGCGTTTCCCTTGTGCTAGGGCTCTTTCTTTTCCTACAGCGGTTTGAACTGCTCTCAGAATTTTTTCTGTAGAAGTGAATTTCATTTCTGCTTGTGTATACAAGTGGGATTTGTACACAATTGGTACTTTTTCACCTTCGTTAAAAGTTAAGCAGGTGAATTATTCGGATCACTAAGTTGCGTATGTTTACGCGTGTTTGCAAGTGTTTCTTTGCTAACATGCCTGTTTGTAGTGAACGCAAAATTTCTGTGTGTTTTTGTGTCCAATGTGTGATTTTAAAATCAGGTTTGATTAAATCGTAGAGAGGTTTAACCCTTTCTGCATAATTTAAAATGTAAGTTCTTCCAAAATTCAGGAAACCTAGAATCGACTGTAAATTTTTCAGCGGTTTTGGCGGTTGGAGCAGCGCACACTTTTCCAGAAAGTTGGCTGCCAGGCTTTTGCCTTCACTTGATAGTTCATATCCTAGGAAAAGGACATTGAGGTGGGCAATTCTTGACTTTTTAAAGTTGAATTTGTAACCCTCTGAGGCGAAGCCGAATATTATGGTGCTCACCCTGTTTAAGTGCCTATCCAGGTCATCGTCTGCCAGATATATATCATCGACATATGACAATGCCTCGTCATCATAAGTTTGTAGTAACTCTGTTACCCTTGCTGAGAATAACCCCGAGCTGTTTTTGAATCCCTGGGGAAGTCGACAAAATTGACACTGGGTCCCCATTATTGAGAAAGCGGCCAAATATCTGCTTTCTGACGCAATATTTTGACAAAAGAAACCATTTGAAATGTCTAATGTGGTTTTATATTTTTTACGCACAATGGTATTCATTAATGCTGTACTGTGTGCATTTTGCACTGCAAATGTTTTGCAACGAGAATTGAAGTGTCTGTAATCCAAAACTAGACAATATGTATTGTCTGGTTTGGAGACAGGAAACAAAGGATTGTTCATTGATGAGGTGCATGTTTCAATCACCCCCTGATATTCATGTTGATCTAAGATCTCCCTGACCTGTTTTTTAGCTTCTTGCTTAACTGGGTACTGCCTGTGTGCAGTCGGTTGATTTTTTAACTGGATTTTATGGTGAGGTGAGTCCTCATCCCATCCTACATGATTTGTATACAGTGCTGGGGCTTGGGCTACTGCCCATTTCCTGGCTAATGTATGTTTTAAATGAACTGGAATATGGTTGGCATAATGATGTCCTCGCCATGTGGGCATTCCCTAACAAATTCTGGTGGCCAGTCCTGTTCTGCTAGAAGTATATCATAACCCTTTAAAAGATGCTCACAAAAGAGTCCTTTCACATTTCTTGGTATGTCTCCCTCCATCAGGAGTGTTATTTCACATAACCTATGTGGAGAACTACCCCTGGTGTCTAGCGTCTCACCTTGTATGTCTTCATTCTAGTCCACTGTCTCCAGGATTTCCTTCAGGTTCTGGCGAGCTATTGTAACTTCTGCTGCACTGTCCAGCATGGTCTGGGCCCATTCTCCGTTCCTGAGTTGGGTTCTCAGTATTCTCGGCATGTCTGATCTTTAGACCTGCTACCTTTTTCTTGGAGAATTGAGGTTTTGCTTTATTTTTCTGAACGTGTTGATCGTCTTTGGACTTCATGCGTTCTTCCTTGTTTTCTGACCGTCCTCTTCTTTTGGATGTCTGTGACGATATCTGAAAGATACGAGAGGAACGTGTATCACTATCTTGATATCCGTCAGGTTTTCTCAAATTATCCCTATTCCTGAGGTTGTACCTCCTTTCAGAGGGCTCCTTCTGTGGAGGAGACCTTCCTCAGGAATGAGACCGCTTCTCTTTGGAATTCTGTTTGCTATTTTCCCACTTCTTTTTAGAAGAGGTAGGAGTGTTTTTAGAAAAGACCTTATCAGGACTTTCAGACATTTGTGGTTTTACTGGTTCCCCCCCAAACTGTCTCTGCCTAATTCTTCATAGGATTTCTCAATTATTCTGGCTAGTTCTTGAGGTTGTTCTGTTACATCAAATTCCATTCGTTTTTGGTGGATTGCCACTGATGCTTCTTCTCCTTTAATATTAGATAATATTATTGTTGAGACCTGGTCGAAATTTTTAAGTAAGTTCATACCTAAATTCAATGAAGGCTCTGCCCCGTATTCATTTTGAATCTGTTTCAGGACATCAGGTATTACTGCCATTGACGGAACACCATGGGGCAGATTTATGAAGCCCTTGCGCCTCATTTACGCCGCCGTTGCGTCACTTTTGTGACGCAGCAGCGGCGCAAATCCTGCGCCATGGTGCGGGGTATTTATAACGTGACGCATCTGGGAGATGCGTCACGTTGTAAAGCCCTGCGCCACATGTAGGCGTTCCAGGGCAGGTAGGGGCGTTCCGGCACAGGAATCTACAAGATTTCACTCAGTCACTTTTGAGCCCATGCTGCGTCAAAACCCTGCGCCTGCTTGAAGCAGGCGTAAGGATTGACGCAGCATTGTGCAGATAGGGCACCCCCGAGCCTTGCTGGAGCTGAGTCGCGCTTGCGACGCAACACGAGCAATGCGCCACTATTACGGCACAGATGCGTGATGCATCTGTGCCATTTTTGCCCCATGGTGCGCCGCATTATAAATGCGGCGCATCCATGATGGCGGAGCTGGGGCGCAAAATAACTGGCGCATCCCTGCTGATATGCAGGGATGCGTCAGTTATTATAAATATGCCCGCATGTGTTTTTCTGTAGATTGCAGAAAAGACTGTGCCCCAAGAGGTGCAGTCTTCCAGATGTGGTGTGATCCCCATTGGTAAATAGATTGTTAGAATTCTGTGTTTCTCATAAGGGCTAGTATTAGGAAATACTGCTTCGATTTGAGTCATTTTTTGAGCTATCCAGAATGGAATTTGTTCACGTTTTGTGGGCATTTTTCCCATGACTGCGTGTAAAGTCTGTGGAGTGTTTTTTAGTGTATTCCCCTGATGAGGGGCTGGTTTTTGAATTGTTAATGGTGGTTGGACAGTGAAAGTCTGCATGACATATTGAACCAATTGTCTATAAATTTTGATTAGCTCCTTGAGTTGAGCTAGTAGATCCACATCTGATATTTCTTCAATGTCAGGATGAGGTGTGTAGCTGGCTAAAATCGGCCATGTTGCTCTTGGTCTACCTAGTGGACCGAGCCTGATAATGTGATTGTAATATTTTAGGGCTTCTTTAAACCAGAGCTCATGCTCCTGGTATGTGAGTGGAATTCAATATCCTCGAAATGAATATATTCCTCTGGTGGTTCATCTTCTGTGTAGAAGTGAAACAAGTGTGTTACTGGATTTGATTCTGGGAATACTATCCATCTATAGAATACCTCTGTCTGCTGAGATTCATGTGCCTCTATCACGAAAACTGCTCTACCACCTCTTGGTGTTAGACCATGTTTTATAAGTTTTAGAGTGATGGCTCTCCTTAAATTTGGATGGATGATTATAGCATCCTCGTCAGTTTCTTGAAAACATGTACGATTAAAAGCTGCTGCGAATTGGTCAGCCGCAGCTCCACCAGTATCGGTGTTTGTG
The DNA here is from genome assembly GCF_964204655.1 of Triturus cristatus. NCBI lineage: Eukaryota > Metazoa > Chordata > Amphibia > Caudata > Salamandridae > Triturus > Triturus cristatus. Next base: position 821,016,239 of record NC_140588.1, on the reverse strand, counting down.
CCGTTTTCAGACATGTTGAAATGAAAAATGCAGAGCATGTTTCAAGGGAACAAAAATAAGGTGCACAATATTTTGGAACACTGTATCCTTCAACGTTGAACAAAACCAAACAGCTAATACATAGGGCTTTCGTCCTACTCAGCTATGGAGTTTTATGAGTAGAGGGTCTCTGAGAAAAGCACGACTTCGTTACTTCAGTATCTAGCTTTAAATTAGTGCCTTACCAAACCGTTGGGCACCATGTAGTGTAGTTCCTATATCCCTAATAGGCTCTGCGCATTGGAATAACATACACTATAGATTTGACATAGGACTAAGGTCACTAGTATATTAAACTTAATTACTTGTGTGTGCCAGCTAACTCAGAGGTCACTAGAAACTTCTCGAATATACAAGAAGTGATTAGTCTCTGGCAACCGCATAAACATGACAACTTTGTTTCCCTTTAGAATCGGACCAGTCTCAGATTCGTGGAAACAATAGATAACAATTTCACTCAGTCAATCGTGCATGCTTCGTTTCTACAGAGTTGCACAGAAATAGAGAGACGAGCGTTTCAATAAAAGGGTTTATTGAACAGTCTTATTTCTCATGCAAGACATATGAATTGCTACAATCGTAAGACAGACTGCGAAGTACAATATGTACGAGGTTAGCAGTAAGATGAAATAATACTGCAATAGCATGGTTTGTAGCTATGACATATATTAATCAAAATACATACATAAATAACATACTGCTAAAATGTGATACTCATCTGATGCTTCTGAATTGTTCTACCCCAGTGTACCTAACCTAAGTGCAGTACGAGGTTTGAAGTAGGTGCTGTTTCTAAAGTATAGCTAGCTATATTTTAGTTTAGCCAAGAGTTGCCAATAGTTTCTCTAAGTTCTAGTCAGCTCCATACCTGAGAATGAGAGAGGTTGAAATCTCTTTTCTGGACTTGATAGTCTAATCCCCCGCAAGGGAAGTCAGAGAGCACTGGAGCTGGATTCTCTGCGAGGAGTATGGCAGCGTCAGGTCAGGGCATCAGGCTGGAACTTGATCTCCTTCCGAACTTGCCGTGGCAAACCGCGTAGTCTGGGGTGGATCGAATCCTCCGGGAACCGCAATTTGCCTGGGCAAGTGCTGGTATATTTATACCTTGAAGGTGTCTAGGAATGCCAGTATTGACGTAAAAGTCAGGCAGAGGAAAGTCATGAATGAACCCCTAAGGAATAGATGTTCATGCATACTTAATGAGTTCTTGGAGAAATAAATATTCAAGCAGAGGGAAATTCCTGAAGGCTTAAGGGTCTGGTTTTCCAAGAATTCGTTGTGACGTGGATGGACAGATGTAGGTGGCCATGCTTGTATTTGGTTTGTACGGACAATGTCTAAATAAGGGCCGGATTTCAATGACCAAATAAGGGCAATGTGAATTGTACCTATATAGGGGCATTAATCGGGAAACCTAAATATGGAATCTAAATCTGCACACAACAGGACGTTTGCCAGAACCAGGACCAATGGGACAGCAACAGGGGGAAGATGGAGAGTTTGTTGCGACAGACGCTCACACTGCCTCATAGAGTTCTCAGATAGTCCTGCCGCCTGAATAGCCCCTCTTTTTTCCTCCTGGGATGTTGAGGGCTGAGACGATGGTCCCCCTGTGCTCAACCCTTGAGAAGTCTGATTGCCACATGTTGGGTTAATGTTGGAGGTCACATTTAGGGGCTGTGCTGAAATATTAATGGGGACGACCAGAGGTATTGATATTATTGAGGAGGAAGGTGGGCCTCTTGCTTCCACTGATTGTGCTGGGTCCATACTTGTAGATGCTACCAAAGAAGGGGTGTTTAACTGGGACACTTGAACAAGTAATGAACGATTCTGGAGCGCTAAATCTACCAACCAAAGTTCAATTTGGGACAGTTTGGCTAAGATAGGAGCCATTATATTATTTAGCCTTGTCGTGACTTCTGACCAAGTGATGTCATCTTGCCGAACTTAGGGAGATGGAATATTAGGAGTCACGGAAGGTACGGTTCATTGTAAGTGATTTTTTTGGGGGGCCTTTAGATGTAGCGGCACAATTATTTTTGAGATGTTTTGGTTCAGCACCACTCACAACACCCCCTGCTATAGTGCGCTTATTCGGAGGTAGGGGCGAAGGGTCCAGTAATGATACATTCAAGGGTGAAATAGTTATACACCACCTCGGTGAGGTCTCTGTGTTCATGTTGGGGGGAACTGCCCTGGTCTTGTACAGAGTCTGGGGCAATTATGGGTAATGATGACTGCATGACCAGATGAGGATCAATAGCAGACCCTGTAGACAATCTTGATATTGAAGGGGCTGGTTCCAAAAGATAGGTGTCTTTCAGTTAGCTCAATCTCGTGTGAGAGAACACTGGCCGCTCTTACCAGGAACGAATCCAGGGTGGCTCCCATCCCTCCACCAACCTTCTTCTTTGGGCCCCTTCTTCTCACCATATTTGCACCAAGTAAGACAGTACCTTAGTCGGGTGCAGATGAAAGAGACTAGGCCCAGCCCAGCCTCCTCCGGGCTCTGCCGGGCGTGGATGGGCCAGCCCTTGGCCTGGGCGTGGCCCGGACGCATCTCTGCGCACGTCCCACACCGTGGGCCAGTGTCCCTCTATTGAAGTGCATCTGCACGCTAAGGACAGTGGTAATTGTGGTCTTCCTGAACCCGATTGAATGAGGCAATGGCAGGAGCAATAGCAGGAGCCCAAACAGTGCCTGCGGGTGCAAAACTCTAATTGCCGGTGTCCCTCTTTTGAAGCACGCCTGCGCGCTAAGGACAATGGTAATTGTGGTCCTCCTGGACCCAATTGAAAGAGGCAATGGCAGGAACAATAGCAGTAGCCCAAACAGTGTCTGCGAGTACAACACGGTGCAGGCCGGTGTCCCTCTTTTGAAGCGCATCTGCGCGCTAAGGACAGTAGTAATTGTGGTCCTCCTGGACCCGATTGAAGGAGGCAATGGCAGGAGCAATAGCAGGATCCCAAACAGTTTCTGAGGGTACAACATGCCGCGGGCCAGCGGGCCTCTTTTAAAGCACGTCTGTGCGCAAAGGACAGTGGTAATTGTGGTCCTCCTGGACCCGATTGAAGGATGCAATGGCAGGAGCAATAGCAGGAGCCCAAACAGTTTCCACTTATGTTTGTGGTTCAGTATGGCTCATCTGTACACACCTAAATACCCGAGTGTGCATAGTACACTACAGACCTGTTTGTCTGATAATCCGAGCATTCTTAAGAGGCGCTCAGTGCGCATGCATATTTAGGTCTGAGTACCATTTAAACTCCTTAAAGGGCCTGGTCTTCAGAGCTTACCTCTCTGCGGTGCTGCTGCTTGTGGTGCATCTGTGGGGGCGAGGTTCTCCAGTCCGGGAAGCTATTTGTCACCACTCACCTCATCTGAGGATAAATCTAAGACAGCAGTGACCTTCTGGCATTACCACGACTAACACATAATTGTCTAAATTCACCATGACCAGGAATGCAGTAATTGCGTTCGAGGAGCCCAACATTGCTGCAAGTGGGCGCACCATCTTTAGCTGCAATACTGTCACTGCGCTGCTGCACCATTTCTGGTTTGAAACAGGCACAATGCACAGTGCTCAATTTGAGGATGTGGCTGCAGGTGTAGCCCACCAGCACTAATTGTTTGGGAACCATCATGTACACTGACCCAGAACAAGAGTAATGGGTAAAGAGATTATGCATAAAGGCCAAAGCTGCCGATTTCGGAACTGAGGAATCTTGGTCAAGTCCCTGCCACGTTCAACATCCTTTGTACTTGGGCAAATCACTTAATATCCACATGCTTAAAAAATAATGCAATCTAGCGCTCATGTTAAGAGCACTAATTCCTGCTTGCGAAGTTCAGACTACATATAACTGCACAAAATAAATAAGGGAAAAAACGTCAGAGGAAGACACAGCAGGGGTTGAAATGTGCTGTAAGAGTAAAATAAAAGGGCAGAGAATGTAATGTGGTGGAAGAAAGAGATGAGGTGGAATCAAGCCAATGCATCCTGGACATTCTTTATTGCAGGCTTCTGAGAAAAATCATAGACACCACCACCAACTAAAACAAATGTGTCTACTGCCTCACCTCCTCTCATCTTACAATCACACTGCTCACTCTGATCCCTCACACACCCTATCTCCTCTGTATACTGCCTGCTCAAATATACTTAACACAGTTTCTTACCAGTGCCTTTCCAAGCTTTCCGTTCACCAAACCCACGCTCTTCATCTCTTCTTAGGGTGGCTTCTGCATACAGAGGTCCTCCCTCTTTATGCGTCTGTGGCCTTCTCTCCCCTTCTTTCTCTCCTTCTCACTCACTTTCTGCTGCTCTGTCTCGAGTTCATTCATCACTTCCTGCACAAACTACCTATCCTTCTATCTTCCTTTATATCTATTCTATGCATCTCTCACTTCTATCAATTCCCCATGCCACATTATTTCTACTACACAAAAAAACTCCACCCCACACAGTTCCCCAACTATTTCAATACAACTCACAGAATTCCACACCTCATACATCCACTACACTCCAAACTAAAACACATAAGTAAAAGACGTTGTAATTTATGCCAATAGCTCTAAATCTCCCAAATGCGAGACCTATTGCATTGAACATGTTTGTTCTTTTAGGGGCAGATTTATCAAACTTTCATACAGTGCAGCAAGCCACCTTACATTGCTGTGTAAAAGGGCAGACATTAGCTGTTTTTAGCAATATACAATGCATTCCTTTCCTTTCCTTTCCTTGCATTGGTGCCCTTTTACCTGCCAAGTGCCAAATGCAGTGACCCTTGTGCCGTGGTGCAAGGGTACCTATGCTGTAGGCAGCATTCTTTTTGTGCAGAATGGGGTACCTTCCAACACAAAAACAATTCTCAAAGACATTTTCCTCTTTCTAACTGTGCAGAAGCACACTTAGAAAGAGGAAACAACGAGAAGAAAGATATATCTCCTCATTGCGCCTCTCCTGGCAGTGCGTAGCATTTTGACACAATCCCAGGTTAGGTTTATGTTGGTAAATCTGAGAATGCACCAAGATCCATTGGTGGATGCGTGGGAACACCTGCGCTCCATTCATGGAACAAATCCCTGGGGCTGTGCAATGGAAGGCAGCGGTTTGCTCTGCGTTGCATTACTCAAGATTTAGCAAGCCATGCAGGGCTATGCAAGGTGGCCTTGCGTGGCTTGATAAACATTTCTTTAGTATTGCCTCGAACTTGTGCCCCTCTTTGCGTGGCACAAGGGCAACGCCACACATTGATAAAGATTCCCTTTAATTTCTAATACTTTGTGCTGTCGAAAATGAATAGTTAGGTCATATTCCAAATTGCTTTTATATTATACCATTGTTTGCAGGTGATCAGCATCCGTTTTGAGGAGAAAGCAAAATAACCACACCAAAGTCAGTCAGTAAGTTGTAATATAATAGAATCCACACATTGGGCCTGATTTAGAGCTTGGTAGACTGGAATGATAGAAATCGCGGTGCCAGTATTACATCAGCCATGGGCTTTAGCGCGCTTGGAATACGGCGGACGAGCGGGGACACCGCCCGGTTGGTGATGGAGCCTCCAGGTTTCAAACTTTAAATAAGGTTTACCACGTCGTCTTACTAGAGAATTGTTATGCCACGTATTCCCAGCAGGTGCAGTAAGAATAATGTACACTTGAGGGCAGGCTTGCATTAGAGTACATTTGTAATTCCTCTCACAGTGAATCCTGTATTTATAGCCAACAGGATTTACACAGTTGTAAATTCAATTAAAAAAGCAATAACAATGACATTATTAAAAATTCCACCAATTGCAACAACAACAATAATAATATAAAAATGATGATAAGTTTATCATATCAATTTTACTAGTGTGAAGTCCAATAGGTGCCTTTTATTTATGTAGTGCCATTCCTTGTTGTCATATTGTTTCATGTGTTAGGGCCAGATTCCACAAACTGGGCTGGGTGGCACTTATGTTTCCACCAGGATGTTGTGAAGGGGTGGTGCTTTGCACGTTTGCAATGTTATGAGCGTGATGTGCAATATACTGGTTAAAAATGTCACCCTGAAAAACTGTCAACACTGCATTTTCCTTTATACGTGTGTAATTTTTAGGTCTCGCTGAGCCAGCGCATGCGCTGCTCTGCGAGACATTTAGTAGGTGAGTTTTCAAAGTGCTACCCACACTTTGGCTGGCCTAGCGCTTGCGTTCACACGAGCGTGCACGTGCGCAGCCGCCATCTGTCTTTCACGGGTCATTAATTGCACCACTCGGCCGCATGTCTTGTGGCTCCTGCCATGTCTGCTTTTGACCCTCGCGCTCACGCGCACCACTCGGACGCAAGTCTTGTTTAAACAACAGCGGCGAGGGCAGGCTGCATACCTGACTCCCTTTTGGTTATAGATTTGTGATTACTTGTTTTTTTTTCTCTGGCTACAGCGTTGTCCCATCATGTTGCAGCCTGGTGTCGAGTTCTATTGTCTGCTCACTGCCACACCACCGCTTCCTGATTGGTAGCTCTAACTCACGTGTTCTGCAGGTTACTTAACTTGTGATTACTTGTTTTTTGTTCTCTGTCTGCAGTGTTGTCCAGTCATGTTGCAGCCTGGTGTCAAGTTCTATTATCTGCTCACTGCCACACCACCGCTTCCTGATTGGTAGCTCTAACTCATGGCTTTTGCAAGTTACTTAAGCAATCATGATTGCCTGTTAAAATCGTGTGGCTGGCAAAACTCTTATTCAACTGTGTCGCAGCATCTATTACCACTTTAAGAGAAGAAAGAACTAATTCCGAAATTTACATCGGACGGCACAATAGAAACTGCTATTTCACCAATGCTTGTTGGATCCATTTCACAGGGAAGCAACTAAATGAAAGAAAGAAAGAGAGGTGGGCTACTCATGCGCACCACTTGCGGGCTTGTTATTTTGGTTATAGATTTGTGATTACTTGGTTTTTTTTCTCTGTCTGCAGCGTTGTCCCGTCATGTTGCAGCCTGGTGTCGAGTTCTATTATTTGCTCACTGCCACACCACCACTTCCTGATTGGTAGCTCTAACTCACGGCTTCTGCAGGTTACATAAGCAATCATGATTGCCTGGTAAAATCGTATGGCTGGGTGAACTCTTATTCGCGGCATCTATTACCATTTTAAGAGTAGAAAGAACTCATTACGAACTTTACATCGGACGGCACAATAGAAACTGCTATTTCACCTTTTAGTATACCTTGAACTAGAACCTGAGGACTTCAGTTTGCGTTCGAGATCATTTGTTTTAAAGTGTCTGCTTGACTGGATTTTCTTTCGTTCAGAACAATCTTGCTCTCCTATACCCACCTGAACACTGCCTCGTCGTTAGATGCTCAGGATATTTGACTGCTCTGTTGTGAAGCATGTAATGTATGTCTGAATGCGCTGCATTCTAATCATGGCTATTTCATCCTTTCCTTTTTATAAATCTCCTCCAAAATGTTGGAGGAAATTAACTATATATAGGCATTATTAGCAAAGCCAATAGGTCTCGCCTTTGAGACTATTGGCTCTGTCATTGACTTTTGTTCCTGCTGTACAGCATGGCATTGACAACTCTGTCAATGATATGCAGATTTGCTGCATAGTAGGGTGGCTGGTGTGTAGCCTGGCTACTATAAGTTTTTTTAAAAGAACATGATTCATCCAGCATGCACTTTTAACAATAGCCACACTGCAAAGCATCCGGAACGCTTAACAGCATGGCTACAAAACCTTGCTAATAGGTCTCACCACCATCACGTGTCAGCAGCACAACACACTGACTACATGCATTGGCATAGCCAATAGGTCTCGCCTTTGGGACCTTATAAGTGTTTAACCATGCAACAGTTAATGTTGTTGCACCAAGGATATTGTGCTGCATAACTAAATACTTATAAGGTCCCAAAAGCGAGAACTATTGGCTATGCCAATGCTTGTTAAAATGATGTTCGATGCGCCATGGACTTCGTTTTTGTATGCTGATCTGTCCATCTTTTCATAAAGGAATCAAAGACGAGTGCAGATTTGTCAATGTTTTAGTGGGTAAAAAGCCTTGCAATATGGCAAGCAATTAACACATGCATTCCGAGATGTGACTTCGAAACATTCCACATTCCCCCTAAGAAAAGTATTCCACAGCCTCAATAACAAAAGGTAGTCTTGTATCATTGTGTTGAGGTATCAATCTAATAATTTACACGCCAATTGGTGCAGACAGACGTGCATATTTTTAAGAACCGCGTTAAAATTATCACCTCTTTAGCGGCTGGAAACTGCCGCTAAAGCAGCGATAATGGGCTTGATAATATTTCCTTGTGAATTCCCATAGCAGCCCACACCAGAACCTGGGCTGCTATGGGAATTCACAAGGGCATGTGAACCTGGGCTGCTATGGGAATCATTAATGGGTTGGTTCAATATTGCACGCGGTTTTTTAGACACAAGTAGTCAGGGTGGGGTGGTGGTGACATGCCTTTCAGTTGTGAGACTGAGAGGGAGCTACGAAAAAACTTGGGGGCATATTATCAAGGAACGGCGATAATATTATCGCCGCTTTAGTGGCAGGAAACTGCTGCTAAAGAGGCGATAATGGGCTTGATAATATGCTCTTGTGAATTCCCATAGAAGCCCAGGTTCTCTTGTGAACCTGGGCTTCTATGGGAATTCACAAGGGCATATTATCAAGCCCATTATCGCTGCTTTAGCGGCAGTTTCCTGCCGCTAAAGTGGCGAAAATGTTATTGCCATTCCTTGATAATATGGCCCTTAACTCCTCAACTATTCGGCTTTATAGAGCACAGGAAAAGTGCATTTAGTAAAGCCTTGAGTTTCAAATGATGCAACCAGTAGCTAGGATGGAAAAATGCATCCTAGTTCTCAACACTCTTTCTGCCCCCTTATATTTTATTGATTAAAGACCGAGGGCCATATTATCAAGAACGGCGATAACATTATCACCGAGGGGCTTGATAATATGCCATAGAGAATTCCAATAGAAGCCCAGGTTTGTGGTCCTTCACACCAGAACCTGGGCTTCTATTAGAATTCTCTAGGGAAAATCATCAAGCCCCTCATCACCGATTTAGTGGCAGTTTTCTGCCACTAAAACGGCGATAATGTTATCGCCGTTCTTGATATTATGGCCCAGAAGTCTCTGGTATGCCACTGTAGGATATAATTTAGATTTGTACACGGGGCAAAGTTATTTCCCTGTCAGGAAAATACATTTTAAAATATAGGTAGTATTGCACGCTCAAATTGATACTTTGCACAACTGTACAAACAGAACTGACTTTGAATGGATTTGGAAATTCATATATCCTAGAAGTATCTCTGGAAACTTGTGATTGCCACAGAATTCCAAAGGCAGATAATACATTTTTTTTAAAAAGAATAGGTCCCAGAAATGCCATGGTTACTTCCTGGTAAACTTAGTTATCCTTTACTCCACTCATCTTTGTCATAGTCCTTACTTTTGAGGTGTTGTTTGTTCATCTCAGACAGGCGAAAGAACTGGAAGTAAAAGGCGAGATTCCAAAAGCAATGGCCCATGCAACCCGGCCCCACCACTCTTACCTACACGGGCCTCTGCTGGATTCTTCCCACCCTCTGGGTGCTCTAATGAAGCAGCCTGCTACAGTTGTTCCTGGCTCTACTTAGCCAATTGAAGGTCAGCCATCAGGGAATGTGGACTGTTCAAAATGACAATGATAAGTATGAGTAGGACTAAGAATAATTATGTTTACTGTTTATTAAACAGGACATTGGCCCTACCCACCTCATCTTTGTCCCAGTCATTATTTTTGAGGTATGCCAAAGCTAAAAAAGACCTTCTATATGAATGGAGAAATCCTATACAGAAAAGAATGAATTAAGTACACCACCTTTCATTAGTGACAAAGTAACACCATCAATTAAAAAAGTGAATTAAAAACATGTTGACCAAACGAGTGACATTCCAACTTCACCCTCTCAGTGCTTTAATGTCTGTCAAAAGTCTGAGTAGAAGCCCAAGTAGATGCTCTGCAAATCTCTTATTGGGACTCAATGTACCTAAGAGACAGCAACATCCCTTATAAACCTGCCTTGAATTCCCTCTGGAATAGGTATGTCAGAAAGTGAAATGCCATGGCAGCAGTTGATCAAATCCATATGCTACCATTAATATCGGAAACTTTTTGCCCCCAATTAGCCCCACAAAAACAAAGACAAATAGGTTACCAGAGTTCTTGAAGGGTTCTGACCACTATATATAAATAGATATTGCCCTCTGAACAATCAGCAACTGACACAATTCCTTTTCTCTCGAAGAAGGAACTCGAAAAAATGCAGAAAGCATACTTGCCTGCTCCATGTGCATTGTAGAAATAGCCCTTCAAAGAAAAGAAGGTTTAGGATTTCATATAATCCCATCCTTCAATACCACAAAACACAGAAGGCTTGCACAAAAAAGCTCCTAATGCCCCAATTCTTTTGGCAGAAGAGACATCCTCCAGGAAGGCTCCCTTCAAAGACAAGCATTTTAGGTCAGTAGAACTTAAAGGTGCTGTCAGAACCAGTGGAATATCTTTTTAGCAATCTGAGTACTTGATGCCAATCTATGCCTCTCCCCCATGCTGAGGATCTTTAAATACCTTAATCGCTGACCATTGGGCTCTCAAAGTAGCAACTGCTAAATACCGAAAGGCATCAGGCATAAATTGAAGATTAGCAGACCTCAAAGAACGCCATTGTTGAAAGTTATCGCAGTGCTTGGACTTCAGAGTAGAAGGGGGTCTGGATTTCAGAGTCGTATCAGATCATAGTTCTGGCATCCCTCTTTTCTAAAGCTTGATCCTCTCAACATCCAAACTGGTAGAAAGAGTTTTGACAGAGTTAGGCATCCTAGTACCCGTAAAGGAAATGGTGATAATGAAATTCTCCAAAGTGGTGAAAGAACTTAGGGGCATACCATCAAGGCGCTGCGATAAAATTATCGCCGCTTTAGCATCCGTTTCCGGTCTAAAAGCGGCGATAATTTTATTGCAATATCAGCAAGGTCACGCTATCGCTTGAATCCATACCTCAGCACCTGTTTCCTGAACGCCCAGCTTTGTATCTCTAATGAGATGCAAAGTGGGCATTCCTCTCCAAAATAACGTGAGAAATGTCACTAACGGACATTTCTCCAATTATCTAGCTTCACGCTAACCTGTAGAGCGATAAGAAAAGTAGCGTAACTGCGCTTATCACCACTTTTCTTACGCCTGCTTTTAATCTGACTTAGCCATTATATCCAATGGTAGGTGTATATTATCGCTAAGTCTGTCCTGCCCTATCACCAAGCTATCACCAATGGCTGTGCGAATATCGCTGGCTTTCCAGTGATAATCGCACATCCATCAGCTATCGCTTGGATTTTTATCGCTCTGGAGATAAGGGTAGCTGATAGCGCGCTATCTCAACGATGAAATCCAGCGATAGCCGGCGATAATTATCCTAGCGCTAAATGCGCTTAGCGATAATTATCACCGGTTGTTGCTGATATGCCCCTTAGACCTCAAGAAAGAAAATGGTCTTCTGCAAGGCTAAAAGGGTTGAACTTGTGTCACCTCTGCTGTTTACGCTTGAATTTTCAAAAGCAATTGCTAATAAGAGGAAGAAGAGGGAAAGCATGTAGGAGAGATGATGTTCAAAGTATTTTATTGAGTGTATAGACACATAGCATTATGACATGCGATACAAATATAAGGTTTGCTTTACTATAAACATTACAATTAGATGTACCCCTTCCATATAAACCTTACAAAGAGGAGATGTGAAGTAGTAGCTAGGCACCCAAACCCTAAGCTTCAGATACAGAAAATTGAAATAAGAGCCTTGGAAGTTAAGTATCTTCTTGTGAAGCGAGAAAATTCAAAAAGGTTTCCCCAGATCTTTGACGTGCTACTTAGAGCATTCGTCAAGTTAGTGATAAATGTTGAGATGCCCAACTTGTCTGCTGCACATTGCAGTTTCTATTGATGTGAACTCCTTTCACCTACTTGTTTTTCCATCTTCCTTGAACTGGCACATTCAATAACATTGTTGCTCAGCTATCTGAGCTATCATCTGTATTCACTATCTCTGGTGGTCCTAAATGAAGAGTTAATCCTCTGTCCAGTGCATTTAAATTCAGCAACCACTGACATAACTAGATCTGTACAGCTACTGGATTCTTCTTCTCAAGATTCTTGTAAACAAGCTTCCAGCACTTCAGGAGATGCATCAGCAGAGCTCTTAGATGCAAGGCACCAAGAAACCCTTGACGCCATTTATCTGTGTATTTTCAACTATATGTTGGAGCTTGGCGTAGATAATGGATAAGACAGCATGAGCTTAATTTGACATATTTTCCATTGTTAGGAACAACATACCCATATTTGTTCTGAAGTAAGATTCAAATTGGAATTTGGGAAATTGATCAATAATCCATGGTGTTGAAGACATATCAAATGCAAAGACAAGATGCTCCTATATGGTGACGGCCCAGTGAAAAGTGATATAGTGAAACAATAGTGTGTTGTAGCTATATACAATATTATATTCAAGTGACTGATAGGGATAGTACGATGTTATTTATAACACTCATGCCGCAGGTGTAGTTACCAACAATCAAATTAAAAAACAGTCCACATTTGCAAATTGTTTTGACCCACACAGCCAAATGAATCAGAGAAGGGTCATTATCAGGACAAAGGATAGAATATATAGAGAGAAGAAATAGTGACATGTGAGTATGCGCGTTATCATGTTCCAGGTAAAATGATGATGAATTTCAGGGGTTTAGGACATACCAGATGAATCGTAGAAATAGTTGTACGGTCTTCAGAGATTAACTATAGCAATTTGAATATTATTTAGCTTATTTTTATACATGACAAGCTGTGAGGACAAAAATATGATGATATGATCTTAAATAGAGTATCATTGAACCATAGAATACCTGACATATTGTCTGAGGTGGCACCTACCTACAGTGGTAGGAGTCTGGCTAAACAAAGCCTAGGAAAGGATTGAACTGATCTTTCCAAAATCGATGAGATAATGAAGTATCATCTATGATGATTAGGACAGGAAAGAACTGATGAGGATCCCATAATGATTGATTAGTGTGCCTTGTGTATGGGAGCAATTCATCTACCCTCCCTCATATCTGTATGACCTTGCATGGAAAGGACTAAAAATGTCCATCCTGTGATGGAAGTCACCTCGTATAATTATTAAAGCAAGGACACAACCATGGTGCACAATATGAAAGGACTTGGTAGAAACATTTATCCCATTTTCAAGCAGCTCAGGAAATAAATGAGCTTAAATGAAATAAATCATGCAATCTCTCTTTTTATAAAAAAAATAGAAAAAGATCATGGAAGGAAAAACCATGCAGAAGTCAAGTTCCTCCAGTGTTACCGGGACTGACAATGGGACTGGCACCAATGTATGGATTAAAGCTTGTGCCTAACTGTACAAGAAGGCAACATTGTGGAGCTATTTCCAAAAGAATTGGATTTAAAGTTACTTTAATAAAAAGGCCAACATGCAGCTCAATTACCATGTACTTGGACTGTTAGCGTGATATCACTGCCCTTAGTGGAACCCCAACACTGGAGTTGTCGGTCCATAAGAGCCCTCAGATGAAAAAAGGCTTCAGGTATCACAATCTGAACATAAAACAATAAGGGACATATGTACAAGACCCTATCGCTTTGGGAACATCACTTTTTGTGACGTTTCCGCCACACTCCACCACTTCTGTTGTACATATCTCCCTAAGTTTAGTGACAGGACAAACAAAGCACACAGTTAATAATACACACGAAGTATGGGTGAACTCACCCAATACCACGCCATCGCCATCCAAAAGATTGGTATTACTGGAAGTGAAAATATAAAAAGGAATGAGTGCAAAACTAAATAGAATGTTGTGGTGGCAATGTTCTAAAATTGCCTGCTGGGATATTACTCACTTGGCTGAAGTGAACGTGGTGCCGGAATGAATCAAAGGCCGGCAGCGCAAAGTTAGGTGGAGGTTGTTAGACCTGGCACCATTGGTCTGGGTCTCCCCTGCATTTTTTGCCTTTTCCTCCTGTGTTTTTGCTGTGTGTTGGACTCCGTTTTGCTGGTCTAGATGCTTTACAGTGCCAGAGTTCAAGTGCTCCCTTTGTAAATTGTTGTTATGAATTGGTGTTTCCATAATTGGCTATTTAATTTACTAATCAGTCCCTAGCACAGTGCAGTGTGTGTGCCCAGGGCCTGTAAATCAAATGCTGGTACAGGGCAGCAGGACTGATTGTGCCATCCGCATAAGCAGCCTGTAAATGTAACTCTTGCCTGCCATTGTAGAGCCTGTGTGCAGTCTAGTACTGCCATGTCGGCTTGGCAAGTGTACCCACTTGCCAGGCCCTAACCTTCCCTTTTCTCACATGTTAGTCACCCCTAAGGTAGGCCCAAGGTACCCCTGTGGGCATGCCACAGTGTTTGTGAAAGGTAGGACATGCCCTGGTGTGTGTGGCATGTCCTCATAGTGAAATACTGACTGCCAATTTCGTTTTTCACTATTGCAAGGCTACTTGTTCCCATAGGATAGAATGGGGAGTTTGCTTATAGACATAACTACTCCTGGGAACAAGGTAGGAAATTAAAGTTTAGTGTGCCTAAACTCAATGTTAAAATGCATCTTTTAGTGAGGGTGGTTTTTACATTCTGTGTTTGAAAATACCACTTTTAGAAAGTGGGAATTTTCTTGCTTAGCCATCCAGTGTGCCTCTGCTAGGTTTGTGTACTGCATGTCTGGCTATTGGATGACAGGGGCTGGGGAGGAGCAGTGGCTCCAGAGAGCCTGATGAGTCAGGGCTGTGCTGAATAGACCTGGGTTGCATTTAGAGTAGGGAGAGGAGATTTCCTTTCACCTGAATGGGCCTGGTCTGCCAAGGACAATGCTGTCTCCACCTTCTGCCAGGAAGCTGGACCAGAGAGGACAGAACCAGTTTGGACTGAGCACAGGGCTTCTCTGGCACCAGAGAACAAAGGATTTTGTGATATAAATAGTGGGGCCCAAACCCCAGAACTTTAGATCATTTCTGGGAATCAAGAGGAACATTTGCCAAGGAGAAGGGTCAGAAAAGCTGAAGATGAACACTGCCCCTGTGCTGTTTGCTGTCTGGGGTTGGCCTGCAGTGGCTACTTGTTGCCAAGGAAAGGCGGAAAGGACTTTGTGGTTTGCTGTGTCCCCTGCATGAACAAAATATCTCCAAGGGCATAAAACTGAGCTTGCCTCCTGTTCTGAAGTCTCAGGGACACAAATACTTCATCACCAGCTCCCTTGAACTGCCTTGCTGGGAGTTCTGACCTGCAAAGAGGTGCCTGCTGTTGTTTTGGTGCCTCTAGAGACTGTTTTACGGTGGGAGCTGGAAAAGTAACGCAACTTCGAGAAGCGAGACGCATCCGCACCTGTTTCCGATGCATCTCCAAAGAAATCATCGCAGCACCTAGTGCAGGTCGAGAAATCGTTGAACTTCCTATTGAGTGCACCAATCTCCAAAGTCCATGATCACCGCACCGAGTTCGACTCATGCTGTGTGGCTGCAAGAGTTCACCCATCGTTCCAGATCGTCGCATCGAGGTGCCAAGTTTGTTGCATCGTTGGGGGATGTAGTAAGAAACTGATGCATCACCTCCCCACGCAGTAAGAAACCAACGCATCACCTCTCCGGTAACAAACCGATGCATCACCTCCCCTTTGCTGCAGTAAGGAACCAACGCATCACCTTCCCTGAGTGTAAGGAATCTACGCATCATTTTCCCTGCAGCCCATTTGTTTGTTTGCGTGACGCATCCCAGGTACTTTGTGAGAAAAGTGTCACATCTGCAATTTGCTTTGAACTGAACTATTTCTACCATCTGAAAGTCATATTTTTATTACTATATTGTGGATTTTTGTCGTTTGGTCTTGTTTTAGTTTAGATAAAGATGACTTATTTTTCTAAACTTGTTTGGTGTCCATCTGTAGTGTTTTCACTGTATTACTGTATGTGTTCACAAATGCATTACACAATGCCTCTGAGATAAGCCTGTCTGCTCATGCCAAGCTACCAAGGGGGTGAGCAGGGGTTATTTTTGAAGTGTATCCCCCCTACCCTGACTAGAAGTAAGGGTACCTATTTGGACAAATGTAACTACCTCTGCCAACTAGAGACCGCCATTTTTAACCGAGTTTAAAGAGAAGGATCTCTCAAGGACACTTTGCATGCAGGAGGATGAATCGGGGTGTCTCACATCAGTTCCAGTGTCTACTGCCTCATACAGCGATGCATTCTTAAAATAGTATGATTGAATCTAGCATACAGAGGTTTTTTAAATGATAGAAAACAAACTACAACAACAAAATAATTTTAGCAGACAATGAAGAAATATATAAAAAATTTAAGAAATACTGCCTCTAATGAAGACATAATGGACAGTATAGTTCTATGCCGTAAATAGACCTAACTCCTCCTGGCATGCATATTGAAGGACCCAGTGGAAAACAAGAATTTTAGGCCCATCTCCCTACTGCCAGCTCCAGGAAAAATTCTGGAGAAGGAAGTCCAGAAGCAACTAGCTGAATTTCTTAAATCGAACAACTGCTTTCGTGTTTCACAGTCGGGTTTTAGAACAGTGTACAGCACAGAGACCACACTTCTTGAAGTCTCTGAAACCGTTTGTGAATCTGTGGACCAGAGCACCTCAGCTATGCTGGTATTGCTTGACCTGTCTGCAGTTTTTGACACTGTGGCTCACCCGATTCTATTGGAGAGACTGAGACGGGGGGTGAGGGGCACCGCTCTATCCTGCCTCCAGTGGTTCTTGGATAATCACTCACAACGAGTATTTCTACGCCCTTATGTCTCCTCCCAGAAACCACTTGTTTGCAGGGTACCCCAGGGTTCAGCACTGAGCCTGCGACCATTCAATGTACATCTGGCCCCTCTAGTGACCCTGGTTGAGACATGTGGTGTGAGAGTAGTCTCTTACGCTGATGACACTCAGCTGGTGGTCTCTTTCAAAGAACACTCGGAGGCGACTTTTCTTAACTTTCAGCAATGCCTGAAAAACATCTTGGACTGGATGACTGAGAATTGCTTAAAGCTTAATGCCAAGAGAAAAGGAGGTCTTGTTCTTCAGTCATGCAGCACCTCCACCTTCTAATTTGTGGTGGCCCTTGAAGCTGAACGCACCACCGAACCCGGTTGATTCGGCCAGAAATCTGGGGTTTAAATTTGACAATGACCTCTCTTTCAAGACCCAGGCGTGCCATGTCTCCTCTATATGCTTTTGGAAGTTAAGAGCTTTGAGAAAATTCTTCAACTTCCTGCCTGAGGACTGCAGGAAGACTATGGTCCATGCACTGGTGACCTTCTATCTGGACTATTCAAACAGTCTTTATTTAGTGCTGCCAGCTTATCTGGTCCAAAGGCTGCAGATAATTTAAAACGCCACAGCCAGACTAAATAGGAATGTGCCACTTCGCCATCACATTTCCCTGTATCTGTGGTGCCTCCGTTGGCTTTCTGTTAATAAGAGGATCGAGTTCAAGGCGCTCATTTTGGCCTACACAGCCACCAGAGATCGGAGCTCGGGTTATCTGGGGCAGAGATTGCAAATATACCTGCAAGACCGGGCCCTGAGATCAATCCACTTGCGACTGCTCAGCAGTCACGGTGAAAACTGCAAAACTCTGGAATGCTATGCCCCTTCACCTCCGCATAATGGAGTCAGAACAGGCCTTTAGGAAGGCGCTAAAAACCTGGGGGCAGATTTATGAGCCCCTTGCGCCACTTTTGCGTCACTTTTCCCATGTTAAAAGTGACGCAAAAGTGGCGCAAGGGGCTCATAAATCTGCCCCCTGGCTCTTTGACCTGCCTTAGATTGACCCACTTGTTACCCTCACCGCAAATCTGCAATCTAGCACCGAGACACCTCTGTTGAGGTAGCCGTGTGCTCTAAAAAATACAAATACAAATTAATGTGTTTCATTGTAATGGTAGTATGTAGTGTATTAATTGAAAAGAATTAGGAACAAGAGCAAATACATCAAACAATACCAGAGTATGAATTAAAAGCCGTATTGTGATTATAAACAAACATGTGCTCCCATTCCACATTATACTATAATAGTTGTGAGTCTGGTTGAAATTATTGTATGCAGTCATAAAATGTAGGCCACAGTAGCAACTGCATGCCTACTACATGTAATACAGTAATTCTGTGAGCTCGTGGTGATTCCAGCTGGGGAGCAGCAAAGGAGCTGCCTCACAAAAGTGCATTTTTACAAGGGGGTTATCGCTACAGGAGTGTCACTTTTTGAGATGTTCCTGTGGCATTAATCACTTCACCTTATTTACAAGGCTGCTTTGACCCACTTAATGTGGCTCAACGCCGCCTTGTAAATAAGGCCCCCTTTCATGCTGCACTTCGTTCTGCCACCACACCCATTGATTTTGACGCTGCCCCCGATTTACAAGAGTGTAAATATGGGGCAGACCAGGGAAAACTTGGCCTTAACATGGGAAAACAAGGAGAAATGTTTAATTTATCCTAGTTTTTGTTTCTATGTGTGCTGAATTGTGCAGCACACATAGAAACCCGCAAATCGCCATGAATGATTGATTATGTGCAGGAAGGTGTCCCTTCCTGTACATTAACAATCATTAAAAATGAGGATTTCTAACTGCACAATGCTGCACACATGGAAGTTACAAATCACTATTAGTGAGTGTTTATGTGCAGGAAAGGACACCTTCCAGCACATAAACAATCATTCCCCCAGTGCAGGCACCATTGTACACTGGTGTAAGGGTGCCTGCATTAGTGCTAGGCAGCTGAGTTTAGCACCAGCACTAGGGTAAATGCAGGGATGTGCAATACCATTGTAAATACGATGCATCCCTGCATTTTCAGAATGGCAGAGTGTGGTAGTGGCAATTTTTGCTTCGTCATTTTCTTCTAAATATCCCCCAAAGTTCTCTATGCTGAGCCAGGCTCAACAACCACTGACCCAAGCTAATTTGAGGCTATGTGCTGGAGCTCTATATGGTGATTGGGTTCTGGTCGCCCGTGATAGAGCAAAGGTAGTGCCCCCTAAAAGGGAGAAGGGGGGCACAACTCAAGGGGCTCATGGGAGACATTGCTCGAGTCCTTTCCACCGCTCATGGACCTAGCTACCAGCGTGCATGTAGTACGGCTGTAATCTGCTGTAGGAAAGTGCCCCTTTATGCATGGTTACCCCCAACTTTATGCCTGATATCTAATGAACTTTGACTTTGGGTCTGTCCTTGGCCCCTGCAAATCAGGTTCCTAGGGCCTATGTTCTTTCCCAAACTGTACCCATGTTTCCACAATTGGTACACCTCTGGCCCATATATACATCGATTGTAAAAGGTACCAGTGGTGCCAAGAGCCTTTGATCGGAGATGGTCTCTGTAGGAATGTAGGATCTGCTTCCAAAGTTAACCCCTCTTTTTGTTTGATGTAATGCTGTTTCTGACTAGTCTATGATCCTGCTAAACAAGACCCCAGTCTCTCTGCTTTCTCCCCAAAATGTTAATGGTACGTACGTAGGTACATCCCAGATTGGATATTGGGGTACCCTTATAAGTCCCTACTATATGGTACTGTGGTACCCAGGTCATAGGTACCCCAGAGGGCCCCCATAGGCTGAATCATGTATTATGCCACTTATGGAAGACCATTCAAACTGTCACTACAGGCCTGCCATTGCAGCCTGTGTAAGCTGGTGCTAACACCACTTACGACAGATATAGGTTTCCTATATCTAGGGTCACTGCGCTTAAAACCTACAAGTCACCCCTAGAGCAGGCCTTTTCAATCCTGAAAGCAGGGTGCTTAGTTCTAAGTGTGAGTGTGGCCCTGCATGACCAGGACACACCTACAGCCTTCAGAGTCTATTCTCCTGGGTTGTAAGTGAGACAGTCATATAGAGGGGCACCGCGTCATTAAGCGATGACATCTCAAAACTGGCTGGAATGAACCCTGTCGGGTTTGGTATTCAGCATGTTGGAATCATATCCCCACATCATAAACAGTGTGAGAGGTATGATTCCAAGCACTGTAAAGGCCCTCTGTTAGATCCTCAGTGCTCCCGGTACCAGTCTTCTATACCCAGACAGCCCAACATGGCTGGTGCCTACCAGAGACACGATTCTGCCCTTCTGCTCCTGAGCCAAGCTTGAGCAGGGCAAAGCAGAACAATAGGCATCTTGTCACAGGGAGGTGTGACCACCTCCCAGACAGAGTTTGGTGTATTGGGGCTGGGTGGGAGCGCTAGCCAGCATCACGTAGTCTGAGTGTAGGGTACATTTGGTGCCCTTAATGCATAGTCCAGTTCAAACCAGTTCAGGGATCCGTTGGCCCCCACTCTGGTGCGAATGGACAAAGGGTAGGGGAGTATCCTCTCCATTGACCAGCCCCTTCTTAGTGAGAGACCCCTGAATCACCCCAACCCTTTCATTAGGGTATTTTAGGGCTTACCAGAGGGTGGGTCCCTAGATTTGTCAACGGACATGATTTAATTCAGACACTATTTCAAGTTTGACCGTCTGGGCACTCTGGACTTCGCTGGACTTCGCTCTGGGTATCAAGGCACGAAACGGGAAGACTCCTGCTACTCCTGATCTCTTTGCCCCGCTCGTCTGCTGTAACGTCCATGCCTGTGCTCCATACAGGAAACCTTCCAAGGCCTGTGGGCTTCCAAGACACCTGAAGACCCTTCCCTGCAGCTGTAGGCACCACAACTAAGCTCACTGGTCGGCTGATCCTGGGCTCCCATAGACTCCAAAAGGCTCTGCAACACAGGTGGTGGTCCCTCACGTTCCGTGAGGCCTGCCCTGCCCTCTCACCAAGTTTGAGACCAGCATCCCTCGTCGGAGCCGCAGGAACCGAACCCCTGTGCACCGGGTTGACTTGTTGTTGCAAAGGCTTGTTGGCTTCCTCCCATCAAGATCTTCGGACTCCAAGTAGCCCCAACCTCATGCAAATCAAGGGACCAAGATCTTTGTCCTCACTCCATCCCTTGCATTGTGGGCCTGCATCTTTAGTGAGCTGCTCGAGGTCCTCTGTGACTCCAGTGCATCCGGCCTGTGGGTCCTGTTGAGGGTCACCATTTAATTATGTTGGGGTCCCCTGATTGCTCAGGCCTGCCCTGACTCCCCTGCTTGTTGTGAGTCTCCTGGACCTTGCTGGTCCAGACATTGCACCTTCTTCTATTTCTTCGTTGGTTGCAGTTGCCAAGGCTTGTTAGTGCTCCTGTGGACACCGGCCCCTCAACTTCCGATGTGGGACAGCTCTTGTATGGCTCTTGGTCTTCCACAGCTTTGCCTGGTCCACACAACTGCAGTTTCAAGGTCACCGTCAGCTCTCCTGCAGCACCCGACATCGGAGGCCATTCGTCTTCCGTGCCTCTTGGTCACTCCTGAGTGGCATAGACTCCGTCCCCTCTGCTTGCAGGTTCTTCACATCTTGAATCCACCTTTAGGTTCCACTGGAC
This sequence comes from Triturus cristatus, assembly GCF_964204655.1. NCBI lineage: Eukaryota > Metazoa > Chordata > Amphibia > Caudata > Salamandridae > Triturus > Triturus cristatus. Next base: position 820,994,626 of record NC_140588.1, on the reverse strand, counting down.
ACTTCCATCTTCCCCAGCAGCGACATCTTCCTGAAGTCCTCCATTGGGTTCGACGACGGTTTCCGACCCCACTTCACACCTATGCACCCGGCTTCCCTGGAGCAGTTATCCTGGTTCCTAAGGTATCCACGGGTGGGGTGGCTCTCTAACCTTCTGTCCTCCAAGGGGTCTCTTCAGGGTCCACTGGGAAGGGTTGTTCTTCTTTAAACTTGCAACTGCAAATTACCCATTGACCCGCTGTTGTGTTCCCAGTCTGCACACAACCTCCGTGGGGCTCCTAGTTACTTCCCTTGGGTGATTCTTTGGGTCCCCAGCACTTCTAAGTCTTCGGGGGATAGTCGACTTGAATCGTGATACACATATCACTATTTTAGTATATGGTTTGTTCTCCAGCTGGGGTCCACTGTGTAGTCTGTGCTACTTACCTGTTTCTATTGAAAAGTATTGTGTCCATTGTGTATATCTCCAGCTAGGAGATAACTGTATGTGTTAGTGAGTGTCTTATAATAAATACATATTTTTATAAATACACTGTGTGGCTCTTTTTCACTTAATCAATACCTATAAGATTATGTTCTGGTAAAACAAGCTGCAATACACTCCTTCTGGACTATGCCTGAAGGCTGCTCTCCACAGCTACCACTTAGAGAGCTTTCCAAGGTTGTCTAAGACCACTAAAATCACCATAAGGGTTGTTTGGATCAGTGCAAGGTGTCCACTTACATAAGTGTACATCATATTCTGAGCCAGCCTCTCACATTGGTGTGCAGCGGTTGTGATTCAAACCTGCATTGTTTTACTACATAATCTGGGTGTTGAATAATTGAAAAACCATCACTAATACTAGGCACATATAATACAAGCTTAGAATATGTAAGTTCTACTGAACTTAGGGTTAGGTAGTTAAGGCTCTAGCAGAACCCTTTCTCCAACGTCAGAGAGTTTAGATCCCACTAGGTTAGGTAGGTGCAACACCTCACTACACCTAGTATGTCTTCTAAAGGAGATGCCAGCGTCTCTCTGCCTTCTAGATACAGTGGCCTCACGTTCCAGGAACTGAGTTCCTTGTGTTCCTCTAGGAAAATTAAGACAGGGAAAGGCCCTAATACTCAATGCCTCCTAGAGATGTTACTGTTGGATGACCTACAGAAAGCTAGTGGGTCATAGTGGGTGGGTACGGGACAGAATATGGGTCAGGAGGGAACTCCCTTGTTGACCTTAGTTCCGACCCTGACCAGTAGGAGTCTCATGACTACCACCTGTAGAATTCAGATTCCCCAGAGTATTGTGCAGATGGCACAGAGGGTGCCCCAGAAATGTGTCTCCCTTTGTCCCTCCTGGGAGGGTCCAGAGTAGACCAAGTTGGTCTAAATCATCCTCTAGATAATCCAATACTTCATGATATTCTATAGGGACCTCCATGTCTAGTTAGAGGGACTACTCTTTTGACAGGGAGTACCAACTGCTTGAACTTGAGAAAACAAGGCTTAGGCTCAGGCAAGATCAGTTGGCCATTGACAAAGAGTCCCTAGAATTCCAGAGAGCTAGGAAGAAACTGGGTCTAGAGTACCATGGTGGAAGCAACCATGTCCACCATGACACCATGACACTAGGAACCTGAACAAGATAGTCCCTTCTTACCAGGAGGGGTATGACATCCATAAATGGATCACTGATTTGGAGAGGGCCGGTAAAGTTCAGAGGGTCCCTCAAGAGCAGTGGGAGCTATCTTGTGGCTCTACTTTGCTAACGAAGGATGAGATAAACTCCTTACTGTTAGAGAAGAGTATGCTGACAATTACTCATTACTGACGAGTGCTCTCATAGATGAGTTTAGCTTAACCACTGAACAGTATAGGATTACATTCAGAGACACCCAGTAGGCACACACCCAGGACTGGGTAGATCTTGAGACAGTACTATTAAGGCTCGGGAAGGCTAGCTTCATGGAAGCAAGGTACAGGACTACCAAGCATTGTACAAGTTGATTATGGAGTATCAGATCCTTAATAACTGTCAGAACCAGCTTTTGCACCACTACCTGGTGGACTCAGATCTGACTTCTCCCCAAGAATTGGGAAAGAAGGTAGACAAATGGGTTGCACCAGGGTTAATCATAAAAAACATGGTAATGGAGGTGACCAGAAGAAGCAGGATTTGTCTAAATCTCAGGATAAGGGAGGGTGCAAAGCCAAAGATAAGGAAGATTCTCCTCTAGGGCCACAAAAACCTGCATCTGGTGGTGAGTCCCAACATTCCAAAAAGGGGAAAAAGAAACCTTGATGTTACCTTTGTAAGGTGAAGAACCATTGGACAAACTATGCTGATTGTCCAAAGGCCGAGGAAACTACTCCTACTACCACTGCCCCTAAGGCACCTTCTCCCCCTAGCACAAGTACAAGTGGCAGTACAGCAAGCAAGGGAAGGTAAGTGGGGTTACCTTGGGTACTGAGATGGGTTCTGACTTAGTCAGAACACCAGCACTGGCTGTTTTAGTCTGTGATGGTGGCATGGATCTTGCCACCTCACTAGCCAGTCCCACTACCTTGGGCAAGTACAGAAAATAGTTTTTAATCAATGGAAAAGAAACAATGGCTTATAGAGATACAGGAGCCAGTGTCACTATGGTGACAGAGAAACTTGTATCCCCTGAACAGGTCATACTTGGACAAGTGTACCAAGTCCGCAACGCAAGCAATGTCAGGACTGATCATTCCTTGGCATTTGTGAACCTCAGCTGGGGAGTGGTAACTGGACCTAAAAGGGTTGGGATATCTCCAGATCTACCTGTAGATTGTTTGTTGGGCAATGGTCTAGAAACGTCAGCCTGGTCTGAAGTGGAGTTCAGGACTCATGCAGAGATGATGGGCATTTATGCCACAGTGTTTGCTGTCACCAGGCCTCAGACCAAACAGCTCACAACTGAAAAAGCAGTGGATCCTGAAAACATGGACCAGGTGCTCCTCAAGAGAAGCTCTCACTGAAGATCAGTCTCCTGAGGTAGATGATCTTAGCACCTGTGAAGGAACTGTCCCAGAAGAGCTTGGGCCTGATCAGGCAGAGTTCTTAGGGGCAGGGGGCCCTTCCAGGGCAGACTTCAGTTTGGAGCAGCAGACCTGCCCTTCTCTTGAACCCCTCAAGCAGCAAACTACCAATGAGGAAGCAGGGAATATCACCATAGGGTCTATTGGGAAGACAGGCTTCTGTATTCTGAGGGTAGAGACCCCAAGCCTTTTGCCACCAAGACGTTGGTAATACCCCGGAAGTTCAGAGGTTTTCTCCTCTCCCTGGCACATGATATTCCTCTTGCAGGACACTTAGGGCAAAGCAAGACTCGAGACAGGCTTGTCCCTCACTTTCACTGGCCCCATATGTCTGACATTACAAATGAGTTGTATCGCTCCTGTGCCACTTGCCAAGCCAGTGGTAAGTCAGGTGGCATAACAAAGCCCCCCTTAATTCTACTTTCTGTGGTTGAGGTTCCCTTAGAGAGGGTAGAGATTGACATTGTTGGTCCCTTGATCCCTCCAACTGCATCTGGGCACAGTTATATCCTATTGGTGATGGATGATGCCACTAGGTACCCAGAAGCTATTCCCCTTTGGACCACCACAGCTCCTGTGTTGGGTAGGGCCCTCATGGGAATATTTTCCAGCAAGTGGGCTTCCCTAAGGGGATCTTAACTGACAGAGGTACCAACTTCATGTCACGTTACATAACTGCAATGTGGAAAGAGTGTGAAGTAAACTATAAATTTACCACACCCTACCATCCATAATGCAATGGGCTTGTTGCAAGGTTGAACAAGACCCTCAAGGGTATGATTATGGGAATCCCAGACAAGCTTTGGCAAAAATGGGATGTTTTACTACCCTGCCTTCTCTTTGCTACAGAGAGGTTCCTCAGAAGGTGGTTGGCTACAGCCCAATTGAACTTCTGTTTGGACATCCAGTTAGGGGTCCACTGTGCCTAGTGAAGAAGGGCTGGGAATGTGTCTTTCTTTTTCACTTAATCAATACCTATAAGATTATGTTCTGGTAAAACAAGCTTCTTTAGACTCCTTCTGGACTATGCCTGAAGGCTACTCTCCACATCTACCACTTAGAAAACTTTCTAAGGTTGTCTAAGACCACTAAAAGCACCATAAGGGTTGTCTGGATCAGTGCAAGGTGTCCACTTACAGACTTCATCATATACTGAGCCAGCTTCTCACAATCTACAAGGGCTGCAGCATGTATTCTTCTACCCTCTGAGATCCCTCATGAAACACATACATACTGCCATTGCAGACTGTGTGTTTTGGTGCAGACAGATCTTGACATAGGTAAGTCACCCCTCTAGCAGGCCCCACAGCCTTAAGGCTGGGGACACTATACCACAGGTTAGGGCATAGCTGCATGAGCAATATGCCCCTGCAGCGTCTTTGCCCATTAACAGACATTGTAAGTGCAGTAACGGCATATTGGGAGTTTGTCATTATGACCTCCACAGCTCCATGATGGCTTTACTGAATGCTAGGGAGTGTGGTATTAAACTCCTCAGCATAATACATCCACAGTGATGCCAGTGTTCGGATTTATTGCAAAATGCATTTCAGAGGTGCTCCCTCAAAAATTACCATCTCCCTTATGTCCGACTGACTAGTCTGCACTAGCCTGTCACACACAGACATGTTTCTGACCCCCTGAGGTGGGAGCCCTTGTGATCTTTTGGGTCAGTGACAAAGGCTGCTTGGGGTGAAGGTGCTTAACGCCTTCCCCCAAGCAGGAACAGCATTCAGGGTGGTGCGTCTCAAAGGATACCTTCTCTTTGATATGCTGGCCAGGGTCTCTCCAGCTAGTGGCGGTGCCCACACCTGACCAAGCCCCAGTTTTGGCAGCAAGGTTGGTGGGAAAATTAGTAGTCAAGGGAGATGTGTCCCACCTATGCCAGGGCCACCCTCCATCTTGAATGGAAGGATTCTATCCATTAAGGATAGGAGATACCCCTCCCCGAGGGGAGAGGACATACAAAGGGTGTAGTCACCCTAGAGACAATTAGCCTATTGGCTACCATCTGCTACCATCTGCTATGGTCACCCCTGAATCTTTATCCTCAGATTCCTGTGACCCAAGAAGAATGACAAAGAAGATGCTGTGCAGCAAAGCTAGAAGATGACAACTGTCTTCCCTGGACCGGAATCAAGCATCCTAGGACCGGTTTCTGGCTATCAGCCGTCATCAGCCTGGATAGCTTGACTCCAGTGGCGTAGTGAGCACGGGTCCCACGTCTGGGAATACCCATCCCACTTAGGGCGAAAAGCGTTACAACAAACAAATGATGGACGGAATGCTGACAATGCAGACATTCTCCCCCAGTCAAGAGATCTGGGTTAAATCCATCGTTCTTTTGCCCACTACACCACCCCAGTTCAGACATGGCCATATGCAAATCAGTCTTTACCCTGTGCCTCATGGGAACAGTCCAGCCCGAACTGCCAAGACATGTCTTCCCTGGACCGGAATCAAGCATCCTAGGACCGGTTTCTGGCTATCAGCCGTCATCAGCCAGGATAGCTTGACTCCAGTGGCGTAGTGAGCACGGGTCCCACGTCTGGGAATACCCATCCCACTTAGGGCGAAAAGCGTTACAACAAACAAATGATGGACGGAATGCTGACAATGCAGACATTCTCCCCCAGTCAAGAGATCTGGGTTAAATCCATCGTTCTTTTGCCCACTACGCCACCCCAGTTCAGAGATGGCCATATGCAAATCAGTCTTGACCGTGTGCCTCATGGGAACAGTCCAGCCCGAACTGCCAAGCCATGTCTTCCCTGGACCGGAATCAAGCATCCTAGGACCGGTTTCTGGCTATCAGCTGTCATCAGCCAGGATAGCTTGACTCCAGTGGCGTAGTGAGCACGGGTCCCACGTCTGGGAATACCCATCCCACTTAGGGCGAAAAGCGTTACAACAAACAAATGATGGACGGAATGCTGACAATGCAGACATTCTCCCCCAGTCAAGAGATCTGGGTTAAATCCATCGTTCTTTTGCCCACTACGCCACCCCAGTTCAGACATGGCCATATGCAAATCAGTCTTGACCCTGTGCCTCATGGGAACAGTCCAGCCCGAACTGCCAAGCCATGTCTTCCCTGGACCGGAATCAAGCATCCTAGGACCGGTTTCTGGCTATCAGTCGTCATCAGCCAGGATAGCTTGACTCCAGTGGCGTAGTGAGCACGGGTCCCACGTCTGGGAATACCCATCCCACTTAGGGCGGGCTGAAAGCCCGAAACCGGTCCTAGGATGCTTGTTTCCAGTCCAGGGAGGACCTGGCTTGGCAGTTCGGGCTGGACTGTTCCCATGGGGCACAGGGTCAAGACTGATTTGCATATGGCTGGGTTCAAACTGGAATGGCATGGTGAGCAAAAAAACGATGGATTTAGGCCCAGATCTCTGTACTGGGGTGAATGTATGACATTGTTCTGCATTCTGTCCATCAATTGTTGTTTTTGCATTTGTCACACCGAGTGGGAAGGGTATGCTCAGACGTGAGTCCCTTGCTCCCCATGCCACTGGAATCAGGCTATCCTGGCTGACGAGGGCTTAAAGCCCGAAACCGGTCCTAGGATGCTTGTTTCCAGTCCAGGGAGGACCTGGCTTGGCAGTTCGGGCTGAACTGTTCCCATGGGGCACAGGGTCAAGACTGATTTGCATATGGCTGGGTTCAAACTGGAATGGCATGGTGAGCAAAAAAACGATGGATTTAGGCCCAGATCTCTGTACTGGGGTGAATGTATGACATTGTTCTGCATTCTGTCCATCAATTGTTGTTTTTGCATTTGTCACCCCGAGTGGGAAGGGTATGCTCAGACGTGAGTCCCTTGCTCTCCATGCCACTGGAATCAGGCTATCCTGGCTGACGAGGGCTGAAAGCCCGAAACCGGTCCTAGGATGCTTGTTTCCAGTCCAGGGAGGACCTGGCTTGGCAGTTCAGGCTGGACTGTTCCCATGGGGCACAGGGTCAAGACTGATTTGCATATGGCTGGGTTCAAACTGGAATGGCATGGTGAGCTAAAAACGATGGATTTAGGCCCAGATCTCTGTACTGGGGTGAATGTATGACATTGTTCTGCATTCTGTCCATCAATTGTTGTTTTTGCATTTGTCACCCCGAGTGGGAAGGGTATGCTCAGACGTGAGTCCCTTGCTCTCCATGCCACTGGAATCAGGCTATCCTGGCTGACGAGGGCTGAAAGCCCAAAACCGGTCCTAGGATGCTTGTTTCCAGTCCAGGGAGGACCTGGCTTGGCAGTTCGGGCTGGACTGTTCCCATGGGGCACAGGGTCAAGACTGATTTGCATATGGCTGGGTTCAAACTGGAATGGCATGGTGAGTAAAAAAACGATGGATTTAGGCCCAGATCTCTGTACTGGGGTGAATGTATGACATTGTTCTGCATTCTGTCCATCAATTTTTGTTTTTGCATTTGTCACCCCGAGTGGGAAGGGTATGCGCAGACATGAGTCCCTTGCTCTCCATGCCACTGGAATCAGGCTATCCTGGCTGACGAGGGCGGAAAGCCCGAAACCGGTCCTAGGATGCTTGTTTCCAGTCCAGGGAGGACCTGGCTTGGCAGTTCGGGCTGGACTGTCCCCATGGGGCACAGGGTCAAGACTGATTTGCATATGGCTGGGTTCAAACTGGAATGGCATGGTGAGCAAAAAAACGATGGATTTAGGCCCAGATCTCTGTACTGGGGTGAATGTATGACATTGTTCTGCATTCTGTCCATCAATTGTTGTTTTTGCATTTGTCACCCCGAGTGGGAAGGGTATGCTCAGACGTGAGTCCCTTGCTCTCCATGCCACTGGAATCAGGCTATCCTGGCTGACGAGGGCTGAAAGCCCGAAACCGGTGCTAGGATGCTTGTTTCCAGTCCAGGGAGGACCTGGCTTGGCAGTTCGGGCTGGACTGTTTCCATGGGGCACAGGGTCAAGACTGATTTGCATATGGCTGGATTCAAACTGGAATGGCATGGTGAGCAAAAAAACAATGGATTTAGGCCCAGATCTCTGTACTGGAGTGAATGTATGACATTGTTCTGCATTCTGTTCATCAATTGTTGTTTTTGCATTTGTCACCCCGAGTGGGAAGGGTATGCTCAGACGTGAGTCCCTTGCTCTCCATGCCACTGGAATCAGGCTATCCTGGCTGACGAGGGCTGAAAGCCCGAAACCGGTCCTAGGATGCTTGTTTCCAGTCCAGGGAGGACCTGGCTTGGCAGTTCGGGCTGGACTGTTCCCATGGGGCACAGGGTCAAGACTGATTTGCATATGGCTGGGTTCAAACTGGAATGGCATGGTGAGCAAAAAAACGATGGATTTAGGCCCAGATCTCTGTACTGGGGTGAATGTATGACATTGTTCTGCATTCTGTCAATCAATTGTTGTTTTTGCATTTGTCGCCCCGAGTGGGAAGGGTATGCTCAGACGTGAGTCCCTTTCTCTCTTTATGCCACTGGAATCAGGCTATCCTGGCTGACAAGGGCTGAAAGCCCGAAACCGGTCCTAGGATGCTTGTTTCCAGTCCAGGGAGGACCTGGCGTGGCAGTTCGGGCTGGACTGTTCCCATGGGGCACAGGGTCAAGACTGATTTGAATATGGCTGGGTTCAAACTGGAATGGCATGGTGAGCAAAAAAACTATGGATTTAGGCCCAGATCTCTGTACTGGGGTGAATGTATGACATTGTTCTGCATTCTGTCCATCATTTGTTGTTTTTGCATTTGTTACCCCGAGTGGGAAGGGTATGCTCAGACGTGAGTCCCTTGCTCTCCATGCCACTGGAATCAGGCTATGCTGGCTGACGAGGGCTGAAAGCCCGAAACCGGTCCTAGGATGCTTGTTTCCAGTCCAGGGAGGACCTGGCTTGGCAGTTCGGGCTGGACTGTTCCCATGGGGCACAGGGTCAAGACTGATTTGCATATGGCTGGGTTCAAACTGGAATGGCATGGTGAGCAAAAAAACGATGGATTGAGGCCCAGATCTCTGTACTGGGGTGAATGTATGACATTGTTCTGCATTCTGTCCATCAATTGTTGTTTTTGCATTTGTCACCCCGAGTGGGAAGGGTATGCTCAGACGTGAGTCCCTTGCTCTCCATGCCACTGGAATCAGGCTATCCTGGCTGACGAGGGCTGAAAGCCCGAAACCGGTCCTAGGATGCTTGTTTCCAGTCCAGGGAAGACCTGGCTTGGCAGTTCGGGCTGGACTGTTCCCATGGGGCACAGGGTCAAGACAGATTTGCATATGGCTGGGTTCAAACTGGAATGGCATGGTGAGCAAAAAAACAATGGATTTAGGCCCAGATCTCTGTACTGGGGTGAATGTATGACATTGTTCTGCATTCTGTCCATCAATTGTTGTTTTTGCATTTGTCACCCCGAGTGGGAAGGGTATGCTCAGACGTGAGTCCCTTGCTCTCCATGCCACTGGAATCAGGCTATCCTGGCTGACGAGGGCTGAAAGCCCGAAACAGGTCCTAGGATGCTTGTTTCCAGTCCAGGGAGCACCTGGCTTGACAGTTCGGGCTGGACTGTTCCCATGGGGCACAGGGTCAAGACTGATTTGCATATGGCTGGGTTCAAACTGGAATGGCATGGTGAGCAAAAAAACGATGGATTTAGGCCCAGATCTCTGTACTGGGGTGAATGTATGACATTGTTCTGCACTCTGTCCATCAATTGTTGTTTTTGCATTTGTCACCCCGAGTGGGAAGGGTATGCTCAGACGTGAGTCCCTTGCTCTCCATGCCACTGGAATCAGGCTATCCTGGCTGACGAGGGCTGAAAGCCCGAAACAGGTCCTAGGATGCTTGTTTCCAGTCCAGGGAGCACCTGGCTTGACAGTTCGGGCTGGACTGTTCCCATGGGGCACAGGGTCAAGACTGATTTGCATATGGCTGGGTTCAAACTGGAATGGCATGGTGAGCAAAAAAACGATGGATTTAGGCCCAGATCTCTGTACTGGGGTGAATGTATGACATTGTTCTGCACTCTGTCCATCAATTGTTGTTTTTGCATTTGTCACCCCGAGTGGGAAGGGTATGCTCAGACGTGAGTCCCTTGCTCTCAATGCCACTGGAATCAGGCTATCCTGGCTGACGAGGGCTGAAAGCCCGAAACCGGTCCTAGGATGCTTGTTTCCAGTCCAGGGAGGACCTGGCTTGGCAGTTCGGGCTGGACTGTTCCCATGGAGCACAGGGTCAAGACTGATTTGCTTATGGCTGGGTTCAAACTAGAATGGCATGGTGAGGAAAAAAACGATGGATTTAGGCCCAGATCTCTGTACTGGTGTGAATGTATGACATTGTTTTGCATTCTGTCCATCAATTGTTGTTTTTGCATTTGTCAATGATTAGAGCGGCAGACCCTGATGCAGAGGTCTAGCCCGGGACCAGGGTTCAATTCCCCGCCTCGGTGGGTCATGGGCTCAAAAAAATTCTACGGACCTGATAATTCTCGCCTCGGCGCCTATTCCAATCATGGAGTCCCACTCTGCAACTCTGGGCAATAGCTTGCTTAATCTCCACAACGGCCCCCACAACGCTAAGGATGCCTGGCCTCCACCTTGAGGGTGCCCAGGAGTGGAAGCCTCACAGGGAAAGCCAGGATGGGTTCCACAGCGGTATTCGTACAAGTGCCTTGAGACCCTTGCGGGTGAGTAGTGCGCTATACAAGTATCAAATTTACATTTTTACATTCCTGTCCTGTGGCCAGCAACTTCCAAGACCCCAGGAAGACTGTCACTCTTCAACAATGATCAGATCTCCTGAGGACAGTGGCCCTGTCCAGAAAACCTCCACCTTAAAGGACTCTGGATCCGGGCGTATCTGTGACCCCAACCCACTCTGCATCTGATGCTCACGGCCTGAGTCTGATTGGCCTACCTGTCCAGTGACATCTCCACAGCAATCCAGACTAAAACTCCATCAGTGGCTGACCTCTCCACGAAGGGTCCCCCTGACTGCGACCAAAAGACACCCCTGCATCCTCAGTCCCCCGACCTTAGGGAGCCCAGCCAATGATAGGCCCTGCATCCCAGTGTACCTGTCCAGCTCAGACGTGAGTCCCTTGCTCTCCATGCCACTGGAATCAGGCTATCCTGGCTGACGAGGGCTGAAAGCCCGAAACCGGTCCTAGGATGCTTGTTTCCAGTCCAGGGAGGACCTGGCTTGGCAGTTCGGGCTGGACTGTTCCCATGGGGCACAGGGTCAAGACTGATTTGCATATGGCTGGGTTCAAACTGGAATGGCATGGTGAGCAAAAAAACTATGGATTTAGGCCCAGATCTCTGTACTGGGGTGAATGTATGACATTGTTCTGCATTCTGTCCATCAATTGTTGTTTTTGCATTTGTTACCCCGAGTGGGAAGGGTATGCTCAGACGTGAGTCCCTTGCTCTCCATGCCACTGGAATCAGGCTATCCTGGCTGACGAGGGCTGAAAGCCCGAAACCGGTCCTAGGATGCTTGTTTCCAGTCCAGGGAAGACCTGGCTTGGCAGTTCGGGCTGGACTGTTCCCATGGGGCACAGGGTCAAGACTGATTTGCATATGGCTGGGTTCAAACTGGAATGGCATGGTGAGCAAAAAAACAATGGATTTAGGCCCAGATCTCTGTACTGGGATGAATGTATGACATTGTTCTGCATTCTGTCCATCAATTGTTGTTTTTGCATTTGTCACCCCGAGTGGGAAGGGTATGCTCAGACGTGAGTCCCTTGCTCTCCATGCCACTGGAATCAGGCTATCCTGGCTGACGAGGGCTGAAAGCCCGAAACCGGTCCTAGGATGCTTGTTTCCAGTCCAGGGAGGACCTGGCTTGGCAGTTCGGGCTGGACTGTTCCCATGGAGCACAGGGTCAAGACTGATTTGCTTATGGCTGGGTTCAAACTAGAATGGCATGGTGAGCAAACAAACGATGGATTTAGGCCCAGATCTCTGTACTGGTGTGAATGTATGACATTGTTTTGCATTCTGTCCATCAATTGTTGTTTTTGCATTTGTCAATGATTAGAGCGGCAGACCCTGATGCAGAGGTCTAGCCCGGGACCAGGGTTCAATTCCCCGCCTCGGTGGGTCATGGGCTCAAAAAAATTCCACGGACCTGATAATTCTCGCCTCGGCGCCTATTCCAATCATGGAGTCCCACTCTGCAACTCTGGGCAATAGCTAGCTTAATCTCCACAACGGCCCCCACAACGCTAAGGATGCCTGGCCTCCACCTTGGGGGTGCCCAGGAGTGGAAGCCTCACAGGGAAATCCAGGATGGGTTCCACAGCGGTATTCGTACAAGTGCCTTGAGACCCTTGCGGGTGAGTAGTGCGCTATACAAGTATCAAATTTACATTTTTACATTCCTGTCCTGTGGCCAGCAACTTCCAAGACCCCAGGAAGACTGTCACTCTTCAACAATGATGAGATCTCCTGAGGACAGTGGCCCTGTCCAGAAAACCTCCACCTTAAAGGACTCTGGATCCGGGCGTATCTGTGACCCCAACCCACTCTGCATCTGATGCTCACGGCCTGAGTCTGATTGGCCTACCTGTCCAGTGACATCTCCACAGCAATCCAGACTAAAACTCCATCAGTGGCTGACCTCTCCACGAAGGGTCCCCCTGACTGCGACCAAAAGACACCCCTGCATCCTCAGTCCCCCGACCTTAGGGAGCCCAGCCATTGATAGGCCCTGCATCCCAGTGTACCTGTCCAGCTGGTGGTCTCCTTCATTCAACCTCCTGGCCAGAGCCTCATGGCTCTTTTTGTGACCGAGATCCTCAATTCGTTTGCATTGGGTGCCCAACGCTGATTTGCACCTTGCACCCGGCCACCCCTGTGCCGCTGGTGGTGTGGCTTTGGTGCTGCCTTGTGCCCCCCCCCATGTGCTCACCTTACCCCGGGGCCTGTGCCCTGAAACCACAGGTACCTACCTGAAAACCACACCTCTTGTGTGCACCCATAGTCTCCATTGACTAACACTGGGCCTGGTGACCTCTGCAGCTGTCTGCCCCTGTGCTGGTCGTGGTGCAGTGCCTACCTCAAACTGAACTTTGCCCAGTGTTGGTCTAAACCCCTGAAGATGGAAAGAGTAAGTTGTGTACTAACCTGTTAATGCATATATCTGTTTTCATTCCGTAGGATTGCATTGCATTTTCTTCTTTTGCATTAATCTATTTTACAACTGCTAAGTTTGCTACCATTTTTGTCAATATGAAAGTAGTTCCATTTCTGTAAAGCATATTAACTGCCTTGAAAAACAATTCCTACTGCACTGTTAATAGTATTACTACTCTTAAAACTGTTACTTACCTGCAACTGAGTTCCCCTTGTTTCTAAAATAAAATAACAAAGTATTCACCTCTTATATAAAACAATTGGTCTTTGATTCTGTCTTTGAGTGTGTGTAATCATAATGTTGTTTGGGTGTGTGCAACAAATGCTTAACACAGCTCTCTGATAAGCCTAACTGCTCGAGCACACTGCCACAAATAGAGCTTTTAGTATTCTCTTATTAATCCTCTGTAAGCCTCTGGGAATCCACTCGACTCTGTGCACACTATACCTTACTTCGATATAGTATAGACAGAGCCAGCTTTCTACACCTGCTAAGCACTTTTCGCTCCACTCGCCCCCTTGCTTGGGGTTATGGTGGGTTTGCATGCTGGGGAAGCAATGTGCCCTTCTGGCATGAGAGTGGGACTTCTGGGCTGTCTCTGAACCTGCGGGGCGAGAAGTTGATGTCGGGACTCCTAAGGCAGTGGTCCTCCTCCCCTGTCCTGAAACATTTGAAGGTTGAACTTGTTACAGAAGGGAACCCTGGTGCCTTGCTAGCCCTTACAGAATGGGTTTCCCCTAGAAGTTTCAGGGAAAAGCAGCAATGAGGTTTTTGATGGCCTGAGACCTCGAGAAAACAGGGATCAAGCAAACAAACCCTTGGATAACAGTTGGGGGCACAAAAATAGAGCAGGCAGTCAGGCCAGCACAAACGTTCTGTTGCGGGGTGGCAGTCCCTCCAGCAGTTCAGCAGTCCAGCAGGCAGCAGCCCAGCACAAAACATATACACCAAATGGTGGTCGCTCCTGGCAGCACAGCAGCCCTCTGCCTATGTGCAATTTGTAGAGTCAACAACATCCAGTTACAAGTCCCACGTAGTGTCTAAAAACATGGGGCCAGAGCCCCAGTGCTTATACTCAAAAATATCATTTATGAAGGGGTGACTTCAAAGAAACCCCTAAAGTACACAACAATCCCTTTCAATGTAGGCCTAGCTCCAGACAATCAGTAGGGGGAAAAACGAGCCCTTTTTGTGAGGGCAGGATGCAACCTATACAAATGCAAAGGGTAAACCACCTCTCCTTCTCCAAGCCCAAGAAGACTACCAGTATGCAGATGAATGCAGAAGTATCCTATCACACCCAGCTCTTCCTGTGTTGTGGCTATCTAGAAAGTGTGCACCCAGTGTAGCTGCCCAGCCCACACATGTATTGGAATGTTGCTGCAAAGCACAAAGAGTCACCAGCACAGAGAAAAGTGGCATTTCTAAGCTAGTAATATAAAATCTAACTACACTAGTAAGCAGGAGTTATCACCACTAATCTAGACATATTGAACATGGCAACGCCATTCCCTTCTGAACAGGAATTAAAACTTAAAAATATATAAACTGATTCCCAATTCTAGCCTATGGGAGGAGTAGGCATCACAGCAGTGAAAAACAAAATAGGCTGTTTGTCACTACTAGGACGTGCCACACATAAAGTCACATGTCCTACCTTTTACTTACACAACACCCTGCACCTAGGGCTTCCTAGGACCTACCTTAGGGGTGCCCTATGTTTAATAAAAGGGGAGCTTAAGGCTAAACAACTAGTTTAAATGCCAAGTTGAAGTGTCCACACAGGCCCTACGGTGAGACAGGTTTGAAAGCCTACTTCTGTGGGTGGCATAAGCAGTGCTGCAGGCCCACTAATAACATTTAATGTTCAGGCACTGGGTACATTGAATAGAACTTTATAAGGGACATACAAGTAAATACAATATGCCAAACAGGTGGAAAACAATCATGCAAGACAGAACATGCACTTTAGCACTGATTAGCAGTGGTTAAGTGTCCATTGTCCTGAAGCCAACAAAAAGGCCAGAACAATAGCTGTAGGAAGGTAAAAGGTTTGAGAATAACCCTGCAGAAAGTGCCAAGTTGAACAGTTACCATCAATGTACCTTCTTGGATACTCTGTTAGTGAACCAGAGGTAGACCCCGCTTGGAAGATCCTTGAGGTTAGTGAGGTTACTATTTATTAGATGTTGGCTCAACCCTGGACAGTCCAGTGTAATCATTAACTTTGCTGACTCTCACCCACCATTCAGTGCCTTGCTGGTATATTCTAAGAAATTCATCCAAGACTGGTTAAGGAGCAAGTGGCTGCATCTGTTCCCCCACCTCTTCGCTGGGGTTATGTACTTCCACAGCCTTGCTCCCCAATCCCCCTCTGAGACCCTGTGTATTCTGAGGGTTATCTGAGGGCTATCTCATATGCAGAAATCAATTTATCTATGTCATCCCCTACCACAGTATTGGGCAACAGGCCTTGAGGAGAGATAACTCTCTTCTTTCCAGTGGACACTGGTGGTATGCTGCCACCATTACTGCTGGGCCCTGAGACTTACTTTGCTTTCTGTTCCAGCTCCTCTAGACTCCCTTAATGAGTCATCAACAACTTTGTTTCAGCAAACACCCTCTCTTTCCGCCTCAGCCTTCTCCTTTGCCAAGGTTCTTACCGCATCCTTCATCTATTTTTTGAGGTCAGATTTTCTTTCTCCTAGATCCTCTTTGCAGCAGCCTCCTCCTCCTTTGCTGCCTCCACCTTTAACTTGGCCAGCTGCAGCTGGAATGCCCTCTCAGCTTTTCTGTCATCCAGATCCTCTAGGGACAGAACATTGGAATAGACAAAGCTCCATACACTGGCAGCAGGCTCGTTCTCTCCAAGGTGTTGCTTGTCGGGTGACTAGGTTGGGAGCGCTGTTAATGCAACAACCACAATTCTTCCCAGGGTGAAGCACAAGTCAACCATAAACTAATTTATGCTCAACCTTCTGGTATCTTGGTACAGAGTAGTCAGGCTTAGCTTAGATGCATTGTGGAAAGTATTTGTGCAACACTTCAAACAGTACTAATCAGAAAACAACACTAGCATTTTTCATTTCAATTCAAAAGACACCAAACATGAACTGGTTTCATGTTCCCATTTGGAAATTACAGCTTACTAAATGTAATAAGATAACTTAAATGTTATTGTATGGTAGAGGCAGGCTTTGCAGTAAGGAAAAATGAACGTAAGAGTTATTCACTCCCAGGACATAAACACCTCAAAAGTACATGTCCAACATTTTAAATATGCTGCACCCTGCCCTCTGGGTTGTCCAGGGTCTACCTTAGAAGTGACATATATGTATTTAAAGGAAGATTTGGACCTGGAAAAAGGTTTATTTTACCAGGTCTAAATGGCAGTTTACACTGTACGCATAGGCTGCAATGGGAGGCCTGAGACATGTTTATAAAGTGCTACTTAAGTGGGTGGCACAATCAATGCTCCAGGTCCACTAGTCGCATTTACTTTACAGGTCCTGCGCACAGGTAGAGCCACTTTACTAAGGGTTTACTAGTACATTAAATATGTCAAATGGGTATAAGCCAATCTTCCTATGTTTTACAGATAGAACAGAAACACTTTAGTACTCGTTAGAAGTGGCAAAATGCACATAGTCATAAGGCCAGCAAAAACAAAGTTGGCAAACAGGAGGTCTGAAGACAAAAGTTAGGGGGAAAACCACCCCTAAGATGCCAGGTCTAACACTCTTCCTCCTCCTGATCCTCTGCTGTGGTTTGCAACTGCTGGTCCTCCCTCCAGGCTCTGAGGGCCATCTGTAGCTCCTCCTTCATGGCAAGGAGCGCCCTCTCCTTGCATAATCCTCTGAGCTCAGCTGCAGTGTAGCTCCCTGGATTGCTGAGCTCAAATGCCATGCTTTCAGGCAAAATCACAGGCACAAGCAGTAGAGTAGAATGGGAGTAAATTTAGAAAAAACACAATATGGCCAATTGAGGAGATTTTAAAAGAAGGTCAAATTATTTATATTGGATTTTAATGTTACACAAACCACTGTATGGTGCTGCACAAACACAAGTACTGAATCTCACTGCTGATGATCAATGAGAGAAATTGGGTTGCAGGTTGAGGCTGGTGTGAGCCCTTCTCAAGTTGCACACACAATGCTTTTTTATAGTGAACCACACACGTCACTGAATAACCCTGTGCTTAACCCTCTGGTAGCTTGATACAAAAGCAGTCAGGCTTAACTTTTAGGCAATGTGTGTCTAAAGTATTTATGCAGCACTCAAACACTTTTAAAATGAAAACAGAACACAGGAACAATCCTGCACCAATTTAGAGAAATAGATTAAAATGTAATACATTATTTGGCGCCAAAAAGAATGTAATCCAATCAGTAGAACAAGAGAAAAGCAGTTTAATGTTTTTAGTGAGAATAGCACCTACAAGCACATAACACGACTCACAGTCATCTGGTCAAACTAGACTAGGGGAAAGTCACAAGTTCAGGCTGACCGCCAAGTACCCTGGGTCAGATACAGACACCTGGTTAGTCCCACTGAAAAGTTACCTTATGAGTCCAGTGTGAAGAGTTACGTTCACGATGGAGGAGGTTGTGAGGAGTCGGTAGAGCGTCGAGGATTATCGTTGCTGTAGTGCAAAAAGGAGGCTGGATGTTGCGGATGGTTGTTGCTGTAGTGCAAAGATCCTGTCGGGCTTTGCAGACAATTATTGCTGGAGGTTCGCGTTGCACTTCTGAAATGAAATTCCACACAAATGTGTGCGGGTTTGCTCCCCACGAATATCTAAATATCAGAACACTCATTAACCCTGACCACTTCACATCTGCATCAAGGCAGAAGACCTTGAAATCTAACCTGACTGCTCCCGGGCCGTATTATGGTGAAAGAGAATTTTCATTGTTTGTGCCGGGCACTCCTCTAAAAAGGTGCACTGAGCACAAACATTGAAAATGCGCTCTATTACCATGAATGTGCTGCCCCCATGGCAGCCGCGAATTTATGCTGCCTTGGGGCAGAGTATTAGAGTGAGCAGCTTTACAGGCGCTCTGTGTTTTCACTGTGCAGCTGGCACCCTCCTGCACATTTGAAGGGGATTAGAGATTCCCTTGAGGCGGGTGCAGTCAGTGACTGCACCCACCTGCAAGGGGATGTCTGAGGGGTCCATGGGACCCCCTTTCCTCGAGCAAGAGGCTCTTCCTGAGCGCTTCTTTGCCTCTGTGTCCGTGTCTGTAATGGCATGGGCGCAAAGGAAAAGGGATTCCCTCATTTGCATGGGGCACACCCCCGTGCAAATGAGGGAACACCCCCTGCAGATAGCTCTAGCACTTTATGTGTGCCAGCTCTATCGGTATTACTAGAGGGGACGCACAAACATCAGCGGCCCCTTCTGTAATACCAAAGTGCCTCGTGGGCACGCAAAGCAGTCACGGGTGTGCGAAAAGAGTGGTACATTGAAATTTAATCTGATCGCCCTGCGTGTGCTCCAAGATAGTGGAACACATTCAACCTAACCTCCTGATATGTGCATCCTAGTTACCTCAGTATGTTGCAAATCTTATTCCGGGAGCCCACGGGGGGAAAAACTCCTCCCTGTTTACTAACATGCATTGTGCAGCCTATTTCTCCTAGTGCCTGACACAAAGGGATCACTGGAGATTGCGGATCCAAGCCTGGCAACGGTCCTATTTTCTGCGCTTGTCTTGTGCATAAGAAAGGAAAAACATAAAACACTATGGGGCAGATCTATATTGGAGATGCGCCACTTTTACGCTGCCGTTGCGTCACTTTTGTGACGCAGCGGCGGTGTAAACCCTGCGCCTCGTTGCGCCATATTTACATCGTGACGCATCTATGGAGATGCGTCACGATGTAAAGCCCTGCGCCACGTAAAAACTGCGTCAGGTTTCACGTGGGCGTGTCGACAGAGGGGGGGGGGGCGTTCCGTCGCAGGAACGCCCCTGAAAAGTGACTCAGTCAAATCTATAAGATTTGACTGAGTCACTTTCCCAACGCTGATGCGCCAAAACCCTGCACCTGCTTGAAGCAGGCGTAAGGCTTGACGCACCATGTTAGAGATAGGGTAGGTTGGAACAGTGCTGGAGTTGCGTCACGCTTGCGACGCAACTGAAGCACTGCGCCAACCTTACGCCATCGGATGCGTCACGCATCTGTTTATTCCTGCGCCATGATGCGCCGCATTGTAAATGCGGCGCATCATGTGTGGCGCAAGGGTAAACTTGCGTGACGCATCATTCCTGGCGCATCCTTGCTGATTTGCAGGGATGCGCCAGGAAACATAAATCTGCCCCTATGAGTAGTCTAATGTTTTATACGGTGGGACGAGTCTCTCTTTTTACTTCCTGTTGTTTTTTGCAGTCTGAGGTGGGAAATACCTCAAAAGTAATGACTGGGACATGGCTGAGGGACGTCGGGACAATGAGGGTTTTTTGCACCAAATTTCAACCTTGGTGAATTAATACCTTTGACACCTGAGCTCTTGCAGCTTTGCTTCTCCGAGCTTTGGTTCATGCTTCATACAAACCCGTGGTAATGCACTTAAAAACGGACACCTTTCATCCGTGTAACCTACACACCTATCTGTATCTTTATTTCTCAAGGCACGCCTAACTCTAGACTGTAGATGCAAATCTTTCCTTTCCAATTGTTCATCGATCTTCACTTTTTGAATGTTGTGGCACACATGCACAATTAACAGCTTAACTTGAAACGTCTGTCTGATTATTACCCACACCAAACTGTGTATTTAAATTTGTGCCTATTTTTCTGTCTTGTTGTTTTGGTTTGGTTTTGACTATATTCAGAAGAAGACAATGAAGAAAATGGTGTTGAAGAGGAGGGATCACTTGGGAATGAAGTGAAAAAGAAGTTAATTATCGCCCTCGTGTGTGTCTCTGTGGTCTTCATTGCCGCCATTTTATTTATGATGTGCTTTGTATGCTGCAGTCAATGCATGCGAAAAAGGTAAGGTTTACATATGTTGAGGGGAAATACCTAACATCAGTGTTAGTTTCCATTGTATAGATCATGTAGAGGTAATAATTAAAAACATTGCAAGCACCGAATTACATGTGCATCTGCAATTCTATGCAACTGCTGTACCGGAAGATACTTGTCAATAATATTTAGACATATTGATTTAAATATATGCATGTGGAATGAAAAAAAGATAACATAACCTGCGCAGCGCTTTAGCATTGAAACCCCTTTGGGGCATATTTACAATAACTGGCGCATCTCTGCATATCAGCAGGGATTCGCCAGTTATTGTGCGCCACAGCTCCGCCACCATGGATGCGCCGCATTTACAATGCGGCGCACCATGGGGCAAAAACTGCACAAATGCGTGACGCATCTGTGCCGTAAAAGTGGCGCATTGCTGGAGTTGCGTCGCAAGCGCGACGCAGCTCCAGCAATGCTCTGGGGGGCCCTATCTTGTTAATGCTGCATCAATCCTTACGTCTGCTTCAGGCAGGTGCAGGGTTTTGATGCACTATGCGCCTAAAAGTGACTGAGTGAAATCTTGTAGATTTCACTCAGCCACTTTTAGGAGGCGTTCCTGCGCCGGAACGCCCCCCCTGCGCAGGAACGCCTACATGTGGCGCAGGGCTTTACAACATGACGCAACTCCCAGATGCGCCACGTTGTAAGTACCCCGCACCATGGAGCAGGATTTGCGCCGCCGCTGCGTCTTAAAAGTGACGCAACGGCGGCGTAAATGAGGCGCATGGGGCTTCTAAATCTACCCCTACGTTTTTAATTTACTTTCATTTATAAGCTGTGTACACAAGATAGTTATATAGCCTAGGGATCCTGTCTTGTATTGCAGAGACCTTGGGGTGGTTTGATATGCATTCCTTGCCAGGAACTAAGAAGTAGCTGCCTGGGAAAGGCGATGGTTGGGTTTATGCTTGACACTAATGCATTGACGCAGATATCCTGCTATGGTTGAAATGATTGAAGAGGCGGAAGTGATGAGAGAACTCCAGTAAAAGTAAACTCCTCAAAACCATATGTCCAGGAAAAGCAAACAAAGCATCTAGCAGCCTATAGGGGGATATTCACAAGGAAGTGGCGAGATAGGCGTTAGCCTTCATGGCTTAAAGCCGCTCTCCGACAATTCGGAAAGGCAAAGCTGCACCATATTCACAAGGATATGGTGCAGCCTTGCGTTTCCCCCTGCGATGGCGCTAAGTTTAACAACTTAGCGCCAATGCAGGCACCCTTGCACCAATGTGCAAGGGTGTCTGTGTGCAGGGAAGGATTGTTTATATGTAGGAAGGTGTCCCTTCCTGCACATAAACAATCCTAAATGCAATTGTCTCACTTTCATGTGTGCTACTTTATGCAGCACACATGTAAGTTACAAAACAGTATTTAAAAAAAACGTTTGTTTATGTACAGGAAGGGACACCTTCATTTACATACACAAATCATGGCAATTTGCTCTTTCCATGTGTGCTGCACAAGGCAGCACACATGGAAAAAGCAATAACGAGGTAAAAATAAGCATTTCTCCTCGTTTCGCCTGTTTAAGACCAGGATGTTCCTGGTCTTAATTTTGGCGCTGCCTTCTATTTATGCTGCCCTTGTGAATCAGGGGCAATGTCAAAATCAATGGATGTTGCGGTGGAATGCCCATCGCAACACCCACTGCACGCCCCTTTCACGCTAAATACAGCGTGAAAGGGTGCCTTATTCACAAGGCACGTTAAGTGGCTTAACGCTGCCTTGTGAATAAGGCGAGACCCGTATCGCCATTACAGCGTCACGGAAAGTGGCGTTGTGGTTGGCGATAGGGGCTTGTGAATATGCCCCCTAGTGTCTAGTGGCATGTAACTCCTTCCCTAACAAGGAATACAATGAGAGAAACGTTTGGGTATGCTAGTGTAGCCACTGATGAACTTGACAGATGTTTTCCTGTGAAAGTACTTAAATAGCACATTGTTGGGGCACTTGTAGCACTTAATGTTTTTGGGGAACCTTTGTGACACTTTGCAGTTCAAAAGGGTTTCAACGTTTTGTAAAATGTCCATATCTTCCTCTGCAAAAGTATTATTTTTCAACAACATAAAAATTCAGCAATCGCAGGATATGAAACAAGTACAGCAAGGCTGATTACCTATCTATGTACCTTTATATGTAACTATGAAATCAAAGAATGGTATACAGACATAATGTTGCTTCTATTAAAAAACGGTGGACAGAATTTGATAAAACCACACACATTCATATTAGGTTTGATTAGCTTTCCAGTGTTTTTAAGAACGTAGTTTGTCATGTACCAAAATCATGGAATGTAACATTGCAGGAGTTATTAAAAGTGGTTAAGATTAATTTGAGCATCTCAAAATTACTTTCTGATGCTGTTTTATATGCAACCCTTCTACTACCAAAAAACATAATTTTACTGTGCGCCTGGACTCTAGTGTTCTGTGTTAGTGTTTCTTATTATTTGAACTGTGATCATTACCATATGACTATTCTTATCATATTCTCATAGCTATACCTAAGTCCATAGTCCCCACATCACTGCGTCTTCTGCAGGGGGTGAAGGTACCTTTCCAAGTCTTAAATTTAGATTATTCATTAGTCTTAGTCCTGATAATTGTGTCCCTGACAATGGAGAGAAAGCAACAGTCAGAATCCAGGCCAAGTTGGTGAGTCCTAGTCGGAATTTCAATCTGACACCGAGCCCTGATGTTTTAACAGAATCCTCAGCAGAAGCAAAGCTGGCCTGCTTTTTCCCTTCTACAATTGATGAATTGAGGGTGATGATTACACTTTGCAGATCATGGTTCCCGAAAGACTCCAGTCCACCTCACATCCTAAAGAACATAGCTGACAACATTGTCCCAATTTATCATGAGTTGTTTACCATTTCTTTCCACTCAGGTGTCAAATCTGATTCCTGGAAGAGGGCAAATGTGGTCGCACCTCTTAAGAAGGCTAACACAGACCCAGAAGAACTAGCAAACTTTAGACCAGTCTCCTTATTGCCAGCAACAGCAAAAGGTCTGGAAAAGGTAGTGAATCATCAACTCACCACCTTTCTGACAGACAATAATCTCTTACATCCATCCCAATCCAGCTTCAGTGCCCATCATAGTATCGAACCTGCGCTTCTTGAGGTCTCTGTATTCATCAAATCTAGTCTGGATTCTGGTCTCAATGTGGCATTGAGGCTGTTGGGCTTGTCAGCAGCATTCTATAGGGTGGACCACAGTATTCCATTGCAAAGACTGGAACATCTAGGAGTGTCGGAGCCAGGCCTAGGCTGACCGAGATTCTTTTTGGAGAGCCAAGAACAGCTCATCTGGATGAACTTCTGCTTTACCAGAGCCAAATCATTGAAATGGTGTTTCCCACAGGGCCCCTCTTTGAGTCCCACCATTTTTAATGTTTGTTAGACCTGGCACCTTGGCGTGGGTCTCCCTTCCATTTTTTGCTGTGCCTCATGTGTTTTTGCTGGTGTTAGATGCTTTGGGCACTGTGCCACTGCTGTCCAGTGCCACAGTGCAAGTGCTCCCTATGGTAAATTGATGTATGAATTAGTGATTCCATCATTGGTTGGTTTGGGTTACCTGTCGGACCCTAGTACAGTGCACCAGGAGTGCCCAGGGCTGGTAATCCAAATACTGCTGGTGGGCTTGCAGCACTGGTTGTGCCACCCACAGAAGCAGCCTGTAAAAGTGTGTCTAAGGCCTGCCATTGCAGAGCCTGTGTGCAGTCTGCTACTGTCATGCTGACTGGGCAAGTGCACCCACTTGCCAGTCCCTAAACCTTCCCTATTCTTCATATCAGACATCCCTATGGTAGTCCCAAGGGCAGGGTGCATTGTAAGTATAAGGTAGGGCATGCCCTGCTTTGTGTGGCATGTTCTAATAGTGAATTACAGCCATTTTCATTTTTCACTATTGCAAGACTACCTGTTCTCTATAGGCCAGAATGGGCAGTTTGATTATTATATCTTATAATCCTAACTGACTCTGGGAACATGGTAGAAATTCGAGTTTAGTATGCCTGAACTCAGGATGATAAAATACATATTTTAGTGGTTTTAACATTCTGTGTTTGAAAAAAAACACATTTAGAAAGTAGGTATTTTCTTGTGTAACCATCCAAACCTGCCTCTGCTAGGCTGTGTATTCCTTGTCTGGAGTTTGAGTGACAGGGGCTGGGGGATTCCAAGAGACAGGGTGAGTCAGCACAGGGCTGAATAAAGAGATCTGCATCTAGATGGTTGGGAGGAGTTGCACATGGGACCTGAATAGGGCTGTGCCTTCCCTCCAAAATGCTGGTTCCACCTCCTGTGGTGCGTCTGATGTCTCTGCCCTGCACTCTGAAAGGAAAAAAAAGAGTCTCGTCAACAAAGTGCTCCAGGACTGACCAGAACTGGTTTGGACTGGGCAAAGGCCTCTCTGCCTTCAGGGAACAAAGAGAAACTTAGTATAAATATTGGGACCCAAACCCAAGAACTTTAGATCACTTTGGGGAAACAAGAAGAAACCTTTGCTGAGGAGTGGAACCAGAAGAAACTGAGGAGAGACTATCCCTAAGCTGAAGTGCTGCTTGGGGGATTGGCCTGAAGTGGTTGCCTGACTGCCAAAGAAAGGAGAAAGGACTTTGTGTGCACTGTTATTCAACTTGTGAAGGATCTCCAAGGGCTTGTAAAAGAGCTTGCCTCCTGCTGAAGTCTCAGGACCAACAGACTTCACCCACCAGCTCCCCAAGAGTTCTTTTGAAGTGCCTGCAGTTGTGCTGGACTTTTTGAGGACTTCCGTGTCGCAAGGAGCTGGAAGCGTGACTCAAGAACAAGAAGCGTGTCGCCAAACTGCCGCTTCACAACATGAAACGCATCGCATTGCCAAAGAAGAGGATCGACGTCACATCAGACGCCGCCGCATCACCGGGAAGCGTGTCGCAGAAGAATCGTTGAGTCATCGCATGTCCACCGAAGCGCCTCACATCGCCGGAGAAGAGGATCGACGTCGCATGAGATGCCACCGCATCTCTGGGAAGCGTGTCGCAGGGCCTGTCGCGGCTCATCGGCGGAGAAGAGGATCGATGTTGCATCAGGCACCGCCGCATCTCCGGGAAGCGTGTCGCAGGGCCTGTCGCGGCTCATCGCCGGAGAAGAGGAGCGACGTCGCATCAGACGCTGCCACATCACCGGAAGGCGTGTCGCAGCTCACATTGTGAGGAAACATCTCGCATCTTAAGGTACATTGAACTCTGAGTGTCGCATTTACTATCTTAAGAGAACTATGCTAAATTCTACCATTTTAAAGTAACAGTATTCTGGATTTTTGTTGTTTATGGTCTTGTGTTAAATCTATATAAAGAATACTTATTTTTTATATAAAACTTTTGTGGTGTCCATCTGTAGTGTTGTCTCTTGATTACTGTATGTGTTCACAAATGCTTTACACACTGCCTCTGAGATAAGCCTGTCTGCTCGTGCCAAGCTACCAAGGGGGTGAGCAGGGGTTATTTTAGGAGTGTACCCCCTTACCCTGACTAGACGCAAGGGTCCCTATTTGTCACAGGTACCTACCTATGCCAACTAGAGACCCCCAAATCTAACAATGTTTATGTGAGCTCACTGGCCCAATTGGTCGAATTATTTGGCATGAAGATCGTGTCATATGAGGATGATACGCAGCTCGTGCTCTCTTATAAAGGGGATTCAGTCAACGTCAAATAAGTATTTGCCCTCTATATAAAGGCATTGTTAAACTGGCTCCAGTCTTATAAACTACACTACAACCCAGACTAGATGGAGATCCTTTTGTTTGGGTTGAACCCTTCTTTAGGTTTCACTGAGTTTGGCCCAGTGAGGTTGACCCTCCGCCCCCTCATGGCAGTGGCCAGAAACTTGGGCTTGATGTTTGACTCCCAAGTCTCCTTCAAGGTCTAGGTTTCAACGGCGGTTATATCTTATCTCTGGATCCTCCGTATGCTCAGGAAATTTCTGTATCTTCTCCCGCACAAATCTCAAGTAATGGTGGTCAGGGCGCTTATCTTGTCCCGATTGGATTAGGTCAACTTTCTGTATCTGGGTCTTCCTGACTACTTAGTCCTGTCTCTACAAGTAATACAGAACATGGCAGCACGCCTTATCTATAGGCTACCTAAATATGCCTCTGTATCTCATTTCCGTGAGAAGCTTCATTGGCTTCCTGCGCGCCAGAACATAATGTTCAAAACTATGACCCCAGCCGCCAGGCTCTCTACAACAGGGGTCCTGCTTACTTAAATGAGAGGATCAAGAAGTACAGACCAGGAAGACCGCTAGTCTGTAGTAGGACTGGCCTGTAACAATCCCGTTTCTGAAAAATGTGTAGAGTCATGGAACTCCACTGGCTCCTTGTACAGAAAAGTTTCCAGTTCAAACTCCAGATGCATGCATACAAGGCCCTACAGAAATGCAGACCTGCCTTCTTGAACCACTGCCTGACACCTCCGCACCACTTCCGTTTCTCTAACCTTCACCCCACATCCAATGTAGCAGATGTTGCTCCTCCTCCTACATAGCAGCAAAGACATGAAATGAGCTACCCTGTTATCTACAACATCCCCATCTCTTTCAGAGTTCTGAGAGTCACTGAAGACCTGGCTATTTGGCTAATCAAAAAGACCCTGCCACCGCCTGGATGGAAGACAAAAAATACTTTACAAATCTACTGATTGATCGATTCTGCCCATGTTGCATTGAAACATTCTTTATTACCTTACAGCAATAGGAGTTCACATTTAAACACTGGGACATCACTACACACTTGTCATACTTGATCTGAGATGATTCGACACCATGGAATATGCCATTTTCTACCATCATCTCCAAGACTCAGTGTGCTTCAAGGCACTGTACATATGGTTGTTTAAATCCTTACACTACAATCCACCCCAAAATAATTTCCTATTTGAGTTGTGAGGCATGGTCTGTTCCAAAGTGTGTATAGCCACTTTGGCATTCATGCTTTGAAGTTACCACCTCATCTACTATATGTTTATGGATGACCTTCTTAGCTTCGCTGTCTAAGGCCAGTGCCTGTGGATATTGTGCAAGTTGACATCAGTTTTGAGGATGGAAACCATCTGAAACTCATTGAATGCCCTGTAATATTTCAAACCTAGATTAAGTGAAACTCAATACTTCTTTACCCCTTATACCAAGAGATGTAGATCCTAGGTCTAGTGAATTATTTGCTTACCCCATCCAAACATACATCCTCCCTGGGTGTATCAGGCACTTACATTTTCCACTATTTGTCCCATTAAAACATTGACCTTGGCCAATGCTGTTTAATTGCTTCATCTTAATTACTGCAACATTTACGAATGACCTACTGCAAAAATCATTTCATATTGTCATTTTAACCCAACTATTTCAAGAGTGAATGATTTTGGTTTGATGTGCCAAGACTGAAGAGCATTGATGTACTTGCACTGGCTACCAATAAAAGAATATAAAAGCTTCAAACCTCTGTGCCTAACACAAAGGTGCTCCTAGCTTACCAACTGACCAGATGTCTTAGTCAATATTTCTGGATGTAATCGCTCTCTCTAAAATAAGGTCGAGCAGGATGTGGTTGATTGCTTCAGACCTAAGGCTTTACACTCTGGAATTCCCTTCTAGTTCTCCTCCAAACGGAACCCAATAAAAATAATGTTCTGCTCTCCCTACTATTAATCAAAGACATCTAATGGCAAGAACTTAAAAGACTTCAGTCATTTCAAATATCCTTCCTCCCCTCTTATTGTGTTCTGTTATATCCTATATTTTAATCAAAATACATTAAGAAGTATTATTTTGTGTGGATTTGTTTATATATAGGGGCACATACTTGTGCAATTAGAAAAGATAGCAGCAAACCTCAGTTGGTAAGAAACAAAAGGGCATTTATAAACATAATTGCCAAAATGAGTCACCTAATATCAAAACAATGACAGATCTTCATTGAGGAGGGGACAAAAATCTTCCAAAGAAATTGGGGATTTATTAGGTACATTATTTGTTATACCAAGGATTAAATAAGACATCTGAATTGACATAGTTTTGAGGTCTACAAATAATTGCTAGGTACAATCGGTGTGTATAATGTTGATTCTGACAAGATAGAGTAAGGTGTGAAATGCAGTTTTTAGTAGGGCCAGTAGCTGGTAGAAATGTTGTGACTTTCAATAGAATTTGTTTGAATGTCCTGTACCTGTGGAGAAACATACCCTCATATCCAAATATAGACAATAGGGTGTCAATTCCCCTTCCTAATTCATCCAGTAGTGAGTCTTGTAGTCTTTCAATAAGCTATATTGTTTCTCTTTTATTTAATCTTGTATGTTCTCCTTGTAAAAATCTTGACGGAGATTGTTCAATTTCAGGTATGGTTTTGTTGCCAAGCGTTTCGCTCATACTAGGTTTGCCTTCAAGATTTGCAAGGCATATATAAATCTGTAAATGCTATTTCTCAGATACTTTTTCTGACCACTCATAATTCATATCGTCTTTTGCATCTTGAACCTCTGTTTCTTTCCACCATCTAACTGTCCTGCTACAGACATACAGAATTGTCTAAATGATGAAAACCCATATCCAGCATAGACAACCAGTGCCCTATTTTTCTCATTTTGCACTACTAAAAAACAAGTTATGGTAGTCCCCTTTACACTATAACTCTCCAACTCTTTACAATCAAGTGTCTGCAACATAAAGCGTTAATGCATTTATCACACATTCCCGCAGAGGCTCACCATATTATCTTTTTCCTACACTCTTATTCTCTGTATCCCCTCTGCTACATTCAAGATGGTAAATCACTAAATTCTCCTAGATACTCAGGGGCATATTTGCAAACCCCTATCCCCATGTGAACATCACTTTTTGTGATGTTCCCATGACAATAGGGGCTTCGCCTTATTTATAAGGCAGCGTTAAGCCACTTAACGTTGCTTACCCCTGCCTTGTAAATACGGCCCCCTTTCATGCTACACTGAGCGTGAAAGGGGTGGGCAGTTGGTGTTGCGGTGGGCGTTCCACCACAACACCCATTGATTTTGACGCTGCCCCCTATTTACAAGGGCAGCGTAAATGGGAGGCAGTGCCAAAATTAAGACCAGGGAAATCCTGGTCTTAACTTGGCGAAACAAACACACATGGAAAAAGCAAAATGCCTTCGATTGTGTATGTTGAGGAAGGTGACCCTTTGTGCACATAAATAATCCTTAAAAAAAATACATTTTTTAACTTCCATGTGTGCACATAGAAATAACAAAATGGCATTTCAAGATTATTTATGTGTAGGAAGGGGGACCTTCCTGTACATAAACAATCTTCCCCTGCACTCAGACACCCTTGTACTATGGTGCAAGGCTGCCTGCATTGGCGTTACACTGCTAAGTGTCGCACCAGTGCAGGGGCAAATGCAAGGCTGCACCATATCCTTGTAAATATGGTGCAGCCTTGTGTTTCTGAAGTGATGGAGTGAGGTGTTGAATCATGATGCTTAACGCCTCACTCCTCCACTTCTTTGTAAATATCCCCCTCAATGCAATCTGCAGATTCCTGGGAAAAATCTCTTTCAGCCATCGACTAGGTATATATCTCCCTGTCTCTATGTTCTCGTAATGGTCAGATATACTCAATCATCATGGTGCATTGCTAAGATCCATTTCATCAGCGAATGACAAATCTACTGCTGTTTTATTCATCTTCTCTTGTTCTCTGTGCAGAATCAAATATCATGTCTGTGATCAAGCATTGTACAATGCCAAATGCAGAACACAGACACAAAAGAGATAGTCATAATGGCAGTTTTCATGGAATGTAATGAATTTGGTGCATCATTCCCTTCCTACCTGGTACTATTTTTGACTCTTTCCCTGTGAAGAATCTGAACTTTTGCTTTGACAGTTAAATGGTCTTGAAATCGTTCACCAACTCACCACCACCACATCTCATCTATACCAGCCAAACACATACAATTTCTGTCACTATTTCACCATGCTAAATATATTGGTCTTATGCATGTATTTGTTCCAGATCTCGGACAATACTCTATTTCCATACCTGACAATGTCCAAATTACTATGATCCAGCCATTCCTCAGCCTACTCTGGGATCATCATGGAACACAAGGCCATCTTTAGATCCCTACGCATGTTGTTGAAGGTACCTAATGAGCTTGCTCCTTGCTCCCTCGTTATCAAATCAGTCACACTGCTCACTTCTTGCAACCATTTTAAGTCTCTAGCATCACTCAACCAAATAATCTCAGCTTGTATTTTGCAAGTGCCTAATTTTAATCATTTGACGACATCACCCATGCACTGGTACTCACTAGTGCTTGACATTACATCGTATGCTTTTCTCACACCTTGATATACAGCCCTCAAAGTCAAATCTCCTCCTTTGCGATAATGCCCTGTGTCAACCTAAGTTAATGATGGTCTCAAACATCCAATTACAGAACGGCACACTTTTGATTTACTTGAGACCCCATTCAGAATCTCAAAGCCACAGTGCCTACTTTCCTTTGCACTTATATATGTCCTTCTTTACCAGTGAGTCAGAATCTACCTTATGTTGTTTTACTTAAAATATCATAGGCTTTATAGTAAAATAAAATACATAAAAAACAGATGTTCCAAATATTGACCTGTGAGAAGGTGCCACTTGTTTGCATGGTCTCCCCAAATTTCATAGACTGATGCTGTTGAAAGTCCAAAAGTGTGTTCAAAGTAAAGGAGTGCATGGAAAGTTAAATGTTACCGATGGGCTACGTTACTACTGTGCCATCCACTAATATGACCTGGAAAATAGGACACCAGGTAGGCCAAACCAGTCTTTCAGCTATTGTTGAAAAGTGCAACCCACACCTTTCAAAAGAAACATTTTTTGACAGGATAAAAACTTCCTTCAAATG
The DNA here is from genome assembly GCF_964204655.1 of Triturus cristatus. Taxonomy (NCBI): domain Eukaryota; kingdom Metazoa; phylum Chordata; class Amphibia; order Caudata; family Salamandridae; genus Triturus; species Triturus cristatus. The sequence continues at coordinate 820,963,508 of NC_140588.1, read as the reverse complement.
CTAATAAGTCACCCCATTTAGGCGCGGTGGCCCACAAAGCAGGGTGCATGTTATTTAAAAGTAGAAAATGTAGAAATTTAAAGTTAACATGTACTTACTGTGACTGACTCTTTGTAATATTTAGTAAAACCCCAACTCACTGGTGAAGTTCAATTTTTAATAAATAGTAAAGAAAATGTACTTTTAGAAACTTACAGTTTCCCTTCCTAAAGCCGCTGGAAGCTAATTTGCATTAGTCTCCAGGTGCAGCTCTCTGATTTCCCAAGCACTGAATGAGCTATAAAAAATGCTCCCAGAGTAAAGGCAAAGACCTTGGTGTGTGTGGAGATGTTTTTGTTCCTATGGCAGGAAGACAATTTGGTCAGTGCTGAGGAACTTGATTAACTTCATAGAGGCCTACCCTGTCACAGGAAGACGTTAGATGACACCTACACATTCAGTGGGGAAGGAGCTACCCCCATAACAGGTTTGAAGTGTTCGCAGGGGATAAGTTGCTCATTTAACTGGCCACTCCTTTGGGGTAGACACACAGTCTGTACAAGGGGAAAAGAGTATACAACACTTTAGACTTAGGCAGAGATGGACACTGTACGATTGTTTGCAATAGGGCACACAGGAACAGCTGCAAATGTGGGTATGGTTACACCGGGAAATTATTTCCTATTGATTAGTGAGGCACTAGATGATATCTTGACCCAAAAACCAGTGACAGGCATAAATATGGCCCCTATAGGGTAAGTGTTAGCCTCAACATCCGTGGAAACATGTAGAAACCCTCAATAAATTGGTTTGACATTTCCTAAAGCATCAATTAGAGGATATCTTCTATTCATTAAAAAAAATAAGTTGAAATAGTGTGCTCCAAGTAGTGTTGTGGTGCAGTGCACGTGATAAGGGTGTATTTAAAGAGTGCAAGGCTTAAAAAAGTTATTGACCGTACAAAACTGGAAGTCTTGTTGACCAAGGTGGGGAGGTCCAAAACATAGACTAAGGACCTAATTACAATGTCGTTTGGAAAGCCTCTGATCGCTGGTCGGAGGCTTTCTGACCAACATCGTAGGTATAGACTCCGACCCCCGTATTACAATGATGGCAGTTGGAGTTTAAACCAGACTGATAATCCGACTCAGTTCCAATGGGCTCAAGGAACCTGTAGGCCAAGTGGGAAGGCCTAATAATCCCTAAAGGATGGCGTTTCCGCCATCTGGATTATGATGTCACTTTCCGACAGTAGGTCCAAGTCGGCCTTACTGATATGGAACTGCTGTTGGAAAGTGTTGGGGGCCCCAAGCAGGGCCTCATCACCCCTGGTCCTCCATATGTGGCCCTCACACCCTCTTCACATACTTTACCCATGTGGCAGGCACTCTGATTTGCCTGCCCACATGGTGCAGGGATGTGCAAAAATGTGCGTGTTTCAATGGGAGCTTGTGCTGTGTAAGTTGTGGCCGCAGCACAAGCTCCCAGTTAGAAATGGAAGTTTGCGACCGCACCATGTGTGGTCGCATCCTAATTGTGGTCAGCAGCGGCCGGTGCAGGTAAGTGCGGTGGGGCGGAACATAGTGGGGAAAGGAGGATGCCCAAAGACGACAGAATAGGGAATATTAAATGAATAAATACATCCTATGCTGTTGTCTGTCAACATGCACCCCCGCCTGAACTGCCCCACTCCACCTCACTTACCTGCACCAGCCACTGCTGATTGCGGTGTCGGAACTGCCAACCTAAGGTCAGTCAATTCCCCATTCACAGCAATGTCAGTCGGAGGCAACTCTAAACAACATCGTAATCAGGATCTAACTGCCACTTTTATAAATCTGCTGAACAAAGTCAATTCTGCAGCTCACAGGCTTCCATAGGAAAATGTAGTTTTTTCACAGCCTGGTGGGCCGAAAATCTGGATTTTATTAAAGGCACAGGGGTTAATATGATGCAAAACTCCTTCATTGCCCGCTTAGCAGCAACAGTTGAAAGAATTCAGAACTTTAAAACGTTTAACAAGGTATAAAGTCCAGCAACGCGCAGCCATCTGCCTTCTTCCAGTGCTGCCAACAAGATAACACAGAATCAAACTTTAACAGCGAACGCTCCACCAATGCCATTCTTATTTAAAACAGCTTCTTAATCTGAAAGAAAATTAAAACAACATTTGTTACTCCATCAGGGTGGGAATTCATGCAGATTTTCTGCCCACCAGGCTGAGAAAAACCTACTTTTTAATTCAGGGCACAGAGGCTAACATTGTGCAAGTTTATAGTGCTGTTAACACATTATCAATTGCATCTTCAGCCGGCCTAAAGTGGGAACTTTTAAACATATTCTCATTGGACCAATCTGCAGCTCTTGGGATGTCCTGCAAGCCAACCCCCAAGGCAAAAGCTTTCGATGCTGACGCCCTCCCTTTAGGGAATGAGCCCCCAAATCTAGTGACATCCACACCAGCCTCACTCATTACCTCTTTCACCCATCTTGCCAAGGTGGGGGGAGACACAGCCCTATGAGGCAACCTGTGTGGAATCAACAACTGTGCAACACTATTCCTCAAACTTGCCCCTCTTTTCTTATACTTATTCAAGCATTTAACCTTGCAAAGCCTTTTATTCAATTCAAAGTAAGGGTAGAAAACAGTGGTAGACTCTCCTTTTAATATAAAAACAAACTCCCTCAGGCTGATAGGCATTGCTGTTGACATCTAGGGCTCTTACATTCGAAATCCACCTAAACAATCCGAGACAGAGAAAAACCATCAGTTTGTAAGAAATATGTTTTAACGACAGAAGAGAGTTCTCACCCCAATTCATTCAAATCTGTTAGAAATCCCTAACATCCCACAAGGAAGAGTACTTTGTTGTAGGAGCATTTAGCACTTGCATAATATGCATGATCTTCTGAGGCAGTAAATTCTGGCCTGCAGATACACCATCCAGCAAGCAATGACCGACCGCAATAGCTGACCGGCCTCTGTAGCTGACCTGTAGACATTCACTGTTCTGTATGACAAACTTGAACCAAATAACTCTATTAGATAGGTAATGAAATGCACTAAATCACTTCAAACAGGATAGCATTCCTGTCAAATGCACCAACAAACCAGTTACTTCCAAGCTAGTCGATATGCTTTCCTTGTTATAAAATGCCCATGACTCTGATATGAGTCAGGAAGCATCTGTTTAAAGCCATGTGTTTTCCCACTGTCTCCTGAAATCCTCGTAGCCATCAGAACAAGAAGACCCTGTTCCATTAGAGTATGAAATTCTCCCCCTGGTCCTAGTAATACGTCCCTGAATGTTTGTATTAGGATAGGGAAGTTTATTTACCATTTCCAACATTATTGGAAACAAAGACTGAGACCTCCCAAGTGGGCTTATCACCACTGCAGTTGCCCTGCAATTGCATGCTTGTAGAAGGACTCTCAGCAAAAAGGCAAACGAATGGAAAGCATAGGGTGCCAAAACCCTTCAAACCTGCAGGAAGGCAACTAATCTTCAAGCCTGCGGGTCAGGTCTCTAATTGAAGAACCTCGTCAACTGCTTGTTCAGTCTGTCCGCACTGAAGTCCACCTCAAAGGGACCTCATCTCCCCTGAATACTCAGGAATACCCTCATTATCAACCTCCAGTTCTTGGAATCTTGGAATTCCATGGAAACCAGTCTGCCACACCAATGCTTAAACAAGGAATAGGTTCTGTCATATTAGAAATTACCTTGCCCAAACAATTGCGCCAAATGCCCTTCACTAAGTCTGCAACACCCTTGGAATGAGGACTACCCATCTTGTTGATATATCTCACTTCTGGCTCATTGTGTATATGGAGTATTACACAATATTTCATAATTCATTGGGTAAAGCAGAGTACTGCAAATGAACCTGCCAGCAATTCTAAGCAGTTGATGTGTAACTTGCTCTCTTGAATTGTCCAACGACCCCCATGGAAGAGTTCCTACATCTCGCTCCCCATCCTTCTAAACTTGCAACCGATTCTATCACTATTTCTCTCCCGTTCCAGGCTTCTGAGTTCCTGAAACACCAAAGCAGCTCTGTCCTTGAATCCTGATCTAGAGACAACATTTGGGAGTACAACTGACTGGTTCATATGCACTTTGTTTTGAGTATTTGGAGGGCCCCATAATACAGGGGCCCCATTGAATATTGCCTGAATTGTAGAATATAAAAGGACCAGAATCCTTGCTAACACCCTTAGCGGTATCTTCTCTCTCCCTAATACTGTGCTCCGTTCCCTGTGCAGTTTAAAAAAAAATCCTTTGGTAATTTCAGCTCTGCCTGAACTGTGTCTACAATAAAACCTAGAAACTGTGGGCCCTACTCACAAAGGTAAACTGAGATCAAAGTCTAACTTTACAACTTTCGGTATTCACAAAGGGCATTTGCAAGTAGTAAAGTTAGACTTTTGTTTAATTTTTGGACTCAGTTAAACTTACGACCAAAACTTAAGTTTAACTGAGACAAATGTCTAACTTTACTACTCGTACATGCTCTTTGTGAATATCGAAAGTCCTAAAGTTAGACTTTCTTCTCAGTTTACCTTTGTGAATCAGGCCCTGTATGTCCTGGGCTGGCACTCAGCAGGATTTCTTCTAGTTTATTATAAAGCCTAGCCTTTCTAATAACTGTATGGTCATTTCAGTGTGTTTCAACACTAGCTTACTGGACTGACTCAATATTAGAATACAGTCTAGGTAGATTATGAGCCTTACTCCCCTTGCCTGAAGCCAAGCCACTACTGGGTGAATGACTTTGGTCAAGAACCAGGGTGCAGAGGACAGGCCGAACAAGACACTGAAGAATTTCCAAAACTTGCCATTCCAGGTAAACTGAAGGCACTTCTGATGAGAAGGCCAAATCAGAATAGTCAAGTATGCATCTTTGACATACAGCCTTGTTAGCGTGTCCTCCTTCCTCTACGTGTCTCTTAACAAGTAAATCGGCTCCATTTAGAAGTGGTGACAGGCCACCCATTCAATTAACTCTTTCAAATTTATCAGTGGTCTCATACCTTTGGCTTTTTTTTCGACCAGGAAAATATTGGTAACAAAACCTACCCCGGAGTTTGTGGTCTCCCAGATAGTGTATTTTATCACCAAGTCCTCTACTTCTTGCGTAACCAATTTCAAATCTTTCTGTGGGAATTGTATTTCTCTAGGTGTCTTCACCTGAACTAAAGGGTCTATAAATTCCAGCTTGTAACCCCTGACAGTGTCCTGGACCCAGGGATCCTGTGTCACCAACCTCCAATTCCTACTCAACTGGCCTACCTGCCTCCCACCTTTATAGGGGTATCTGAAGGGTCTCTCGAGACTCTAACCTGCAAAAAATCTTCTTTGCTTCCAATCTCCTCTGGAGGACCTGTAACAGAACCTTTACCTCTGAGGGTAGAAGCCCTGGTGGGACCCAAAGCTTTTTATTTTTTTTTGATTTTCAAACAACCTTTATTGACACCAGTCTGTTTTGACACAGCGTAGTGCCTACAACCCAGCGGGCAGGCATCGCATCATGACACATGTTGTAATTGCAACAGTTGGGGGAAAGAACACAGAAAGCCGCCTACAACCGCATCGGTCCGGCCGCGTCAAGTGTTCAGTTGAAATGGTTGGCATCAACATATAGGTCTTGAACCGTTACCAACTAAAAATCAAACCTATCAAACATAATGACATTGTCTGCTACATCCAAGGGGCTCTGAGTCAACAATATAAAATCGACATCACTCAAGTGCATACTCATATCCTGTACAGTCTGAATCACATAAAGGCCATCCAGACGATGTGCCTCGGTCTGTTGGAGGGCCCTCGGCTTTCAAGTCCCACCCCCGTTTTGTGTGGCTTCCCCATCCCGGTGGGGGTCGGAGTCAGTGACAGTGGTGGTGGTGTGTTCTAGAAGTTATGCCTGGAGAGGAGCCCAGATATCCTGCAGGCAAGAAGAGGGAGGTAATAGTTTGGCGTAGATGCGCAGTTGCTCCTGACAATATATGAGATCAGTCAGCCATTCCTTGAATTTGGGGGCACGGCCCCTGCCCCATCAGCAGGCAACACGCCTTTTAGCTAGGAGAAGGGCTATGGAGGTGTATCTCCGTACCTTGGCAGGCACTGGTTCAGTAAATCCCAAAAGAGCAGTGAGAGGGTCGGCAGGGACGTGTATACCTGTCATTTTATCTAATGCATGGAGAACCTCTCTCCAGTATTCTTGGACAAGGGGACAGCTCCAGGCCAAATAGCCTAAGTCAGCGCCCGTCGCTCCACAACGATCACACCCATCGTTGTCGCGCAAGCGTAAGCGATGTAAGCGAGCAGGGGGTATAGTATAACCGGTGTAGGTATTTGTAGTGTATGAGGCGTAGACTGCTGTTGGAAGAGACTTCGCCAGTCTGACGACAGCAGAAGGACCATTGTTCGTCCGTGAGAGGGCGTCCCAGTTCCTCTTCCCATTTGCCTTGGGTTGGGGTGGGGTCATTCTCAAGCTCCTTCTGGGTGGTGCGATAGAGCAGGGACACCACATGCGCAGGGGTAGTCTGTTGCAAGAGGACGTGTAGAGGAAGCATGGTGGGGGGCTCAAGTGGAAAGCATTGGGTTAGAGAGCGCACATCCTGCCTAAGTCTCACATAATAGAAGCATTCCAAGGGGGTGGGGGACGTGTCGCCAAAAAATTCCTCACTCGTGCTAAATTTCCTGTGTGTGTAGAGTTGTCCCCAGGTGAGACAGGACAATTTACGTAGCATGCGGCGGCATCCTCCCTCCTGCATGACCGGGAGATCGTGTCGTCCCTGTAGGGGCGCCAGAGGTGAATAGAGCAGGGAGCATTGGGTTCTGCGTGCCAGTTCTCGCCAGGTGCTGGTGGTGTATTGTACTGTGGTGATGGCTAGGTGTCTGGGGACTGCTGGGGTGCTGAGGTACGCCATACAGGGAGTGAGGGTCATGTACCCGTTTTCTATAGCTAAGTGAGGCATGTAAGGGGGGGTGTATCCAGAAAGCTGCGAAGTGCGCATGCAAAATAAAGCTCGAGATCAGGGACTTCAAATCCTCCGACGGCAAAGGGTCGTGTGTCCCAGGTAAATCTGGGTTATTTTCCGCCCCATACCTGATAGATTAACTGGGTTTTAATACTTTAAAAAAATAGCGGCTGGGGGCTTGAGGAATGTTGGTGAAGAGGTAAAGCAGTTTGGGTAGCACGATCATCTTAATCAGAGACACCCGAGCGGCCATGGAGAGGGTCATAGCAACCCGTTTGGAGATTTTGTCAGTCAGGAGGTCTAGTGACCATCCGTAATTGGAGCGCATCAGCTTGTCTCGGTTGCGGGAGATGATAATTCCGAGGTATTTGATCGTATCTGCACTCCACGTCAGTGGATAGTCAGTATCGAATTGTGTGGTGGAATCTGTCAAAGGATATATCTGGGATTTTCCCGAATTTATAGTGATCCCTGAGAGGTGGCCAAAGAGGATGAGGAGGCGAAGAATGGGATTGAGGCTGACGGCGGGGTCTCACAGGTACAACATGAGGTCATCTGTATACAGGGAAATGAGTATGAGGTCATCTGCATACAGGGAAATGAGTATCTGCCTCTCTGGGTAGATCAATGCATAATCCTGAAAGTGTTGCCTGACTTTGGCCACAAGGACCTCAACTGCTATAGCAAAAAGGACGGGAGAGAGGGCGCAACCCTGTTGGGTGCCCGAGCTATCACGAAGGGAGATGACTGGATGCCATTGATCAGGACTCTAGCTAGTAACCCAGACTACAGCAACCTGATCCAGGCTAAGAAAGGGTCAGGGAATCCGATGCGTTGCAGCACAAAGGCGAGATAGTCCAATTCCCGGGAGTCGAACGTCTTGGTGGCATCTAGAAAAATCACTGCAGCATTCATGTCGGGGTCGATGTCGTGGAGTATCGCAAACAGGGTGCGTAGGTTGTGAGATGTGCCTCTGGTAGGTAAAACCAGATTGGTCAGGGAGTACTAGGGCAGTCATAAGGGGATTAATACGGTTCGCAATTAACTTAGCCAAAATGTTGGCATCAATGTTAATTAATGAGAGCGGCCTGTAGGAGTCGCAGTGCGTGAGCGACTTACCAGGCTTAGGCAGGGAAATGATATGCGCCTCATGCATGGTTGGGGGAAGTATGCCCGTTTCACGAGCCTCCTCATAGACGTGCCTCAACACCGGGATAAATAATTGATGAAATGTTTTTATAGAGTTTGGCCGGGAGGCCATCGGGTCCCGGTGCTTTTCCCAACTGCAATTGCATGATGGCCGATATAATCTCCTCATCTTCATGATGTTCGAGGAGAAACTCTCTCTGCCTCTCTCCCAGCCAGGCAATAGCAGTGTCCTCAAAGAAAGGGGTAAAATCTGTCGGCTGGGTTCTATGAGACTTGTATAGGAGTTTATAGAACTCGCGGAAGGTCTCTACTATATGAGACGTGATTCTATAAAGGTGGCCATCCTCATCTTCTATCTCAAGGACCACGTTGGAGAATTGCGGAGGGCGAATCAGGGACGCCAAGGCCTTCCCCGGTTTGTCTCCCTCCCCATATTGGCGCGCTTTGTAATATTTCCCTCTAAATTTGCATTCACTCTCAGCTGTCTCCTGATACTCAGTAAGCAAGTCACGCAACCTGGACTGTAGTTCAGGGGTGGTGGCATGGGGTATCTCAGCTTCTGTTTTTTTGAGTTCCGACTCCAACCTACGCAGGATGGTACGGATAGCACGCAAGATTCCTCCGCTCTTCGCAATGCACAGACCGCGTATGGTAACCTTAAAGGCTTCACATATTGTGGGGTATTGTGCCACCGAGTCTTCGTTCCGAGGGAAGAAGTCGGTGATCTCCTGTTCTAGTTCTTGTTTAAACAATGGGTCCGTTAAAGAGGGCGGATTAAGGCGCCAGGCCAAAAAGGGGGAGTCTTCGTATGGGGGGGGCAAGGGTGATGAGCACTGGGGAATTGTCACAGTACGTGCGAGGGAGATGGGAAGCGTGTGTGATCTAGGGAGCGAGACCTTTGGTGGCGAACCAGCTGTCAATTCTACACCAGCTGGTACGGGCCGTGGTGTAGCAAGTTACCTCTCGCAATTGCGGGTGTAGTTGGTGCCAGACGTCTAGCAGCTCATGGTCAGCGACTATCAGTTTGAGGGTGGACTGGGAACTGGAGTAGTGATGCGGTTGTGGGTGAGAGCAGTCCAGTGCAGGGTTCACTGTAATGTTGAAATCTCTGACCCAGAGCAGGTGGGTGGATCCGATATCTAAAATCTTGCCCCAGAGCACCCGGAAGAATTTTGGGTCATCAGTGTTGGGGCCGTAGCAGGATACAAATGTGAAGGACTGGGCGGCCAGTCTGCCCCAGAGAATGGTGTCTCAGCCCTGTTTGTCTGCGAAGGAGCCTATTGGGGTGTATGGGAGGGTTTTCTTTACGAGGATACATGTACCCCGAGCGTAGTAGGAATAAGAGGAAAAACATGTATAGCCTGCCCAGTGGGATGTGAAGGTGATGGGAGCAGCGGGACTAAAGTGTGTCTCCTGCAGCATCGCGCAGTGAACATTGTGACGGTCTAAATAAGATAGAATGTGGCGGCGTTTGCAGCCCTCTATTAGTCCTCATACGTTCCAGGTAATGGAGTGATATGCAGGGGTTCTGGAGCAATCAGTCATGGAAACGGCTCAAGGTGTATATGCGTGAATGCGGACGCAGTCCAAGTTGGTGTTGATGCGCAAATGCGTGGATGTGTGACAGAACAGTGGTATGTAGCATGTCATGAGATCCTAGTCTTCTGATAGGAATGTGTAAATGCCTCCCTCCCCCTTCCACATCATCAGCCCAATCCTGCTGTGGCCCACATCCCACCCCCCTCCCTTCCCTTCCAAAGTGCCAGGTTCCCAACTGGGGAAAGTGGCCTAGAGAACATAACAACTTCCCACAGATATACCACAACAACAGTAGCAAGGGTTCACTTGGTGGGTGGAGTCCAAGAGGGCGGCCAGACTCTCCTCGCAGTAGCGAGTGTGTTCGGGCAGACACATAACAGATCATCTCAGTCTAGTTAGGAGATTGTCTTCAGGTTTGGTAGGTGGCTGTGTCAAGATCGTAGCAGATGCAGGATGTTGTCATTACTAGTGTGGAGGCCACTGGTGTTGGAAGTATGCCGATAGCAACTTGTACGTGTCAGGGACTCAGCTCCACAGCGCGCAGGGGTGGAGGAGTGCAGGGATCCAAGGGGCACGCAATTGGTGCTGGTCGGCTGGGGAGGGCACTCCATCCGACCTCGGTCGCGCATAGCATCCAGGAGAGGCCAAGAGTCCCCCTGCAAATTATGCCAGGCTTACTTCCGTGGGATGAGGGCCATAGCTCCAGCGAGGCGGTGCTAGGTTATTCAATGTCGGAGGTGTCAGCCCCCCTCTCTGGGTGGTGCGGCAGAGAGGAGTGGTCCGCAGGCTGTTTCGACAGGGTTTTGAGGTCATCTTGTGGTGGTGGAGTCCTCCAGGTCCGAAATGCAGCGCTCTGCCTCTGCCAGCCGGTCGTCGTATTTGTCCACCCTGTGCGTGACACCATCGAGCCTGGCATTCATGGAGTCCATCTTCGATTCGATGGAGGTCAGGCTGGACTGCATGATCAGAAGTTCTTTTAAGTCTGCAGTGGAGGGGGCCGGGCCCTCCGTCTGGTCCTCCTCGTGTTCCACCTGAGAGTGGGTGGTCTTCCGAGCGTCGAAGTTCAGCTTCAGCTGGCGCCTGTTCGGCATCTGGGGTGGGAATGCTGTGTAAGAAGTAGGGCTAGAGGGTAGTCGTCCAGCGGCCGCAGGGGTGACCGGGTGAGGGTTGGGCCCAGGAGGCAGGACCAGCTCCGCGTTCCACAGGCTCCACCACAAAGGGACCCGTGCCACGGTCCCAGGGATCAACGGGCTTTGCTGACAGACATCAGGATTGTCCCAGGAAGGGCCGCATCAGTGGGGCCGGTGCCCCCACACAATGGCCAGCCCCAGACCATTCAGAGGTTCCTACAGTCAGGTCCTTCAGCACCAACCCCGTTGGATGGGTTCGTCGCACCACGGACAGGGCCAGTCTAATGTCCTCTTCACAAAGGCCTCCCTTGGACCAAGACGACAGGTCGGGGCAGCAATGTACAGGGTACCGCTAATTACAGGATCCTCAGTGAGAGGTAGGCAGACCCTAGGCACCTGTCTTAAGAGAGGGGGAGCAGCACAGCTGGTGGGCCACAGTGGGTATTCCAGGGCCCGCGGAAGGGACAGTTCCTGTCTGTTACATGGGATGCATGTAACCATTTGGCTGTAACTGACTATAGAGACAGGGACACAAACCGAAATTTCATGCAGAGTGTTATGGCTTGGGGAGGTCCAATCTCATCAATGTGTCCCTCTGCAGCGCAGCTACCTCTGTGTTCTAGGAAGGCAGCAGTGAGGGATCTCAATCTAGCAGTATCCAATGTTGAGTTAAAAATGTACTGCCAGTTTAGATACTTTAGTGCTTTTCTTTTTTTTTTTTTTTTTAATCGCCGGTGCGATCCTGAGAAGAGGACAAAGGTTCCCAGTCCCTGGAGTGTGCAGAGGAAATGCCGCCGCTCCATGTGTGCCACCTCCCGATACCAGCAGAGGGCCGGCCGCGAGGCCCAGACAGTCTTTTTCCGGAGTTCGCGCACCCGCCGCCCAAGCTGGCCAGTGCAGGGCCAGGGGTGCCAAGAAATTCAGCCGGAGCGGCAGGATCACAGCGCAGGAGCCACGCACTACGCCTCAGCATCCCAGACCAGGTGGGCAAGTGGGCACTAGGCGTGCAGGCTGGCAGCTGCCGTATGGGAGAGCCAGCCGGCTCCGGGGATCGCCAGGCACTCACCCACGCAGCTTCGCTCCAGCGCAGTCCGCTCGCGGCAAGCCCTCCGGCCCCGTCCGCCGCTCTCTGCTCCGATGTCAAAGAGGCCGCGGTCGAGCCAGGAATGCAAGACCAGGCCACTGCAGGGGTGGGGGGGACGCTCCCTCCGTTACTCCTTGCCGATCTCAGCGGTACCTCCGTTTAGGCAGCCCCCTTAACGCCATGGCCATATGTGCTCCAGTTCAGCCCCTCCTCTGGTCTGTGCTCGTTAGGGCCTACCCGGTCCATATCTCCGCCATTTTGTGAAGCTCAGTCGTAGAGGCCGACCGCCAATGCACAGGAGCATTCAGGCCGAGTTTTTCGATTCTTGTGGCAGGAGGAGGGTCCAGTGTTATTCCGATGCCGGAATATTTATTTCCAGCGCATCTGGTGTCCAAGATGACCAGGATTATGGACGGATCTCTGCCCAAACTGCAAGAGCCTCACGCAAGTGTGGCCATCTTGCTTGGCGCCCTCTAGCGCCCCTCCATTAGACCCAAAGCTAGTCTGGGTGAATCTATTGCCGCATCGTATGAAGAATCTGGATGAAGCTTTATCTCAGCAAAATAACCAACCCCTTGTTCTCCCGGCCCTACCAAAAACCTTGTCCTAGAATACTCCCTTAATGTCTTTCTGCAATTTTTTCATGGAGCTGAAAACCCCTACAGACTTGCCCATGTCCTTAATGAAGTCATCTCCGAAGTGATGACCCTGTGAGGAGGGTCCCCCTTCCTTATTTGCCAACTCGGTCAACTTGGGTCGATCTTGGGGGGAATATCCTTTCTCCCTTCATTAGAGAGGGCTGTGTTAGCTTTCCACAAGAGACGGACAGCCCTTTGGGCTCACTGGCACTACTCTCAGGGATCCACTAGAGTGTCACTGAGGTAGGCCACCTCTGCCATTTTGAACATCCGGACAACTTGGTCAAAGAACATTATGTCCTTACTGTGCCCGTATCTTGGATTTTTGCCCTGTTTGTTGATAAATGTTGCTACCTTTGGGTCCAATTTTGGGGTTATCATTATTTTATCAGGGAGGGAGGGGTGGGGGCACTTGGATTTCAGATAAGATCTTACTTCTTTGGGGATACCCCTCCTGAGCCTGCTGGTAATATATTCAACGGACGGTGCCTATTCAGGGATATAATGAGTGTTTAAATAGAAGGGGGTTAACAATGCATATCTTGGACATCAAGGCCTTTGATGACTCTTCTGATGTTCCCTTCCTCCTGATATCGATGTCTGCATGGTCAGAGTCAAAAGCAGAGGAATAAGAGAGATCAAACTCAGGCTCAAAAGCCTTATCACTATTAGTGCTGTGGTTCCGCAGCAACCACAGCACCGAAACTGCCCTCATCGCCGCCACCGATGACATCAGGACCCTACTAGACAACGGGGAGACCACGGCCCCTATCCTCCTAGACCTGTCAGCAGCCTTCGACACGGTCTGCCACCACACACTACGCACACGCCTCCACGACGCCGGGATCTAAGAGAAGGCTATGGACTGGACCACCTCCTTCCTCTCCAGCAGAACACAGAGCGTCTGCCTCCCCCCCTTCCGCTCCGAAGCCACAGAGATCATCTGCGGCGTACCCCAGGGCTCATCCCTCAGCTCAACGCTGTTTAACATCTACATGGCACCACTCGCCCACGTCGCCCGACTGCACAACCTCAACATCATCTCCTACGCCGATGACACCCAGCTGATCCTCTCCCTCACTAAGGACCCCCACACTGCCAAAGCCAACCTCCACGAAGGAATGAAGGCCGTCAGCGAATGAAGTTGAACTTGGACAAGACGAAGGTCCTCATCCTCGGGTCTACCCCCTCGGCCTGGGACGACTCCTGGTGGCCGACCGCACTGGGAACTGCTGCAACACCCACCAACCACGCACGCAACCTAGGAGTCATCCTTGACTCCACCCTCTCCATGACTAAGCAGGTCAATGCTGTCTCTGCCGCCTGCTTCAACACCCTCCGCATGCTCCGCAAGATCTACAAGTGGATCCCCACCGAAAAGAGAAGAACGGTCACCCAGGCCCTCGTCAGAAGCAGGTTGGATTACGGAAACACCCTCTACGCTGGAGCCTTGGCCAAACTCCTGAAACGGCTTCAACGCATCCAGAAAGCCTCTGCATGCCTGATCCTCGCGTCCCTCGCTGCAGCCCCATCACACCCCACCTGAGAGACCTGCACTGGCTGCCCGTCAACAAGAGGATAACTTCCAAGCTCCTCACCCGCGCACACAAGGCTCTCCACAACACCGGACCAGCGTACCTCAACAGACGACTCAGCTTCTACACCCCCACCCGCCAGCTCTGCTCCGCCGACCTCGCCCTCGCCACAGTCCCCCGCATCCGAAGAGCTACCTCCGGCAGCAGATCATTCTCCCACCTCGCCGCCAAGACCTGGAACACCCTCCCCATCCACCTACGGCAGACCCAAGACCTGCTGACCTACAGAAGACTCCTCAAGACCTGGCTCTTCGAGCAGTAGCAGCACTCCCCCCTCCCCCCCAGTGCCTTGAAACCCACCCGGGTATGCAGTGCGCTTTACAAATGCTATGATTGATTGATTGATTGAATGCAAATGGGAACACCCAGTCCTTTTTCTTGCTCATCTGTAGTGCCCGAGGCACTGATCCTGTCACCGCCAGTCTCACATGTCAAATTCTTCACAATAACCTTCGGCTGCTTTGCCTTCGTAGCTAGGCTGTCACCTGAAGCTCTTTTCCATTTGTCCTTAGCTACCCAACCTGAGCCTTCAGACAGCTCAGTGCTCTTTAAATTATTACTCTTCTTAGAGAAGGCCTCCCATTTTCAATTGATGTTGTCATCTAGCAGCCCCAACAATTTCTTAAATGCCCTATTAACCATGCACATTAGCCTTCGCTCCATTCCATCATCCAACTGTTCCTCAGACATGTTGTAAGTGCAAGATATCCAAAGAAGTAGAAATAAACGAGGGGCTAAGCAGGAAGTGCAGAAGAGACAAGGCCAAGCAAGTCACATGGGTGATAATGGGGAGAGAGAAGTGAGAAGTCAGTTGTATAGAAAAAAGCAGATGGATTTTGAAGAAACAGACTACAACTGCCACAATACTTCAGTAGCAACCTCACGAAGTTGCCAACAGATTAAAATGGCCTCCCCCATTGTTCACATGAGAGCATTCCCAATTTGCCAAATTGGCGGCCGAAGCGTAGCTCCTGAGTGTGCTCAACTGCCAAGGTACTTTACTCTTTTTTATGTGTGTATTTCCTTTTAAGTTGAGGAAATGCAGTCATGCCGTGCTTGTGAAAAGAAGCAGGGCAAGGTAAATACTGGCGCAGCCGCAATCACATGCGTCACACTGGGGATGATCCTCAAAATGCTTACAGTAATGTGCTTTGCCTCGGGCCTGCAGCATAACGATATTGCTTTGGGCGGAATCAGAGGGGTCACGCGGTGGCCAAGGAAGGGCCAGCCCATTTCCACAACCTACTCAGAGTAAGATCACTGGACCGTGACTTTCAAAAGGTCGATTAACATCTGACAGATAACCGGGGTGATTTTTTAAAGCAAAGTGGAGGTAGCCTTTATAATGTTTGTGTGCTAAAAGCTACAGAAGGGCATGCATAATATATGAAAAACTAATTAAAAATCAAACCAAAACCAATCAGAAAAACATAAGCACATTACAGATAAAATATCAAATTCAGGAAAAGGGGAAAAGACTAACATATAAGAGCCCTCCTCATAGGAAAGTGGGGGCTAATAAATCACACTATAAGGTTTACACAAGAAAGGAAAATGGAGAATACTTATCTTGTGAGCAGCAGCAAAGAAGGAAGCTGCTGAGCGGGCAAATAGGGTTTTTTGTATAATGTTAGCCTCTGTGTTCTGACATAAAGTCTAAAGGACAAGGTCTCACTCCAGCTAAGACTCAAGCAAGATCCACTCTCAAGTAGGCAGCTAGTTCTTCCTCTAAGGAAAAGTCCTAATTCAGCATTTTCTGACCCTGAGGCTACCACAAGGACAGTCACCTAAATGTTAGAGCCCTTCCAGTCTCCACAAACATGAACAGAGCAGGTCACATCTCAGTTCTCCTCACATGCATCTACAGCTTCATTCTTCTGATATTTGACTGAGCACATTTATGTTCTGAGGGCTGGTAAACTGTTTCTGAGTGTCCTGCTCTGTGATCTTCCGTTATGGTAGAAGCCTAGTTCTAAAGTCCAGAGCTACTAAACTCAACCAGGGGCGTGCCTTATTGAAACAAGGATGTTTCAATATGTTAAACCTCACCTGCCCTGATTTTAAAACAGTTTACTCCTGACTATGAACAAAGACTAAATGGGCTCCATATTGGAAAGCCTGTATCACACAAGGCCCAATATAGAGTAAACATAGGAGAATGATCATTCTGGTTCTTTGTGATGCCATATGAGTTCTTGACCCCGCCCAGCTCTCACATTCCAAAATAAGAGATCAGCGATACTCCTGCAGTCCTGCTGACAGAGTGAGCTCTATTATCTCTTGGCAGGGAGTGGCATCACACCTCATCAA
Source organism: Triturus cristatus (assembly GCF_964204655.1). Taxonomy (NCBI): domain Eukaryota; kingdom Metazoa; phylum Chordata; class Amphibia; order Caudata; family Salamandridae; genus Triturus; species Triturus cristatus. The sequence goes on along the minus strand of NC_140588.1, from coordinate 820,947,099 downwards.
ATGATTAATCACCGCCTGCAGGGCAGAGCCCAACAGAACTGAATTCATTACTGCATCACTTTTCTGAAGGTACTTTTACCCTATATTTAGCAACACTACCTTCACTAGTGAATATGTTTGATGCACATTTAAAATGAAAACTAAATCAGCCAGATAGAATTTACTAACCTAAAAATGACATTTCACAAGTAGGTCATCTACTGAGGAAAAGGGCATAGTACCTAGTGGATATAGCATTTTCTAGTGCGTTGCTTTAGGGGCATGCTAGTCTTAGTATTCAGCATTACCCACTTTTATAAACAAAGAGCCAAACCATGTCGGCTATAAAGCACATGTATGAGCAGGTAGAAAATGTTTAGAAATATGTTTTACAATACAGTGTAGGATCTGGGATTCTTGTATCTCAGCCTTCAAGTGCTATCATTGAATAACCCCACCATTAGTCATATAGATATTTGTTCATCAAAAAGGAGAATTGAGACGGAGCAAACATTTACATCAAACACCTTGAACAGTTAAGTCAATTTGGGTCTCCACAATAATCAATAAAGAGAGTTGGCGTGAGTCAAAGGGTTTTTATTAACAATTAATTCAGATCAATTTATACATTCAATGAGTATTAATATTTCGTCATCATCATTACAGTATTAAATAATCCATTAGTCAGTATTTAAAACGAGAAAAAATACGACATTAGTAAGGAATACAAATACAATGGAGAAAATACAGCAAGTGTGATCCCTAAAGGAAATCCATCATCTAAATAAATAGAGGTTTAGGCATGAATAGGCAATTTCTTCAATACACTAGGCAAATCTTGCAGCTCAGACCGTTCTTCACATGAGTTGCATTTCCTACTATCTCCTCTTCTCCCGGTGAGAACCTCACTACAAGTTATCTAATACATAACAAATGCCCATATACTAGCTAAGAGAAGGTTTCTGGAAAGTTACTACATCTACAGTGGAAGAGAAAACCATAGTGTGCAAGATAACAATTTAGAGCAAACACAGGTCTTTTAACGCTAACATGCAAAATAAATGTTTAATATAGCATTAATGGTCAGGCTAACTTAATTCAGTACACTATTTTGCTATTTCACTTGTGTGTTTGTAATGCGTAAGCATGATTATTTATTAAAACACTGCATTTATTGTGCATGCGTCAGTCAGCATAAAATGTTGCACATTATTTGGCACACTGAGAAAACTTCGTCTATCAATTCCCTCCTCTGATGGTTAAAATACCATCGCACTTTATCACAAATGAATCTCAAAGGTGCACCCTCTCCCTTTGCTCAGTCATATATCGTTTTCTTAAAAGATTCAATCCATTCAGATCTTTGTAAGCCTTACCTTTCTTTCTACTATTGCTTTTCTATTTTGCTCAATCCATTTTTTGATATTTTGTCCTTGTTCTGTAACATCTAAATTCTTTATACATAGCAAATAAGCATATTCAGCAAATGCCAAGGGTCAACATAAAGCTTTGTTATGACCCCCTAAATTCCACTACCAATATTTCCAAGCCAGTTATTTATGGCAGAAGCTCCTTTATATATGGATTCTAACCCACTATTTGTTTCTAAGTTTTCTCATTCAGTATTTAAGTCAGAAATGTTCTTTACAAATTCTTAAATCGTCTTAATCTTGTTAGGTTTATATGAGCAACAATGTTCTGCTTTCAGCATCTTACTGACTCCACCTTTCTCTGGCAGCTATTTGTCTAAATCCAATCTATGTTTTTTCATGATACATTTTAGGGAACAGTAACACTAAATAACAAACACCCTCCCATTCTGCAGGTAACTAAAAAGGTGCATCTTGTCCACAAATTAAATATATTCCAGGGATAACTGGTTCCTCCCCAGTTAACATCTCAAAAGTCCTTCCAAGAACTTCAAATGTATGTTCACAACTATTTATCCCCATGTGTCTAATTCTGATGTGATTCCTCCAAAGCACAGTTTCCCTTTTTGACATCTATCTAGCTTCAATTTGAGAAATATAATTTTCTTTATATACTCATTACCCTCTTCTTTCCATACATTCTTTAAAATATCTCCTTGTTTTGTTGTCTTATGAAACATGTGGGCTCTGCTTTCCTCTAATGCCTGGATGAATTTTGTTTCTAGTGGATTTATGTATAATGTATCTTTTCAGGAGATCTACAGAAATGCCAAGCTGCCTCCATCTCCTTAGCTTGTGGGTGAGGGTTCATTCTTCAGTGAATTGGGACTTCAGAAAAGATAAATTCATAATTGGAAAAATGATATTCAAAATGATTCTCTCTATAAAATAAACTAAGCAATATGATAAATATAACTGCATATGGGAGTGAAATATGATGGTAGGGTACATCCTCAGTCGTGGTGCAGGTACGTGTGTAGAGATATAACAATCCTTACCATGTAGAGCGTGTGTGCATTCTTGAACTTATCCAAAATAAACGTAGGATGGGAAATTCCCAATTGAAGCATCTATAAATGAAGCTTTTAATCTTCTCTCATCCACTATATGTGGGGGTGATGTAGGCGCAGGTGTAGATCTATGTATTTCTAGCTCTTTGGTAATATTCATACCAAAACTGTGAATGCTAACATATTAACTATACGATTAATGGCAATTACTATTCTATATCTAGGCTCAGTGAGGAGACACATTTGTCTATAGTCAGACCAAAGGTAGAATGCAGCAGCAGGCAGGTTTAATATTCTGCATTGATTTCAACATTTGCAAAATTACCAAACTTTTGATGATTAACTTGCAGTTTTTCCATTCAGCTTATGTACAATAGATTGTCGTAAGGCATTCCGAGCCCTACTCCGTCTTCTTATAAGTATATCCACTAACTCTTCTACTACAACCTTGGCCATAGGGAGTTCTTCTTAAATCTTTATATTTGTTTTATTATTTTTACACAATAACTGTCATATTCATTTATCAGTTCTCACAATCTTTTACAATAATTCTGTTTCGACACAGTTCTTTATTCATAGAATCAGGTATTGTTGAATTAAACCAATCAGGTGTAAATTCTAGAGTTTATTCATGATTTTGTTTCAAGTGGTTCTGATATCAGTTTGTTTAGATCATAGACTGATAAATTAGGCACACTCTCCATACAATAAGTATATTTGGACGCTGAATAACTATAACTACTATTGCTCTCTTATATCTCCTTGGTGTCTGTAGATCTTCTTCTGTATCACTTATACCACTGGATTCCATTTATTTGAAGATGGTGTGTGGTAAGCGTTAAACTGACACACTAGATTTCAATTGTATCCTACTCCTTGGCCATCTCTCTTTCCTTTGTAATTTTTTACTTGTTCCCTCATCAGTGTCATTTGGCTGCAACAGTTGTGATTTAGTAGCTTCCCTTCTTACAGGTTTAAGATCTTTGTCTTCAAGGAATATTTCCACAACACTTTGCAAGATTTCAGGAACTTGGATAGGTGAGTCATTCTGATGGATGTCACCCTCCTCTGGTACTTTAGGATGTACAGACACAGGAGGTTGTAGACTAGGCGCCAATGTCACCACCTCATCAAATGGACACCACACCCTCTGGGTTTGAGAGGCATGAATCCAGTTCCAGCACATTTTGCAATGGGGGTGGTACTCAGGATCACCTGATAGGGCCCCTTCCACCGTGGCTTCAAGGAGGTTTTTCGAAAATTACTTTTAACCAGGGCCCAGTCATCAGTTTACAATTGTAGCACTGCTCCTGACTTGGAATAACAGTGGCAGCTCCAACCTGGTGGGAGACAGAACGCACCATACCTGCCAACCCCTTTCAGTAGCCTGGAATCATGTCATCTGTAACATTTACAAGCAGGTTTGTAGGCAAAGCAGGCAGTCGCATGGCATTTCCTTAGAGTATCTCATGTGGTGACAATCCTGTTCTTCTATCAGGGGTGCTTCGGAGACTCACCAATAGTAATGCAACGCATTCAGCCATTTAGAAAAAGTAGATGCACAGACTTTGTCCAAACAAGATTTGAGTGTGCTGTTAAGCTGTTCAACTATTCCTGAAACTACTTGTCAGTAGCTGAAATGTAATCTTTGTTCTACTTGTTGTGCCACACACAGCGTTCTAAGGATCTCCTTATTAAATGAGTCCTTCGGTCTAACTAAAGAGACAGTGATAATATGAACCTGGGTATAAATTCTTGCAATAACAGTTTGGCTACAGTGACACTGTTATTTCTCTGTGTTGGGTAGGCTTCCCTCATCAAAAGAAAATGCACACTATGACCAGTATATATCTCGGGTCATTATGAACAGGCATTTCAATAAAACCAACTGTATCCTGTTAAATGATCCTTGTGAATTTCCTATGTGGCTCAATGTTTCAGGGATTCTCCTCCCTACATTCATTTGCTGACAGGTCACACATATATGGCATAGTTAATCAGCTAGACCTTTAAATCAGGGATTGAACTAATTCTGCCTAAACAATCTCACCATGACATCTCTTCCAATGTGTGCAGGGACATGAAAATATCTTGTCATGGAAAATAACAAGCTATTAGGCAACACACGTCTTCTGTCAGCTGAAATCCAAATTTCATTTGCATTTTAATGCATCCTGTTCGGAACCATCCTTACTATTCTTCCTCTGATACTTCTTCCTGCAATCGTTTAATTTCCTCCCATGTATCAGCTAATGACAACAGCATTGAAAATGTGGTATCAGATTTATTAAATGTGCATGCCATAATTGTGGCAATAGTAATTCTTTTAATTGTCTCATCACAATTCCCCATTCTAGATTGGAGATCTCGACGAATCTCCTCTGCAACCATAACATCCAGAATCAATGGCCACACCAAAGCCATGCTTATTATCAATAAATATTATCACGCACAATTGCTGTGAATCCAGCAAACTCTGGTAAGGGCAACCGATTCTGCAACTTGGTCCCAGGATGCTTGTTTCTGGTCCAGGGAGGGCCTGGCTTGGCAGTTCAGGCTGGACTGTTCCCATGAGGAACAGGGTCAAGACTGATTTGCATATGGCTGGGTCTAAACTGGGGTGGCATGGTGATCAAAAGAACAATGGATGTAACCCAGATCTTATGACTGGGGGTGGATGTATGATTAATTCAGCATTCTTACCATCTTTTGTTTGTGTAACACTTTTCACCCTAAGTAGGATGGGTATGCCTATACGTGGACCTCCTTGCTTACTGTGCCACTGGATTCAAGCTAGCCTGGCTGATGAGAGGTAATACCCCCAAACCAGTCCCAGGAAGCTTGTTTCTGGTCCAGGGAGGACCTGGCTTGGAAGTTCAGGCTGGACTGTTCCCATGAGGAACAGGGTCAAGACAGATTTGTATTTGGCTGGGTCTAAACTGGGGTGGCATGGAGAGCAAAAGAATGATTGATTTAACCCAGATATCTTCACTGGGGGTGAATGTATGATTCATTCAGCATTCCGTCCATCATTTCTGGGCTTAAAACTTGTGCAGAGGTAACACCTCGAAGCCAGGAGGCTTTTGGTACTTCTTGAATTGTACAGACAGCATAAGCTGCTCTCAAATTTTCCTCATTATCTCCTAGGCATGAGCTTTCAGCACAAATTACATAATCAAGCATATCAAGGAGTTTATCCTTAATGTCAGGTCTTCGCTTGGTGCATATCTCCATGATATCTCTGCCCGCTCTCTGGTCAAACACAGTGTCGAGTGTGCTTCACTAATTGAGGATAATAATATTAAATTAGCTTTTTTCACGGAAACTTGGTTGGACGAGGCTTCGGGACCCGATTTAGTGCTGGCCACGCCTCCTGGTTTTTCCTGCTACACTGTAAATAGACCCTCTAAGAAAGGTGGAGGACTGGCTGTGCTCTATGATAGCTCCATCAAAGCCATTTTCCTGTTTCGAAGCCCTGTATTTTGTCCTCACCCTTCATCATGGCCACACTTTTAGGGGTGTTTTAATATATAGACCTCCAGGTCTTAGGAGTTCTAACAGAGATGGGAGCTTTACTTGAAGACGGTTTGTCCAAGGAGTAATTTACCTTTCTAGGTGATTTTAATTTTCATCTAGAAATGGATGGGGACAGAGACACTGGCAAATTGCTTGACCTTATGGGTAGTATGGAGTTTAAACAACTGTTGCAGGCTCCTACTCATCAGGCTGGGCACACGCTGGATGGGATCTTCTCTAACTCCACACAGATCTCGGTTACTGAGATCCTTCCCCTGGCCTGGTCTGATCATTATGCAGTCAGGTTCGAGGTAAGAGGTGGAAAAGACCAGAGTAGAACCTCCATGGGGGGGGAACCTAAGGAAATTAGATCATGGAATAAGGTTGTTGGAAATGACCTTAGAGATCTTCTTCTCTCCACAGAGAAACCCCTCCCTTCAGATGTGGAAGAAGCCGCCTCGACATATACATCTTGGCTGGAGGAGGTATGCCTCACTCTTGCTCCTAAAAAAATTATCATCCCTAAAAGGTTAAAACCTACAGCCCCATGGTACTCTTCAGATCTGAAGTCACAAAAACTAATTTGTAAACAGCTGGAACGGGCCTGGAGAAAGGGTTGTTTTCCAGCTGCCAAAGATACTTATAAACAAAGTATCCAGTGCTATAAACACTCACTGTTGCAAACTAAGAAAGAGTTTTTTGCACACCAGATCAAGCTTGCAAGTAATTCCACTAAGGCACTTTATAACATTGTAACCAGACTGGCGCATCCATCGTCCGTTCTTTTAACGCCTACAAGAGGTTTCTGTGAGGAAATTGCCATTCTTTTCCAGAACAAAGTGGCAAAAAATTTCGAAACCTTTAAAGACCCGGTCAATACCAACTTTGGCTTGACGGCCTGTCTGGAGCTTAAATCCACCTTGGATATTTTTCCTCCTATAACACACTCTGAGACCCTTAATTCTCTGGTTACTGCTAAATCTGGGTCACCTTATGACCCCTGCCCTGTGGCAACAGCAAAATTGTCACCTGAACCCTTAGCCTTGATACTGACGAACATCTTTAACGCTATGTTTACTCTTGGCCAGTTCCCTAAACGTTGGAAGACAGCTTCGGTCTGTCCTTTGCTGAAGAAGCCCAATTTGGACATGAATGTCCCAAACAACTTCCGCCCCATTTCACGTCTTCCCCTTCCGGCGAAACTGGTGGAAAAACATTTGAATAACAAACTGAGTATCTTTTTGCGCGATACTAATGCCCTTAATCCCACCCAGTTTGACTTTAGAGAGGGACACAGTACCGAGACTGCTCTTCTCAAATCAACGGATGAAATTAGGCGAGGCTTGGATCAAGGTGGTAAGGCCGCACTGATCCTGCTTGACCTTTCCGCGGCCTTCGACACAGTCCATCATGGAGTCTTGATGGACCGGTTGTCAGCCTGCGGTGTACGGAAGAAAGCCTGGTCTCTGCTAAAGTCCTTTCTCGCCGACAGATGACAGTCAGTGGCTCTGGGTGATTTCGTCTCGAACCCTTTCTCACTTCCTTGTGGGGTCCCACAGGGCTCCTCCCTTATCCCTACCCTTTTTAACGTTTATGTATCCCCTCTGGCCCCTTAGCTTGAATCGTTAGGCTTTTTTCTGACATCTTATGCTGACGACACTCAAATTGTAATCTCCATGCTTCCAGGCCAGGAGAGGGCATCAGGGGAAAGACTAGATGATTGTATGAGGGCGGTAGGAGATTGGATGTCACAAAATTGTTTAAAGCTCAATGCAAGTAAGACGGAAGTGATGCTTTTTGGCAATAATGCCAATATTTGGACTCCTAGTTGGTGGCCGGAATCTATGGGCACCCTTCCAGTCCCCTCGAGAAAAGCAAAAAATCTCGGTGTAGTTTTGGACGAATGCCTTTCTATGCAAGCCCAGGTGAATGCGGTAGTTTCATCTACCTCATACATTCTTAGGAGCCTGAGGAAAGTGCTCCCGCTTTTACCTATAGAATGCAAATTTACCGTGGTCACAGCGTTGATTCTGTCTCGCCTTGATTACTGCAATAGTCTCTATCTGAACACGCAGGAAGGTAACCTTTATAAACTTCAGATGCTCCAAAATTCCGCAGCTAGGCTGCTTACGGGAACATCAAGGTCTACCCCTATCTCAGACGCCATAACGAAATTTTACTGGCTACCTATAAAAAAGCGCATTCTATTCAAAGCTCTTTGTTTAGTTTTTCGCGCTTTGCAGGATACAGGCTCTCTACATCTTAGACAACAATTTCGCTGGTATGTTCCAGCAAGATCATTACGCTCCCTGGGAGCAAAGCTTATCATCCTTCCCATCATAAGGAAAGCCAGATGGGGTGGGAGAAGTTTTGTGGCAGGAGCGGCTAGGGCCTGGAATCAGCTTCCGTTTGAATTAAGGAATTCTAAGGATCTTCTTTCCTTTAGGAAGGCGCTCAAAACTTGGTTGTTTTGATTCTTTCGTTGCAAGTGTTGGGAGAACTACAGCAAGCGCCGGGACACCTTAGGGCAGCTGTGCGCTATATAAGTTCTAATAACATAACATATCGAGGCAGTTATCCTCAGCCTCTTCCCCATCAATTTCATTTTCGGACAATGGCAACATTGTAGATGAATTGAGATTTTGACATTGCTAACAGTGACATTCTTGGCTGCAGGAATCAATTGTTCAAATTTCGTAAGTGTGAAGTTTGTCAAGTATTGGGTTTTCATTTGAGTGAGCAAGATATTAACAGAGTGAGGGCCATCACTGTAAGATGATGTCCCATGACAATTCTCTTGCTTCTCTCAATACTGACACCAATCGCTGCAACTGCATTAAGGCAGGCGCACAGTCGTGTTTCAAGAGGATGAAGAGTAGTTGAAAAATATGCCACAAGTCTTTGAGAGTCTCCATGCAATTGAGTTAACACTGACAGAACATAGCCCTCACTCCCACTGCAAAACAAAGTGAATATATTACTGTAATCAGCTGTTCCTAGTGCCGCGTCACAACAGAGATTTTTTCTCAGCTCTAGGAAAACTTTAAAAAAGTTGTCCCATGTAAGCGGATTAGGTGAATCTTTATGTGTCAGCCTCAGTAAAGGCTTGGCCACTAGGGAAAGTTTGGGCATCCACTATCTACAGTAGCCCACAATTCCCAAAATCATTCTGACTTTTCTGTGGGTTTAAGGATGATTTATTTTCAAACTCTCTGTGATTCTCTCTTGTGACACTTTCTTTGTTCTTATCCCAATGAGATGCTCTGAAAACAGGACTTCTTTTTGACAACATTGCAACTTGTTCAGGATGCCTTTTGTCCGTTGTCAGCCACATGATTCATCAGAATCATTGTATCCTGTTTGCAAGCTTCTTGTGTACTTGACACCACAAGTAGGTTGTCTTTTTCAAGATCTGATTAAAGATAGAAGGGCATTCAGTATACCTTTGTGGAACTCAACAGCATGCCAAAACTCTGTTTTGAAATCTAAATGAGAACAGAAACTGTTTGTCCTTATGTAATGGGAGAGACAAAAAGGCCTGGCAGAAAACCACTACACTAAACCACTCTGCATCACAGGGAATCAGAAATAATATTGTAGCGGCATTCAGTACCACAGGACTACAAGGTATGACAATGTTTTTATTTTTTCTTAAGTCCTGTACAATCCCATACTTCCTGTTAGGGTTCTGCAAGCCTATGGTCAACAAGTTGCAAGGACTTCTAACTATTTCTCTCACAATTCCTTGTTTGAACCTTGTTAAATCACATGAGTAATTCCAGCCAGTCTATGGTGTGAGATTAAATGGTAGAAATGGTAGCGTTCTCGAATATTCTGCATTTGGTTAACTGTTATTTGGACAGGATTCCACCCTTAATGATTCTGATGTCTTTTTCTGCAAATGTGCCATACTTCGAGATTACAACACCTCCTAAATTGGGAGATAATTGCTCTATTGTTCTTACAGGTAATAATCCAACAGCAGTTCCTTGGCTGTCATTTTAAATTCAACATCTTCATCATGTGTTTGGAATTCAACAGCATCTGGTGTACAGTAATTAGTACAATTTAATGTATAAAAGAGTTCCCTTCCTAACACATTTACAGGACTCGAGTCACACACAACAAACTGATGATCTTCTTCAAATGAGCCTATTTTTACAAGAACATTCTTTGAAACTTGGTTAGTTATTTGCTTATTTTTGACACCTACACCTTGGATCTTCTTTCCCAAGAGGGGTAGGTCAGGGAACGGGTAGAACTGGTATCAATCAGAAATGACACTCGGTGGTCATTTACCTAACCTTATACAAATGGACAACTCTATTCCACCTCTAAGACTGCACTATGTACACAATCTTCCTCCTTCCTCAGCCATCATAATGTGAATTGTTTGAGTCAAATCTCTTGTTATCAAACATAGGTACTTGTTTAAAAGGGTTCTGATTCTGAAAAGGGTTTGGGTTGGCTCTTGGGGCTTGATTTATATTAAATCTGGGGTTACCCATATTCTTTGCGGCCACTGGAGCTTGTGGGACATGCACAATAAGGTCTTCTGAATGATTTGGAACTTGTGTTAGTTGAACTGGGACCTCAACTGGGACATTCTGCATTTGAGGTGGATTTAAACATTTCATTTGCCCATCACCATTTACTCGGATAGAATTTTGTCTACACTCTCTCTTCCAGTGCCTGAGCTTGGTACAATGACAAGGAGTCGACCTCTTCAACGTCTTAAAATCTACTCCTGAATTTGAATCAACTGGAACACCTCAACCTCTTCCTGCTGGAACGCCAACTCCCCTTTGACTATTGGACTGCCATTCTGGAAACCAACACCTTGCGTTCCACCAACATTTTCTACATATGACTTTTCTTAAACCCTTTCTGAGCCAGCTTCATCTGGTCTGACATACATTTTTCATTAAGTCTTTCCTGCATCATTTCTTGTTGATGACTACAGTTTTTAGCATACCTCAGATTTCATCTAAAGTTTTTGTCTGTCAGCAAATCACATGCTGTTGTATATGCATACTGATCTCTTGTCACAACCCCAGACTGAACTGTGACACAAAACTTCCCATATCTCCATTCATTGAATTTTCTTCTCCACTGTGCTGTTTAAACACATGTAATATTAATTTATAATAAGCATGCACTGATTACTTGGATTCCTCAGTTGTTCTGTTCATTTTCAAACAATCAATTTCCTTTGCTGGTACCTTTCCCTACAAAAAAGTATGCAAGTCATCATACTTTGTCATCACTATAGACGAACGCACAGGGGTACATGCTTCTCTTGGGAGCTCTGTAAATGGCCATTGCACAGCTATCTTACATACAGCCCATAGATCATTTAGAACCACAGTGTTCGAAAATGTATTATAATCTGTGAACAAAATGTTCAAAATGTTCACAGATCTGTCAAATTGTGTATACCACTAGGCAGGACTCTCTCTGAGTTTAGGAAAGTTTTTTGTGAATGTCGCAAGATCACCTTGCATTCATGTCCCATAAACATGCCCTCTACCTGGTATCTCCTTCATAGAGAATGTTAAAGCCACATTCTCATCTAAGGGGTACTGAAGGCAGTTTACCATTAACCTCTGTAGTGTCTGATTTATTCTTTTTCTTTCCTTGCTTCCTCGACCATTTGCTCTCTAATCTGTCAACATCGCTCTACTTCCAAATGCATTTAATCAATTTGGCAATGTGCAACTTCATTCCTAAAGATCACATAGTAACAATCACTTTGTCATTCGAGTTTACCCTGAAACTTAATCTGTAAAGGAATAATCTTAGAAAGATCTACTTCATATTTCTCTGCTAATTCTGGCAGCTTCTTAATTGCAGTAGACGCATGCCTTGTAATTCCGTTACTTCTATGTATCAGCTAATTTTCCTGATATTGGTTCAAATGCGAGATATTAAACATCTCTGTAATGATTTCTTCCAATTCTACTGTCAATTTTGGTACATGTAGAGGTCTCACCCTTTCCTGACAAGCAAATGGTTTCTCTGCATCTCTTGTTCCCTCATACTTAGGCGTTTCCTAAAACTTTGGGGATATAATCTTATTCTCAAATGGTCCAATTTCTCCCTGTGCAATTGGAGGTGTAAAAACAATCCTTCTCCTTTTTCTTAAACTTAACATTTTGTGGTGGAATCCAAGAAACAATATGTGAAATTAGCGGCATTGGGATAAACCTGTTTGGCTACTCCACCCACGGCTCCAGGAACAACTAGTTGAAGCAAAATCTTTATTGATGAAAATGCAATGGGAATTGCCAATGTCTGAGCCAACACAATTTGTGACACTAGTTCAGCAACAGTTACAATAGAATCTGTAACAACTGGAGCAATGACAGTAGTGGCTGCTTCAACAGGTCTAGCTGCAATCTAGAGTATTGGAAGTGGTCCCACAATCTGAATTAAATTTGGGTCAAAAGGGGTTTTGGCCACGGTTCAAGTAGAGGTTGTAGCATTCTCTAGACCTGATGATGGAGCAACATAAGGCGGTGGTCATGAGAATAACAGAGCATCTAAAATGTCATCCCAAGAATCACTATAATCATATCAGTTTTTCTCGCAATCTCCTCATCTTCATTTACCTGCTTTTGATTCTTTTTAGGCTTTTTGGATGTCAATGGGTACATTCTAGCTCCCTCAATCACACGCTTTCCCTATCTCTACAGTTCTTCGTCCCATTTAGCATCAGCATGATTTTATTTTTCTTTGGTATGAGCTGCATGCTTCCAAGAATGTAATGTTTCATACTGTGCAGGTCTAGGAGATGGTTTTATCTCATATAGGGCCTCATGTAGGTAGCCAAATACCGGTCGGAAACGGCCGACTTCGGTAATTATACCGTTACCGACCGGTATTTAGGCTTTTGGTATGTAGGGGGACAATTTCTGTATTCGGAATTTACCGAATCGGTAAAATTACCGATTTGGTAATTTTACCGATTTGGTAAATTCCGAATACAGAAATGAGATGTAGGGGGAGTGTGTGGGTTATGTTTGGAGTCGGTATTTACCACCAACTAATAGTTGGTGGTAAATGAAGAATGGATGTGGAAATGCATTTCAAAGCGCCTACAAGTGTGCAATGTGGCAGACATACATGCCCTTAGGGCATGTATGTGCGCCACATGTGCACACATGGCCGTTTCAGGGGTGCAACAGGGTGTCATTGTGACACCCTGCCACCCTTGCATGTGTTCCCCCATTACCGAATCGGTATTTACCGATTCGGTAATGAGGCATACCTTCCCATCAATGGGAAGGTATGCCTCATTACCGAATCGGTAAATACCGATTCGGTAATTACCGAATTTTAACGAATCGGTAATAATTACCGACTCATTACCTACATAGCATTTACCACTTCATAAATACCGAATCGGTATGATTCGGTATTTATGAAGTGGTAAATGCAAGCCCACCTACATAAGGCCCATAGTTTTTCTCTTAAATTCTGAATAACCTTAAAATCAAATGTACTATATTGTGGAACTCCTAATGCTCCCTCCTTTTTAGTAATCTTGTACCAATGACAGAGTGAAAAACATGTCTGGAGCCCTACATTTGTTGCCATATAATGACCTGGGGTATCTTCCAATGGAGGCACCTCTCCCTCATGGACAGGGATTCACACATCACCTCTTATTAAATCCGTAAGGCTTTTCAAACATTTAATGATTACAATAATTCAACAATAAATTAGCAAAATCAATGTAATTATTTTTCTAAATATTTTGTTTAAATCAGAGTTCAGTTCAAATGAACATTCACTTCCAATTCCAATGCAGTTCTTTTTAAACAAAAAACTATCAAATTACGGCTCACGATGACTCACCAACCAATCTCAGAGCTACACTATGCACAAGTTGATCTTTCCCAGCACGGCACTCTCTGATGAAATTCTCACTCATCACAGCTGTTCACCCTCATTTACAATTTTCTCACTTTGGGGCATATTATCAAGGATGGCATTAAAAATTATCGCCAGTTTAGCGGCAGAAAACTGCAGCTAAAGCGGCGATAATGGGCTTGATAATATGCCCTTGAGAATTCGATAATTTTAACGCCGTTCTTGATAATATGCCCCTAAATTCCTCAACTTTAAGGAAGGACAATAAACAAATACCTCATGCCTGCTACACTAAATAATTCAAAGTAGTTCATTCACACAAGAAACAGTTGAAAATATCACCTTCAAACTTCTTCAAAAACACACACATTGACACACACACACATGAAATCTCGACACGTGGGAAATCACCTTAGCAGAAATAGTTTCCCCTTTTGTGCAATCGGTTCCACTAACATCAATCATTATGAGTACAATCACAACAATTTGTTATGGTCCATATCTGAATTGTGCGGTCAATGGCACCTCACAAACCAACACCACAACACATTAGCACACAGTAATGCCACAACATCTCTTGGTAATCTAATGCCAGGATCTTGGACTACAATGAGTCCAATAACAACTTCAACTGCTCAGCATTGTGCATAGAAGCAAATTTTCACAACTAAACATTGACAATACCACAACGCATGACACATAACTTCAACATAATAGCCTAAGCTCAACATAGACCATTGTGATGCACGTTCCTATTGATACTCACACCTTCACTACAGCAAACGCCTTCGGAACTGTGAACTGCTTCAGTCTTCAAGTTTGGCAATGGACTTTAGAGGCCTGGGCAATTCTAACCTTAACAATTTAATTGTAGCTCCTTTTTACCTGTGACATTTAATGATTACTCTGCTACCACTTGGACGGGCCGGGTATTCTGAAATCTCAGTCTTCCAGTGTAATCATTAAATAATCCCTGCCGTTAGTCATATGGACCTTTGTTCGTCATCAAGCTGAACTGAGAAGGAGCAAACAATTACATCAAGCACCATGAACAGTGAGGTCCATTTGGGACTCCACAATAATCAATAAAGATAGTTGGTGTGAGTTAAAGGGTTTTATTTAAATGTTATTCAGATCAAATGATTTATTCAGCAAGTATTAATATTCAGACATCATCATTACCGATTCAAATAATCCATTAGTAGGCATTTCTTCATGAAGCAAAGAAAGATGCCAATTTAAGAAAGCCACACGAAGGCTTCTTATTTTTTTATTTTATTTTGTATATGCTTGTAAAGCGTTGTCATGGCAGATACATTACACATAATACAGTTACATTTTATGATATCTTCCCACATGATTCAAGCAACATGATAAGTTAGACAAACAAAAAACAGAACAAAAAGAACAAAAAGGGAAAAAGAAATATAAAGAGAAGGGCTAAACAGAAGAGCAAGAAAGGAAAAAGAAAGAACATTGGGGTTGGGAGAATGGGAACCAGAGAGGAAGAAGGAGCGCCCTTTGAGGAGCCAGCCCTGTGTTGTAATTTATTTTACACCAGCCATCTGGTGATTGGGGCCCAAATTTTCCACCCCAATTCACTCCTCCTTCGACCTCTCAGCCTATAGACAGCGATTTCCATATTATAAACTGCTGATAATCGAGTACACCAATTAATAAACGTGGAAGAGTCAGGGCTTATCCATTGAGAGGTTATGCATAGTCTCAAGATAGCCATTGCTAAGAACACAAATCCAATCTCGGACCTAGTGGTTATAGTTTTCGAAAATTTTCTATCTCAATCTGAAAAAAAAGAAAAAGTATTAATATTTAATAAAACATTTAATAATACAGTACACATATTTACATATCTTTCAAAAAATATTTTTGCCTTTTTTTTGCTGTTTTCAGAAAATATTGCATTTCACTATAAATTGTGAAAGCAATTGCATTCATCATTTAACAGCAGGCAAAAAAAAATTAACAATCTCAAAGATTGTTTTTAAAAAAGCCCAGAATCTCTTTTTTCATAAACATAACTTTAAAGAAATGCATAATATTCTAAAAAAATATTATGTATACTTATTTCTTTAAAATACCGTCTGATATTTTTGTTTCAGAAGTATAATCACAATAATATATGTCAAATAACTCCACAATACATCTGGTTCCATTTCCTTTAGGCCAAATAGTAATTTTAAAATTCTTTTTTTGTTTAATTTCCAATGGTAATCCAATAAAAAACAAAAGTTTAAATTGTATAGATGTCACCGTTTTGGTTTCCGAAAGATTAATTAATAATTAAATAAGTCCACAATAGAATTGTTTACTTTTCCGCATGGCCAAATAGTAATTTTAAAAATCTTTTTTGAAAAAATTTCCAATGGCAATCCAATAACATTCCAAAATTTAAATTGTGCAGATGTTACCGATTTTTTCTAAATTTTTGGTTTTCCAAAATTTCCTTAAAAAATGGAAAAATTCCACATTACAATTGGTTACCTTTCCATTAGGCCAAATGATAATTTGTTAAATCTTTTTATTTGTAAATTCCAAATGGTAATCCAATATAATGGTAAAATTGTTTTCTCCAGATGTTGTCAAATCTCTCTAAAATTTAGGTTTCAGGAAGATTAGATAGGAATTTGCTAAATCAAAAGGCAAACGTTGCTTAAAAATCAATTGGGAATCATTACACAGTGTCCAGCCTTTTTCACATTTAAGATAAACTGTGTAATGACCAGAAGTTACAGTAGGTCCATCATGGAAAATTATTGCAACTGTTACAAAAGTTTTTCCTGAAATTGATAATTGCTGTCCTGTAAACTTCTTTATTAAAGTATCCAATTTTGAACCATCAGCTCTACATCGTTGCATCATTAAAATTACATACTGTCTGTATTCCTTTAAAATTAATGTTGAAAACATGTCAGATTTACACTCACTGCATTGCATGCTATGATTAGCATCTTTAACTAATTTAGCAAAAGTGACTGTTTTACTCTCTGGCAATGTTAAATAAATAAACCTTTCAGAATCAACATTAGAGCCACATATATTATAACAGTTTTCACAACTATGTTCCCATTTATAAGAGAGACCAAAAATATTTTGTATTTGTACCCCTTCCTCTTCCAGTACCTGAAAAAAATACATCAAGAATTCCTGTGCATCTTGCTGTACATTTTGAGAAAACTGTGTTCGTCCTGAACATACATCTAAAAGTTTTCTAATTTCAGTAGCACTTTCTATTTGAGTTTTATCATTACTCAGCTTTTCAAAAAGGAGACTCAGCACAGTACAGAATCTTTTTCCCTGATTTACTATTATCTGCTCTTGCAAACTTTCCAGATAAAATGCAACATTCAGCACTACATTAGCGTAGCAGTTGACACCAGAGCTATTTTCAAAATGACATCCTACAACCTGTTCTTCATTTTCCTTATTCTTTTTGCTTGCAATTACATCACTCCTCTTTTTTTTCCTCCTCTCTACATCTTCATTACAGATATTCTCATTTCTCCTTTTACGAGAAACTACACGTTTCTCCAACACAGGATACTGACCTAAATGAGGAGCATAGCTTCTTCTTAATCTATTATACTCCTTTACACAGTTTGTATCAGCACTAACTTTTGAATCATCAAAGTCTATCATGAATAAACCTGATAATGTTTTCACTCGTGACAAAGCAACATATGCCATACCTTCTTTGAACACAGTTGAACCAATGTTCACAAATGCACAATCTACAGTCAATCCTTGAGACTTGTGAATAGTTACAGCATATGCTAGAGAAAACGGAAACTGCTTCCTACGTACATATAAGTCTTTCACAAGCATGAAACGAACTGTACAACGACAAATATCTTTAACTTCTTCTATCTGATCAAATTTTATTTTTAAACATTCAATTCCATCTTTTTTCTGATAATTAATAAAACCCACAACTCTTCCCATAGCTCCATTAACTAAACCTTTTTCAACATCCAAATTTCTCCTTAAAAATACTCTACAGTTCATGCAAACATATAGATTTTTTTCTAATCCAGCTGTTTTGGAAATCTTCTTCTCTAGGGAATCCAATTTATTTTTCAGTGTGCCTGTTAATGTGACAGTAATTCTTCCATCCTCAATTTTGTCCACTGCTTCCAATTTCCTGATATCTTCCTTTTCCAATTTCAAAAGCTCCTCATTGAATATTGAGCACTCACGTAGAGTTGGCATTAAGCAGATGACACTTTTGTTTTCTGCAATGTTCTTGTATATCTTCTCTGCAACTATTTCTTCCTTTGGAAATAAATTATGTAGCAGCCAAGTCTGTAATGCTTTTTTGCCAGCTTCTGTGAGTAGTCCAATCCTGATATCTTTCAGAATACTTCCATATTCTTCATCGTTTGCTTGCCTCATATTAGTTGTAAGTTCCTTGTACTCAAAGAAGGACCAAATATTTGCATTACCGATGCTTCCCAATGACTTCTTCGTGTCTTCATGTGTCACAGTATTAAACACTGGTTGTCCTTTAACTGGAGTAAGTTGCAAAAGATCTCCAAAAACTATGACGTGTTTTCCTCCAAATAACACGTCATAGTCTGACTTCAGAATTTGCTGCATTCTTAAATGCACAAAGGCAAGCATTAAGTTCGATACCATGCTCACCTCATCAATAATGAGAACTTGCATCTTCTTCAATACTCTTGAAACTTCCAAGCATGCTTCTCCAGTTAGCTTGTTGTATTGTATTTTGTTCTCATGCTCCACTGGTAACATTAGCAAACGATGTAAAGTGATTCCTTTTATGTTATATGCTGCTAACCCAGTTGGAGCAGTAACCACACAAGACAAAGTAGAATCCGTTTTTTGCTGTAGGTAGCTTCTGATGACTTTTATAAGGAAACTTTTTCCAGTTCCAGCTTGTCCGCTTACATACATCCTGATTGGATGAAATGATGTGCATGAGCACTCTTTTTTTTCATGTAGAAATCCGTGATCAATTTTGTTTCTGATCTCTTCATAAATTTGTTGCTGCTCTTGATTCAGTTGTCTTTCCAAATTTTGTAAGTCTATAAATTCTTCTTGAGCTTGATTCATAGCTGTTTCCACTTCATTCATGGCTATTGATGCTTCATTTTCAACGATTGGTTGTCCTAGGGGATCTTGACTGAGTGTTCCTGAACTTTGGCTGTCCTGAGAACTGTCTCTAGCTATTTCTGCTGCAATTGTAGTTTCCTGTTCAATTTCTTCATTTAACATTTGCAGATAAGTTGTGAATGTTCTGCATTGTATGCTGTCTTTGCAAGCATTAAATGAATCTTCATAGCTTTGAAATTCTCCCAGTAGTTCATCCTCTGTACGCCATGGTTTAAACAGCTGTAAAAGAGCCAAGTAGTAAAATTCCTTTTTGTCAGTAGTGTCGCAACTCAGCTTCCGGTGATTTATCAAACTTCCTTTTGTTTGCTTCACCAAACATCCTTCCTCACCAATGACTTTATATTTTCCATTGTTGATGTCTTCTGCGGCTTTCCGTGAATAAATGTAGTTCTGCAGCACTTCATAGAGACACATGTTCTCCAGATGATGACTTCTCTTTGGGTAATATGTATCCAACATGTTTGATTTCAAAATATCTGTACTTTCTGGGTCATTCTCGGCCAAATATTCAATTTCTCCAACAGATTTCAGTACCCGATTTCTCATTGCTGCAAGGCCTAAACTTGCCCAAATTATTCTTCTTGATTTCGAGTAGAGACTTGCAGAAGATAACCTATCTGAACATTCGTAGGATCCAATTTCTCGATGCGATAACATCTTCAAACTGAAACTGTACAGCTTCTTACTGACAGTTTTCTCGTGAGAAATCTCTTCCCACATTTCCTTCAATTCTGTTTTTTCTGATTTCGTAATGTAAGACGTTACATATCGAGCAACAGCAATGGAATTGTCAGCTACATACTGTATATCCATGTTAGCGTTCCACATGGATAAAATCACTGGGTTGTAGTCATTTATATTTTTTGATTCTTCTTTTCTTTTAAGGTTGTAGGTATTCTTAGGTGATTTTCTTGTGATAGTATGTCTCACAGCTGACATAAAACTGTTAACTCTTCCTTTTGAAAGAACAGGTCTAGGAAATCCAAATCGACATTTAGTGTAGTATTTATCTTTGCTCTTGTATTTCCGTCGACAGTATTTTCCACACCGATGACTTTGGAAACGTAAAACTTGCTCCTTTAACTTTTTCTCTTCTGTGCTTTTTGGTATAGCACATGTTGCATATTCTTCAATGTAAGATAACACTGCTTCATCAGTATCTGTTCCAAACTTTGGGGCATCCTTGATCCACAACAGCATATGAATATGAGGAGCACCTCTTGCCTGGTACTCTTTTCTCCAAAAGAAATCCACTACTTCTCCTAGAGGTGGATTTTTTTTATTGCAGATGAAGGACATCATAGCCTCAAATCTATGATTGAAATATCTGCAAACATTAACCGGATCCAATGAGCACAGTTCTCCTGCTGTTTTGTATTCGATGTTTTTAATGTTTGAATTTGCCTCTCGTAGAAAATCCAGTAAATCATCCCAAGCGTACTCAGCACAGCTTAGGGTAAGGAACCATGTTGGTGTTCCTAAGTTCCGTAACATGCATTTTAATTCACCATGGCGTCGGTACCAATATTCATTTGTCCCACGCTGACAAGCCATCAGATTGATCAGTTGTGTTTCCAAATGATCATCTCGGTGCTGCACTTTCTCCATAAAATCCTTAGCAGACACATTTTGTAAATGTACTCCACTTTTTAAAATGTGATTTACTGCATAAGACAGTGCAGACAAGTCGCTTTCAAATAAAAGATGGAACAAATAAGGAATACTTTGTCGAAATCTGGGATCTTCAGCATATAGTCTTGTAGTCCGATACTCAGAAGCTGGAATCTGTTCCGGACGTTCATCGTATCGTCCTCCTTTTCCTTTAGGAAACAGCTGGGGAAAACATCGAGCTTCCAAGCTCTCCTCCCATACACTCACGGGAGTTCCTTTTGCTTTCTTCATCTGAAATAGATCAATATTGTCTCCCATAACTTCTTTTGAATGAAGAGGATGTATGCTAAAATGTTCATAAATTTCTTCTTCCTTTGACTTGTCCACTTTTTCAATTTGTCCAGTTGGTGTTTCTGTGTCTTCTTGTAAATCTTCTTCTTCTTCTTCTTCTATATAAATTGATTCATACCATTTGTTATTCCTTTTCAACTACAAATTTGCTCTTTGTACTTTCCGTACATCTACCAGCTCCTGCCAAATCTTCTTATTCTTTGTAGGTACACCATTAACCAGAATAATTAATGGTTCAGTTTCCAAAGTATCCGCATCAATAGTTTCCATATTTTTTTTCAAATCCAAGGGCAAATACACCACTATACCTTTTAAACCTCTCAGTAAATCTGAAGGAGGCAATTTACCAGTTTTGGGCTCCATACGTACTATGGTCTGGAACGGATGAACACATTGAATGAGTATAGACTCATATGTATTTAATTCAGAAAGTTCAGCAGGAATAGCATCCAATTCTAAATTATTTTGTACAGCTCTGGTCGGCATTCTATTTTCCTCTAACTTGTTGTAACAGTATTTACAAATACGCTGAACTTCACCCAATTCAAAACAATTTTCAAGAAATATATAGGTGGCAAAATCCTTCCACTTATAATTATCTTCATTTTCACTCTTTCTGTAGAGATCAACATACCTGGTTTGTTTTCTATAATGAGTTCTGCGGCAACAAATACAAGTTATATTTGGTCTTTCATTAGAGATTATTGCAAATTTTGTTATGTGATCATTAAATGTCTTACTTACAGAGGGTTCTACATTTTCTTCCACTTCTTCCTCATTTACTGTGTCCTTCTCTGCACTGTTTTGTTCAGGACCAAAGTAACAAAACTGAATTTCATCAACAACCTTCTCTACATCTGATACTGTTCCACGGAACAGAGCCCTATTGAATTCATCTAACTTTATTGCTGGACTTTTAGCAAAATACAACCGTCTCACGAACTTTCTCATTTCAGTATGATGAACAGCCAGCATCCTAAAATGATGGAAAACACTATTACACACTTTTCTAGATAGACAAGCCAGAGAATGACCCTGCAAACCAGTATTCTCTCTCACTCTGCATGGATCTAGACTTTGAAGCACCTTAATCTTCTGTTTCACACTTTTTTTGCTATATTCTCTTAGAAACTCACAAAATTTATCAATAGATTCCTGACGCACAGTGCAAATACTACTACAATTCCAAGTGTACACTGGGGCTTTAGGACGTCTCCCCATAGCCTCATCCGCCATCACTTGTACCTCATCTCTTGGAACCATTATCTCCTTCTCCATTATGCAACCATTTTTCACTTCATAAGCACGACCTCTGGTGTCAACTGCATGCAGCAAACTATTACTTTGAAAATAGCTCTCTTCATTAAAAAAAAGGTTCACTACTTGAACTATGCATCCATTTTCCTAAAAACACTTTACAAAAGTTTGTTCTGTTCACTACTCTTTTCCTTTTGCTATGTGATTTCAGTACATTAACCATTTTGTCTAATGTACGCATCCTATTCAAAATTAAAATGAATAGTTTCCTTTTTAATGCTAATGCCTTTGCTGCAATGGCTTCAATTTCTTTTTTTCTCTTAAAAAACTTTGCCTTTTGCTTATATTTCTTCACATCCTTTATCAAATTGGACATAACTCTCCTCTGAAACATTTTTCTACGTATCTCTGTTTAAGTTTATCTTTTGAGTTGCAGAAGGTATATTTGCATTAACTAAATTCTCAATAATTTCCTGTCCTTTTCGATTCAAATCATTCTTTCCAGTACAGACATTTTGTACATTTTTCCTTTTTTTGAATATGTTCCTTAGAAAATCTTTTTTTGCTTACCAGAAGATTTTTTCTTCTTCCCAACATGAGCATCTTCAACTAACTTAGGTCCTCCAGTTGTCTTCAAATATAGGTTTTTTTCTGCTCTTTTTTTGCTCTGGATTTTGTAGGCATCTTAAATTTTGTTCACTGCTCTTCAGCAATACCTGAAAAAAACTAAAAAAAAATTCCTTTCTTTTATTTAAATATATTACTACATTTGTTTTCACATTAGTCACAAAACGAAATTTCTTTGCCAATTTGAAAGCACACTTACTGCTCTTTTTTTTGGCAAGTGATAAACACTTTTACAGACTGACACATTATGAATCCACTTTTCAGATTTTTTACAAAGCACATGTCCAAACTGCTTTTTCAGACCAGCATCATTTCTAACCTGGGTGTCTGCCTACACTCCAGCAAGGGCAACCAGCCTTAGTGATGCTGAATGTATTTGCATTACTGACTGAAACCTCAAACCCCACTCGCTTGTGAATACTGTGCATGATTCCACATGGTAAGCAGCTACCTGTGTGCTAAGAGTCTGCTTCTGCACCAAAAAATGGCTCCCCCTTTCCATCTAATGCAACTGTGAAATCTCCAGAGCAATACGCAATAAATCTCTGCCTGTAATTCCTATTTGTACAACTGAGTCATGTTTTCACATTAGTCACAAAACGAAATTTCTTTGCCAATTTGAAAGCACACTTACTGCTCTTTTTTTTGGCAAGTGATAAAAACTTTTACAGACTGACACATTATGAATCCACTTTTCAGATTTTTTACAGAGCACATGTCCAAACTGCTTTTTCAGACCAGCATCATGTGTAACCTGGGTGTCTGCCTACACTCCAGCAAGGGCAACCAGCCTTAGTGATGCTGAATGTATTTGCATTACTGACTGAAACCTCAAACCCCACTCGCTTGTGAATACTGTGCATGATTCCACATGGTAAGCAGCTATCTGTGTGCTAAGAGTCTGCTTCTGCACCAAAAAATGTCTCCCCCTTTCCATCTAATGCAACTGTGAAATCTCCAGAGCAATACGCAATAAATCTCTGCCTGTAATTCCTATTTGCACACAGAGTCATGTTTTCACATTAGTCACAAAACGAAATTTCTTTGCCAATTTGAAAGCACACTTACTGCTCTTTTTTTGGCAAGTGATAAACACTTTTACAGACTGACACATTATGAATCCACTTTTCAGATTTTTTACAAAGCACATGTCCAAACTGCTTTTTCAGACCAGCATCATGTGTAACCTGGGTGTCTGCCTACACTCCAGCAAGGGCAACCAGCCTTAGTGATGCTGAATGTATTTGCATTACTGACTGAAACCTCAAACCCCACTCGCTTGTGAATACTGTGCATGATTCCACATGGTAAGCAGCTACCTGTGTGCTAAGAGTCTGCTTCTGCACCAAAAAATGTCTCCCCCTTTCCATCTAATGCAACTGTGAAATCTCCAGAGCAATACGCAATAAATCTCTGCCTGTAATTCCTATTTGCACACAGAGTCATGTTTTCACATTAGTCACAAAACGAAATTTCTTTGCCAATTTGAAAGCACACTTACTGCTCTTTTTTTTGGCAAGTGATAAACACTTTTACAGACTGACACATTATGAATCCACTTTTCAGATTTTTTACAAAGCACATGTCCAAACTGCTTTTTCAGACCAGCATCATGTGTAACCTGGGTGTCTGCCTACACTCCAGCAAGGGCAACCAGCCTTAGTGATGCTGAATGTATTTGCATTACTGACTGAAACCTCAAACCCCACTCGCTTGTGAATACTGTGCATGATTCCACATGGTAAGCAGCTACCTGTGTGCTAAGAGTCTGCATCTGCACCAAAAAATGTCTCCCCCTTTCCATCTAATGCAACTGTGAAATCACCAGAGCAATACGCAATAAATCTATGCCTGTAATTCCTATTTGTACACAGAGTCATGTTTTCACATTAGTCACATAACGAAATTTCTTTGCCAATTTGAAAGCACACTTACTGCTCTTTTTTTGGCAAGTGATAAACACTTTTACAGACTGACACATTATGAATCCACTTTTCAGATTTTTTACAAAGCACATGTCCAAACTGTTTTTTCAGACCAGCATCATGTGTAACCTGGGTGTTTGCCTACACTCCAGCAAGGGCAAGCAGCCTTAGTGATGCTGAATGTATTTGCATTACTGACTGAAACCTCAAACCCCACTCGCTTGTGAATACTGTGCATGATTCCACATGGTAAGCAGCTACCTGTGTGCTAAGAGTCTGCATCTGCACCAAAAAATGTCTCCCCCTTTCCATCTAATGCAACTGTGAAATCACCAGAGAAATACGCAATAAATCTCTGCCTGTAATTCCTTTTTGCACACAGAGTCATGTTTTCACATTAGTCACAAAACGAAATTTCTTTGCCAATTTGAAAGCACACTTACTGCTCTTTTTTTTGGCAAGTGATAAACACTTTTACAGACTGACACATTATGAATCCACTTTTCAGATTTTTTACAAAGCACATGTCCAAACTGCTTTTTCAGACCAGCATCATGTGTAACCTGGGTGTCTGCCTACACTCCAGCAAGGGCAACCAGCCTTAGTGATGCTGAATGTATTTGCATTACTGACTGAAACCTCAAACCCCACTCGCTTGTGAATACTGTGCATGATTCCACATGGTAAGCAGCTACCTGTGTGCTAAGAGTCTGCATCTGCACCAAAAAATGTCTCCCCCTTTCCATCTAATGCAACTGTGAAATCACCAGAGCAATACGCAATAAATCTATGCCTGTAATTCCTATTTGTACACAGAGTCATGTTTTCACATTAGTCACATAACGAAATTTCTTTGCCAATTTGAAAGCACACTTACTGCTCTTTTTTTTGGCAAGTGATAAACACTTTTACAGACTGACACATTATGAATCCACTTTTCAGATTTTTTACAAAGCACATGTCCAAACTGTTTTTTCAGACCAGCATCATGTGTAACCTGGGTGTTTGCCTACACTCCAGCAAGGGCAAGCAGCCTTAGTGATGCTGAATGTATTTGCATTACTGACTGAAACCTCAAACCCCACTCGCTTGTGAATACTGTGCATGATTCCACATGGTAAGCAGCTACCTGTGTGCTAAGAGTCTGCATCTGCACCAAAAAATGTCTCCCCCTTTCCATCTAATGCAACTGTGAAATCACCAGAGAAATACGCAATAAATCTCTGCCTGTAATTCCTTTTTGCACACAGAGTCATGTTTTCACATTAGTCACAAAACGAAATTTCTTTGCCAATTTGAAAGCACACTTACTGCTCTTTTTTTTGGCAAGTGATAAACACTTTTACAGACTGACACATTATGAATCCACTTTTCAGATTTTTTACAAAGCACATGTCCAAACTGCTTTTTCAGACCAGCATCATGTGTAACCTAGGTGTCTGCCTACACTCCAGCAAGGGCAACCAGCCTTAGTGATGCTGAATGTATTTGCATTACTGACTGAAACCTCAAACCCCACTCGCTTGTGAATACTGTGCATGATTCCACATGGTAAGCAGCTACCTGTGTGCTAAGAGTCTGCTTCTGCACCAAAAAATGTCTCCCCCTTTCCATCTAATGCAACTGTGAAATCACCAGAGCAATACGCAATAAATATCTGCCTGTAATTCCTTTTTGCACACAGAGTCATGTTTTCACATTAGTCACAAATCGAAATTTCTTTGCCAATTTGAAAGCACACTTACTGCTCTTTTTTTTGGCAAGTGATAAACACTTTTACAGACTGACACATTATGAATCCACTTTTCAGATTTTTTACAAAGCACATGTCCAAACTGCTTTTTCAGACCAGCATCATGTGTAACCTGGGTGTCTGCCTACACTCCAGCAAGGGCAACCAGCCTTAGTGATGCTGAATGTATTTGCATTACTGACTGAAACCTCAAACCCCACTCGCTTGTGAATACTGTGCATGATTCCACATGGTAAGCAGCTACCTGTGTGCTAAGAGTCTGCATCTGCACCAAAAAATGTCTCCCCCTTTCCATCTAATGCAACTGTGAAATCACCAGAGCAATACACAATAAATCTATGCCTGTAATTCCTATTTGCACACAGAGTCATGTTTTCACATTAGTCACAAAACGAAATTTCTTTGCCAATTTGAAAGCACACTTACTGCTCTTTTTTTTGGCAAGTGATAAACACTTTTACAGACTGACACATTATGAATCCACTTTTCAGATTTTTTACAAAGCACATGTCCAAACTGCTTTTTCAGACCAGCATCATGTGTAACCTGGGTGTCTGCCTACACTCCAGCAAGGGCAACCAGCCTTAGTGATGCTGAATGTATTTGCATTACTGACTGAAACCTCAAACCCCACTCGCTTGTGAATACTGTGCATGATTCCACATGGTAAGCAGCTTCCTGTGTGCTAAGAGTCTGCATCTGCACCAAAAAATGTCTCCCCCTTTCCATCTAATGCAACTGTGAAATCACCAGAGAAATACGCAATAAATCTCTGCCTGTAATTCCTTTTTGCACACAGTCATGTTTTCACATTAGTCACAAAACGAAATTTCTTTGCCAATTTGAAAGCACACTTACTGCTCTTTTTTTTGGCAAGTGATAAACACTTTTACAGACTGACACATTATGAATCCACTTTTCAGATTTTTTACAAAGCACATGTCCAAACTGCTTTTTCAGACCAGCATCATGTGTAACCTGGGTGTTTGCCTACACTCCAGCAAGGGCAACCAGCCTTACTGATGCTGAATGTATTTGCATTACTGACTGAAACCTCAAACCCCACTCGCTTGTGAATACTGTGCATGATTCCACATGGTAAGCAGCTACCTGTGTGCTAAGAGTCTGCATCTGCACCAAAAAATGTCTCCCCCTTTCCATCTAATGCAACTGTGAAATCACCAGAGAAATACGCAATAAATCTCTGCCTGTAATTCCTTTTTGCACACAGAGTCATGTTTTCACATTAGTCACAAAACGAAATTTCTTTTCCAATTTGAAAGCACACTTACTGCTCTTTTTTTTGGCAAGTGATAAACACTTTTACAGACTGACACATTATGAATCCACTTTTCAGATTTTTTACAAAGCACATGTCCAAACTGCTTTTCAGACCAGTATCATGTGTAACCTAGGTGTCTGCCTACACTCCAGCAAGGGCAACCAGCCTTAGTGATGCTGAATGTATTTGCATTACTGACTGAAACCTCAAACCCCACTCGCTTGTGAATACTGTGCATGATTCCACATGGTAAGCAGCTACCTGTGTGCTAAGAGTCTGCTTCTGCACCAAAAAATGTCTCCCCCTTTCCATCTAATGCAACTGTGAAATCACCAGCGCAATACGCAATAAATCTCTGCCTGTAATTCCTTTTTGCACACAGAGTCATGTTTTCACATTAGTCACAAAACGAAATTTCTTTGCCAATTTGAAAGCACACTTACTGCTCTTTTTTTTGGCAAGTGATAAACACTTTTACAGACTGACACATTATGAATCCACTTTTCAGATTTTTTACAAAGCACATGTCCAAACTGCTTTTTCAGACCAGCATCATTTGTAACCTGGGTGTCTGCCTACACTCCAGCAAGGGCAACCAGCCTTAGTGATGCTGAATGTATTTGCATTACTGACTGAAACCTCAAACCCCACTCGCTTGTGAATACTGTGCATGATTCCACATAGTAAGCAGCTACCTGTGTGCTAAGAGTCTGCATCTGCACCAAAAAATGTCTCCCCCTTTCCATCTAATGCAACTGTGAAATCACCAGAGAAATACGCAATAAATCTCTGCCTGTAATTCCTTTTTGCACACAGAGTCATGTTTTCACATTAGTCACAAAACGAAATTTCTTTGCCAATTTGAAAGCACACTTACTGCTCTTTTTTTTGGCAAGTGATAAACACTTTTACAGACTGACACATTATGAATCCACTTTTCAGATTTTTTACAAAGCACATGTCCAAACTGCTTTTTCAGACCAGCATCATTTGTAACCTGGGTGTCTGCCTACACTCCAGCAAGGGCAACCAGCCTTAGTGATGCTGAATGTATTTGCATTACTGACTGAAACCTCAAACCCCACTCGCTTGTGAATACTGTGCATGATTCCACATGGTAAGCAGCTACCTGTGTGCTAAGAGTCTGCTTCTGCACCAAAAAATGTCTCCCCCTTTCCATCTAATGCAACTGTGAAATCACCAGAGCAATACGCAATAAATCTCTGCCTGTAATTCCTTTTTGCACACAGAGTCATGTTTTCACATTAGTCACAAAACGAAATTTCTTTGCCAATTTGAAAGCACACTTACTGCTCTTTTTTTTGGCAAGTGATAAACACTTTTACAGACTGACACATTATGAATCCACTTTTCAGATTTTTTACAAAGCACATGTCCAAACTGCTTTTTCAGACCAGCATCATTTGTAACCTGGGTGTCTGCCTACACTCCAGCAAGGGCAACCAGCCTTAGTGATGCTGAATGTATTTGCATTACTGACTGAAACCTCAAACCCCACTCGCTTGTGAATACTGTGCATGATTCCACATGGTAAGCAGCTACCTGTGTGCTAAGAGTCTGCATCTGCACCAAAAAATGTCTCCCCCTTTCCATCTAATGCAACTGTGAAATCACCAGAGAAATACGCAATAAATCTCTGCCTGTAATTCCTATTTGCACACAGAGTCATGTTTTCACATTAGTCACAAAACGAAATTTCTTTGCCAATTTGAAAGCACACTTACTGCTTTTTTTTTGGCAAGTGATAAACACTTTTACAGACTGACACATTATGAATCCACTTTTCAGATTTTTTACAAAGCACATGTCCAAACTGCTTTTTCAGACCAGCATCATGTGTAACCTGGGTGTTTGCCTACACTCCAGCAAGGGCAACCAGCCTTAGTGATGCTGAATGTATTTGCATTACTGACTGAAACCTCAAACCCCACTCGCTTGTGAATACTGTGCATGATTCCACATGGTAAGCAGCTACCTGTGTGCTAAGAGTCTGCATCTGCACCAAAAAATGTCTCCCCCTTTCCATCTAATGCAACTGTGAAATCACCAGAGAAATACGCAATAAATCTCTGCCTGTAATTCCTTTTTGCACACAGAGTCATGTTTTCACATTAGTCACAAAACGAAATTTCTTTGCCAATTTGAAAGCACACTTACTGCTCTTTTTTTTGGCAAGTGATAAACACTTTTACAGACTGACACATTATGAATCCACTTTTCAGATTTTTTACAAAGCACATGTCCAAACTGCTTTTTCAGACCAGCATCATGTGTAACCTAGGTGTCTGCCTACACTCCAGCAAGGGCAACCAGCCTTAGTGATGCTGAATGTATTTGCATTACTGACTGAAACCTCAAACCCCACTCGCTTGTGAATACTGTGCATGATTCCACATGGTAAGCAGCTACCTGTGTGCTAAGAGTCTGCTTCTGCACCAAAAAATGTCTCCCCCTTTCCATCTAATGCAACTGTGAAATCACCAGAGAAATACGCAATAAATATCTGCCTGTAATTCCTTTTTGCACACAGAGTCATGTTTTCACATTAGTCACAAATCGAAATTTCTTTGCCAATTTGAAAGCACACTTACTGCTCTTTTTTTTGGCAAGTGATAAACACTTTTACAGACTGACACATTATGAATCCACTTTTCAGATTTTTTACAAAGCACATGTCCAAACTGCTTTTTCAGACCAGCATCATGTGTAACCTGGGTGTCTGCCTACACTCCAGCAAGGGCAACCAGCCTTAGTGATGCTTAATGTATTTGCATTACTGACTGAAACCTCAAACCCCACTCGCTTGTGAATACTGTGCATGATTCCACATGGTAAGCAGCTACCTGTGTGCTAAGAGTCTGCATCTGCACCAAAAAATGTCTCCCCCTTTCCATCTAATGCAACTGTGAAATCACCAGAGCAATACGCAATAAATCTATGCCTGTAATTCCTATTTGCACACAGAGTCATGTTTTCACATTAGTCACAAAACGAAATTTCTTTGCCAATTTGAAAGCACACTTACTGCTCTTTTTTTTGGCAAGTGATAAACACTTTTACAGACTGACACATTATGAATCCACTTTTCAGATTTTTTACAAAGCACATGTCCAAACTGCTTTTTCAGACCAGCATCATGTGTAACCTAGGTGTCTGCCTACACTCCAGCAAGGGCAACCAGCCTTAGTGATGCTGAATGTATTTGCATTACTGACTGAAACCTCAAACCCCACTCGCTTGTGAATACTGTGCATGATTCCACATGGTAAGCAGCTACCTGTGTGCTAAGAGTCTGCATCTGCACCAAAAAATGTCTCCCCCTTTCCATCTAATGCAACTGTGAAATCACCAGAGCAATACGCAATAAATCTATGCCTGTAATTCCTATTTGTACACAGAGTCATGTTTTCACATTAGTCACAAAACGAAATTTCTTTGCCAATTTGAAAGCACACTTACTGCTCTTTTTTTTGGCAAGTGATAAACACTTTTACAGACTGACACATTATGAATCCACTTTTCAGATTTTTTACAAAGCACATGTCCAAACTGCTTTTTCAGACCAGCATCATGTGTAACCTGGGTGTTTGCCTACACTCCAGCAAGGGCAACCAGCCTTACTGATGCTGAATGTATTTGCATTACTGACTGAAACCTCAAACCCCACTCGCTTGTGAATACTGTGCATGATTCCACATGGTAAGCAGCTACCTGTGTGCTAAGAGTCTGCATCTGCACCAAAAAATGTCTCCCCCTTTCCATCTAATGCAACTGTGAAATCACCAGAGAAATACGCAATAAATCTCTGCCTGTAATTCCTTTTTGCACACAGAGTCATGTTTTCACATTAGTCACAAAACGAAATTTCTTTTCCAATTTGAAAGCACACTTACTGCTCTTTTTTTTGGCAAGTGATAAACACTTTTACAGACTGACACATTATGAATCCACTTTTCAGATTTTTTACAAAGCACATGTCCAAACTGCTTTTTCAGACCAGCATCATGTGTAACCTAGGTGTCTGCCTACACTCCAGCAAGGGCAACCAGCCTTAGTGATGCTGAATGTATTTGCATTACTGACTGAAACCTCAAACCCCACTCGCTTGTGAATACTGTGCATGATTCCACATGGTAAGCAGCTACCTGTGTGCTAAGAGTCTGCTTCTGCACCACAAAATGTCTCCCCCTTTCCATCTAATGCAACTGTGAAATCACCAGAGCAATACGCAATAAATCTCTGCCTGTAATTCCTTTTTGCACACAGAGTCATGTTTTCACATTAGTCACAAAACGAAATTTCTTTGCCAATTTGAAAGCACACTTACTGCTCTTTTTTTTGGCAAGTGATAAACACTTTTACAGACTGACACATTATGAATCCACTTTTCAGGTTTTTCACAAAGCACATGTCCAAACTGCTTTTTCAGACCAGCATCATTTGTAACCTGGGTGTCTGCCTACACTCCAGCAAGGGCAACCAGCCTTAGTGATGCTGAATGTATTTGCATTACTGACTGAAACCTCAAACCCCACTCGCTTGTGAATACTGTGCATGATTCCACATGGTAAGCAGCTACCTGTGTGCTAAGAGTCTGCATCTGCACCAAAAAATGTCTCCCCCTTTCCATCTAATGCAACTGTGAAATCACCAGAGAAATACGCAATAAATCTCTGCCTGTAATTCCTTTTTGCACACAGAGTCATGTTTTCACATTAGTCACAAAACGAAATTTCTTTGCCAATTTGAAAGCACACTTACTGCTCTTTTTTTGGCAAGTGATAAACACTTTTACAGACTGACACATTATAAATCCACTTTTCAGATTTTTTACAAAGCACATGTCCAAACTGCTTTTTCAGACCAGCATCATTTGTAACCTGGGTGTCTGCCTACACTCCAGCAAGGGCAACCAGCCTTAGTGATGCTGAATGTATTTGCATTACTGACTGAAACCTCAAACCCCACTCGCTTGTGAATACTGTGCATGATTCCACATGGTAAGCAGCTACCTGTGTGCTAAGAGTCTGCTTCTGCACCAAAAAATGTCTCCCCCTTTCCATCTAATGCAACTGTGAAATCACCAGAGCAATACGCAATAAATCTCTGCCTGTAATTCCTTTTTGCACACAGAGTCATGTTTTCACATTAGTCACAAAACGAAATTTCTTTGCCAATTTGAAAGCGCACTTACTGCTCTTTTTTTTGGCAAGTGATAAACACTTTTACAGACTGACACATTATGAATCCACTTTTCAGATTTTTTACAAAGCACATATCCAAACTGCTTTTTCAGACCAGCATCATTTGTAACCTGGGTGTCTGCCTACACTCCAGCAAGGGCAACCAGCCTTAGTGATGCTGAATGTATTTGCATTACTGACTGAAACCTCAAACCCCACTCGCTTGTGAATACTGTGCATGATTCCACATGGTAAGCAGCTACCTGTGTGCTAAGAGTCTGCATCTGCACCAAAAAATGTCTCCCCCTTTCCATCTAATGCAACTGTGAAATCACCAGAGAAATACGCAATAAATCTCTGCCTGTAATTCCTATTTGCACACAGAGTCATGTTTTCACATTAGTCACAAAACGAAATTTCTTTGCCAATTTGAAAGCACACTTACTGCTCTTTTTTTTGGCAAGTGATAAACACTTTTACAGACTGACACATTATGAATCCACTTTTCAGATTTTTTACAAAGCACATGTCCAAACTGCTTTTTCAGACCAGCATCATTTGTAACCTGGGTGTCTGCCTACACTCCAGCAAGGGCAACCAGCCTTAGTGATGCTGAATGTATTTGCATTACTGACTGAAACCTCAAACCCCACTCGCTTGTGAATACTGTGCATGATTCCACATGGTAAGCAGCTACCTGTGTGCTAAGAGTCTGCTTCTGCACCAAAAAATGTCTCCCCCTTTCCATCTAATGCAACTGTGAAATCACCAGAGAAATACGCAATAAATCTCTGCCTGTAATTCCTATTTGCACACAGAGTCATGTTTTCACATTAGTCACAAAACGAAATTTCTTTGCCAATTTGAAAGCACACTTACTGTTTTTTTTTTTGGCAAGTGATAAACACTTTTACAGACTAACACATTATGAATCCACTTTTCAGATTTTTTACAAAGCACATGCCCAAACTGCTTTTTCAGACCAGCATCATTTGTAACCTGGGTGTCTGCCTACACTCCAGCAAGGGCAACCAGCCTTAGTGATGCTGAATGTATTTGCATTACTGAGTCCAACCTCAAACCCTTAAACTATTCTTTTATTATACCAGTACACCTTAATTTATTGTGAAAACATAGTCCATATTATTTTACATGTTCCTCACATTTAAATTTCTCCCAAAACAGAAAATAATAAACACAACTTCAACAAAAAGAATTGCATTTCTATTATTCATTTCTTAATTTACCATATACATCCCCTCTCAGACTCTAAACTCACCTTTAAAATTAGTTAGTTGTGAAAGAAATGTGGCACTCAAACAGCAGATTATCAGAGCCAGGATCTCTGTTCTCTACACCTCTCTCCTCTCAGCAGAACCAGATAATGGCAAACGTTCCCTCTCTTTTTCCACACATATACATGTTAGTTTCAAATCTCAGTGCTTGCCCCTTTTTTTCAAATGTAATCACACATTTCTATTGGTTGAAAACCCAACCCTTTTCCAAAAGTACCCTTCCCCCAACTTGACTTCTGCCTAGT
Source organism: Triturus cristatus (assembly GCF_964204655.1). Taxonomy (NCBI): domain Eukaryota; kingdom Metazoa; phylum Chordata; class Amphibia; order Caudata; family Salamandridae; genus Triturus; species Triturus cristatus. The sequence goes on along the minus strand of NC_140588.1, from coordinate 820,912,588 downwards.
ACCCTTCCCCCAACTTGACGTCTGCCTGCTACCATAGCAACAGCTCATGGAACACTGCTGTGTGGAGTCAGGTCAGAAGTTCGCCAAACAATGTTTCAATTCCAAAGAGCAAGAGTGCTTGACTTTTCAAACCTAACAGCAAATCCATAGTACTGTTCTTTGGTAACACATTTTTCTGTACCAATACAAAACATGCTTCTATTAATTTACACATACAGCCTAGTTTTTATTCTAGAATGGTATGAAACAGCCAATCAGTTCTTTTTTAAAAAAAAAAAATATGTATGCCTCCATTTCCAAACTGTCTTTCTTTTCATATTGCCATTCTACTGAAAGACACCTCCTGAGTGCATCCAGTTCTCCTTTGAAGATGTTCACAGTGTGGATTGTAGGGCACAGCTATGTCTTCTGGAGTGAAAAGTATGCAGAGAAAACAGATATGGTGAGAGACCTTGCTTTGCCAAATGTAGACATTAAATGGATTGGTCAGAGAGGGTTAAAGTGGCACCAATTGATGCCATTGGTGAAATCCTTCATGCACATCCAACACCCTGACCTCATAATAGTGCACTGTGGTGGCAATGACCTAGGCACTTTGACTGGGGTAGGTCTGGAAATGCTTATGAAGGACACCTTTGCACAACTGTTTTCACTTTTCCCTAAAACTGCCTTTGTGTTTTCTAACATATGCCAAAGGCAAAAATGGAACTGGTCCAATCATTTCTGTCCGCAGATTGACAAAGCAAGAAAGCACGTCAACAAATCTGTTTCTGCTTTCCTCCGTGACTATGGTATGGGTTCCATTTACCACAACAACTTGCGTTATGACATGCAAGACATTTATAGAGGAGATGGTGTACACTTCAATGATGAAGGGAACAGAGTCTTCCTCTTGAACCTTAGACTCTGCATCGGTACTTACTTGTAGGTACCACTAAAAAATCACTTAATAAACACAACGGCTCTTTTTAGAGCCCCCTAATATCTAAACACTTAAATCTGATTTTCATTTCTTTTTTATTTATTTTTTCTACCGTACGCTTACCGTACGCGTACCCCGTGATTTTTTTTAAAATCAATAAATGTTTTCTTTGTACTTTTCTGTCCTTCTTTGACCCCCTTACAAATGTTAGGGGGTCTGTAACTCTCCTCCTTGCCCCCTTTTCTTGTTATCACTCTTTTTTTTCTGAGTGAAACACACGAAATGGCGGCCGCCGCTTCCTGGTTTCGACCGATTCGAATGTTTACTAAGATCTAAGAGCCAATCAGAATCGCGCTCGCGCACGCCACCGTACGCGTACGGTAAGCGTACCGTAAGCGCACCGTAAGCTGGCTCAGATATATATATTGATTTAAAGGCTATTTTCTCAGAATCTACTGAACAGATTTACACCAAACCTACAAAAGGCACTTCCTTGACCTGAGGACTACCTCTCTGCCAAATTTCTAGTAATTCTGTTCAGCCGTTCGGGCTGTAGCTGTGTCTAAAGGTCCTATGGAAAAATGCATGGGAAAAACGCGTTTTGGGACCCCCCTTTTATCTCAGCCCCCGCTTGACGAATCCCCCCGAGACTTTCAGGGAAGGAGCGGAGCGTAGCGCCCCACCTATTTTGACAAATTTGCGAGGATTCGTCGACCGGCGCCAAAGTTATTCAAAATAGAATGTTGCGGATTTCCTATGGAAACGTGGTCCTTCGAACGTCCATGTGGTCTGAGATCGAGGGGAGCAAATAACCGTAACTTCAGCAACTAACGGATTATGGTCAGAGATTAGCCTGGGGTACAAGTCAATAGTAACATTCTCAGCAGTTTTACTAGAAATAAAAAAGAGGTCCAGACAGACATATTTATTGTGAGGGGCCAAAATAAAAGTGCACCCTGGATTTTCCTGTCTATACCTGTGCCAAACATCGGTCAATCCGTGTTTCCTGACAAGGCCCTGTAATGCCTTAAATGTCTTGCCCTTTTTACCCATATACGGAGAATTACTAAATAAATCAAAACTACTTTCAAGGTGAAAATTAAAGTCACAGCACAGGAGTAAGGAAGATGGCCATGAAGCTAATTCGATACTTAAGAAGTCCAACACCGCTGAGTCATCTAAATTTGATCTATACAAGGAACAAATTAAAATCCTAGTGTCATTAATTCCAGCCTCTAAAATCACCCACCATCCTAATTTATCCTCCTTAATGTGATGAGGTGTTACCAACCCTTGTTTTGCTAAAATGGCAACCCCCCGAGTGGTAGTGCCTTGCCGTGTACTAGCCAGGAGATCAAGGCCCAAATCCTTAAGCCAGCCACGATTATTCCAAGAAACATGAGTTTCTTGGAAGCATAACACATCTATCTGCATAAATCAGCTAACAAACCCCTTTTTTCCGGTCATTAAGACCACAGATGTTTAGGGAGCAGATTCTGATTTTGCCCTCTTTATCCATCATCTTTATAAGTTAAACATTCATTTACGAGATTCACAAAATAGTACAATAGATCCCAGTAAAAACTATTATATGCATTCATTTTAGAATATTGATTATTGCCATGACAACATAAATAAAGCAGCATTGATGTCCACCAATCCATAGCCCTCACACCCTGTGCCCAGCCCCACCACCCCCTCCAACCAGGAACCCCCCTTTCCCCCACCCCCTACCCCCCACCTTATAAGGCATAAGGACCGACGGTCCCTGGTAATGAGGAGCTGAACTTCCGTCCCCTCCACAAAGCTAACCCTCCCTTCCGATGAGTGACTTCCATTCTTTCGGCATATCAAGCTAAGGCATACATAATCGACCCCTGTGGGATAATCAAGCTAGGACTAAAGAAGAACAGAAGAAGAGCACTGAGAAAGGAAGAATGCCACCTCAAAATCAGATAGTTAGAAGTGCTCAGTCCTGCCCCCTTACCATAGAAAACCAAGATGCTAAAACCATACAAATCCAAGATCATTCCATCTCCTACAGTGACAACATAAACTCTTTTGCCTTTACTTCATATTGGAAAAAATGTGTTTGCCCATGAACCACCACCTTCAATTTAGCCGAATTGAGTAAAAAAACCTAAGCACTCTTAGCCTGGAACTGAGGGATTAATTGGCGCAATAACCATCTTTTCTCAACAGTCGCCTGACAAAAGTCAGGCCGCACAAAAAAATCACAGTCCTTGCCCATTCTTTTCTTATCCTGTCAGGCCAAATCCTAAAGGGCCTCTCGAGCCAAGAAATTGTTAAGACAAATAAGAATTGCCCGTGGTCGATTGCCACTTTGCCCCCCTTTTCTGCGTTGACTGAAAAGGAATCAATGCGCCCTCTGTACTTCAGTTTTCCAGTCCCACTGCTTGAGTTCTGGAAAAGCTTCCTCGAAAAGCTTGATGACAAACTGCCGGGCATCCGCCCCCTCCTTGCTCTCAGGGATGCTCAGGATTCGTAAATTGCTCCTTCTTGACCTGTTTTCGAGGTCGGTCAATTTCCACAATGTATCCTCTTTCTGGGATTTTAAAGACTCAGTCAGAGTTTTCTGTGTGGCCAGCTCATCTTCAAGTAGGGAGATTCTGGTCTCTGCTTCCCCTACTCTCACTGCAGAGTCCGAGCAGGTCTTTGCGACCCTCCGTATGGCATTTTGGAGTTTGCGGTATGCACCTTGCATACGAGAACTTTCCACTCTGGTCTCCTCCCGATGAGCCATGGTAGTCTGGTATATTGAGGAGAGGGTGATTTCTTCAGATCCACATATATTCACACTAGTCGATCCAGAGGGTCCGGCTGTATCCGGAGCTGACTGTCCATCCTGTTTAGGGGAAAAGGAGTAGTCCCAAGTCATTGCTCCACCAGCACCTGGTGACTGCCCAGTGAGAGCGGCTTGAACTTTTGTCTTTCGAACCGTCCTCAGATTGTAAAAAGATTTTTTTATCTAATTCTGCCCCAGGCTGACTGCCCAGACCTTGCCACAACTCCCATCTCCAGTCGAGTTCGAATGATCCGACATCGAAAAAAAAGTATCCACTACATCCTCCTTTCTTGTTGTTCCTGAGATGGTAGTTCCAGACTGAGCAGTCTGTTGATTTAATTCCAGGATACCAGCTGCAGAGTTGGTATTTTTACAGTCTGCTAGCACGATTGCCAGCCCAGAGCACAAGGACCCTCCATCTCCCATAATGCACTGCGGATGTCGATCCAATACTGGAGCTGCAGTAACAACCGGGGGGCGCTATTGGGGAGCAAGACTACTGGATTACCCGTTTCCCTACTAACCCCAGTGAGGATGTGTTAGACCTGTCAGCCCTTTTGGCTGTTCCCTCCCCTTTTTATTTTTTTTCCTTTTCCTTCTCATTTTTTTTCTGTCCACTAACTACTTTTTGGGTGTTGATGTAGAGGCTCTGGGCGCCTCATTCTCAATAGCTGAGGGAGAGGCACAAGGTGCTTCACTGAAGAAACAGGAAGAGGGAGGTTAGTCCCACAAAATGGTGGTTCCAACTGTCACCTCAGCACCTGGGCCATAGACTGCCATGAGAGGTTCCGGAACCTTCTGGGCCACTCTGGCCAGTCAGGCCCCAGGTGATAAATAGAGGTGAGGGCAGGGCGGCAATTTTAGGACTTAGTTGAGCTGTGAGGTAGACAGGAGTAAGGCAACTGAGTGGGGAGGTGGCTGCGCTAGATAGGGAATTGACAGGTCTTAGGGTCTGCGTGACTTCCCTCATCAGCTGACACCACCCTCAACCTTCTGACCGGTCCCTGAGCATAGCCAATGACTTGGGGGGTCATCGTTACCCTGGGAGCCTCCATGTATTCAGAATCCTTGAAGGTCTGGACCAGGGAAAGAATCGCCGTCTGGAACTACCTTCCTCTCATCCCTGTTGTTGCCTGGGGTTTCTAGTCAAACTGGCCCTAGCGACTGTCCACTGTCCCTGGCTATAGGGGAGGTGCCCGGGCCCTATTCTGCAGAGATTGTCTGGCTTACCCATCGGCTCTGAGGTGAGCCCTGCATCCTTAATTTCAGCCCCCCGTCACGAATCCTTGCCTGGAGAACTCACCGCCGCGACCCCGGGGTTGAGAGATTGCCTGAGATCACCAGGGAGTAGCCTGTAATCACCAGGAGGTCTGGGGAAGTGTCGGGACTCCTTGGTGTGGGCCAGCGAGCAGCCGTCGCGTCTGATAGCTGAGGAGAAATTGCATCCCGGAAGCCGGGGACGTGACATGCCCTGAAGCCGCCGTCCCGGTGTCACGTGAGAGGGGCCGAAGCACCGCCCCACTGTTGCTGGTAGAGGTTGAAGGCCGCGCCCCCGCAAGCCGCGCTGCTCCTGGCGGCTGCGGGCGCGCCTCCCCAGCATTCGCGGAGTTACCTTGAGACAGCGCCTGGCCTTCGGAGTCCATTAGGAACTTGTTGTCCATTAGGGAGTGAGACCAGCGGGCTATGGGGAGCGGAAGAGCAAGGCTTCCTCCAGCGGAGGAGACCCACCAGCAGGGTAGTCCTTGGGGTAGGTGGTCGAGGGGGTGTGCCCTGTGTTTCGCCCTCCCCTACTTGAAGAGATCTCCTTGCCAGCGCGGTGAGCCCCGTCTGTCCCAACGACGAGGGAGCTCCTGGCTCTGCTGAACTTCCCCAACGGAGGACACCCTGAATACACAGTAAGCTGGGCATAAAAAGAAGGGGGAGAGCCCAGGAGAGCACGCAGTTACGGACGGTTGATGTCCTGTCATACCCGATTGCCGGTCCCTGGGAAAGCCAGGTTCTAGGTTAATTAAACGGGTACACTGACATAATCACACGTGAGACTAAAGTCTACGTACTAAGAATCTTAAGTATAGTGTTGGAAATAGCAGTTTAATCTCTAGTAACAGCCAGAGTTCATGTACAATGCCTAAATGTAATGCATTAATGTCTAGTGCTAAAGTAATTTACATGTACACTGCCTAGAGGTCACCGATTGTTTGCCAGTAATAGAGTGAATCTCCCGCTTAGTTCCTAAATGTAATAGTTTGATTATTTGCGACAGCGTAAGGTCCAAGAAGTATAGCGGTTATGGAAACCATCTGTCAGAAGAGCATTGTGTAGTCTAAATAACCATCTGAAATCCAGAGAGATGTAAATGTTATGGGGAGTGCTTCTGTGAGGATTTAAAGTGGCGCTCCAGAGTCAAGGTGCTGGGTTGTAACAGCAGAGGGGGTGTAGGTATCTGCTATACTGAAGTAACGAAGGGAATGGTACTGTCGATGTAAATGTAATGAAATGTTTTACTCTGAGATGTGAACCTGATTAACCACGTTTGAGAAGGGAAGATAAAGATTTCTGGTAAACTTTATAATTGTTTGGTGTAGCGTCATTTTTCAGTGGTGTATCGCTAGAGTGTGAGTTGGGTGTGATGCAAGCACGATATGCGCTTCTGAGTAAAAGCCTTTCTACCGGAGCCAAGCTACCCCTAGGACGTTAGGTCCAACAGGATGTCTTCACATTCGCCATTCTCCCAGCGCCAGATACCTCCCCCCTCATTGTCTCCACCGTGGATTCGGGAGCAGATGCATCCCTACCTTGAGTTGCTTCAGACATCAGCGTGATAGAGGTCGGCAGGTTAGGGGGAGGTACTGCAGTTTTCATGGTTGCTATTGTGCCAGTGGCTGGGTCCCAAGACTGACTGCTCTTCGCAATTTGTATTTTGAATAAAGCAGGAACTGTCTGCCGCCCTCGAGTGGAGACACTGCTTTTCTTTGGTGGATTCAAACCTCCCCATGTTTCCGCCGGTGAATTCACAATGAGCCGTCGTCTTGCAGCATCCCCATTCCCTCCATCCCCTTCAGGGATAGGCTTCACTGGGCTGCTCGAGCCTGACCCAGTCGGCACACCGCGGGACTTGTTACCCCTGGTGTAAGCCTTCGCCGGCATCAGTATGATTGAACAGCTAACCCAAGCAGGAGGGGCAGCCAATGTCGCAGACCCAGTCGAAGCTAATCTTCAAGGCAGCGGTAGCCCCCACAGCCAGAATCCGGATCGCCAAATCATTTATGGATGCCAGAGGATGAAACCATTACTGCCAGACTGCCTGATCTTGATCCTGACTTTGGGAGCGGAGGTTAGCAAGGAAGGAGTTCGCTGGTCAGCTCGCTCGACCGCAGTTGCGGCCCCCATCTTGCCTACGACCCACATGAAGGCTTCTGATGAGCGAATGGAAATGCATAGGCATGAGCTTTCACACTTAAGCAATCGAAAAATTGTAAAGCTGGAAATTACTCTCAGCTATAAATCAGCAGGTGTATACAGTCTCTGTCTGGATGGCAAAGGGAAAGCTCAGAGGGGTCTCTCCTATCCAGTCCTGCTCTGCTCTCAAACTAAGGAACACACTGATCTAAATCTGCCATAGAATCATTTGAAACTAATATTACATTCCCTGTACATGACAACCAATGAATTCTCAGCAAACTCTGGGAGCAGGTAAACACCATAGTTTCTCATGTCTTCACAATGTAGCACTGAAGTTGAGGCATTGAAATGTTACACTAGACATATCTTGCAGTTAAGACAGTTCTTCCCATGAGCCATGTTTCCTGCCATCTCCACTCACCCTGATGAGAACCTCTCTATCAGTTGTCTAATACGTAACAAATGCCTATTCACTAACTAACAGAAGGTATCTGGAAAGCTACAGCAGCTGCAGTGGAAGTGAGAAACATTGCGTGTAATTCAAAGTTTAATGTGAAAACAGGCCTTTTAACCCTAACGTGTAAAATCAATGTTTAATGTGGCATTAATGGTCAGGCTAACTTAAGTCAGTACGTAATGTTACTTCGTTTGTGTGCTTGCAATGCCTAAGTATGATTACTTACTACAAAATTGTACTTATTACACATGTGTTATTTAGCATAAAATACATTTTGTTATTTTTAGTTAATGGTGTTTAATTTGTAAAATGAGAAAGCTGACATCATCAACAGCCAAGAACAAGCCTGGCTACAGTAGTATGCCGAAGCTAGTCTTTACAATGAGACATTTGAGTTGTTAGAATGTATATAATAGCCGCATACTATGCCTACCCTTTATTGCATTTCCTACATCAAAATAGTCTGACCAAACTTAACATTTAAATATGCCATGTTTGTGGGCCAGAGACCATGACTGGAAGGTTGAATGGGAGCCTGACAGTGGCCAGAGTCGAAACACTAGTAAAACCTAACCATAGAAAAAGGGTGAACAACTCATGGATAATGCACTTTGTTACAGTATACCACAAACTAATGGAATAGAATGCTTGAAAACATTATTATTACTGAAGAAAACTACATGTCGAAAGGAATCAACAAAAACTAGAAATTGCTTTTTTAGAAAAGTGACTTAATATGAGTAATGATCCGTGTGGTAACAAAAGCAACAAATGTTGGTTTTATCGTAGCTTCTAACTTAAGAATCCATCAACTTAACTGGTATCAATAAAATGTATGCTTGTATAATGAAATATGTTTCATAGAACAATTGCTTGACTTCAATATGTAAAGGATAGAAGACCTGAAGTTTACAATCAATTAGGGTTCCAGATGGTGCGGGGATTTGATTTATTAGTAATGAAATATGTATGATCCTAAAATCACTACAATGAGTACCACCTTCTAAAAATGTTTTTTATACTCTTGGTATCGCTCTGAGTTAGTATAAGTCTGATGCAGAGACGCAAAGCAGGTGAGAAATCATGCTACCTTGTCTGACAGCAGGGACAATTGGGGGAAACGAGGGGTGAAAATTGTATTGGCCAGAGGCTTATGTGTATTAACATTTATTAATTGCCATTTACCTTCATTACAAACCATTTCCTTCAGCCCAGCCACTTGATTGTTGGCTGGACAATTAAAAGATTGTTTCACTAGCTCCTAACACAGAGCTCATATGCATAATTATTTGTCTTCCAAATTAATGCTTTTTTAAGTTTTGGAAGCATTAGCAGCTGTTTGTGACATAATAATAAGTCCTGTTTTGTTAGATTCCAGAGGATAGCAGGCATCCTGTTTTACGTGTGTTTGTATAACACAGTAAGCCAGGAAAAAGTCACAAACGAGGGCGTCATTCACACAAAAAGAGGGCTTTGTTAATATTTTTATGTTTTGTTTTAGCTGTAGTCGAGAAGTCAATGAAAATGAAATAATATACCTATTTTATTAACGAATTATAATATGAATGACATATTCTTTTTTGATTAAAATAATGTGTATACTTTATGTTTTAGTATCTGATTAAAATGGCATAATTCCACCAACCATGACAAGTAACCATATATGTATTTTTCTTTGCTAGGAACATTCCAGAAGATGTGTGCTATCCCGGTGTGATTGAGGGCAGAGCAAGATATTTTGTTTTGCCTGGAAAGGGAGTAAAGCCATGTCCGCCTTCATTCTGGGCTGCCAGGGATACCACAGGGACAAAATCGCTAACATCGCTTTCTTCTCCTCCCTCTTCTAAACCCTCAAGCCACGAGCAAGAATCGCCTACTCCATCAAAGGAGTCGCTGAGTCCAACAGTAACAACGAAAAGTAAAAAAAAGAAAGGAATCTGTTCTTGTATAAAATAAGAGACTTACGTTTTCAGAGCAAACAGGTTGTATTCTTCTGTCCCGTTGTCTTTAACTGTAGCTTGTGCACCCTGTACCACCTTCTTTAAGTTTACAACGCAACATTTAGTAGGTTGATTTGAACTAATGACAACTATTTATGTTTGGGTTTGAATGTATTTATAGTTAAATCATGTATACCAATCCATTGTGAATTGTTAGATTTTTAGGAGATTACTTTAGATTTAAGGATGCCGAAGAAGAAGAATTAAGGGGCATATTATCAAGCCTGGCGATCAAATTTTCGCCGCTTTAGCGGCAGAAAACTGCCGCTAAAACGGCGATAATGGGCTTGATAATATGCTCTATGGAATTCCAATTGAAGCCCAGGTTAGATGTCCTTCACATTTAACATGGGCTTCAATTGGAATTCTTTAGAGCATATTATCAAGCCCATTATCGCCGTTTTAGCGGCAGTTTTCTGCCGCTAAAGTGGCGATAGTTTTATCGCCAGGCTTGATAATATGCCCCTTAATAAGGTCTGTGCCCCTCCATTGTTTTTCATATCTAACCCTTCATCCTACCCTGAGCCTGCCAAGTACTACAAGAGCTCACCCAGGAACACTGCTGAGACATTCTCCTATCCCACAAGGTCAGATTTACATGCGGCAAAGATCACACGTGATCGCACACCCATGACTCACAAACATATATTCGAGCTCAGACTAAAGCTTTGTACTGCAAATAGAAGACCCAACACCTTGCCACGCGCAAGTATCTAATTAATAGATTCACAACATATCTAAGACATGGGGCAGTGAACTATTCATATTTTTCAGTGTGGTCTTTAAAACTTGAAACAGAAAACATCTGACTGAGTATGTCTTTAAAATAAAGACACTCCTTAATGATGATATAAACTCTCACTCTCACCTAAAACTTCAACCAATCTGGATTATCAACCAAAACTGACCTCTCACACGTCAGCTGCACGTGCACCTTGCGAAGGCAAGTGGATCACATTTCAACATACGTGTTTCCTGGTGGAGGAACACCAATGTGCCGCTTTAAAAATTCAATCCAAGTTAGTGCTGAGAACACGCCCCTCCTTGGCTCTTTCAATATGTTCTGCAGGGCTTAAATGACAAAGAAACCACCATCAATACTTGCAGTTCTCCAGAAAAGAAACATTACCGGAAGACGCACGTGCTCAAGAAATTCAGTAAACCCATTTGGAAAAATGATTGTGGTTTCCTTAGTGAACTGTGCAAATGTGATGAGGGAAGTAGAGAGAGCATTAAGAGAAGGAACCGTTGGCAAGTATAAACTGTGGCAAGGGAGATGTCTAGACTGTATTACTGTAGTCTCTGAATGTATCATGTCACAGGAATTATACCAAAAAAGAATATTGAATTTGGAACCTCGTTTATAATATTTCATCTGTCTCGGGTCTCTGAGCAAAACCCTGCCTCGCCTAGTCTGACATTTGTGTGAATTTAACAAGAATTGATTTTACAGAAAAATGCAAACCCCTGATTGAAATGACATTTCTGACCAGAAAATACTGCCATCACTAAACTACCTGTAATCTTCACACTAGTGCAAAATAGTTATTAGCATTACTTTAAGACTGTATGAATTGTATGTGTTACTATTGATTATATAAGTGTTATTATTTAAAAAATAGCAAGTAATGTTGAGTGATTTAACAATTTGTGTTTATTTTTAATAGTGTCGTAGTGGGTTGTTGGTTTTGTATGGGCATAGGGTGGAAGGTAATTAGGTGATAAATAACTAAGAATGATTTAGTACATTTTATTTAATTATATGATTGATATTTATTATGCAATTAATGGAAAACTTATTTATTTTCCTTGTATGTTATTTCTGGGCTGTTAGTTTTGTAGGGGTACAAAGGGGCAAGTTAGTTAAGTAATAAAGAATTATCAATGAAATATTATAAGTAATAATGTATCAGCAATTCATTATTAATGGCTTAATAATTATTTAATTGATTATACATTATGACATTTTTGGAATTCTTAGTTATATTCTTCATATTTTAATTGTGGGCTGCTAGGTTTGTGAGGGTGTAGGCTGTGAAGTTAATTAAGTAATAATTCATTAACAACTTTTTACTAATTGTTAATTGTGTAATATATTTTTATTTAAGTAAAATTTAACTACTGATTTGTTTTACTTATATTTTAGGTGTGGGATGCTAGGTTTGTTGGGTTGGGAAGTTGAGTAAGTAATAATTAATTAACTAGACGTACTTGTTGTTGGAGGGGCGGACTTAAAGCCCCATAGCTGGTTGCGGCAGGGAGCAGTCCCTTTGTTCCTGCACCGGATGTGCTCCATTTAAGCCACGAGGGCTCCCGCAGCGCGGGAGCTGTACTTGTTGAGGGGGGCAGACTTCAATCCACAGAGCCGGTTGTGGAAGGGAGCCCCTGTGTTGTGCCCGTGCCTGGAGGCGTTCCATTTAAGTCGCTAAGGCTCCCGCAGCCTGGCAGCTATACTTGTTGGAGGGGGTGGACTTCAAGGCCCAGAGCCGGTTGCGGCAGGGAGCCGCCTGTGTTGTGCCTGCGCCCAAAGGTGCTCCATTTATGCTGCAAGGGCACCTGCAGCACGAGAATTGTACTTGTTGTTGGAGGGGGCAGACTTCAAGCTCCGGAGCCGGAGGCGGCAGGGAGCTGACTGTGTTGTACCCGTGCCTGGAGGCGCTCCATTTGAGCTGCTTGGTCTCCAGCAGCACGGGAGCCATACTTGTTGTTCGAGGGGGCAGACTTAAAGCTCCAGAGCCGGTTGTGGCAGAGAGCTGACTGAGGTGTGCCTGCCCCCCAAGGCGCTCCATTTAAGTCACGAGGGCTCCTGCAGCGTGGGACGCATGCAGGTTGCACACAGGTGTGTGCCCGGGCAAAGATCGTGCCAATAGAGGCCCATCTGCACCCGTCAGTGGCAGGAAGAGACGGGGTGGGGCCTCCCACTTTGGCTCCTTCTATGAGGGTCAGACTGGAGGTTAACAGCCCTGCTGTTACATTTTGTCGAGGATGAGGTCAAGGACAATGTATTTTTTTCCGGGATTTACTACTCAGTGCCTTTGACTGTTTCTTCTAACTGCCACCCAAGGTTGCTTAGTTGTGTCCCTGCTTGGTTACATTCTGTTGCCATCTTGTCTGTGGAGTCAGCTAAATGGTGCTGAAGGGTGCTGAAATAATGGGTAAAAAGAAAGTGCTCCTCATTAAGCCACTGTCCTGCTCTGCCGCCCCCTGTGTATCTTCTATTGAAGGTTTTCCCCATCTGGCAGTGGGGGCCACGTCGAAAGAAATTGAACTTGTTGAGAGGAGGCTCTTGCCAAACAGGGACACTCCTCATGCCCCCCACCATACGATACTCGCCTGTTGGAGTTTGGAGGGGTCTCCTCCAGACAGGGGTCCTATGAGGGACCTGTCATCAGTCCCAGGCAGAAGCAGAAAAGGAAGGCCTGCACATCTACCCAGCCCCCTGCAGAGGCTCTGCTGGAAGCCCCTCTTATTCCTAATTCATCTGGAGAGGAGAGGGCTTCTTCCCCAGGAATGTTTCGATCAGGGACCTCAAGACATTGTTAAATAATAAGCTGGACCCAATCCTACTGAGACTCTCTCATATTGAAAATAGGGTCTCTGAATTATTTTGCCTGGTGACCAATGGGAGGGTTGGGCACAAGCATGTTCAGGAGTGGGGCACGTCAGAAGGGCCATAGGGGTTAGGTGAATCAATCCCAGGGAGGAACCCTATGACAAAACTTGAACTCGGCGGTGCAGCCTTTGGCTCCTTCTAAGTTGTACCACAGCGAGGACTAGTGAAGGCAATTTATAGCTGCATTGATGCCCCACTCACCCTATGGTCGAACCAGGGGGGACAGGGCACACAGCGCCTTCTATAAATCCTAAAGGCATGCTAAATTTGCCCCCAGAAGCTACCCCTTATGTCATGGTCCTGGGGAATGTCCCTCCCTGTTCCAGCCCCAATGGGGAATCTTACCAGGAACCTAAGAACAAGGTGATGCATCTCTCTCATAGGAGGGAGCTAGTGGATTCTATTTTCATGGTACGAAGAATAAGCTGGATAGGCAAGGATAGGAATCCATGGCCGGGAGACTGCATGGTGGTTAATTTTAACAGTTTCTGGCTAGCTGACAAACTACCTGCCACCTCCCCTCGGTTGACACTAGGGATAATTGCACTGCCTCTAGGTTTTTTCTACAGACCAGGTAGTTTAGCTAGACCATCACACTACCACTTCTCTGGTAGAAGGCTCCGCCCAGTTAATGACCACCTTGTTTTTGAGCTGTACCCTCCTGTGCCCACCGTCAATAGATTTATCCCCTGGAGTGGTCTGGAGTCTGGGGACTGACTGAACCAACCTGAATCTTCACCTTCTCGAGCAACCCAAGGCACCCTCCAGATAGTTCCCTCTCAGCAACCAAAGGGTCTTACGTTGCTGTCCTGGAACTTTGCAGGTCTTGTTTCTAATTTTAGTGATGCCAGGTGGATGTGTTATATCAAATCCTTCCACATTATCAATCTCAAAGAAATCTGGGCAATTGATAACAGATTTTTTCTGGAGGGATATATGACCTATTCTGTACCTGCTGTGCACTCAATGGCTGGTAGCGCCAAGGGGGTATTAAAATCCATCAGGCCAAGTGTATCACCTAGTTGCGCTATGGTAGTGAGGTCTGGGGGTATGTTAAAGTGGATCAGATTCAAACTAAACTTTTTGCGTAAGTTGGTCCAGGTCCCCAAGTCTTTATTTACATGCGGAGTGAGGGTTCGACTATGTCTCTGTGCTGATCTCCTTATGCCTGCTCCCGTGTGGGTTTGAGATCTGGAGCAGAGCAGAGGTGAAGCTAAGCTGGTTGATTCTTGAGGACTGTTTATTCTTAGACCTGGCAATCAGTATACCCTTGCTTTCTCATGTTAAGGCATCCTTTTCTTCTCTGGGCAGCCCACAACTTGCAGAGTGTGAGAAGATTATTCCTGGAATGCCCCTGTTCGGAGATGGAAGGTTTAGAACTTCAGAAGCTATCCGTTAGTGGCCACATGCTTCTATAAACTGTACAGGGGATGGAGTCATACTTAGGCTTGATTCGCTCACAGCATGATAGGTTTTTACTGGTTAGGTTCACCATTTGTTGGCTTCCCTGTCTGGGTGGGTATTGCCTGAGGCAAGGCACCCTGCAACTTCGACAATGTGTCTCCTCAGGATCTGCTACATTTTATAATGTTTTGCTCCTATGTCAGTTGGCAGGGAAAACAATTTTTAATCCCCTTGCTGAAATCACTGCAGTTTAAACAAGTCAGGCCCAACTTGTTGTACCTTCAGATGCTCCCTACAGTGCAAGTGACTTTTACTGTTCTATCATTTTTACGAGTTATCTAGGCGTCCAGGAAAATGAGACCTGATTAATTGTTTCATTGTTTTATATGATCTTTGTTCTTATGAGCAATCTTATTGTTTGTTTTTACTGCTCATGAAATTGATGTTATCATTTTTGATCTGTATTCTTTTATGGTGATTTTTAATACCTAATAAAGATTTTGTAAATACTTATTTCATTTGTTTTTAAGTGCAAGATACTAGGTTTTGGGGGATCTAGGATGGGAAGTCAATTAAGTAATAATTAATTGTTAATTAATAACTTAATTATTTTAAATATGTAAGTTTTGGAATGCCTATTCTTGCAGCTATATTTTAGGTGTGAGCTGCTAGTTTTGTAGGGGTACAGAGTGGGAAGTTAATAATTAGTTAGATTGAAATTGTTTTCATTGCTTATTTTCTATTGAATAATTATTATGAGCATTAATTAACTGGGTTTAGTTTTTTAATAGATAGATAGATAATAGATAACCAGATAGATAGGTATATATATATATATATATATATATATATATATATATATATATATATATATATATATATATATATATATATATATCATCCAAGGTGGTTCGGTTGTACTTTGCTGCAGGCGCTGCTCGGCGGGTGCGTTGCCTCGCGGTTGAACCAAACCGCCAATATTATCAAAACACCTCCCAATTAGGAAGAAAAGGAACCAGTGGCCAACTTTATTGATCACTTTATTATGCCATATGTAAAAAACCTTAAATCATACATCATAGATACTTCAGACTGCTTGAGAATTTTGCAAAACATCACTTGGTCCAATACCTATTGTCTTATTACTATGGATGTGGTAGCATTATACACCACGATTGACAACACTCAGGGATTGAATGCCTGTGAATGGTTCCTAAAAGATAGAAACATCCATTACAAAGAACACAATGAGATGTTATTGGATATGATCGAATGTTGCCTAACAAACAATGTGTTCACCTTTGGGGAAAACCTATATCGCCAACGGAACGGAGCAGCAATGGGTTTTTCCTTCAGCCCCAGCTATGCCTGTTTGGTAATGGGGTGGTGGGAACAAGAAATTGCTTGGAACTCAAAATACCATCAATATACTAAACACATTGTAAGCTGGATACGGTTTATTGACGACCTCTTGATTATATGGAACGGTAAGGAGGAAGTGTTTGAGGAGTACTATACAATTCTAAATAAAAGTACACCCAATTTAAGATTTACACATGATCTCAGCAGAGAACGAGTTGTCTTCCTTGACATGGAAATCTATGTAAAAGAGAATTGTCTGGAAACGACGCTACATCGTAAAAACACTGTGACAAACACAACTTTGGAAGCAACCAGTTTTCACCAGCCATCAACAATTTCCAGCATACCATATGGAGAATTCCTCCGTCTGCGGAGAATTTGCAGTGAAGAGGAGGAATGGTTAAAACACAGTGGCAACACAGCCAAAAGATTCATTCAGAGAAAATATCCCAAAAAAAGTGTGACCACATGCTGGAATGCTGGAAACCAGGGCAGAATGCTTAATTCCTAAACAGCAAAAACTTAATAACATGGAGGAACCTATAAGACTGATTACGAACTATAGTCAAGAAGCAAAAGACATTGCATACATCCTGAAGAAAAATTGGAAAATCCTCAAATTAGATGGCACTATTGGTGAGAAAATGGGTGGCCACCCAGTCATAACGTTTAGGAGAGCAAGGAGTCTGAAGGATCGCATAACACACAGTCACTTTAAAGCCAAACAATCCAAAGAAACCTGGCTACGGACAACTGGCTTTTTAAAGTGTCACAACTGCAAAGTTTGTGAAATTGCAAAGCCAACAACGGATGTGACGATGGCGAATAACAAAAATTGGCAAATTACGAATCTAATAACTTGCAAAAGTCAATACATAGTATATGTTGTAGAATGCCCTTGCCCATTAAGATACGTGGGATCCACTATCTGTGAACTAAAAAAACGCATACTAGAACATGTACGAGCGACAAAAAATAAAGACAGAAACAATGCCATAGCTAAACATATGGAAACATACCACAATGCTAATTGGAAACTTCTGAAATTTTATGGCATTGACGCAGTCCCGATGAATACTCGCGGTGGAAACAGGGAGAAGACACTACGCCAGAAAGAATCGCGTCATATTTTAAATTTGAGATCCATGACTCCATTTGGATTAAATCAATCAGAAGAATTATACATACATTTATGAATGAACCCAGAGGAACTAAGTCCCAAGAACATGTACAAGCAAATTATAATAAGGAAAAAAAACATTTGCAAATACACCCACCGGAGGGCAAAAATATCAACAAACTGTGGCTCACAATGAAGAGACACCTATCAAGCGGCAGGCTCCGTTGGTTATAATGATGACAATATGTTCCTCAGCCCACCAGAGGGCTAAATCTAAACAATTTGGAAATGATTCAATATACCAAGGGAGGAGCGCAAATACAAAGGAGCCAAATAATTAAAAAACAATTTTGCAAAGAGTAATTAAATGAATTACTGTTAAAGAGAACAGAAAAGATTTCTAAATCTAAAAATGATTTTGTTAAAACGAACATTGTGGACTACAAGACCCATAACTCTGAGGGAAACAATATGGGCGGCAACAGGAAATTGTTGTCAGAGAACTTCCTTCAATTAACTTTATTTAAAAAAACATGTTTGTTTCACAATTGCAAAATGTCGACCGTGAGCAAGGTATAGGAGTATACCGAAACGCGTTGGTCATTCTATTGGTTTTGCTAACCTTAGAAAGATGAGAGAATAAACGACAAGTATCCCAAAGCTGTTGGAGTGCGACCTTTTCTTCCTAATTGGGAGGTGTTTTGATAATATATATATATATATATATATATATATATATATATATATATATATATATATATATATATATATATATATATATATATATATACACACACTTTCCCTACACTTGTGCTGTTTGAAATGGGAATAGTAAGTTTCATCCCACCAAAATTTAACACTTTCCCTACAGTTGCAGAGACTGGAGTGGTAATGGCAAATTTTACCAAAGTCCAACAATAGGGAATTGTTGGACTAGTTAGAGAGAGAATATTAAATTTTAACCCTCCAAAATCAAACCCTTTTCCTACTGCTGCATTGTTTGGAGTTGAAATAATATATTTAACCTCTCCAAAGTCCAAAACGTTCCCTACTGTTGCTTAGACTGGAGGGGGAATAGTACATTTCACTTCTCTGAAGTCCAATGCTTCTTTACTGTTGCATTGACGGAAGTAGGAATTGTAAATCTAATTCCTCTGAAGTCCCACACTTTCCCTAATATTTCATAAACTAGTGTAGGAATACCATATTTAATATTCTTAGTTTTCACAACATTGGTTATATAGATTTTAAAGCATTAAGTTATATTTTATGTTATTTGGTTTTTTTTTACATTTATTTTAATGTTTATAGTATTTTTTGTAAATCAGTTTTATTGAATTCTATAATTTTGATATTCATGTTATTGCCCATATTAATCTATTCTTTCTTATGCAATTGTTTATAATTTTGTTGTTCAATTGTTTATTATTTTGTGTTATTGTGTATTGTGTATGTATATGTATGATATATATACATATATATATATATATATATATATATATATATATATATATATATATATATATATATATATATATATATATATATATACATAATCACTAAAAAAAAACGTAGGTTAATGGAACGTTATAGTTAGGTTGACATTTTAACCACACAACACCATCAAAATTCATCAGTTATAGTTATACTTATGTTAATATACTATAACTCATGACCTAAAGTTATGCACAAGTTATAGTTTCTTCAGATAAATATACTTTATGTATAACTACTGAATTTCTATGGTTTTGTGTGTGTAAAATGACAACCTAACTATAACGTCTCTGTAACCTTCAGGGCCCGAATATGACTTTGGCAGAGCTGCCCCGGATCTCTGCAAGCACAGCACCGCCAAAGCCGCACAAAGACCAGCCACCTAATTACAAGTCCAACTTGTGCAGGTGGACCGTCCTTTTGCCGTTCCCCCGGTGGCACCCTGAAAAAGGGCAACGCAATGGGAACAGCAACACTTTTCCTGCACATCATGGACTGTGAAGTCCATTCCATGCAGGAACAGGGGCTGCAAGCAGACAGGGGAGAACATGTTGTACCCCCCGAATGCGTCCCCATGGGGGGGCCATGGTGTCCCTATAGGGCCCCCTTTACTCTCCCACCACCAGCCTTTTCGTGGCAGGCTCACAGCCATTGAAAGGCTAGCCGTGGAGGAACTTGAAATATGTTCGGCAGGACTGCACCAGTTCCGCTCAGCATACTGCATTGCCCCTCCGCCGCACCACCACTAATAAATAGCGGTTCTCTGGAGCAGCCGTGGTCCACTGCTGGAACGACTCAGAGAGTCATAATCCATCAGCTGGACCACCGCAAGTCTGGTGGTCCATGGATCTCAGACTCATAATCAGGTTGTTAACTGGATCAGGTATTGGATGGAGCTACACAATGGGTGAGCACCATGAAATGCGAAACGCTATTAGAACAGGGTATAAAGACTCCCATGATCAAAGGGATGTGTTTGTATTGAAATTCTCCACTAAAGCACATGAAATCAAATGTTTTGCAAACAGATATTTGTAGTTGTTGCAAACAGAACCTGATTTCAGGAATCTGTCTCTGGAAAAACCTTTATTTGCTTACTCTCGGTCTCGTAATCTGAAAGAGCTTCTCTCAGCTCCTAATAACAAGCAAGACCAGGAATTTAAAGGTATGCGTAAATGCCACAATTGCACCCATTGTGGGAACATTATTACTGGAAAGATCTTGTCTCATCCTCCTAAAGGCACATCAATAAAACTGTGTCATGCATCAGAATGTAATTCTGAGAAACTAGTGTATGGCATCAAGTGTCCTTGTAGTCTGGTTTACGTAGGGAAAAAGGTCAAAGTCGGAATAACAGAACATAAAAGCATGATCCACACATAGAACCATAATTCACATTTGGTAGTTCACTGGCTAGATCACAAACATAATATTTCAAATTGCCATTCACAATTCTAGAGCGAACCACCATTAGCCCTAACATTGAAGTATCCACCACTTTAGTACAAAGGGAAACATTATGGATCAAGAATTTGGCTAGTTTAGCACCTAATGGGATGAACGATAAATTTGAAATGTTATTTTTTTTATAAAATAACCACACACACTCATTCTCTGGCACATACATTCTGATTTTGACTGTCTCCAGTATAAAAGTCTATCCTAATTATGTATCATGAATGACTGTGTTGGCATTGGCATGGTCACCACCAGGTCTGTTTTCCACTGTGAAGTCCATACTCTGTAGAGAAATGGACAACCTGAGCAGTTTGGGGTTCTCTCTTCTCATCTGGATCGGCCCCCTGAGAGATCTGTGGTCAGTTTGAACTCTGAATTAAGTCCCAAATAAGTATGGTACCAAACCGCAGCAAATGCTTCCTACTCAGTGGCACTCCAACGCTGCTCTCTACGCAGGAGTCACCTGCTGACAAAGACAACTGGTTGAGCCTGGTCCAGGTCATTTACCTCTGCCAGCACTGCCTCAATCTACTGCACAGAAGCATTTGTTTGAAAAATTAACTTCTTGCAATAGTAGATTACGAGTTTGGCAGTACTGGAGCAAGCCACCACACCAATTCTGTGCTCCAGGACTGCCAAACAGGCCACCATCCCGACCATCAGATTACAAGGTTTTAGTGGTCTGGCAGGTGGGCAGCCTGGTAGTCCTGTGGCGGCTCCTTTTTAAGGTACCTAAGTATCCCTTAGAAAGGCACAGGCGCAGGACCGCGGCAGCACTTTCCAGCACGGTATGTACTGTGAAGTCCAAGCCATGTTGAAACTGAGGGTGCATGTACAAAGGGGGTACACCATGTACCCCCTGCATACTCCCCCATGAATGGGTCACAAGGGGGCCATGTAGAGCCCCATTGTTTCATGACCGACAGCACTTTCATGGAGGAAGAACCTCCATGACACTTGCTAGCTATCTGGAACCTCGTAATATATATGGCGGTGTTGCAGCATCAAATCCAGCATATTGTAAGCCCCTCACTGCCAAGGGGCCACCAGGGACCATGGTTACCTGGCAGTTGTGGTATTGCAATGGTGGTCCGACCGTCAAAGTTGTAATACGGCGCTGGGCCGCAAGTGCGGTGGTGGCTGGACTTCCACCATCGCGTCCCACAAGCCTGGCAATCCTCGGACAGCTAGACTCATAATCAACCCCAAAGCATTCTTCAGGTTGTCAAGGACCTTTTGAAAATCACCAATCCAAATAACTTTTTTGTGTTAGTGGAAGGTGTCAGAGAGAACATGTAATCCTCCAATCCTGTAGACAAGAAGTCATCCACCGATATTGGTGACAGGTCAAATACCTCATTTAGAAGATGAACTGCACATAGATGTGGAACATCGTCAGTAGCAGTATTCGATGTTACCTGTGCACCTGTTGATCCGTCTCGTACCTCAACAGTAGCATGTCGCGTCTGTGAGATCTCAATGAATGATGTCATCAGGATTGGTAGCCGCTGGGGACAACACAGAGCATGGGCCATTATCGGGTCCAGCAGAGTATCGATATCCCTAGGCATGACTGATGGAAGACATATGTCTAGCACGCATTCTTCACCGCAAATCAGGCAGTGCAGAACAGGTAAGATACAATCCTGACAGATTGGTCTGAATGACAGAAACCATGTGGCGTTCTCGTAGACGAGGTACACCCAGTAGTTGTACTATGCGCTCAGAACACCTCCTCTCTAGGAGCACTTTCTCCAAATTGCTGGGAGTGACACTGGTGGATAGGCTTGCCATAGCGTAGCAGGAGGAATAAAAATAGGATTCCTGCAATAAGCGCTAAAAGAAGTGGCAGACCACCAAACACGTGCATAAAGTTAGGAATGATTCCAAAGACTGCTTGAAAAGGTGTTAACAGTCCTGAACATACATGAAAAATACCGCTCGTATCAGACATGTTTAAGATACGTCCCAACATTTCCGTGAAATGCGTAGGGCAGTTGGTACGTAAAAGAGCATGTATCTCAGCCGAAGTCCTTGCAATTTGTAGATCATAGGTTTCTTTGGCAGAGGTCAAAGGCACAGTTTTCTGTAAAAGAATGGCTTTCATTCTGCTTAGAGTATCAATTCGTATAGAAGAGATGTTCAGTGAAGGCCATAAAGGTGACTCCCTGACTGTAACTATTTGGGGGAACAAGACTTGCATACAGCAAGTGACCCTGGAAGTAACCATTACTAGATATGGGATACCTGGCAACATGCCACAACAGCTCTGGTCATTCATCATTAAGTAACTCCAATTAGAAAGTTGTCCAAACGTTGGATTAATCACAGCGGCTGGTGAACCTTGCAGGTGGCAGGATAAATTTGAAATGGAACCGCTACAGGCCCCGTGTAAACTAATATCCCGACATATAAGTGAACCTCTCAGTGCATTTTGCACAGTGTGTACTGCTAATAAACACTTCACGCCCCCACTCCAACATCTGTGTGTGTAAGGTAAATCCCAGGATGTCCTGATGTATTCTTTACCCAACATTTCATATTTACCTGCTGGTATGTATTTGAGGCAATACTGAAAATGGAAGGTTGTAACAGGCAGAGTTATTTTGCCATGAATTATCTATTCAGTAGCTGGTTTTTCTGCTACCGTAAATGGCATTTTTCCAGTTTTTCAATGCTCAGCATTGTATACTTAGCTCCCCTTTGTGCCAGTTCGATCTGTTTATCAGTGAGATTGTATTGTGAGAACAGAGAAGACGTATTAATGAAACACCAAGGCACATAGCCTGCATGCAAGTTTTGTGGCGTCCAGCCTAATGACAGATTAGAACATAATTGAGACTGGCCTTGTTGCAACTGGGCCAAATCTTGTTCCACAATGTCTATTGCTGAGGATTCAATGTTGCCCAATGAATATATCCTGGAGTCGTTAACCCATTCTCAACCACAGCGAGAGTTTTCTCTAAATTAATACGATCAATTTCTCGTAATCTTTCTGCAGCGTCTGCTTGGATAACCTTCCATATTTCATTATAAGCAGCATATATGAAACGTTTTTGAGGCGGTCTTCTTGGTCCTAGCAAGAAATCCCTAAGGTCTGCGTTGTCTTTAAGTAAAGCTAATTGTTGTTTCACATCCTCTAGTGTAGATATCTGCAGCCAATCGAGGCATAATTTTCCTACACTGTATGTTGTTACTACCCCTGGATGCTATCTTTGGACATAGCGTGGGTCTGGCCTATTGATTGTGAAACCCTGTGTTCTGTTCAGGAATCTTTCTTGATAGTTGTTTGTGTCTATGGGCCAGAGCAACCATCTTCCCCATTCGGAATCTGTTCTGTTGTTATGTAGAATTGTATGTACGTCGACCTCCCCCTGTGTAGTGCTATCACTGTCAGGTTTAGGTATGGACCGAGTGTTCATGTCTTTGATCTTGGCTAATCCAAGGCAAGACGTTTGCTGGACAGTGTCATTCCAAAAAATGATCTGCTGTGGGATAATGCGGGCTCTAAACAAAGCTTCTATCCCCTGCACTTGCCAGTCTTTTGTACCCCAGACATATTTTGTCTCAATAGTTTGTTTCCAAAAATCAAAACCCTTTCTAGACATTTGGTCAATAAAGGATGCAGAATAAATCTGTTTTGTAGTTGTTAACATATTTTTCTTTCCTGTTTTGTTGACATTTTTATAATAAAACGTTTCTAGGATGGATGTATTGTACCCTGAAACATATGGAAACTTTTTTCAAATGTTTTTGAGCTACCCCTCGGTGGTGTAGGACAATGTTCCCATTGGTTCTCCAAAAATACATTTCTAGGAGTTGTAGTCTTATGCAATAAATGATTATCATAGTGGTTATAACAAAAAAGCTGTTCATAGTCTGTTGAACCCTCTAAATATTCATGGTTAGAAAATGCAGCAAACCTTTCTAGATCAGACATCATGTTTTTAACAGTCTCAAAGTCCCAATCATCAGAATAGGTACTAGAGGTAATAAAGTCACTTAATGATAATTTGAATAAGAGTGGAATCTTCACAAGTTCAGACAAACCAAATATACCATAATCCGTTTTGTCCCAAACTATACCATCTTGTATAGGAACGGCTGTGATGTTCACTGTTGACAAGTCTCTTGCTTCACAATGGGATGATTTGTGTGGTTTCTAAAGTAAGTTCACAGTTCTGCTTTCTGTGTCCAATTGAATATATCTTCCCTCTGTCAACATGCTGAAAGTTATTACCAAAGCAAGCCAAAGTAGAAAGAAGAAAATTCCAGAAATATTCCATAGTTCAATCCATGGTGAAACCAGATAAGTATTTTCTTCAAGTGATGAACAAAGTCTTTTGCTTGTTCTTTAAAAGTCTTTTTTGCTGGCGTCGTTTCAGGTTAGCTGAAATCCTCAGAAAATATATTTATGAAATAGCCAGAGGCAGTTCTGTCAATGGTTGGAATTGCTTCAGAATTTGTTGAAATTGCTGGCACCAGCTGATCACGTGTTACGTTGTTGTAGACAGGTGTATCAGGACGAACTGTTATTTGGGTTTCAAGAGGGACGAGTTCCATAGCATTGTTGCTTAGTCCTTCATTTCTTACTGTTGGAGTTTCAAAGGTGATGAGTCTTTCAGTTTGAACCTCTTGGATAGTAGCTAAAGGAGTGTGTCTGCTACTTGATGTGGTTTGATGTGGTCGATGGACACAAATCTTTTCTCCTTTTTACCAGCAAGGGGCGGCAGAAGTACTGTTCTTGATCCGTGAATTGCTAGGACAGGTACTGGTTGTCTGTAAGAAGGCCTAAATTCTAGGGGTGGGCGGAATTTGCGAAAGTGACTTTCGCAAATTATCGCGAAAATGTTAAAAATCTCCGCAAACACGCGGAAATATCGCGAAGATGCAGAAGTTTTTTTCCCACCCATTCGCGGTATTTTCTGCGTGGTCGCAGCTCGCCAACTTACGCATGCGGTTGCTCGCGGGAGCGGCCATCTTGTTTTCACTCTTCTCGCGGTGCTTGATCGCGAGAAGAAATACGTGATCGCGCGTCCAATGACATTACTGCGGGCGCGAACTGTCGCGAGACAGTGCAAATGGCTACCAAGAATCCAACATCTCGTGGAGAACGCGACCGGATCGGGAAAACTTGTCGGCGAACGCGGGGATTCAGGTAAGGCGATCGTGCGCGAGAATGTATTATTTTACAGCGCGAGCAAGAAACAAATTATCGCTAAGCTGCGGAATGCGGAAATTTTGACATTTTCAAGCTCTCCGCGGAACGCGAAAATGTCAAATTATCGTAATTTCCGCGAGCGGAACGGAAATTTAGCCCAGGTCTACTAAATTCCTTCTTATCTGCGATATAGTCTCTGACTAGACCCACAAGCTTTGGGATCCAGACAGGCCTTGCTCGGATGGCTGTTTTTTCCCCAGTGGTGGTTGGCTTCAGGAAGACGTAGCTTTGTTTCATTCCTAATTCATTTAAGTCCTGTAAAACAGCCAAACGATCTTTGATATCAAAAGGTTTATTTTCCACCGCTGTGCCTGCACATTCTAGATCTGGGACCCACATTCTTGTCCCAAATAGGACCTCATATGGAGTGACTTCCCCTAGAGAACTTCTTGGCAAATTCTTTAAAGAGCTTTGGACCCCATAAAGATGTTTGACCCACCCGTCACCCGTACATAATACTCTAGCTGTTATAGACCGCTTTATGTCCCGGTTTTTACTTTTCACAAGCAAATTTCCCTCAGGATGGAATAGAGAAGAGTACCGCAATGCAACGCCCAAACTGGCCATGTCTTCTTTGTAAGCTCGAGAGCTGAACGTAGGGCCCTGGTCAGAGTGTAGCGTGCCAATTGCGTATGTGCCTATAAAGACTCGCAAATCTTTTATAACAGTTCGAGCATCAGCCGAGCGCTGAGGCCACATCCATAGGAACCTTAAGAACGAATCCACTGCGACCATGATATATTTATAGTTACCATCCCTTTGCAAGGGACCACAGTGATCCAGGTAAACACAAGCTAATGGTTTATCTGAAATTAACTGGGGTGTCTGCGCAGGACGTTTCACTGTAGAGACTTTCATCTTCTGGCATATTTCACATTCCAAAACATAGTTTTTGGTCTGTTTCCTAATGCCGGTCCACCAATATCTCTGTTTTAATAATGATACTGTGGCGGAAACACCTGCATGGGCAGAGGCTATCCCTTCATGTGCTGCCAGTATTAGTCCTAGACTATGTTCCATGTTTGGAATCACCATATCCCCCATTCCAGGGATTCGACCAAACGAAACATTGTTCGCATCAATTATGTATGAGTATTTGAGTGGAAACTTTGTAGGTAACGCTGCGCCGCTGCCTTTGCTTGAAGCATTGACAGCCAGTAGTATCTTACTGTCTATTTTCGTTTTTGAACGAGTGATTGCAGCTACAGAAGCCGTTTGCACAACGCCCTTCGCGGCTTCATCAGCCAATTAACTCCCTGCAACATGAACGCCATCACGTTGATGAATCAGCGTGTGTATCACGTGAGTGCTTTGTAGTCCATCTCTCAACTGAACTACTTGTTCCCAAAGCGTCTTATGCTTAATTGTGCCACCTTTTGCATCTTTGAAACCGTTTTGAAGCCACTTCTGTAAATATTCATTATATGATTGTACACAGTAAAAAGAATCGCACACTATAAGTGTGGGGAATTCGCGATCCATATTTTCAAGTGCCAATTTGAATGCTTGTAGTTCAGCTCGCTGAGCTGTACAATCTCCTAGAGATTGTGTTTCAGTAACCATCGGTCGGAATTTACCATTGTGCATAAGACCTTTAGCGATCGCGCAGGCTTCACTGTAAGCTTGCTTACTGCCAGTAGCAGGTTGTGCTGATCCGTCAGTATAAATTATACATTCAAACTGGTCAAGAGGGAGAATCTCAATGGGCAGAGGACATTCATGTTCATATTGCAGGAATGCTTGAGTTTTCAAATAAGGATCAAAAACATATTCAACATCTGTTGTAGCAAGAGAATTAACCCATTGTATCCATCTTGGATGGAAAGCTTTTGCATTCGGAATGCTCGCTTTTGTAACCGCCTCTGAGGCTGGTACCGGAGTCATGACAATAATGCGTTTCCCCTGGGCTAGAGATCTTTCTTTTGCTACAGAGATTTGAACTGATGTCAGAATTTTTTCTGTTGAAGTGAAGCACATTTCCGCTTGTGTGTACAAATGAGATTTGTATGCAATCGGTACTTTTTCACCTTCATTAAACGTTAAGTAGGTGAATCCGCATTGAGCCGGTATTATTCGGATCACTAAGTTACATGAATTCATGCATGTTTGCAAGTGGTTTGCTAACATGTCAGCTTGTATTGCAGGATATTTGTGTGTTCCTGTGTCCAATCTTTTTGTTTGAAATCTTGTTTGATTCATTCGTAGAGAGGTTTAACCCTTTTCTGCGTAATTTAGACTGTAAGTTCTTCCAAAATTCAGGAAACCTAGAATCGACTGTAAGTTTTTTCAGCGTTTTTGGAGGTTGGAGCAGTGCACATTTCTCTAAAAAGTTTGCTGCCAGGCTTTTGCCTTCACTTGAAAGTTCATATCCTAGAAAACGGACAGTGAGATGGGCAATTCTTGATATTTTTAAATTTAATTGGTAGCCTTCAGAGGCAAATCCCAGTATTATGGTATTTACCCTGTTCAAGTGCCTATCCTGGTCATCTTCTGTTAAATATATGTCATCGACATATGACAATGTCTCATCATCATTAATCTATAGTAACTCTGTTACTCTTGCTGAAAATAACTCCGGGCTGTTCTTAAGTCAACAAAAGTGACGCTGGGTCCCCATTATTGAGAAAGCGGTCAAGTACCTACTTTCAGGTGCTATGTTTTGACAAAAAAAACTTTTTGAAATATCCAATGTGGTTTTATATTTTTGACTCACAATGTTATTCATTAATGCTGTACTGTGTGCATTTTGCACTGCAAATGTTTTAGAACAAGTGTTCAGGTGTCTGTAATCCAAAACTAGACAATATGTGTTGTCTGGTTTTGCAACAGGAAACAAAGGATTGTTCATTGATGAGGTGCATGTTTCAATCACCCCTTGATATTCAAGTTGATCTAAGATCCCCCTGACCTGTTTTCTAACTTCTTGCTTAATAGGGTACTGCCATTGTGCAGTTAGTTGAGTTTTGAATTGGATTTTATGGTGAGGTGAGTCCTCATCCCATCCAACATGATTTTTATATAATGCAGGAGCTTTGGCAACTGTCCACTTCCTGGCATAAGTATATTTTAGATGTACTGGAACATGGTTGGAGAAGGCTGGCATAATGATGTCTTCGCCATGTGGGCACTCCCTGACAAATAGTGGTGGCCAGTCTTTTTCTGCTAGAAGTATGTCATAACCCCTTGAAAGCTTCTCCTAAAAGAGTGCTTTCACTTTTCTTGGTATGTCTCCCTCCATCCGGAGTGTTATTTCGTATAAGTTTTGTGGAGAACTAACCCTGGTGTCTACAGTTTCAACTGTTATGTATTCATTCAAGTCCACTATCTCCAGAAGTTCCTTAAGGTTCTGGCGAGCTATTGTTCTGCTGCACTTTCCAGCATTGTCTGAGCCCATTCTCTGTTCTTGAGTTGGGTCCTCAGGATTTTCAGCATGTCTGATCTTCAGACCTGCTATCTTTTTCTTGGAGAACTGAGGTTTTGGTTTATTTTTCTGAACGTGTTGATCGTCTCTGGACGCATTTTTTGTTTTGTTCTGACCGTCCTCTTCTTGCGGATGTCTGGGAAGATGTCTGAAAGGTATGAGAGAAATGTGTATCAGTATCTTGATACCTGTAAGGTTTTCTCAAATTGTCCCTATTCCTGAGGTTATACCTCCTTTCAGAGGGCTCCTTTTGAGGAGACCTACCTCGGGATTGAGAACGTTTCTCCTCTGATAATTGTTTTTTGTTAACCCACTTCTTTTTAGAAGATGTAGGATTGTGTTTAATTGAGTCCTTTTCTTAACTCTTTGAGTTGAATGATTAAATCCTCGTCTGACATCTATTTGATATCAGGATGTGGTCTGTAGCCGGCTAAAATCGGCCATGTTTCTCCAGGTCTACCTAGTGGACCGAGCCTGGTTATGTGATTGTAATGTTTTAGGGCGCCTTTGAACCAGAGCTGATGCTCCTGGTATGTGAGTGGAATTTCAATATCCGTGAAGGGAATGTATTGCTCAGGTGGTTCACCTTCTTTGAAGAATTGAAACACATGTGTTACTGGATTTCATTCTAGGAATGTAATCCATGAATAGAATACCTCTGTCTGAAAAAATTCATGTTCCTCTATTACAAAAACTGCTCTACCACCTATTGGTGTTAGGGCATGTTTTATAAGTTTTAGAGTGATGGCTTTCCTTAAATTTGGATGGATGTTTATAACACCCTCATCGGTTTCATTTAAACCTGTAGTATCAAAGGTTGCTACGGCATGGTCAGCCACAGCCTCTGTATTATCCTCGTTCTGGGACATTGTTTTTTGAAAAATGCAGAACAAGTTTCAAGGAAACAAAGATAAGGTGCACAATATTTTGGAACACTGCATCCTTCAACGTTGAATAAACCAAACAGTTAATACATAGGATTTTTCATCCTACTCAGCTATGGCGGATATTATCCATACCCACTCCAGACGTCTTATGGAGTATTATGAGTAGGGGTCTCTGAGAAAAGCACGACTGAGTTACTTCAGTATCTAGCATTAAATTAGTGCCGTACCAAACCGTTGGGCGCCATGTAGTGTAGTTCCTATTTCCCTTATAGGCTCTGCACATTGGAATAATATACACTATAGTTCTGTGCATGGGACTGAGGTCAGTATTCTCGAATCAAGTATACTAAACTTAATTACTTGTGTGCCAGCTAACTCAGAGGTCACTAGAAACTACTCGAATGAACAAGAAGGAATTAGTGTCGGACAATCAGATAAACATGA
This sequence comes from Triturus cristatus, assembly GCF_964204655.1. Lineage (NCBI taxonomy): Eukaryota > Metazoa > Chordata > Amphibia > Caudata > Salamandridae > Triturus > Triturus cristatus. The sequence goes on along the minus strand of NC_140588.1, from coordinate 820,882,577 downwards.
CAACTTTGTTTCCTTTCAGAATCGGAACATGTCTCAGAATCATGGAAACAATAGGTAACAGTTTCACTCATGCATGCTTAGTTTCTTCAATGTTCACAGAAAATAGGAAGATGGGCGTTTTCAATAAAAAAGGATTTATTGAACAGTCTTAGTTCTCGTGTAAGAGATATGAGCTGTCACGATCATTAGACAGTAAGCAAGATATAATATGCACAGCGTCAGCAGTAAGAAGAAGTAAAACTGCAACAGCATTGTCTTTTAGCTATGACCTATATCTATATACTATACATAAATACATAGGCTAAAAGTGGATACTCATCTGGCGCTTCTAAATAATTCTACCCCAGTGTACCTAACTTGAATGTAGTGCAACGTAGGAAGTAGGTGCTGATTTAGCTATAGTTGGTCTGAGCTTAAGTTAGTATTTTATATGAGATGCCAAGAATTTCCTTAGGTTCTAGTCAGCTCCATACCTTAGAATGAGAGAGGTGGGAATCTCTTTCCAGATCTCAAACTCTAACACCCCGCAAGGGAGTTGGAACACTGGAAGCTGGAATCTCTGCGTGCAGGGAAGACAGCGTCTGTTCAGTGCATCAGGTGGGGACTCGAACTCCTTCAGGACTTGCCGTGGCGAGCCGTATAGCCGAGCTGTGCATTGCCGTGAATTGCCAGGGCAAGTGAAGGTATATTTATACCTGGAAGGTGTCTATGAATGCTGGCATTGACATAAAGTCGTGCAGAGGAAGACGTCATGGATGAACCCCTAAGGAGTAGTAGTTCATGCATAATAGATGAGTTCTTGGAGAAATCAATGATGTAGGTGACCATGCCTGTATTTGAATCTGCATGGCCAATTCCTAAATAAGGACTGGAATATTATGCCTAAATAAGGACAAGTCGAATTGTGCCTATACTATATAAGGAAATGATTCAATAGACCTATACACCGGTATCTAAAGTGACACACAACAGGGTCAGGCGTCCCATCAGCAGCCACGGCTGTTAGAGAGCAGACAGTGAGTACCATGCACTTCGAAACCGCTCATAAGTAAGGAACACAATTGTGCTTTCTATCCATGCAAACAACAGTATTGACTTAATATGATCCTGCCCCGCCAGTGGCTGCCGGTTCTGTGGGGGTCCTTCGCCGTGCAAGCACTTACCGTGGAGCCCATTTGTATAAAGGCTGTTGCTCGGTTCCTTGTCTGTTGGGTGAGAAGATGGGTCCATGCTTCCTCTCCCTTTGAAGCAGTAATCTCTGTCCATTACTATTGGAATATTAAGGGACTCAAACAGGGACGGGAGGAAGAAACAGAAAGCGAATCAACCACGCAGCCTGCTCGTCTGGTTGCAATTACAGATTCAAAGGGATGCATTAACAAGAGATGCTAAATGGAGAGGCTTGTCCGGGCCAATCAGCTGCGCCGCTTTGCAGGCACAAAGGAGACGTAATATGCACTGCATGTATGAAACGAGGCCAGGCTAAATTGGTGTGCTCCTTGTTGCCCCTGAGGACCATATCTGACTGATGCACTTCAATGTGTCAACTTAGCTTACAGGCGGACTTGGGTTATTGTGTGACACTGCCAGCAAGTTTTGTTCAGCCAACAACATTTTGCGTTCTTGGACTTCTAGTATCACTTTTAATACTGTAAACATGGAGTGAAAAATAAAAGCATGCACTGTACTGTTGGCTAAAAAACAACGGCTAAAGATGCTACTCATGTCATTGTGCCTCTCAGCACCTATACAGCCATCTATCATTGGAAAAGCTGGGGGCGACGGACATAGCTGCCACGTTTGTCCTGGGTCAATGGGGGATGAGCTGCTCTAGTACAGTTTTTCCCTTTGAATTGTGGAACTTAGGCCTGGTTTTATAATTAAATAAACAGGAATTTAAGTCTCAGAAGTAAAATGAATACATCTGAAAAGGAGCAGCTCATCACTCATGGATCTAAGAAACTTGGCAGGGTCATTGTGACTCCTGTACAGACCGTGAGAGGGTACTTTCTTCTTAGACCAGAGCTCTCAAGATTCCAAGGGCCATTCGGAAATTGCTCACGAAGTCTGGTTTTTCTTGTATTTTCAAAATTTCTTTTCTGAATTTATTGCGAAAGAAAAATGACTGCAAGCCCAAAAATGCAAAAATAAAATGTGTCTTGGTTGCACCACTCAAGCATGGGCCTGCTAATCTTGAAAACCCTGTTAAATCAGCATTATCTCAGAAAACTAAGCTACATGTAGAGGGTTGCCGTTTGGCTCCACGTCACTGTGACACACATTATCCATCCTGGGCTTTTCTTCGTTTTAATCATATATTAGTCCATTTGATTCAGGGAAGCAAGTCAATATTACAACTACCACAATGCAATATTGCATTGAATTAAAGCTCAGGGTGAGGCTACAGTGTCCAGATGCCACAAGTCAGATGGTAACCCCATATATTTAATTTATATAATGCATGCCAAGGTGCCAGTAACGTCTAGGATTATTTATTGGGATCTAAAGGTCCAAAACTGAACTACGAAGTTGGCGTAGAGATCCCCCCTGCAGATGAGACTTGGTTCTCTCTGACTGAAGTGTTGAGTGCTATTGGGAACCTGCCTCTTGGAAAGGCCCCTGGACTGGATAAGATCCCCGGGGACTTATATCGGGAAGAACCCAATGTCTGGGGCACATATTTATGTGTAATATTTAATGCTATATTAAGCGGTATGGAAATCCCGGACACCTGGCTAGGGGCCAAAATTTTTCCAGTATATAAAAATGGATCTCCTCTTATGCCCATAAATTATAGGCCAATAAGCCTGTTTGATGTAATGCAAAAGTTGTTCGCCAGGATCATTCTAGATCGTCTCCAGATCTGGATGGACGAGCATGAAACACTGAGTGCATACCAGGCAGGGTTCCGTAAAAATATTTCCACCATTGACCAAATCTTAAGGCTGCAATTACTATACTGGAAGACGGTGACGATAGAGGGTGGGAGCCTCTATCTGATCTTTGTTGACCTTAGATCAGCGTTCGATTTGGTACCTCGCCATAAACTTTGGGTAGTTTTGGAGGAACTGGGCATTCCACCTTATTTGCTCACCCTGATCAAGCGATTACATACTGGAAATTTCGCACAGGTTAGATATGGGAAGCTTGGGGAATTGACTTCACGCTTCCCAGTGAATAGGGGTGTAAGGCAGGGATGTGTTTTGGCCCCCACACTGTTTTGTCTCTATATAAATGCTTTGGTGGAACAACTGAACCAAATCACCAATATTGATGCCCCAAAGCTTGCCCGTAACAAGGTACCAGCAATGATGTTTGCTGACGATACCTTGTTACTTTCTAAATCACCTATGGGCCTCCAAAGGATTCTTGACACCTTTTTTATATTCTGCTAAGACAGCGGGCTAGAGATTAACACAGCAAAAACCAAGTATATGGTATTTAATCCTAGCAGAACTTCTCGTCCCAACCCCACCCTAAATGGCACCCAGCTGGAGAGGGTGGCAGTCTTTGATTACCTGGGTGTCACGTTAATGGAAACCTTTGGGTGGGGCCCGCACCAAAAAAAGGCAGGCCTGAGGCTAGCTCAGATGACTGGGGGCCTAGCTACATTATATAGGAACATAACATCAAGACAACTGGGCCCGTTAACAGAGATTAACAAAGTTCAAATTAGGAGCGCAATCATGTATGGGGCTGAACTCTGGGGACATCGCCCTGTAGGTGCACTGCTTAGAACTGAGAATAAGTTTATGAGACAACTCTTGGGCCTACCGCCAAGTACTCCTCTTATGAGAGAATAAACGACAAGTATCCCAAAGCTGTTGGAGTGCGACCTTTTCTTCCTAATTGGGAGGTGTTTTGATAATATATATATATATATATATATATATATATATTATATATATTATATATATATATATATATATATATATATATATATATACACACGCACACTTTCCCTACAGTTGTGCTGTTTGAAAAGGGAATAGTAAGTTTCATCCCACCAAAATGTAACACTTTCCCTACAGTTGCAGAGACTGGAGTGGTAATGGCAAATTTTACCAAAGTCCAACAATAGGGAATTGTTGGACTAGTTAGAGAGAGAATATTAAATTTTAACCCTCCAAAATCAAACCCTTTTCCTACTGCTGCATTGTTTGGAGTTGAAATAATATATTTAACCTCTCCAAAGTCCAAAACGTTCCCTACTACTGCTTAGACTGGAGGGGGAATAGTACATTTCACTTCTCTGAAGTCCAATGCTTCTTTACTGTTGCATTGACGGAAGTAGGAATTGTAAATCTAATTCCTCTGAAGTCCCACACTTTCCCTAATATTTCATAAACTAGTGTAGGAATACCATATTTAATATTCTTAGTTTTCACAACATTGGTTATATAGATTTTAAAGCATTAAGTTATATTTTATGTTATTTGTTTTTTTTTTACATTTATTTTAATGTTTATAGTATTTTTTGTAAATCAGTTTTATTGAATTCTATAATTTTGATATTCATGTTATTGCCCATATTAATCTATTCTTTCTTATGCAATTGTTTATTATTTTGTTGTTCAATTGTTTATCATTTTGTGTTATTGTGTATTGTGTATGTATATGTATGATATATATACATATATATATATATATATATATATATACATAATCACTAAAAAAAACGTAGGTTAATGGAACGTTATAGTTAGGTTGACATTTTAACCACACAACACCATCAAAATTCATCAGTTATAGTTATACTTATGTTAATATACTATAACTCATGACCTAAAGTTATGCACAAGTTATAGTTTCTTCAGATAAATATACTTTATGTATAACTACTGAATTTCTATGGTTTTGTGTGTGTAAAATGACAACCTAACTATAACGTCTCTGTAACCTTCAGGGCCCGAATATGACTTTGGCAGAGCTGCCCCGGATCTCTGCAAGCACAGCACCGCCAAAGCCGCACAAAGACCAGCCACCTAATTACAAGTCCAACTTGTGCAGGTGGACCGTCCTTTTGCCGTTCCCCCGGTGGCACCCTGAAAAAGGGCAACGCAATGGGAACAGCAACACTTTTCCTGCACATCATGGACTGTGAAGTCCATTCCATGCAGGAACAGGGGCTGCAAGCAGACAGGGGAGAACATGTTGTACCCCCCGAATGCGTCCCCATGGGGGGGCCATGGTGTCCCTATAGGGCCCCCTTTACTCTCCCACCACCAGCCTTTTCGTGGCAGGCTCACAGCCATTGAAAGGCTAGCCGTGGAGGAACTTGAAATATGTTCGGCAGGACTGCACCAGTTCCGCTCAGCATACTGCATTGCCCCTCCGCCGCACCACCACTAATAAATAGCGGTTCTCTGGAGCAGCCGTGGTCCACTGCTGGAACGACTCAGAGAGTCATAATCCATCAGCTGGACCACCGCAAGTCTGGTGGTCCATGGATCTCAGACTCATAATCAGGTTGTTAACTGGATCAGGTATTGGATGGAGCTACACAATGGGTGAGCACCATGAAATGCGAAACGCTATTAGAACAGGGTATAAAGACTCCCATGATCAAAGGGATGTGTTTGTATTGAAATTCTCCACTAAAGCACATGAAATCAAATGTTTTGCAAACAGATATTTGTAGTTGTTGCAAACAGAACCTGATTTCAGGAATCTGTCTCTGGAAAAACCTTTATTTGCTTACTCTCGGTCTCGTAATCTGAAAGAGCTTCTCTCAGCTCCTAATAACAAGCAAGACCAGGAATTTAAAGGTATGCGTAAATGCCACAATTGCACCCATTGTGGGAACATTATTACTGGAAAGATCTTGTCTCATCCTCCTAAAGGCACATCAATAAAACTGTGTCATGCATCAGAATGTAATTCTGAGAAACTAGTGTATGGCATCAAGTGTCCTTGTAGTCTGGTTTACGTAGGGAAAAAGGTCAAAGTCGGAATAACAGAACATAAAAGCATGATCCACACATAGAACCATAATTCACATTTGGTAGTTCACTGGCTAGATCACAAACATAATATTTCAAATTGCCATTCACAATTCTAGAGCAAACCACCATTAGCCCTAACATTGAAGTATCCACCACTTTAGTACAAAGGGAAACATAATGGATCAAGAATTTGGCTAGTTTAGCACCTAATGGGATGAACGATAATTTTGAAATGTTATATTTTTTATAAAATAACCACACACACTCATTCTCTGGCACATACATTCTGATTTTGACTGTCTCCAGTATAAAAGTCTATCCTAATTATGTATCATGAATGACTGTGTTGGCATTGGCATGGTCACCACCAGGTCTGTTTTCCACTGTGAAGTCCATACTCTGTAGAGAAATGGACAACCTGAGCAGTTTGGGGTTCTCTCTTCTCATCTGGATCGGCCCCCTGAGAGATCTGTGGTTAGTTTGAACTCTGAATTAAGTCCCAAATAAGTATGGTACCAAACCGCAGCAAATGCTTCCTACTGAGTGGCACTCCAACGCTGCTCTCTACGCAGGAGTCACCTGCTGACAAAGACAACTGGTTGAGCCTGGTCCAGGTCATTTACCTCTGCCAGCACTGCCTCAATCTACTGCACAGAAGCATTTGTTTGAAAAATTAACTTCTTGCTATAGTAGATTACGAGTTTGGCAGTACTGGAGCAAGCCACCACACCAATTCTGTGCTCCAGGACTGCCAAACAGGCCACCATCCCGACCATCAGATTACAAGGTTTTAGTGGTCTGGCAGGTGGGCAGCCTGGTAGTCCTGTGGCGGCTCCTTTTTAAGGTACCTAAGTATCCCTTAGAAAGGCACAGGCGCAGGACCGCGGCAGCACTTTCCAGCACGGTATGTACTGTGAAGTCCAAGCCATGTTGAAACTGAGGGTGCATGTACAAAGGGGGTACACCATGTACCCCCCTGCATACTCCCCCATGAATGGGTCACAAGGGGGCCATGTAGAGCCCCATTGTTTCATGACCGACAGCACTTTCATGGAGGAAGAACCTCCATGACACTTGCTAGCTATCTGGAACCTCGTAATATATATGGCGGTGTTGCAGCATCAAATCCAGCATATTGTGAGCCCCTCACTGCCAAGGGGCCACCAGGGACCATGGTTACCTGGCAGTTGTGGTATTGCAATGGTGGTCCGACCGTCAAAGTTGTAATACGGCGGTGGGCCGCAAGTGCGGTGGTGGCTGGACTTCCACCATCGCGTCCCACAAGCCTGGCAATCCTCGGACAGCTAGACTCATAATCAACCCCAAAGCATTCTTCAGGTTGTCAAGGACCTTTTGAAAATCACCAATCCAAATAACTTTTTTGTGTTAGTGGAAGGTGTCAGAGAGAACATGTAATCCTCCAATCCTGTAGACAAGAAGTCATCCACCGATATTGGTGACAGGTCAAATACCTCATTTAGAAGATGAACTGCACATAGATGTGGAACATCGTCAGTAGCAGTATTCGATGTTACCTGTGCACCTGTTGATCCGTCTCGTACCTCAACAGTAGCATGTCGCGTCTGTGAGATCTCAATGAATGATGTCATCAGGATTGGTAGCCGCTGGGGACAACACAGAGCATGGGCCATTATCGGGTCCAGCAGAGTATCGATATCCGTAGGCATGACTGATGGAAGTGTCAGACATATGTCTAGCACGCATTCTTCACCGCAAATCAGGCAGTGCAGAACAGGTAAGATACAATCCTGACAGATTGGTCTGAATGACAGAAACCATGTGGCGTTCTCGTAGACGAGGTAAACCCAGTAGTTGTACTATGCGCTCAGAACACCTCCTCTCTAGGAGCACTTTCTCCAAATTGCTGGGAGTGACACTGGTGGATAGGCTTGCCATAGCGTAGCAGGAGGAATAAAAATAGGATTCCTGCAATAAGCGCTAAAAGAAGTGGCAGACCACCAAACACGTGCATAAAGTTAGGAATGATTCCAAAGACTGCTTGAAAAGGTGTTAACAGTCCTGAACATACATGAAAAATACCGCTCGTATCAGACATGTTTAAGATACGTCCCAACATTTCCGTGAAATGCGTAGGGCAGTTGGTACGTAAAAGAGCATGTATCTCAGCCGAAGTCCTTGCAATTTGTAGATCATAGGTTTCTTTGGCAGGGGTCAAAGGCACAATTTTCTGTAAAAGAATGGCTTTCATTCTGCTTAGAGTATCAATTCGTATACAAGAGATGTTCAGTGAAGGCCATAAAGGTGACTCCCTGACTGTAACTATTTGGGGGAACAAGACTTGCATACAGCAAGTGACTCTGGAAGTAACCATTACTAGATATGGGATACCTGGCAACATGCCACAACAGCTCTGGTCATTCATCATTAAGTAACTCCAATTAGAAAGTTGTCCAAACGTTGGATTAATCACAGCGGCTGGTGAACCTTGCAGGTGGCAGGATAAATTTGAAATGGAACCGCTACAGGCCCCGTGTAAACTAATATCCCGACATATAAGTGAAACGCTCAGTGCATTTTGCACAGTGTGTACTGCTAATAAACACTTCACGCCCCCACTCCAACATCTGTGTGTGTAAGGTAAATCCCAGGATGTCCTGATGTATTCTTTACCCAACATTTCATATTTACCTGCTGGTATGTATTTGAGGCAATAATGAAAATGGAAGGTTGTAACAGGCAGAGTTATTTTGCCATGAATTATCTATTCAGTAGCTGGTTTTTCTGCTACCGTAAATGGCATTTTTCCAGTTTTTCAATGCTCAGCATTGTATACTTAGCTCCCCTTTGTGCCAGTTCGATCTGTTTATCAGTGAGATTGTATTCTGAGAACAGAGAAGACGTATTAATGAAACACCAAGGCACATAGCCTGCATGCAAGTTTTGTGGCGTCCAGCCTAATGACAGATTAGAACATAATTGAGACTGGCCTTGTTGCAACTGGGCCAAATCTTGTTCCACAATGTCTATTGCTGAGGATTCAATGTTGCCCAATGAAGATATCCTGGAGTCGTTAACCCATTGTCAACCACAGCGAGAGTTTTCTCTAAATTAATACGATCAATTTCTCGTAATCGTTCTGCAGCGTCTGCTTGGATAACCTTCCATATTTCATTATAAGCAGCATATATGAAACGTTTTTGAGGCGGTCTTCTTGGTCCTAGCAAGAAATCCCTAAGGTCTGCGTTGTCTTTAAGTAAAGCTAATTGTTGTTTCACACCCTCTAGTGTAGATATCTGCAGCCAATCGAGGCATAATTTTCCTACACTGTATGTTGTTACTACCCCTGGATGCTATCTTTGGACATAGCGTGGGTCTGGCCTATTGATTGTGAAACCCTGTGTTCTGTTCAGGAATCTTTCTTGATAGTTGTTTGTGTCTATGGGCCAGAGCAACCATCTTCCCCATTCGGAATCTGTTCTGTTGTTATGTAGAATTGTATGTACGTCGACCTCCCCCTGTGTAGTGCTATCACTGTCAGGTTTAGGTATGGACCGAGTGTTCATGTCTTTGATCTTGGCTAATCCAAGGCAAGATGTTTGCTGGACAGTGTCATTCCAAAAAATGATCTGCTGTGGGATAATGCGGGCTCTAAACAAAGCTTCTATCCCCTGCACTTGCCAGTCTTTTGTACCCCAGACATATTTTGTCTCAATAGTTTGTTTCCAAAAATCAAAACCCTTTCTAGACATTTGGTCAATAAAGGATGCAGAATAAATCTGTTTTGTAGTTGTTAACATATTTTTCTTTACTGTTTTGTTGACATTTTTATAATAAAACGTTTCTAGGATGGATGTATTGTACCCTGAAACATATGGAAACTCGGTGGTGTAGGACAATGTTCCCATTGGTTCTCCAAAAATACATTTCTAGGAGTTGTAGTCTTATGCAAGAAATGATTATCATAGTGGTTATAACAAAAAAGCTGTTCATAGTCTGTTGAACCCTCTAAATATTCATTGTTAGAAAATGCAGCAAATCTTTCTAGATCAGACATCATGTTTTTAACAGTCTCAAAGTCCCAATCATCAGAATAGGTACTAGAGGTAATAAAGTCACTTAATGATAATTTGAATAAGAGTGGAATCTTCACAAGTTCAGACAAACCAAATATACCATAATCCGTTTTGTCCCAAACTATACCATCTTGTATAGGAACGGCTGTGATGTTCACTGTTGACAAGTCTCTTGCTTCACAATGGGATGATTTGTGTGGTTTCTAAAGTAAGTTCACAGTTCTGCTTTCTGTGTCCAATTGAATATATCTTCCCTCTGTCAACATGCTCAAAGTTATTACCAAAGCAAGCCAAAGTAGAAAGAAGAAAATTCCAGAAATAATCCATAGTTCAATCCATGGTGAAACCAGATAAGTATTTTCTTCAAGTGATGAACAAAGTCTTTTGCTTGTTCTTTAATAGTCTTTTTTGCTGGCGTCGTTTCAGGTTAGCTGAAATCCTCAGAAAACATATTTATGAAATAGCCAGAGGCAGTTCTGTCAATGGTTGGAATTGCTTCAGGATTTGTTGAAATTGCTGGCACCAGCTGATCACGTGTTACGTTGTTGTAGACAGGTGTATCAGGACGAACTGTTATTTGGGTTTCAAGAGGGACGAGTTCCATAGCATTGTTGCTTAGTCCTTCATTTCTTACTGTTGGAGTTTCAAAGGTGATGAGTCTTTCAGTTTGAACCTCTTGGATAGTAGCTAAAGGAGTGTGTCTGCTACTTGATGTGGTTTGATGTGGTCGATGGACACAAATCTTTTCTCCTTTTTACCAGCAAGGGGCGGCAGAAGTACTGTTCTTGATCCGTGAATTGCTAGGACAGGTACTGGTTGTCTGTAAGAAGGCCTAAATTCTAGGGGTGGGCGGAATTTGCGAAAGTGACTTTCGCAAATTATCGCGAAAATGTTAAAAATCTCCGCAAACACGCGGAAATATCGCGAAGATGCAGAAGTTTTTTTCCCACCCATTCGCGGTATTTTCTGCGTGGTCGCAGCTCGCCAACTTACGCATACGGTTGCTCGCGGGAGCGGCCATCTTGTTTTCACTCTTCTCGCGGTGCTTGATCACGAGAAGAAAGACGTGATCGCGCGACCAATGACATTACTGCGGGCGCGAACTGTCGCGAGACAGTGCAAATGGCTACCAAGAATCCAACATCTCGTGGAGAACGCGACCGGATCGGGAAAACTTGTCGGCGAACGCGGGGATTCAGGTAAGGCGATCGCGCGCGAGAATGTATTATTTTACAGCGCGAGCAAGAAACAAATTATCGCTAAGCTGCGGAATGCGGAAATGTTGACATTTTCAAGCTCTCCGCGGAACGCGAAAATGTCAAATTATCGTAATTTCCGCGAGCGGAACGGAAATTTAGCCCAGGTCTACTAAATTCCTTCTTATCTGCGATATAGTCTCTGACTAGACCCACAAGCTTTGGGATCCAGACAGGCCTTGCTCGGATGGCTGTTTTTTCCCCAGTGGTGGTTGGCTTCAGGAAGATGTAGCTTTGTTTCATTCTTAATTCATTTAAGTCCTGTAAAACAGCCAAACGATCTTTGATATCAAAAGGTTTATTTTCCACCGCTGTGCCTGCACATTCTAGATCTGGGACCCACATTCTTGTCCCAAATAGGACCTCATATGGAGTGACTTCCCCTAGAGAACTTCTTGGCAAATTGTTTAAAGAGCTTTGGACCCCATAAAGATGTTTGACCCACCCGTCACCCGTACCTAATACTCTAGCTGTTATAGACCGCTTTATGTCCCGGTTTTTACTTTTCACAAGCAAATTTCCCTCAGGATGGAATAGAGAAGAGTACCGCAATGCAACGCCCAAACTGGCCATGTCTTCTTTGTAAGCTCGAGAGCTGAACGAAGGGCCCTGGTCAGAGTGTAGCGTGCCAATTGCGTATGTGCCTATAAAGACTCGCAAATCTTTTATAACAGTTCGAGCATCAGCCGAGCGCTGAGGCCACATCCATAGGAACCTTAAGAACGAATCCACTGCGACCATGATATATTTATAGTTACCATCCCTTTGCAAGGGACCACAGTGATCCAGGTAAACACAAGCTAATGGTTTATCTGAAATTAACTGGGGTGTCTGCGCAGGACGTTTCACTGTAGAGACTTTCATCTTCTGGCATATTTCACATTCCAAAACATAGTTTTTGGGCTGTTTCCTAATGCCGGTCCACCAATATCTCTGTTTTAATAATGATACTGTGGCGGAAACACCTGCATGGGCAGAGGCTATCCCTTCATGTGCTGCCAGTATTAGTCCTAGACTATGTTCCATGTTTGGAATCACCATATCCCCCATTCCAGGGATTCGACCAAACGGAACATTGTTCGCATCAATTGTGTATGAGTATTTGAGTGGAAACTTTGTAGGTAACGCTGCGCCGCTGCCTTTGCTTGAAGCATTGACAGCCAGTAGTATCTTACTGTCTATTTTCGTTTTTGAACGAGTGATTGCAGCTACAGAAGCCGTTTGCACAACGCCCTTCGCGGCTTCATCAGCCAATTAACTCCCTGCAACATGAACGCCATCACGTTGATGAATCAGCGTGTGTATCACGTGAGTGTTTTGTAGTCCATCTCTCAACTGAACTACTTGTTCCCAAAGCGTCTTATGCTTAATTGTGCCACCTTTTGCATCTTTGAAACCGTTTTGAAGCCAATTCTGTAAATATTCATTATATGATTGTACACAGTAAAAAGAATCGGACACTATAAGTGTGGGGAATTCGCGATCCATATTTTCAAGTGCCAATTTGAATGCTTGTAGTTCAGCTCGCTGAGCTGTACAATCTCCTAGAGATTGTGTTTCAGTAACCATCGGTCGGAATTTACCATTGTGCATAAGACCTTTAGCGATCGCGCAGGCTTCACTGTAAGCTTGCTTACTGCCAGTAGCAGGTTGTGCTGATCCGTCAGTATAAATTATACATTCGTACTGGTCAAGAGGGAGAATCTCAATGGGCAGAGGACATTCATGTTCATATTGCAGGAATGGTTGAGTTTTCAAATAAGGATCAAAAACATATTCAACATCTGTTGCAGCAAGAGAATTAACCCATTGTATCCATCTTGGATGGAAAGCTTTTGCATTCGGAATGCTCGCTTTTGTAACCGCCTCTGAGGCTGGTACCGGAGTCATGACAATAATGCGTTTCCCCTGGGCTAGAGCTCTTTCTTTTGCTACAGAGATTTGAACTGATGTCAGAATTTTTTCTGTTGAAGTGAAGCACATTTCCGCTTGTGTGTACAAATGAGATTTGTATGCAATTGGTACTTTTTCACCTTCATTAAACGTTAAGTAGGTGAATCCGCATTGAGCCGGTATTATTCGGATCACTAAGTTACATGAATTCATGCATGTTTGCAAGTGGTTTGCTAACATGTCAGCTTGTAATGCAGGATATTTGTGTGTTCCTGTGTCCAATCTTTTTGTTTGAAATCTTGTTTGATTCATTCGTAGAGAGGTTTAACCCTTTTCTGCGTAATTTAGACTGTAAGTTCTTCCAAAATTCAGGAAACCTAGAATCGACTGTAAGTTTTTTCAGCGTTTTTGGAGGTTGGAGCAGCGCACATTTCTCTAAAAAGTTTGCTGCCAGGCTTTTGCCTTCACTTGAAAGTTCATATCCTAGAAAACGGACAGTGAGATGGGCAATTCTTGATATTTTTAAATTTAATTGGTAGCCTTCAGAGGCAAATCCCAGTATTATGGTATTTACCCTGTTCAAGTGCCCATCCTGGTCATCTTCTGTTAAATATATGTCATCGACAAATGACAATGTCTCATCATCATTAATCTATAGTAACTCTGTTACTCTTGCTGAAAATAACTCCGGGCTGTTCTTGAGTCAACAAAAGTGACGCTGGGTCCCCATTATTGAGAAAGCGGTCAAGTACCTACTTTCAGGTGCTATGTTTTGACAAAAGAAACTTTTTGAAATATCCAATGTGGTTTTATATTTTTTACTCACAATGTTATTCATTAATGCTGTACTGTGTGCATTTTGCACTGCAAATGTTTTAGAACAAGTGTTCAGGTGTCTGTAATCCAAAACTAGACAATATGTGTTGTCTGGTTTTGCAACAGGAAACAAAGGATTGTTCATTGATGAGGTGCATGTTTCAATCACCCCTTGATATTCAAGTTGATCTAAGATCCCCCTGACCTGTTTTCTAACTTCTTGCTTAATAGGGTACTGCCATTGTGCAGTTAGTTGAGTTTTGAATTGGATTTTATGGTGAGGTGAGTCCTCATCCCATCCAACATGATTTTTATATAATGCAGGAGCTTTGGCAACTGTCCACTTCCTGGCATAAGTATATTTTAGATGTACTGGAACATGGTTGGAGAAGGCTGGCATAATGATGTCTTCGCCATGTGGGCACTCCCTGACAAATAGTGGTGGCCAGTCTTTTTCTGCTAGAAGTATGTCATAACCCCTTGAAAGCTTCTCCTAAAAGAGTGCTTTCACTTTTCTTGGTATGTCTCCCTCCATCCGGAGTGTTATTTCGTATAAGTTTTGTGGAGAACTAACCCTGGTGTCTACAGTTTCAACTGTTATGTATTCATTCAAGTCCACTATCTCCAGAAGTTCCTTAAGGTTCTGGCGAGCTATTGTTCTGCTGCACTGTCCAGCATTGTCTGAGCCCATTCTCTGTTCTTGAGTTGGGTCCTCAGGATTTTCAGCATGTCTGATCTTCAGACCTGCTATCTTTTTCTTGGAGAACTGAGGTTTTGGTTTATTTTTCTGAACGTGTTGATCGTCTCTGGACGCATTTTTTTTTTTGTTCTGACCGTCCTCTTCTTGCGGATGTCTGGGAAGATGTCTGAAAGGTATGAGAGAAATGTGTATCAGTATCTTGATACCTATAAGGTTTTCTCAAATTGTCCCTATTCCTGAGGTTATACCTCCTTTCAGAGGGCTCCTTTTGAGGAGACCTACCTCGGGATTGAGAACGTTTCTCCTCTGATAATTGTTTTTTGTTAACCCACTTCTTTTTAGAAGATGTAGGATTGTGTTTAATTGAGTCCTTTTCTTAACTCTTTGAGTTGAATGATTAAATCCTCGTCTGACATCTATTTGATATCAGGATGTGGTCTGTAGCCGGCTAAAATCGGCGATGTTGCTCCAGGTCTACCTAGTGGACCGAGCCTGGTTATGTGATTGTAATGTTTTAGGGCACCTTTGAACCAGAGCTGATGCTCCTGGTATGTGAGTGGAATTTCAATATCCGTGAAGGGAATGTATTGCTCAGGTGGTTCACCTTCTTTGAAGAATTGAAACACATGTGTTACTGGATTTGATTCTAGGAATGTAATCCATGAATAGAATACCTCTGTATGAAAAAATTCATGTTCCTCTATTACAAAAACTGCTCTACCACCTATTGGTGTTAGGGCATGTTTTATAAGTTTTAGAGTGATGGCTTTCCTTAAATTTGGATGGATGTTTATAACACCCTCATCGGTTTCATTTAAACCTGTAGTATCAAAGGTTGCTACGGCATGGTCAGCCACAGCCTCTGTATTATCCTCGTTCTGGGACATTGTTTTTTGAAAAATGCAGAACAAGTTTCAAGGAAACAAAGATAAGGTGCACAATATTTTGGAACACTGTATCCTTCAACATTGAATAAACCAAACAGTTAATACATAGGATTTTTCATCCTACTCAGCTATGGCGGATATTATCCATACCCACTCCAGACGTCTTATGGAGTATTATGAGTAGGGGTCTCTGAGAAAAGCACGACTGAGTTACTTCAGTATCTAGCATTAAATTAGTGCCGTACCAAACCGTTGGGCGCCATGTAGTGTAGTTCCTATTTCCCTTATAGGCTCTGCACATTGGAATAATATACACTATAGTTCTGTGCATAGGACTGAGGTCAGTATTCTCGAATCAAGTATACTAAACTTAATTACTTGTGTGCCAGCTAACTCAGAGGTCACTAGAAACTACTCGAATGAACAAGAAGGGATTAGTGTCGGACAACCAGATAAACATGACAACTTTGTTTCCTTTCAGAATCGGAACATGTCTCAGAATCATGGAAACAATAGGTAACAGTTTCACTCAGTCAATCATGCATGCTTAGTTTCTTCAAAGTTCACAGAAAATAGGAAGATGGGCGTTTTCAATAAAAAAGGATTTATTGAACAGTCTTAGTTCTCGTGTAAGAGATATGAGCTGTCACGATCATTAGACAGTAAGCAAGATATAATATGCACAGCGTCAGCAGTAAGAAGAAGTAAAACTGCAACAGCATTGTCTTTTAGCTATGACCTATATCTATATACTATACATAAATACATAGGCTAAAAGTGGATACTCATCTGGCGCTTCTAAATAATTCTACCCCAGTGTACCTAACTTGAATGTAGTGCAACGTAGGAAGTAGGTGCTGATTTAGCTATAGTTGGTCTGAGCTTAAGTTAGTATTTTATATGAGATGCCAAGAATTTCCTTAGGTTCTAGTCAGCTCCATACCTTAGAATGAGAGAGGTGGGAATCTCTTTCCAGATCTCAAACTCTAACACCCCGCAAGGGAGTTGGAACACTGGAAGCTGGAATCTCTGCGTGCAGGGAAGACAGCGTCTGTTCAGTGCATCAGGTGGGGACTCGAACTCCTTCAGGACTTGCCGTGGCGAGCCGTATAGCCGAGCTGTGCATTGCCGTGAATTGCCAGGGCAAGTGAAGGTATATTTATACCTGGAAGGTGTCTATGAATGCTGGCATTGACATAAAGTCGTGCAGAGGAAGACGTCATGGATGAACCCCTAAGGAGTAGTAGTTCATGCATAATAGATGAGTTCTTGGAGAAATCAATGATGTAGGTGACCATGCCTGTATTTGAATCTGCATGGCCAATTCCTAAATAAGGACTGGAATATTATGCCTAAATAAGGACAAGTCGAATTGTGCCTATACTATATAAGGAAATGATTCAATAGACCTATATACCGGTATCTAAAGTGACACACAACAGGGTCAGGCGTCCCATCAGCAGCCACGGCTGTTAGAGAGCAGACAGTGAGTACCATGCACTTCGAAACCGCTCATAAGTAAGGAACACAATTGTGCTTTCTATCCATGCAAACAACAGTATTGACTTAATATGATCCTGCCCCGCCAGTGGCTGCCGGTTCTGTGGGAGTCCTTCGCCGTGCAAGCACTTACCGTGGAGCCCATTTGTATAAAGGCCGTTGCTCGGTTCCTTGTCTGTTGGGTGAGAAGATGGGTCCATGCTTCCTCTCCCTTTGAAGCAGTAATCTCTGTCCATTACTATTGGAATATTAAGGGACTCAAACAGGGACAGGAGGAAGAAACAGAAAGCGAATCAACCACGCAGCCTGCTCGTCTGGTTGCAATTACAGATTCAAAGGGATGCATTAACAAGAGATGCTAAATGGAGAGGCTTGTCCGGGCCATTCAGCTGCGCCGCTTTGCAGGCACAAAGGAGACGTAATATGCACTGCATGTATGAAACGAGGCCAGGCTAAATTGGTGTGCTCCTTGTTGCCCCTGAGGACCATATCTGACTGATGCACTTCAATGTGTCAACTTAGCTTACAGGCGGACTTGGGTTATTGTGTGACACTGCCAGCAAGTTTTGTTCAGCCAACAACATTTCGCGTTCTTGGACTTCTAGTATCACTTTTAATACTGTAAACATGGAGTGAAAAATAAAAGCATGCACTGTACTGTTGGCTAAAAAAGAACGGCTAAAGATGCTACTCATGTCATTGTGCCTCTCAGCACCTATACAGCCATCTATCATTGGAAAAGCTGGGGGTGACGCACATAGCTGCCACGTTTGTCCTGGGTCAATGGGGGATGAGCTGCTCTAGTACAGTTTTTCCCTTTGAATTGTGGAACTTAGGCCTGGTTTTATAATTAAATAAACAGGAATTTAAGTCTCAGAAGTAAAATAAATACATCTGAAAAGGAGCAGCTCATCACTCATGGATCTAAGAAACTTGGCAGGGTCATTGTGACTCCTGTACAGACCGTGAGAGGGTACTTTCTTCTTAGACCAGAGCTCTCAAGATTCCAAGGGCCATTCGGAAATTGCTCACGAAGTCTGGTTTTTCTTGTATTTTCAAAATTTCTTTTCTGAATTTATTGCGAAAGAAAAATGACTGCAAGCCCAAAAATGCAAAAATAAAATGTGTCTTGGTTCCACCACTCATGCATGGGCCTGCTAATCTTGAAAACCCTGTTAAATCAGCATTATCTCAGAAAACTAAGCTACATGTAGAGGGTTGCCGTTTGGCTCCACGTCACTGTGACACACATTATCCATCCTGGGCTTTTCTTCGTTTTAATCATATATTAGTCCATTTGATTCAGGGAAGCAAGTCAATATTACAACTACCACAATGCAATATTGCATTGAATTAAAGCTCAGGGTGAGGCTACAGTGTCCAGATGCCACAAGTCAGATGGTAACCCCATATATTTAATTTATATAATGCATGCCAAGGTGCCAGTAACGTCTAGGATTATTTATTGGGATCTAAAGGTCCAAAACTGAACTACGAAGTTGGCGTAGAGATCCCCCCTGAAGATGAGACTTGGTTCTCTCTGACTGAAGTGTTGAGTGCTATTGGGAACCTGCCTCTTGGAAAGGCCCCTGGACTGGATAAGATCCCTGGGGACTTATATCGGGAAGAACCCAATGTCTGGGGCACATATTTATGTGTAACATTTAATGCTATATTAAGCGGTATGGAAATCCCGGACACCTGGCTAGGGGCCCAAATTTTTCCAGTATATAAAAATGGATCTCCTCTTATGCCCATAAGTTATAGGCCAATAAGCCTGTTTGATGTAATGCAAAAGTTGTTCGCCAGGATCATTCTAGATCGTCTCCAGATCTGGATGGAAGAGCATGAAACACTGAGTGCATACCAGGCAGGGTTCCGTAAAAATATTTCCACCATTGACCAATTCTTAAGGCTGCAATTACTATACTGGAAGACGGTGACGATAGAGGGTGGGAGCCTCTATCTGATCTTTGTTGACCTCAGATCAGCGTTCGATTTGGTACCTCGCCATAAACTTTGGGTAGTTTTGGAGGAACTGGGCATTCCACCTTATTTGCTCACCCTGATCAAGCGATTACATACTGGAAATTTCGCACAGGTTAGATATGGGAAGCTTGGGGAATTGACTTCATGCTTCCCAGTGAATAGGGGTGTAAGGCAGGGATGTGTTTTGGCCCCCACACTGTTTTGTCTCTATATAAATGCTTTGGTGGAACAACTGAACCAAATCGCCAATATTGATGCCCCAAAGCTTGCCCGTAACAAGGTACCAGCAATGATGTTTGCTGACGATACCTTGTTACTTTCTAAATCACCTATGGGCCTCCAAAGGATTCTTGACACCTTTTTTATATTCTGCAAATACAGGGGGCTAGAGATTAACACAGCAAAAACCAAGTATATGGTATTTAATCCTAGCAGAACTTCTCGTCCCAACCCCACCCTAAATGGCACCCAGCTGGAGAGGGTGGCAGTCTTTGATTACCTGGGTGTCACGTTAATGGAAACCTTTGGGTGGGGCCCGCACCAAAAAAAGGCAGGCCTGAGGCTAGCTCAGATGACTGGGGGCCTAGCTAAATTATATAGGAACATAACATCAAGACAACTGGGCCCGTTAACAGAGATTTACAAAGTTCAAATTAGGAGCGCAATCATGTATGGGGCTGAACTCTGGGGACATCGCCCTGTAGGTGCACTGCTTAGAACTGAGAATAAGTTTATGAGACAACTCTTGGGCCTACCGCCAAGTACTCCTCTTATCCCCTTACGCATGGACCTTGGCTTTAGACACATAAATGAGGAAATTGAGTTGCGACCCTTGACCTTTTGGCGCCGACTATGGGCGACACCCGAACTACTAGTTTACCAGTCGGAACTCAAGGCAATACTGGGGCTTCCAGGGGTGGGAAAAATATCTTGGCTGGCACATATCAAAGACTTGTGCTTTGGACTGGGCTGAACAAATTTATGGACCCACCCGGAGGAAGCATCTCGGTCTATTTCACGCCTCGAGCTAGTTAAAGCTTACAGACTTTTTAGATTGGGTGAACTCTATAGGAATGCTAAAAATGGTTGTTTAACTTCTGAGTTTTTTTATTTTAAAGACCAATATTCATTTGAGACTTTTCTTGATGGCGTCTATCCACTTGTGGCAAGGAAACTTTACGTCCAGTTTAGATGGGGTTGTCTACCAGTTCATGCACTTACAAACAAATGGACCAAAGCCTCTCCATCTGCCTGTCCGGCCTGTGAGAATCAGGAAAAGTCCCTTACACATGTTTTCTTTTTTTGCCCAGGTTATATTGCAGCTAGAAGGTACTGGCTCCTACCAATATGCAGGAACCTGGGGTTCAGACAGACACGGGAGGCTCTTAGAGTCCTGCAAACTGGAACGCACCCCCGATTGTTTTTGCAGTGTCCCGCTTCCTTAATTCCATGTGGCCTAGGAGTCGCAAGTTCTTAAATTCCACTAGTGCAGTCTAAACGTACCTTTTCCGTCTTCCATAGCTTTGAATTTATTAAATATGAACTCATTGTTTTAAATCTTTTTTAAATTTTAATAACTTTTTAACTTGTCATTAAGGTTGTATAATGAATTGTTATCGGTTATATCCTGTGACTCTTAACATTGTTTTTTAATTAATTATATGCCTTTTTTTATCTTCTGCTTTTATGGTCTGTAATGATCGAAATAAAGCTTGGAAATTGGAATTGGAACTACGAAGTCCTAGACAGCAGCATCTCATGAGGCCAGGTTAAAACTAAAAATACAACCCAAAATGAATGCATGGAAAGGCTTCATCCTGCTCTTCTCCACTGGCTGCCACTCCATACGAGCTTTTTTACTTGTCTGGGGCTTTGCAAAACGGACCAACCAGTCAGTTACCAATTAGTATCAATTGCATTTGGAAGCACTGGTCTAGCTTCGGTTGCTAAGCCCCCTTCCCCTCTGCATGGAAGACAAACTACCCTAGATGCATTTCACCCTTACTGGGCCTCAGTGAGAAGAGACGTGAGTCCTGAGTCCATGCATACTGGGAAGAAGGATGAATGCTATACGAAAACAGCCTGACATTCACATAACATGTATGTGCTCTTTTATGTAGAGTGCCATTTGAACTTACCTGATAAAACACATAACCAGAGATTCCTGAGGAGGCATAGTGTTGGGCTTCGGTGGTAATGTTGCAGGGGCTGCCAGAGTCTTTGATTCTTGAGAGGTCAGGCAGACTGTGTTTGCAGTTCAATATTTAAACCCTAGGTTTGCTGCCTTCTCCTGCAATCCAGATTATTTTACTATTTATTTCACTGGATTGGGTATACTGCATGTTTACTGATTTCTTGAATGAGATTTCACGTAAAATAACGGCCAGGAAAAGGAGACAAGATTGTAGAAGAATATGGTGTGGTGCCATTCAGCCTTTTTGTCTAACAACTGATGGTGAAAGGAAGTGTGCATGCATGTAGAAAGTCAGTTGGATTCTAGAGAAAAACATATATTTGCAGAAAATTAGGAAAAAGGAAATCTTGAAAAACACAGCTCTTTCTATCTGCTATATCTAGTCCTCAGGCACAACTAGCTGGTTAAAATGTGGCTAGATGTATTACTCTGTTGTTCAGGTCACAATATAGGAATGTTTGGTGTGCAGCTGAGAATCCAACATCTTATTATTATACATCTAACAGCAGTGATGTACACCACATTTCTTACATTATTGGTAATGTACAATATAAAATTGTTGCATGAATCCTGAGGCATTTCACTGGGCTGTACATTTTGATGAAAGCTGGTGGAAACTCTCATTGAGTACTTATGAATGTGAACATTTGAAGGCCATGCCCTGGACCCTGGACCCACTAGATAAGGCAGAAGGTAATGCCCAGGAGACTTTGGTACGTGCTTTGGGATAAGTGATGGGTGGAAGCAGGCCTTGGACGAAAGCCCTGAACCCAGGACCCGCTGGATGTCACAAAACGCTGTATCCAAGACAGATTCCCTTCCCCCATCAGCCATGGAACTCATTTAACAAGGCAAAAACCAAAGGAAATGATGGACGGAGTGTTGAACATTGCAAGCACTCACCCCCAGTCAACTGATCTGGGTTTAATCCATCACCGTTCTTTAGCCCACTCTGCCACCCCAGTTCAGACATGGCCATATGCAAATCAGTCTGACCCTGTGCCTCATGGGAACAGTCCAGCCCGAACTGCCAAGCCATGTCTTCCCTGGACCGGAAACAAGCTTCCTAGGACCGGTTTCTGGCATTTCAGCCGTCTTCAGCCAGGCTTGCTTGAATCCAGTGGCAAAGTGAGCAAGGGACTCACGTCTGAGCATACCCTGCCAACTTATGGCGAACAAAGCAAAAACCAAAGGAAATGATGGACGGAGTGTTGAACATTGCAAGCACTCACCCCCAGTCAACTGATCTGGGTTTAATCCATCACCGTTCTTTAGCCCACTCTGCCACCCCAGTTCAGACATGGCCATATGCAAATCAGTCTGACCCTGTGCCTCATGGGAACAGTCCAGCCCGAACTGCCAAGCCATGTCTTCCCTGGACCGGAATCAAGCTTCCTAGGAACGGTTTCTGGCATTTCAGCCGTCTTCAGCCAGGCGTGCTTGAATCCAGTGGCAAAGTGAGCAAGGGACTCACGTCTGAGCATACCCTGCCAACTTATGGCGAACAAAGCAAAAACCAAAGGAAATGATGGACGGAGTGTTGAACATTGCAAGCACTCACCCCCAGTCAACTGATCTGGGTTTAATCCATCACCGTTCTTTAGCCCACTCTGCCACCCCAGTTCAGACATGGCCATATGCAAATCAGTCTGACCCTGTGCCTCATGGGAACAGTCCAGCCCGAACTGCCAAGCCATGTCTTCCCTGGACCGGAGACAAGCTTCCTAGGACCGGTTTCTGGCATTTCAGCCGTCTTCAGCCAGGCTTGCTTGAATCCAGTGGCAAGTCCCGACGATCTGGCCTAGGAAGCTTGTTTCCGGTCCAGGGAAGACATGGCTTGGCAGTTCGGGCTGGACTGTTCCCATGAGGCACAGGGTCAGACTGATTTGCATATGGCCTTGTCTGAACTGGGGTGGCAGAGTGGGCTAAAGAACGGTGATGGATTAAACCCAGATCAGTTGACTGGGGGTGAGTGCTTGCAATGTTCAACACTTCGTCCATCATTTCCTTTGGGTTTTGACTCATTTAACAAGGCCAAAGTCTATGTCCAGTAAGCAAAGACTATAAGAACAAAGTGTGTGTGTGTGTGCGCACCGCTTGCAGGTTTTCAAAACAACACATAAATAAAAGGCATTGACATTTACAATGCCAATAGCTCAGACTCTCGCGAAGACGAGACCGATTGCATTGCAAATGCTTGTTTTTTAGCTAATCTCTGCACTTACAGCCACCATGGTCCACTTAGTACAGCCTCTTCCCATGTAAATGTGTTTAAAACAAGCTTTCTAACCTCATTTGCTTTTGAACGTTGAGGTTTGTTAGAGTTTTCACCTAAATCAAGACACATGGAAGTTTGAACTCTGTGTAGAAGCAAGATAAGGCCAACGTTTGGGAATATCGCTCCTGTTTTTGTTGGGTGGTATAGTGTATTTGTGTAGCAATTACTACCAGGTGGTATGGGTGTTTGAGATCCTAAATGTGCTATTGCGTGGAGGAGCTGGAACAGCACCACCCATATCTGGAGCTTGAGCGTGAATCTAAGAGGATGTGACATTACCGCCAGAGGTGTCAGCTGAACAGCCTGGGATTCTGGCCAATCACTTAATCTCTCTGTGCCTAGAAAAAATTATCTCAACCTTGTATAATGTAAACTGGTGCTCATGGAAACCATTAAAACATCTAGTTTGCACATACAAAGCTGCAATAAGAAGGGGCTATGGTTGTTGTGACTGAAGGTGGACCAAGATAATTTTGTGGTGGAGAGGTACGTGGCAAAAGGGGACCAGCGGTATCTGAGAGTTGCTTTGCTGTTGGTGTATATTAGGTTCCTCTTGCAGGTGGGTGCAGTGTAGGTGTTTTGTACTGGTCTTATAGCAAGGGCAGGAGAACTAGGTGTTGGAGCTGCCTGGCTACAGAGGGTTAGAGAGAGCACTAGAGCAGGAGGGGCAAAGGAAATACTGGAAGCAAGTGTGTCACAGCAAATCTGAGACTAGCATTCGGTATTTTGACAAATTAAGGGGCATATTATCAAGGACGGCGTTAGAATTACCGCCGCTTTAGCGGCAGGGAACTGCTGCTAAAAGCGGCGATAATGGGCTTGATAATATGCCCTGGAGAATTCCAATAGAAGCCCATGTTCACAACAGAACATGGAATGTAGGGGCATATTATCAAGCATGGAGTTAAAATTATCGCCGCTTTAGTGGCAGAAAACTGCCGCTAAAGTGGCGATAATGGGCTTGATAATATGCACTTGAGAACTCCAATAGAAGCCCATATTGTCACCAAAACATGGGCTTCTATGGGAATTCTCAAGGGCATATTATCAAGCCCATTATCACCGCTTCAGCGGCAATTTTCTGCCGCTAAAGCGGCGATAATTTTAACTCTGTTTCTTGATAATATGCCCCGTAGTCTTTAACTCCCTTTCATTGCAATTCTGCTCTAGACACAGCAGGAAGAAATTGTCCGTAGAAGTGTATGTTGAGAGGAATAAAAGGTTTAACCCTTGGTTTGTTGAGATATCTCAGGTTGTTCATCTGAGAAGTATGTTGCAGCAATAACATGGCGGCTGGAAAAATATATATTTGCCAAAGCGCTTGCCTGCAGCTGTGTGCAATTCTGCTTTTGTTGGCACAAGGCCTTGGCTCACTATTAGTGTCTTGCCTGCTCAAGACTAGGACATTCATCCTCTCCGTGGCCAGTCGCAGATGTTGTGAAGTGCCACTGGTGCAGGCCTGGGAAGCAGTTGTCATAAGGTACTCTACATGCACGTTCATGGCACAGCCAGCAGCAGAAAGAAACACTTCACCAATATTCTTCCCCATGTCACACCATCTACAGTCACAGCACATAGATTACTTTACATGAGAAATTAATGCTCGTTCAGTCAGGCCTGCTGACAAAATTCAGACATTGTAAAACCTGAAATTGCTGTAATGAATAAAGCAGACAGGCAGTGACTCCTCCAGTCAATCCACGAACAGCACTATCAGAGGAGCGATAGTTTGTGTTCTGCTGTATCTTATTTTTTTGTACATTTTTATTTATTTGTTTCTGCATTTGATAAGAACAGTACTGATTTGCCCTCTACTTTCCCTACTGTGCCTGCTCGCGAAACTCTGTGGAATATCACAGAGTTTTTATTTAACTCTGTAGAACTCCGCAGAGTAAATCTCAGAAAGTTTCGCCCGCCCCTAGTCCATACAGAACCTCATCCCAGGTTTCCTACCTTTTGGATTTGGTTTAGGTATTACCACTACCGGGCTAGCCCAAGTGCAGTTAGAGGGCTCAGTACAACCAGCTGAAGCATTTTGGCAACCTTAGACTTAATGCTAGCTTTGACATGGTCTGACAGTCTGGAAATATTACTCTTGACAGTAAAGCTGTCACTTGTTCACATGATGAACACACAAAGTTGTCAGACCTTGGATCAAGGAAACCAGACCGGCAAACTTAATCAATCAAGTTTTAACAGTCTCTTTGCTGTTGGTCTGTTAAGGTTGCACACAGAACTATTCCATCCACTGAGCCATCTTTGGAATTACTTGACAATAGGTCAGGAAAAGGCCCACTTTTCTCTTGATCCACATCATATGTCACCATGAACATTGTCATGTGCCCCCTGTGATGGTTTGGTTTAAGTCTCTTGACGTGTATCACCATGTGACAGTTCCTTGGGGTACCTAACACCACCAAGTAGGTGACTTCTCCTTTCTTTTCCAAAATTGGACAGGACCCATTCCACTAGTCACGGAGACCATAGGAGACACAGGTGCAAAACCCACACCAATTGGCTCGTGCTCAACCAAGGAGGACCTCTGATCATGCAAGTACTGAACAATCTCCTGAGTGACCTCCGCATTCTTATTTGCCTTTTTCATGTGCTCTGCAATCCTGGAGGGAAAGGCCAGCATATAGTTCACTATATTCTGGTTGGTTCATTGATAGCTTTTATGCATACCTCGCTAACCAAACTCAGTGAACTCCTTACAGGTTGACCAGATAAAAGTACAAATGGGCTAAAGTCCCTCATTTTGTGGTACCTCCATGTAAGCAAATAGTTGACAAGGAAGGAGATCATCCCATCTCCTGAGAATTTATGACAAACCCATTAGCATGCTGTTCATGGTCTTATTGACCCTATCAACTAGACCATTTCCTTGGGGTTAATAGGGGTTAGTACGTTTGTAGGCAACACCACACGCATCCAACATAGCTTTGAGATAGGTAGACATAACGTTGGCCTTTGGCTTGCCCCTGACTTGTCACTAGCTTGACAGGTGACACAGGAGCAACATCATTTCTTCACTTTCTCTGACATCTGGGTGATGACAAAGAAAGTGAAGTGATTGACTAACATCTCTCAGGTTTTGGTCTGCCACCATTCAGGAGGATCTCATTAGCTAGATTGAGGAGGAATTCTCTGTATTGCTAGTTGACCACCACTATCCTGTTTGCCCCTGGTTTAGGATCCCTTGGCTCTCTATCCAGAACTCCCTCACCCCAGCATACCCCATGGGTACTCCTTCCCTCCCTGTGTTCTTGTCCTTTAGCCGAAAGCCCTCAAGAATGGGGCAAGTCCTCTGCCCCTGGCACAGGTCCTCCTAGGAGTGACCAATTTCTCCTTGAAGTCCTGCCAGTTCTGGCTTGCCTTTCAAGGGCACATCCACATTTGCAGATGCCAGGGACTTCTCCTGAGGCTTAGACTCCCTCTAGGTCTAAGGACTTTTGTAATCTGACTGACCAGTATTCTTTTCCTGCCATTCCTCTTGCTCTTAGAGGCCATTTTCAAGGCTCTAGGTTGACTACTCTGTAGAGTTGTTTGTGCTCTTGCTGCCGCACACACCCATTCAGCGAGACCCAGCTTTGCTAAATGTGCTTTCCACTTCACACCCACCCAAACACCAGCTTCAAGGTTGTATTCCAACTCCACTGTGATGACACGGTGCACAGCTACCTTCTTAGGGCCAGGAACCCATCTCCACTCACCGTTCACCATAGCCATGGGATGGAACTTTGTATCACTGTAAGAATTTACTATCTGATACACCTCATCAGGAATTATTTGGTCCGGGGAAACCAGCTTGCTCATGCACATGGTTATGCTGGCACTCCACTGCCTGGAGTTTACATACTTGGGGGCCAAGTAGCCAATGTGTTAATTTCCACAGCACCCACAGATACTAGGGTGACCTCTGTATAACCCTTGGAATCCCATATGGCAAATTCTATACCATCCCTACACTGTCAGTGACCTTTGGATGGCCACCAGTGGGTGTCTTCTTGGTGCACACAGAATGACCTCACTTGTGGCCTGGCTGTTGGCAGCCAAAAAACAACCCAGCCTTTGAAGGTTCATAGTTCTTTCCAGGTAGCCTCTCTCCTTGGACTCGGGCTGGTATTGGGCCTCCCTCCTTCGGAACTTCTTTTGTGAGTCTTTGAAAGAAATGTTTGTTTTATCTTTGTTGTCCACATCTTTCCCTTGAACAGTGGTCTTACTCCCTTTCTAAGGATCACGTTCATGTGACTTCTTGCGGATCCTAGTGTGCAACAATTCATTTGCTATCTTCTCTAGTTCTCTGGGACTAGACTGCTTAGAATCTACAAGATGCTGGTGTAACTACCCTTAGGGCAATTGTGAGTATATGCTTTTCAATAACCAAGTTTTAGAGCTCTTCATAAGTTTCTTCCTCATTACCCTTAATCCAGCCGTCCACTGTCTTTACTGAAATATCCACAAAGTTCACCCGTCTTTGTTGACCCCTTGTGTATGCTCCTGTGTTTTCTGTTGATACTCCTCTGGGGTGAGTTCAAATAACTCTTTAAGTGCTGCCTTCATGTGAGTGCATGACTGCAGCCTAATCTTCTAGTGCAGGGAGTCTATCCCCCCCAGCCACTGGACACAACTCCCACAATAAGGACCCTCAGTGCTGGTCACATACCGTCCTCATCCTAGGACCTCTTATAGGATGCCAGCCACTTATCTATGTCATCTCACTTGACATAATTAGGCACAATACCTTTCTGCAATTTAAGACCATGGGATCCCCGTGCTAGTACCTCAGTTTAATTGTTGCTGCTGTCACCATTCTCTTTGGACTTCCAGCTCAGCTTAACCCTCCTCTCTTCAATGGCCAGTTTCCTTTCCTCCAATCTTCTTTTATCCAGATCTAGGAAGCTTGTTTGGGGTCTCTTGGCCCTCTTTCTCAAGTAGAGCTCCTCTCACTGCTAGATACTGAGGGGCTGATGATGAGGGTCATAGTGTCTTCATGCCCCTTATACTCATCATTGACTTGCTTGTCATCATCCTCTTCCATGCTGTTTGGGGTAATTTCACTTTCCTAGAGTGCTTGGGCTCTGCGGGCTTCAACCCAGGCCCTGTGGGACTTCTCAAACTATTCCTTCTTTGCTGACGAGCCCAGGTTAATCTTTCTGTCCTAACCCAATCCTACCAGCTATTGATCTTGAGTGGAGACAGATTGGAGAAGTCGATCTTCATGTTTCCTGAGCTCTTTGGATGGCTTTTAGAAACTTTGTAAAACCTATGAAAACTAATTCAGCCTTTTTCAAAACTTTTAAAACGTTTGCAAACTCTGCAAACAAGGGGTGCCTTGGAGACTTCAAAACTGGCCAAGCCAAGCTCCATGTTTCCTCAAGGCTTTGGATGACTTTTAGAAACTTTGCTAAACATATTGAAACTTTTTCAAAGTTTTCCAAAACTATTTAAAAGTTTACAAACTCTGCAAATGAGCAGTGCATTAGAGACGTCAGATCTTGGCAAAACTTATTGTAGTTCACAAGTTCTTTCTTCTAGGCGTTGCTTTGGTAGTTTTCTAAGTTTTCTAACTTACTAACTGAATGGCAGTACAAAACACAATTTCTGGATCCCACCGCATATCAGGTCCAGTCAGCTATGCTCGTAAAACCTTAGCTCAGTCCTGGGAAGCTGTGGCTCATAGCATTCAGGCTTTATCAAAGGGCAAGTGTAAACTATTTAGAAGTTCCAAAACAGCAGACTAAGAAAAAATGCAACACAATAAAAATTCAAAAACCAATTTTTTAAAATAGGTTGTATTTTTATCTCGCAATAGATACCTCAATGATACAAATCCATTATAGGCTTTCAGAGAATAAATATGGCAAGTTGGTGACTATGTATTGATTTAGCTTAAAGTCAATGAGGCCTGTTTCTTGATTAGCAGTAAAAAATGTGTTGGATGTCTTTTCTACTATTAACAGAGTGGAAACATGTGAATACAATTATTTTGTATAATTGTAAAAAAAAGATTCTGGTAATGTTTTTCCACTTCCTGCACAAAACTAATCTTGCATGTAATGGATGCACCCTTGCACCATGGTGCAAGGGTGCCTACACTGGCACTGTACAGCTCATTGTGTGCCAGCACTGGGGTAAGGAAAAGACTGTGCTGTATTGGGATATATACTCACTTCTTGCTCTTTCTCTGTATCGCAGCGCAGCACAGCAAGATGACTTGCTGCACTGTGATACAAAGTAATAAATATGCCCCTGTGTGTGTTGTTCCTGTGCTCAGCAGTAGGATGTTTGCCCCAAATTACTCATTATTACTCACCTAGTGCAATTGCATGATTTTGGTAAACTTCACAAGAGTAATGTGTAATTACTAAAATTACTCCAATTTCTCAAGCGTCATGAACATTTCTCCCAGGCCTATGCAAGATTCTCAAAACTTTGTATAGGTAACCACAAATAATGGGCAACCACTAATAATGTACATAAGAATTGCAATGGTTGCCTAGTTCATCATTACTTAGAGAACAATGTAAATGGTCTATATTTGGGCATTACCAAAGAAATAAACAGCCCCATTTAGAGTGGAGGACAGAGTACTCTACCACAAATAATTATTGGTGTTGGAATGGGTAAATACGATTCCAAGAAATACCATGATATATGCCGGCCCAAAAATGGCAATACCAATAAATGCAATGTCAACGTATGCCATCATCTGAGCCCTCACAACTGTGCTGATACCGACAGTAACAAAATCAATGTATACCATAACCAATGTGCAAATGGCAATGTTGTTACCAGTTAAAGCAATCTCAATGTATGTGATGATCTAGGAGTGCATAACTATGTCAATATTAGTAAAAACAATTTCAATGTACTCTATGACAGCTGTACAAGCAATGTTGATAATGTCCATAAAAATGACACAAGTGACTGCCATATTATTTTCAGGAGTTCCAGTGAACTCGTATCAGTGCTGTTGGATTTACCCAAGGTGACCTCCCCATCAACCTCGAGTCAGAGATACATGGTCAGACAGGCCCTGCGACCCACACCCATGCCTATCGAATAACAGGTCACAGGTGGGGTCTTTCTCTTAACCCAAGACAAATGCATGTCCAGGAAAAACCCTTATTCATCCCACAGATTGAGAGTTGCACCGCAAATAGGTCGAGGAAATTGTCCCCAATAAAACATGTTTGTCCAAAGGCTCGCATTCCCCAAACATACCACAAAGCTAGATACCACATTTAGATAGGAACACTCAGCCGATCAGGACATGGCACGCACACCACACAAAGTGATCACATGCTCCTCATGCCAGACATCTGGAAACATACACACTGGCCCATATTTGCTCTCCCCGAGGTCGAGAGCCATATGTGTCCTTATCAGATGCTCAAACTTGTCAATTTATGACTGAGATGCTTTTTGGCAATGCAGAAATAACTCTATAATGACTTTATTGTATCTCACAGATATATATAATGTCAGCCAAATCTTTGTACACGAGATTCTGTCCTCAAACGCATTCTGTTGAGACTCTCCCAACTGCTGTGTTTATTAAACCAACTTGCTCCTGTTTTGCCAAACGCCTCTTGTTTTCTAATTTCTTTAAGGTAAATTCATATCTGAGCAACATTTTGGCAAGCCTGCCAGAAGGGATTGGTTTATCGAGACTGACTACTGCCTAAGGACAAGGATCCCTGCCCGTACACATTAATCTGTGCAAACAAGGTTGGTGAGCAGACACCAAAATTAATGATAAATTCTGCTGAATCTGCAGGGCGGAGGTCCTTCCGGAAGCTGCCGTGACCGTCACAAGGGTCAGAGACTAGATATGATCCTTAGTCCCAGTAGATGGCTTATAGCAACCTAGGACAAACGTAGAACATTTTTTCTTTTTCAGTAGTCAGCACACTAGAGAGGGTGAAGGTGACTACTACTGTTTGAGACCACAGTAGGGGACACACGGTATGCCTTGTCCCTGCGTGGTGGTAGGAGACTGCTTGGACCTTTGGGTGTGGAACAGAGGCATGCCTCATCCCTGGTTGTCAGTATGGGATCACTTGCACCACTGGGCATGGTACAGAGGTACGCATGGGCCCTGAGTGTTATATGGGTCTACCACCCTGATCTTATTTTTTAGTCAAATTGTTTTTCTTAGGGACTGCTGGTATCACAACTGGAAGTGTCTAAAAGAAGTGAATGGTGGATTTTCATTTGCGCTTGGGCCGCTGAGCATTAGGCAGTAACTACGCACTACCCCTTGCTGTATAGGGTGTAATTCGAATGCTAGGGAAACATTCAGTCCTTGGTGAGTAAGGTATAGCTTGAGCCTGGCCACAGAGCGCCGATAATTGTCAGATTACTCCATTTTTGTCCGCACAAAGCATTGCTAATTTTTTGCCATCCTAGCTGTGAGTAGGTGCCTGATATATGCTCTCCACTAGTTCTAGTGGGCACCTTGTATCAGTCCAAACAAACCCTTATGGTTATAGGTTAAAGACAACCTTTATTGAAAGCTATCCTAGTGGTAGCTATGGAGAGCAGCCTTCAGGCTAAGTCTTGAAGGAATATAAAGCAGCTTGTTTTACCAGTCTATAATCTCTTGAATGATCAAATGAAAAGACAACCACACCAGGTATATATTTAAAATGTATGTATTTAGGTTAACACACACCCCTCTAGTCTCTTTATGAGACTGGAGTTCGAAGTACTTAAGTTACAAGTGATTTAGCATCAGTAAAAGCACAAATACACATTTGGGCCCTAGGGGCGTACCAAACCATATACCAAAAAAGTGGTATAAGAACCACGACTGGAATAGGCACTAGGCCTATTGCCTCTAGAATCGCTGGGACCCCAAGGAACCACCCAAGGTAGTGACACAGGGGACCCACGGGAGCTGTATGCAGTGTGAAAACACAACTGCGGGTTCCTATTATCTTCTACGGGGAATGTCGCGGTTGGAAAGTTAAAGATTAGGGACACTTCTAATCGAGTCAGGACCAAACCCTTTTGGACTTAGGAAGTTCTAGGGCTAGCATCCATGAGAGCACTGGAGTACTCAAGTTACCTCACCCAGGGAAGCCGGGTGAATAGGTGTCTTTTGGTGTCGGGTCGCATCGTCGATTCCAATGGAAGCTTGCAAAGAACTGCTGCTGCCGTGAAGAGGAGAAGTGTCCGAAGAGATCCAAGCCTGGATCTAGGATGTAAGGAACCTGAAAGCAGAGGGGACAGAGTCTGGGTCACTAGCCAGTGACCTAGGGCAGGATGGACCAATGCCCACAGATGCCGGGTGCTTCAGGTGAGTTGATGGGTGTCTCGACTCTTCAGCCACGAGGTCCAGGAGATGTCAACGTAGTCCATGAGCCGGATTCAAGCTGGACCACAAAGTCTGTTGAGTGCTGCGGTGTCGGCAACCAGATTGGACCCAACAAGCCTTGGCAACGGCAAGCCACTGGAAATCAGAGAAAGGACTGCGGTGTAGACCAGCAAGGTCTGATGGACTCACCCAGTGAGGGTAAGTAAGGGCAGATCTGGAGCAACCAGGAAAGCCCAAGCAAAAAAGGAGTTGCCTTCGTGGGGACCTGCTAGCCAATGGGCTAGTGATCACGAAGGAGCCTTAAGTGGTTGCACTTGAAGCTGGCCCACGGGTCACTCGTGGAGTGGAGGCCAACAATCTTCGGTGCAGGAGGTGCTCAAGGCTGGGGCTACTCGGAGCCCAAAGCCCAATTTTCAGGAGGACCAGGAAGATAGTGTTGCTGCAAAAGTTCACGGTGTCCTGGGGTCATGGTTCCACATCACCCACGATAGCCACGGGCCTCAGCTTTGCTGTGGACTCAGGGTAGCCTCGGGGAAGTCTGGAAATCTACCACGGGGGATGCAGAGACTTCGGTGTCCGGCAGGAGCTTCAGAATTGCAGACCGGCCAGGTACTTCTTTGGTGCCTGCCAAGCAGGGCATTCACTCCTTGACCCCAAGGGAGATCTCTTCAGTCTTCTAGTCAGGATAGAACATCGAAGGTCCAGGATGTGCGTTGCAGAGTTTCGTCCAGGATAATCTAAAGTCCTAGGGACTGGATTCCTATACTTATACTAAGTTTAGGGAATGGACTAACTCTAAGGCCCCACTTGTGGGTGGGCCAGGAAAGAGGGGTTTTCTGATGGATACATCTGCCAGTGGATTCCTCACCTTGTGAATATCCCCTGTGCCAGCAACATTCGTAAACTTTTGTAGCAGTCCACGCCGATGAGGTCGAAAACGATGTCACAGAGACACGGCTCTGCTCGCGACTCCGCTGACGTCACCGGCTCCATAAGAAGACCTCGTCGGCGTGATGACGTCAGTTCCCTTTTTTCCGTGCCGTCGACGCAAATGGATTTCGGGAATCTCTATCTGTAGCTTCACTGTTACTTTGTATTTCGACTGGCTTTCTCTGTCTTTATTGTGAAAATGTCAACAAAGAAGTCGGGATTCAAGCCTTGTTGTGAATGTGGAAAGCATATGTTTATCACGGATCCACATGATGACTGCATATGGTGCTTATCTTCAGACCATGATGTGGATGGGTGTTCTTGTTGTCGCAAGATGAGTTCCAAGGCTCTCAAGGAGAGAGAAGCGAAGCTTTTCATCGCGAGGATGAAAAAAGAGAAGAGAAGTAGGAGAAATTCAAGAAAGAGGTCGAGATCGAGGTCGGCGTCGAAGTCGACTTCGGGGCATGCTTCAAGATCTAAGAAGCACAAGAAGAAGAGGAGACATTCTTCTCAACGTCACTCTGACAAGAATACGGCTCTGAAGTCGAGGTCACCTTCGCGACGCCGTAGGGACTCGGTATCTCCCTCACCCATTCCGGATTCACCTGTTGGCCCTCCTTCTCCAGTGGCTTCACCGGTTCGGTTCATTCTCCGGCTCCGGCTCCATCTCCGACACCGGTTCCATCTTTGACGCCGGTTCCATCTCCGGCTCCGGCTTCGTCTCCGGCTCCGGCTTCGTCTCCGGCTCCGGTTGAGGAGCTTCCAGTTCCAGGTGAGCCTTCGGCCCCGCAAATTCCACGGTTGGTGCCGGTTGGCCCGAGTCCGGTGATGCCTGATCAGTATTCTGCGTTCCCTGGACCAGGTCAGGACTTAACGCATTATCTAAATGCAATGTACGGGGTATTTTCAAGAGCCATGTATTCCACTGGTGCACCTTCGGGTCCCATGGCCTTCAGTTTGGGGGTGCCTCAAGCTTATCCTCAGGCCCCTTTCATGCCATTTTTTCTGGCGACGCCGTCTTGGCATCTACCGGCGCCGAGGACATCGACGCCGCTCCCATCTTCGCCGGCGCCGACTCGACCTCGCTGCTCCTGTGGATCCACGTTCGACGCCGGCGCCGTCGGATTCGATCACGGCGCCGCCGACGCCGGTTGTAAGAATCCGGTCTAGGAGGGAAGCTCAAAGGGTGCTCGATGAACAAAGGTACCTTTTGGAAGAGGCAGAAGAAGGAGAGCTTGTAGAGTCGGATGACGTTTTTGAAGAGTTAAAGGAGGCTAGTGGTTTGGATTTATCTCCTGAATGGGAAATTACTCCTCCTTCTGATGAACCCTCAAAGGATGTGGCACCATATCATGCAGTCATAAGGAAGGCAGCTGAGCTGTTATATCTGTAGTTGCCTTCTACTGAATTCAAGTCAAACATTTTGACAGAGGTGCTGCATTCTCCTACTACTGTTTCAGAACCCTTGTTGCCCTTTAATGAGGCAATCATAGATCCTGTGATGGAAGTGTGGCGTAAGCCTTTATCTGCTCCTGCAGTTTCAAAGACAATTGCCAGGAGGTATAGGGCAGCTCTGGGGGACCCAGAGTTTTTAACCTCACACCCGTCGCCTGAGAGCCTGGTGGTTCAGGCTGCTTGTTCAGGGAGATCTAAAGGTGCTTTTCCCCAGGTTCCAAGTGACAGAGAGGCTAAGAAATTAGATCAATCGGCCAAAAAGGTATTTTCTTCGGCCAGCATGGCTCTTAAGTCTACAAATGCCACTTGCCTCTTGGGATGCTATATTCATGCGCTCATGGATTCTGCAAAGAAATTAGCTCCAAAACTATAAGAGGAGGATAGGGTTGGTTTTAATGAGGTCCTGGCGGATGCCCAGGTGGCAGCGCGTCAGGTGATACAGAGTACACTGGACACAGCTGACTCAGTAGCTAGAGTCATGGGGTCTTCTGTTGCCACTAGGAGGAGCGCTTGGCTTAAGTCTTCAGAGTTTTCCCCTGATGTACAATCAACGCTGTTGGACTTGCCTTTTGATGGCTCTAGACTCTTTGGCAAAAAGGCAGATGCTGCACTGGAACGTTTTAAAGAAAGTAAGGCTACGGCTAAGTCTTTGGGCCTTCAATCCCAGTCAAGGGGATCGTTTAAAAGATATAGGGGTTTCGGAAAGGCAACCTTTCGTTCTTACAGGCAGACCCAGCAGCAACAGCAGCAACAACAGCAGAGCTCTCTGTATAAGGGTACAGAGGCAGAATTAGGGGTCGCACACGTGGCCATCAGATCTCCTCCCCCTCCTCTTCCTCAGCCCCTCCTACCACCGCAAAGCAGCCCTAGATCTGCCATTCTGGATCATGCTGGTCCAGGAGTATCATACCGAGTGGGGTGAGAACAATCCCGGCCACATCAAATGCGGTAATGGCCGTATTAATATGGGCGGTAGGATCTCTCCCCATGACAAAGCCATGTTGTTGAGGGGTCACCAAATGAGGTATAAGTGGAGCTAATCGTGTAGCCAATACCTTGGCAAAAATTTTAGCGTCTGCATTAATAAGCGAAATGGGTCTATATGACCCACATTGATCGCCTGGTTTACCTTTTTAAAAAAAAAAAAACGATCCTAGTTGTATTCCAAGATTCAGGTGCCTTCCCAGTAATTCCTATATTACCGATCACAGTAGATAATAATGGTAAAAGTTCCTCTTAACATAATTTATAGATTTCTAATGGGATAGTGTCCTCACCCGCAGCTTTACCTGTGGGGAGCATAGTAATAGCCAGTCTGATCTCTGACTCAGTGATATTTGCAGAGAGCAGCTCAGATCCTTCAATCTGCTTATCCTTAATTAAGTTAGTATCTAAATATTCTTGGATCTGATTCATGGCCGGATATTCTTCTGGAGTATATAATGCCCTATAGAATGCCACAAATTGCTCGAGGATCTGCTCTGGTTGAGTATATACCGTATTATTTTGTCCCTTGATTTCTTTTATAAGAATTCTAGACTTATCATCAGCAACTTTATATGCGAGTATTTTACCTATCTTGTCTCCACTCTCATATTGAGAGAGATGATATTTATGTAAGCTGATCGCATTTTTCTCCATAAGCCTAGTTTTAATATTAAGCTTGGAACTGGCTAATTTTTGACATATATCCGCTACATTTGGTATGCCCTGGATCAATGCCTGTGACAATTGTTTTTCTAATATACTTACAGCATTAACCAATGCATCCAAACCAAGTTTGTAAAGTAAATTTTGATTTAAAACAAACTGTTGTGTGAACCCCCGTATGCTCGCTTTAACCGTATCCCAAACTATACTGGGTGAGGCTGAATTTAAATTAATTATGATGAACTCCGCTAGATGTACTTTTAATTGTGAAATAAAGTCCTTGTTCTACAGCAAGTGCCAGGGAAATGTAAATGGCCTGGGTTCCTGACAATTCTGTTGGATAGTAAACGAGAGTATAATTGGATTATGGTCCGAGGCCACTCTCGGGCAGATCTCCATAGAGCTATTCGCCAGAATATTGTCTGATACCCAGGCCATATCAATTCTTGAACATAATTGATGAGGTGCTGAGTAATATGTAAAGCCGGCAATAGAAGTCTTTTATATTATGGATGCGTCCAAGTTCAATAATAGCAGTTCGAGATCGACGCATCCTCCGAAATGCTTGGTGTCGAGTAGTGTCAATATCATAATCCATTATAAGGTTAAAATCCCCCATTAAGATAAGTTCTCCGCTACTATCAAATAATTCTATATTTAGTCTGTCTATGATAGAAGAGTCGTCAGTATTTGAACCATAAAATACGCAAAAAGTATAAGTATTACCATACCATAATATTTGAGCAATGGCCCAACGGCCAGCTTTATCAACCTTAGTTTTAGTTATTGCTAGATTTAACCTTTTCTGTCTTAAAATAACAACACCTCTAGTTGGAGTAATACATTCTGAGCAGACCATCACATCGTATCCTAGTTGCCCTACAGTCTTTATAGGTAATATGCGTCTTGGAAAGTAAAGCTAACTGAGGCTTATACATATTTAGCTCTTCAGTCACAAGTCGTCTTTTATTCCTACTGTTGAGACCTTCGACATTCCATGCCATACATCTGATTCTATGCATTATGTATACATATTTCGCCCCGCTCGTTTTTTTAAAGTTCCATGTGTCGTTTCATAAGAAAATTAAAATAACCAGATATCATCCCTCTCAGCCTGATCATTTGAAAATTTTTACCCCCCCAACCTACCCCCACAGACCCTACAGACCCTCCCAAGGGGGTTCTGACCGAGCCCCCTCCCCCATTACCTAAGAGGAGGAAAACCTCTTTTACCCTGCTGCCGCTGAATGGGCAGCTCTAAAGAGTAGCAACAAAGGAGATCAACCTGCCAAGCAACATATATTTATTCATTTGTATACTCTAATAACTCCATAGAATCCAAATAATATAGTGCTCCAATCATTTTTTTTTATTATTATTTTTTTTAACCCCCCTTTCTGCCCCAATCATTTAACCTACACCATCACTCTAACATTCAGCTTAAACTACCCCCACCCTTATCTTCCCCTCCGGCACCCACAAAAATTATCAGTATAGTAATCATTAGCACTCAAAGCTTTTCCCTTTTCCTATTCCATTTTCCCCCTTTTAAAAAAAAAATAAAAAAAAATCCCCCTGCCCCTTCTAAGATGTTAATTTAGAGAGCACCTGTTCTGCTTCCTTCTCATCTGTAAATATATATGTGCGCCTCCCATTGATCACCTTTAGGCGGGCCGGTTCCTGCAAGAAAACCTGACCACCCAAGGCCTTGAACGGATCAATAAGCTGACGCAACCTCCAGCATCTATCCATGGTGCTCTTACTTAGATCGGATCGTACAAAAAAAGATATAGAGTCTGTCAAAACCGGGGAATTTGGCCTAGCTTTGAGTGAGACCGCCTGTCTAAGCAAAAAATGACTAAAATAAATCAGAAAGGGACGAGGAAATTTACTGCCCCTATTCGCTGCATAGAGTGGCAGTCTGTGAACTCTCTGTAGCTGAGAGTCCCAATCCCAATCAGATAGATCGGGGAAAGCTTTCTGAAATAATAGTACAATATATGCCCTTGGGTCAGCCCCTTCAGACCCTTCGGGTATACCAAAAAGTCTGAGATTGAGTCGTCTTTGCCTATTCTCCATGTCTTCCAGCTTGTCCTGCAGCCGCCCGATTTGCTCCTGATGTCTGTTAACCACACCCTGGTTGCAGGCGGACGTTTCCTCAATAGTCGAGACCCTTTGCTGTAGAGATTTCAAATCCTGAACAACCCCTCCAACTTTATTATTTAAATCCTGCATGAAATTCTGAATCTTGATATTATCTTCCCTTAATTGAAGGAAATGTTGCTGCGTTTCCTTATGTTGATCAGACAAAGTCTGTAAAATTATATTGAGAGGGAGATGTTGTTTTTCAGAACTATCAAGATCAGTAGCTAAGGGGATAATTGGAGGAACAAGTACAGGAACATGCACCGCAGTGAGAGCTGGAGTCTGCTTAGGGGTTTGATCGTTATGAGGAAATATGAATTTTTATGGTCAATTGTGTCCCCTATCTTAGACCCCAACGACTCCATGTACATGCTACAAGTACATGTATGTTCCCTCCACTTCAAGCTATGAAGACGCAAATACATATGCGTCCAACGTCAACATGTCCTCTTTCAGATCCACCATGAATGGGTCGAATATTCCGTTCCTAAGTATGCCTTGCCACCGTCTTTATATGGTATACTTTTCATGTTCTTCAGCTCTGGCAAGGTAGGCCCTGAATTCTGCCATCGAGCCTTTCCTGCTTCTGCCTCTGAATGCTCCAGCCTGGACCTGTATCTGTATCCATGACCTTTGTCTTACTTCCTGCGCGGCTAACGGTGCCTGGCCCGGCCTGTTGCCTGCCAAAGACTGCATTCAGCCTTCAAGTTATCTGCTCCGCTCCTCGAGAAATGCATTCCTGTCTAGTAGTTTAGGTAAACATCCTTCCAGCTACAGAGCAAAGGGCCCGGCCTTACTGTCTCCGTGCAAGTAATTCATGGCTTCTGTTGCCATGGTAGGCCCATGCCCCCTCGCATCTCATGTAGACACGTAGACGCTTATACACGCACTAGTAGTTAGTATAGGATAGCCTCTGCCTGAGAGACCTTTCCTTCCAGATAATACAGTTCCTTAAACACCAGATATTAGATACGATTTGGGATTAGGTTGTTCTGACATCCCAGACTTCTGTCTCCTCATGTAGGGCTAAATGTCAAGTCCCCTTCACCCTCCAGTTACACGTCAATCACACGTCATGCTACTGTGCGCGCATCTCTGCCAAGTATTTCTGCTGACTTTGCAGGATTCTCTTATGGATCCACCCACTTGTGTCATAATCATAATGACGTTTCTAGTACATGCCCTCATGCACGCCTATTGTAACGCCTTTTTCATTACGTATGTGTATTCTTATCTCTCTTCTCAGCTGTCACGCCTTCTGCATATGTCTTCACTGTAATGCATTTACTATATATATGACAACCTGTCAATAAAGTATTGCCTCTATCCCTTCCCGAACCTTAGTGGTGACGGAATACGATTGCCTGGTTCGAACCAATTCCTTTGTAAGGAATAAACCCATTTTAAAACCTCAAATACCACGGATTCTGCCTCTTATTTCTACTGAGTTATTCTTATTGAATTTTACCGCATAAATTAAGTCTAGGTAATTAAATTTACCACATAATTGGCGCCCGAACAGGGACACCTCTCACACCCCACGCGCCGGAGGTGCGTTGCAGACCCGGTCTCCTGCCACAGCCGGACGGACAACTACGCGTACCCGCAGGATTTCCTGTATCTCCCTCAGGCCAACGGGGGTGACTGAGGCTGCGATCAACACCCAGACGAGGCGGTGAGGAGTGCGGAGAATCCCGACCAGAGCCTAGCTGAGAGAGCAAGATCCGAGGTATACAGAGGCCCACCAGATTCCGAAGTTCCGAAGTATCTAAGTCACGAGTCGAGTCCAGTCCAGTTTGGTCTAGTCCAGTCCAGACTTCCGAGGCCTTCTGTTCCGTTCCGTGCTTCCCGGTGAGTACCGTTGCTGGGGACGCATCTAGACGTGCACATTGGTTTGTGCCGGTCAAGACGGGTTTGGGTACACAGACCTGGTCTGCACTGTTTCAGCAGTGTATCTGTGCTGTTTAGCAGTACATCTAGTATTATGCAGTTAACTAGTTTTATTCTAATTATTATTGTTCGTTCTAAAATGTTTTAATATGTTTTAAATGTCGTGGTATGAGTGATTGTTCGATCTTCATTACTGTGTTTATTGTATTAATTGTGTTCAAGTCCGAGTAAGAACCAAGTAGCAAGGTTCAAGATGCCGTTATTTTCAAAATTAAGACAGATAAAAACTAGAAAAGGGATACTCGAAGAAGCCGTTCCCATTCCACCTAGGGACACTCCAGGGTACTTTATGTACCATAAGCATGGCCTAGATGCCGTATTATATCTCGAATTGTGGGTAGACTACACCAAGGATTTAGCAGAGAATCAGAGATGGCCCGTTGCTGGGACATGGGATGCAGATTGCATCATGAGAGTAGAAGAAGCATTATGGAAAAAGAAAGCCAGACAGTCACAGAAAGACGCCATTGAATTATGGCGTAAAGAATCGCATAGACGCACAGAGAAAGCGCTCAGAAAAGAAGAGAAAAGTAGGGAGGATTCAGAAAAAGCCCGAGAAAATGTATTAATTGAGGAAGGTATCCGAGTAAAAGCAGAACAAGTAGACAGACAACGAAACACTCTTATGAATGGTATGTATCCTCTTCTGGCCGAGGGTTTACCTAAGGCCACCCTGGAAGTACCGAAAGATCTGCCTCCTCCATTGCTTCCGACTAAAGTGCACCCCAAGACTGCAAAGGACATTTTCCTTTCTTCCTATTTAGATGATGTACCCCCCGAATATGTTAACCCTCCGCCGCCACACACACCACCTGCTAATGGCGCTCGACCCCGAGAAAATCTGTCCCCGCTTCTGCAGCAACATACTCCTGCATCTGTTCCAAATCTTCCACCCGTTCCTTCACTTCTCCCTGCATCTATTCTTCCTACCTTACACCCAACGAATCCTTTTGGACCTAGCACCTCAGGAGGTGCGACAGGAAGTTTTCATACGCCGCCATCAGTGCGTCGATTGACTTATAGGGATCTAGCACACCAACGTACACCTCAAACAGCGAATTATGACATACTTAAAGAGCCTCTTACAGATTGTAGATATGATCCAGTACCAGGTAAAGACGACAGAATGATGCTATCATCAGTACGTCTACGACGAGTTGCGAACTATTTAATGATATTACCAGGAATGATTGAACATCTAGACAAAATATATCACTTTGTCCAAACAGGGCAAGGTCCTGAAAGTATTGGCGAAGCCATGGCCTACCAGAAAGTGGACACGCAAAAACTGTTGTTACGCTTCTTTATAAACTGCCTGATAAGACACAGAGATAGGCCAGGTGTAGACGCGGAAGAAATGAGAGCCCTCAACAAATGGGGCCAGAATATAGCAGACGGAAAACATGATAAACAGAATAGTATAGAAAGTATGTACCGAAGGATCAGGAAAAAAGTAGAACAAATATGTGAAAAAGAACAGCCTGAAAGAGAAACAGATGCAGATAAAACTGAGTCCTCAGGCGATGAGGAACAGCTAGAAATGACAACAGGACAATTACAATTACCAGCTAGAGAAACGATAGCTTATGTAGGAAAAGGAGGATCCTTCAATAATCCAATACGTCCGCTACGTCCAGAAAGTAAGAGAATTTTTCAAGCAGCTATGTCAAACCCAAAGACCCCATAACATTTGTTTCAGGCTATTGATAAAATACTTCAAGAACGAATGGGGTACCATGTACTCGATTCTATGGATGAACAAGAATTAGCCAGGTCAGCAGTACAATGGGCTGACAGTTCTGATAAATATAGTGATGAGGCCCTAGTACATACGTTTTTGAATCTTTCACCAGACGAACAGCGTTTAGCTGGTATATACATGATACAACATCTCCTTATATTATATAAGGGCCAACACTCCGATCCTGGTCCCCTACCTGATATACTGATAGAACTACTCATGAATAAATGGAGAGGTCTAGGTACCGATCTAATTAAAGTAATTCTAGAATACCGACACAGATATAGTGCCTTTTTGTGTCCAGAACATGATCCAGCTCCCTCCATGGAAAGAAAGACGTACTACATAGACAGACAGAATCCCTTACGCGAAGTACACCCAATTAGAAATGATGATAATACTTTTAGACGCGTGTTCGTGTACACGCCTATAACTAAAATAGAACTATTGGAAATGAAAAAATTAGTGCCCAGCCATGACAGAGATCCAGCAGGTTTTCATCGTGAAATAAAAGACATGTTACTCATGGGTGATTATACCTATCCTGACATTATGAAAATATTGAAAGTATTATTGCCTTCCGGTATTTACGAGAAACTCAAAGAAAAAGAGTGGGAGGTGGGAGAACAAAAGATTGATTGGACAGCATTAGAAAACGAAGAAAATGCCCGAACTGCAGGCGTAGGGCTTGGAGACAAAACTAAAGCATTACCAGGATTATTAGTACAAGTATTGCCACGTTTATTAACTACGAAAAAGGAAGACTGGGGAGCAATCTCAGCTTGCAAACAGAAACCCGATGAAGACACTAGTGATTTTTATTCCCGATTTGAAAAATGTTTTGGTATTAATAGCGGCCTGAAAGCAAGTAGCGATTCATATCCACATCTCTTTGTAACAAAATTAGTTGAGAATTCCTTACCTCAGGTTAAGAACAGAGTATTGAAAGTAGAAAGCTCTTGGCAAGCTAATACCCCGTCACAAATGTTACAAATGTTACAGTACCACCAGAATAGAATTAGAGAAGAACAAGAACACGAACAAAGACGTATGAAAGACACGAAAATGAAAATGCTCGTTGCCCAGTCAGTTCCAGCTGACAGTCATAAAAAGGGTGCGACACAGTCCAGTAATTCAGCAGTTCCTGTTAAAGGGACATGCAACTATTGTAAACAGCCAGGTCATTATATAAACGATTGTGCAGTTCTGAAACATAATATCTCTACGGGTAAAACCAAGGAGAGACCACGTCCGCCTAGACAGGATCAGATCCAACAACAAGTACCTCAGAATGTACAGCCTATGCAAGCTGCACAACAGACCGTAGCGGTACCACAGTCACAGCCTATTGCCGCAACACAAAACACGACACAACAGATGTACCAGTATGCACAAAATGACTATCCCGATTATCAGCGATACACATGAAACAGCCTAGAGAGGGAAGTTGGCTTACCCCTTATTGAGGTTCCTGTAGATCAAGAGGGTCCTTATGTACATAGTCAAGTATTAGGGAAAGACAGAAAGTTTTTAATTGATACAGGGGCAAGCAGAACAACTATAAGTCACGACGAGGTTCCAGGGGCACCCCTCTCAGGCTCACAGAATGTTTCCCTTGGATTTTCAGGACAGCCTATTGTTAATGAAGTATCGCAACCTCTTCCTCTTGCAGTCGGTCCATTGACACGGACTACAGATCTATTGCTTACAAAATCATGCCCAGAAAACTTGTGAGGTATAAGACACTGAAAGCTCTAGGAGCTGTAATATGTTGTTCCCCGGAGGGGGTACGACTATTCTTGCGTGACTTTAAAGGTCACTATGTATTTAGAGACATGGATCACCGGTTACAGAATGTCCCTGCACATTTATGGGCACAAGGCCCCACTGATGTAGGTTGTATGCATATTACACCATATCGAGTCACACTCAAAGCAGGAGTGGTATTACCACGAATTCGACAATACAAGTTACCTCCAGATGCTGTAGTGGCTTTGCTGCGAATCATTGACGAGCTCATTGCACAAGGAGTGGTTGTGGAAACCGACTCCAATGTGTGTAATTCTCCTATAATTCCGTTTCTTAAACGAACTGATCCAAAAGCACCCCCAGTTTATCGATTGATTATTGATCTGCCCGAATTGAATAAATGCATTATACCACAATATCCCGTGGTTCCAGATATCTCTTCATTATTGACAGCTATTGATTCA
This sequence comes from Triturus cristatus, assembly GCF_964204655.1. NCBI lineage: Eukaryota > Metazoa > Chordata > Amphibia > Caudata > Salamandridae > Triturus > Triturus cristatus. The sequence continues at coordinate 820,837,655 of NC_140588.1, read as the reverse complement.
GAAGCAACGTTCTTTACTGTAATTGATCTCAAGAACGCCTTCTTTAGCGTCCCAATCGATCCGGAAAGCCAATATTTGTTTGGATTTAGTTTAAATGGACGAAGCTTTAAATTTGCACGCGCACCTCAAGGATTTACAGAAAGCCCCAGCATCTATAGCCAAGCACTGAAAAGACAACTTGACAGTATCCACATGCCTGTTAACACTGCACTGCTTCAGTATGTCGATGATCTGCTGATCACCGCCCGAAGCGAACCCGAATGTGAAAAAGCATCACTGACGGTTTTACATTTTCTGGCCGACAAGGGGCACAAGGTGTCCCCTTCGAAGCTGCAATTCTGTGTTCAGCAAGTTGTGTACCTTGGGCACTTGCTGTCCAAGGGGGGAAGACAGCTCACACCTGATCGCATCCAGTTAATTGTAAACATGCCACCACCCAAGACACAAAAGGAGGTGCGGGCCTTCATAGGTCTCACTTCGTACTGTAGACAATGGATTCCCCAATATGCATTTCTAGTAAAGCCACTCATTCAGTTGACAACCCAGGAGGCAGCGACTTCGACTGTCCTCCCTTGGACTCAGGCACATACACAAGCTTTTGAAGACTTAAAGAAAGCCTTATGTTAAGCACCTGTTTTAGCGACACCATGTTACAGTAAGCCTTTTACACTTTTTGTTACAGAACGCGAAGGTACTGCCTTGTCAGTACTCACTCAGGAACAAGCAAGTTCACACAAGCCGTGTGCTTACTTTTCTAGCACATTAGATCCAGTAGCTCAGGCTCTGCCTACATGCCTAAAATCAGTCGCAGCGACAGCTTTAGCGATCAGACAAAGCGATTCCATAGTATTAGGACATCAATTGACAGTGCAAGTTCCACACTCCGTGGAAGTTCTTTTAAACCAAACTCAGACTCAGCACTTGACTATAGCACGACTGACAGGTTACGAATTAACATTGTTTCAGCCACACATAGAAATCAGACGCTGTAGTACATTAAATCCTGCCACACTTCTGCCATTAAGTGGAACAGACCCATTGACACATAATTGCATTGAAGTCATTACTATTACGACGAAACCCAGACAAGACTTGACAGATGTTCCATTACCAGATCCAGACCTGACACTTTATGTGGATGGTTCATGCATGAGAACAAGTACAGGAGAATTAGTGGCCGCTTACGCAGTCACGACAGACACCGAAGTTATTGAAACGAATTGTATTGACACATTGTCAGCTCAAGCAGCAGAGCTCATCGCTCTGACACAAGCCTGTATTCAAGCCAAAAATAAGAGAGTTAATATATACACAGATTCACGTTATGCATTCGGAGTTGTACACGACTTCGGAGTCCTTTGGCGAGAGAGAGGTTATTTGACTTCTCACGGTGCCAACATTCAACACGGTCCCCTCATTCAAGCTCTGTTAGATGCAATACATCTGCCTACTTCGATATCTATCATGAAGTGCAAGGCCCATACAAAAGTCACCGATATCATTTCCCAGGGTAACGACCTAGCAGACCGAACAGCTAAGCAAACAGCACAGAATAGGACTCATGCAACTGACTTGACAAAGACAATAGTTCCGACACCGACACACTGCATGACAGTTAGGGATCCCGCCCTTGATGTAATTGACATACAGACACATGCTACGCCAGAGGAAATCAAAAAATTGACTGAACTAGGAGGGATCCAAACAGATCAGGGATGGATGACGAAGGGAAAATCTACATGGTTTCTCCCCGACTCAATGGTTCAAGTTATCATTAACACAATACATAGTCCAGCACATCTAGGAGAGAAAGCTATGTTAGACAGTATTCAAAACATTTGGTTTAATAAGCACTTACGAGCTGCAGCCAAACAGAAAGTCCGTACTTGCATGATTTGTTGTCAGTTCAACCCAGGTAAAGGCGTACCTGTAGAGCAAGGTGGATTTCAACCTCCTGATCACCCTTTTGAAGTCCTCCAGATGGATTATATCCAGATGGAACGATGTTGAGGATTCAAATATGTCCTCGTAGTTGTATGCGCTCTTTCCCGTTGGACAGAAGCATATCCAGTCTCAGATTACACTGCCCCGACCACTGCCAAGCAGCTGGTTCGTGAATTCTTCCCACGGTATGGTTTGCCCCGTATCGTGTACTCAGATAATGGCCAACCGTTCTCATCCGAGCTGATGAAACACATTTCACTCCTGTTAGGCTATCAATGGAAATTCCACTGTGTCCGGCATCCCGAGGCAGCAGGTCTCGTGGAACGTCATAACCAGACTCTGAAAATTCGACTTTCTAAAATCTGTAGAGAGAAAGGCGTCGACTGGATAGTAGCCTTACCAGTTGCACTATTTTACATGAGAATGGTAGCACATTCTCGAACAGGGCTATCCCCGTACGAGGTGGTCTTCGGTAGGCCACCAAATATGTGGGGGACGCCAATACCTCGTAAAATCACTGATGTTGATTGTAATATGCTGACAGATTATCTTGCTTCCTTGATGTCTGCACTACAATCTTGCCGTTCACAGGTAGCTGCAGCCTTTCCCGACAACACCGAGGTGAAGCCCCATGAAGTGGTTCCCGGAGATTTTGTTTTTATAAGAAACTTCGACAGGAGGAGCCCGCTGGAGCCTCGCTGGCAAACGCCGAAATTAGTACTTCTGACCACGAGGACAGCAGTAAAGGTCGAGGGTCGCAAGGGTTGGCTACACTCGAGCCATATCAAGAAATTTCATGGACTACCTTCTGATTTGAACTCTCAGTCCTGCCCCCCTCCACAGACTGATTCAAAACTCCCCCTGGTCGAGAACACTGCTGCCCAAAACTATAAACTGAAACTAAGGTCTAGCAAGTCAGACAATTTAATTGTTTAAGTCCTCTCCTAGGTGAATCGGTTAAATTAGTCTTTGACATGTATCCTCTAGACCGAAATCGAGAGAGAGATAGACAGAAACAGCTCAAGAAACGTGCATATTGTAAATTACTTCATAGTCACTGTATAGTGACATTGTTGATTATGTTTTTTCTAAATCTTCTGATTATTGCTGCAAGTATACTGTTGCACATATACTATCCTATTTTCAAGCGTGCTCATTCTGCTTACAATGTTACTGCCGAACATTCTTTTAGCGAATTACCTTCACATGAGTTGCCCTATAGACTTGCGCTGCGCAACAACACATTCATTAGTATGTTACATCACTCCCATCAGGCCAACAACGCTACAAATTGTTGGATATGTGGCCGACTCCCTCCCTATCAGAAATACAAGGGAGTTCTGCCTCTCTTTCCGTATCCATTCACGCATAATGGTTCCTGTGGCGCATGGTTTAGTTTGATTAATTCTTTAGATTCGAATACTGTAGTTTACCAGAGCAACTGGGTATGGGGAAACCTGAACTTAGTTTTGCTTAAAGCCTGTTACCCTAACAAGGAGGGACTTCCCAAAAGGACAGGAATTGACCTAGAAAATGAAGTATATGGATTAGGTAATTTTACACTTAACCTCATGATTCTGAATGTTGAATCTGAAACTGCACTAGTCTTGCCTGCTATGTCCGTATTACCAGTCAAAGGTGAATTATGTGTACGAAAGAATGGTTCAGTACACCTGGGTCATAGTAAATGTACTACTGTGATCGAATTCAGTGATAAAGGCAAGTCCACATTTAGAGCTTCCCGTCATTCCTACTTCATTTGTGGTCATACCGCATATATACGTTTACCTCTAGATTGGGATGGTACCTGTTACATTGCATTCCTTCTGCCACCTGTTTTCCTAGCCCCTCCTTACTACCATAGAAACACCCATCTAGTACACAATAGACCCCAGAGAGATCTCCCGATTGTCGACTACACTGAAACAGCATGGGAACAATATACAGACTTCAATAAAGGTCTCTTTCCCTACATAGGTGTTGTCTCTAATAGTAAACTGATACGCAGATTAACCAGAACCCTTGAAGCAGTAGTGAATGAAACTACCTCTGCCCTAGGCAACTTAACAGAGGAGCAGTCTGCGATGCGGATTGTTGTTCTCCAAAATCGTCTTGTCCTTGACGTCATCCTGGCCGATAGGGGCGGAGCCTGTAGAGTCATCGGATCAAGTTGTTGTGTTTTCATTCCAGAAAACGCGCCATCCGTATATAAAGCCATAACTCGTCTTCACAAGATTGCAAGCCAGATACATCAGAATCCAGGCACCTGGACATGGTCCGGTTGGTTCTGGAGCGTGTTGTCAGCCTGGGGATGGAAAGTCCTATCCTTCCTAGGTATTGGCCTTCTCATAGTATTCAGTTGCTGCCTGTGTCTACAATGTGGACCAGCGATTTGCGGCCTGTGTGCCACATCATGTATTCCACGTTCAAGTTCTCGTTCAAAATCCCGGAAGAAGAAAGAAGAGCAAATGATGTTACATGAACAGATTGATGGATTCCTGAGGATCGATATCTCATGAAGGGTCCGTAGGGGACAAGGAGGGAATGAGGAAATATGAATTTTTATGGTCAATTGTGTCCCCTATCTTAGACCCCAACGACTCCATGTATATGCTACAAGTACATGTATGTTCCCTCCACTTCAAGCTATGAAGACACAAATACATATGCGTCCAACGTCAACATGTCCTCTTTCAGATCCACCATGAATGGGTCGAATATTCCGTTCCTAAGTATGCCTTGCCACCGTCTTTATATGGTATACTTTTCATGTTCTTCAGCTCTGGCAAGGTAGGCCCTGAATTCTGCCATCGAGCCTTTCCTGCTTCTGCCTCTGAATGCTCCAGCCTGGACCTGTATCTGTATCCATGACCTTTGTCTTACTTCCTGCGCGGCTAACGGTGCCTGGCCCGGCCTGTTGCCTGCCAAAGACTGCATTCAGCCTTCAAGTTATCTGCTCCGCTCCTCGAGAAACGCATTCCTGTCTAGTAGTTTAGGTAAACATCCTTCCAGCTACAGAGCAAAGGGTCCGGCCTTACTGTCTCCGTGCAAGTAATTCATGGCTTCTGTTGCCATGGTAGGCCCATGCCCCCTCGCATCTCATGTAGACACGTAGACGCTTATACACGCACTAGTAGTTAGTATAGGATAGCCTCTGCCTGAGAGACCTTTCCTTCCAGATAATACAGTTCCTTAAACACCAGAAATTAGATACGATTTGGGATTAGGTTGTTCTGACATCCCAGACTTCTGTCTCCTCATGTAGGGCTAAATGTCAAGTCCCCTTCACCCTCCAGTTACACGTCAATCACACGTCATGCTACTGTGCGCGCATCTCTGCCAAGTATTTCTGCTGACTTTGCAGGATTCTCTTATGGATCCACCCACTTGTGTCATAATCATAATGACGTTTCTAGTACATGCCCTCATGCACGCCTATTGTAACGCCTTTTTCATTACGTATGTGTATTCTTATCTCTCTTCTCAGCTGTCACGCCTTCTGCATATGTCTTCACTGTAATGCATTTACTATATATATGACAACCTGTCAATAAAGTATTGCCTCTATCCCTTCCCGAACCTTAGTGGTGACGGAATACGATTGCCTGGTTCGAACCAATTCCTTTGTAAGGAATAAACCCATTTTAAAACCTCAAATACCACGGATTCTGCCTCTTATTTCTACTGAGTTATTCTTATTGAATTTTACCGCATAAATTAAGTCTAGGTAATTAAATTTACCACAGTTACCTAAGAGTGCTTGCTCCTCAGCGGAAACCACAATTGCGGAGTCAGGCCCATTTGGTGAATTGAGAGCTATTGGCAGGGGATTGGTAAGAGTGTCGGAGGAAGAGAGTAAAGAGGGTATTGGTATATCCACATGAGTTTGAAGCTGAGTTGAGGACACTTCTTTTGTCTGGTCTCCCAATACTGAGCTGTTACCAGAGCGGCGTAGAGCCATTTTCTACACTCTCCCGTTAGCCTGAATCCATTTACGAAGTGGACTATTATCGGCTATAGGCCTTCCATGTAATTCTGAGGTAGTTATACCGGCCTTAGATAGAACCGGAGTTTTACCCTTCTTTGGCATGTTTTTAGCCTTAGATTTCCCTTTTTTGCGTGTGTTTTTTTTAGCGGAGTCTGCTGGTGAGCTCCCCAAAGACTCAGACTCCTCATTGGACTCCTCCTCGTCATTATTGCAGCTTAAACCAGTGTCTTCCAAATTTGAGACAATCTCAGCCACCTCGTTGTCAAATATTTCACAAGCTTGCACCAGAGGAGCCTGCAATCCCTGGCTGAGACCATCCAGCGCAGCGGGGATGGATATAACAGGCTTCACCAAGTCGTTTCCATTAGGCACATCGGCCAGACAAATGCCAGGAGTTTCCAAATGGAGAGTGCCAGCTGATTCATTAGCGATGTGTTTGAGCTTAGGTTTATTTAAGCTCCCTCTGTCAGATAAAGACTCCCCCTGATTATTCGAAGACACCGCCGTTATCACTGTACCCCCAGCGCTCCCGCATAAGCCGGCAGTCAGAGAGCATAGATCAGTCCGAGCAGACCCAACAGGCACAAAAGACTCAGCAGAGCAGGATCCCAGTGCCAATGACCCCCCTAAATCAGCGCCCCTCTCCACAAGACCATTATTGTAAGCCAGTGACCCCCTTTCTCTTTCGCACCGAGAATCGTTTACGGGAACCAAAAGGGGAGGGCGAATCAGCGGCTTACCCGTGCTAGATGCATGTCTGTCCGACGAGAGTGATTTCGGGCTGCTTCTTCTGTTGTTTTCGGTCTTGTTTGTTAAAGAGGCAGAGCCCGCCTGAGAACCAGCCGTTGAAGCAGCCACTTGCGCAGCTTGAGCTTGTATATTCCGTCTGGTGTGGCCCCCCGTGCAATTATTTTAGGGGCCATGGTAAGAAGGCTCAAGTGTTCATCCGTATCTAGAGATTTAAAGTTGAAGGCTGAATTCACCGGGGGTACAAATTTTGCGAGTCTGAAACTGTCGGACAGTCGGAGCTCCGGCGGGGGGATGTATTCCAAAGCGTTTGACACCAAACACGACATGTTTTGATGCAGCCATCCCAAAATTAGCATTTACCACAAGGTCATAAAGCACTTAAGAGTATATGGTATGGCTGTATCACAGAACAGCCATAAGGAAGTATTTCCCAAAGCTGCAGAGGGGCTCAGCTCATGCTTGGGCACCCTCTCACATAAAACCAAGCACTCTACCTTCAGGATTGTCAAGGCCTGCCATAGGAGTGGTTTATATATTTATATGTGTCTGTATAAGGTAGTGATATAGGTAGCCTATACCACAGTAAGGAGTGCAAGCACACCCTTACCCAGGCTGCAGTAGCAGACCTGTGGTGTCATTTTGGAGTGCTTCCCAGGGGTGGCATAATATATGCTGCAGCCCCTGGTAGGACTCTGAGGTACCCATGCCCTAGGTACATAGTATACCATATACTAGGGGCTTATAAGGCACTCCAGAATCCAATTAGATATGTACCTAATGTACATGGAAACTATTTTAGAGAGGAAGCAGCTAGGCTGTGGTCCTGATTAGCAGGGCCACGGCCAGACTAAGGTCGAAAAATAGTGAAACACCAGCAAAAAATGGGGGTACCCATGTGAAGCAGATCCTACTCTCCTACACAACACCCCCCCCCCCAAACGCAGGGACATTAAACTAACCTTGACCAGTTGAGTCTTCATTTTCTAAGTGGAAATACCTAGAGAGTCCATCTGCATTGGCATGGTTACTTCCAGGTCTATGTTCCACTGTACAGTCCATCCCCTGTAGGGAAATGGACCACCTAAGCAGTTTGGGGTTTTCACCCTTCATTTGTTTTAGCCATAAGAGGGGCTTATAGTCTGTCTAAACAAGGAAGTGAGTACCAAACAAGTATGGCCTCAACTTCTTCAGAGCCCAAACCACAGCAAAGGCCTCCCTCTCAATGACTGACCAACGTTTCTCTCTAGGGGTCAGCCTTCTGCTTAGGAAAGCTACTGGCTGATCCTGACCTTCTTCATTCAATTGTGATAGTACAGCCCCAACCCCCAATTCAGATGCATCAGTTTGAACAATGAACTTTTTGAAGTAGTCAGGACTCTGCAGAATGGGAGCAGTACACATGGCCTGCTTCAGGTCATCAAATGCATTTTGACAGCTAGCTGTCCACTGAACCTTTTTGGGCATTCACTTAGAAGTTAAGTCATTCAAGGGTGTCACTATTGATCCATACCCTTTGACAAATCTCCTATAGTACCCAGTCAGGCCAAAGAAGGCTCTCACCTGAGTCTGGGTAGTTGGAGCAGTCCATTCCATTATGGTCTGGCTCTTGCTCTGCAATGGTTGAACCTGGCCTCCAACTACAAGGTGGCCCAGGTACACAACCTGACTCTGCCCTATCGATTCGATTTCATAATCTTTATTCGAATTTTGTCAAATCCATAAAAGCAATCACATATATACAATCCCAATAATAAATTTGTAATTCTAAGTAAAAACAACACACATTACAAAATGTACATATTATTTAGCAACAAAAAATATTTCAAGGGTTTTCCATTGTTTTTCGTACATAGGTAACAACTCTCAAAAAAGTGCTAACTCGAAAAATCAATTCATCAGTGTGCAGGGTAATCAACATCAGATAGTACTGCTCCAGGGAAAGTGGTCTTTGTTTCTTAAAATATGGAAATAAAAACCATTTAATGTATTTAAGATAAAATTTACAAGTGAAGAAAAAGTGTAGATCATTTTGTAGACTCACTCCATCACATGGGCATATCATATATTCAGATTTCGATGAAAAGTAACCTAATGGAAAACATAATAGAAATCTAACAGTACCTGCCCTTAGATGGAACAACAGTGATCTTTCCCGATTTGTCATTGATAACGTGAGATACAAAGGAATTGGTTGTCTATACAGGTCTTTATTCACATAGGCCTGGACAGTTGATTTAGTTAGTTCCACTTCCAGTCTCTCTTTACTATAAAGTGCATACAGTGCAAACTTTATTTCATTTTTGTCTGTGGGCTCAATCTTAGTAGGATCGGTAAATAAATGGCCTTTACCCACGCTGCTTAATTTCTTAAAAACTCCAGCTAGCCACGGGATTGTCATCCCTTTCTCACAATTGAGACAATCTCTTATAATTTCGTGGGTTAGAGAGGCCGCTGTATTCCTCCAAATGGCCAGCCAAAACAAGGCTGGTCTTGTTGCTATAAAATCTGGTATGTGGTGCAAATTTAGTTCACAATGACAAATATACTCTGATGTAGCAATAGGGGCTCCAAGGAATTTCCTACAGAAACGATTTTCCTCGGTTTGAATACTAGATGTCTTACCCAAACCCCATATCTCAGCCCTGTATGTTGCTACCGGTACACACTGCAATTTAAAAAAAATTAAAATTACTTTAGTAGCACCTATTTTCTTAGGCCGTGGGAGACTAAGGATAGAATTAATGGCTTTTGAGAACTTGCTCGTGGCGTGGGACAAGTGTCCACTCCATGAGCTGTTCGCAGCAAAAACCATTCCTAAATAGGCAAAAGTATTTGTGGAATATAACTTGTCAGTTCCCACCGAAATAGAAATTATCCATATACTGTGCAAAAACTTTTAACCAGGGTGCGTAGGGCATTCGGTGTGAGACCCATTAGGACCGCATCATCTGCGTAAAGCAGTGTCGGTAACAATCCCCCCCTTATTTTCGGGACATCCATAGTTGCCAGTTTTAGGGAGTTACTTAGCCCATTAATATAAATAATAAACAACAGGGGTGCTAAAACGCACCCCTACCTAACTCCTCTTTCCACTCTTATGGCCCCAGAAATGTCCCCCGCCATCCCGATCCTTACTTGGGCTTTTGTATCGGTGTGCAGATAGGCCAAGAAGTGTACAAGGGGCGCATCTAGACCGTAATTTAGAAGAATAGACCACAGTTTAGACCTATTTACAAAGTCAAATGCGGACGATCAGTCCATAAAGGCTAGGTAAATTGGTGACGACCTGGCGATGTTATATTTGCCAATTACTAAGTTTAAATTCAGGCACTGCTCTGTCGTCCCAACCCTACTTCGAAAGCCCATTTGACACGGGTCCAAAACACCCGATTTCTCTGCCCAAGTATTTGCTCTATTATATAGGACTCGTCCCAGAATTTTCAAGGTGTTGTCTAGGAGTGAAATAGGTCTGTAATTTTCTGGATCTGTTCTCTCCCCCTTCTTATATATTGGCTCTATTATACTTGTAGACCATGTGTCGGGCATAGGTGCTAGAGGTAGGCTATTAAAAACATTTGTTAAGATAGGTGCCCAAAATTCAGGTTTCCATTTAATTATATCTATTGGAAAACCGTCTGGCCCAGGGGCCTTATTACCAAGGCTCTGTTTAATAGCCACAATCACCTCGCCTAAACTAATCTGTATAGGACACAATTGGCCAGATATATAGTCATCATTAACATTTGGGGGTGTGGCATATACTTTGGAGAAATGATCTTTCCACCGATCACTCGGGATAATGCAATTAATTGTAGATAGTTGATTTCCCATATTACGCATCTTTTTCACTACAGGCCAGAAAGTCGTTCCGTTCTTCCCTGTTGTGGAATCAGATAACTCCTCCAAGTGCTCTATCAGAATCGCTGCCTTGCGTTCCTCTATTGTGGATTTGCACTTCTTTCTTGCCACCCTAACCTCCAATTGGCACCTTGGTTTTGTGCTCAGTGCTGTACGTAAGGCCCTGTTAGCAACTGAGCAATTTCTATCGAACCACCTGGGATCCTTATCTATCCTTTGATTAGGGATGGTTAAGAATGACTTTATAACTGTACACAGATTGGTAAAATCTTTAATTACCCTTAGATTATTCCCATCTGAGAGTATGCATGAGTCGATCAAGTGCTGATGCTTGTTTGTAACAAGCTCAACTATCCTACCACTGTCGACCCCCCTCCATTTCAGCCTCAGATTATTTATAACGGGGGTAATATCTCTGGCACCTAATATGCGTGCGATTACTGGGGTGGGACCCAATCTAATTTTCACCACTAATGCATTATGATCCCCAAAAGCGGTTTCTGGGACCTTAGCCATTATAAGGGAATCAACTAACTCAGGTGACATAAAAATGTAATCAATAGTTAAGGAGTGGTCTCTACCTCTAAATGTCGGGACGTAATTAGTTGTAGAGTTATGATTTACATCAATCACGTTAGTTAAAACGTGCTCACGAATAAGGCAATCCAATTCTCTACCCCGTTTTACCGCATGATCAGTTTGGATATTTCCTTTATTTAACTCAGAGTTAGGAAACTTTGCATTAAAATCCCCGGCTAGAATGATCCTATTACCCCTGCTTTTATCTAATGGTTCAATCACATCAGATAAAAATTTAGAAAGTTATTAAAAAAAAATATTTGGGAATGAATAGAAATCGTTATTATAAAAATTGATCACATAAATAGGGACCTTTCTTTTATATTCAATAACCTGAATATTAGGGCTTTTGGTTGGCATTATCTTTATATGTCCACCTGCCGTTATCCTAATACCAATCAGTAACCCGCCCACGGGGCGGCCAAAGTCAGGCTTAGTTGCAGTTACACTATTACAATGAAAGCCCTCTATATGGAGATCAGTAATAGCCCAGGTCTCCTGAAACATTATTATATCTTTATCAAGTAGTGTCTTTAACCAATCGGGGTCCGATAATCTAGTCTCCAGCCCTGCGACATTCCAGCTAAGGATACTACGATCAGTTTTAGTCGACTTATTTAGACAGGGTTTTTCAGTTTCCCCATTTATAATCACCTTATTCGAAGGCCTATGTTTGGGTGATGCACTGTCTTCACCACCCCCAGGGTTTTCAATTACAGCAATCTCCATACTATTTGTCCCTCTGGCTAGTGGGCACTGTGTGGTAAATGCTACAGCTGCATCTATGCCTGCGTCCCTGTTCTCAGGAGTTGGTTTTAGGTGGCTATTAACCGTCTGGTTGGCTCTACCATTATTCTTTCTAAGCCCCTTCCGATCTCTGATTGGGGACCCAGTAGGTAGTGTGAGTCAGTCTACCGACTCCAGACAGCTATACCTGTTGGAAGTCGGGATCCCTCTACAGGTTTCCATAAATTCTCCATCGCTGCGAGGGTACCCTCCCCATTCTCCCCAATCTCCACCCCAATCCCGGTGGCCTATTCTACTCCAATTTTCATGATAACCCGGCCCAGAGCGACTCCTAGGGGGATAAAAAAGGGCGAGTCTTTTTGTTTCATTCATTACGCCCTTGATTTCTCCATGAGCATATATAATCTACTGTGTTTGGGTCCTCAAAATTAATTATAACACAGTCGCCATGGATTTTTTTTTCTTCTCTTGTCCCACCCAGGGCACTCTGCGCGCCATTAAAATCCTGCTTGACCGGTGGGGAGGTAGCGGGCGATTAATGTTGAGCCAATGTTGGACTTTGTTCTTTAATGACCAACTAGGTTCATCTATGTGGTCCGCCACCTCTGGAACCCCAGTCATAACCACCACAAAGGGGCTCGCTTCTGGGGGCAGATTAACTTTAAGTCTGCCCTCATTCACTCCCATGTCCCGATCCCTTTTGGGGAGTATGGTGGAGACCTTAGATATATTGTTTTCCTGTCTATTAGGCACAGTAGAGATTGCCGGTTTATCTACCGTTTTCTTATCTGGAGCCAGCGGGGTGTTTAATTTAACATTTGAAATTACCACTGGGGCAGAGATTTTTTTACCTAATGTGCCGAATGATTTAGAATTACTAGATTTGGTTCCCCCGGTCGTTAAAGCCCCGTGGTTGGGAAGGTTTTTGGGAAGAGCACTCAATTCGGCCAGTTGTTTTTCTATATATATGAGTCTAGTCTCTATTGGGGAAAAATGGATGTTAAAAAGCTCCCCAATTCTTGTCAGTAATTGGTTATTTGCTTCACAGTTGTTACATATTCCACCCAAAGTATCCAAGGCCTCTACACTTTCTGTATCTGAAACTACATTTGTTACATGTGAGTGTGTGTTCCCATTGCCGATATTTCCGTGGTGGTTTGATTCTTTCCCGTGCTTTTTCTTCGTCATACAAGACTTTTTGACCTTTGGCACAATTGTCTGTTTTACTTGTTTCCGTATAGCTCCCTCCCTCCTTCCCCTTAACCGCCTCATGCTTGTCTCATCTGGTATAGGACTGATGAACAATTCCGGAGACCTTTCTAATGCCAAGCTCAGTTGTGAGTATGTTAGAAGTTGTGATGCTGACAAATCAACCTCATTCGGCATACTGTGCACTTCTACGCGAACATCTACTGTGGGGCCAATATCCTTAACCTGCACTGGAGTTCTGGCTAACGCAAGAGATCCCAAGGATGATCGTTTGGCCAAAGCTAAATCTTGGGATACTCTGCGCTCCAGAAGGATAATGCCTTGATCTATGGCTTCATTTGCCCTTATAATAAAATTATCTAACGGGCGTATCCCTTGTACTCCACCCACAAACATTTTACTTCTGCTACCCCTTGTGGGCATGGTGTTAAATAGTAATATTAATAAACGCTTTCACAAAACTTAGCTGTTATAGTTCAAAGGAGCAAGGCATACATACAAATATACGCGGGCAGGGTTGGTGAAGAATAAAGAGGGGGGGCCCGGTCCGGTCTTTATTGGTCTTTAACGGGCCCGCCCTTGGCCCGGCCTTTGCCCCGCCGCCGCCCGCGCGCGTCCCGCGAAGCGGGAGTTCGAGCTGATGTTTAAGCGCCACCGGGCACGAATGGGGCGTGTCCCGCGATGTTCTTTGCATGGGCTTCTGGGCCAGGTAGTCTCCCCGCACAGCGGCCGCGCCTCAGGTGTTTGTAGGCAGTGGCGGTGGGGGAGACAGCAGGCAGCACACGGAGCACCAAGCAATGGGGCAGCAAATATCCCTGAAGTGCAACAGGCTGCAGTACGGGTCCTTCCTTATCACCAGATATGTGTCCCGCTAATCCGAAGGTCGAGCTGATGTTTAAGCGCCACCGGTCGCTAAGGGGGCGTGTCCCGCGATGTTCTTTGCAGGGGCTTCTGGGCCAGGTAGTCTCCCCGCACAGCGGCTGTGCCTCAGGTGTTTGTAGGCAGTGGCAGCAGCGGAGACAGCAGGCAGCACACGGAGCACCAAGCAATGGGGCAGTAAATATCCCCGAAGTGCAACAGGCTGCAGTACGGGTCCTTCCTTTTATCACCAGGTATGTGTCCCTATCTGCTTTTTGCAGGGCCTCCAAAACATTCCTTAGGTGGAACAGTTGATCCTCCCAGGTGGAGCTAAAGACAGCAATATCATCTAGATATGCTGCACTAAAGGCTTCCAGGCCTGTGAGAACTGTATTCACCAACCTTTGGAAAGTGGCAGGTGCATTCTTCAAACCAAAGGGCATTACCACAAATTGATAGTGCCCACTAGGGGTAGAAAATGTTGTCTTTGGCTTTGCACCATCAGCTAGTCTGATCTGCCAGTAGCCAGCTGTCAAGTCAATTGTGCTAAGGTATTGCACACACGAAACTAAGCAGCAGTTTGCCAGAAATTCACATGGACATCCATTGTATCATCAATGTACCCTCATATTTGCAACAAAGATTCTTTTAAGAAAGTGAGGTGCTCTCAGACAAGGAATCTCCCACTGCTTTTGGAAGAAACAACAGACCCGTAGGGAAACCACCAGGATGCCCTATTAAAGTCTACACACTAGTTACCCATCCGTCGAGGCACACATAGACAAAAATTAAGCCACGTTAAGATGATTTCCTCTGTGCATAAATATATGTTCAAAGTCCACAATATGCTCCACAATTTTCTTTTAATTTTGTTCTTTATTGTTCCTTCTTATCATGCCACGTATATGTGCAAAAATCAGCTGACACGTGTTTCGTCCATCAGGACTTTTTCAAGGCTGTAGACAAATATATACAAATATACAATCACAAACTTATAAACAAACATATTCACAGAATTTAATAATTAAAAAGGCATTATTTATAATAAAAATCATCAACAATTACTGGTGTCGAGACATCAACAATGTATCATTGTTTCTAAAAACACAAATCAAAAGAGGGGGGGCTTGTGTCCAAAAGTTGTTAAAAAGAAATTATCTCAGACAGAAATCAATTTTTAATGACAAATAGAAAATTAATTTAGAACCAACCACCACGAAACCACCGTGTCTATATAGTAGTGAGTCCTATATTGTCACAAAAACTAACACTACATGTACGAAGTGACAAAGAGGAACCAAAAACTCCCTAAAAATATTTTCTCACCTACTACGTAATCAGACGGAAGTTAGCGACCTCCTTAGTCGTTTGCTGAGTCTATAGACAACTATGTCCTTCGCACCTCTGTGTAAATGCTCAATTGGTGGACCAAGTAATCGTATTTACAGGTTTCAAAATAATCCATAAAAACCGAAGTCATCAGGTCACAGTACACCTATCGACAATGAAAAGATTTAAATTTGAAATGATTGACAATTTATTGCTGAGACAGATATGTCAATATAGGACTCACTACTATATAGACACGGTGGTTTCGTGGTGGTTGGTTCTAAATTAATTTTCTATTTGTCATTAACAATTGATTTCTGTCTGAGATAATTTCTTTTTAACAACTTTTGGACACAAGACCCCCCTCTTTTGATTTGTGTTTTTAGAAACAATGATACATTGTTGATGTCTCAACACCAGTAATTGTTGATGATTTTTATTGTAAATAATGCCTTTTTAATTATTAAATTCTATGAATATGTTTGTTTATAAGTTTGTGATTGTATATTTGTATATATTTGTCTACAGCCTTGAAAAAGTCCTGATGGACGAAACACGTGTCGGCTGATTTTTGTACATATACGTGGCATGATAAGAAGGAACAATAAAGAACAATATTAAAAGATAATTGTGGAGCATATTGTGGACTTTGAACATATATTTATGCACAGAGGAAATCGTCTTAACGTGGCTTAATTTTTGTCTATGTGTGCCTCGACGGATGGGTAACTAATTGTGCTAAGGTACTTGGCTGAGGCCAAAGTATCTATAAGCTCATCTGCCCTTGGTATTGGATGGGCATCAGTCCTAGTGACTGCATTGAGACCCCTGTAGTCCACACAAAACCTCATCTCTCTTTTTCCACCACTGATGTGTGGTTTGGGCACAAGGACCACTGGACTAGCCCAAGGTCTATCTGAGGGTTAAATCACACCCAAATCCAACATTTTCTGGACTTCTATACTGATACAGTCCCTGACATGGTCAGGTTGCCTATACATCTTATTTTTAATAGGTAGATTGTCCCCAGTGTCCACTTCATGAGTGCACCAGGTAGTCTGACTTGGAGTCAGTGAGAACATGAGTCTGAACTGATTGAGAACCTGTCTGCAATTAGTTTGCTGCTGGGCAGTGAGGCTGCCTGCCAAGGCTACACCATCAACTGACCCATCATCAGGGTTCTGTGAGAGGAGGTCAGGGAGTGGGTCACCCTCTTCCTCCTGTCCCTCATCAGTTGCCATGAGCAAGCTCATGTCAGCCCTGTCCACATATGGCTTCAGCCTGTTGACATGGAGAACCCTACGGGGACCCCTGGGAGTTCCTAGGTCTACTAAATAAGTAACCCATCCCTTCTGTTCAACAATAGTGTGGGGTCCACTCCACTTGTCCTGGGGAGCTGCTGGGGCCACAGGCTCCAACACCCACACTTTCTGTCCTGGCTGATAAACAGTCAGTACAGCCTTTTGGTCATGCCAGGCTTGTTGCAGGGATTCTGCTTATGCACAGAACTATGCACAGGAAACCAGGACCTCAGTGAATTGTGGTGTACCAAAAACTCACCTCAGAACCCAGAACCCCTTATCCGACCAGCATCAGTGTCCCATTCGTTATCCGAGTTTTATCTCGGCGGTCCCAATGTATAGACAAGCCTGAACAAGCGACTTAGGGTATTATCAGAAATACCTGTTCGTAATTATTCTCATATCAGTCCACAACAGAATAAACAGAAACACGGTAAAGTTTAAAGAGTTTATTTTATAAACCTTGTGTCCTAAGATGCTGTACTTTGGCTAACATAAGCAGACAAATGATTAAGATCAAAACCATCAGCATAGTTACAATACCATAGAAAATGAAAGGAGTAATCATAATAAAATGACAGTGGATTTCAGCCACCTTCCTTTCGCTAGTAAACTAATATTATTATTATTAGACTAATAAAAGGTCTCTAGGCTTGAATGGGGAACCCCGTACCGTAAAGATCAGCTTAGTGGAATCACATCACAGGATCAGCTTAGACTCTGCTCCTGGGACAGCTCTTCTTCCGAATGTGTCTAAAACATGTAGCCTGCAATATTAAAAGCACTCGACTTTCAGGTATTTGCAGCTGCGTGCGTGTTATGGCTAAATAGTGGGCCGATCAACCTGAACCCAACAACATGCACCGTCTAGCGACCCAGACTGTTTCTTTACACAATGTTCAGACCAAGGTCGCTACTCACTGTTAGCGATGTGAACAACAGACAGTTCTCAAGTGAAGCAAAGTCGAGCAAGCATTTCTCAATTAATAACATGTGACTACAGTGTCGTGTGCAAAAGCAACAAAAGCGGCAAGATGACTTTCTAACATCTAACGCGGTTGTGCTAACTTAGCATTGTACATATATAGATAGCAATCTTCACTACACCCCCCCTTGATCGGACCACTAACCAGTAGGGGCGCACTTTCAAGAACGCAGAGTTCAAGTTTGATATAACGGAACCAAGGGCATAAATTGTGAGTCCATATAAGGTAAGTGAAAAGTTCGAAGAAAAAAAGGAGAAAAAAAAAAACATTAAAAGGGGAAAAAAATATCATCGATGGATGTTCAACGAAATGAAGGGGGATAAAAAAAATACAAAGTCATTCCAGAGGAAATCTGGATCACCTCCAAGTTAATCCATCAAGGTGTAACCACAATAAGTTGCAACAGCTTCCAAGAGGAAATCATTGGAATGTTCTGCAAAATTATCTGCCATCCAATTCAGCAAGGGGAAGGAACACACATGTTCCTCGACAACCGGAGCCTCTAGCACCATCAGAGGACAACTGGTGTGTTCTTCAAGATAACTTCTCGCTAAGAATTCAGCTGCAGCCGTTCCGATGTCCCAATTCCCTAGGACTCCATGTGCTGCTCCACAGGCCATAATCCTGACGCCAGAACAGTCCAACTCATGAGCCACTAAGGGGCTCATTAGCCGATCATAATCCGGGGCAGGAGACACCGAGTTCGACAAGCACAAATCCAGAGCCCATTGGAACGGACAATCTAGGCAATGAAAGACAGGCTGCGCACAAGTAAAGTAGGGAAACCGGAAGGAAAATCCATAGGCTATGCTTAAAGTCGCCAGTGGTAAAGTGCCACAGTATTTAAGCATCCGGTTACGAAGATGGAGCAGCCGGGACATGCTGTCGTGTGACGCAAGTTGTGCATCCATAGCGTAGTACGCAGATCAACAAAAGCACCCCAGCTACGAGGGCGAGAATCAAAGGGAGACCTCCGAAGAAGCTGGAAATAATAGAATGAAAAAATGCCGGGATCACACCAAAAATAGTTTGAAAGGAGGTCACGAGGCCGGAGCCCACAATTTAAAAAAAATGTGCCAGGCCACTTGTTGACGAGGCATTAAAGATAGTCTGAATCAGGGCCCCAAAATGAAGTGGGAGATCAGTATTCAAAAGCGCTTGCACCTCTGTGCGCGTGTTTGCTACGTGAAGGACAAATGTTTCCAGGGATGAAGTCAACGCAACTTCTTTTTGAGACAATAGAGCCCTTATTCTGCTCATCTTGTTGAACTCTGCTTTCAAGGTTGGAATGGAAGGCCAGATGGATACATCGAGCCGTCCATGCGGGGGTGGGAAAAGGACGTTATTACAGCAGACTACTCTCTGTGATACAGTCACTATGTAGGGAATTCCCACTAACATCCCACAGCAAGCTTCATTATTTAAAAGTAAATAACTACCGTTAGCAAGCAGTGTAAAAGACGGTGTTATAACCGGCACTGGGATCCCCTTCAGGATGCAAGCTAAATTAGGAGCGTGCACATTACATGCACCATGCAATTGAATGTGCCTACACACCACAGAGTGATCTGGAGTGGAAGTGCACTCTTCACCTTTTAAGTAGACCTCTTTTCCGTCCCTCACGCATCTATACGTGAATGGGAGGGACCAAACTTCGTGCTGGAAGGCAGTACCTAGTTGTTCATATCTGCCAAGGGCATAATGTTTCATGCACAAACTGAACTTAAACAGGGGAAACGGTAATGTGATCAACCCGTGGATAAGCCACACAGTGGAGTTTAATTCGGCAACAGAGAAAGGTAAAGGTTCGAACTTTTCAATGTGCAGCAATGAATATGTTGCATCTTTCATGGACATGAACTGTTGTTTCGCAGTTAAATTAAAAGGAAGGAACAAAGATGAAGTATTCATGTAATCCCAAGGGACATTCCCAGCCTTCAACATTTGCAACGTCCATGCAAACTGCATAATTGAACGCAACTGATTTTGACCATGATACAAAACAGACAAATAATCCTGCACAATGTCTACCACAAATGAAACAATATTATCTAAGGTATAAATTCTGGAAGACAAGGTGTTAATGCTATTATCTATGACAGCCAATACCTTTTCCATATTGGCTTGATCAATAGCTCGTAATCTGGATGCAGCTTCAATCTGTGATAGCTTCCAAACTTCGTTGTAAATAGCATATACCCATCTTTTGGACCTGCCAACCGCAGGACCCTTAACAAAATCATTCAAATCTATTTTGTCGGTCAATTGTGATAAATTAAGTTTAACAGATGCTAAGGTGGAATGTTGCAGCCAAGATTGGCATAACTTCCCTACTGAGTAGGTAGTTACAGTGTGAGAAGATTCAAAACGGGGGTCTGCACGAACTTGTGTATAACCCGGTGCTAAATCCAGAAACCGATGTTGACAGGAATCTGAGCTTGTTTGCCATACTAGCCACCCTTCCGGAATCAATTCAGAAATATTGAAGGATGTGTTGGAAATGTATGACTGCAACGTAGCAAGGGACAGATCCGTAAGATTATCCCAATTAGGATAAGCACCCAGACCCAGAGTGGAGGGAGAATTACATTTTTTAGAAGTAGCCAATCCAAAACAGGTGGTCTGAAAAATTTACGAATTCAAAAATAACATGTGGTTCGGGATGAGGCAGGCGCAATGCAATGCTTCTGTTCCCTGCACCAGCCACGGTTTAGAACCCCAAACCGATTTAAGATCGATAGTAGCTTTCCACAGATCATAGCCTCCGATTGCCAACTCGTCCATAAAGGACTTGGAATACAACAATTTGGTGTGTGTCAGTCTAACTTTAGAAGCAGACTCAGCCGCAACCTTAAAATAAAAGGAGGCCGGATTCGACACACTAAAATCAGAAAAATATGTGAATTTGTCCACTAACGTGGTGGAGCAGCCCAGCCTAGGGGCTGGACATTGTTCCCATTGTGTGTAATTTACAAAATTTCTAAACGTATTTGCTTTGTGAAGGAAATGATTGCCATAATGTTGATAGCAGAATTGCTCATCATAATTAGCAGTATCTAAATACAAATCTTCAGCATCAAATGCAGCATAATATTTCAAATCAGAAAACAGTGCTTCTATTGCTTGTACATCCCAATCATCCGAGTGGATGTTCTGCTTAACTACATCACCCATAGAAACACGAAATACATTTGGCACATTGATTACTTCAGTGGGGCCATGAATTTGAAATTTTACAGCATCCCAAGCGATCCCATCACGTACAGGCCAGGCAGTAATGTTCACAAAAGTCTGGTCCCTTTTCATGATGTGTGATGAGGAGTGGGGAGCCAAAGTGCCATCAATTAGTCTAATTGTAGATCTTTCTTTCAGGTAGTGTCCATTTATAAGTCTAAAAAACACTACCACAAAGCCAATGGACATAAACAAAAAAATAAATATAAGCACCAGCCAAATGCAAGTCCAAGGGGGAATTAAAAAATGTCTTTTGAACCAGGCAACAAAAATCGAAACTTTTGATGGGGCAATGGAAGTCATTGAATTAGTGTCAAAGGAGTAGCACGACTGGGTAACTGTGGTGGATTGTAAAACAGGCAACGGGACATCCGCAGGATAAGCATACTCAATATCTTCAGGTATACCACCAGGTGTCGGTGGAAATAAAGGACCAGTAACTGTATGCATCTCGACGGCAACATCAGGCAAGGTGTTAGAAGCTGGGGCCACAACAGAATTTCTCAGCATCGAAGGTCAAGAAACCGCTGGTGTCATACTAAGGAGACTCGGCCACTCGCTGTAGCTTGACATTGTCAATAGAGATGTACCTGTTATCCTTGCGACCAGGAAGTGGAGGTAAAATGACTGTACATGTACCCTGTACACCAAGCACCGGAACTGGTGCACGATAAGAGGGGCCAAACTCTTTCTTGTTCTCCACCTTCTCACGGACCAGATCACCAACTCGAGGTAGCCAGCCGACTACCGGAATCTGAAGCGCAGCATCAGATGTGGAGGGAACGTGTTCCTTCGCTAGACTGTCTCTGGCTTCTTGAAGATTCTGCAATACAGTACAGTGATCATCTAAGTCAAAGGGTGCGGCTGATGCCGCCATGTCTAGACCATCAAGGTCCGGGACAAACATTCGTATGCCAAAGAGCATCTTGTATGGGGTCCGCCAACCCAGAGACCTTCTAGGGAGATTATTAAGTGCACGTTGCACGTCATATAAGTGGGCTAGCCAGTTCCGGCCAGTACCTAAAACCCTGGCTGTCAAAGATTGCTTTAAGTCACGGTTCATTCACTCCACCACACTATTAGGTTGGTATGGAGACGAAAATTTGACTTGGACCCCCAAATTTCTCATGGCTTCTTTGTACGCCTTAGAGGCGAACGCAGGGCCCTGATAAGAATGAAAGGTACCACATGCAAAACTTCCAACAAAGACACGCAAATCCTTGATGACAGTACGGGCATCAGCACTCCTTTGTGGCCACACCCACAGAAAACATGTGCACGAATCCTCTGCAACCAAGATGTATTTGTACGCAGTATCAGAGGTAAATGGACCGCAATGATCTAAATAAACACAACCCAGTGGTTTATTAGATATGTACAACTGAGTTTGTGGTGGGCGCGCTGCAGTTGAAGGTTTTATCTGCTGGCAAATGTCACAATTAAGAACATAAGCACAAGCTTGTTTATATAAACCGACCCACCAGTAATGTTGTTGTAACAGAGATACAGTAGCTGCAACGCCAGCATGCGCAGACGCCATGCCCTCGTGAGCTGCTAATATCAACGATGGTCTGCAGTCCGCATTGGGAATCAATCTGTCACCAACGTCATTAATCCTCACTAATGGGACGTTATCAGGACTTAAGCGATAATGGTAACGAGAAGGGAAACCTCTTGGATATTTTGTTCTCTTCTCTGTAGCAGCAATAGCTGCCAAGATGTCATCATCGATCTTACTTTGTGATCTTGTAACTGCTGCTACTAAGTATGTTGCCACTGCTGTTTTTGCTGCCTCGTCAGCTAGGCTGTTGCCGACAGCATGGACACCGACTTGTTGGTGACCAAGAGTGTGAATAACATTTACGAGAGGCAGATGTTCTTTAAGTTCTCCCACTCGAACCCAAAGCGTTTTATGCTTAATTGTGCTACCTTTGGAATCACGATAGACATTTCGAGACCAAAAATGTAGATTGTCGCAGTAAGATTGCACACGATAAAACGAGTCACTCACTATAAGAATAGTGACTTGAGGATCAGCAAACTCCAGTGCAAGCTCCAGAGCACGAAGCTCCGCCAACTGTGCGGTACAATCACCCAATGACTGCATATCCACGCAATCGGATTGGAATTCACCATTACGAAAATACCGACCACCATTGCGCAGGCCGCTGAATAGGCATGCTTCGATCCAGTAGCCGGTTGCGCAGAACCGTCAGTGTCAAAATGGTAATCCTCGAGTGGGCGCAAAGACAGAGCAGCTGGATGAACAAATTCATACTGTAAGAACTCCTAAGTCTGTAGAGCCGCGTCAAAGATATATGTGATGTCGGGCAATGTCAAGGAAGTGGCCCATTGTATCCACCTTGGATGCAAAGCCTTAGAATTAGGTACACTTGTTTGTCCCGGACACTTGCAGGATATGGTGTTACCACCAACATGCGTTTACCTTGCGATAGCGCTCGTTCTTTCAGAATCGCCATCTGCACTACCGTCAGAACTTTCTCGACAGCGGAAAATCGCAGTTCAGCCGAAGTGTACAGATGTGATTTGTAGGCAATGGGGACTGTGTCGCCCTCATTGAACGTTAAGTATGGGAAACCCACTGCGCCCGACACAATTCTTATGACCAGGTTAGTGTGGCTATCACGCGTCAGTAAGTATTTTGAAGCAAGAAGGTCAGCTTGCAATGATTGCAATATAGCTGAATTCTCCGGCAGCCAACATGATTTGGAAAAAGTAGGTTGTACCAAGGCATAAAGCGACTTGATACGCTGGGCATAGTCAGGAATGTATGTTCGACCAAAATTCAGAAAGCCCAGCAGAGATTGTAATTTCTTCAGTGTCGTAGGAGCACGTAGGCATGCGCATTTCTCTAGGAAGTGCGGAGCCAATCCTCGACCTTCATTGTTGAGTTCGTATCCCAAAAACAACACTGTATATTCTGCAATGTGAGACTCCGCAAAGTTGAATTTGTAACCGAAGTCTGCAAACAAAACAATAATGCGATCAACACGACACAGATGCGGCCACAAATCCTCATCTGTGAGATAAATATCATCCACATACGAGTACGCATCAGGGTCTATGCTCTCTAACAGAGAGACAACGTGAGCGGCGAAGACACCAGGGCTGTTTTTATAGCCCATTGGTAATCTTTTGAAATGTTTTTGTTTGCCACCCGAGGTAAACGCCGTCCATTCACTACTAAGAGCGGACAGGTTATGGCTATAAAAGC
The DNA here is from genome assembly GCF_964204655.1 of Triturus cristatus. Lineage (NCBI taxonomy): Eukaryota > Metazoa > Chordata > Amphibia > Caudata > Salamandridae > Triturus > Triturus cristatus. The sequence continues at coordinate 820,813,637 of NC_140588.1, read as the reverse complement.
CATTGGAAAGGTCAAGTGTGGTTTTAAACCGTTTTCTCACGAGACTATCGACGAGAGCCGAACTGCGGGTATTTTGTACTGCGCAGGTCCGGCAATGTGAGTTTAAATGCAGGTAATCCAAAACCCGGTGGTACGACCCGTCAGGCTTCGTCACAGTGAATAAAGGATTATTCATTGGCGCCACACATGTTTCAATTACACCTTGATATTCTAATTGTTCAAGGATAACTGCGACGTGAGGTCTTGCTTCGCGACGCATGGGATATTGGGGTTGTGGCTGGGGCGTGGACCGCAACAGAATTTCATGGCTGGGGGATAATTTATCCCAGCCTACCTGATTACGATACAACGCAGGTGCAAGCACCAGAGCCCACTCCTTGGCAAACTTCTTAGCTTGGTCCTTTGGCACTGTGTGCGCAAAGGATGGGAGGGTCACCTCCTCCCCTCTAGGAGCATCTAAAACGAAAGCCAGGGGCCAATCAGCCTCTGCCAATAGAATCCCTTTAATCGTGCGTTGTATGTCACCTTCAATTAAAAGGACTATATTATACAGTCTATCAGGGGGAGCCACTCTAGTGTCAGCAGTTTCTACAGTTATGAACGTATCAGTTGCTTTCACCACAAGATACGGACGCAGTCGCACTACTGTAACTTCCTCCGCGCTGTCGAGCAGCGTTAGTGCCCATGTCAGGTTCTGAAGCTGCGTCCGCACCATCTGTGGCATACCTCGCTGTTAGCGCAGCAACTTTCTTCTTCTGAAACGGGGCTCTTTGACGTGCAGGCTCGTCCTGCTTGCCTTTGCCGTCAGTCTGACGGGGTTGCTCACGACTTTGAGCACCCCTTCCTTTCCCACGGTCTCCACCACCAGATTGTGAAGCCGATGTTTCCTGTGAAAACCGAGGAGAGCGTTGTTTAGAAACCTGAAATCTATCAGGTGACTTAATACGAGATCGATCGCGCAGATCATATGTCCGTTCGCTAGATGACTGCACGGGCGAGGCAGGACGAGACCCCTGTTTCTGTTGCTGCTTCCCCTGTTTCTTTGTTTGCCAACTTTGTTTAGGAAAATGTGGGCGTTCGTCTTTAGTAGACAAGCTCACCTTAGTTTGTTGTACTATATCAGGAACTACCACAGTTGGTTTAACACCCAAGGCACTACGGCCCACGGTTCTATAGGCTTGCGCAATTATTTTAGCAAACTCTTTAGGCCTGTTGAGTTCATCCACGCGGTCCAGCTTACTAGCCACTTGGAACTGCATGGCATCGCCTTTGAGGTTGCCCATTACCATGGAAGCCACCACATCGAACACTCCGACAAGCCTCATTCCTAATTCAACAGCAGCCTCCGCTCCGTGATTCTCTTGAACATGTTTAATAACGGAGAGTAGTACAGACATAGACGGAGTGCCAAAGCACTTCGAGTAGGTCGCTGCAAAGACCTTGCCCCAGTTTGTGCAATCGGCCATATCTGGGACCAAGTCTTTCGGCAAACTAATGGTGAGAATCCTGTGTTTCTCCACAGGAGTGGTATGCGGAAAAACCGCCTCCAGTTGGTCAAATTTCTCAGCAAGCCAATAAGGAAAATCATACTTATTTTGAGGGCGCATGCCCATTACCGAATTAACCATCACAGGACTAATAACAATCCGCATGGTGGTCCGTTGGTTGTGCCGCAACCACAGGTGCCCCCACCTGTACGTTGCGTGACACGTACTGCACTAAAGCCCTATGAACTGTAATCAGGGCTGTGTGTAGTACCCGCAACTCAGCCACCGCCACCGTGAGATAGCGGAGATGAGGCGTAAATCCGGCTAGCACCGGCCATGTGGCCCCTGCAATAGACAACGGTCCCATTCTAGCCGGTGCAACCGCATGGGGAAGGGCGCCATTAAACCAAATGGTATGCTGCCAGGCAGAGATTGGAATTTCTTGTGTCCTATACGGCGTATAGACCGAAGGTAGCTGCGTGGGAGTAAAGGAATGAAATGTATCATAATCCACATCCACCACCGGAAAAGTCACCCAAGAGTAAAACAATCATATGGGTAAGACGCATCAGCGCTCACCACAAAAATAACAGCCATCCCATCATCCGGCACCCCATACGTCGTCAAATAACGGCGCAGAGGTGTACGACTATGCGTGGCTATATCAACCGCCATAGGGACACACTAAAAAGTATCAACGATATCAACAGTAGCACTGGGGTTCAGTAGAGATAACCTTTTTAATGATCAAGCTTGAAAGAACCTATTAGTCGAAACACAGGTAGGTTAAACCTGCCACTCCCGTTAACCGGAAACCAGAGTGAGGGTGTTGTGGACTAATACAAGCACTACTAAGGCGTTTCAAATCAATTGACCAAACGTTAGGTGCGCCATGTTGCAGGGATTCTGCTTATGCACAGAACTATGCACAGGAAACCAGGACCTCAGTGAATTGTGGTGAACCAAAAACTCACCTCAGAACCCCTTATCCGACCAGCATCAGTGTCCCATTTGTTATCCGAGTTTTATCTCGGCGGTCTCAATGTATAGACAACCCAGAACAAGCGACTTAGGGTATTCTCAGGAATGGTGGGAATCAGAAATACCTGTTCATAATTATTCTCATATCAGTCCACAACAGAATAAACAGAAACAAGGTAAAGTTTAAAGAGTTTATTTTATAAACCTCGTGTCCGAAGATGCAGTACTTTGGCTAACATAAGCAGACAAATGATTAAGATCAAAACCATCAGCATAGTTACAATACCATAGAAAGTGAAAGGAGTAATCATAATAAAATGACAGGGGATTTCAGCCACCATCCTTTCGCTAGTAAACTAATATTATTATTATTAGACTAATAAAAAGTCTCTAGGCTTGAATGGAGAACCCCATACCGTAAAGATCAGCTTAGTGGAATCACATCACAGGATCAGCTTAGACTCTGCTCCTGGGAAAGCTCTTCTTCCGAATGTGTCTAAAACATGTAGCCTGCAATATTAAAAGCACTCGACTTTCAGGTATTTGCAGCTGCGTGCGTGTTATGGCTAAATAGTGAGCCGATCAACCTGAACCCAACAACATGCACCGTCTAGAGACCCAGACTGTTTCTTTACACAATGTTCAGACCAAGGTCGCTACTCACTGTTAGCGATGTGAACAACAGACAGTTCTCATGTGAAGCAAAGTCGAGCAAGCATTTCTCAATTAATAACATGTGACTACAGTGTCGTGTGCAAAAGCAACAAAAGCGGCAAGATGGCTTTCTAACATCTAACGCAGTTGTGCTAACTTAGCATTGTACGTATATAGATAGCAATCTTCACTACAGGCTTTTTGCAGTTCCTGGCTAGCCTCAAGGTTTTTGGTTGCCTTTTTCATGTACTCAGCCAACCGGGAGCAGAGACCAAGTACATAGTCCACTATGTCTTGCTTTGGGGGCTTGAGAGGTAACTCCCATCCTTTCTTCACCAAACACAATGGACCCCTGACAGGGTGACGAAACAGAAGTTCAAATGGGCTGTAGCCAACCCCCTTCTGAGGCACCACCCTGTATGCAAATAAAAGGCGGGGCAAGAGAAGGTCTCATTTTCGCTTAAGCTTCTCTGGGAATCCTTTGATCATGCCCTTTAAGGTTTTGTTGAATCTTTCAACTAAACCATTGCATTGTGTGCCATAGGGTGTGGTGAACTTGTAGTTCACTCCACACTCCTTCCACATAGCAGTTAAGTAACATGACATGAAGTTTGTATCTCTGTCAGATACTACCTCCTTTGGAAAACCTACTCTTGACAACACACTCAAGAGAGCTCTTGCCACTACAGGTGCTGTAGTGGTCCTTAGGGGAATTGCTTTTGGATACCTGGTGGCATGGTCCACTGCCACCAGTATAAATCTGTGCCCAGAATGATGCTGTTTGGGGATCCATGGGACCAACAATGTCAATCCCTACCCTTTCAAAGGGCACCCCTACCACAGGTAGTGGTTTTAGGGGGGCCTTTGTAGTGCCACCTTCTTTGCCACTGGCTTGGCAGGTTACACAGGAGCGACAAAACTCCTTTGTGTCTTTAGACATGTGAGGCCAGTGAAAGTGAGGAACAATTCTGTCCCAAGTCTTGTTCTGGCCTAAGTGTCCTGCTAGGGGAATATCATGAGCTAGTGTCAATAGGAAACCCCTAAACTTCAGAGGTATAACCAACCTCCAGGATGCACCAGGCTTGGGGTCTCTACTCTCTTAGTAAAGGAGTCCATCATCCCAATAAACTTTATGGGTGCCACTAGCATTCCCAGCAGCCTCCTCAGCAGCTTGCTGTCTGAGGGTTCCAAGAGAAGGGCAGGTTTTCTGCTCCTGGCTCAGATCAGACCTGGAAGAACTCAACCTGGTCAGGTTCAAGCTCCTCTGGGACAGTTCCTTCTGCAGGCTCAAGATCATCTCCCTGAGTAGACTGATCAGTATCCTGAGACAGGTGGGAAGGCTGTGCCTTAACCCTACTGCTCTGCCTCTTGTGAGGCACCTGGTCCATTATTCCAGAATCCAGGGCCTGTCCAGCTTTTGACATTTTTGCCAGTGACCTGGTCACAGCAAAGACAGGTGCAGGGATCCCTAACATTTATGCATGTGTCCTGAGCTCCACTTCAGCCCAAGCTGAAGTTTCTAGATCATTGCCAAGCAAGCACTGTACTGGTAGGTCCGCACTTACCACAACCTTCTTAAGGCCAGTTACCCCAGGAGAAGTTAACAACTGCCAGAGAATGGTCTGTTCTGACATTTCTAGCATTGGTCACTTGGTAAATTTCACCAAGTATAATCTACCCAGGATCCACAAGATCTTTTTCATCATTGTGACACTTGCTCCTGTGTCCCTGAATGCCCAAGCTCCTACTCCATTAATTAAAGGCTGCTGTCTGTATTTACCCAGGTTACTGGGGCTTACAAAGGGGGACATATCAATGCCCCCATCACTGACAAGCACAACCTGAGTTGGTACTCTGACTAGGCCAGAGTCCAGCTAAGAACCCTGGGTCAACCCTACTACACCCTTATTCTGTGTATTCCCACCACCAATTGTAACTGTACTAGGGGGAACAGGCGCCTTAGGGGCATTGGTGGTGGTTGGAGTATTTTCTTTGGCCTTGGTGCCCCAGGGCTTCTTTTGGCCTTTACCCTTTCCTGACTGTGAATCCCCACCTGAAGAATATTTTTGGGGCCCTTGAGAAGACTTCTGGTCTTTACCCTTGTCCCCACCCTTGTCAGAGTTTTTGGAATCGTGCTTCTTTGGGTCACCACCTTGGTTCTGTACCTTCTGCCTCACCCTGGTTCTGACCCATTTTGTCTGCCTTCTTTCCCAATTCTTGGGGCGAGGTCAGATCCCAGTCTACCAGGTACTGGTGCGACAGCTGATTTTGACAGTTATTAAGAATCTGCTCCCTCATTATCAGATTGTACAATCCTTTGAAGCCACACACTTTACTACCCAATACCCAACCTTCCAGAGCCTTAGCAGCACAGTCAACAAAGTCAACCCAGTCCTGATTTTTTGCCTTTTGGGTGTCTCTGAACTTTAACCTGTAGTGTTCAGTGGTTAGGCCAAACCCATCTATCAGAGCACATTTCAAGACTTTGTAGTCATCAGCATCCTCTTCTCTTACAGTGAGGAGCTTGTCTCTACCTTTGTCTGCAAAGGAGAGTCATAAGATTGCTGCCCATTGACCTTGAGGGACCTTCTGTACTTTACAGGCCCTCTCCAAGGCAGTTATCCATTTGTGGATGTCATCCCCACTCTGGTAGGGAGGGACAATCTTACTTAGGTTTCTTTGGTCATAAGACCTCTCCCTATCTCTAGGGAAATTGCTGCCACCAAGGGACTCTAGTTCCTCCTTAGTACTAGCTCTGTAGATCTCCAGGGCCTCCCTATCTAAGGCCATCTGCTGCTTTCTGAGGTTGAACTTGTCTTGCTCATACTTCAGCAGTCTCTCTCTCCTCTCCTGGGAGGTTTCCCTCCCTCTGTGAGAAGAAACAGAGATTACAATAGAGGAGTTAGACTGGATAGACCCCCTTGACAGAGATCTATCCCTTCTAGCCCTGTTGTCAGGCCTACCAGGAGGAATAAAGGAAGTGGCATTATTGTCATCATCCTCATCCTCATCCTGGTGATCTGTGTTCACCAGAGTCTGGTCATTGTCACCAGTCTGATCAGCATTAGAGTTAGGATCAGGGGAGTTACCACCCCTGGACCCATCCTCAGGTGCTACCCCACCCACTCTGTCTAAATCATCAGGCCCACTTGGCCCTGTGATATCATCCAGTTTCAGTATCTTTATGAGATGCTGGGTGGATGGACGTTTGCCTGTCTTCAGCTTTCTAATGGAACATAAGGCCCTAAGCTGAGCAAAGGAGAAATCCTCATATTTATAGGGAAGGGGCTCACTGGTTCCTGGCTGGTTAGACATTACTAATGTGTTGTGGTGTATTGCACTACCTACACTAGTGTGGCCTACTAAACTCTCTTGAGTTGTAGAAAGGGTGTGCTATCCCTTAACACACAACTCTAAGTTCAGTAAAACTTACTGTAGCTAAACTTGATATTATATGTACCTCAGGTACCTTTAGTGGTTTTCAGTTGATCAATTCAATTGAGATTATCTGGTAAAACAATAGCAAGCTGGAATCCCACAAGCTGCACACCAATGTGAGAAGATGGCCTGATATATGCTGTCCACTAGTTCTAGTGGGCACCTTGTATCTGTCCAAACAACCCCTTATGGTGATAGGTTAAAGACAACCTTTATTGAAAGCTATCCTAGTGGTAGCTATGGAGAGCAGCCTTCAGGCTAAATCTTGAAGGAATGTAAAGCAGCTTGTTTTACCAGTCTATAATCTCTTGAATGATCAAATGAAAATACAACCACACCAGGTATATATTTAAAATATATGTATTTAGGTTAGCACACACTCCTCTAGTCTCTTTATGAGACTGGAGTTCGAAGTACTTAAGTTATTGTTATTAAGTGATTTAGCATCAGTAAAAGCACAAATACAAGTTTGGGCCCTAGGGGCGTACCAAACCATATACCAAAAAAGTAGTATAAGAACCACAACTGGAATAGGCACTGGGCCTATTGCCTCTAGAATCGCTGGGACCCCAAGGAACCACCCAAGGTAGTGACACAGGGGAGCCATGGGAGCTGTATGCAGTGTGAAAACACAACCGCGGGTTCCTATTATCTTCTATGGGGAATGTCGCGGTTGGAAATTTAAAGATTAGGGCCACTTCTAATCGAGTCAGGACCAAACCCTTTTGGACTTAGGAAGTTCTAGGGCTAGCACCCACGAGAGAACCAGAGTACTCGAGTTACCTCACCCAGGGAAGCCGGGTGAATAGGTGTCTTATGGTGTCGGGTCGCGTCGTCGATTCCAATGGAAGCCTGCAAAGAACTACTGCTGCTGTGAAGAGGAGAAGTGTCTGAAGAGATCCAAGCCTGGATCTAGGATTTATGAACCTGAAAGCAGAGGGGACAGAGTCTTGGTCACTAGCCAGTGACCTAGGGCAGGATGGACAAATGCCCACAGATGTCGGGTGCTTCAGGTGAGTTGATGGGTGTCTCGACTCTTCAGCCACGAGGTCCATGAGGCGTCAACGAAGTACAGGAGCCGGATTCGAGCTGTCCCACAAAGTCTGTTGAGTACTTCGGTATCGGCGTCCAGATTGGACCCAACAAGCCTTAGCAACGGCAAGTCACTGGAAATCAGAGAAAGGACTGCGGTGTAGACTAGCAAAGTCTGATGGACTCACCCAGCAAGGGTAAGTAAGGGCACATCTGGAGCAATCAGGAAGGCCCAAGCAGAAACGGAGTTGCCTTCATGGGGACCTGCTAGCCAACGGGCTAGTGATGGCAAAGGAACTTCAAGCGGTCGCACTTGAAGCTGGCCCACGGGTCACTCGTGGAGTGGAGGCCAACAATCTTCGGTGCAGGAGGTGCTCAAGGCTAGGGCTACTCGGAGCCCAAGGCACAACTTCGAGGAGGACCAGGAAAATAGTGTTGCTGCAAAAGTTCATGGTGCCCAGGGGTCACGGTCCCATGTCATCCATGATAGCCACGGGCCTCAGCTTTGCTGTGGACTCAGGGTAGCCTCAGGGAAGTCTGGAAATCCACCTCTGGGGATGCAGAGACCTCGGCGTCCGGTGGGAGCTTCAGAATTGCAGACCAGTCAGTTGCTTCTTTGGTGCCTGCCAAGCAGGGGAGTCACTCCTTGACCCCAAAGGAGATCTCTTCAGTCTTCTAGTCAGGATAGAACGTCGAAGGTCCATGATGTACGTTGCAGAGTTTCGTACAGGGTAATCTAAAGTCCTAGGGACTGGATTCCTATACTTATACTAAGTTTAGGGGATGGACTAACTCTAAGGCCCCACCTGTGGGTGGGCCAGGAAAGAGGGGTGGTTACAAGGGGTGGTTACACCCATTTCCTTTGTCCAGTTTCACGCCCCTGCAACCGGTTTGAACTGGAGTATGCACAGGGACACCAAGTGTGCCCCCAGTGCAGGACTTCAAAGCACCAGAGAGTGCTCCCACCCAGCCCCAATACACATCAGCCTGTCTGGGGAGGTGGTTACACCTCCCCTCGACAGGAAACCTATTGTCCAGGCCTCCCCTGCCGGAGTTTCGGTCAGCAGCAGGAGGCCAGACCCGTGTCTGTGGAAGAGGCATCCATTTTGTGATGCCAGGGCTCAGGAAAGTCCTACCGGGTTTAGCCAGCGTGAACATGTCTCTCCCTCATGAAGGGTGGAATGCTACCCCCGCCGCCAGAATTGCCGGGGGGGGGGGGTAGTATTCCAAAGCGTTTGACACCAAACACAACATGTTTTGATGCAGCCCTCCCAAAGTTAGCATTTACCGCGAGGTTATAATGCACTTAGGAGTATATGGTATGGCTGTAGCACAGAACAGCCATAAGGAAGTATTTCCGAAAGCTGCAGAGGGACTCAGCTCCTGCTTGGGCACCCTTTCACATAAAACCAAGCACTCTACCTTCAGGATTGTCAAGGCCTGCCATAGGAGTGGCTTATAGGTTTATATGTGTCTGTATAAGGTAGTGATATAGGTAGCCTATACCACAGTAAGGTGTGCAAGCACACCCTTACCCAGGCTGCAGTAGCAGACCTGTGGTGTCATTTTGGAGTGCTTCCCAGGGGTGGCATAATATATGCTGCAGCCCCTGGTAGGACTCTGAGGTACCTATGCCCTAGGTACATAGTATACCATATACTAGGGGCTTATAAGGCACTCCAGAATCCAATTAGATATGTACCTAATGTACATGGAAACTATTTTAGAGAGGAAGCAGCTAGGCTGTGGTCCTGATTAGCAGGGCCACGGCCAGACTAAGGTCGAAAAACAGTGAAACACCAGCAAAATGTGGGGTGACCCATGTGAAGCAGATCCTACTCTCCTACACTAGCCAATAGTGACAGACTATCATGTACACTTAACTCTGTATGTTACATGGGTCGTCCTCTCTGGTTAGGCTGCAGGTGCTAGGAGGGGGCTACGTTTTGGGCAAAAATAATAACTTTTTTCTGTCAACCTTTCTCTCTTTCAGATTTTTCATTTTTATGTATTTATTGATATTGTGGTGCTGTTTTACTGTGCAATATGCTGCATGTCTAAATGTTATGTTGTGTTAAGTAATTCTCTGCTTTATGAAATAATAGCCAATTTTTTCTGGATCAGATTTTAACATTTGCTAGTTTGCTCGCACAAATCAACTCGTACTTCTCTGAACTAAAAATATCATTCTGTCACAGGTTGCTATTAGTTAATTTACATTTTGTTTATTGTTTAGTGTTAAATGTCCTTAAATGTCCTTTTCAATGCATTGAAGAACAGTAGATTGTTTTGGTACCACCTCGTGTAGTGTGTTCCAAAAAATTAGAGTAGAATTAGTAATTATTTGAAGAATCTCAAGACAATCCAAGTTAGCTAAATCCTTAAAATAGATTCCGCAATCCATCATGGTGACTCCATTAAGCCAAATGCAAGGGAGGTTTCCCACCCAGGTTAGGATACTAGAGAAACACTGCCGCAAGTTGCATGTCTGTTCTAAAGTCCACACATTTTCCTGGCCTGAGTGGGCAACATTCAATACTAACACCATAGAAAATGCAAAGACTCACATATAGACCAGGAATACAGTATATCAAAAGACCATGCAGGAGCCTCAACTAGAACTGTGAGCCATCTTCAAGGTGGCCCAAGCTTATAAGACTATATCCTAGTCCGTAAGCAAGTCATCTGCACCTCCCCCACCATACACTGCCAAGGATGTGCTCTCGCTGATGCAGGCCATCCCAGTTGCCACTGACCTAGGTTACACCAACCAGTAAAAGCAATGGAGATATCCCTTCTTAAACATCAGTTGTTAAATGATTTTATACAGTTGCACAATAATTTTTTTTTTTTTATTCGATCTTACTTTGAAAGACCAAGCATAGCCAGGGCGAGAGACATTAATACAAAACATGGCTGGTACAATACTGACTGCAGACACGCCCAGGGGGGCATTAGCGAGGCTATCAAGTCAGGCAACGTGGCTAGAGTGCAATCTGCATGGACCACATATAAGAAGGTTATCCTCTCTGCCAAAAAACCTTGGACGAGGATAGGTGGTTGGAACTAAAACTTGCCTGTGGTATTAGGAAATCAGAACGGTTTTGGTACTGGGTAAAATGGGGCAGTGAAAGAATGGCACCACCCCCGGAATATCATGTTGATCCGGATGTGTGGGTCAGTAATTTCTCCGCTCAATATACTAGTGATGAAGTAGAGGACTGTGGATCTCTATTGATACACTTCTACCCTGATGATAAGGTATTTGACGAGGCAGACATTAGTGCTGCCCTTAATTCACTTACAGGAGGTCGAGCACCAGGGTTAGACTGTGTCCCCCCTTACATTTCCTAGCAGGACAGACCTAAATGGACCCAATATATACTTTTATTAGCTATTTCTATTGCCCACGGTGCTCTCATCCTGGATACCTGGCGGGGGCAGAGATAATTCCAATATACAAAAAAGGAGATACATCTATGCCTGGCAACTACAGACCCATAAGCCTCATAGATTCAATACAAAAGGTGGTGGCCTGGTTTGTCCTGGCCAAGATTCAGGTATGGATGGATGAAAATTCCATCATTAACCACCTTCAGACAGACTTCTGGGCCCATATAAGCACAACTGACCAGGTATTTTGCTTTGTTACACTCTATTGGCGAACAGTAGCCCTTGGCAAGGGCAGCATGTATGCTGCCTTTGTTGATTTGAAATCAGCCTTTGACCTGGTCCCACGGCTTAAACTATGAGAGGTACTGATAGCAATGGGGATGCCACTGGATTTACTCTCCCTTATTGTCTGCCTCCACAAGGGTAATTTCGCACAGATCCGATGGGGGGTGCTGGGAGACAATACAGATCCCTCTACAGTATGCAAGGGCGTCCGACAAGGATGTGTGCTAGCTCCTACACTATTTTCCCTCTTCATTAATGGAGTGACAATTTTCTCACCGCCACACTGATGCTCCTGTTTTAGCTGGCAGACAGATCGCGATTTGAATGTTCGCAGATGATGCCCTGATCATCTCTAAAACCCCAAGTGGCTTACAGCATGCACTGTGACGATATGAAGAATTTTGTCATCTTCGAGGCCAACAAATTAACGCTGACAAGACTAAGTTCATGGCTTTTAATCAACATTGATCTTTTAAGGGCAGAATAACTATGGATGGGCTTCCACTCGAGCATGTTGATGCATTTCTCTATCTGGGCATCAAACTGCAGAAGGATATGAGATGGAAGCTGCACGTTGATACAATGGCACTAAAGCATTGACAGTTAGCTGGCATCTTAAGAAAATAATTTAGAACTTCCCTAACAAAACCAGTTAGCCCAGTACTTCAAATTTATAACATAAAACTGGAGAGCTCCGCCCTTTATGGTGCTGATCTATGGTGCCTAGAAAATCTGTCACAGGTAACAATTGCTGAGAACACATTCTTCCAAATGATAACTATTCTACCACAAAGTACACCCACTGTTCCCTTAAGGAGCGATCTAGGCAGGAATGCTATGGGGGACCTCGCCAGGGTATGACCTATTCTTTACTAGCATAGGTTATTGTGCTCGCTTGAACTAACAGTATATGCCGAGGGCTTAAGGGACATCATTCACACAGATCAAATCCATAAAATCAGCTGTTTGAGAAATTTCAGGGGCCTTTTCTACAGATTGGGCCTTGCACATATGTGAGATAGTCCCACTAACTCGTTGTTCCCGACTAAAGACACACTCAAGGACATATATTGGGAGATGATTGCACGTGAAGAGTGTAGGCGCCACAATTCCACTTTCCTCACAGGGCTTTATCTACAGATCAAACCTTGCCTAAATCTTGAGCTTTTTTGGGATGCTATTACAAAGCCTTTTCATTGGAAACTATATCTCTAATTTAGAACAGGAACATTTCCCTTAAAGTGCTTCACCTTTAAATGGTCCACTACAAGGAATAACAAATGTATAACATGCACAGACCAGGAAGAAACTCTATCACACATACTCTTCATCTGCCCTGCCTACTCTGGCCCGTGCAAAGTACGGCTGGTGCAAATATGCAGGAATACGGGCACTAGATCATGTAATACAGCTCTACGAATTCTCTGTTCAGCTCCATCACCTAGGTACGCTATTCCAATGGCAAAATTCTTAAGGTGGATGTGGGTCATTCGTTCGCAGCAATTTATGCTTGGAAATTGAAACATGAAGCCCTCTTCATTCATGTATGTGCGCTTGGGCTAATGTGATGTGTGGGTTTTAATTAGGGGTGGGCGGAATTTGCGAAATTCACTTTCACAAACTATCGCGAAAATGTTAAATATCTCCGCAAATACGCGGAAATATCGCGAAGATGAGGAAGTTTTTTTCCCGCCCGTTCGCGGTATTTTCTGCGTGGTCGCGGCTCGCCAACTTACCCATGCGGTTGCTCACGGGCGCGGCCATCTTGTTTTCACTTGTCTCGCGGAGCATGATCGCGAGAAGAAAGACATGATCGCGCGACAAATGACGTAACTGCGGGCGCGAACTGTCGTGAAACAGCGCAAATGGCAACCAACAATCGAACAGCGCGTGGAGAACGTGACCGGATCGGGAAAACTTGTCGGCGAACGCGAGGATTCAGGTAAGGCCATCGCGCGCACGCGAGAATGTCGTTTTTTTACAGCGCGAGCAAGCAAAACATTTCCGGTAAGATGCGGATTGCGGAAATTTTGACATTTTCGCGATCTCTGCGGAACGCAAAAATGTCAAATTATCACAATTTCCGGGAGCAGAACGGAATTTTAGCCCAGGCCGAGTTTTAATTTGTTCTCATATGCCCTTTTGAGACCAATCGAGATCATCTGAAAATTACACTTTCTATGTCTGTTCTGCCATGAACCAATGCCTTGTCTTTATATTGGGAAATCTGATGACTTCTTTGTTATTTTGCACAAACGTTTTTATCCAAGATTTATTTTTGTATTGTTTTAACTTTTTATCTGTAACAATTATATAACATGTACTGTTGAATAAAGCATTCTTTGATTGATTGATTGACTGATTGATTGTATACAAAAAGGCCATGCAGAAGGCCCTACTAGAACTGTGAGCCATCTTCCAGGTGGCCCCAAACTATAAGACTATCCCCTCGTCCGTAAGCAAGGCATCTGCACCTCCCTCACCATACACTGTCAAGGATGTGCTCTTGCTGATGCTGACCATTCCAGTTGCCACTGACCTAGGTTAAACCATTCCACCGGTTGATGAGGCTGCTGGACCTTCCCTGGAGCAGAATGCTGCTGGGCAGGGAAGAGCATCACAGGTCCCAGCGACCCGGGAGCAGTCAGCCCAGTGCCAGACTTCCTCAGGGCTCACCCCCTCACCCATCAGTTGGACCCATCAGGTCCGAGCGGAACCATTAGCATGTACTCCTGAGCATCCCACCGGGCCCCACAAGGTCAGAGGGGGGAGTCACAGGCTACACTCCACCCAAGCTGGCCATTTGGCACGGAGGAAGCATCAGGAAGGGAGGCTGAGCCCAAGACATTGCCTAGAAGAACAACACATAGAAATGACAGAAGGAGACAACCCGGGTGGGAGTTAGAGGAAAGACGAGAGAGAAGGATGGAGAGAGAGAGAGAGAGAGCTCTCACCTGGGAAGCCCAGCAGGGAGAGGAGGCAACTCCCCCCCAACGTGGAGGGAGCAAGAGCTAGGCCCTGGGCTCCACATAGAGGTGAGCCAGTCGGAAGTTCCCTCACTGAGCTAAATACATCACTTAGCTGTCAGCAAAGGAGAGGGGGTGACCAGAAAATCAGAAGTCAGATAAGCCTGACAGCGACGCCGACGTCCGCTGCTCCCCCTAATGCACTGGTCAGACATACCCACCCCTAGAGAAATAGTATCCAGAGAAGATGGTGAGTCCTTTGCGTGAATGTTCTGTCATCAACTTGCCTACTGGACCCAAAGAAAGGGCCACCAATATGACTGGCCTTGGCCAGATGAGGGATTCTTTGAACCTGAAGACATTGCCATTGCCTAGGATTGCATTTGGCATGGAGGAGGAGATCCAAAGTGGGTTCACCACTACATGCAGGAGTTCTTGAGACGATAGGATCGCTATGTTGGGAATAAACCAACAGAGCTTCACTGACCCAGGATTTGTTTGTTACAGCAGAAAGGTGTAGCAGGAACAATCTATGGGGCATATCAACTACAACCGGCGATAATTATCTCTAAGCGCACTTAGCGCTAGGATAATTATCGCCGGCTAGCGTGAATTTTTATCGCTGAGATAGCGTGCTATTAGCAACGCTTATCTCAATAGCGATAAAAATCCTCACGCTAACAGGCTAACGTGAGATTATCGCTGGAAACCCAGCGATAATCTCACGTTACCTTGTTGATAGGGACAGGCAAACTTAGCCATGATATCCTCCTTCCATAGGATATCATGGCTAAGTCAGAAAAATACCAGATGTAAAAAAGCAGCGTTAACCGCGGTTAGTGCTGCTTTTTTTGTCTCTAACAGGGTTAGCGACATTCTTGATAATAGGAGAAATGTCGCTTAGCGACATTTCTCCTATTATTTTACTCTGGAACGCCTCCTTTGCATCTCATTAGAGATGCAAGGGGAAGCGTAGAGTAAAAGGGTGCTAACATGCAAATTTGCATGTTAGCACCCTGTTGTTGATAGGGCGCTAGTTTTATCTCTCCTTTTTTGGCTTTTAAAGCCAAAAAAGCAGAGATAAAGCCCTTGTTGATATGCCCCTAAATGTCTTGGGCACAGATAAGCAAAGAAGGGCTCAGGAATAAACTGCCCCCATTGATGGATAGGGCAGGGAAATGGATCTTATTCTTTGAAAAGACCACCACAGGTGAAAACTCAGCTTCAGGTGACATTAAAAGTCTGCTTAGCAGCCTCACTGGGGAGCAGACGGACACGGTGTTCTCCTGAGCCCGCATCCCCGCAGTCACACTTATCAACACCGGGCATTAACTCATTCAGACACCAGATCTGGACTACCCTAAGGGAGATATTCCCTAACTGCCCAGAGCCTGAAGACTGGGGAGACTGTGACTTAATTTTTTCACAGAATAAGAGAACTATGAGGAAAGGAGTCTGGTCAGACCTGAACCGACACAGGTCCCCAGGTTGCATTCTTCGAAAACATCCTTACGAGAGGTCTGCACACCAAGATCCAGATCGTATTAGATAGTATAGTAGGGCTAGACACCAAAGCTTGGTTGGAAATACAGGCTCACATACTACATTATTACTGGAAGAGACAGGAAAAGGACAGGGAGAAGCAAGAGCAGGCACAAAGAAAGACAGCCAAACTGGTCCAACATAAAATGTAGAAGTCCTCCTTTGAGGGGATGCACTAGCCGTGAATGTTCAGATGGCACCTGTCTCAAAGGCAGATCCGCATATGGACCCCAGAGGGTATCCACCCAGTCCTAGTGGCTGAGCTCAGGGAGGCTGGGTCCAAACTGGTCTCCCAGAATTGCCATTATTGCCACAGAATAGGCCATTAGACTATCCGGTGCCACCTACAAATTATGAGTGGGCATAAAACTCTACTCCGTCATTGGAGAAATGATGGGTTCCGGTCCATTTCAGGAAATTCCAGAGTGAGTATTCTCCATACAAGGAGTGTAGGCGCCGTGAGCGGTGCCTCGGCTCGGATAGGGTGCATACGGTCTGCATACGGTCCGCAATTGGAGAGTACACACTCAGGCAGGAATCCTCTGCCATCCTGCTGCTCAGTACAACCCAAGTACCTCCACCATGGCTGAGTGATATGAGGAGAAAGCACCCCCTTTCACTTAAAGGAAACTGGATATCCTAGAAGAGGTGGTGCTTGGAAAATTCCCTCAGCTGCATGGGGGGCCTGAGGACCAGTTGAGCAATGCAGTGCGTGCCTGACTCTGCTCCACCATTGGGGAGCGCTGCAGTGCAGTGGGCATCTATACCAGGTGGGGTGTGGCATGCCATAAGCGCTGGGAGGACCTAAAACACTGAGTCAGGATCAAGGCCCAGGAAATCTTGGACCTGTTCTCCCAGCACCATGTGCACCAGCACCACTTATCGCCACTGTACAGGAGGGCCCTGAGAGCAGCCTGGCTGACCCTCCATGCCTAGAAGGAGGACCATGAGCAGCAGAGAGCTGGTAAGCATATTAACTGAAATACCCAAGTATGATGTGAGGGATGACAGAGCTGTACCATCATGCTTCCCATGCCTCACTGTATCTATTCTGTGCAAATGCAGCAGTCATTATAAGGCCAAAGGCTCCCTGTAGCAAACAGAATGCACTGAGCAGAGAGCATTCTAGGTGTTGTAGTTTTTTAATTGTATTTATTTTATTTTGAAGGTTTTATATAGCACGAAGATGACCCTTGCGGGTATCAGAGCGCTTTACAAGGGAATATATTTGAACAAGAAACATGGAAAGTCAGAATTATGTCATGCAAACAGCGGCCGTTTTATGAGTTACATACATTGTTCACGTGAATTTAGATATGAGAAGAGATTTTACTTCTTTTTTGACAAAGGCAGTAGAGGGATTCAGTCGAGTTTCTGGGGGCAATGCATTCCAAATCCTAGGAGCGAATCCCGAGAAGGCACGGTTGTATGTTTTCTTCTTGGCAAATCATTGTGATTTCAGAAGAAGGTTACTGGAGCTCCTGAAGGATCTGTTGCCACAAGAGAACACCAGTTTCTGGGCCAGATAACGCGGAGTGTGGTAATGTATATCCTTGTGCATCATACAGGTGATTTTTAGTTGAATTCTGGCTTTGAAGGTAACCAGTTAAGAGCTCTAAGGTCAGGGGAGATGTGCCAGTTTCTTTTGGAGCCTGTGATGAGTCTGGCTGCTGCGTTGTTGATGCTCTTAGAGGGGCCATCGTAGATCTGGGAAGTCCGCATAGAGAGACACTCCCATATTCCACTCATGGGATTACTAGTGCTTGAACTCCCAGTTTGAAGTCATTTGCGGGAAGGAAAGGTTTTAATTTTCTCAAGTTGTTCATCTGAAAGTTTGTTCCTTTTGTTGCGGTGCTAATGTATTTCTGCATGTTATAGATTTCTGTCAAGAGTTTCTCACAGCGATTTCGCTGAGTTGATAATACGAGGTTGGCAGTTGAGTGCTGTTAGATGTTTGAGGCATTCTGGAATGATGGTAGATTGGTTGGGAGGAGCAATTAGGAGGAATTTAGTTTTGAGGGTGTTTAGTTTCAGGTGGTTTTCGGCCAACCAAGTCTGAGTTTTTTGTAGTGTTCAGTTGAGAGATTTGATGTCCTCTAGAGAGTGGATCTTTAAATATAGTTGTGTGTCATCTGCGTACATGTGATAATGGACGTTTGCGGAGCTGAGAATATCGGTGAGCGGTTCATTGTTTGGGTTGAACAGTGTAGGTGTGAGGGATGAACCCGGCGGGACTCCTAAGGTGACTGGGATAGACTTGGACAAGGATTGATTAACTTGAATCTTTGTGATCTGATTTGGATGAAAGAGGTGAACCAATTTAGAACTGACCCAGATAGGCCCATTCTATGTTTAAGGAGATCTATCAAGTTGTAATTTTTAATGGTGTCAAAGGCCGAGGATAGGTTGAGTGAGATTAGCAGAGAGGCTTAATTTTTGTCTAGGATTTCAAGTGCGTTATCTACTATGTATGTCATGGCCGATTCAGTACTGTGACCTGCACGAAAGCCGGATTGGTATTGGTTGAGCAGGTTGAAATGGTCTATGCAGATGCCAAGCTGTAAGTGAACACATTTCTTTTAAGAGTTTGGCCAGAGTTGGGATGTTGGATATCGGGAGGTATTAATTTAAGACTGTGAGGTCAGCCGTTGGCTTCTTTAGTATGGGGGATACCTGCCCAGATTTAAGGATTTCTGGGATGAATCTTTGAAGTAAGGAGGTGTTGATAATCTTGGCCCAAAGTGGCAGTAACAGTGGTATGAAGTCTTTTAGGAAATTTGCGGGAAGAAGGTCTGTGAAGTGGTTGGAGGGGTTCAAAGCCATGAGTGCCTTTAATATCGCATCTTCACTGCAAGTTTTGAAGGAGGACCATGAGGCCTTATTTTTGAATTCGAACATAGGTGAGCATACAATTGGGGTAACTGGAGGGGGAGATGAAATGTTCATGTGAGTGACAGTATGAGTTACTTAGGGGCATATTATCTAGGACAGAGTTAAAATGATCGCCGCTTTAGCGGCAGGAAACTGCCGCTAAAGCGGATATAATGGTCTTGATAATCTGCCGCAGAACATTCCAATAGAAGCCCATGTTCACACCAGAACATGGACTTCTATTGGAATTCTCTGCGGCATATTATCAAGCCCCTTATCGCCGCTTTTAGAAGCAGTTTCCTGCTGCTAAAGCGACGATAATTTTAACGCTGTCCTTGATAATATGCCCCTAAGTTGTTAAGCAGGTCCATCTTTATGCTTTCTGTCTTCATGGTGAAGAAGGAGGCAAATTCTTTGCAGCTGGGTAGTGTGCCTGGTATAGCATGAGGGAGGTGAGGTAAGCAATTAGATTGTGTTTTGATTCACTCAAATAGTTTTTGGGGTCGATTCTTAGCTTGGTCTAATTGATTTCTAAAAAAGTCTGCTTTTGATAGTCTGATATTTCTATAGTAGGAGTTTCTGGTGGCTTTTAGTAGCTTGAGGGGATCAGGGAATGTTGTTGCTCTCCATCGGCGTTCAATTAATCTTAGGGATCCTCTTTCCTCATTGCGTCTACCTTTGTACCATCATTTTGAGTCTTTTGTGGAGACTCTCTTCAATTGTAAGGGAGTGGCTGTGTCTAATGCCGTCATAGAGTTAAAGCAGTGGTTAGTTAGAGCTTGAACATCGGATAGGCCTTCAGGGTGAAGCAGGAGGTTAGCAGTAGAGGGTTGTGAATAAGTAGGTGCCGGCATTTTTTATATTCCTCTTCCATATTTTAGTTCTCGTGGGTTGTGCAGTGTATAATTTTATTGATCTATTAATGAAGAATGTGATGGCGTGGTGGTCAGATCAATCACAGGGGAGGATCGTTTCAAGTTGAATGGGTTCAGCATTGGAAATTACCAAGTCTAGAGTTGAGCCTTTTGTTGTATGTGGGGCTGTTACAGATTTGGGTAAGGTCAAGGTCATAGAGGACAGCTTTAAGGCTATTGACCGTAGAGTCATTAAGGTCATTCCAATGGAGATTGAGGTCTCCGAGGTGTATTTGAGTATTTTGTTGTCCAGTATTTGTAGTTACGATATCCATGAGATTCCAATGGAGATTGAGGTCTCCGAGGTGTATTTGAGTATTTTGTTGTCCAGTATTTGTTGTTACGATATCCATGAACTGATTCATGAAGGTGAGCTTATCACCTGGTGGGTGGTAGAATGTGTGCACAGAACAGACTGGTTTGTTGTTACTTGTGATGTTTAAACAAAGGTATTCACATGAGGATAAAACCGATGAGTGTGAGCAATTAACTGAGAGACTGGTCCAATGTAAGCAAGCAATACCGCCTCCAGGCCTGTCAGTTCTATCTAATCTGGTGATATCATGGTTTGGGGGAACCAGTATGTTTAGAATAGGCGTGGATGATTCATTTAACCATGTTTCAGTCAAAATTATGAGGTCAGGTTCATGGGTGAGTATGAGGTCAGTTATATCAGCCGCATGTCTTGAGGCAGATCTACAATTTAGTAGTATACATTTGAGACGTGCCTTGATGGGGGTTAGAGGTTCCTGTGTGAGGGGGACTCGCATAAGGTTGTTTTCGATTATACCTCTAGTATTGTTTTTCGGAACTCTGTGAGTATTGGAGGCTATGGTTTGGATTAAGACAGTAGATTGTGCTCTTTGTTTTAGGTGTAATGAGGAAGAGCATAAGAGCAGAGTAGGGAGAGTATGTCTTTGGGCGATAAAGGATTTTTTCTTCGGACTGTACGGGTTGAGGCATTGGGGTATGGTAATGTTCTCCATCTTGGGGGCGTATGTATCGGAGATCGTGTGTGTAGCTGGTGGTGGTATGACGAGCGGTTACTGTGGAGGTTTGTCCTAGAATTCTGATCAAGTCGTTTGATTATGGGTTGATGTCAAATTAGGTCACGTAGGATTTGGAGGTCATCTTTGACTTGTTACAGTGAGAGTAACATTTCATCAACACTGGGGTCTGGTGTTGGTAGTGTGCTTATTGTTTGGGCTAGGGGTAAGGTAGGTTTCGTTGGGCCATGGGTGGGGCTTGAAGGGAGATCGTAATCTTATATGTCGTAGTGAGATCTGCCTGGGTGGCTAATGGGAGAAGGGGGGTGGAATAGCGGAAGGCGAAGAAGCATGAGTCGGATTGATGTGAAGCGGGGTTGGGGCAATGGAAAGGTTCATGGTGCTAGGGGTAGAGTTGGAGTTAGGGGGATGCATGTCAACTCCAAGGGTGTCTGCTGGAACTGGGGTGGGTGTATGTGCAGCTTGGGTCATGAGAGGTGAATGCCTTGAGGGGGATTCAGGCAGGGAGTTAGGAAGTGTTCTGGAATTGGAAGTGCCTGGGGAGGGTGGATAGGGTCTTACGACTTTTTCCTCGATGAGAGGAAAGATGTTATCCACTAGGATGAAGCTGCGGTCTGATAATTGAATGCGGATGATCCCATTATGATAAATGGTGATTGTTGCTGCAGCTTTGTAGATTGGGGAGGGGATAATAGACATTGTGATACCGTGTGCTCTTTTCCTAGAGGAGGAGACCAAAAACAGGGCGAGAAAGGCTTTCCTCCATTGGGCTCTTCTCTTAGTATAGAAAATGATGTCATTAGTTATGTATTCTTTGCTTGTTGAGAAGTAGGGATCAGAGATTGGGGACTCAGTGTGTGATTTTAGCAGATTATATTTACAGCATTTGGCTGCTTTTTTTGTAAGGTTAGGGGGGTAGTTAATAGTATAAGTGTGTTGTCCTGTCTGTTCCACAGTGGAGTTTACACTTGTCAATAGGGGTAGAAAAAAGTAGGGAGAGTGTGCTGGGCAATGTGATGTTAGATGAGGAGGTGGGGGTTAACTAGGAGGGGAGATGTGCGGGAAACGTGCAGTTAGGTGAGGGTGTGGTTGGAGAAGTTATGAGTGATCGTGGGTTTGGGCCGTCTAAGGGGCATAATATATGTAGACGGGGATGGAGTTGGATAGCTTGCTGTAAAGTGTGATATGAGGGGAGGTACTGAGGCAGGGGGGATGAGGCCGGCAGGTCGTGGGGTGTGGGGAGGGAGAGGGGGGGATTAGGGCTAGCTCAAGTCTGCGTAGGTACCGCAATGGTATAGGACTGTGCAGTTGAGATAGAACTAGGTCAAGAACTCTAACCTGAGTACTTGTGGAATAGGGCTCCATAGGATGATGTCTGGGTGATGTGAGGATTCCCCGCCCCAGCGCCAGCGGGACTGATGCCTGCTCAGCCATTTGTTGACTGATCCCGTTCTTTCACTCAAGCCATTCGCCTGCTGACACTGGTGTCATTCAGAGGCACTCACAGCCAGAACCTCAATCCACACTAGGCTGATACAAGTTCCCTTCCCCCCCCACACTCAGTCCTGATGAAGACCCGCAGTGATTACCGAAAGGAGCACCTAAAGGGTTGAAACGTCGACGCTACACCTGGGCTCAGACCAACCAGTGCCCTACACGAAAAAGCATTACTAGCATCCAGGGTCTATGGTTATTAGGCTGGCCATTGTATACATTTTCTTGTCCTATCCCCTGTACATAAACCTTGAATCACTTTGTATATATTGCACAAACTGTTCACTGTCTTGAGCACACATGTCACGATTTTCACCAACTGTTCACAACTATTGACTCTAAACCTTATCAAATAAGCATATCTGAATGTATTAATTCTGATATAAATATAAAGTGGATATATTTTCAAGGTCTTTACGTGATTTATTACGATCTTTGGATGCATATATAAGAGGCTTGGGCGCTCTTCATGTCTGATGAATAGTTCACGTTCAAGATACCTTGTACATGTAAGAAATAACTCCTTGTATACCCTACAGAACCTCCCTTTTTGTTGTTAAACTTTATACCCAGGTTCTGAGGGACACCAGGTCGCCCCATTTCTTTTGATATGGGTCCTCTAGGGAGCAGACCCTTGAGAGTGAGGCTGTCCTAGATGGCCGCAAAGTTATTTGAAGATATCTAAATCCTTAAATTAGTCCTATCACACTTTCCATTAGTAGATCATCTTAGGGAATGGTCAATTTCTAATTGTGCACTGTAATGAATGGTCCTTTCTTCCTTTTAGTGGTGTGTTGTAAAGATAGAGTCCTATGTCTCTTTCTATATAGCGATACCAAAGGGGATGATGGACTTGACGTTTGAGCAAATCAAACACTCACCCCCAGTCAACTGATCTGGGTTTAATCCATCATCATTCTTTAGCTCACTCCACCACCCCAGTTCAGACATGGCCATATGAAAATCAGTTTGACCCTGTACCTCATGGGAACAGTCGAGCCCGAACTGCCAAGCCATGTCTTCCCTGGACCGGAAACAAGCATCCTGGGACCGGTTTCGGGTTCATAACCCTCATCAGCCAGGCTATCTTGAATCCAGTGGCAAAGGGAGCAAGTGACACACGTCTGGGCATACCTTGCCAACTTAGGGTGAACAAAGCGATACCAAAGGGGATGATGGACGGAGCGTTTGAGCAAATCAAACACTCTCCCCCAGTCAACTGATCTGGGTTTAATCCATCATCATTCTTTAGCTCACTCCACCACCCCAGTTCAGACATGGCCATATGCAAATCAGTCTGACCCTGTGCCTCATGGGAACAGTCCAGCCTGAACTGCCTAGCCATGTCTTCCCTGGACCGGAAACAAGCATCCTGGTACCGGTTTCGGGTTCATAACCCTCATCAGCCAGGCTATCTTGAATCCAGTGGCAAAGTGAGCAAGGGACCCACGTCTGGGCATACCCTGCCAACTTAGGGCGAACAAAGCGATACCAAAGGGGATGATGGACGGAGGGTTTGAGCAAATCAAACACTCACCCCCAGTCAACTGATCTGGGTTTAATCCATCATCATTATTTAGCTCCCTCCACCACCCCAGTTCAAACATGCCCATATGCAAATCAGTCTGACCCTGTGCCTCATGGGAACAGTCCAGCCCAAACTGCCAAGACATGTCTTCCCTGGACTGGAAACAAGCATCCTGGGACCGGTTTCGGGTTCATAACCCTCATCAGCCAGGCTATCTTGAATCCAGTGGTAAAGTGAGCAAGGGACCCACGTCTGGGCATACCCTGCCAACTTAGGGCGAACAAAGCGATACCAAATGGGATGATGGACGGAGCGTTTGAGCAAATCAAACACTCACCCCCAGTCAACTGATCTAGGTTTAATCCATCATCATTCTTTAGCTCACTCCACCACCCCAGTTCAGATATGGCCATATGAAAATCCGTCTGACCCTGTGCCTCATGGGAACAGTCCAGCCCGAACTGCCAAGCCATGTCTTCCCTGGACCGGAAACAAGCATCCTGGGACCGGTTTCGGGTTCATAACCCTCATCAGCCAGGCTATCTTGAATCCAGTGGCAAAGGGAGCAAGGGACCCACGTCTGGGCATACCATGCCAACATAGGGCGAACAAAGCGATACCAAAGGGGATGATGGACGGAGCGTTTGAGCAAAACAAACACTCACCCCCAGTCAACTGATCTGGGTATAATCCATCATCATTCTTTAGCTCACTCCACCATCCCAGTTCAGACATGGCCATATGCAAATCAGTCTGACCCTATGCCTCATGGGAACAGTCCAGCCCGAACTGCCAAGTCATGTCTTCCCTGGACTGGAAACAAGCCTCCTAGGACCGGTTTTGGTTTCATAACCCTCATCAGCCAGGCTATCTTGAATACAGTGGCAAAGGGAGCAGGGGACCCACGTCTGGGCATACCCTGCCAACTTAGGGCGAACAAAGCGATAACAGAGAGGATGATGGACGGAGCATTTGAGCAAATCAAACACTCACCCCCGTCAACTGATCTGGGTTTAATCCATCATCATTCTTTAGCTCACTCCACCACCCCAGTTCAGACATGTATATATGCAAATCAGTCTGACCCTGTGCCTCATGGGAACAGTCCAGCCCGAACTGCCAAGCCATGTTTTCCCTGGACCGGAAACAAGCCTCCTGGGACCGGATTCGGGTTCATAACCCTCATCAGCCAGGCTATCTTGAATCCATTGGCAAAGTGAGCAAGCGACCCACGTCTGAGCATACCTTGCCAACTTAGGGCGAACAAAGCAATACCAAAGGGGATGATGGACGGAGCGTTTGAGCAAATCAAACACCACCAGTCAACTGATCTATCAGCATGAAGTGATTGGACCTTTCTCCATAGGTATTAGTTCAACTACCATTTTGTCAAAGAGAAGGGTAACTGATGAGTGTCTAATCCAAAAGAAGAGGAAAGCCCAAAATGGGTTCCTTACAATGTATATATAAGTAGACAAAAATGTTCAGAAGTGTACTGAATGAGCGTAGACAGACCGTCAGGCAAGCGGCATCATTGGCAAGTGAGAAACCCTCATGATAGAGGGATCTCACCTTTCAGATCAGTATCAGTCAGTAATCAATATCAGTCAGTTTCAAATCAGTAATCCACGCTCAAACGCTCTCTAGAGAGTGGACGAGCGGCGGCCTCACTCCGTTCTTTACCTCTGCCCTGTCTTCAACCTACTGTGTCAGTGTGAGCCCCAGACTGAGTGAGCGCGTGATCGTCCATTAGGGTGCTCCTTGTCGGGGATGTTTCACCCCCTCCTACCTCTAAGAAATAGAAGAGGATTTGAGAAGTCAAAATGTGCCCTAATTTTTCTTTCTGCAGAACTAATCATAATTTCTATGGCAAAATGAACCCCCTCATTTTGTTCCTTTGCAAATTAAATGTTTTAAGTGTTACCACTTTATTCCAATCAAGATGGCTTCAGGTGTGCCATACTTTTGTCATAAGTAAGACTGTTAGCGCTCTAGTTGTTCGTTAGAACACTCTGGGACATTCTGTCATTGGGCTATACTTGGGCTACATCTGGGTGATATTTGGGCTACATTTGGGCTCTTTTGTCCCTGGTGCCCATCTTGGGAGATTTATTTGTTATGAAGGTTCCTAAATTCCTCATTTACTGCAGTCTCCTCAGTAGGAAATACTTTCAGTTTTTTACTTTGGTTCCATCAAGAAGGCATTCAGATATGTCACACATTGGGCAGAAATTCTGAATGTTAGCACTCTAGTTCCTCATTAGATCACTGTAGTAAAGATACTGCTCGTCAGGGAAGTCTGCTGCTGGTATTCAAAGTGCATGTTTCAGTCTGCATGTCAGAATTTTTTAATGAAATAGAAGAGGATTTGAGCAGTCAAAATGTGCCCTCATTTTTCTTTCTGCAGCACTAATCATAATTTCTATGGCAAAATGAACCCCCTCATTTTGTTCCTTTGTAAATTAAATGTTTAAGTGTTACCACTTTATTCCAATCAAGATGGCTTCAGGTGTGCCATACTTTTGTCATAAGTAAGACTGTTAGCGCTCTAGTTGTTCGTTAGAACACTCTGGGACACACTGTCATTGGGCTATACTTGGGCTACATCTGGGTGATATTTGGGCTACATTTAGGCTCTTTTGTCTCTGGTGGCCATTTTGGGAGACTTATGTGTTAGGATGTTTTCTAATTTCCTCATTTACTAAAGTCTCCTCAGTAGGAAATACTTTCAGTTTTTTACTTTGATTCCATCAAGAAGCCATTCAAATGTGTCACACATTTGCCATAAATTCAGAATGTTAGCACTCTAGTTGCTTATTAGATCACTGTAGTAAAGCTGCTGCTCACCAGAGAAGTCTGCTGCTGGAATTGAAAGTGCATGTTTCAGTCTGCATGTCAGAATTTTTTAATGAAATAGAAGAGGATTTGAGAAGTCACTCAAAATGTGCCCTAATTTTTCTTTCTGCAGCACTAATCATACTTTCTATGGCAAAATGAACCCCCTCATTTTGTTCCTTTTTAAATTAAATGTTTTAAGAGTTACCAATTTATTCCAACCAAGATGGCTTCAGGTGTGCCATACGTTTGTCATAAGTAAGACTGTTAGTGCTCTAGTTGTTCCTGTTGTACCTGTCCTGCTGAAATGAGGATGTCTCTCAAGGGAGCGCAGTTCAATGGGTAGAGACAACGGTGCTGTGTCTCTTCGTGCAGATGCCTCCGGTGTTTAATCGGTTTAATCCATCATCATTCTTTAGCTCACTCCACCACCCCAGTTCAGACATGTATATATGCAAATCAGTCTGACCCTGTGCCTCATGGGAACAGTCCAGCCCGAACTGCCAAGCCATGTTTTCCCTGGACCGGAAACAAGCCTCCTGGGACCGGATTCGGGTTCATAACCCTCATCAGCCAGGCTATCTTGAATCCATTGGCAAAGTGAGCAAGCGACCCACGTCTGAGCATACCTTGCCAACTTAGGGCGAACAAAGCAATACCAAAGGGGATGATGGACGGAGCGTTTGAGCAAATCAAACACCCCCAGTCAACTGATCTATCAGCATGAAGTGATTGGACCTTTCTCCATAGGTATTAGTTCGACTACCATTTTGTCAAAGAGAAGGGTAACTGATGAGTGTCTAATCCAAAAGAAGAGGAAAGCCCAAAATGGGTTCCTTACAATGTATATATAAGTAGACAAAAATGTTCAGAAGTGTACTGAATGAGCGTAGACAGACCGTCAGGCAAGCGGCATCATTGGCAAGTGAGAAACCCTCATGATAGAGGGATCTCACCTTTCAGATCAGTATCAGTCAGTAACCAATATCAGTCAGTTTCAAATCAGTAATCCACGCTCAAACGCTCTCTAGAGAGTGGACGAGCGGCGGCCTCACTCCGTTCTTTACCTCTGCCCTGTCTTCAACCTACTGTGTCAGTGTGAGCCCCAGACTGAGTGAGCGCGTAATCGTCCATTAGGGTGCTCCTTGTCGGGGATGTTTCACCCCCTCCTACCTCTAAGAAATAGAAGAGGATTTGAGAAGTCAAAATGTGCCCTAATTTTTCTTTCTGCAGAACTAATCATAATTTCTATGGCAAAATGAACCCCCTCATTTTGTTCCTTTGCAAATTAAATGTTTTAAGTGTTACCACTTTATTCCAATCAAGATGGCTTCAGGTGTGCCATACTTTTGTCATAAGTAAGACTGTTAGCGCTCTAGTTGTTCGTTAGAACACTCTGGGACATTCTGTCATTGGGTATACTTGGGCTACATCTGGGTGATATTTGGGCTACATTTAGGCTTTTTTGTCTCTGGTGGCAATTTTGGGAGACTTATTTGTTAGGATGTTTCCTAATTTCCTCATTTACTACAGTCTCCTCAGTAAGAAATACTTTCAGTTTTTTACTTTGATTCCATCAAGAAGGCATTCAAATGTGTCACACATTTGCCATAAATTCAGAATGTTAGCACTCTAGTTGCTTATTAGATCACTGTAGTAAAGCTGCTGCTCACCAGAGAAGTCTGCTGCTGGAATTGAAAGTGCATGTTTCAGTCTGCATGTCAGAATTTTTTAATGAAATAGAAGAGGATTTGAGAAGTCACTCAAAATGTGCCCTAATTTTTCTTTCTGCAGCACTAATCATACTTTCTATGGCAAAATGAACCCCCTCATTTTGTTCCTTTTTAAATTAAATGTTTTAAGAGTTACCACTTTATTCCAACCAAGATGGCTTCAGGTGTGCCATACGTTTGTCATAAGTAAGACTGTTAGTGCTCTAGTTGTTCCTGTTGTACCTGTCCTGCTGAAATGAGGATGTCTCTCAAGGGAGCGCAGTTCAATGGGTAGAGACAACGGTGCTGTGTCTCTTCGTGCAGATGCCTCCGGTGTTTAAGATCTGTGCCGTGGTGGGTCTAGGAGGTTCACTGGCTCCTATCCTATCCTCCGACCTGATCCGTGAATGCGGTTCCAGGGGGCAAGAACCAGGTCACGACCAGTCCGGTGCTGTGTCCCAATCCCCGCAGACCTTCAGCGCTGAATCAGCGACTCAATGGAAAGGTGAGTGCTTGGGAGTGAATCGTTGATGTCATTGCTTCGGCAAAAAAAGTGACACTTTTGACTTTCTGTGATCCGAGCGCGTGAGGTTCCCTAGTTTAGATGCAGCTGGGACTAACAGGAATATCCAGTAGATTGTGATCCCTAGCGAATGGAGCTCCCTTTTCGAGCTCCTCACCAGTCGGCCATCTTGCTTGGACTTCCTGGTTTGCCACCAGGGGAATAGAGCCACACACATGCATTTGGATATAAAATTGCACTCCCAGCATCATTAGAAGTGAACTAAGGGCATTATAACTGATGTGTGCACTGGGTGAGGAATGGTGCAGACATTGTCCAGTGTTTGCATGAAAGGCCTATGGCTATTAAATGCTGTGACTTGCATTGCCTGTGGTGAGACTGGCTTCTGATTAAGACAGATCATCACGTGCCATGGAGTTAAGACTGACTTTAAGATCCTTGCCTCACTCTTAATTGATACTAAATTCTCTAAGTGGGCAAACATAGACATGTCTTCCCAACATTGACTTCTATGTCATTTGTCCATTCAAGGTAGCTGTAACAACTAGCCTTAACTGTTCACCAGGGTACGACACTACCTGAGCAGTCTTTAAAGGCAAAATGTGGTACTAGATTTTCTGCTGTTGTGAAGGAATATCAAATTGTTAGACTCCCCACTCAGCAAAGCTAATATCCCAACACCTATTTGGATATGAACACCCAAATCTGAATTTGTGTTGTCACATACCATGCTGCCACACAGCGGATGGTATTTGTTAGAAAGTGTAACAGTGCAGAAACTCCATATCACAGGACCATTCCAATACCATCCGGACTGTCTCTGATCTCCTTTTGTGGACTGGCATTGGAAGATGCCTATGTAGCAATGACAGGAAACACAGATTACAAGAATGCAGAAGGTGAAGGTTGGCCAGTACAGAAGTGTAAGCCATCTAATTTCAAGTTAGATGTCTATGTGCATGTCAAATCAGGACCTCACAGTGAACACACGTACTTTAGGCCCAAAGTCACTTATATTTGTATAGTGTGATCAGAGGAGAACAAAGTCTGCCCTTGCTTCATAAATTTATGTGTGTCGTTCTGTTGTGTACAGCCTCTACATTATGATTTGTCTTCCACTTCAGTGGGCTAAGCTGACCAGAAAGACCAGGACCAGAAAGGATCAGGACATCGTTGGGGCGCCGGCGGCCAAAAACTCTCTCCACAATGGAAGAGGAGGAGGAGGGGGGGACATTCTCCATCAGAAGGCAGGGGAATTGCACCCACTTGGACTGAGACAAACCCCACCTCAAGTGCTATGGACTGGGTGGAGGCTGAGGAGATTGTAGGGGGTGAAGAACTAGACACCCCTGGCCAGGGGGAGGAGATTCACTCTCCCCCTGACTATTCACAACTTTATTTTGGCAAGGTGCCCCCGGGCAGGCCACAATACACACTCGGCCTGCCATCAGCCCCTCCTTGACTCTAAAGTCTCCCATTTCATTGGGGTCTCCTGCTACATCCGCTGCCACTATTCCTCATCCAAGTGGCTGCCATGAAGACCCCAACTTAGTCTTCAACCCCAAGGCACCACACCCCTCATGTTCCCCCCAAACCGCTCCCTGTGTTGTAACTTGTGTGGCTGCATCCCAGGAAGTGATATGAGGGTCAGCCAGACATGTCCTCTCGCATCCTGCTGCAGATCTGCACAGAGGTGCGTATGAAGCGAGAGGAACTTGCAAGATCTATGGCCCCCCTCACTGCCAGTATCACTCACTTGGGTCAGCCATGTTTTTGTCCTAATCCAATATTCCTCCCAAACCACCCTCGATGTTTCCACCAGTACGTTTCCCAACACTGTTTCCCCCATACTCCTCGTACATCCCAACCCCATGTCGTTCCTGGTCCTGCACTAGCCAGCCAGGAGCTTGCTTTGAATTCAGAGGATCTGAACATTGTGCAGATTGAGGATGACAAGAAGGACTGTTGACTTGGACTTTGAATTTGGTTTGGACATTATTTTCCTTTGCCCCTTGTATATAGACTGGTTCCCCTGACGCTTCCTGATGTGTTTAATGTATGTTGCCCTTTCCCCTCCAAGTCCCCTAGTCCTTTCTGTTTAAAGAACATCTGCTTTCCTCTCTCCCTTCCAAATGGACTGAATATTTTTGATTCTCAAAAGGATTTCTTTCCATAAACTTATTTTTGGGATCAAACTTTCTCTATCTTGTTAACTTCATTCAGTATGTTGTGTTCAAAGGATGGACATATACCTTGGGAGTAGTTATTTACTCTCCACATGATAGCTTGATTCACTGATGGGATTACACTTTTACATGTGTCACTCACGCAAATACATCCTCACATCTCTAGGCCACCACAACCGTATGAATTTGGTCATCAGTAGATAATATGCAACTTAGTCTTGAGTTGTGAGGACATTCATCTTTTATTTACACATGTCCGTGATGACATTTCTTCTTGTGATCAGGAGGGATCATGCCTATTACTTTGCAAAGTTGGCGGTGAGGATCGCTGTGAATAAGTGTGTTTGTGTTGTGGCTAAGGTGAAGGTTGGTGTGGTGCATCTGCCTGTACAGGGGGAAGTTCCTGGAGGCGCTATTGGTGTCTATACAGTTGGTGGGAGTGCCTGAACAGGGGGTGTTGGTGGATGTTCCGGGGGGGACTGCCTGGACTGGGGAGATGGTGGTGGAGGTGCAGGTGGGGGAGTGCCTGGACAGGGGGGTGGTAGATGTGTAATCTTGCTGCAAGCCTGTGCAGTCAGTGGTACAGGTGTGTGGGTGTGATGTGCTGCAGGTAGATGTGTTATGTTATGTTAAAATAAATTTGCAAAGCGCACGTACACTGGGGAGGTTTCATGGCGCTATTTTGATTGATACCCAAGTCCTGGAGATTTATTCAGAAAGCCTGTCGGAATAACCACGTTTTTAGGAGGCTTATAAAGACAAGGAGATTGGTGCAAAAGCGAATTTCAGAGGGGAGGGAGTTCCGGAACATAAGGGCCAAAGTAGCAAACCTGGCACCACCAGTGCGCTTTAATTTAAAATAGGGGATAGACCAAAGTTGCTTGTGGGCTGAACGGAGATTGTGTGTGGGGACATATTTGGTAATCAAATTATTCATGAATTTCGGGCTTCTTCCATTGAGTGACTTAAAAATAAACCACCGACCTTGAAGGCACAGCGCTGAACAACCGGAAGCCAATGTAGTTTCTTTCAAAGAGGATTAACATGATGGTGCCTAGGTTGATGAACAATCAGACGTGCAGCCTGATTTTGTACCATCTGTAAACGTTTGGATAGATAAAGGGGGATGCCAAAGTATAAAAAATTGGCATAGTCGACATGGGACATGACCATGGCGATGATCACCTGAATCCTGGCTTCATGGGTAAGAAATCTGCAGATCTTTTTTATTTATCTCAGTTGGAAAAAGCAGGTGGAGATCCCTGACCCAATCTGAGGCTTTAGAGTGAGATTCTGACTGATTATTACCCCGAGGCTCTTGGCCAGCTAGATGGAGAGGGGGACTGACCCAGCTCCATAGGCCAGAAATGAGGGCCCCATGGATTTTTAGAGATGCCACCTGTTAAAACCAACTCCGTCTTATCCGGATTAAGTTTTAGATGGTTACTGTTCATCCACTGACTAATGAACAGCATGGTAGACTGAAAGGCATGAACCGACTCCGAGGAGTTGCTGATGGAAAAAATAAGTTGGAAATCATCAGCATAGTTAAATGTACAAACTTGATGCTCTTTCAGGACTCGGAGAAGAGGGAGAAGGTAGAGATTGACCAACAGGGGAAAAAGTGAGTAGCCTTGAGGGACTCCACAAGAAATTCTGATTCTAGGGGCAGTGAACTGGGCAGTACAGACTTCTTGGGAACGATTTTCCAGGAAGGAGCTGATTCAGCCCAGAGCAGGTCCCGAGATTCCTGAGTCCCTCACACGGTCGACCAAAAGATTGTGGTCAACCGTGTCAAAGGACGCAGAAAGATCGAGCAAGATGAGGGCCTGCGAGGAGCCACCATCGACCTCACTGCGGAGAGTATCCAACACTGTAAGGATCACCGCCTCGGTAGAATGAGCTAGGCGGAAACCCGCTTGGTAAGGATCAAGAAATCCAGATTCCTCCATGAAATCGGTGAGACATCTCGTGACATAAGGTTCCAAGACCTTGGCTAGGTAAGGAACAAGGGAGATTGGATGATAATTTGTCAAAATTACCGGATCCAGGCCCACCTTCTTCAAAAGGGGGACAACAATTGCCTCCTTACAAGTTGCAGGGACAATGCCCTGGGACAACGACTCATTTAAAAGATTGAGGGCAGGGCTGGGGAAAGCAGTAAAAATGTCCTTCAAGATGCTAGGAGGGAAA
This sequence comes from Triturus cristatus, assembly GCF_964204655.1. Classification (NCBI taxonomy): domain Eukaryota; kingdom Metazoa; phylum Chordata; class Amphibia; order Caudata; family Salamandridae; genus Triturus; species Triturus cristatus. The sequence continues at coordinate 820,780,596 of NC_140588.1, read as the reverse complement.
CAGTCAGTGGGGTTGCCAGATTTAACTTTAGAGAGGAGGTCCGTGAAGGTGTGCTCACATATTATAGGAAAATGCATAAAAATACTATTTTTTTGGGTGGTATGGGAGCTAAAATCCAGATTTTGGCAAACCAGAATACTGGACTTGATTTTTTTGATTTTGTCAATAAAGAAGAGATTCAATGAGTTGCAAAAAATTTGGGAAGGGGTAGGCTTGGTTAGGATTCTGTCGGGGTTAGACAACTCATTCACTATAGAGAAAATCTCCTTTGAGCGATTTGTTGCAGACAGGATTTTAGAGGAAAAGTACTTCGCTTTGGCAGTCAAAATTGATTTTTTATATGTTTTCAAGGTGTTCAAGTAAGATTGTTTGTCTTCAGACATCTCCACTTTCTTTCCAATTGCCGCAAAACTAATTTTTGGTTTTTCGGCTCAGTGGAGAACCATTTCTGAGCATCATGGCGACGGGTAGCATGAATCTTCCTGGGGAGTGCAAACTTATCACTAGCAGACAGTAACCAGCTAGTTAACTGTGCATCAGCCAAGTTAATAGAAGAGCTGACCAGAGGAATAGAGTTGGCAAGTGAGTCAAGAAATGGAAGTTTCTCAATCTTATTCCAGTTTCTATGTGTGCCCCCTCCTAAGCTAGGGGCTTTGGTCAAGAGGTTGTCATGGATGGTGAATTTGATTACATGGTGATCAGACCATGTACACGGTGAGACTGATACAGGGGCCATAGTGATGTTAGCTGTCCAGACCTGGTCAAGGATATGCCCCTTGATATGTGAGGCCATGGACACCTGTTGTGTTAGGTTCAATCCTGTAAATAGCTCGGCGAGTTTAGCCGATTGGGGACCGCCAGATGTTTCATTGGCCCAGTAATTAAAATCACTAATCAGCAGGACGTTCCCATAGTTAGTAACTAAGTGTGCTACCTGTTCACCCAAAGAATGAGGAAAAAGAGGCATCCTCTGAGGGGGCCTATAGAGCAGGACGTAAACTAAAGGGGCAGTATCAGATTCTAATTCAAATTGTATCACCCGATTATCCACTAAAGATAGATATAGCGGAGTTAGAACAGTATATTTACAGTCATAGCGTGTAATGACAGCTACTCCTCCGCCAACTTTCCCCTGGGGGCGGTTGGCTTGGATGATGTGATAATGTGATGGGAGTGCAGCAAGGATATCTGGTGATGACTCCTGAGATAACCAGGTTTCAGTAAGCAGGAGAAAATCTGGCTGCTCGAATTTGAGCAACAGAAATATGTGCATCTGGTGTTTAACCATAGAGCGGGTGTTCATATATAGAACAGAAAACTTTCGAGCACCATTGCCCTCTTGAGTCTGAGGAAAACCAGCACTGAGTACCACAGATTTCAGGAAAAGTTATTCTAGATGCCAAAATCCCCTGTTCACCTACGCTGGAATAAGTGAGGGGATTGAGTTTGGCAGGGACTTCATGAAGTGCTATCAACTCAAAGGCGGTGTAACTAATTTTTTGGGCATAATGACAGGCCCCAGAAGGGTGCGGACAGGTGCAGACGGGCTTGGCTTTGGCACCCCCGGCGTGCCCGCTGCGCACGTCCGCTGCGCTCCCACGGTGCAACCGGCATGAAATAGCCGGTGGCAGCCTTAGCTCCACCCCCTTCACACTGATAGGCTCCTGAGTGGGCGTAACAGCCTGCAGCAGCTGGTCCAGAGAATTGCATGCAAGTAAGCGATTAACGGATTTTAAAAACACTTTAATTCAATGCAGCAACAGCAATTTTAAAAAGATACAGGAATCAGAGAATAGCACCACAAGCATGGGTGTCAAAACGAAATTCCTGTGTTGGCTCCCCTTCTTGCATTGACCTTGAAGGAAGACTTTGGATACATTTCAGCATTCCCTCCATCATCTTCATGGCCAAGGCATGGTGTCTTGCACTCTCCTCCCTATAGATGGATATAAATTCATTGATCTTCTTGGACATGTCTTGCCAAGATCTATCCGTCCTGTTCAACACCTGGGTATGTCTGTCCACCACCTCAGGGATTTGCCGCATGCCCTGCAGTGCCTCAGACATGTGTGACATGGTAGTCCCTATGGCACAAATGTCCTGCCTCACATCAGTCTGCTGTTGGAAGACGTCCTCCTCCCACTAGCCACCATGGCCATTTTATAGCCCCCTCTGTTTGGGGCGACCATAGCTAAGATCTCCAGGTCCACCAGCAGGGGGAGGGTGACAGGTGGAGAAGAGATTGGGGCTCTGGGGATACTTGCACCACACCAGGGGTGGTACTTCCATCAGGTGGCAGAGAAAATGCCTTGAATGCACTCTAAAGGGAAGAGTATGTAGGGGATCTACCAGGTCAGTCTGTGATGTGTGGGCTGTGAGGGAGTGAGCTCTGTGTTAGGGTGTGTGAGAGCTGTGGCTTGTTAGTGCTATGCTTAAGTCGGGCAATCATGAGTTTTTGATGTTGAGACACTTTGCCATTGTGACAAATATTTTGGTCAGGGCATCTGACTCGTCAGCCTCTGTGAGAAGAGCCAGATAGTCTCCATCATCTTCCACTTCAGCAGCCTCCTCTGGTACTTCCTCCTCCTCTTGCACAGTACTTGCAGCTGAAATTTCTGCTTGCCAGAGTTGCCCACCACTAGTTGAAGGTCCATTCGCCTCATCATCCTCATCACATGGAAGATAGAGGTAGCAACAGGATAAGTAATTAACCCAGTATATGATGTGGTGCAACACAAGGGTTGATTCTACTGTACTTTGCATCAACCAATGATGCACCTGTGACCTGGCTTGGGTACACCTACACTCGACAGCTCACACCATAGCATTGAGGTGTGGAATGGAGATGTACAATGCACAAGCTAACTCACCAGCTCTAGCCACAGCCCTGTGTTGCTTTGCGATCCCTCCTGATGTCAATTGCTGATCCTGGCTCCTCATAGGTGTAGCTGAAGAAGTGGTGCGCGATCCAGCAGCATGAGAGGGAAGTGACACCATACTTAATGATCTGCATGACGAATATGCTAACAGGCACATGTGACACACACATAACTGAAACAGTACAACTTTTTACACACCAACTACAGATACTATGCAGAAGGGAATTTGGATACTTGGAAGCATTTTATAATCAACAATAGTAAACACTTCATGACACACTTAAATGATGGACAGAAGTGAGTGGTTTTCACTGCTGCAGCCAGGATCTCTTGCCTACCCCGGGATGGTGTTGTGTGTAGCATTGATGGTATCCTGCCAGCAGCTGTAATGGGACATATATGGCCATATTTAAGTACACAGCATGATAGCAGTGAGTTAACATGTATATTTCATTGCCATCGACCATTGATCTGCTATTTCTGGCCAGTGTGCTGCATGTTTACCTCCTGAACTTTACATGTGGGCCCCTGGTCACCAGCAGTTGTTGCCAGCTTTTACCTCAAAATAGCACTGACATCAACGAGATGTCATTGTAACAGACAAACGTGTATGAGAAGGTAACTGATATTTGAAGGAAGGGAATAATTATGGTGAACACCTCTGCCTACCTTTGGTTACACCTTCATTGTTAGGTCCATTATGCCTCATGAGTATGATGTTGTCTGTAGGCAAATCTAAAGGAGTGTACATCATCATGCAGACCAGTTTCACATTTGCACATCTGATCATATCATTTCATTGCATTGGACAGTTAATATGTGATATGTCCAATAGTCAGGTACATATTGTGGAAATTTGTGCTTCCTTCCCCATTAAGTCACAATGCCCATCTAGGACTGGGAGATCACAACTTTGTTATGTTCAATCTTTATGTGTCCTCTGTTCCCATTATACATGTACAACATCTTGGTAGAACTTAGTTGTTAATGGATGCTGTTTTGTCCAGCACACATTCTAACCTCATTTATTATCCTGTCACTTATACAGATGGGAATACGGTAGGAGAGGACTCAGGCTGAGATACATATTGTGATAAAGGGTAGAATCTTGGATGTTTTCCGCCTACCCTGGATTTGCATTGTGCTGTTCAGCCACCTGAAAGATATGTTTGACTTCCTCTACATCCACCTTAGCAGCCCATACAACCCTCCCCAAACAACACAACCTAACTGGCATCAGTGCAACCTTCATCCTCTCCAATGTCCACACATTTAGATCCCTAGGATTTTCAATGAGAGTTTTCAGATAATTTACTTACAATCCAGCTGTGGCTACTCCACTTCATATGACACATTATAGTCTATTATGTACATACTGCACTCATTTGCCATACATTTGCCTTCATGGTGTGATATGCAATGTGTTAAAATGCCATATGTGGGCATATTGTGATTAAGGACAACAGTGATGTTGAACACATACAGCAGACTGCGATCATGAAATCCACATTTTACGAGCATTCAGGTACATGAATCTTGGGTTTATTTACCAGGGTCCCGCATCTGCCTAGTGTGTGGTTCCTGACCAGATGTCTCAGCCAACCTTGTAGCAGATATCTGTGTGGGGCCTGGAATACTGTACAAAATCATTGGATCGACAAAGAAATGTGTGTCTGCCAGTTAAAATTCCAGTCGCCACATGGGATGCACTCAATTTCAGAGTCAGTTCACAGTTTTGGCACTGTTGCTGGAATACATGTAATGGTCCCGATTCACAAAAGTAAACTAAGACGAATATATCTAACGTTACATCTTTTGATATTGACAAAGAGCATTTACTTCTCATAAATGTGCTTTCTGAATAACGAAAGTCGTAAAGTTTGGCTTTCGTCTCAGATTACCTTTGTGAATTGGGCCCAATATGCCCATATGTTGTCTGCTGAAAATGTAGGCTCTTGGAGCCTCTCCTGACCAGATTTACTTACCAGATTGTGAGGGTGGTATAGCTTCCAGTGGATGATGTTGTTTCCTCACAGCAGATGCAGGGACTTCTACTACAGTGGATGACTGAACTCTGGCTGAATGTGTCAATGGAGGAGAACAGAGAAAAGTCAGCAAAGCAAAAATGTACATGTGCAACTTGTCAGATTTTTCCTCAATGCATCTACATGCTAACAGTAATGTTAAATGCAGCCACGGCCAGTGCAGGTAAGAGCAGTGGGCAGTGGGTAGGGCATGGGGCAGAAATTATCCAGATGACGAAATGGGAAAAATCTATTTAAAATAAAAAAGAGAAAAATAGTAATTTCTCACCTGTCGCTCAGCAATGCAGCGAGTGCAATGTAAGTGGTTTGGATTGTTCTTTTCATTTTCCCTATTATGCTGTCTGTCAGATTACCCCCATCCCACCCCACCCCCTCTCTTACCTACACCTGCCGCGGCTGGATAAGTGGAAGGGGAATTTGTCTATTGCTATTTAGCAGTGTTAGGTGTATTAGCCAGCAGTGCTGGACCCATAGTTTTGATGGTGGGAATGGGATTTGCCATTCCTATCTCTAAGGATTCAGGGACTTGTGTTGCAAAGTACAGAAGGAAACACATGAGGCAATGACTCATTATGCTTTTTATCCATACTTGGGACAACTTCCTTAGTAACAATTGTGGTGCAATGCAGACAGACATTTTATATCCATGTTCTGGTCATCACATTCACCTGGTACCACATTGCAGACATCACTCACAGGCAGCCCATGGAGCATGTGAGGGTGTATGGTGTTGAGGATATCCTCCTCTAGTGGGGTGAGATAGAGGCGGGGTCTGGATTGTACACCAGGGAGAATTCTGGCCAGCTCAATCCTGGCGTACTTCTCCTTCGCCTGCCTCTTCTCATCCTGCCACTTCTTCTTGATGTCAGTGACAGTGCGGACATCCTCCCCCAATGCTGTGACTGCAGTGGCTAAATGCTTCCATAGGGATTCCTTTTGTGTGCCACTGGTGCTGTAAGAGGGGAAACCACTGAGCCGTTTGTAGTGCCTCACAATGAACTCCAAAATCATGGTGGTGTCCTCCTCAGTAAAGATTGTCTTCCTCCTCTGTTGAAGCATTTTTCAGAAGTGATGTGCAGAGCAGTCAAGCAGGAACTCAATGTGGACAAACCTGGTCCTTGTTAATGTGCTGCTTTTATTTGGTTTGTAGGGAAGGTCCTGGCGGTGGTGTCAATTAACTTCATCACCTCCAAGTGGGGGAGATGGTAAGCAAGAACACAGGTGTTTATCATTGAAGGCAATGATCATCCGGCCTGAGTGCAGAGATTCCGGCCCGATTGCGGAGACTCCGGTCCAATTACTAAGACTCTGACCCAATACCGGAGATTCCACCCAGAGTGTGGAAATTCCAGCCCAAGTGCGGGTGTAAAAATACGAGTCAAAAATGACTTTTGTGAATACCAAAAGTCGTAAGTGACTTCTGTGAATACCAAAAGTCATAAAGTTAGATTTTTGGCTCAGATTACCTTTGTGAATCGGCCTCATAATTTACACTACACCAAGACTGGACACCTCTGGGTGCCCAGACGACAGACATCTCACCTGAAGACGACTTTACAGCCTACAGATGCTTTTTAAGTTATGTATTTTTGAATTTCTGTACATGCTCTATTTAGCTGGGGTACTTTTGAACCCCTCTGGAGCTAGATGTATATGTGAGGTGAGACCTCTCTCACCTCACATACACTTACACCAAACCAAACGCTACTATTCTCTACGCATTACACAGCAAACTGCTACACAACACCTGGTATGAACACAGGACCGCCGCAGGCACACAAACTATGAACAGGTCATGTTATATATGTTCATTGATACCCCACACCGTAGGCACAGGCAGGCTTTACCTATCCCAGGAGATTGCCCCTGAAAGAGCAAAATGCCTCACCCATCTGTAGGATCAGGGCCAAAATCCAACCCCGTAGAGTAGAACCCCTTAGGGCTCTAGTAAATATCACCCAGTATGAGATACACCCCACTGCATTGTACCTCTCACCAAGTCTAGCGACATCCAATCCGAAATAGACAGGATGCGTAAAAGGGTACCATACTGGAGGACACTGGTTGGTCATAGGACTTTGTAGAAAAGAGGTTCCCGGAGGTAGCAATAGCAATGCACTAGTGCACAAACATGTCCGCTCCCGCCTCCGTCTGTAGTCCCAGGGCGACCTTGACCATCTTTGGGGCAACCTTCTTTTTTGACATGGAATTCCAGTGCAGGGTCACTCATCTCAGTCACAAGGGGGCAAATGAGTCTCACGGGAAGGAGTCCAATGCTATCATTGACACCTTGTGCCAGGAAATATGGGATACACTGATTAATAAGTACACTTGGTTGCAACTCATAATTGTACTTATGCTGGACTCTTTATGTTGCAGAGGCAAAGGAACCGTGCCTTTGGGTAATAATGAAAACTGTGACGTGATACTATACGTATCGGACCTGCAATGGGGCTCCTCCCCACTAATGGATATCTACTGGCAATGTGGTAACCTTGCCTACACCCAGTTCATTTGTATTTGCATCCTTGTGAAAATACACACCCTGACCCTTGTCATCCCTGGAGCTGATCTCTCTGACTTTTCTCAACATAGGCTAAGGAGAAGAAAACAACTCTCTTGCATCAGGCTCGAAAGAGGAGAACTTCTTAGGCCTCAGTGCAAGGATATTCCAGAAGAATTTAAACTGTTCACAGAGACTCAAGTGAATGCTAGACGGTCAATACCCTTCTTCACCGTACACACAAAAGCAAACACCCACTGGTTAAAAATAACCAAGTGGGAACTGATGAGGATTATCAACAATACTGAGCTCGGCCTACACGGTGTCAAGGAAGAACTGAGAGCCATATGCCCTGTGCTGAGGCAACACAATGGAGTGGGGGGTGCCAAGATTGATGCTTCCTGTTCTACTTTTGTTCCTGGAAATGACATGGACAATGGGACATTAGCTCGCGCCATCTAAGAACTGCATTGTCAAGTTGATATGAAGTAGCAGGGAGGTACCCGGGAGCAGGAGGAGTGGCATAGTATTTTTTCGTGGACCTCCTATGGATGTCCAAACTATTAATGTCGGTAATGCCAGTTTTGATTACTGTACTTCTGTTATGTGGTTCCCTACAAGTAAAAACACAGTCCTCAAATTAGGTAGTATGCATATAGCTAGGAAAAAGTAACAGACACTACAGACACACACACACAATTGTGAATAATATAACTGTCATGATGTTGGAAAGTGGATTATTATTAGTGGTAAATATGCATCTACCACTGGGAATGAGGCCACCAACACTCTCTAGGGTTCAGAATAGGTAGGCAGGCTTAACTTCTGAGACAGGTATATAAGGCATTTAAAAATGCCAATTCAATAAATAATTAAGGTACAAAATGCAATACAAATCCAAAACCAATTTGTAAAAATAGGAAATATGTTTATCTTTAAAATGACACTTAGATGAAAAGAATTCAATGTAGCGAACCAGAGATATGACTTTTCTTAAAGATTTAGCACTAAATAGCACAGAGAAACCTATAGTGCCTATTGAGACATCTGGTCGTGCTAGAACAGGAACAAATCAAAGTTTCAGGCTTATAGTAATGGAGCCCTATGTGGCTGACCCTCACGGTAGGCCTCTGTAAAAGTTTTTACCTTCTGACTTAGAAACTTTCCTGGAGCTTTTTCTCCCGGGTTCCTCAATGATCTCCACCAATCCGGGTTTGGTGAGGGTACGCCCGCTTGACTTTTGACAAGCTCCCTGTCAAATTCTGGAAGTCAGACCTCTGGAGCTTTTCAGTGGGATGAACCAACAGGGCAGGTCATATCGAGATTGAGGGTCACTCGCTTGGATTGCCAGGTTGAGTCAGTTCACTTATGGAGCTGTTTTCCAAAGTTGCTCCAAACTTATCTAAACTTTTGGAGCTTCTTCCTGAAATTCCTCTGGGGGTTAAAAGGTGTCAAAAATACAATCCAAGGGTCTGGAAGCTCCAAGATGGCCCTTGAAAGTTTGGAACTTCGGTTTCCACAATCCCTTTAGATAAAGCTCCTACAAATCCACTGGACACACTCCAGGCTGGGGATTCTTGATGTTGATGATCCAGGTGAGCTCTGTTAACCTGTAGCTTGCAGGGATTCTACTCTGTATTTCTCTTTAAGCAAGTTAGATCCACAGGGTTGTAGTTCCATGTTGTGCAGCAGGCGTAGTCAGTCAGAGTGCAGGGCCTCACTGTTGCAAATCAAACTTCATGGACCCTTCTCTTAGTTTCAAGCATCATATCTAAGAGGCTCTGCCCCTCTCAGATACTTATCCAGTGTTCTCTGGGGTCAAGCAGGAAGACAACAACCAGAGCATGACCACTTCCTCCAAAGTGTGGCACAATGTTCTCCCAGAGAGCACTATTTTCCCAAAATGTAATAAGGCTGAAATCTCAGCTGAGGAGCAAAAACTAGGTAAACCAACCTTCAGAATGGCCCATTTCCATAGCTCACCTCCCCTGGCATCTACAAATCCGTTCCTTAAGCCTGTCATCTGGCTGGGTTCAGAGGGGATGGTTGTAGATGTACCTGACCTTTTCAGCCTGTTCCCTTCTTCCTTTGAAGCTTATGGTTTACAACCCCTCCCCCCCTGCTCTGGCATTCCTGTGTCTCCTCCCAGGTAGCTCCTCACCTCAGGTGCCACTTATCGCTTCATCAAAGCAGCCTGGCTAATCCGCTTAGCTATGACCAATCAGGGATCACAGGAAGGCTGAATTTTGGTTTACAGACAAAAAAAGTCTTAAAACGTTTTTTCTGTATTTTTAAGGATACATTCAACAATAGCATATTGTTGGATTTATCAATACCATTCTCATAAGTCCTTGAATGGTATTTGCTTTCATTCTTAGCGGTTGTTATGATTTCATAAACTATTGCAATACTAAGCTATGTGGCTGGGGATCTACAATAGGGAAAATGAAATGTTCCATTTCTCCAACACCAGGACTTATCAAATATCTTTTATAAGAATCCTGCTTATAGCTATATGACCTCCACCACTGGGACACCTAGGGGAGACTTGAGGGGTACTGAATATGCAAAACTAATGTAGATTATCACTTCACAGTGTCCCTAGCACAAAAGTCAATTTTGGGAAGAACTTTACTACAATGAGGGAAAGGAAATGTGCACTTCCTCTATCTTGAGGGCATATAAAACATATTTTATAAGGGGTCCCATTATAAGCACCTGACCCCTACCCCTGGGACATCTAGGAGAGACCCTGGCAGTATCTAATATGGTGGAATATTGTAGTTTATCAAATTTTAAGTGCCGCCAAAGCCGATTTTATTTTTAAAATCAGTCTTGCATCTTAGAGCTACTTTTAAAATGACCTCAGGGTCTCAGCAGTACGCACATGCAAGTGCAGAAAGAGCTGCTGGCCTCTAAACTGCTATGCCCTATTATAAAATTAGGGACTTACAGGTAGTTTTAATCACCCCGCCCTATTATGTACTAGAAACGTATAGGGTAGGTCGTGCAAATCATGGGCTACCCTAATCCATATATTACCTTAATGTGTGTGTGTGTGTGTTTTCCCTGTATTTTCAAACATAGCACTGGCCCTGGAACTGGTTTGGCAGTGCTCAGAGACAGTCAGAGGCAGGTACCACCAGCACTTATCAGCAACAAATGGGAGTGCTCAGGGCGCCGGGTGACATCGCAACTCATGACATATGAGGAGGCTAAAGTAGTTGAAGAATCAACTAGCGGGGGAGTGTTGAATGGGTAAAAACAATGTCAATGAATACCATGATATATGCAGGCCCGACAACGGCAAATATCAATAAATGCAATGTCATTGTGTGCCATCACCTGAGCTTGCACAACTGTGCTGATACTGATAGTAACAAAATCAATGTATGCCATAATCCATGTATGAATGACAATGTTGATACCAGTAAAAGCAATGCCAATGTATGTTATGATCTAGGAATGCATAACTATGCAATATTAGTAAAGACGATACAATGTACTCTATGACAACTGTACATGCAATGTTGAGAAGGTCAATAAAAATGACACGAATGACGGCCATATTATTTTCTGGCATTCCAGTGAACTCACATCATTGCTGTCGGATTTACCAAGGGTGACCTCCCCATCAACCCTGAGTCATCGATATATGGTCAGACAGGCCCTGCGACCTACAGCCATGCCTATCAAATAACAGATCATAGGTGGGGTCTCTCTTTTAACTCAAAGACAAACGCGAACCTTGATCAATCCCACAGATAGATAGTTGCACCACAAACATGTCCGAGGGAATTGTCCCCAATAAAACACGTTTCACCAAAGGCTTGAAGTTCCCAAAAATACCACAAAGCTAGATACCACATGCAGATAGGAACACTCATCCAATCAGGAGATGACATGCACACCACACATAGTGAATACAAGCTCCTCATGCAGGACATCTGGACACATACACTTGCCCACATTTACTCTCCCCAAGGCTGAGAGCCATCTGGGTCCTTATCAAATGCACAAACCTGTTAATATATGACTGAGATGCTTTTTATGAATGCAGAAATAAATCTTTAATAACTTTATTGTACTTCACAGTTGTATATATTATCAACCAAAACGTTGTGCACCAAGAGACTTTCCTCAGGCTGCTGTGTTAAATTAAACCAACTTGTTTGTTTTTGACCAAACGCCTTTTGTCTTTTCATTTCTTTAAGGTAAATTCATATCCGAGCAACACTGGGCTGTCAGTTAATAGACATTGGACTGTTTACATAATTACGGGCAGATGTTCTGGTGTCATTATTTTCTATTCAAGAACACCGGAAATATACCAGCAGTTCAGACTTGGAAAAGTTAAAATGACCTTCATATTCTGGGAGAAAACCTAAGTCGGGTCCATTGGTTTTAAATCTTTAAAAAAAACTAACTTTTAAAGTCTGATTAAAAACTAAAATCTTTGCTGAGCGGCAGCATGAAACATTGTAGCTGTTTAGCAAAACTCTAGTTGACTTTAAAGTAGTAGCCATGGTGACAGTTTCTCTCAAGGCACAGAGATCTGTTTGGTAAAGGTCACCCTGGAGAGGTGGTGGATGGAACGCCAAACCGTAAATAAGGAGATAGGTTTACTCACAGGGATATTAACTTAGTTGGGGAGCTGATATTGCATGGTTCAAAACTATGGTTCTGTCAGATCAATAAGTATATAAGCAAATATGATATATAAATCAGTATATATAATTCAATGAGGACTGCGCACAGTCCTACAATGAATGCATTAATTACATTAATTGACTGATTAATTCTCGCACAGGCCTAGAATATTTATACACACCCATGGGCGGAATGCATATTGTCTTAGAACAGTTAACAACCCAATTAACAACACTTAGACATCAGCATATCTCAAACAATGGTCTCCATGTGTACTGATAACAGACAATGTGCTTGCTCAATGTGAGAGAATGACTGAGAGACCGTAATAAAAATTAGACAGTCATATTTGTGTGCCTCTTGGCTACATACTGAACAGGTATGCTTCAGTTGGGTAGGTACAAAGATCCACTTTCGACTCCCACTTTAGTCATGTAGTCAGGCAGAATGTTGCAGATCTTCAAGGTTTTGACTCGTATATCAATGTGTTGGATTCACGCGACTAACTAAGCCATCCTCAGGACATTGAACCATAACATAACGTGTGTTTGTGAAGTGCACGTTCACCAAGGGTATCTTGGTGCTGAATAACAGATATCAGGAGAAACTCTGTGTGGTAATTCACGAAATGCAGCAGCCCTTTAATGTGGGTGAGAAAAAATAGACTAATATATCTGCATACAATATCTTTATAGCCCTGGACTTCCTAAGGGAATTGGAGACTTGAAACTGGAGATATTGAATGATGAGGCATTGGTGAGTGCCACGGAGACACTAGAGAAATAGGAGAAAAAGGTGCAGGATTTAAAATCCTGTACTTACACTAAGAAATTGCATAAACTTATATTAAAAGGTATACACTCACCACTTCTGAATTGTTTCCGGCCCGCGCTCCATAACTGTTGGCCTGAACATTAGATTTGTTTCGCGGTCTAGCTTCCCGTAGACTACAAATTGAGTTTTGTGAGTTTAGTCTGTATTATCATGCAAAAATTAAAAACTGGGGGGCAGATTTACAAGAAACTGGCGCATCTGTACAGATGCATCAGTTTCCCTGCGCCTCCATACGAGACCCTTGCGCCACTTTGGATGCGCCATATTTACAATACAGCGCACCATGGTGCAAGGATTGACAGATGTGTCAGAAATCATGACGCATCTGTTGACCCACAAGTGACGCATTGCTGGAGTTGCTCATGAAAGTGACGCAACTCCAGCAATGCGCCATAACAGATAGGTGAGTCCCATTTAAAAAGCCTTACATCATTCCTAACGCCTGGTCTGAGCAGGCGCAGGGATGTTGACGCAGTGAAGGTGTAGAGTAACGCAGTGAAATGTTATAAATTTCACTGCCTTAGTTCTACATGTCTTTTCGTGTGAACACCCACCCTGCATATATAATGCCTGATGCAGGTATAATGTGATGCAGGGCTTTACAACGTGACACATCTCCCCATATGCGTCACGTTGTTAATTGGCCACATTGTTTGCGCCACCGTTGCATCAAAAAAAGTGATGTACTGGCGGGGCAAGGGGCTTGTAAATCTGCCCCTGGATGTTTCAGGTTAATCTGATTGAAGTTTTGTTGTTTACTATCATTTTAAGTATTAAAAAGTCCTCTATTTTTTAAAATGATTTGGTAGTTTTCTTGTGAGGTGTTTACACTTAATTACTGTTTGCAAAAATACTTTATACATTTCCTCTAAGTTAAGTTTGACTGCTTTTGTGTCATGCTGCCAGAGGGCTAAGCACAGGTTAATTTCACCTTGGCAAAGATTGTGCTTGTTGCCTGAGTGGGGTTACCTTACCCTCAGCCATCAGGTGATACATTACTTTTCCATGAACGTGCAATTTTGAGTTGTGCAATTATTAATGTAGACAACCAAAAGGGTTGGATATATCCTGGTTTAATCACAAGGTTATCAATACTGGACTGTACATCATATTGCATCCCATGGCCTTCGATATTTCTATCAGTATTTTCTCCTAATATTGCTTAATGACCAGACAGGTTGCAAACATGTATAACCTATTCACTTTCTCTGACTTGCTTCTAGGGCATTTTATATTTTGCTAAGAATTCTATTTACACTGTTTGACCAATGTAATATAGAAAGCTCACAGATTCTGAAAATGTAGTTTGCCAAGTAAAGATGATTACATTGATCTTTCCATTGATTCAGTAATTTGTTCTTTTGTAAGCTCAGTATATAGCCACTCTGATAATTTCAGTGCCCAAACTTTTAGGTGATCAGGTACAGTATCTATGATTATCTCATAGTATCCTGATATTCTTAGTGATGCCTCTTCTAACATCATAGTGTATAACTTAAGGAGCATATGGATTTTTGCAATGTTTTTATCCATTAAGAAACTCATTAAGAATGTTCTAATCTAAAGGTATTGGAAGACTTTGTTAGTGGGAATGTGAAATGCTTCCCTAAGAGCTTGAAAGTAGTTATTAATACCTATGTATTAATACCTTTATCATATAGTTGATATAGTGAACGTTTGTCAAAGCAGAGTTTTGGGGAATCTCAATGTTTGTCAATGAAATTAATTGAAGGTGACGTTTCCATGTAATTTTAGTATCTGTAAAACATCCTGATATATACTGATATATACTGCCTTATTGTACATAGACCCCTTAGGATCTTTGTTGCAGATGGCCCTTTTTGCAGGGTCATCCCCAAACCTTTTGCCTTCCTCCTCCTACTTTCATTGAATTCGTTTTTGTTGGCCTTCAGACTCTGAGCACATTACCACTGCTATCCAGTGCAAAAGTGCACCCGCTCCCTCCTCTTAACAAGGTAATTTTGGCCCATACCCAAGTGCCATATTTAATTTACTAAGTACTCCCCAGTAAAGTGACACTACATGTGCCAAGGGTCTGTAAATTAAATGCGACTAGTGGGTCTGCAACACTGATTTTGCAACCCACAAAAATAGCCCTTTAAACATGGCTCAGGCCTGCCATTGCATAGTCTGTGTGTGCAGTTTAAACAGCCATTTCGACTTGACAAATTAAACCTTTTGCCAGGCCAAAACCTTCCTTTTTAATGCACATGTCACCCTTAGTGTAGGCCCTGGACAGCCTGGAGGGCATGGTGCAATGTATTTAAGAACCAGGACATGTACTTTAAAATTATACGTGTCCTGGTAGTGAAAAACTCTTAAATCCGTTTTTCACTGCTACAAGGGCTATGTCTCCCATAACATAACATTGGGATTACCGTATTACATTTGCTATGGTTAATTTCCCAATGGAAAACTATAGCTGGTTCGCTTGGCATCTCTGGAATCCTTATTTAAAATCCTAACTTGTGGTGAAGTTGGATTTTAAATAACAATTCTGAAAATAGCACTGTTGAGAACGTAGGCATTTTTGTTGCTTAGCCATTCCGTGCCTGCAGTCTGTCTCTGGTCACATGACTGGGTGTAACTGGCAGTTGGGTTTTGTGAATTCCTCGTAGACAGCCAGACACAATGGAAGCTTAACTGTGATTGAATGGGCCATCACTGGCAGGATGGGAGGGAGGAGCTGAGTAAAAGCCGCCCTTACACCTGAATAGACTGAGTCCTGTCCCCACACACATGAATAAGTTGTTTCCTATCCCCACACAAAGGGTTGCATACACCATGTAGTTAGTCTGCAGCCAGAGATGGGAAGGCAGGACTTCTGTGCACTTCAAAGGCATGCCTCTAGAAACATCTCCCCACTTTAATGGCACAACTGTGTATAAAAGAACGACCTAATACACCACCGCTATAGTATATTTTTAGACCTGTGGATACTCTGACAGGAAGAAGGACTGCTGTGCTGCCAAAAGATTGCCACTCTTCTGGACTGCACTCTGCTGGACTCCTGCTCTGCTGTGTTGACCTGCAGCCTGCTGCCTGCTTGCGTGGTAAGAAGACTGGATCTGTATTGCTTGAACCCAGAACACAGAGTGACTCCAAGGTCTAGTTGGCTAGCTTCCTTATCTGAAGCCTCAGGGAAATAACAGGCTTCCAGCCTCCTTGCATCTGCACCTGGACTCTGTCATATGTGAGTCTACCCTGCCACCCCAGTCCTGAACACTTGAAAGTGGGCCTAAGGTGCTAGCCAGCAGAACCAACTCCTTTTCTCTGCTGAGTGATGCATCCCCGAGCAATACTGATGCATCTGCGTGTCTGAGGGGCACATTCCCAAGCAGAACAGACGCAGCACAGCTGATGCATGGATTGGACCCATCGCAAAGACCCACATCGCCCACCACAGTCCTCAGAACCGATGCACATCCACAGCCCTGGTCCTCATATCCCTCATCGACAGCAGCTTCAAAGACGATGCCGGAATCTGCATCGCAGCCTTGCAGCTCCTCGGAACTGACGTATCACCAGCTGTGTGCCACATCTTGACACTGGACTTTGCACCACTTTAAATATTTTGGCTTGACCTTAAGTTGATATTTGTAATCCTTCTCATTTATGGAGTATTCGGTGAACTCTGGATAGGATTTTTTTTAAATTAACAGTATATAACCAATGATATGTATTAGTTAGATTATTTCCTAAATATTGCAGGCTTGCAAGTGTATATTTAGGATTATTTTCTGCAATGTATATGAATATACACTCAGTCTTATTCATTTATGATTCATACCCCAGAAACTGTGCTGAATTATTTTGGTGTTTCTTCCACCTCTAATATAGCTCTCTCTGGATTTTGGGAGAGCAATAACACATCATCCATGTTTGCCATAACCTTAATATCTTGCTGTGGAAGTCTTATGGGTTGAATGCATGGATTGCTTATAAACTAATTGCTAGGCCTGTCAGCCTTAAGGTGATTTCCCCACAATCTTTATGCCTGCTTGCCTCCATTTTTGCTGCATTTGTTCTTTTGGCCTTAGGACTATGTGCACTTTGCCACTGCTAACCAGTGATAAAGTGCTTTTGCTATCTCTTCTAAACATGGTTTGATTGACTTATCCACAAGTGGCATGTTTAATGTACCTATAATTTCCTAGTAGAGTGCACTGCTTGTGCCCCAAGGCCTGTAAATAAAATGCTTCTAGTAGGCTGGGAGCACTGATTGTGCCACCCACTCAAGTAGCCCTTTAAAGATGTCTCAGGACTGCCACTGCAGAGCCTGTATGTGCAGTTTACACTACCATGTCAACATGGGAAAATCAACCGTCATGCGCAAACCTTCCTTTTTAATACATATAATCCACCTCTATGGTAGACCCTGGATAGTCCATCCAACCAAGCCTTAAAACTCCCCTTTTATTACATATAAGTCACTCCAAAGTAGACCCTAGGTAGCCTATGGGTTAAGATGCAGTGTGATCACAAGTTAGGTCATTAACTTTTAAGTTTTGCATGTCCTGGTAGTAAAAAACATCCAAATGTGTTTTTCGTTAATGCGAGGCCTACCCCTCTCATTGGATAATATTAGAGAGTCCTTATTACATTTAATAAACTGTAATTCCTAATTGAGAGGGAGTATAACTGTCATGTTTAATGTCTCTGGAATGGTAATGATAAATCCTCTTTACTGGTAAAGTTGAATTCATGATTACACTTTTAAAAATGCAACTTTTTGAAATATGGCATGTTTCTGCTCTTAGCCCTGTGTGCCTGTAGCCTGTTTCCAATACATGTCTGAGGTGGGTGACAGCTGGACTTTGTGCATTTCCTCTAGACAGCTACACACAAAGGAAACTTAGGTAAGACTTGATGGTTCTTCCTGGGAGGATGGGAGGGAGAAACTAGACACAGCCTCACACTTACACCTGAATAGGCTGTGTCCTGTCCTCACACAAAGGGCTGCATACCCCCCATAGTGATTGGGGAGCCAGGGAAAGAAGCAAGGATCTCCCTGCACTTCAAACATCTTCTTTGAAGTCTTCCCCACTTCAAAGGCACCACTGGGTGTAAGTACTGGACTTCTGACCACTTCTGTACACATCTGGACCTGCGGATACCTTGCCAAGAAGGAAGACTGCTGTGTCGAAGGACTACCACTCTCCTGGACTGCTGGTCTAGAAGAAAGCATTCTTGCTGTGCTGATCTATTGCCCACTGCCCTCTCTACCTGGGTGAGAAGGACTTGACCTGCTACAAAACCCAAAGTGACTCTAAGGGCTAGCTGGCTAGTCTCCTAATCCAAATTCTTAGGGACATAACAAACTTCAAACCACCCTGCTCCTACACCTAGGACCATTGGAAGTGGGGATGAGGTGCTCTGCTACAGCACCTATGCATCCTCTGCTCTGAAGGCAGAATCAATGCATCACTGCCCTTGTTGGAGCAGGACTGGCACATCACCATAGGAACCACCACATTGCTTTCGGAACTGACGCATCACTGATATTATGTGGCAAAACTTGATGCATCTCTGAACCATGGCATCTCCCTCACAACTGACGCACCTTCTACTACTGAAGCAGAGTTGGACGCATTACCCTAGGACCCAGCGCATCGTGCTCGGGACGCATCGCCGTAATATTGTGGACCGTCAATGATGCATCGCCTAGCCTGCACCACGCATCTTGCCGTTGATGACTCATCAAGGTACTTTCTGCAGCAGGCCAAACCTGGTCCCTTTATCCAACACACACTCCATCATTGGTGGCCTGAACTGTTGATGAGTGCTAGATGCACTTTTAAGTGCGTTTGTCAGTTTATCCGGCCCAAACTATCATGCACACTTAGGTTTCTCCAACCCAGCTGCATTGCACAGCTGGGTTGGAGAAACAACACAGACTCCTTGTACTTGAGCGAGCATTAATCTGGCCCGCTCAGGTCAATTCCAATGCTGCTCTCGTGCGTGAGATTGGGTGGGGATTGGACGAGGAGTCTGTGATTCTGTCCAATGGACTGCTGGGCCCAGGAACTGGAAGCACAGGAGCTCGAGGTGGTAGGCAGCACAAGGTAAGTGTAATTTGTTTTATTATTAAACCTGCTGTGTGCTCCACCTGTGCACTCCCCCAGCATCTCCTCCCCCACCTCTCTTTATCTGTGTCGGTCGCCACTGATAGCATTTAATCAATAAACGTGCCTGCAGACTGCTCGGTTCATTCTCCAATCCCAACATGGCAAGCTTGAATTTACTTACATGTGCAAGGTGAGAATAAACCATCACATAGAAGAAACTGCATCATGTGTAACAAAAGAGCCCCAGATTGACCTAAATGTAGAGACTGAAAATCCTAAATTATTCCATCAAAAATGATGTGCCAACTAATATTTCCAAAAACTGAAAGTGACCACACACCACTTTCTAATATGCATTTCTTACATTTAAACTCTATAAGCCTGGCTGTAGCTGAAGTATTGAATAACACAGCACATATATTTGCCTAGACTATGTATAAATATACAATATAAAGAAAATTGAATCAAAATACCAATAGCTCCCTCATTTTACTATGCGTCTATCCCGCTTGGATCAATGAATAAGAAATATTTATCGTATGGATTAAAATAAACCCTGTAGCCGTGGGGTAATACGCATGCACATAGTCAGCTTTGAGTGTGCTCTGCGCACACTGGGACTTTGATACGCTGTCCCTTGGCAGGTATTCCTCTCCTCCAATAGAGCGCATTAACCTAGAAAAAAATCGCAGACGGTCCCGGAGGGACAGTACACAGTTAGCACAAAAGCGAAGAGAATAAACATTTGCTCAGAACTGTGCTGGCGAACAGATGCGAGGGAACGCGCAGCGTGCAGCAGGGATGAAAATACAGCAGCCGCGCGGCTTTCAAGTGGGCCATGCCACCTGCACAGACAACGCAGACAATGGGCGCTGCAGCGAACAAAGCATATGCTCCCACTCCAATTACTTCCCCCAAAATGCTCCCGCGAGCGATGAACAAGTAGAGCTCAACACGTCGACTACGTTTTCCTTTTTAGCAGAAGACTTTTAGGAGAGGAATGGCAAAAAAGTAAAAATGTGTAGGTATTCTCCGTCGGTCAGTCAAAATTATTTTATTCGGCTGTCTAAGCCATAAAAAGACATCATAGAGTATAAAAGCGATACAGATTAAAATACAGGATTAAGTACATCAATAAAACGAACTGAGATGCTAAAACGATTCATAACTGACAATTTAGAGCTGGCGGAGCTAAAACCCCCATACTGTTCTGCTCCCTAGGGTTTGATGCACCTAACTGATTACGGTGTCTGTAGATATTTAAGTCTCCGCAAGCCGGTCTAAAAAAGGAGCTTATTTACAAGCCCCTTGCGCCAACCGTACGTCACTTCTCCCATGTTAAAAATTACGCAAAAGTGGCGTAAGGGGCTTGGAAATATGCCTTCATGCGCAAAATAGGACGTAAGAATAGAACTCTGGGGATGGTGTAAAAAACTACAAAAAAATGAAGGCGCATATCAACAAGGGCTTTATCTCTGCTTTTTGGCTTTAAAAGCCAAAAAAGGAGAGATAAAACTAGCGCCCTATCAACAACAGGGTGCTAACATGCAAATTTGCATGTTAGCACCCTTTTACTCTACGCTTCCCCTTGCATCTCTAATAAGATGCAAAGGGGGCATTCCAGAGTAAAATAATAGGAGAAATGTCGCTAAGCGACATTTCTCCTATTATCAAGAATGTCGCTAACCCTGTTAGAGACAAAAAAAAGCAGCGCTAACCGCGGTTAACGCTGCTTTTTTACGTCTGGTATTTTTCTGACTTAGCCATGATATCCTATGGAAGGAGGATATCATGGCTAAGTTTGCCTGTCCCTATCAACAAGGTAACGTGAGATTATCGCTGGCTTTCCAGCGATAATCTCACGTTAGCCTGTTAGCGTGAGGATTCTTATCGCTTTTGAGATAAGCGTTGCTAATAGCACGCTATCTCAGCGATAAAAATTCACGCTAGCCGGCGATAATTATCCTAGCGCTAAGTGCGCTTAGAGATAATTATCGCCGGTTGTTGTTGATATGCCCCGAAATGATTAAAAGAATGCTGGCTAATATTATCACAGAGACAACAAGGCAGGGAAGAAAACCAACTGCCCTGTTGTGTAAAAGCCACCAGAAAATGGACTGTACACGGCCTGAAACGGGTAGGATAAAACTCATGTTCCTGTTTTCAGATCCAAACTAGATACAGCTCTACTTGTCCAATAGATGTATCTCCATGCGATAGTGTTCAGTATCCATAGCCTGAATCGCACTATGGCTTTTTGAGTCCTGTTGTTTTGGAGAAGGATTCGGACAGGGGACCTCGAGTTGCTATCAATTTCCCTAAGTGAATTAGATAGGTTCGGGAAAACAATTCTGTGCATGATCTTCGAATATAGACTAGCCAAGCAATATTGTCTCAAAAATCCAGTTTGGTGCAATCTGCAAGAACATGACGTGACAATTCAGTAATGGGGGGAAGCCCGATTTTTATGAGGTGGTTTAACCCTGCTTGTCAAATCCATATATATGATTGGAAGACTGATGCAGGACAAAAACAGCTGTGTTCAATATTCCCTTCCAGAGTCTGTAGTTATTTTGAGACCAGCAAGAGGATGGAGTGCTTAAAGTATATGAAGAATGCACACATGCTAATTAGTGCAAAACGTCATCTAGTGCAAAAGTAATATGTTATATAAGCTTCCCAATGATAAGATTCACATTTGTTTCAAACAGAAAGAGTTAATGGGTGCAAGCAGCCAGCAGCTGTAGTCATATTGAAAACATGATCCGCTGCTTAGTAGGAGAAATAAAATGAATCCTGATTTTGGCAAGTTTGGAGAATCCTGCAGCTTTTTGTGGGGTTGTGGCACAACTTTAGTCCAATCAGAAAGACTACAATATACAGTTCCAGTACGTTCCACTGTATCTGTGAACCATATCTACACCTTGTCCCAAAGATACAATAACACGAGGTCTAGTTGAGAGGAATCCACTCTCTATTGAAGAAAAGCGCATTCGTTCCAGTTTCTCAGGACAAGTGAGCTGAGGTGGTGTGGTCAGTTTTATCCAATTGTTTCTATAAGAGCCTCAATTTCCTTTGATGCTAGAAACCTACTGCAGTACTGCAGTGTATGACAACAATGGGTTGCCTTAAGTGATTTTCGCAGAGATAGTGTGGTACTTCAGTTTCAGCAGGTGAGCAATGCCTGGAGTCTGATGTGGTAATCTATCAGGAATAAGTGGTCTGTGGTTCATACAACCAGACAATCAGGGGGAATCTGGTAGTAGGCAAATCATTGATGTGTAGTTTATTTCACAGATCCGTTTCAATTCCTGTACTCCATCCATGCAGCTGTCTCCAGAATTAGATTGCCATTGTTTTTGAAAGCATTACCCTAACCCTGCCCATGTTAACAAATGTATTTAATTGATATCATAAACCAATGTTTTAAGGAGTTAATCACTCCTCAGATGTAATTTGCAATACTTACTTTTAAGGATGTAATGCCTCATCATGTGGTGGTGGAGCTATTTAGCCCATGATGTAGTACACTGAATGTACTTGGGGTATACATGCCAGAGAGAGCTCATGTGTCTGAGAGGTGAGCATCTCGTAGGAATTCTGAAAACTTGTTTGAGAACTATGAGTTATTAGGACAGGAGAACCAAGCAGTCACTGCCAGAATTTATAGGAGGGATATATCTACTACTTGCACCACCTAATAATTAGGTCAAATATGATGACGAGTTTGACTGCTGGAGTTGTTTCTGAGGTAAAGAATGGATAGCACACTTGGCACTCTGCCTTGTGAGAGGAGATGGGTGAGTTGAAAAGTAAAATATAATATAAGGAGAACCACAAAAGACAACACTTGTCTGCACAGTGCACATATAAAAAATTAGGATGCCTACACTGCCAGAAGAATGGACCGGACCAGGGCAGTGCTCTTCCCAGCTGCAGTTCAAGTTCCTTTGGTGATTCCCTTGGCTCCAGCACCCTTGACGCATCCTTCATCTCCATCTCCTGCTGAGTTACTCCAGTTCCTCAGTGACTACCTCAGTCAAGACCTCAAAATATTCTTCAAACGTAGGACAAGTTGAAGTACTTGATATCAGGTTAGTGCGCAATATCGTTCAATAGTAGTAAGCAGGCTGGACTATCCTCATCCTCAAGACTACAGACTTGTCTTCAAGTTTTCTCTCAGTGACTTCCCTCCACTCCATCTTGATTGTTCTTGCTCTGAACCCTTCCTGCAACATTTGCCTTTGATCTACTTTTTTGCAAGGACTAGAGACTTTGCTCTGTGTTTCTCTCATGAACAGTAGTGTCTTGAGAATTCTCCTTTAATTGTTTGATTCATGTGTGATCCTCATACCAAGATCAATATGCCATGTATACCTTGGGAATGTCATACTCAAATCTGTGTTTCTTGTATAACTTGGGAGTGTCATACTCCAATTTGTGTTCCTTGTATACCTTTGAAGTGTCATACTCAAAACCGCGTTCCGTGTATACCTGGTAGTGTCATACTTCAATCTGTGTTCCTAGTATACTTTGGGAGGGCCAGTAACTCTAAACCATGTTTTCTAGTGTAAACTTGGGAGTGCCAGAAACTCCAACCAATGTTTCAAGTGTAACCTTGAGGGTGTCAGAAAATCCAACCCATGCTTCTTGATTTACCTTGGGAGTGTCAGAGACTTTAACCAGTATTTGAAACCCTTCCTCGAGGGTCCCAGAGTTTCCTGTCTGAAAACCTGGTATCCTACTTTTATTCTGTATTGTAGAAGAAGCATGTAAGTGAATGTTGCTAAAGTGAATGCGATAACAATGAATGAGAAAGCCTGCTAGTGCATGGATGGTAATTCCTTTTTCATGTTGTTTCCAGTGCTTTGCATCTTCACAATATCCTACATTCCTACCTTCGCAAACACAGAAGTCTCAGGAGCGACACATTCTGATAAGCAGTGTGCATCGCCGCAGATCAAGTATCGCAAGTTTTTGTTTTCTTATTTTGTCCCTTCCCCCTCTGCACAGTGCGTGATTTTATCATTTTATCCCTAGATCTAGCACATATCTGGGAGGAATAGGAGGTTCAGCATTGATCCGGTGTTGTCTCCGCGGCTCCGAGTGCATGACAGGCAGAATGGGGCCATTGTTAGAAATGAGGGTCTCTAGTTGGCAGTGGTTTGCACCTTTGTCCAAGTAGGGACCATTTCTTCTACTCAGGATAAGGGAGTTACACTCCTAAAATAACCCCTGCTCTCCCCTTGGTAGCTTGCCACAAGCACTCAGGCTTATCTCAGAGGCAGCAGGTAAAGAATTTTCACATAACAACAGAAATACAGTGAAAGCACTACAAAAGGACACCACACCAGTTTAGAAAAATATCCAATATTTTTATATATATTCAAAACAAGACCAAAACGATAAGAATCCAACATACAGTACTTAAAAAATATATACTTTGCAAGATACACTTAAAATTACAGAAATATCTCAAAAACACATAGCCCGGGGCTACCACGATGCTGAAAACAACAGAGTCTAACAGTTCCAGCCGACCGCATCAGTACGGGCCAGCTAAAGTGTCGACAGGCTCGTGAACAGTACCTTTCTCATTGCAGTTGACATGTTGGTGCGAGTCAGTCGGGGGCAACCATCGCGGTTGCGTTGCAAAATAAATGTGGTGCAGGCAGCAGCTCGGTGATGATTGTCCAGACAGCCTTGATGAGACCAAGGCTTATGGTGTGGGGCAAGGTGGTGCTCGATGCAGTGTTGGCAGGTTGTGACAAAGCTGGTTAGCAGGAGCTGGCATCAGTCGGCCCAGACTGCTGTGTGGGATGAGGCGGTGCATCATGAAACTTACAAGCGATGCCCCCAGCCACGTTGCAGTCATGGGTGTCAAAGTCAGCAGGCAGCAACAGCGCCGGTGAGACCAAGGTGGTGGAGTGACTCAAGGTGGTGTGAAATGTGGTGCCCACAGGTCATGGTGCAAGCAGCAGCTCAGTGGCAGCGGTGTCGGTCGTCGTCCTCGGTGAAACCAGGGTTGCGGTTTGAGATGCAGCAGTGCCTTCTGCGGTGCCTTTAGGACACTAAGCCAGCGACGGAGTCGGTTGCCTTTCCCTTCTCTGTAGCAACTGAAACAGTAGTTGCCAGAAGCGGTACCCAGGGGCTGGTGAAGTCTTTGCAGTCCGTGGGACTTCAGAACAGGAGGCAAGCTCTACTTCAAGCCCTTGGAGATACTCAGCACAAGTAAAGAAAGTTCAGTCCATTTCTTTCACTGCCCAAGGCAGATGCAGCAACTGCAGGCCAACCCAACAAAGCAACAACACAGTAAAGGGGCAGTACTCCACCTGGCAGTTCTTCTTCTTGGCACGTTCCTTGATTCCAGCGAGTTCTAAAGTTCTGGGGTCTGGGCCCCAATATTTATACTCAAAATTCCTTTGATCTCTCAGTCTGAGAGTGTCCGGGCTTAGTCCAAACCAGTTCTGACCTCTCTAGCCCAGCTTCCTGGCAGGAGGTGGAGACAGCATTGTTCAAGGCAGACCAGGGACATTCAGGTGCAAGGAAATCTCCCACTACTCTAAATGCAGCCCAGGTCTATTCAGCCCAGCCCTGACTCATCCAGGAAAGATAGGACACACCTCAAACCCCCCAGTGGCAGTCTGAAGAAAATGCACATCCCGAGACCCTGTTACTCCAAAGCCAGACAGTCAATTCACAAACTCAGCAGAGGCACACAGGATGGCTAAGCAAGAAAATGCCTACTTTCTGAAGTGGAATTTTCAAACACAGAACACAAAAATCATCTTTACTAAAAGACGCATTTTTACATTCTGAGTCCAGGTATACTAAACTCCATTTACAAATCTTGACCCAATGGGAAGTTATGCTTATAAGATGTTATTAGTAAAACTCCCATCCTATCCTATGGGACGGATAGACTTTCCATAGTGAAAAACAAAATGCTTTGCAATTCACTACCAGTACATGTCCTATCTTTAACATACACAGCACCCTGCCCACAAGGGTACCTTGGGCCTATCTTAGGGGTGACTTATATGTAAGATAATGGAAGATTAGGGCCTGGCAAGTGGGAGCACTTGCCAGGTTGACATGGCAGTTACAAACTGCACGCAGACCATGCAATGGCAGGTCTGTGATACCTTTTCGGGCTTCTCATGTGGATGGCCAAATCAGTGCTGCAAGCAAAAGACACACAATTGATGGACGGAATGCAGAACAAATCAAAACATTCACCCCCAGTCAAGAGATCTGGGTTAAATCCATCATTCTTTTGCACACCATGCCACCCCAGTTTAGACCTGGCCATATGCAAATCAGTCTTGACCCTGTGCCTCATGGGAACAGTCCAGCTCGAACTGGCAAGCCAGGTCCTCCCTGGACTGGAAACAAGCATCCTAGGACCGGTTTCGGGGTTTTACCTGTCTTCAGCCAGGATAGCTTGATTCCAGTGGCACAGTGAGCCCAGGACCCACGTCTGGGCATACCTGGCGCACTTAGGGCGAGAAAGTAAAAGACACACAATTGATGGATGGAATGTAGAACAAATCAAAACATTCACCCCCAGTCAAGAGATCTGGGTTAAATCCATCATTCTTTTGCTCACCATGCCACCCCAGTTTAGACCTGGCCATATGCAAATCAGTCTTGACCCTGTGCCTCATGGGAACAGTCCAGCCCTAACTGCCAAGCCAGGTCCTCCCTGGACCGGAAACAAGCAACCTAGGACCGGTTTCGGGGTTTCACCCCTCTTCAGCCAGGATAGCTTGATTCCAGTGGCACAGTGAGCCCAGGACCCACGTCTGGGCATACCTGGTTCACTTAGGGCGAGAAAGCAAAAGACACACAATTGATGGACGTAATGCAGAACAAATCAAAACATTCACCCCCAGTCAAGAGATCTGGGTTAAATCCATCATTCTTTTGCTCACCATGCCACCCCAGTTTAGACCTGGCCATATGCAAATCAGTCTTGACCCTGTGCCTCATGGGAACAGTCCAGCCCAAACTGCCAATCCAGGTCCTCCCTGGACCGGAAACAAGCATCCTAGGACCGGTTTCAGGGTTTCACCCCTCTTCAGCCAGGATAGCTTGATTCCAGTGGCACAATATAAATTTTTATGGTCAATTGTGTCCCCTATCTTAGACCCCAACGGCTCCATGTACATGCTACAAGTACATGTATGTTCCCTCCACTTCAAGCTATGAAGACGCAAATACAATTGTGTCCAACGTCAACATGTCCTCTTTCAGATCCGCCATGAATGGGTCAAATAGTCCATTCCTAAGTATGATTGGCCACCGACTTTATATGGTTCACTTTTCACGTTTTACAGTTCAGGCGAGTAGGCCCTGAATTCTGCCATCAAGCCTTTTCCTGCTTCTGCCTCTGAAAATGCTCCAGCCTGGACCTGCATCCGTATCCATGAACTTTGTCCTACTCCCTGCGCGGCTAACGGTGCCTGACGCGGCCTGTTGCCTGCCAAAAACTGTATTCAGCCTTCAAGTTATCTGCTCTGCTCCTCATTCGATGCATTCCTGTCTAGTAGTTTAGGTAAACATCCTTCTAGCTACCGAGCAAAGGGCCCGGCCTCGCTGTCTTTATGCAAGTAATTCATAGGCCCTGTTACCTTGGAAGATTCCTGCCCCCTCGCATCTCATGTAGACACATAGACGCTTGTACACGCACTAACAGTCAGTATAGAATAGGATAGGATCTGTCCGAAAAGACCTTTCCTTCCAGATAATATAGTTCCTTAAACACAAGATATTAGATATGATTTAGGACTAGGTTGTCCTGACACCCCAGACTTCTGTCTCCACATGTAGGGCTAAATGTCAAGTTCCCTTCACTCTCTAGTTGCACGTTAATCACACGTCATGCGGCTGCGCGCGCATCTCTGCCAAATATTTCTGCTGACACTGCAGGATTCTCTTATGGATCCACCCACTTGTGACATCATTTTAAATGACGTTTCTAGCATACGCCTATTATTACGCCTATTTTCATTACGTATGTGTATTCTTATC
Source organism: Triturus cristatus (assembly GCF_964204655.1). Taxonomy (NCBI): domain Eukaryota; kingdom Metazoa; phylum Chordata; class Amphibia; order Caudata; family Salamandridae; genus Triturus; species Triturus cristatus. The sequence continues at coordinate 820,752,563 of NC_140588.1, read as the reverse complement.
TGTATTATCAGCTGTTACGCCTCCTGCATCTGTCCTAATGCAATGCTTTTCAGATATATATTGTTACTTGTCAATAATGTATGCTGATCCCTTCCTGAACCTTCGTGGTGATGGAATAAGATTGCCTGGTTCGAACTATAATTCCTTTGTAAGGAATAAAGCCCTTTTCAGAACCTCTAATACCACGGATTCTGCCTCTTATTTTGACTGTGTTATTCTTACTAGACTTTACCGCATAAAAAATAGTACAGGTAATTTAAATATTTACCACATAAATTGGCGCCCGAACAGGGACACTTTCTCATCTCACGCGCCGGAGGTGCGTTGCAGGCCCGGTCCCCTGCCACAGCTGAACGGACAAAAACGCGTACCCGCAGGATTTCCTGTATCTCCCTCCGGCCAAGCGGGGGTGACTGAGGCTGCGATCAACACCCAGACGAGGCGGTGAGAAGTGCGAAGTATCCCGACCAGAGCCTAGCTGAGAGAGCAAGATCCGAGGTATACAGAGGCCCACCAGGTTCCGAAGTTCCGAGTCGAGTCGAGTCCAGTCGAGTCCAGTCCGGTCCAGTTCAGTTCAGTTCCGAGGCCTTCCGTTCCGCGCTACCCGGTGAGTACCGTTGCCGGGGAGGCATTTAGACGTGCACATTAATTTGTGCCGGTCATGACGGGTTTGGGTACACAAATCCGGTCTGCACTGTTTTAGCAGTGTATCTGTACTGTTTAGCAGTATATCTAGTATGTTCATGTATATAATTCAGTATTATCTAGTATTAGTATTATGTCAGTAACTAGTTTTCTTCTAATTATCATTGTTCGTTAAATATTAAATGTTAAATGTTAAATGTTTTACTGTGTTTAAAAATTGTGGTATGAATGAGTGTTCATTATTGTGTTTATTGTATTAATTGTGTTCAAGTTCGGTTCAAGTAAGAATCAAGTAGGAAGGTTTAAAGATGCCGTTCTTTTCAAAATTAAGACAGATCAAAACTAGAAAAGGAGTACTCGAAGAAGCTGTTCCCATTCCACCTAGGGACACTCCAGGGTATTTTATGTATCATGAACATGGCCTAGATGCCGTATTATCTCTTGACTTATGGGTGGACTACACCAAGGATCTAGCAGAAAGTCAGAGGTGGCCCGCAGCCGGGACATGGGATGCAGATTGCATCATGAGAGTAGAAGAAGAATTATGGAAAAAGAAAGCCAGACAGTCACAGAAAGATGCCATTGAGTTATGGCGTAAAGAATCGCATAGGCGCACAGAGAAAGCGCTCAGACAGGAAGAGAAAAGTAGGCAAGCCCGTCTGGGCCCGTCCGGGCCCGACCGGACCCAGGCCCAGGGACCATGCCGGATGCCTCTCTTGAACGTCGGGTATTCTCAAGGGAAATGCTTCTAACTTTGCAACCGGCGAAATCTCTGCCCTGTTACCATACGCACGCGGAAGGTAAACCTTTTTCTCACTGTGTTCGATGCAACCCAATTAGCCAGCGCCCAACCAAACCGAGGCTTAAGATGGGACTCCTCAACTGCCGTTCCCTCCCTAAACATGCAGACGAAATTAATTTACTAATACAAAATCAGGAGCTGGATACACTATTTCTTACTGAAACGTGGTTATCCGACCACTGTAATGCGGATATCGTCAATGCCCTCCCCCCAGGCTATCTGTGCCAAACTCTTCATAGACCCAGAGGGAGGGGTGGGGGATTGGCCCTAATCCACAGACAACAATTTACCTGTAGAACCTCTAATGCTCATATTGATGACTGCGAGGGATGCAATTTCTCTATTCAAACCTCCCCGGTCCTCACCCTGTCTGGACTCCTGATATATCGCCCCCCAGGTGCCCCTGGGAAATTTGTTAATGCCATTACTGAAGCGGCCGCACAACTGGCCTCTTCTGCTTCTAGCTTCCTTATGGTGGGCGATCTAAATTTGCATTTCACGGACCCCACCGATCGGTTAGCGGTCGAGCTTCTTCAAGACCTGTCGTCTTTTAATATTCGTTTGATTAATAACGAGCCCACCCACGATAAAGGACACCTGCTGGACCCAGTCCTCACCATGTTCACTAATATTACCACAGACCCCCCCTTGACTTTACCATGGACCGATCACTTCTTAGTCCCGATCTCCTGGGAGGTCCCCATTAAGACCCCTAAAACCAGGAAATCTCAATTCACTGATAGACGGTGGCACAAACTTGTTTCTACAGAATGGGTCACCACTCTTTCAAACTCTATTCCTGAGCTTTCCTTTGAGCCCAATACGGCGAACGAACAATTTAACACCTGGATTACGTCCTCACTGGACAAATTAATCCCCAAAAAGGTCATTCTTAAACACTCCAAAAGAGTGCCCTGTGCTCCCTGGTACACCGCAGAACTCAAAGCTCTGCGCCAGGAGTGCAAGAGGGCCGAACGCATCTGGCGGAAAGATAAATCTATTACAAACAAAGGAGCATATTCCACCTCCCTTGCGACCTATAAATCATCCATCCGCAAGGAAAAAAACATATTCTTTCAGCAAAGAATAGAAAAAGCAGCATGCTCGAGCAAAGAATCTTATGCCATTCTAAAAGAGCTACTGAATCCCCCAGTTCCTGAGCCGACAAGCCCCCCAGACCCCACTGTAGATCAGGAAAAATGCCATCAGTTGGCTAATTTCTTTCAAGGAAAAATTCAAAAAATCCTTGATTCAATTCCCCCTGCCAGTCCATGCGAAGACATGGATCTTACATACACTCAGACACTCAGCTGTCTCCCCTCTTGGGGTCAAGTAACCACCGAAGATGTGGAAAATACTTTAAAATCCATCAAAAGTGGATCTCCTAGAGACCCCGTCCCGCTTCGGACCCTGAAAGAAGTAACCCCCATCATTGTTCCCCCTCTTACCCACCTGATCAATGCCTCACTTCAACAGGGAATTGTGCCCCTGAACTGGAAGGCTGCAGTTGTGAAGGCTCTATTGAAGAAGCCTTCCCTCGATCCCGAAAACCTGGCCAATTTTAGGCCAATCTCCCTTCTCCCTGGGATAGGCAAGGTTGCCGAAAAACTGGTTAACAAAAAACTGTCTCAGTTCTTGGAAGACAATAACAAATTAAAAAATTCTCAGACAGGTTTTCGGCCAGGGCAGGGCACTGACATCGCCCTCTTGGCGGCGGTAGAGGAGGCCAGGACACTCTTAGACGAAGGAGGATAAGTGGCAGTGAACCTCCTCGACCTGAGTGCGGCCTTCGATACCGTCAATCACCAACTCCTCATTAAACGGCTCGAAAGAGTCGGTGTGGTAGGCTCTGCCCTATCCTGGCTCTCTTCCTTTTTGGACCAGCGTACCTTTCAGATCTGGGAAAATAACATCTGCTCCTCCGAAACTCCCCTCCAATGTGGTGTGCCTCAGGGCTCCTCCCTGAGCCCCACTTTATTTAACATCTACATGTCCCCATTGGAGGAGGTTATCACCCCGTTCGGAGTGAGCGTCGTCAGCTATGCTGACGACACACAATTAGTGGTTTCATTATCCCATCCCAATCGAAAACCAGCAGATCTACTCAACTGCCTTACGCAGGTTCAAAACTGGATGAACAGCTCAGCCTTGAAACTAAACGGAGCAAAGACGGATGTCCTTCTTCTTGGTCAGAAAGGAATCACTCTCCCCCCGAATATCTGGCCTGATTGTCTGGGTCCCATCCCTGAACCAAAGCAAGAAGTAAAAAGCCTGGGTGTGTGGCTAGATACTACCCTGTCATTTTCCACACAGGCAAAAAAAGTAGCCGGGACCTGCTTCGGCCTGCTGAAATCAATGAGAAAGATCATGCCCCTTCTGCCACCCAACTCCCAAAAACTGCTTATACAGGGCCTGATAATCTCTAGGCTGGATTTCAGCAATGTGATATATCTGGGCGCCCCGGAAGCAACACTGAACAAACTTCAGAGAATTCAAAACATAGCCGCCCGGATTCTCACTAAGACCTCTGCCAGAGATTCGGCCAAACCAGCATTGAAACTCCTCCACTGGCTTCCAATAAGGGAGAGAGTTAAATTCAAGGCCTTGTGCCTTGCTCATAAACTGTTACAAAATCAAGGCCCTCCCATTCTTAGGAAATTTATCAAACCCTACAAATCCTGCAGATCCCTCAGATCGGACACGGAGAATTTCATCAGCGCCCCCAGAATCAGGAAGGCACGCACTGGTGGAAGGCGGTTCACAGTCCATACCGCAAGCCTCTGGAATGCACTCCCCCGCGACCTTAGAACGGAACTTCATTACCTTCGCTTCAGGAAGCGGTTGAAAACTTATCTTTTTCCTCAATGATCCCTTCCCCTCCGAACCACTGTTTTCTCGTCCTATCCCTCACCCCCCTTCCGGCCCCCCTTATCAGGTTTAGGGTAGGGTTCTTAGCGCTGGGATACCTTCGGGTGACTACGCGCTCTACAAGAGTTTTTAATAATAATAATAATAAAGGGAGAACTCAAATAAAGCCCGAGAAGACGTATTAGTTAAGGAAGGTATCCGAGTAAAAACAGAACAAGTAGACAGACAACGAAATGCTCTTATGAATGGTATGTATCCTCTTTTAGCCGAAGGTCTACCTAAGGCCACCCCCGAAAAGATTGCCACCCCCATTACTCCCGATTAAAGCACATCCCAAGACCGCAAAAGATATTTTCCTTTCCTCCTATTTAGACGATGTAGCTCCGGAATATGTTAATGTTCCACCACACACGCCACCTGTCGATGGTGCTCTACCCCGAGAACATCCGCCCCCAACTCCGCAACCACAAACTCCTCCGCATATTCCAACAGGTCCATTTGTTTCCACCGCTTTTCCTGCATCCACAGTTTCTACCTTACATCCCACAAATCCTTTCGTGCCTAGCACCTCAGAAGGTGCGACAGGAGGTGCGACAGCAATTTTTGCCACGCCACCGTCACAAAGTAAATGGTCTCTTAGAGATTTAGCAAACCAACGTACACCCCAAATAGCAACGTCCGACATGTTTAAGGAACATCTTGTAGATTGTAGATATGATCCAGTGCCCGGTAAAAATGATAGAATGCTGCTATCATCACTACGTATACGACGAGCTTCACTATATTTAACGACACTACCAGGAATGATTAATAATCTAGACAATATATATCGCTTTGTCCAAACAGGGCAAGGCCCTGAAAGTATTGACGAAGCCATGGATTATCAGAAAGTGGATATACAGAGATTACTGTTACGCTTCTTCATAAACTGCTTGATCAGAGACAGAGATAGGCCTGGGGTAGATCAGGATGAAATGCAAGTACTTACTAGATGGGGTCAGAATATATCAGAGGGAAAACATGATAAACAGACGTGTATAGTAGTTATGTGCCGAAAGATCCGCAAAGAAGTAGAACGAATACATAAAGCCAGATTAGAGGCAGACAAAACTGAATCAGAGGGAGAGGAGGAGGAAGAATCAGAAATGCCCACAGGACAATTAGAAACAATAGCTTATGTAGGTAGGGGAAGACCTTGTAACAATACCAGATACTTTAATGACCCGATACGCCCGATACGTCCAGAATGTAACAGACATTTTCAAGCCCCTATGCTAAATACGAAGTCCCCTGAACACTTATTCCAGGCTGCTGATAAATTACTCCGAGACCGAAGGGGGTATCATATGCTTGATTCTATGGATGAACAAGAATTAGCCAGGTCAGCAGTACAATGGGCTGACAGTTCTGAAAAATACAGTGATGATGCGCTAGCACACACGTTTTTGAACCTTACCCCAGACGAACAGCGTTTAGCTGGTATATACATGATACAACACCTCGTTATATTGTATAGAAGCCAACACTCCGATCCTGGTCCCCTACCTGATATACTGATAGAATTACTCACGAATAAATGGAGAGGTTCAGGTACTGATTTGATTAAAGAAATTCTAGAATATCGACACCAGTACATTGTCTTCGTATGCCCAGAACATGTTTCAGTTCCCCCCAAGTTGGAAAGAAAAACGTATCACATAGACAGACAGAATCCCTTACGCGAAGTACACCCAATCAGAGGTGAGGACAATATTTTTAAATGCGTGTTTGTGTACGCGCCCATAACTAAAATTGAATTATTAGAAATGAAGAAAGTAGTACCTAGCCATGACAAAGACCCAGCAGGTTTCCACCGTGAGATAAAAGACATGTTACTCATGGGAGAGTATACTTACCCGGACATTATGAAAATATTAAAAGTCCTATTACCCGCCGGTATTTACGAGAAACTCAAAGAAAAGGAATGGGAGGTGGGAGACCAAAAGATAGATTGGACAGCATTAGAAAACGAAGAAAAGGCCCGAGCTGCAGGTTCAGGGCTTGGGGAAAGGACTACAGCATTACCAGGATTATTAGTGCAGGTACTACCACGTTTATTAACTACGAAAAAAGGAAGACTGGGGTGCAATCTCAGCCTGTAAACAAAAACAAGATGAAGACACTAGTGATTTCTATTCCCGATTTGAAAAATGTTTTGGTATTAATAGTGGCATAAAAGCAAGTAGTGAGTCATATCCACATCTGTTTGTGACAAAATTAGTTGAGAATTCCCTGCCCCAAGTTAAGAGTAGAGTATTAAAATTCGAGAGTACTTGGCAAGGTAACACACCGTCTCAGATGTTACAAATGTTACAATATCATCACAATAGAATTAGAGAAGAACAAGAACATGAACAAAGACGTATGAAAGACACGAAAATGAAAATGCTTGTTGCTCAGTCAGTTCCAGCTGACGGTCATAAAAAGGGTACGACACAGTCCAATGATTCAACGGGTCCCGTTAGAGGGACATGCAACTATTGTAAACAGCCAGGTCATTATATACACGATTGCGCAGTTTTAAAACATAATATCTCTACGGGTATAACGAAGGAGAGACCACGTCCGCCTAGACAGGATCAGATCCAACCACAAGTACCTCAGAATATACAGCCTATGCCAGCTGTACAGCAGACCGTACCACAACCACAACAACAACAACAACAACAGCCACAGCCTATTGCTGCAACACAAAACACGACACAACAGATGTACCAGTATGCACAAAATGACTATCCAGAGTATCAGCGCTACACATGAAATAGCCTAGAGAGGGAAGTTGGCCTACCCCTTATTGAGGTTCCTGTAGATCAAGAGGGTCCTTATGTACAGAGTCAAGTATTAGGGAAAGACAGAAAGTTTCTACTCGATACAGGGGCAAGCAGAACCACTATCAGTCACAGCGAAGTCCCAGGGGCACCCCTCTCAGGCTCACAAAATATTTCCCTTGGTTTTTCAGGAAAGCCCACTATTAACGAAGTATCGCAACCACTTGCATTCACAGTCGGTCCATTAACACGGACTACAGATCTATTGCTCACTAAATCATGTCCAGAAAACTTGTTAGGTATAAAAACATTGAAGGCTCTAGGAGCTGTAATATGTTGTTCTCCGGAAGGAGTACGACTATTTTTGCGTGACTTTAAAGGTCACTACGTATCTAGAGACATGGATCACCGGTTACAGAATCTACCTACACATTTATGGGCACAAGGCCCCACTGATGTAGGTTGTATGCACATTACACCATATCGAGTCACACTCAAAACAGGAGTAGTACTACCACGAATGCGACAATATAAATTACCACCAGATGCTGTAGTGGCTTTGCAGCAAATCATTGACGAGCTCATTGCACAAGGAGTGGTCGTGGAAACCGACTCCAATGTATGTAATTCCCCGATAATTCCGATTCTTAAACGAACAGATCCAAAAGCACCACCAGTATATCGATTAGTTATTGATCTGCGAGAATTAAATAAATGCATTGTACCACAATACCCCGTGGTCCCAGATATCTCTTCATTGCTAACAGCCATAGATTCAGAAGCAACGTTCTTTACTGTAATTGATCTCAAGAACGCTTTCTTTAGCGTCCCAATCGATCCGGAAAGCCAATATTTGTTCGGATTCAGTTTAAATGGACGAAGTTTTAAATTCACACGCGCACCTCAAGGATTCACAGAAAGCCCCAGCATCTATAGCCAAGCACTGAAAAGAGAACTTGACAGTATCCACATGCCAGCTAACACTGCCCTGCTTCAATATGTCGATGATCTGCTGATCACCGCCCGAAGCGAACCTGAATGTGAAAAAGCATCACTGACGGTTTTACATTTCTTAGCCGACAAGGGGCACAAAGTGTCCCCTTCAAAGCTGCAATTCTGTGTCCAGCAAGTTGTGTACCTTGGGCACTTGCTGTCCAAGGGGGGAAGACAGCTTACACCCGACCGTATCCAGTTAATTGTTAACATGCCGCCACCCAAGACACAAAAGGAGGTACGGGCATTCATAGGCCTCACCTCGTACTGTAGGCAGTGGATCCCTCAATATGCATTTCTAGCAAAGCCACTCATTCAGTTGACAACACAGGAGGCAGCGACATCGACTATCCTCCCTTGGACTCAGGAACATACACAAGCTTTTGAAAGCTTAAAGAAAGCTTTATGCCAAGCACCTGTTTTAGCAACACCATGTTACAGCAAACGTTTTACACTCTTTGTTACAGAACGTGAAGGTACTGCTTTGTCAGTACTCACGCAGGAACAAGCAGGATCACACAAACCATGCGCTTATTTTTCTAGTACATTAGATCCCGTAGCTCAGGCTCTTCCTGCGTGCCTGAAATCAGTCGCAGCAACAGCTTTAGCAATCAGACAAAGCGATGCCATAGTATTAGGACATCAATTGACAGTACAAGTACCACACGCAGTAGAGGTTCTCTTGAACCGGACCCAAACACAACACTTGACTATAGCAAGACTGACGGGTTATGAATTGACATTGTTCCAGCCACACATAGAAATCAGACGTTGTAGTACATTAAATCCTGCCACACTTTTGCCATTAAATGGAACAGACCCATTGGCACATGATTGTATTGAAGTCATTACTATTACGACGAAACCCAGACAAGACTTGACAGATATTCCATTATCAGATCCAGACCTAACATTGTATGTAGATGGTTCATGCATGAGAACAAATACAGGAGAGTTAGTGGCCGCTTATGCAGTCACAACAGACACTGAAGTTATTGAAACAAATTGTATCGATACCTTGTCAGCTCAAGCAGCAGAGCTCATCGCTCTGACACACGCCTGTATTCAAGCCAAAAATAAAACAGTCAACATATACACAGATTCGCGTTATGCATTCGGAGTCGTCCATGACTTCGGCGTGCTTTGGCGAGAGAGAGGTTATTTAACTTCTCACGGTACCCATATCCAACACGGCCCCCTTATTCAAGTTCTGTTAGACGCAATACATCTGCCTACTGCAATATCGATTATGAAGTGTAAAGCCCATACAAAAGTGACTGACGTTATTTCTCAGGGTAACGACCTAGCTGACAGAACAGCTAAACAGACCGCTCAGAATCAGATTCATCCAACTGACACGACAAAGACAATAGTTCCGACACCAACACACTGCATGACAGTTAAGGATCCCGCCCTTTATGTAATTGACATACAGACACATGCTACACCAGAAGAAATAAAGAGATGGACTGAATTAGGAGGGATCCAAACGGATCAAGGATGGATGACGAAGGGAAAATCTATATGGTTTCTCCCCGACTCAATGGTTCAAGTCATCATTAACACAATACATAGTCCAGCGCACCTAGGAGAGAAAGCTATGCTAGACAGTATTCAACACATTTGGTTCAATAAACACTTGCGAGCAGCAGCTAAACAGAAAGTACGCACCTGCATGATTTGTTGTCAGTTCAATCCAGGAAAAGGCGTACCTGTAGAACAGGGTGGATTCCAACCCCCCGATCACCCTTTTGAAGTCCTCCAGATGGATTATATCCAGATGGAACGATGTCGAGGATTCAAATATGTCCTTGTAGTTGTATGCGCTCTTTCCCGGTGGACAGAGGCGTATCCCGTCTCAGATTACACTGCCCCGACTACTGCCAAGCAATTAGTTCGTGAATTCTTCCCACGGTATGGTTTGCCCCGTATCGTGTACTCAGATAATGGCCAGCCGTTCTCATCCGAGTTAATGAAGCACATTTCACTCTTGTTAGGCTATCAATGGAAATTCCACTGTGTCCGACATCCCGAGGCAGCAGGTCTCGTGGAACGTCATAATCAGACCCTGAAAATACGACTTGCAAAAATCTGTAGAGAGAAAGGTGTCGACTGGATAGTAGCCTTGCCGGTTGCGCTCTTTTACATGAGAATGGTAGCACACTCTCGAACAGGGCTATCCCCGTATGAGGTGATCTTCGGTAGACCACCAAATATGTGGGGGACGCCTATACCTCGTAAAATCACTGATGTTGATTGTAATATGTTGACAGATTACCTGGCTTCCTTGATGTCTGCACTACAATCTTGTCGTTCACAGGTAGCTGCAGCTTTTCCCGATAACACTGAGGTGAAGCCCCATGACGTGGTTCCAGGTGACCTGGTGCTTGTAAGAAATTTCGACAGGAGGAACCCGCTGGAGCCTCGCTGGCAGTCGCCTAAACTCGTCTTATTGACCACAAGGACAGCTGTGAAGATTGAGGGACGTAAAGGGTGGTTACACTCGAGCCATATAAAAAAATGTCATGGACTACCAACTGAATCGAACTTTCAGCCCTGCATTCCCTCACAGATAGACTTAAAACTCCCCCTGGTTGATGGGCCAGAAAAGGAGAACTATAAACTGAAACTAAGGTCTAGCAAGTCAGACAATTTGATTGTTTAAGTCCTCTTCAAGGTGAATCGGTTGAATTTGTCTCCGACATGTATCCTCTAGACCGAAATAGAGAGAGAAATAGACAGAAACAGCTCAAGAAACATGCGTACTGTAAATCACTTCGTAGTCACTGCATAGTGACATTATTAATTATGTTTTTTCTAAGTCTCCTGATTATTACTGTCAGTATATTTTTACACATGTATTACCCTATTTCCAAGCGTGCTTTCAATGCTACTGCTGAACATTCTTTTAGCGAATTACCCCCGCATGAGTTGTCCTATAGACTTGCGCTGCGCAACAACACATTCATTAGTATGTTACATCATTCTCATCAGACCAGCAATGCCACAAATTGTTGGATATGTGGCCGACTCCCTCCCTATCAGAAATACAAAGGAGTTCTGCCCCTCTTTCCGCATCCATTCACACACAATGGCTCCTGTGGAGCATGGTTTAGTTTGATTAATTCCCTAGATTCAAATTCAGTAGTTTATCAAGACAACTGGGTATGGGGAAACCTGAACCTAGTTTTACTTAAAGTCTGCTACCCTAACAAGGAGGGACTTCCCAAAAGAACAGGGACTGATCTAGAAAATGAAGTATATGGATTAGGTAACTTTACACTTAACCTCATGATCCTGAATGTTGAATCCGAAGCTACACCAATCTTGCCCGCTATGTCAGTATTCCCAGTTAGAGGCGAATTATGTGTAAGAAAGAATGGTTCAATACACATGGGCCATAGTAAATGTACCACTGTAATAGAATTCAGTGATAAAGGCAAGTCTACATTTAGAGCTTCTCGTCACTCCTACTTCATCTGTGGTCACACCGCATACATACGCCTACCCCTAGATTGGGATGGTACCTGTTACATTGCATTCCTTCTGCCACCTGTTTTCCTAGCCCCACCTGATTATCATAGGAATACCCATTTAGTACACAATAGACAGCAGAGAGATCTCCCGATTGTCGACTACACTGAAACAGCATGGGAGAAATACACAGATTTCAATAAAGGTTTCTTTCCCTACATAGGTACAGTCACTAATAGTAAGCTGATACGTAGATTAACTAGAACCCTTGAAGCAGTAGTGAATGAAACTACTTCCGCCTTAGGCAACTTAACAGAGGAGCAGTCTGCGATGCGGATTGTTGTTCTTCAAAATCGTCTTGTCCTTGACGTCATTCTGGCCGATAGGGGCGGAGCTTGTAGGGTCATCGGATCAAGTTGCTGTGTTTTCATACCAGAAAACGCGCCGTCAGTGTATAAAGCCATAACTTGACTTCATAAAATAGTAAGCCAGATACATCAGAATCCAGGCACCTGGACTTGGTCCGGTTGGTTCTGGAGCATATTGTCAACCTGGGGATGGAGGATCCTATCCTTCCTAGGTATTGGTTTTCTCATACTATTCAGTTGCTGCTTGTATCTACAATGTGGGCCAGCGAATTGTGGTCTGTGTGCCACATCGTGTATCCCGCCTTCAAATTTTCATTCAAGATCCCAGAAGAAGAAGGAAGAACAAATGATGCTATATGAACAGATTGATGGATTGATGAAGATGGATATTTCATAAGGGTCCGTAGGGGACAAGGAGGGAATGAGGAAATATAAATTTTTATGGTCAATTGTGTCCCCTATCTTAGACCCCAACGGCTCCATGTACATGCTACAAGTACATGTATGTTCCCTCCACTTCAAGCTATGAAGACGCAAATACAATTGTGTCCAACGTCAACATGTCCTCTTTCAGATCCGCCATGAATGGGTCAAATAGTCCATTCCTAAGTATGATTGGCCACCGACTTTATATGGTTCACTTTTCACGTTTTACAGTTCAGGCGAGTAGGCCCTGAATTCTGCCATCAAGCCTTTTCCTGCTTCTGCCTCTGAAAATGCTCCAGCCTGGACCTGCATCCGTATCCATGAACTTTGTCCTACTCCCTGCGCGGCTAACGGTGCCTGACGCGGCCTGTTGCCTGCCAAAAACTGTATTCAGCCTTCAAGTTATCTGCTCTGCTCCTCATTCGATGCATTCCTGTCTAGTAGTTTAGGTAAACATCCTTCTAGCTACCGAGCAAAGGGCCCGGCCTCGCTGTCTTTATGCAAGTAATTCATAGGCCCTGTTACCATGGAAGATTCCTGCCCCCTCGCATCTCATGTAGACACATAGACGCTTGTACACGCACTAACAGTCAGTATAGAATAGGATAGGATCTGTCCGAAAAGACCTTTCCTTCCAGATAATATAGTTCCTTAAACACAAGATATTAGATATGATTTAGGACTAGGTTGTCCTGACACCCCAGACTTCTGTCTCCACATGTAGGGCTAAATGTCAAGTTCCCTTCACTCTCTAGTTGCACGTTAATCACACGTCATGCGGCTGCGCGCGCATCTCTGCCAAATATTTCTGCTGACACTGCAGGATTCTCTTATGGATCCACCCACTTGTGACATCATTTTAAATGACGTTTCTAGCATACGCCTATTATTACGCCTATTTTCATTACGTATGTGTATTCTTATCTGTATTATCAGCTGTTACGCCTCCTGCATCTGTCCTAATGCAATGCTTTTCATATATATATTGTTACTTGTCAATAATGTATGCTGATCCCTTCCTGAACCTTCGTGGTGATGGAATAAGATTGCCTGGTTCGAACTATAATTCCTTTGTAAGGAATAAAGCCCTTTTCAGAACCTCTAATACCACGGATTCTGCCTCTTATTTTGACTGAGTTATTCTTACTAGACTTTACCGCATAAAAAATAGTACAGGTAATTTAAATATTTACCACAGGAGGACCTGGCCTGGCAGTTCGGGCTGGACTGTTCCAGTGGCACAGTGTCAAGCTATCCTGGCTGAAGAGGGGTAAAACCCAGAAACTTGTCCTAGGACGCTTGTTTCCAGTCCAGGGAGGACCTGGCCTGGCAGTTTGGGCTGGAGTGTTCCCATGGGGCACAGCGTCAAGACTGATTTGCATATGGCTGGGTCCAAACTGGAATGGCATGGTGAGAAAAAAAAATATGGACTTAGGCCCAGATCTCTGTACTGGGGTGAATGTAAGACATTGTTCTGCATTCTGTCCATCAATATTTCTTTTTGCATTTGTCACCTCGAGTGGGACAGGTATGCTCAGACGTGAGTCCCTTGCTCTCCATGCCACTGGAATCAAGCTATCCTGGCTGAAGAGGGGTGAAACCCCGAAACCGGTCTTAGGATGCTTGTTTGCAGTCCAGGGAGGGCCTGGCCTGGCCTGGCAGTTCGGGCTGGACTGTTCCCATGGGGCACAGGGTCAAGACTGATTTACATATGGCTGGGTCCAAACTGGAATGGCATGGTGAGCAAAAAAACGATGGATTTAGGCCCATATCTCTGTACTGGGGTGAATGTAAGATATTGGTCTGCATTCTGTCCATCAATATTTCTTTTTGCATTTGTCACCCCGAGTAGGACGGGTATGCTCAGACGTGAGTCCTGTGCTCTCCATGCCACTGGAATCAAGCTATCCTGGATGAAGAGGGGTGAAACCCCAAAACCGGTCCTAGGAAGCTTGTTTCCAATCAAGGGAGAACCTGGCCTGGCAGTTCAGGCTGGATTGTTCCCATGGGGCACAGGGTCAAGACTGATTTACATATGGCTGGGTCCAAGCTGGAATGGCATGGTGAGCAAAAAAACGATGGATTTAGGCCCAGATCTCTGTACTAGGGTGAATGTAAGTCATTGTTCTGCATTCTGTCCATCAATATTTATTTTTTCATTTGTCACCCCAAGTGGGACAGGTATGCTCAGACGTGAGTCCCGTGTTCACCATGCCACTGGAATCAAGCTATCCTGGCTGAAGAGGGGTGACACCCCGAAACAGGTCCTAGGATGCTTATTTCCAGTCCAGGGAGGAGCTGGCCTGGCAGTTCAGGCTGGACTGTTCCCATGGGGCACAGGGTCAAGACTGATTTGTATATGGCTGGGTCTAAACTGGAATGGCATGGTGAGCAAAAAAACGATGGATTTAGTCCCAGATCTGTGTACTGGGGTGATTGTAAGACATTGTTCTGCATTCTGTCCGTCAATATTTCTTTTTGCATTTGTCACCCTGAGTTGGACGGGTATGCTCAGACATGAGTCCCGTGCTCTCCATGCCACAGGAATCAAGCTATCCTGGCTGAAGAGGGGTGAAACCCCGAAACCGGTCCTAGGATGCTTGTTTCCAGTCCAGGGAGGACCTGGCCTGGCAGTTCGGGCTGGACTATTCCAATGGGGCTCAGGGTCAAGACTGATTTGCATGTGGCTGGGCCCAAACTGGAATGGCATGCTGAACAAAAAAACAATGGGTTTAGGCCCAGCTCTCTGTACTACGGTGAATGTAAGACATTGTTCTACATTCTGTCCATCAATATTTCTTTTTGCATCAATCAGTGCTGCAGACCTACTAGTATCATTGGATTTACGGGCCCAGGCACACTCAATGCACTTTATTAGGGGCTTACCAGTAAATCAAATATGCCAATCATGGAAACACCAATTCATAGTAACAATTTACAACAAGAGCACTTGCACATTAACACTGAACAGCAGTGAGAAAGTGCTTAGAGACACTAAACCAGCAAAAACATATTAAAAAAGCAAAAAGCCTGGGGAAACACGCCAAAAGATGCCAGGTCTAACAGCCGACCTGCCGGGATGGCTAGGGCAGAGCTTCTCTTGGCATCACTTACACTTCAAAGGGGTATCCCAGGACACATGAGGGGACCTGACACTAGCTGTTTGTCACCCGAGACTTCTTGGAACCTTGGCAGGGAACGAGAAGAAATTTCCAGAGCTAAATTTTGGGAAAGTGAAGGGAATCCCCCCATTTGAACGGCTGAAACCAGACATAAATATTGGACCCTCAGAACAACTTTTCAGTACAATCCTGGACTTGCAGAAAACTTCAGAAGGACTACTGTTACCCCAGAGGACTGTTCTTCTGCTACTAGAGGACTGCCTGGACCACTAAAAGGACCAGCTGGCTGCACTCCTATGTGAGCTATAGGAACATAGTGAGGTCCAGGGGTCTTGAACTCTGCAACTGGCCTCTGTTGGAGTGAGTCTTAACCCCTCATGTGGTGCCCCCAGGTCCTCTACCCGTGGTTGTGGTGTTGGTGTACTCCTCCAAAAATCTGGGATTTGGAAAAACGTTCACCAAAAAATGACCTGAGAACCAACAGAAGACCTAGACCTACCTGTCAACTGATCTGCCCACGTTGCATCACTGGTCGGCCTGACCTTAGGTTAACTACTGCTATGTTCTTCTCTGCAGCAGTAAGCCTCTTTCTTGTGGGGTCCTCTTAGGCCACTGCCTGCAGTTTTGTCCCTCAGTATGTTTTTGTTTCCAATAAGTTGTCTAAGTCTGAAGGTTATACATTTTCATCAGGCTCGATAGCGGCTGTCTCCGCATTGACAATGATCACCTCCTCAGGCAGGAAATCAAGCTTTTCCCACTCTGAACTTTTTCCCATCATTGTCAATGGCTTCACTGAGATTTTGTCCAGTAGCTCCTCAGCGACGACAACTACTCCTTAGACACAGCCTGATGCCTTACCATGCTGAAGTCTAGCTTCTCAGGAACCTTTCTTCAGGATTGTTTCATAAGTCTGCAAGCCGGGACCATTCCTGATCTACCTTGTGTACCCAACCTATGCTGAATTATGGTTGGCCTTAAATTTTGACTTTGACTTGATCGTGCTCAACGTGAGAGCTGGGCTTGGTATTTTGGATTTTTTGCCACTAGATTACACTAAATCTGTTTTGGTATCATTTTATTTATTATAATTTTCTCTAGCATTCTAAGTTGGTATGGGATTTTTTGTGTTGTCTTTTCATTTTATTACTGTTTGTGAGTTGCATAAATACCTTACACAAGTTAAGACTGTCTGCTGTTGTGCCAAAGTACCATAAGGTTAAGCACAGGTTAATTTAGTGAATTTTGTGGTTCAGCCTGACAAGGACTGTGGTTGTTGCTTGAGTAGGGTTTTCAACTTCTTACAAATAACCCAATTTCTTATAATTGGTAAACATGCTTTTAGTTTACTAATATGGATTAAGAGGTATATGAAGCTTATATGTGGAATCTCTTGCGAAATGCGATACAGCGTATGCATTTTGTAGGATTGAATCTCGCAGGGACTCTTCACAACTGTTCAGGTACATCTTAGACTTGAATCTGGGTGGGGCTATAGGGCCTCAAGTGTGAGCTGGCCTCCAAACACAATGTTTTAAACACAAAAGAGCCACCAGAGACTGTATTTTGCTTATTACATATCCCTCATGATTCTACTTAAACCAACCTGCTGTTGTCCGATAGCAGATTTGTTTGAGTAGAATCAAGAGGGATATGTAATAAGCAAAATACAGTCCCTGGTGGCTCTCTTGTGTTTAAAACATTGTACTTGGAGGTCAGCTCACCCTTGATGCCCCATAGCCTCTAGTTCCCTACCTTGGATATCCTTCAAGGGTGTGTGTTTGGGTGTTGGAAATGACCGTTCATTGTGTGGTGTACCCCCAGACTTTCGCTTTGACTGTTTTTGCTGACAATAGAACTCTGTGACCTTTTCCCTGTTAACTAGAGGTAAAGTGTTTGGGTTCTTCCCTTTTCAACATGATGACATTAGTATCTCTAACTTACCTACAAGTCTCAACTATGTGTTGCCTATAGTGTATCCAAGGCCTATAAGATAAATGCCACCAGTGGGCTGAAGCAAACATTGTGCAGTCCTCTGCAGTGACATGACTTCAGACCTGCCATATGTAGTTCAGTGTTTCAGGTTTTACCTGCAAATGGGACATGTCAAAATAACCCACTTCCACAGGCCTACATCCTCGTTTTAAATATTAATATGCCACCCCTAAGTAGTCCTTACTACCCATTAAGGCAGGGTGCATGAAATTTAAGAGAATCTCAAATAAAAGTTACATTTTAAACATGTCCTTAGAGTCAAAATGCCCAAAATGCTGTTTTTATACTGTAGCAGGGTATAGCCATTCCATTGGAAAGCATTGAGATACAATATTTCATATAATATAACTATCCCTGCTTGTGAAAGAGCTTCAGAGTTCAAAAAATTATCACAAACCCAATTCATTGGTCAATTTGGATTCGGGTTTTGCAATACATATTTTAAAACAGGTACTTTTTAAAAGTAGCTTTTTTTCTAACTAAAGCTTTGAGAAGCCCATTTACATGAGCTTCCAACGGTCCCCAGGAGCTGCATGACCTCCTTAATGAGGTGTGAACTTGCTCCTAGATCCGAGACAAAGGCCTTGGGTGTGGGGAGAAATTCAGTTTCTCTGGCAAGCTGATCATGTAGGCTGTGCCTAAACACCCAATTAACTTGGATCACAGGTAGAAGTAGCTAAAGCCTGGGACTGCCCCTTTTTTATGTCCACCTCACTTGTCAGGCATTAGGTTCAGTGGGAGAGGAGCGGCCCACAACACCAGTTTAAATGGCCACAGAGGAGGGGTTGCTCGTTTCCCCAGCCACACCCCTAGGGTTAGCACAAGAACTCTGTGCAGGAGGAGAAATGTTCTGCCTTGTTGGTGTTAGGCAGAGAGGGGCACCGTGGGGTAATTTGCAAGAAAACATACAAAAACTGCTACACAACTGGGAGGGTCAACCATGGGAACTTTATCCCCATTGGTTAGGCAGTGGCCAGAAGTTTACCCCGCCCACATGCTGTCATTGGACATAAATGAGACACCCATAGTACCCTCCTTAGATCACTTCTGGACCTATGGAAGAACAGAAAATGACTGGGCCTGCTGTTTGTGACCTAAATAGAGCCTTGAAGACTACACCTGCTCTCCCTCTTGTACCCAAGACTAAGATGCATGTTCCATGATTTCTAGAGCTAACCTTCTGTTTGAATTACAAGGACACAACACAAATCTAGAACGCTTTTCCTGCTTTACCAGCTGATCGATTACTTTTAGACCTACAATAGACCCTCCTGCTGGTATCTGCTGGAGTGACTCTTAGCCTCCAAGTGCTTTCCCTATGGTCATGGACCCTTGATGGTATCAAAGTGTAACCCTCCTAACAAATCATGAATGCTGGAAAACGTTTTGCCAAATTTTGCCATGCAAACCGACAAAGGTGCTGACTCATTCAGGAAAGTCAGAGCACACATCAATCCCCCCAGTGGCTGCCTGTGAGAATGCACATCCCCAGCCCCTGTCACTCCAAAGCCAGACAGTCAATACACAAACCAGCAGAGGCACACAGGATGGCTAAGCAAGAAAATACCCACTAAAAGTGGTATTTTCAAACACACAATATAAAAATCATCTTTACTAAAAAATGAATTTTTATATTCTGAGTTCAGGCATACTAAGCTCTAACTTTCCATCTTGTCCCAATGCGAAGTTATATTTATAAGATGTTATAAATAAACTCCCAATCTGTCCTATGGGGTAGACAGCCTTTAAAGAGTGAAAAACAAAATACACTGTATTTCACTATCAGGACATGTTACACACACCTGTACATGTTTTACCTTTCACATACACTGCACCCTGACCACAGGGTACCTTGGGTCTACCTTTTGGGTGTCTTACATATAAGAAAAGAGAAGGTTAGGGCCTGGCAAGTGGGTGCCCTTGTCAGGTCCGCGTGGCTGTACCAAACTGTGTATAGACACTGCAGTGCCAGGTCTGAATTACATTTATAGGCTACTCATGTGGTTGGCATAATCAGTGCTGCAGGCCCACTAACAGCATTTGATTTACAGGTCCTGGGCACACAAAGTGCACTGTACTAGGGACTTACCAGGAAATCAAATATGCCAATAATTGGATCACAAATCCATAAACACAATATACCTGGAGAGCAAATGCACTTTAACACTGATCGGCAGTGGTAAAGTGCCTAGAGTCATAAAACCAACAAAAACAGGGCCCAGAACAGGAGGCCAAATAGTGAAAAGTCTGGGGATAAACCCACAGGAAAAGCCAGGTCTAACACATCTTACTCTTTGTTTTTGGTGAAACTAAATGCTAGAGGAATTGTGAATCAAGTATTGTGTCCATGTGGATTTTAAACACAATTTAAAGTGAAGCTTAACAAATGATTTATAGAATTATATCGAATACATATAACGATGAAACACACTCTTACAGGGCTCATTAGTGATGTGACACACTGACTCATTAAATGTATTTTGAATGCTTCTTAGGACAATAATGTAGTAGAAATAGACATATTAATATAGGTTACTGAACGCATGTATTGAATATGCTAATGGTTTTATTTGAAATATTAACATAAATAACATGGTGCATTTATTATTTTACAATACATTGTAGGCCTGAATCCACAATACATTTTTAGATGTTCTCGTTTTTTAAATTAAGACTTGGATTCTCATGCTAGTTTTGTAGAATGTTATTTGTTTCCATGTTTTGCATTGCAAGTGTACAACCGCTTGGTAGTGAAGAGTAAGTGTATTGTTTCAATTAGATAGTTGAGAAATGAAGGAGTTACATTTAGCTTGGCCTGGCAAAGATAAGGTAGAGAAAGGTAGTTTCACATGGAAAAAGGAGAGAAGACCAAGGATGAACTGTTGCTGAGGGGCATACATGGAGAAGGCTGTGAAAGGAATCAAAGCCATGGACATTTTCAGTGGCTGAACCTGCTGTAGAGTATGTATGAAAAAAGAATTATGGAACATTTGCTGAATACAACTTTGAGTATATGAGGCATTGTAGAGAGGGACAGATGCCCCCACTCCTCTTTGCCTTCTTGACAGAGTGTTAGCTTGCTCCTTTTCTGTTTGTGGCTTCATGCTGCTGACCCATCTTATGGTAGAGTGATTTCTTAGGAAGGCTCTAACCGCTGACACATTTTCTCTTTCGAATCTCTTGCTGAATTCAAAATTAGGGAAACCATGTTTAGATTTAGACTAGGAATTGATATAATAAAATGCTTCACTCCAACAAGGTGCTGATGCAGGGGAACCTTAACTTTTGCTTTCTGATTTCATGCATAGTAGTTATAGAACTTGTTGTTCCTTTCTTGCTTCACCGAGTGAATCTCTTCAGGAGATTTGGATTCCTTCTGTTTCCCCTGTATTTTTAAACTCTCATGCTAAGATTCGTATTTGTCCAACTATTTGTGAATTTGTAATACATTTTGGCTAACCTTCCTTTGAATTTTGACCTGGATTATTGTGTATCATTTATTGAGTTACATTGTATACTAAATTGATTTGCAAAATGTGCTCCCCTTCATACTTTCATGCAGCTAAAAAGAACCATTGAAGGATCGACATTGAAGAAGAACTGAACAAATGGGCCCAGGCCCTTTCATGTGCAATTTGTCATAGTGATTTTTGGGTGCCCACAGTAAGCAAGGTTGCAGTATTTTAGCTGATCACTTAATAGTGCCTTTTACCTCCAACCAGTCTTTATTTCCACAGAGTGTGTAAGGATGAGCTTAGTCAATTGTGCGCCTTCAGCACATCTGACTACACTTTTGATTTGTGAAGCAAGCCATAGATCTGTTTTGGAATATGATCCCTAGATACTTTCTAACGTGAGATGGTCGGGGATATCATGGTTTTAGTTCATTCAATAAGAAGCATGTACTTGTGTCACCATTCACGAACCAGGACTTCTTTTCAGTTAGAGCAGAAAATGTCTTCCTTTATTAGTGGAATCTGTGGATTAGGAATTCTGTGATTTTTCGCTCCTCATATGACTGTTACTTGAAAATGAATTTGAGCTTCACAGGCATATATTTGGAAATGCATTTGATTTGCAACTATAGACTTCATTTCAAATTTCACAATTTCCTTTACGAGAAAATGATGGGAAAACCATTTAAGTCTTTTCTAGTGCCAAACAGATTCCTGGCTTTAAAGAATGGATAAAAGTCCCAAAACTACTGTGCTATATGGCCATCCAAATTGATAAATCCTTTGCCCTTCTTGTGATAGCCTATATTTTCATTTAATGTGAAAAACAGGGCACGGAAAAGTGCATGCTTTTTGAGAGTTCATGCAACTATCTCTGTCTGTACCCATTCAAAATATTATTTATGTTTTAATACCACCCCTCATGGACCAACAGTCTCTACAAATTCTATGTTATTCTTCTGCAAACTATGGAAAAAGGTCCGGCATCAACATTATTACCAGCTTCTTAGTGAAAATCGGGTCATAAGATGATTACAAGATAAAATTAAATCCTTCATGGAACTGTTCTTATATTATCTTTATTTTGGGCTGTTGCTTCAAATGGCTGTCATAAATGGTCATTACCTCTAGAAATGATCTGACAACAAACCAAATAACCATGAAAGAGCAGAGTAAACATCTCTCTGCCTTTCTGAGCTCGATGACGAACTATGACTCTAGTTTCAGTCACTTTGAGGCAGTTGACATTATCTGACTTGGTGTCCTCTCAACTTGAAAAGAAGCCTACTGTTTCTGACCTTTATATCCTTTAACAATCATAAGCATGGAAATTTCAAAAGATTCAGCCGCCAGCCTATTCTGTTTATAATTACACCATTCTGCTTATTGACTGCGTGATCAAATGACTCCAGTTCTTTCTCTGCAGTCTTCTGATAGCAATGTGAGAGTGACAGATTAAAAACCACAACCAAGGAACGGGGACATCCTAAAAATGTCATTAACTACACTTAGTTTTATGAGCTGGATCGGGACAAAATCACAAGTTCAGGCCGACTGCAGTAGAAAGCAGGCCACATACTGAGGAAATATGAATTTTTATGGTCAATTGTGTCCCCTATCTTAGACCCCAACGGCTCCATGTACATGTTACAAGTACATGTATGTTCCCTCCACTTCAAGTTATGAAGACGCAAATACAATTGTGTCCAACGTCAACATGTCCTCTTTCAGATCTGCCATGAATGGGTCAGATATTCCGTTCCTAAGTATGCCTTGCCACCGTCTTTATATGGTATACTTTTCACGTTTTCCAGCTCTGGCAAGGTAGGCCCTGAATTCTGCCATCAAGCCTTTTCCTGCTTCTGCCTCTGAATGCTCCAGCCTGGACCTGTATCTGTATCCATGAACTTTGTCCTACTCCCTGCGCGGCTAACGGTGCCCGGCCCGGCCTGTTGCCTGCCAAGACTGTATTCAGCCTTCAAGTTATCTGCTCCGCTCCTCGAGAAATGCATTCCTGTCTAGTAGTTTAGGTAAACATCCTTCCAGCTACAGAGCAAAGGGCCCGGCCTTACTGTCTCCATGCAAGTAATTCATGACTTTTGTTACCATGGTAGGCCCATGCCCCCTCGCATCTCATGTAGACACTTAGACGCTTGTACACGCACTAGCAGTCAGTATAGAATAGACTCTGCCTGAGAGACCTTTCCTTCCAGATAATATAGTTCCTTAAACACAAGATATTAGATACGATTTGGGATTAGGTTGTCCTGACATCCCAGACTTCTGTCTCCTCATGTAGGGCTAAATGTCAAGTTCCCTTCACCCTCTAGTTACACGTCAATCACACGTCATGCGGCTGCGCGCGCATCTCTGCCATGTATTTCTGCTGACATTGCAGGATTCTCTTATGGACCCACCCACCTGTGTCATCATCATAATGACGTTTCTAGTATACGCCTATTGTAACGCCTTTTTCATTACGTATGTGTATTCTTATCTCTCTTCTCAGCTGTAACGCCTTCTGCATATGTCTTTACTGTAATGCATTTACTATAAATATTATAACCTGTCAATAATGTATTGCCGATCCCTTCCTGAACCTTCGTGGTGACGGAACCCGATTGCCTTGTTCGAACCATAATTACTTTGTAAGGAATAAATTCCCTTTTATAACCTCAAATACCACGGATTCTGCCTCTTATTTTTACTGAGTTATTCTTATTGAATTTTACCGCATAAATTAAGTCTAGGTAATTTAAATTTACCACATAATTGGCACCCGAATAGGGACACCTCTCACACCCCACGCGCCGGAGGTGCGTTGCAGACCCGGTCTCCTGCCACAGCCGGACGGACAACTACGCGTACCCGCAGGATTTCCTGTATCTCCCTCAGGCCAACGGGGGCGACTGAGGCTGCGATCAACACCCAGACGAGGCGGTGAGGAGTGCGGAGAATCCCGACCAGAGCCTAGCTGAGAGAGCAAGATCCGAGGTATACAGAGGCCCACCAGATTCCGAAGTTCCGAAGTATCTATGTCACGAGTAGAGTCGAGTCCAGTCCGATCCAGTCCAGTCCAGTTTCCGAGGCCTTCCGTTCCGTGCTTCCCGGTGAGTACCGTTGCTGGGGACGCATTTAGACGTGCACATTAGTTTGTGCCGGTCAAGACGGGTTTGGGTACACAGATCCGGTCTGCACTGTTTCAGCAGTGTATCTGTACTGTTTAGCAGTACATCCAGTATATCTAGTAGTATGCAGTCAACTAGTTTTATTCTAATTATTATTGTTCGTTCTAAAATGTTTTGATATGTTTTAAATGTCGTGGTATGAGTGATTGTTCGATCTTCATTACTGTGTTTATTGTATTAATTGTGTTCAAGTCCAAGTGTTAAAATTCAAGGAAGAATCAAGTAGCAAGGTTCAAGATGCCGTTATTCTCGAAATTAAGACAGATAAAAACTAGAAAAGGGATACTCGAGGAAGCTGTTCCCATTCCACCTAGGGACACTCCAGGGTACTTTATGTACCATAAACATGGCCTAGGTGCCGTATTATATTTAGATTTATGGGTGGACTACACCAAGGATTTAGCAGAGAGTCAGAGATGGCCCGCTGCTGGGACATGGGATGCAGATTGCATCATGAGAGTAGAAGAAGTATTATGTAAAAAGAAAGCCAGACAGTCACAGAAAGATGCCATTGAATTATGGCGTAAAGAATCGCATAGACGCGCAGAGAAAGCGTTCAGAAAAGAAGAGAAAAGTAGGGAAGATTCAGAAAGAGCCCGAGAAAACATATTAATTGACGAAGGTATCCGAGTAAAAACAGAACAAGTAGACAGACAACGAAACACTCTTATGAATGGTATGTATCCTCTTCTGGCCGAGGGTTTGCCTAAGGCCACCCTGGAGGTACCAAAAGATCTGCCACCTCCATTACTCCCGATTAAAGTACATCCCAAGACCGCAAAGGACATTTTCCTTTCTTCCTATTTAGATGATGCAGCCCCCGAATATGCTAATGGTGTGCAGCCACGCGCACCACCTGTTGACAACGCTCAACCCCAAGATCATCTGCCCCCACCTCCGCAGCAACAAACTCTTCCTCACGTTCAAAACGTTCCACCTGTTTCTACAGTCCTTCCTGCATCTACACTCTCTACCCTACATCCAACAAATCCTTTTGGACTTGGCACCTCAGGAGGTGCGACAGGAGGTGCGACAGGAGGTTTTTCCACGCCACCGCCAGCACCTAGATTGACTTATAGGGATTTAGCACACCAACGTACACCCCAAACAGCTAATGACAAAATATTTAATGAGCCCCTTACAGATTGTAGATATGATCCAGTGCCCGGTAAACACGACAGAATGTTGCTATCATCAGTACGTTTACGACGAGTTTCGACCTATCTAATGACGCTACCAGGAATGATTGGTCATCTAGACAGAATATATCACTTTATCCAAATAGGGGAAGGTCCTGAAAGTATTGGCGAGGCCATGGAATACCAGAAAGTGGACATGCAAAAATTATTGTTACGCTTCTTCATAAACTGCTTGATCAGAAACAGAGATAGGCCTGAGGTAGATCCGGAGGAAATGCAAGTACTTACCAGATGGGGTCAGAATATAGCAGACGGAAAACATGATAAACAGAAGAGTATAGAAGTTATGCACCGAAAGATCAGAAAAGAAGTAGAACGAATACATGAAAGAAGATTAGAAGCAGATAAAACTGAATCAGAGGGAGAGGAGGAGGAACAGTCAGAAATGACCGCAGGACAATTAGAATTACCAGCTAGAGAAACGATAGCTTATGTAGGAAAAGGAAGATCTTTTAAGAATACAATGCGTCCGATACGTCCAGAATGTAACAGAATTTTTCAAACAGCTATGTCAAATCCAAGGACCCCTGAACACTTATTCCAGGCTACTGATAAAATACTCCGAGAACGAAGGGGGTACCATGTACTCGATTCTATGGATGAACAAGAATTAGCCAGGTCAGCAGTACAATGGGCTGACAGTTCTGAAAAATACAGTGATGATGCGCTAGCACACACGTTTCTGAATCTTACACCCGACGAACAGCGTTTAGCTAGTATATACATGATACAACATCTCCTTATATTGTATAAAAATGAACACACCGATCCTGGTCCCCTACCTGATATACTGATAGAACTACTCCTGAATAAATGGAGAGGTCTAGGTACCGATCTAATTAAAGTAATTCTAGAATACCGACACAGATATAGTGCCTTTTTGTGTCCAGAACATGATCCAGCTCCCTCCATGGAAAGAAAAATGTATTACATAGACAGACAGAATCCCTTACGCGAAGTACACCCAGTTAGAAATGATGATAATACTTTTAGACGCGTGTTCGTGTACACGCCTATAACTAAAATAGAACTATTGGAAATGAAAAAATTAGTGCCCAGCCATGACAAAGATCCAGCAGGTTTTCACCGTGAACTAAAGGACATGTTACTCATGGGTGATTATACCTATCCTGACATTATGAAAATATTAAAAGTATTATTGCCTGCCGGTATTTACGAGAAACTCAAAGAAAAAGAGTGGGAGGTGGGAGACCAAAAGATTGATTGGACAGCATTAGAAAACGAAGAAAATGCCCGAACTGCAGGCGTAGGGCTTGGGGACAAAACTAAAGCATTACCAGGATTATTAGTACAAGTATTGCCACGTTTATTAACTACGAAAAAGGAAGACTGGGGAGCAATCTCAGCCTGTAAACAGAAACCCGATGAAGACACTAGTGATTTCTATTCCCGATTTGAAAAATGTTTTGGTATTAATAGCGGCCTAAAAGCAAATAGCGAGTCATATCCACATCTCTTTGTAACGAAACTAGTCGAGAATTCCCTGCCCCAGGTTAAAAACAGAGTATTGAAAGTTGAGAGCACTTGGCAAGCTAACACTCCGTCACAAATGTTACAAATGTTACAGTATCACCAGAATAGAATTAGAGAAGAACAAGAACACGAACAAAGACGTATGAAAGACACGAAAATGAAAATGCTCGTCGCCCAGTCAGTTCCAGCTGACGGTCATAAAAAGGGTGCGACACAGTCCAGTAATTCAGCGGTTCCTGTAAAAGGGACATGCAACTATTGTAAACAGCCAGGTCATTATATAAACGATTGTGCAGTTATGAAACATAATATCTCTACGGGTAAAACCAAGGAGAGACCACGTCCACCAAGACAGGATCAGATCCAACAACAAGCACCTCAGCATGTACAACCTATGCCGGTTCCACAACAGACCGTAGCGGTACCACAGCCACAGCCTATTGCCGCAACACAAAACACGACACAACAGATGTACCAGTATGCCCAAAATGACTATCCAGATTATCAGCGATACACATGAAATAGCCTAGAGAGGGAAGTTGGCTTACCCCTTATTGAGGTTCCTGTAGATCAAGAGGGTCCTTATGTACAGAGTCAAGTATTAGGGAAAGACAGAAAGTTTCTACTTGATACAGGGGCAAGCAGAACAACTATAAGTCACGACGAAGTCCCAGGGGCACCCCTCTCAGGCTCACAGAATATTTCCCTTGGTTTTTCAGGAAAGCCTACTATTAACGAAGTATCGCAACCGCTTCCACTTACAGTTGGTCCATTGACACGGACTACAGATCTATTGCTTACAAAATCATGTCCAGAAAACTTGTTAGGTATAAAGACATTGAAAGCTCTAGGAGCTATAATATGTTGTTCTCCGGACGGAGTACGACTATTTTTGCGTGACTTTAAAGGTCACTACGTGTCAAGAGACATGGATCACCGGTTACAGAATCTACCTGCACATTTATGGGCACAAGGCCCCACTGATGTAGGTTGTATGCACATTACACCATATCGAGTCACACTCAAAGCAGGAGTGGTATTACCACGAATGCGACAATACAAGTTACCTCCAGATGCTGTAGTGGCTTTACTGCAAATCATTGACGAGCTCATCGCACAAGGAGTGGTTGTGGAAACCGACTCCAATGTATGTAATTCTCCGATCATCCCGATTCTTAAACGAACTGATCCAAAAGCACCCCCAGTATATCGATTAGTTATTGATCTGCGCGAATTGAATAAATGCATTGTATCACAATATCCCGTGGTCCCAGATATCTCTTCATTACTGACAGCTATTGATTCAGAAGCAACGTTCTTCACTGTAATTGACCTCAAGAACGCCTTCTTTAGCGTCCCATTCGATCCGAAAAGCCAATATTTGTTCGGATTTAGTTTAAATGGACGAAGCTTTAAATTCGCACGCGCACCTCAAGGATTTACAGAAAGTCCCAGCATCTACAGCCAAGCACTGAAAAGACAACTTGACAGTATCCACATGCCTGTTAACACAGCACTGCTTCAGTATGTCGATGATCTGCTGATCACCGCCCGAAGTGAACCCGAATGTGAAAAAGCATCACTGACGGTTTTACATTTTCTGGCCGACAAGGGACACAAGGTGTCCCCTTCCAAGCTGCAATTCTGTGTTCAGCAAGTTGTGTACCTTGGGCACTTGCTGTCCAAGGGGGGAAGACAGCTCACACCTGACCGCATCCAGTTAATTATAAACATGCCACCGCCCAAGACACAAAAGGAGGTACGGGCCTTCATAGGCCTCACTTCGTACTGTAGGCAGTGGATCCCCCAATATGCATTTCTAGCAAAACCACTTATTCAGTTGACAACCCAGGAGGCAGCGACATCGACTGTCCTCCCTTGGACTCCAGAACATACACAAGCCTTTGAAGACTTAAAGAAAGCCTTATGCCAAGCACCTGTCTTAGCGACACCATGTTACAGTAAGCCTTTTACACTTTTTGTTACAGAACGTGAAGGTACTGCCTTGTCAGTACTCACTCAGGAACAAGCAGGATCACACAAACCATGTGCTTACTTTTCTAGCACATTAGATCCCGTAGCTCAGGCTCTTCCTGCGTGCCTGAAATCAGTCGCAGCGACAGCTTTAGCGATCAGACAAAGCGATTCCATAGTATTAGGACATCAATTGACAGTACAAGTACCACACGCAGTAGAGGTTCTCTTGAACCGGACACAAACACAACACTTGACTATAGCACGACTGACAGGTTACGAACTAACATTGTTTCAGCCACACATAGAAATCAGACGCTGCAGTACATTAAATCCTGCCACACTTTTGCCATTAAGTGGAACAGACCCACTGGCACATGATTGCATTGAAGTCATTACTATTACGACGAAACCCAGACAAGACTTGACAGACATTCCATTATCAGACCCAGACCTGACACTTTATGTGGATGGGTCATGCATGAGAACAAGTACAGGAGAATTAGTGGCCGCTTATGCAGTCACAACAGACACTGAAGTCATTGAAACGAATTGTATTAACACTTTGTCAGCTCAAGCAGCAGAGCTCATTGCTCTGACACAAGCCTGTATTCAAGCCAAAAATAAAAAAGTTAACATATATACAGATTCACGTTATGCATTCGGAGTTGTCCATGACTTCGGAGTCCTTTGGCGAGAGAGAGGTTATTTAACTTCTCATGGTGCCAACATTCAACACGATCCCCTCATTCAAGCTCTGTTAGATGCAATACATCTACCTACTTCGATATCTATCATGAAGTGTAAGGCCCATACAAAAGTCACCAATATCATTTCCCAGGGTAACGACCTAGCAGACCGAACAGCTAAACAGACAGCACAGAATAGAACTCATGCAACTGACTTGACAAAGACAATAGTTCCGACACCGACACGCTGCATGACAGTTAAGGATCCCGCCCTTGATGTAATTGACATACAGACACATGCTACACCAGAGGAAATAAAGAAATGGACTGAATTAGGAGGGATCCAAACAGATCAGGGATGGATGACGAAGGGAAAATCTATATGGTTTCTCCCCGACTCCATGGTTCAAGTTATCATTAACACAATACATAGTCCAGCGCACTTAGGAGAAAAAGCTATGTTAGACAGTATTCAAAACATTTGGTTTAATAAACACTTACGAGCTGCAGCCAAACAGAAAGTCCGAACTTGTATGATTTGTTGTCAGTTCAACCCAGGTAAAGGCGTACCTGTAGAGCAGGGTGGATTTCAACCTCCCGATCACCCTTTTGAAGTCCTCCAGATGGATTATATCCAGATGGAACGATGTTGAGGATTCAAATATGTCCTCGTAGTTGTATGTGCTCTTTCCCGTTGGACAGAGGCATATCCCGTCTCAGATTACACTGCCCCGACTACTGCCAAACAGTTAGTTCGTGAATTCTTCCCACGGTATGGTTTGCCCCGTATCGTGTACTCAGATAACGGCCAGCCGTTCTCATCCGAGCTAATGAAACACATTTCACTCCTGTTAGGCTATCAATGGAAATTCCACTGTGTCCGACATCCCGAGGCAGCAGGTCTCGTGGAGCGTCATAATCAGACTCTGAAAATTCGACTTTCTAAAATCTGCAGAGAGAAAGGTGTCGACTGGATAGTAGCCTTACCAGTTGCACTATTTTACATGAGAATGGTAGCACATTCTCGCACAGGGCTATCCCCGTACGAGGTGGTCTTCGGTAGGCCACCAAATATGTGGGGGACGCCTATACCTCGTAAAATCACTGATGTTGATTGTAATATGCTGACAGATTACCTTGCTTCCTTGATGTCTGCACTACAATCTTGCCGTTCACAGGTAGCTGCAGCCTTTCCCGACAACACCGAGGTGAAGCCCCATGAAGTGGTTCCTGGAGACCTTGTTTTCATAAGAAATTTCGACAGGAGGAGCCCGTTGGAGCCTCGCTGGCAAACGCCAAAACTGGTACTTCTGACCACGAGGACAGCAGTGAAGGTCGAGGGTCGCAAGGGTTGGCTACACTCGAGCCATATCAAGAAATTTCATGGACCACTTTCTGATCTGAACTCTCAGCCCTGCCCCCTTCCAGAGACTGACTCAAAACTCCCCCTGGTCGAGAACACTGACTCCCAAAACTATAAACTGAAACTAAGGTCTAACAAGTCAGACAATTCGATTGTTTAAGTCCTCTCCAAGGTGAATCGGTTGAATTAGTCTCTGACATGTATCCTCTAGACCGAAATCGAGAGAGAGATAGACAGAAACAGCTCAAGAAACGTGCATATTGTAAATCACTTCATAGTCACTGTATAGTGACATTGTTGATTATGTTTTTTCTAAGTTTGTTGATTATTGCTGCAAGCATACTGTTGCACATGTACTATCCTATTTCCAAGCGTGCTTACAATGTTACTGCCGAACATTCTTTTAGTGAACTACCTCCACATGAGTTGTCCTATAGATTTGCGCTGCGCAACAACACATTCATTAGTATGTTACATCATTCCCATCAGACCAGCAATGCGACAAATTGTTGGATATGTGGCCGACTCCCTCCCTATCAGAAATACAAGGGAGTTCTGCCCCTCTTTCCGTATCCATTTACACATAATGGTTCCTGTGGAGCATGGTTTAGTTTGATTAATTCTTTAGATTCAAACACTGTAGTTTTCCAGAGCAACTGGGTATGGGGAAACCTGAACTTAGTTTTGCTTAAAGTCTGCTATCCTAACAAGGAGGGACTTCCCAAAAGAACAGGAACTGATCTAGAAAATGAAGTATATGGATTAGGTAATTTTACACTTAACCTCATGATTCTGAATGTTGAATCCGAAGCTGCACCAGTCTTGCCCGCTATGTCAGTATTTCCAGTTAAAGGTGAATTATGTGTAAGAAAGAATGGTTCAGTACACCTGGGTCATAGTAAATGTATTACTGTGATCGAATTCAGTGATAAAGGCAAGTCTACATTTAGAGCTTCCCGTCATTCCTACTTCATTTGTGGTCATACCGCATATATACGTTTACCTCTAGATTGGGATGGTACCTGTTACATTGCATTCCTTCTGCCACCTGTTTTCCTAGCCCCTCCTGATTATCATAGAAATACTCATTTAGTACACAATAGACCCCAGAGAGATATCCCGATTGTTGACTACACTGAAACAGCATGGGAACAATATACAGATTTCAATAAAGGTTTCTTTCCCTACATAGGTGTTGTCACTAATAGTAAACTGATACGTAGATTAACCAGAACCCTTGAAGCAGTAGTGAATGAGACTACTTCCGCCCTAGGCAACTTAACAGAGGAGCAGTCTGCGATGCGGATTGTTGTTCTTCAAAATCGTCTTGTCCTTGACGTCATACTGGCCGATAGGGGTGGAGCCTGTAGGGTCATCGGATCGAGTTGCTGTGTTTTCATTCCAGAAAACGCGCCATCAGTATACAAAGCAATAACTCGTCTTCACAAGATTGCAAGTCAGATACATCAGAATCCAGGCACCTGGACATGGTCCGGTTGGTTCTGGAGCGTGTTGTCAGCCTGGGGATGGAAAGTCCTATCCTTCCTAGGTATTGGCCTTCTCATAGTATTCAGTTGTTGCCTGTGTCTACAATGTGGACCAGCGATTTGCGGCCTGTGTGCCACATCATGTATTCCACGTTCAAGTTCTCATTCAAAATCCCGGAAGAAGAAAGAAGAGCAAATGATGTTACATGAACAGATTGATGGATTCCTGAAGATCGATATTTCATGAAGGGTCCGTAGGGGACAAGGAGGGAATGAGGAAATATGAATTTTTATGGTCAATTGTGTCCCCTATCTTAGACCCCAACGGCTCCATGTACATGTTACAAGTACATGTATGTTCCCTCCACTTCAAGTTATGAAGACGCAAATACAATTGTGTCCAACGTCAACATGTCCTCTTTCAGATCTGCCATGAATGGGTCAGATATTCCGTTCCTAAGTATGCCTTGCCACCGTCTTTATATGGTATACTTTTCACGTTTTCCAGCTCTGGCAAGGTAGGCCCTGAATTCTGCCATCAAGCCTTTTCCTGCTTCTGCCTCTGAATGCTCCAGCCTGGACCTGTGTCTGTATCCATGAACTTTGTCCTACTCCCTGCGCGGCTAACGGTGCCCGGCCCGGCCTGTTGCCTGCCAAGACTGTATTCAGCCTTCAAGTTATCTGCTCCGCTCCTCGAGAAATGCATTCCTGTCTAGTAGTTTAGGTAAACATCCTTCCAGCTACAGAGCAAAGGGCCCGGCCTTACTGTCTCCATGCAAGTAATTCATGACTTTCGTTACCATGGTAGGCCCATGCCCCCTCGCATCTCATGTAGACACTTAGACGCTTGTACACGCACTAGCAGTCAGTATAGAATAGACTCTGCCTGAGAGACCTTTCCTTCCAGATAATATAGTTCCTTAAACACAAGATATTAGATACGATTTGGGATTAGGTTGTCCTGACATCCCAGACTTCTGTCTCCTCATGTAGGGCTAAATGTCAAGTTCCCTTCACCCTCTAGTTACACGTCAATCACACGTCATGCGGCTGCGCGCGCATCTCTGCCATGTATTTCTGCTGACATTGCAGGATTCTCTTATGGACCCACCCACCTGTGTCATCATCATAATGACGTTTCTAGTATACACCTATTGTAACGCCTTTTTCATTACGTATGTGTATTCTTATCTCTCTTCTCAGCTGTAACGCCTTCTGCATATGTCTTTACTGTAATGCATTTACTATAAATATTATAACCTGTCAATAATGTATTGCCGATCCCTTCCTGAACCTTCGTGGTGACGGAACCCGATTGCCTGGTTCGAACCATAATTCCTTTGTAAGGAATAAATTCCCTTTTATAACCTCAAATACCACGGATTCTGCCTCTTATTTTTACTGAGTTATTCTTATTGAATTTTACCGCATAAATTAAGTCTAGGTAATTTAAATTTACCACAATACGGGGACCAGATTAGTCCAGCTGAGAGTTGTACCTTATGTCCTTAATGTGAGGCTTTGTGTTGCTTATGGTCTGTTCAGGAGCTGTGTGGGCTACGATGTGTGATCCTGCTTCGAGTTGCATCGTGCTGTGTCAGTTCTGATCAGGAGCAGCAAGTGCTGCAATGCGAGGTCCTGCATCAAGCTGCAACATGCTGCATCTGTTCTAATCAGGAGCTGCAAGTGATACAAGGTCCTGAGTTGAGTTGTGTTGCTCTGCATCGGTTCTGGTCATGAGCTTTCAAGGGCTGTGATGTCAGGTCCTGCATCCAGTTGTATCATGCTGCATCAGTTCCAATGATACTGCTGATCACGAGCTGTGAAAGAGATGTGATGCGAGGTCCTGCATCAAGTTGCTTTGTGCTGCATAATTTTTTAATAGAACTCAGTTATGCAGGGAGGACATTATCTGATACCACCCAAGAATCCAGGACCTGGGAGGGACCTCTTGGGCATCAGGAATCACTACAGGTAGAGGCAGGAAGTAGGGCTCAGGCAGGTCCAGTGTAGAAAGTCAGCTGGGTAGTTGCAGGGGGGCTCTGAAGCTTGTTGTGTACCTTTAGCTCACACAGGACACCATCAAACTGAGGCTTTGAGTCACCCCGGGCAGACTAGGATGAAGGCAAGCAGGTCCAACCTTTCTTCTCAGAGCTGTGAGAGGCTGTGATGCAAGGTCATGCATCGATCGGCATGTGGCTACATCAGATTTGATGGAACTCGGAGTTAGGCAGGGAGGATGCACTCTGATACCTTCTAATGGTCCAGGACTTTGAGGGGGGGCACCTCTTTGGAATCAGGACTCACTGCAGGAAGAGGCAAGAATCGGGGCTCAGGCATGTCCAGGTACGTCCAGTGCAACAGGTCAGTTGCAGGGGGACCTCTGAAGCTTATTGTGTACCCGAAGCTAACACATAAGTCAGCTAACTGACCCTTTGAGTCACCCAGGGTAGTCTCGGATGAAGGCATACACGTCCACTCTTCATTATGAGACAGCAGGGCAGTCCTTCGTCTGTAACTTCCACAGGTCCAGAAGAGTGCCGATGAGTGGCTTTGGAAGTCCAATCTCTATACCTGGTGCCAGCCTTTGTGTGGGAGTTCCCCCCTCCTACCCTCGCATATGGCTCTGAAAAGTTATTCCTCTTCCCCTGTGGAACCTCCTAACTGTCTGGGTTGACAAAT
The DNA here is from genome assembly GCF_964204655.1 of Triturus cristatus. Classification (NCBI taxonomy): domain Eukaryota; kingdom Metazoa; phylum Chordata; class Amphibia; order Caudata; family Salamandridae; genus Triturus; species Triturus cristatus. The sequence goes on along the minus strand of NC_140588.1, from coordinate 820,717,535 downwards.
GACAGGGCAGCCCAGGTGACAGGTTCCTTATTGTGGGCAGGTGCCAAAGCCCTTTAAAGGGTATGTGGGGCTCGGTACAGCCCCTCCCCCTGCTATCCTGCCAGGATGGTCCATTCTGTCCACACCTAAGCTCCCTTTGTGTTACCATCTGGAAGCAATACAAAAACCCCAACAGCAGAGTCATTCACAGCCATGTGATACAGGACAGTGGCAGAAGACACAAATGGTTGGGACAAGAAAATGCTAACTTTCTAAAAGGGTCATTGTCAGAATTGTGACTTAAAATCCGACTTTACCATTAAAGATGATTTTCAATTACGGTTCATTTGAGTACAAACCGAACATCTCTTTTTTTCTCCCAATCTAAAGTTAATGTTTATTAAATGTATTAAGCTAATCCAATGTTAGTTAATCAGGCATTACATCAGTGAAAAATGACTTCAGGAATTTTTCGCTGCCAAGACATGTAAAACTTAAATACATATATCCTACTTTTTAAATACAATGCACCACGCCCTATGAAACTTCGGGGCCTAACTTAGGGGTGACTTACATGTATTCAAAATGAATGTTTAGGTCTGACAAATTGTTTATTTTCCAAGGTCAAAGTGGTAGTTTTAAAAACTGTGCTACAAGCAGCGGTGCCAGGCGTGGGACGTGTTAAACAGCTACTTTAGTGGGTGGTACAATGAGTGCTGCAGTCCCACTAGAAGCATTTACCTTCCCCACCCTGGGCAAATGTAGTACCATTTGTAAGAGATTTACAAGTGTTCCAAGTAAAAGTATTCCAACATTACCATGTGTGAAGGAGAGAGCACAAGCACCTCAGCAGGAGAAAAGAGCACAGGGCCATAATGCCTCCCAAAATTAATTTAGACAAACAGGAGGAGTGAAGGTAAAAGGTGTGTAGGAATACCTTGCCACGGATCTCACTTGCTATTTGATAAATTTTGGGCATTCCACTCCTTTTTTTATTTTGATCATCACTGGGACCAATGCTGATATTGCTGGCAGTCTGTAGTACATTTGTTAAACAGTGACATCATTTAATTTTCTTTTTTTTTTAAGTAACTGATAAAACTATAAGTACTGCATCTTTTTGAATTGGGCAACTCTTAATTAAAAAAGGAACGTGTTCATCTTCTTTGAGATGGCATCTTTTATTTGGTTTTGCATCCAAAAACATGCTGTGAACTGGCTTATAAAAGGGGTTTACAGGCTTCAACATTGATATGAGTTTTGTTTAGGCTCCAACAAAGTTAAACAATCTAGCAATTATAAAGTAAAATAAATGATTTTGTGTGGATTCCTCTCTTTCCTTTTGTTGCTTTACACTAGTGGCAGGCTTCAACCAAGTAAAACAAAAATAACAGCAAATCACTTTTCCTCATTAACATTTCCAAGACTGGCAACTTAATATCTTCTATTCATGTTCCTCATGATAGAGTGAAATTTCGTATTTGCATAGTATTCATTTGCAAGGATGCATCATAATCATTGTACAGCACACCCAAATTTGTGTTTTGTGTAAATGTATGTGTTAGAATTATGGACGGTGTTAACGCATCTTCGTGACATACTTGAGTTTACTGACAAAGTAGTATGAAGAGTCAACCTAGGAATTAAATGTAACTAGTAGGAAACACTAACATGGAGAAATGGTGTTGTGGAGTTTTACACTACTACGTGTTTAATAATTATAATAATTCCTATAATTTGGTAAATGTGTTAGTTGAAATTAAATGAGTTTATCAACTCATAATGTTTAATTGATGGGTTCTTATGTTAGTCAAAGCTGCAGGCCTGAAATGCAAACCCCAGACCAACTCTTGGTTTAGGATTAAAGTTTTGAGTTTCATGTTTACTGTGGAAGCTGTTCTTTCTCACTCTTTGCATTGCAGGTGGAGAAGCATTCTTTAGGCAAAATAATGTCTTGTTTTAGCAGCTAGGCAAAGAGAGAAGTAGTTACAATTGAGTGACTTGGGGTAATAAAGGATAGAAGTTAGATTCACACTGGAGATGGCACATGAACCAAGAAAAATTGTTGCGAAGGATATACATGGAGAACACTGTGGGAAAGTATACTCATAACTGTACCCATTGTGGAGTACGTGCAAGAAGTGTACAATGGGAATTTTACCTGTGGATAACTGCCTGTTGGAATTAGGGATAGTGCCCACATCTTCCTTGTCTGTGAAAAGGGAAAATCTTAGAACGTGTTCTTCCTCTTGAGACAGTGGCTTTATGCTGCTTGACCCATCTCAATGGTGGAGAGACTTCTTAGGAAGACTCCACGACTGACACCTTTCCTCCTGATTAATAATGCTTATTCATTATTGAAGGGATGTCACCTTAGCGATAGTGTAGGGATAGATTTAAATGCTCTTCACTCACCTACCATGGATACAGGGAAATTTGGACTCTTGCTTTATGATAGTTTGTATCCTCCATCTCGAAATAATATTTCTACTTATATAGCACCATCTGAATTGGGTGCGTAAATTCGGCTTTATGATATTTCCTATGTATTTCTATACCCTCATGTTGAGGTGTGTATATGACCAGCTATTTTCGGCTTTGTAATAATCGTAACTAACTTTCTTAAATTGTCCTTTGGCTATTATGAATCAGAAGCAGGGATTCTAAATTTATTGTGCATTAATGACATGCTCCTCTTCACACTATCATAGTGCTATAAAGACCCATCGAATTGTGTCTCTAGAAAATTTCCAGAACAACCTGAAACGACCCTTTAACTCTTCAAACTTTAACATCCCACCTGCACCTATTTTAGTGGTGGGATCCTTCCTCTTAGAGATTAAACATCAACTACTTCCATAAAAGTATGACTAGACACTGTTTGTTAGAAATTAGGTTATTGGTGACTCAGATATGAGCCCTGGTCAAGCAGCAACCACAAAACTAGTCTGGGTAAAGCACAAGCATACCACAAATTAATCCGTGCTCAATCCCCCGGTAGCCTGGCTCAGAGCAGTTAGGCTTGACTTAGAGGCAATTTGTAAAGTATTTGTGCAACACTTCAAACAATAACACTAACAGCAAAAATACCACATACAAAGAGCTGACCCCAAGCTACAAAAATAGAAAACTCCAACCGCGTCTGTCTGGTTGTGTTGGACCAGGTCAAAGTCAAAAGTTCAGGCTGAGCACGATGGAGCGTGTGTCGAATACAGTCTCATGTTAGTCCCGCTGAAGTTTTACCTTCTCAAGGTTTATGTCGAGTCCTATTCACATTGGAGAGGGTCATGAGGAGAAAGGAGAGTGTCAATGGCAGTAGTTGGCGTGGTACCAAGAGCAGGGCAATTGTCATGGATGGGCGGGCTTCAGCTTCACATTGGTGGCCCCAGCAGGCTGTGAATGCTCCTGTGTAAAGAGGCGGGTTGGTGGCGGCTTGCCCTGGATTTCAGTGTGAATGGTGCGGTTCTGATGTGAATGGACATGTTCGTAGTTGTGAAGAGCCCAAAAGCTTGATTTATAGAGCGTGTATGCCACACCAAGGGTCCAGGACCTGAGAGGCACCACTTAGGGTTCAGGAACTTGCTGCAGCCGGGTCCAGCCGGGTCCAGGAGCTGGCTGGGGAGCCTTTTATGGCTCTGGGGCTCAGATCAGGATGCCAGCAAACTAGCTCTTTGAGTCACTCTGGGGCCCCAAGTTCAAGATGAAGTTGAAGGTAACTGCCATATATTTACCGATTCTCAGAATCTTTGGTTGTGCAAATGCAATGGGCCACAGCGAAAAGCTGAATTTGTAGCCGGATTTACTGATTTTATAGACTATGTACTGCAACTGCAGAAATCTGCCATTATATGAGATATTCCACAATAGTAAATTAATTGGTGGGCCGTAGATGAGCCCATGGTAGTGGCTATTGGGAATGTAGTGAATACCAATTAACTGAGCTTGTTACACAGCCTTTAAATTCTGATGGGGCCAAAAAGGGATGTTAAAAGCCCCTTTGGAATTATAAGGTCTGGGAAATAAAGAGGATTTGTGCTACTTCAGTTTAAATCTCTGGGTGAAACTCAGGGGCAAAATGAGGAATAATGGGGTGGGGGGGGCAGGTGGACAGAACAGACATGTAATTACTGATGCGCCTTGTAAGTTTCTAAGGGTACACTCAAGGTCCCACTTGTAATCCCCTAGTAATCGTGCCACCCATCCCAGAGTTACCAGTGCTAGCAGTATCAATATCTGTGCTGGGACAGAGTATCCAGAAAAGTTACGAGGCCACTCTTCATGAATGCTCATGTTACAACTTGTGTGTATTTGTAAAGGCGCCCTCAAGGTCCTATTTGTAATCCATGGTATTGTTGGCAGCCCAGAGCTACTGGTACCAGTGCCATTGTGCCCTTATGACTACTGGAACCATTTAAAAGTCATCCACCATGCAACACACTTTTTCATGGACTGCCAAAAAATATGGATCGCACACATTGAGAAACCGTCTACACTGAAAGTTCTCCTCTTTAGAACTATGGGGCATATCAACAAGGCGGCGATAAAAAATTATCGCCGCCTTAGTGCCAGTTTCCGGCGATAAAGCAGTGATAATTTTACCGCCCTATCAACAAGACGACGCTAACCCGCGATAGCGACCGGAATTTTATCGCCTTTCAAGCCAGCGATAATTAATGCTAATGACATGCAAAGTAGGCGTTCCTGACTGAAAACCCACGAAAAAAGTCGCCAACACAGCTGCTCACTATTAACAAGGATATAGCCAAACCGCTTAGCTACAAAAAAACGCACGCTAACTCCCGCTAACCCCAGTTTTTAACACCTGATAAAAACCTGACTTACACTGGAGATAAGTGGGAGTACATAAGGGAGAGTTGGCCCGAGCTTCCCCAGAACAGCCACAGAAGCCATGGAGGTAGTCATCATGCAGATTTGAGTCCCACCAAGGCATCAACAACAAAAACCACCACCAATGCCACCACCACCAGGACCACCACCACCCATGCAGCGACGAAGAAGACAGCGGGCACTGCGCAGACGTGTCTACCTCACAGACTTAAGGCCAGAGGAAGTCATAGCCCACTACAGGCTTATAAGGACATCCATCCAGCACATCCTGACCCTCATTGCCCACAGGCTGATGCCACAAACACAGCGTACAACCAACATCCCTCCACAGACAAAACTGCACGTCTTGGCCTCTGGGACATTCCAAACAACAACAGCCAGAGTCGGTGGAGTATCACAGGCATCCTTCTCAACCTTCCTCCCCACTGTCTTGGATGGCATACTCAGCCTGATTACTCAGCACTTTCACTTCCCCAACACTGTGCAGGAGCAGATTGCCATTAAGCAGGTATTCCATGATATTGCTGGCTTACCACAGGTGATCGGTGCAATTGACTGCACACATGTACCATTTGTGCCCCCTGCGGGCAGCGAACACATCTACCGCAACAGGAAGCCCACCCATTCAATGAATGTGCAGGCAATAGTGGACCACCGCGGACTGTTCACAAATGTCGTTGCCAAATTTCCAGGTAGTGTGCATGATGCATTCATCTTCCGACACTGCATCATAAACCAGCGCTTCCAGAATGGCACATATGGAAATGCATTGCTTGTTGGTAAGTACCAACGGAACACACCACATGCTCAAAAAACACAATCATGTTGACCAGTCAAGAGGGAGGATGTAAATACATTGCCTACGGACTGATTGGGGGGGGCACAAAATGCATGGTCACATGCTGATGTATTGTGTACGAGGATGAGGTATACAGGCGCCACTGTGTAGAGCACAGGTACTCATAGTATGGCCCACGTGCTGCCAGCGGCCTGGCAAGCCTTTCTTGTTGGGCCGTGGACCTTGCAGACATTGTACCTGTGTGCCATGTCTGCAGATTTCATAAGAGTGCCACCAAACACTGCCGCACCAGTGCGGACTCCGAGAGACTCTGCACCATGGGGGCTGTGCGAGTCCAGCGATAGTCAGAGTGGAGATGCATGTGCACCAAGAGGTGAAATATAGCAAAAACTCGTTAACAAGTAAATGGTCCATGAAAGATCCGTGAAGTACTGGGGTGTGGCTGTGTGTGTGTGCCCAGGAAGCTGTTCCAGCCCAGGCTGCCAGGGGGGGGAGGTGACAGAGGGAGAGAGAGGCAAAGAGACAGAGGGAGGGAGACAGAAGGATGGAGACAGAGGGATGAGGGCGACAGAGGGAGGGAGACCGAGGGCGACCGAGGGAGGGAGACAGAGGGAGCGAGAGATAGAGCAAGGGAGGGAGAGACAGAGCGAGGGAGGGAGACAGAGAGAGGGAGGCAGAGAGAGAGAGAGAGAGAGAGAGAGAGAGAGAGAAAGAGAGAGAGAGATGTGTGTGTGCCAGATCTGGTGGCTCAGTGAATGAGGGTGTCCGCACCAGGGGCCTGTGTCCAACCACATGATCAGTTCCCTTACTCACTTGCCCTGCCCCCTTCCCCACTGACCTCGCCCCCACCCATGCGGCACACTGCCACAAACCACACAGCAAATTTGGGACCAGAGAGAAAGTATGTGAGTACCCATGGTGTAGAGTAACCCCCAGTACCTGGCCATCTATGTACCTAATCAAAGTCATTCGGACTGGTATCCCAGTCCAGTGTGTGGTCGCATTGTTGATGAAGATGATCATGTTGCAGTTCTTGTTGCCGGTGACCTATTAGGGTGACCCAATGTTTCACAAGTACTCACACATGTACAATCAGTGTGTCAATTCTGAGGTTTGTCGTGACCAAGGTTGTAACAATGCACTTTGATTGTAGGAAGTGCAGAGTGTGGCAAATGTGCATGCATAGGCTGGAAAATGTGTCATGAAACCACCATACAGCGCCATTGGTGTCGACTTCAGTGTTGTTGGTGCTGCTGTTGATGGTGTCTAGTAGCATCTCCTCTCTCACTCTGCCACACATATTTCTCATTCTCAACCCTGTGATATGGTGTGTCATGTGGTTACCCGATGAGTAAGTGGATGTGTATTCGGTCACTACTTCTGTGTTGAAATTGATCTGTCAAATGCTAATCCATTACAAATGCAAAGAAGTGTGCGAAGGTGAGCCATGCCATGTGTATCATCGTGGTGAAGTGTGTGGACAGTCTGATCTTGTCGAATAAATCACATAGTGAAAATGATTTTGAGAAGTTGTGTCATGTGAGTCTTATGCTCTGCTAGTGACAGATGACTCAGGCCAGTAAGTTTACGTTGTGTCACAAGTTATTGTTGATGGTGTGTGCAAACCTTCACTGTCCCCAGTGGGCCCTGCAGGTGAGGTGGCTGTGGGCTGTTCCTCCGTTTTAGCTCTGAACATACAATTGCATGGCTTGTGTGGTGTCACAGGTTTGCCATCAGCATGAGATGCATATCTGAATGTGAGCTGTGTCATGTGTGGCCTATGTCATTTGAACATTCACATGGCGGTGACTGCGAGGAGTGTGGATCAGTGCCATGGCTAGATGTTAGGAGAGCCAGGCTGCCTGTTGGGGTCGGTGGTTTTTATGCAGGTCTCATTCCCATTTTGGACACTTGTAGTGACACTTATGCAACCGTGCAGCAAACACCAGCAAAAATGATGGTTGGAGGATCAACACTGAGGCAATGTACTCAGCATTGATGCCGCTAAATAGCCAGAAGCAACACATGTCTAACCTAAGTCTAAAAATAGCAAAAACCACTATAGAAAAAAATGTCAACACTGCCAAATAGTATGCCTAATGAATCATGTACCAATCTCTCCATTACATGTCATAGGTGATCAAGGATATGCTCTATGCCCATGGATGATGACACCAATACGAAACCCCACCACCCAGGCACAGAGGCAGTACAATGCTGCACATCGACGCATGCGTGCTATCGTGGAGCGTACATTTTGCGTGCTCAAGTCACGTTTCCGTTGCCTGGATGTTACAGGTGGCAAACTGCTGTACAGACTAGAAATGGTAAACAAAATAATACTAGCATGTTGTGTATTGCACAACATTTGTGTCCGCACAAATGCCCCCTGGATCCAAGTTCCTGCAGCACCGGGCGATGACCAGGATGATAACGAAGATCAACGAGGTGGCCCACACCCCACAGCCACTGCTGCTGGAATTGCCCGAACGGACAGGATCATAAACAATTATTTCACTTGACCACATCACATTGTGACTGACAAAAACAAAGACATGTATATGGAAAATTACCTCAAGAACTGTTTGTGACAATAAACAAACTAAACACACATACCCTGTCTGCAAGTTAATTTCCTGCATCAGTATATCACTATGAAATTTTACCATTGTACAATAATTGCAAGTAAAAGTCCAAAAGTAAAATCCTGGTGTGTATGTTTCATCATCACAGAGATTCAATAGTGTGTCAATCGTGCACAACTTGACTTTACAAGGAGTAAAATCTGGCACACAATTCATCAATGGTTGTGTCAAATAGTATGTAATTCATGATTCACAGGGTGTACTTAGAAATTAAAAATTGAAATGTATGGGTTTGTAAGTGCCAAATAATGAATTTTATAATTCGGTGTTAAATTTCACTGTTAAGGCCGTGAAAAGGGGGGCAAATCAGAAAATTGGGTGTGGAATGGTGCTCAAATCTGAGAAGTGGGTGTGGAATGGGGCTCAAATCTGAGAAGTGGGTGTGAAATGGTGCCAATTCTGAAAATATATCTCTGCATGCATCCAAGACATTGAATGAGCCACCAGCAGAGCTCACATGCACATCATCTCTGGACACCTTCATGAAGACCATCAAGAACGGTCTCTACGTTGAACAAATCGGCTCATTGTCAGTATGACCCAATAGACAAGATGAACTATCTGACCATCTCACCGCAACCCGTGGTGGACAAAGTCACTGAGAGACCCATAAACACACAGCTGACTGGCTACATTGAAGAGAACTTCATCATGGACCACTCCCAGTCTTGTTTGGGTATCAATCACAGCACCAAAAACGCACACCATGCTGACAATGCTTAAATATGCATGCCACTTGACCTGTGTCACATTGCGGACAACACATCCTACTACACCTCTATGCAGCCTCAAACACCCTCTCACACACCACACCCCAGATGCCAGACACCACCACAAGGGGATACGAGGAACAGCCCTCACCTGGATCCACTCCGTCTTACCCGCAATAAGCCAAAGGACCCTCACCCACCCCTATCTCCTAAACCACAGGCAACAACTGCAGAGTCTCCTCCACCTGCTTCAACACCCTCTGTATGCTCAACAAGTTCTACAGATGGATCCCGACAGACACAAGGAAAACAGTCACCCAGGCCCTCGTCAGTAGCAGTCTCGACTACGGAAACACACTCCACGCCGGAGCCACCACCAAGCTCATCAACAGACTGCAAAGAATCCAGAATGCCTCTGCATGCCTAATCCTCGATGTCCCACGCCACAAACACATCACCCACCACCTGAGGAACCTGCACTGGCTCCCCGTCGATAAAAGAATCTCCTTCAAAATCCGGATCCACGCACACAAGGCGCTCCACAAGACCGGCCCGGACTATCTCAACAGTCGACTCTCCTTCTACGTACCCAACAGGAAACTCTGCTCCGCAGACCTCTCCCTGGCTACCGTCCCACACATCTGTAGAACCACAGCCGAAGGCAGATCCTTCTCCCACTGCGCCGCCAAGACCTGGAAGACCCTCCCCCTCAACCTACGACAAACCAAAGACCTTCTAACCTTCAGGAGACGACTCAAGACCTGGCTGTGCGACCAGTAGCAACAGCATCCCCCCCTCTCCCCACCCTCAGCACCTTGAAACCCTTGCGGGTATGTAGTGCGCTTGAAAAATTATTTGATTGATTGATTGCTTGCTTGAGTACCACAAGGAGCGTCACTAAGACACACGTTTTGCTATATGCACATGTCCCCACTCACTGCCATTGCTAGACAGCACGGGGTAAGCATATCATCCCACACAGACAACACACAGCTCATCCTCCCCCTCACGAATAACGCAGAAGACACAAAAGCCAGCGCCCATGAATGAATGTCGGAACTAGCAGATTGGATGACACACCTCTGCATAAAGATCAACTGTGAGAAGACTGACCTCCTCATCTCCGCTCCATCCACATCCGCATGGGACAACCTCTGGTGGTTGTCTGCCCTTGTGAGCCCGCCCTCACTGACAGACCATGCACGCAAGTTTTGCATCATCCCAAATCCACCATCATCCTGCCCAGCCAGATCTACTCCATTGCGTGCTACAGCTGTCTACAGATCCAACCAAATCCATCACAATGGATAACCCCAGGATGCATTAAAATTGTCACAAACGCACCCATCTCCAGCAGACTGGACTACTGCAACAAACTCTAAGCAGGGAGATACAAAACGCCACTACACAAGTTCTTAAGTGCTTAGAGACCCCTGGGTTATAGTGCGCTATACAAGTCACAAGAAATAAATAAATAACACAGCCTGAAAGCTGCAGACACACCTGTCTTCAGAAACCCACGTCCCAAAAACAAGAGGCAACACATACAGAACATCCAATGTAGCACCGACAAGGAGAAACTAAGCCGCAAACTACTCACACACACCTACAATTCACTACACATCATCAGGCACAAAGACATCCATGAGAGAGTCAATCTCAACATCCCCAAGAGGAACTGCTGCTCTGACAACCTTGCCCTTGCAGACTCGACTGGGATTGAAAAATCACAAGGCAGAGGAAGAGCTGCCACCTACGCTGTCAGCAAAGCCATGGACGAGATGAAGTCAACTTCAAACAATCTCACACCCAGCATGCTTGCATGCAGAACGACAAGACATGGCTATTTGGCTGAGGCAGAGCTGCACTCCCACACCCCCACAGCAACTTGGGAGCCTCACGTGTGAGTAGGGCACATCATGCCCACCCTTATAGTCGGATTGATCTGCGCACATACTCATCACCTACAGACCACCCCAGGGGAGTAGTACCCTTACAATTCACATCTCTTTTTTGAATGAATGTCTGTGAAATTACCAAAAGATGTGGGGATGAGTAATGTCACATGCCATTTTGGGTGTCAACTGTCTTGGAACATAAAAGGTAGTCTGTGTATACCCCTGAGGAAGTGTTGGCTATGGAACAACAATTCCCATTCTGTTGGGTGCAGGGGGATACACAGTACCTGGGCCTACAACGTGCTCCTACTCTTGCCTGTACAGCGAAGCTCAAATATTCAACACTGTTGGATGAGACGGCTAGGAGCTGGACGCTTGCTCAAAAATGAGCCTCACATGGTTTTGATGCATAGCGGGAGGGAAAATGTAGATTCTTCCACCCATTTCCTATGTATGTCAATTTGGACACTTGGTGTCCCACCCCCATGCACTCACACAATTGCAAGCCCTCATTAATAAGTCTGTCAGGGAGGGCAAGCGGACTTGCCTCTCACTTGTGCAGCTTACACGGCCGAAAATGCAAGGTGGCCTTGGATTGGCCCTCATTGGGGACTACTAACAAGCCACATGCCTTTCATATATAGTTGAATGGAATATGCTGCTATCGGATAAGCAATGGAACTTCATGAACCAGTCTGTGGCGGGCAAAAACATCTGGATCTAACTGTGGCTAGCCCATAAGCACTGGCCCTGGGGCTTGTACTCTTTGCCGGTTAGGGCGCCTCCCACAAGGTTTTGGACAGGGTGGCAGTATCGAAGGGGTGGACCTCTTTCCCCTCACTGACGAACTACAGCGTGGATAACCCAGACTTGCCCCCGGATCAGGAATCAGCGATATTCCATCGCTGGCAAAAACAGGGCTGCAAGAGCATAGGGTCTATCTTTGATCTAGAAAGGCTTGTGCCATATCTGCGGCCCATACAGGATTATGATTTTCCCGCTGCTGTTGTGTATTCATAATGCCAAATAACACACTGGGTCACGGGACTCGATGCTGGTTACTTCATATGCGAAGTGTTTAGCGCGTGAGGACAAACATTCCCTCTGTACAAAATGCTTTTCATCAGTCTAAGTGGTCAGTGCACAAAAGTGCTGGTTTTGTGGGAAATGTAGCTGGTGAGGCCAATTTCATCCAAAGAATGGGAACGTATCCTGTATTGCGCACACCACACTGTGCACAGTGTAGCGGGGGCTGGAACCCCCTTCAAAGTTTGCTCTCGTTGGTGTTGCACACCTGTGGAACTACATGTCTGGGATAAAAGCAAGCCAGATCGCTGCTATCGGGGATGCTGGATGACTGGTACCCTTGTGCACTTACTCTGGCATTGTCCAAAATTGAAAAGATATTGGGGTGAGTCCTTAGATAACATAGATACAGCGTGCGATGCCCGGCGCATCGGAGTACACTCTCCTTGGCCTCTCACATCCGAAGGCCTTCCCACTAACATCCCTCAGGGGTAGGCAAATAGTCCCAGCGTTGCTGGTGGACAGGCAGGTTATCCTAGCACAGTGGGGTACAGTGGCAGTTCCAGGCCTCCTGTCCTGGTTACAGCGTCTAAGGAACCTATTATCTCTGGAGCGTCTGTCTCGGGGTGCAGAGTGAAGGTTGAGAGATTTTGCAACTCTGTGTTGCCCCTTTGTGATTTCATTGTCCAGAGATATGAGGGAGGTCACATGCCCAAAGTACTTGCAGGTCTGACGCACTCCACCGATGGAGCAATCATCCTCCGCCGCTCACCCAGTGGAGTGACGAGGGGGCTCCCTTCCACACATATTGTGTATGCTTACTATCATCTAGGTAGGCTGCAACCAGTGCGGAAGGTGGGGTTGTGGGAGGGTTATTGGGGGAGGGGTTTATTTTCTCCCTTGTTCTTGATTGTTTCACTTATCTATTTTACATGGTTATTCTTTGGAAAATGGAAGACGCTCTTAGTGGCTTGTTCGCTCTTCCAGTATGCGGCCGGCCTCCGGGTTGCGGCTTAAACGCTGTGTAAATGCTCACAATGCTTGCACGGCCGGCATCCGGATGTAGTCAGCAAGCTGTGTTTGCCAAATTAGCCTGCGTTCCTATAAAAATATGTAACCCTAAAATGGAGTCTGCCTTCATTGTGCAAACGTATCTTCACATTGTATTATTGTGCTGTGACCGGAGTTTTGGCCTGAATGTCCATCATTGCTATAAAAATGGCGGGGCGTGAGATTCTTATCTCAAACACGATGATATGTCCCCCGCACATTTAAAAGGACATGGCTGAACACACTCCCCAATACTGTATCAGCATCAGGCCAGTAGCGGCCTCTTAGCGTGAAGAAACCCATTGCAAAGTATGAAACATGCCGCATACACATCACAGTAAGCCTATGGACATTAGCGGGCCCTTAGCGTGCAGATTCTGATCGCATGTATTCAGCCTGATGACATTAGCTGCCCCTTAGCGTCCAGATTCCGATCGCATTTCATTAAACTGGAAACATACACATTACAGTAAGCCTATGGACATTAGCGGGCCATTAGCGTGCTGATTCTGATCGCATGTATTCAGCCTGATGACATTAGCTGCCCCTTAGCGTGCAGATTCTGATTGCATTTCATAAAACTGGATGCATACAGATTACAGTAAGCCTATGGACATTAGCGGGCCCTTAGCGTGCAGATTCTGATCGCATGTATTCAGCCTGATGACATTAGTGGCCCCTTAGCTTTCAGATTATGATTGCATTTCATAAAACGGGCCGCATACACATTACAGTATCAGCCTGAGTACATTAGCGGCTCCTTAGCATGCAGATTCTTGTCTCTTTGTACAAAAACTGCCTCTAACTCACAGGAAGTGATGTATGCCTGCTTCCTGTCTCCTTGTGTGTGGCATTCACTTTCACTTTCTCTTTTGAGCACATTGTGGTTGATTTGGCTGAGTGAGGAGGTGTTTTGTGGATTGTGCTGGTGGAGAGTGGATTTTGGAGTGTTGCTGTGTTGCTGTGTCCTGTCTAATGTGTATTTTTGAATTATTTCACATTTTATTTACTTTTTACTGTCTACTGTCCTCAGTCTTGTTGTGTTTGTTGTGGGTTATTTTCCTTTATTGTCATCAGAGCGTTTTCTTTTGGTAGTTTGGGGTGAGAACTGGGGTGTGTGGAGATGCCGGCAGTGGGAAGGTCAGGGCGGATGTCAGAGGGGGCATTGGGGGGCTTCCTGTGGCTGGTGCGGTGCTACCTGCCTCTGATGCTGGAGAGGGGAGAACGTATCCTCCAGGGCTATGGTGTGACTGTGCGGAAGTTGAGGTGGGAGCGTGTGCGGGTGCAGATGCTCCGCTGCTTCAAAGTCAACAGGACCGTGCGCCAGTGGAAGCACCACTGGCAGGACATGCTGGCGTGGGAGGCGGACCTGCTTGACTACACCAGAGTCATGCCTGGCATCCAGGGTGGGAAGTACCAATTCCCTTGTTGTACACGACTAATGTTACGTACATATATGAGTGACGTGTGTGAGAAGAAGATATGATGTCTTAATGCTGTCCCAAGACCGTGACACTGTAAAAACTTGGTTAATGCAATGTGACTTGCTAAAAATACTTGCGCATGATGGCCTTGACTTTGGATTTGCATGACTCACTCTTCCCACTACAGTGTGTGCAACAGTACGGAAGGTGTTGGGATAGTCAATCAAAATACCCATTATGGATGTGCGCCATGCAGTGCAAGGTGGAGTGACGATTGGCGTTGCAATGACCGCGTAGATTACGTTTGCCACTGGAAATACCACATAAGAATGGAGATCCCCGGTGTTAACCATCCCAAAATACACATGCTTAATGTGAGCGTATACTCTGCAGGAGGGGTTGCAGGGGCGTGGCGGTGTTTGCATGTTGAAGTATAGCAAGGGGTGTGTCTGTTGAAGAGCAATGTTCAGAGTTAGTGCTTGGAGATGGGGAGCAACGTTGCCTGTCAGAGGTGTAGCAGAAGGTTGCCACAGGCCATGTCTGCAAGGTAGGAAAAGGAGCAGACTCACAATCTGGTCTCTCTGTGGCAGGGGAACACGGCATAGGCCAGCTGGTCGGATCGTCGGGTCCTTTGATGTGCCATGGAACGAGAGTTGTACGTTAAGGTATGTTCGCCCAGTGTTGTGGATGGCTGTGTGAGCCTGGGTGCACATCTTGAATGTGACTCTAGCTTTGATGTGGAGACAGTGGAGTGTGCCCAGGTGGTGGGAGGTGTGACAGGGTCCTGGCAGTGTGAGGATCAGTCCTGTGGTTGCATTTGAGATGTCCTGCAGCTTGCGGATGTGGTTCATGTAAATTCTGTCATGGACTGTGGTGCCGTAGTAGGGTGAGCTATTGCACATGGCATGAGTGAGTGTCTATGTGTGTTTGAGTAGGAGTCATTTGACTGTCTGACATAGGAGGCAGAGTGTGTGGAAGCACGATAATGAGACCGGATAGATCTTGCAATTATCTTGGACATCGGAGTCCATGATGGATTACATGTTGTTGTAAGGAGACCTCAGCTAGGCCTACCGGTGCAAGGGGTTCGTCCTTCTCTGCACAGAATCCTCAGACAATTAGAAGAAGTTGGCACAGAAACTGGAATAGAAAATACAAAGTTTAATAAACCTTCATGAAGTGGAACCACATTACCCAGCACCCTGTGGTGCTGAATGAAGGTAGCACACAGAGTAGAAGAACCATGGGTCTTTTATACCCACACAGGGGTTCAAACAGAGGGCGGTACAAGTATACATGAGAAGAGTTACATACATAGATGGTCATACAGAAATGCACAGTCATCAGTAAAGGAGGAGCTAGCAGTTGCTGACTCTGGTAGAAACAGCCTGATAGTTACAGACTAAAAACAGATGTATGGACAGTTAGATATTCCTGCGCATGTGCAGGGTAGCAGAGTCTAAGTATAGCCAGTCCTTTAAACAGAGCACAAGGGTAAACAAAATGGCTGCCAGAAATACAAAATGGATTCCATAAAATGTACAGGATAGCCTCTAAATACCAGATGGATTCCGCTAACGCTAATTTAATCGCAGCCAATTTACGACAATGTTGCGTGCCTTGTCCGTGTCGGGGTGTGGGTTCCCCATGCCGTGTGAGGACCCCGTGTAATTCCATGCGTGGAGGTTTTGGAGCATGATGGGTACTTATCTTTTGTTGTTGCTCACTTGTATGCAGCTCTTTGACATTCATCTAGCAAGCTCTATCATGGCTTCGCAATATTTGTGTTTGCAGGAGTTGTGCTAGTTGGATATGTCAAGGAGGAGTTGCCAGTCGTATGCCTATGATACAATGTTGAGTCCATAGCTAATCCCGATTGTGGCGTGGGAGACATGTAGATGTGAAAGATTGTAGGGCTGAATGAGGATCTCTGGGGGACTCCACGGCTGGCTGTTGTAGGCTCCAAGACAACAGAGGGGCGTCTGACCCACACCATATGTACATTGAGGAAGGAGCAGATCCAGTTGAGGGCCTTGTCTTTGATCCCTTTGTTATGGAGTCTGCATATTGGTGGGCTTTGTGAGACAGTGCTGAACGCCGCAGCGATCAGTCAAGGATGATGAGTAAAACGGTTTTGTTTTGCGCTCCGTGTGGATGAGGTGCCTTGATATTGCGTGACACAACTCATATGTGCAGCTCGGCCAGCAGTGATGTTTTAGCTGTGCAGCCTCTGCTTCCACATGTTCGTGTGTGGATGCCATTCAAAGTAGGCCCAGTCATGTGGCAAACATGAAGTCAACACCACAGGGATGTAGCATTGTCTGTCACTGTAACAATTCACATTGTAAATATGCCACGTTTGCTGGGGTTTTCTAACAACACCTATTTGCGTTTGTCCTCTCACAGATGGATGCCAACCTATCACTGCGAGGGACATTGACTGTTTCCGGGACCCACACGCCACTGGTGAGTAGTGACAAGAAATATTGGCATGTTGCGTGGTCATGAGTGTCTGTGCCAAATGCAACACGTTGTTGATTAGCAGTATGGGTGTGTATCGCATGTCAATTGCCTAAGATGTGCAGAGGTATTCAGCCTTTCCGATCTGTGTCAAATATGGTAGTTTAAAGGGGTACAATGCATCTCATTCAGAGTTGTGACTTTGTCCATCAACAGTCATTGATACACATGTCAATGTATGTGCCTATTTCCGAGCAACTAATGCTGCCAACTAGGCATTTACATTGCAGTTGTGTTGTCAATAGGCCACTAGCATTTACTCCCATGTTCATTTGCGCAGCCTAGTCAAGCTGGCACACTTACATGCAGTAGACATCGTCGAAGGGGCGTGCAGTGGGTGTAGCATTGTGCACAATGAGGCAGTGCTATTATGTCCGTACAAGGTCAGACATCTTGGCACAGTGATACCTAAGGTATGCTTCATAGCACAGAAGCAGAAGTGGCAGGGTGTAGCTCAGATCCAATTTTGTCAATGGCGTGTTACACAAACACATTCCATAGATGTGTACGTCAATTGAAATTTGATATTTGTGCACTGCAATGGTGTTGACAGGCTATGTCCGTGTGGACATTCCATGCTGGAATCAGGATCATATGTACCAACTCATCTGACACAATTGGTGATATCACTCAACACACATTTCATACGCATGCATTCGCTATGCATCATTTGATGTCACATAGATTGGCAAATCCAGCCTGCGGAAACAATATCTGTGTGTACGCATTAGCCATAACAATTACACAACCCTCATTACCCCAGGGTGCCATTACTATGTGTAATCCATTGTAACAGTTTGCGTAGTTGATGCATGCATGTTCATCTCTACTATGGAGTGAGATTGGGGTTACAACACATGCATGACTGGCAGTTGTGGGCCAATGATGTATCCCCCTCGCAGTGGATGACTATCACCAATTGCATAGTAATGTTGGAGTGAGTAGGTGCCTAAGTCAGCATTCATACCCCAAACATGTTTCCATGTGTGCGGCATGATGACGCATGATTGCAAGTGTGAGTAGGGCAGTCCCAGGCCTGTTATTGTGCATGTAGTGTGAGACTACAATAGGTAGTTATTCACACCTGTACACATACACCCTTGCCTGCCTTGGCACTGACTTGATGTACTGTACACAGTTCCTGGGGTCAGCACCGAAGACACAACACGCATGATGAACACCATCCACTCCGGATCCCCCACGGACCCCTGTCCACACCACATCTTAAACTCGGCCGATGACATCATCGCACCCCAACTCCGCGACATCATCAACACCTCCTTCAAAACTGCCACCTTCCCGGATTGCTGGAAACACGCCGAGATCAGCGCCCTGCTGAAGAAACCTACAGCAGACCCCACCGACCTCAAGAGCTTCCGCCCCATCTCGCTCCTCCCGTTTCCCGCCAAAGTCATCGAGAAGACCGTCAACAGACAGCTAGCCGCCTTCCTTGAGACCAACGGCTCCCTCGAACACTCGCAGTCCGGTTTCCGAGCCAACCACAGCACGGAGACCGCCCTCATCGCAGCCACAGATGACATCAGACCCCTACTGGACAACGGGAAAACAGCGGCCCTCATCCTCCTGGACCTCTCCGCAGCATTCAACACTGTCTGCCACCGCACCCTGGTACAACGCCTGAACAACACCGGAATCCAGGAGAAGGCCCTAGAGTGGATCACCTCATTCCTCGCCGGAAGAAGCCAGAGAGTCCGCCTCCCCCCGTTCCGGTCCACAGCCACCGAAGTCATCTGCGGCGTTCCTCAGGGGTCATCGCTCAGCCCCACCCTCTTCAACGTCTACATGAGCCCCCTCGCAGCCATCGCACGCCAACACAACCTCAAGATCATCACCTACGCCGATGACACCCAGCTGATCCTCTCCCTCACCAACGACCCGGACACCGCCAGAGCCAGCCTACACGAAGGGATGAAAGATGTCGCCGAATGGATGAAGAACAGCCGCCTGAAACTGAACTCAGACAAGACGGAGGTTCTCATCCTGGGGTCATCACCCTCCGCCTGGGACGACTCCTGGTGGCCCCCTGCCCTGGGCGCCACCCCCAAGCCAACGGACCATGCACGCAACCTGGGCTTCATCCTGGACTCCTCCCTCTCAATGTCCAGACAAGTCAACGCCGTCTCGTCCTTGTGCTTCAACACCCTGCGCATGCTGCGAAAGATCTTCCGATGGATCCCCACCGAGAACAGGAAGACGGTCACCCAGGCCCTCGTCACCAGCCGGCTGGACTACGGGAACGCCCTCTACGCCGGCACCACCACCAAACTCCAGAAGAAACTCCAACGGATCCAGAACGCCTCAGCTCGACTCATCCTGGACATCCCCCGGCACAGCCACATCTCCGGACACCTGAGAGACCTTCACTGGCTCCCAGTCAGCAAAAGGATCACGTTCAGACTCCTCACCCACGCACACAAGGCCCTCCACGACCTGGGCCCCAAGCTCCTCAACAACCGCCTGACCTTCCACCAGCCCACCCGCCAGCTCTGCTCCGCCAGCCTCGCTCTCGCCGCCGTCCCACGCATCCACAGAGCCACCGCCGGAGGAAGATCCTTCTCCTACCTAGCGGCCAAGACATGGAACTCCCTCCCCATCCACCTCCGGACAACCCAATACCATCTCGCCTTCAGGAAGCAACTCAAGACCTGGTTGTTCGAGCAGTAACATCCCCCCCCCCAGCGCCTTGAGACCCTCCGGGTGAGTAGTGCGCTATACAAATGCCGTTGATTGATTGATTGATTGATTGATTGGGGGACACACATGGCTACACATGTGTATTGTACTTTTGATGCAGCTGTCTGTCACAGGATGGGCGAGGGTTGTTCTGTGCATGTAGGGCTTATGCCTCCCGAATGAAGTCAATTGTACATGTCACACACAGCCCGGTTGTCCAATGGTGCCACGTTTGTAGCGTGTCCTTAGCATTCAGTTGTGTCAGTGCATGTACCATGCCATACACTGTCATGTCAGTCTCAACAGCATGTAGTTATTGAATCATGCGTAGACATTGGGTTTAACAGGTCAGTCCTTGACTTAACAGGGTGAAGCGGATGTGTTGCCTCCCATGTTGTTTTTAATTTGTGATACAGATCTCATGTTGGACGGTTACATAGTGTAGGGAACAGAAAACTAACATAGATTTTTTTTCTCTCAGACAACATGACATCTGAGGAACAGCACCGATTCCAGGTCGCCAAGGACCGGTACCTCCACGTGCGTAAGGTACACAAGGGATTTAGAATGATGGCAAGGAGGTACCGGGCCGAGAAGAAGGCAGGGACCTGGAAGTTGCTGCCGGAATGCATCCTGACTGGCAGCGGCAACAGACCATCTACCTCAGGTGTCAGTGTGGGCTCCCACCCTGTCAATCCCCCTGCCGCCACACCCGCACAGGTACCAGGCCACCATGCGCCGCCATCTGCACCAGCACCAGCACCCGCACCTGCCCCCATGGATCCTGGACTGTCCCAACTGATACGGATGGTCCAGAACAACACCAATATCCTCCAAGACATTCGCTGTGAATTTCTTTACCTCAACCGGCATATACATGAGATCCGGAACCACCTTGGACTGCAATGAATACTGCCCCTGTTCTCAACCCTCCCCCTCTTCTCCCTTCCCACAATGTCCCTATTTTAGTATTATGTTGTGTAATGTCATAGTTGTGTGTGTTATTTAGCATAGTTTTAGTGTAGGCTTAGTTAGGATTAGATTTAGACTTTTTTACTTATTGAATGTTATAGGATTTGGGGATAGGTTTCATTTATCTTTGGGTGGGGGGTTGATGTATTTATTCATTTTCTGTTTTTGTAAATCGTTAGGTAAGATAGCTTTAGTTAGAAAAAATATTTGTAGTTAGTTTAGGGCTAGAGTTAGGGACACAGATTAGTGCAGGGTTGTTTTATATATATTATTGTTGAATAAACCTTGTTAATTTTAGATTTCTGCTTGCACTTATATCATGGCTGATGTGGGGGAGTGGGGCTTGCCCCATTGTGTGCAACTCATACCATCACTGGAGTAATCATTGTATGTGTAACTATGGTCCTGACCTGTCACTCTGCAGGATGGATTTAGGCCAGATACCTTAGATGTGAGCACAATGACCTTGCATGTCTGATAGATTAGCAATTATGGTTTACGGCCTACTCTGGTGACAGTTCATTGTGACCTCCAACATCTCACATGTTCCTGGGCATGGCCAATCGATCTCCATTCCATGCATGCTGTTGGTCATTTGTGGGTCCATTGTTAACGTCACATGGCATGACAGTGCTAGTGAGTCACATGAGTTATATGAGACTGAGTCATGAGTTTGGAATAGAGGTCACTCACAGGTGTCTTGGAGTATTAGCACTGTTCGGAATACAGACTTAACTTCGATTTTCTTGCTTTTGTGACACACTTAATCATTACAGTTCTGCTTTTGGACCTGATGATGTTTGTTTGCAGGCACACAGTTCTGCTGCACACAAGTGGTGATATGCTGCATTGCTCCCTGTACCAACAGTGCCATAGCCACTCATCCCAGCTGTAACCTTCGCATTGTCTCATAGTGATGACACCCTTGTAATCTTGCCACTGATTCAGACTATATGCTAAGTGCAGTTCAACTGACATCCGTGGGCACATTGGCCAATATGTGTGCACTTCATGGCAGTGCTCAGAAGTTGCTTTGGCATTGTTTTTGCACAGGTAGGGGCTGACTGACGCTATGCACTTTGACTTCAGTAAGTATTGTGGACTCAACATCGGTGTGGCTTACTTTGTAGTTCAATGTATGTATGTTAGACCTGTGCCCTTGGGTCTCCTCAGCAATGTGAATCTGTTGTGAACACCTAGAGATGTGACATGCAATGTGCTACATCACAACAATCGTTGACCAACACGTCCTGTGTAAGGCGATATGCCAGGAGATTATGCTTTGCTATCCTTCTTGGTGACACTACTTGTGTCCTGCAACAGACTTGTGCAAATTGTCACACATGCATATTGTGAGAAAGTGGCTAGGTATATACTGTTCCCAAATAGGTACAGTGTGCACAGAGTCCACAGTCACCAGAGTTTTGGCAGAGGTTAAAGTTAGATATAACCTTACTCTCTAAAGTGGTAGCTTGGTCAAGCAGTAAGGCAGTATCAGAGGACAGTGTAAAGCATTTGTTGTACACACTCAGTCAGCAAATGGTCTCACACACTCAAGAACTGAACTCTAGGCCAATGGTTTTTATATAAAAATATATGTTTGTTTTATTTTAGAACCAACAATAGGTATCAAAATATACTTCCTCAGATTGCGAGGCTTTAGTTACATACTTTTGCAATATGCAATTGACTTTGGTAGGTAATACTTACAAGTAGTTGCAATAGGCAACACAATTTCAAACACAATAATACATTGAGCTCAATGTGAGTTTGAAGTTATTTGCAATAGATTACTTTTCTAATTCAAGGACTGGATCCTATATTCAGTCGTGGGCAAAGTTTTGGAAACATGTGAGTAAATTCGTTGTAGTTGCTGTTTTGATTTTCAGGCAATATTTTGCTATTTCAAAACTTGACACTTAGAAGAAATTTAACAGAAAAACTGGCAATGATTTCCTATGGAAGAAAATTGTGTTATTGGTAAGTACGGTTATGAGTGCCATTCTGGGTCAGTGCTGGGCACCAAGATCCAGCAGTGGGATCTCTCCTAGTAGCAGGTGAGTATTTCCGTTTTTGTTACTTGGTTGATTTTAAGCAAATATTTTAACTCCTAGAATCTCCACACTTAGAAGAAATTTCTTATGAAACCAATCAATGTTACACTATGGAATAAAATTGGGTTATCGGCTCTTGGGTAAGTACTCGACTGGCAGAGTTACGGTTCTGGCCACAGACTCAGGGGTCCCCCCAGGGTCAGGTTGGTACAGTTGTTACACCCTCTGCGGCACTGTGTCGGACGAGGGCAGAGTGAGCTCTGCCCGATGCTATCCCATGGGAGGCAGGGGGGCCTTGGTTGCTGGCTGCTGACTAGCAGGCCACGCGGCTGTGGGAGCTGGGCTCCTGGTCACTTGCTCAGGGCAAATGGGGGAGTAGGTAGGAGTAGAAGTTACACTGCCAGGGCCACTCGGGCGGGTGGGTGCAGGGTACCTTTGACCCTTCGTGCGCTCAATGGATTGCAATGGCAAAGCTTCAGGACGAACAAAGGCTGGAAGCTCGGGGTC
Source organism: Triturus cristatus (assembly GCF_964204655.1). Taxonomy (NCBI): domain Eukaryota; kingdom Metazoa; phylum Chordata; class Amphibia; order Caudata; family Salamandridae; genus Triturus; species Triturus cristatus. The sequence goes on along the minus strand of NC_140588.1, from coordinate 820,694,409 downwards.
GAAAATTCTTCATGTGCCCCCACCACTTTGGGAGGTAATTTGGGTAGTTGGAGGGTGGGTATGTACCCAGGAGTCGGGCACAGGGGGCGGCAGGGCGCCAGGTGCAGGGATGACTTTGGTCTTGGGAAATCTTACCCTCTGTTGATTGTGGTTGGGGGGGTCAATGGTTCTGAGGCTGCAGGCATGTCATGAGCATTGAGGTGAGACCTTCGGGGTCACAGTCACCGGGGGGACGTCATCGGGGTCTTTGTCCACTCCGGCACAGGCCAGGCTTGGCTGGTGCAGAGTGTGCAGGGTTTGCGGTTCCGGGATGATGCCAGGGGTTAGAAACTTGCTTTGAGCAGAGCTACTGCTCATGGGACTCCCAGATGATCATGAGTCACAAGGTAGCCAGGTCCTCCAGGGTTTGTGAGGTTGCTGGCCAAAAGTGGGGCCGGGCTTTGGCAGGAACAGGTTCAAGGGTCGACAGGCGGTAGGGCTGGGGCCAAAGCATTTGGTGTCTTCCTCTTCTTAGCAGCTGCATGACAGTTTTGCTTTCTTCTTGCTCTTCTTTGCTTTTTTGGAATCTGGAGAAGGAAGGTTCAGGGTGCCTCTAAATACTAGATTTAGGTGCGTTACAGGTAGGTACAGGGCAGGGACCAATGGGTCCCTGCCCTGGGGTGGGTACACACACTATCCTGCCACTCACCTGTTGGAGTGGGCCATTCGCCTAGTCCTGATTGTGCAGGGCTTCCCATCTTCAAGATGGAGAGCGCTCGGAGATGGGCTGCACCTCGCCTACCCCACCTGAGGGTTGGAGTAGGCAGGCTGGCACATCCCCTGCCCTTATTTTGTGTTTCCTGCCAGTCTTCCCGCCAGAGTGGGGGTCAGAACCGGGGGGGGGGGAAGTTTTCTGGGTACATCAAGTGGCCTGGAGAAGCTCACAGAGTCAGCATGCCTTTAAAGCTTTCCCCTGGCCATCCTGGGGGAGGAGACCTAGCACCTCGCCCAGGATGTACATTGCGGCAGGCCCTGGAGAGTGGGGGCTCTCCACCCTGGGGTCCAGCAACATGTCTGATGTGTGGCAGCCTAGGCAGCCTCCAAGACCAGACGTGGATTGTAGGTTAGTTGTCAGGAGGCATCTCTAAGATGCCCTCAGTAGTGCTTTGTCCATAAAATCACACACTGGCATCAGTGCGGGTTTAATGTGCTGAGAAGTTTGATACCAAACTTCTCAGTCTTCAGTGTTCCCATTATGGTGCTGTGGAGTTCGTGTTTGACGAGCTCTCTGCACCATATACTCTCAAATGGCAGCACTGCACTTACAGTGCCCAGAAATGGACCTGAGTACTTTAGGTGCAGAGGGCTAATGCTCCTGTGCCCACACCACTGGCATAGGGCACCCAGCTAGAGGGGTGGATCACTGTTCCCACTAATGCACGCGCCCGCGCGCGCGTTCACTTCTCTACCTTCGAGCGCGCAGTGCCATGTGTGCAGCGCGCACAGATGGCACTTCCCACGAGAGAATTCGCGCCGCCGCCACTTTTAAAAGGCGCGCGGCGCGAAAAACGGGCATTTCCAGACTGAGGACGGCGGCGGCGGAAGTGACCACTTTACAGTGGAACACTCGGGAGCGGAGGTAAGCGTAATGTGGCCAATTCCTTTTGTTTGTGCTTCTGTATTGCCCTGATTGCTGTATTTTTTGATCAGTAGAGCGAGGCTGCGGGGGAGATTGTGTGCCCTTATTTAAGTATTCGTGTTAATTGCAGCCCCTTCACGAGCTGCGATTAACATGAATACTTAAATAAAATCAACGCAATATCCCCCGCAGCCTCGCTTTACTATCAGAACAATACAGCAAGTTTAAAACCACGGCGTGTGCTTTGTAGGGTAATCGGCCTTGTTTTCAAACTTCCTGTATTGTTCTGATACTAAAGCGAGGCTGCGGGCAGCTTGAGTGCTTTTGTTTAAGTGTCCATGTTAATCGCAGCTAGTGAAGGGGCTGCGATTAACATGGATACTTAAATAAAAGCACTCAATCTGCCCGCAGCCTCGCTTTACTATCAAAACAATACAGCAAGTCTGCAAACCAGGCCGATTACCCTACAAAGCACACGCCGTGGTTTTAAACTTGCTGTATTGTTTTGGTTCATAGGGTGACCAACCGTCCGTAATTTCGGCCGTCTGCCCGTTGTCCATGAAGGATTCTTTAACGGACGCCATTTGTCAGTAACCGGGCACCACCCTAAAGCCGGCACAGCTTCCACCCACCTGAGAATCCTCTTCATGTTTAGGCACCATCACGTTTGCATTTCTTTGCGTGTGTTTGTAGTGGATGTCTGCGATAATGGCCCTGCTAACATTTGTACTTGCTCACTCGTCATTGCTTGCTACCATCCTTCAGTACAACCCATCTAGCACTCTCCAATGGCAATATCCTGTTCTAAGAGATGGGCAAGGGACGCAACATGAATGACTTATGAATTTTGAGTGGCAGTTAAACCTAGTGGAACTGGTTTCTCATGATGCACTTAGCTCAGAGTTTTCCCTTTACTACGCTGTTGCAGAGTTGTCTCATTCCTGTCCCTTTTCTATAATTCACTACACCCTTCCTGCCCGGTTATTTTTCACTTTCCATGCACCTGGATGCAAATTTGATGTTTGGGGTACTGCTTCAAACTGGATTTTACATTGGCTCGCTCCCTCCCACCCTCGCTTTCTGGCGAGGGCCTGATTGAGAGAGAAAGAAGAGCGCACTTGTTAAATCAAGACAGAGATTGTAAAGGGGGCAGTGGTACTCACATAATAATATTCTCTTAATCAGCATTTCGAGTGGGGATGGGGTGAAAACAAAAATAGCAGATTCTTGTTGATTGTGCCTGGCAAACAAAATTGTACAATTATCTTGGAAGTGTGTTTAACTGAAAACCTTGTTCTGCCACCGCAGTGCTGTTAATGAATCGGCCCAGTGTTGGCATAATTGTAGTCTCTGTTCTCATTCCTAATTAGGCAGTTATAAGGTCTACTGATACTTATGAATGCCTTTTTTCATAGCCTTTAATTGAATTGCAATTTTATGTAAATTATTTTAAACGTGCAGTCCAGAAAGTTAGAAATGAAGCAGATAATTGATAAGTTGTATGGCTGGATTTTCTTTCATTGATAATACCAACCTGTTTGGGTGTACTGCGGAAATGCTTATTTGAGGAGACTGGTAATTTGCAAATTGTATTTGGTCTGAATCTGACGTCCATGTGGACTAATGTTAGAGAAGGCTTAAGTGTTTTATCTTTGTTGAGGAAATCAATGACCAGAGAGGAAAGACTGCCTCCGAGTTTCAGTTGCCACTGGGGGCTTCTCATCCTGGCTCTTCCACATTTGCGTTTGCAGGCAATAAATCTGCAAGATTTAATTGGATTGATAGATCAAAGTTAACCGAAGCCTTTCCTGCTTTAGCTTCTTAAAGTGTACTCTGCATTTTAGGTGCTTGTCCTGGATGGTGACACTAGGAAAAACAACCATAAAGCAAGCACAAGTCAACAGGAAACACATACCCTAACTACACTTACTGTGGTAGGAGAAACTTGAGTGCTTGCTAGTGCAGGGACTTCATTCTGAACCACAATGGGTCTCTGATCCTGTTCCTCCTCCTGTAATGGCTCCTGCCCCCCCCGGGATGGCTCCTGCCCCCTCCCCCCGCCTGTGGTGAATCCCGTCTCCGCCCTGGGTGGCTTCTGTCCTAGTCCTGGAATGGCTCCTGCAGCGAGGGTGAAGTTCTTGATGGGCATCTTCTCAAAAAGGCTCCGCTCGAAATTAATATGAAAAGTTGGGCGAGTGAGTAAGTGAAGGGATGGCTGTATGAATTAGTGAAAGGGTGAATGGATGAATGAAAGATTGAATAGATGGATAATGAGAGAGGATTGATGAGTGAGTGGAAGGATGGGTAAGAGAAAAGGTAAATAGCTGAATGTATGGGTGGAAGGGTAGCTGGGTGGTTAAAAGGATGGATGGATGAGTTAAAGGATGGCTGAGTGAAAAGGTGGATGGTGAGTGGGTGGATGGATGGATTGATGAATTGATAAGTGCAAGGGTGAATGGATGGACGGATGAGTGAAAGGGTGGATGTAAGGATGGATGAGTGAGTGAAAGGGAGGGTAGATGGACAAAAGGATGAATAGATGAGTGAACAAGTGAAAGGATAGATGGATGAGAGGATGGATGAGTGATAGGGTCAATGGATGGATTCATGAGTGGTTGAGAGGATGGGTGGGTGGATGGATGGACGGAAGGGTGGCTAAGTAAAAGGGTCGATGGAAAGAGAAAGGGAGGATGGATGGATGACTGAAAGGGTGGATGGGTGGAAGGATGAGTGAATGGATGGATGAGTAAGTGAAAGGATGGCTGGATGGGTGAAAGGGTAAATGGCTGGATGGATGAGTAAATGGATGGGTAGAAGAGTGGATGGATGAGTATACAGATGGATAGGGTGAAAGGGTGGATGGATGGATAATGGATCGATGAGTGAAAGAATGGATGAAGGGATGGATGAGTGAAATGATAGATGGAAGGATACATGATAGGTTTGCAAATGGTTGAATATGTTTGGATATGGCTGGGCTTACTTGTATACTATTGCACGACCTCCCCTGATGTGTCTGTAAAACTTACCTATTGTCCTGAAGTTTTGTCCTGAATTTTGACCTCCTGTCCTGAATTTGTGTCCTGAATTTTGACCCCTTGCCCTGAATTTTTACACTCACCGTCCTGAATTTGTCCTATTTGAACAGGCAGCCCGAACACTTACTGCTCCCGGGTGAAGGACGCAGCCCGGCTCAGTGTTCCTTGTGCTTCATGTCCTGCTCTCCCCAAGCGATGAGGAGTGGCTGAGAGCTTGTGACTACCAGGGCTGATTTGGTCTGCCAGTCTGGCCCTGCATAAGAGCCCCTCTGTGCCCACGTCTGATTCCCTGTAGGGTGACCAACCTTCCTTCAAGTTATTCTGTTTTTGGTCCCCAATTACGGACGCCTTACAGACGTCCTACTAAAATCAAATTAGGCTTATTCCACTGTTATTTGGTAGTGGCTGTAGTCGTGTTGACTAAATGTCCGCATTTGCCAATTCAGTGGCGCTGATTAGATCAGATGCGCCCCAATGCACAGAGCTAGTGAAACAGCACTTTCAGATGAGCTTCAAGTTGTGAGAAATGAGCCAGCCCCCTTGGTGTGCGCGGATTTTGTTGATTCTGCACCTAAGACTTTAAAGCCCCTGAATCACGCCTCCCACTCAGACATATGTGTGATCTTGATCCTACATCGCCAGCCGAGTCCTCAAATGACACGTTCATTTTTAAGGTAGCCTGGTGACATGAAACAGAATTGTAGATGCCGAAAGTGCTGTTGTTCTGACAACCAGAGACGTACAACACAGAAACAGCCATTCTATGATTCATATTTATAAATCCACCTGATGCTTGTGAGAACTCCCTTGGGCCTTATTACGCATAAGATGCAAATTTCCTGTTTGCACCAAGGTGCACCTTTAAATAGGTGCGCCATGAGCACACAGAGAACGTGCACCCTATTACAGTAAATGCACTGCTCTCAGGGCAGTCATGGACTAGGGCTGTTTCAAAGTTACTGTTTCACTGTGGCGGCGGCGCCCACCACTTTAAAGAAGGATTAGAGATACCTTTGCAGGAGGGTGCAGTGACTGACTGCACCCCCCTGCAAGCGGATGTCTGGGGAGTCCATGGGACCTTCTTTCCCCCCTCCAGACAGCTGCCATCAGGGGGGATACTGATAGTTCACCACTTTTTTGTGTTACACTTTAGTCTGCCTCCTGACAACTTCTTTAGCTTTGCGCCTGCGTCCATATTACAGTGCGGCACAGAGGCTAAGAGATTCCCTCGTTTCCACTGGCCTTGCCTTCATGAAAATGACGGGCTGCCCTCTTGAGATAGAGCTGGCACTACATGCGCGCAAGCGCTATCCGTATTACAGAAGGGTTTGCCCATGTAAACCGAAGGTACATTTCAGACCAAAGACAGATTGACAAGGCAAATTGATTTGCATATGGCTGTGTCCAAACTGGTCTTTACATCTTGGTCTTATCTTGTCACATTTGCAGTGCATTTCAATGTCAAGCTCTCGCTTCAGAGGGGGTTTGGTGTTTACTTTTCTTTCTCTAACTTCAAAGTGAGAGAATGTATGCAGCAATCCTGCTGAGCATCCATGTAAGAGGAGATGGTGTAGGATTTGTTTTGCACTTTGTGATCTGCATGGTTCACCTGCTTTGCATCAAGCATTTTGACCTCCTCCACTACTTTATAATGGTCAAAACTTCCACTAGACAAAAAACAGATCTCTCTGCAGCTGGTCCATCAATCTCCAGAGTTATCCGGCCAAAGTGAAGCGGAGAAGCCAGTATTGATCCCAAGTTTTCTGGTACCACATTGTTCAGCCACTAAATGTACATACTACTCCAAGTCCACCGTAACCCCTCCCAAGTCCCTGACCACTACCCTGCATGAATCAGTGCGGCCCTCAGTGGCTGGATTGTGTGGGGAGGTGCAGATAAGTTTAGCCTAATGGATGCTAATAATGAAGCACAGGGGCACGTGCCTATTTGCCTAATCTGGAATCCCAGGTAACTATTTGGTCGTTTTTCCTATTGGAGTATCTGGGCCAGTCCCATTCATTATTTGTAACTCTTAGAGCCTTTGCTAACCATCTTGTTTTCAATTGCAGGTTTTGCAGTCTGTGAGGTATTTGAGTTTGAATGGTCAGGCGTGAGTACCCACAAAGACAAGGTAATTATGTTTATGTTCCACATTGGATTTGGGGGGTGCTGGGTAAATAGATTCACAATCTGCACCCCTTTTCTTTTGCAGGTTTGTCAGACCGTGCTACAAATACAGTTGTACAGGCAGACGTGAGTACAGACAGAACAAACAGGTAATTGTTTGGTAGAATTAAACTGTGGTGCATCTTGTGTATTGTGGTATAACAACATCCCTTATCCATGTTTTCTTCTGTTGTAGGTTTCGCAGACAGTACCCCACACATTTGAACGGGCATACGAGAGTACAAGCAGAGCAGGTAATTGTTTGGTAGAGTTAAACTGTGGTGCATCTTGTGCATTGTAGTATAACAACATCCCTTACCCATGTTTTCTTCTTTTGTAGGTTTCGCAGACAGTACCCCACACATTTGAACGGGAATACGCGAGTACAAGCAGAGCAGGTAATTGTTTGGTAGAGTTAAACTCTGGTGCATCTTGTGTATTGTGGTACAACAACATCCCTTACCCATGTTTTCTTCTGTTGTCGGTTTCGCAGACAGTACCCCACACATTTGAACGGGCATACGTGAATACAAGCAGAGCAGGTAATTGTTTGGTAGAGATCCCTTATGGTGCACATGGTATATTGCTGTATCACAAATTTACAATGTGCTGTAACAATCTTTACTTCTATTGCAGGCTCTACGGACAGTGCTACATTTAAGTTTGAAAGGGCAGGGCAGTGGACAGAAAAATCCAGGTAATTACACTCTACGTTTTGCCGGCGATGCTTCAGTACTATGTGCCAGATTGCAATCATGAGAATAGGCATCAACTTTAGCCATGTTCCTTTATTTTGCAGGCTTTGTGGCATAGCAGGCTAAACCCAGTTATCACAAATATGTTCAAGCGCAAAGCTGTACCTTCTGCAGAGTGTGATGCTTCACCACAAAGGAAGAAATGTTGCCTTGTATTCAAGGAAGAGCGGACGAAAGAAATTGTGGAGGCTGAGACACAGAAATCACGAAGCAAGGTTCGCGTGCAACTTTGGGAACTATTTCAATAGAGTCCAGACGTGGGCTTGATTTGCAAAGCATGTGCCGAAGCCAAGATTGTTGGAGACTTTTCTACAGGGAAGAAATGGAGTGATGGCTGGAAACTGGATTACCTGAAACGCCATCTAATTAGCAAAGTTCACGAGTCTGCCATGGTGATATTGAGAAACAGAAGTGCTGCTGCCAGGTTTGGTTTTGGAGTGCGGGCAATGCTGACGGAAACTGCCACTGACAAAGCAACAAGAATGGAAGTAGTTGAACGACAAAGATCCCTGCCTGAGGAGATAAAGATTCTCATCAACAATGTGTTGCTGGCAGTCAAGATGAATACTTCAATGTTATCTGTACAAGACATCCATGACCACCTAGCTTTGTATGTGAAGATACCAGACAGCTGGAGGAGCAAGACCTATGCCTTTGAGTTCCTTGAGGCCATCAATAGCGTGATACACTGTGAAGGTATGGCAGAACTTCGTAACGCTTTGTATCACACATTGATAATTGATGAGAGCACAGATATTTCTGTTACAAAAATGCTCATCCTGTACTTCAAGTTCCGACCTGTAACCTCAACAGAGCACAAAACACTGTTTGGGGGCATTGTAAAGCTGACTAGTTGTAATGCTGAGGCGATCACTTCTGCTGTGAAAGAATTCTACACTGCCAAAGAACTGGACCTCATGAAAATGGTCATGTTCACATCCGATGGTGCGTCTGTGATGCTGGGTAAAAATAATGGTGTTGCTACTCGCCTTAAACAATCCATTCCCCATCTAGTTGAGCAGCATTGTGTTGCTCATTGAGAAGAGTTGGGAGTTGATGATGCATGAAAGAGTGTTCCAATGATTAAAAAGATGGAGACATTATTGAGGACTGTCTACACTGTGTTCTCCAGATCTCCTGCAAGGAAGTCCAAGCTGGATGAAATGGCATCGGTCACTGATTGTGAAGTGGTCTCTTTTCGACCATTGAATGAAGTCCGGTAACTTAAAGGCATTTTGCAGTTGGTGCACTAATACGGAATTATGAGGCTGTTCTTAAGTAATTTGAGCATGAGAAACTTGAAGAGAATGATCCAGTTGCTAAATATTGTTACAAAAAGCTATCTGACTCAAACTACCGTACTTCCCTTGCAGTACTCAATGACATTCTGAGTGAATTTGCATCTTTGTGCAAACTGTTCCAAAAAAGTTCTTTGACTACTGTTGAAGCTGTACAGTATGCAAGAGCAAAGATTGGCCAAATTAAGGGACAGTATTTGGGGGACACTGTCTTTTGGAGCAGCAATGTAAGAGATATGATACTGATGTACAAGGAAAGGCAAGAGTTCGACAGTGGGCCTATTTTGTCTTTTGTTTCCCTTCTTTGTGAGCACATGCAAAAAAGGTTCCCTGAAGATGAACTGAAAGAATGGGCAAGTTTTGAAATCCAGGCAATAGCAACACAATCACATTTTGATTTTGGGACTGAGAATATACAAAGACTTGTTGAAAAGTATAACAATGTCTTGTTCCTGGGTGATTGTGAAACACCAGAAGATGTTGTTCAACAATACAGAGATTATAAATATGTGGTGGCAGAACATGTAAAGGGTGGGTTATTTACCACCTTTCAAGACATGGTGAATTTCACTGTACGCAAGGCTGCTCAGTATAGTGTGGTGTCTCAGCTTGTTGATGTCTGCGCAACATTTCAAGCCTCTAGTGCAGATTGTGAACGAGGATTCAGCCTCATGAATACTATCAAGAATAAATTGAGGAATAGACTGGAGCAGAAGCATCTGGATATGCTGATGAGGACAAAGGCCTACCTCCTGAATGGGAAAGTTGACCTTGATAGAGTTTATCAGCACTGGAAAAATGGCAAGGATCGCCGTGAGAAGCAACCCTGTCACCCATCTAGTGATGCCACTTGACATGTCTGAACAGCCCTCTCCCACAGTCCATGTTTGTCTGGATGTCAAAGTTTTACAAACTATCTCTGGCGGGATAGCCCAACATAGCTTTCACATCAAATTGTACATATGTTATGTAATTTTGTAACTTATTGTGTATATGGGATATTGTATAGGCTCGCAACATTTACCCACCCAATGAACAGTGCTACAGTTAAGAATATTTAGTAAAATCTAATGATGGTACCACCGTTGGAATCTTGTGCTTTTCTAAACCTGAAGTGTACTTGCCTGTGTAACCAATTATGTCATGGCGTGTTTATCCAATTTGCAAACCGGCCTTAAGACCCTTAACGTGGTGCTGTATGTGTGTAAATGCACCATCTTTTCACTTTTAAGTAAACGCTTGGATTGACATTTGGCACTGCACAAGCACGCGGTCTGGTTCCTGGCGCACATAGCCATGGTTGCAGCGCACAGAGACCCTCCACTGCCGCACACAGAGGAAAAAAATTAGAGGGAACATTGGGGTGGATGATGTATGCCAGGGCAGTGTAGGTTGTGTGCATGCAACACAGGGATGTGTGCCATGTCGACTCTTTTTTGGAATCTAGAGAAGGAAGGTTCAGGGTGCCTCTAAATACTAGATTTAGGTGCGTTACAGGTAGGTACAGGGCAGGGACCAATGGGTCCGTGCCCTGGGGTGGGTACACACACTATCCTGCCACTCACCTGTGGGAGTGGGCCATTAGCCTAGTCCTGATTGTGCAGGGTTTCCCATCTTCAAGATGGAGAGCGCTCGGAGATGGGCTTCACCTCGCCTACCCCACCTGAGGGTTGGGGTGGGCAGGCTGGCACATCCCCTGTCCTTATTTTGTGTTTCCGGCCAGTCTTCCCGCCAGAGTGGGGTTCAGAACCGGGGGAGGGGGCAGTTTTCTGGGTACAGCAAGTGGCCTGGAGAAGCTCACAGAGTCAGCATGCCTTTGAAGCTTCCCCCTGGTCATCCTGGGGGAGGAGACCTAGCACCTCGCCCAGGATGTGCATTATTGCAGGCCCAGGAGAGCGGGGGCTCTCCACCCTGGGGTCCAGCAACATGTCTGATGTGTGGCAGCCTAGGCAGCCTCCAAGACCAGACGTGGATTGTAGGTTAGTTGTCAGGAGGCATCTCTAAGATGCCCTCAGTAGTGCTTTGTCCATACAATCACACACTGGCATCAGTGCGGGTTTAATGTGCTGAGAAGTTTGATACCAAACTTCTCAGTCTTCAGTGTTCCCATTATGGTGCTGTGGAGTTCGTGTTTGACGAGCTCTCTGCACCATATACTCTTAAATGGCTGCACTGCACTTACAGTGCCCAGGAATGGACCTGAGTACTGTAGGTGCAGAGAGCTAATGCTCCTGTGCCCACACCACTGGCATAGGGCACCCAGCTAGAGGGGTGGATGATGTATGCCAGGGCAGTGTAGGTTGTGTGCATGCAAAACAGGGATGTATGCCATGTCGACTCTTTGTTTTGCCTTGTACCCAGACACTCTGCCTGCAAGGGCAGTGTGGTTGTGTTAGGGTACAGGGCCTCTAAGGGTGTCACAATAAGTGCTGCAACCATTAGAGGCCTTCCCTTGTCACAAGGCCCTGGGTACCTAGAGTACCATTTACCAGGGGCTGACATGTGGCCAGGGTTTGCCAATTGTGATTTTTAGTGTTTAGGGAAGGAACATAGGCCCTGGGCACCTGATTGGCAGGAATCCAGGGCACACTCAGTCAAAGTCCATTCAGCAGTTCAGCAAAAAGTGGGGGAATACCATGCAGGAAAGATGGCACTTTCTCACACATATGTCATACATGTCAGGGGGTCAGAATTGGTACATTGCTAGATTGTGCTATCTGATCAATGTGGTCAGTGCAATTTGGCAAATCTCGTGGGACCCCCTGTGCCCCTTCTTCACTGTCTGACTCCGGTTGTCTCATCTGTGCCGTCATCGCAAGTGTTATTTATTTTAGCCCACTGTGCCCCCTTCTGCCGGGTTTAGTTGTATTGCTCATTTACATTTCTTACCTTGTATTCGGACACATGTTTTTCAAACCGTCTCCACTCTCCCTTCCCGCCACAGTATCCCCTGCTGAGCCGCACAGCAACACGCACATTCGTATTGCCCACATGCAAGGCTGATCCTCTCACCACCCCTTCCACTGGCGTACATCCACGCCGGGGACGCGCAAAGTGCAGGAACATCCTGGGCCCTCAAACGCAACTACACACGTTGCCACTACAATGCTAGCACACTCAACGCCCTCAACATAGGACGATCACACACCTGCTTCCTGCCCGGATCAGAACACACACAAGGACACCTCTCCAGCCGGAACTGCATTGTCACCACCATCTGATCTGCAAATCCACCCACTGTGTTGGAAGCCAACCACCTCAGATGCATAGTCCCCAACACCTGCCACAGACGCCTACACACAAGTGAACTCTGGGACCTACTCAACTCAACCTCCCCAGACATGGTCTCCATGACAGTGACCTAATTGTACCCCTCCTCGGAACAATACCTCGCCATAGCCATCCAGTGCAGCTACAAGATCAACCACAGGGACCGCAACAACGGAGTAGGAGTGGAAATTGCCATCGTCAACAGGAACACCCTCAGAGTCTCAACCAACAACGACGACATCCTCATCAACGCCGAACACCTGCACTTCCAGATCCACACCAATCCCAACACCACCCTCGGAGTAACCCGCGTATACATAGCCTCCAGACCACAAACACAGTTCTGCAACTCGATCACCAACTTTGTCATTACACACGCCCTCACATCCACAGACTACATCCTTCACGTTGACCTGAACTTCCACCTCGTGTACATTAACGGCACCGTATCCCCCACCCTGATTGACAACCTGGCCAACCTCGGCCTCATACAACTTGACACAACACCCACCCACCACAACAGCGACATGCTTGACCTCATATTCTCTGCAAGCTCACACGTCTACTCCAACCACACAACCAACCTCCACTGGAACAATCCATCGATGCATCAACTTCGCATTCCATAAAGACACCACACGGCACCACACCCAACAGATCCACTGGCACTGATGGAGCAAAGTCACAGAAGCACAGCTAACCAGCAGCCTTGCCTGGAGCGCAACCACCGACACTGACTCCACCGCCCAGAACCTCAGACAAGGCATCGGCGACTGCGCCAACACACTCGCACAGATTAAGACACACTCCAACAGACACACCAGCGAGTAAGCCAGCTGGATCAATGCAGAACACCAGGCCTCAATGCCGACCTGCCATGAGCTAGTGAAGAAATTGCACCGTGAACAGACACTGGACAGCTACGCAACCCACAAAGACGCCACACGCAGACACCATCACCTCATCAGATACGCAATTGGGCCTCCTTCAAAGACCGCATTGCCAACAATGCACACACCAGCTAAGTGCTCTTTAACCTAGTGAAAGAACTCTCCAACACCAGCACCAACACCATCCCACCTTTGCAAGACCTGTGCAACTCCTTTGACACTTTCGTTCATCGCAAGGGTGCAGACATCCACGACAGCTACAATGCCACGACTGCCACGAATAGCACTGAGACCTCCATCCCCATGGACCCCATACGCACCAACCCCCTGCTCTCCTGGACCAACATAAACGACACAAACACAATGCACATCTGGTACAGCATCCACTCCGGATCAACGCCAGACACATGCCCACACCACATCTGCTCCAAAGCCAGCCCCACCATTGCACCCCATTTCCAGATGAGCATCAACATCTCCATCGTAAAATCAACATTCACGTAGAGCTGGAAGCACGCCGATATCAACCCCTTACTCCACAAACAAAAGACTGATCCCAAGGACCTCCTGAACTTACCTCCCATCTCCCTGCTACCATTCCTGTGAGGAGTCATTGCGAAGACCATCAACAGACAACTGACCCACTAACTCTATGGGAACAGCATCCTGAATCCGTCCCATTCACGCTTCAGCAACAACTCCTGCAGCAAACTGGACTCATCTTCGCCACCAATGACATAACGCCACGGATGGACAACAGTAAAACAGCAGCACTCATTGGCCAGGACCTGTGATTTGCCTTCAACACTGTCTTGCATCGTACACTATGCACACGCATACAAGACACCGAGATCAGAGACAAGGCTCGTGACTGGACAAACTCCTTCCTCTCCGGCAAAACCCAGTCTGCCCACCTCCACCCTTCCTGCTCAGAATCCACATTAATCTTCAGCGGATGACCCCAGGGCTCATCCCTCACTCAACATTGTTCTACATGTACATATCACCACTCGCACACGTTACCCGACTGCACAACCTCAACATCATCTCCTACGAGAACGACAGCCAGCTGATCTTCTCCCTCACCATGGCCACCCTCACTTACACAACCAAACACCATGTAGGACATTGCTGAGTGGAGGAAGAACTGCCAACAGGAGATAAAAATCGGACAGGACAGAAATGCTCATCCTCGAATCCACCCCCTCCGCCTGGGACACCTCCTGGTGTGCGGCCACCCTGGGAACAGATCCAACCCCAACCAACCACGCATGCAACATGGGTTTCAACATCAACTCTACTCTCTCCATGCCAAAGCAGGTAAACGCCGTTTCATCCTCCTGCTTCATCACCCTCCAGATGTTTGTCAGGTTCTACAGGTGGCTTCCCACCGAAACATGGAGAACAGTCACACAGGCACTCAGCAGCAGCAAGTTGGAATACGGTAACACCCTCTATGCAGGAGCCTCGACCAAACTTAAAAACAACTTAAACGCATTAAAAACGCCTCTGCACACTTGGTCCTCAACATCCCTCGACGACAGCACATCACACCCCACCTAGGAGACCTGCACTGGCCCACCGCCAACAAGTGTATCACCTCCACGCGCCAGAACCACGCACACAAGCCACTCCACAACACCGGACATGCATACCTCAACAGACAACTCAGCTTCTGCACCCCAAACCAGCAGGTCCACTACGCTGACATTGCAATCGCCACAGTCCCCCGCATCTGGAAAGCTAACTCCTGCGGAAGATCATTATGCCACCTCAACGCAAAGAACTGGAACACTCTCCCCACCCTCTTGCGGCAGGCACAGCACATGCTAACATTAATGAGACTCCTCAAGAATGGGATTTCCAAGCAGTGGCAGACTCCCCCCCGCTCCTTGAGACACTCATGGGTTAGTGCTGCACTTTAAAAATGTTGTCATAGGAAAATTAGCTTGATTGCTTTTGCACATACACGGTCATCTCACTGCCTATCAGTGTCAGGTGACACATGTACATTGGTTGTATTGGCCTTGCTGGACCTTCTTGTGAATTCACAGCCCCTTACTTATTGCCTTAGTTAAATACTTGATTGTTCATGGAAACACGCACCTGTGTGATTTAAGGGAATTTCTTTACAGGACAAGGTTTGGAATGGACCAGAAGTGGCCCATAAGACACGGGATTGGCAGGATGCCCGTTGGAGTAGCAGGCATAGTCCATTGTGAGTGACAGAGCCAGGGGAAGAGGTGGATTTTGCAGTGCCATTGTCAATGAAAAATAGGAGATTTGCTGTAGGTCAATGTGTGGGTCCAAGCTGTGTGTTGGTGGACGTCGGAAGACAGTGGGAGAGGAAGGTCAGTGGAATGATGGTATGTAAAATCCGATGGTGTGACAGGCCTTTGTACATCACTGCTAGCTGGACTTGCGCATTACCATGGTGGCAGTTTCATCCTCAGATTCGTTTGATGATGTGTCATGTGTCTCACATGTGGGTGGTGGTATGGTGGGAGCAGCACTGTGAGGCACAGACACATCAGGGTGCGGAGCTGAGGATGTGGATGTGCAAGCAGCAGATGTTGTCGCAAGACCGTGGGGAGGTAAAGATGTCATATGAAGGAGCATGGCCTGCCATGTCCGTTCCAGATTGCGCTGGTGTTGAGCCGTGGCAGCCATCTGTTGGAGCTCCCCCCCGCTCCCTGGCCTCCATTATCCCTGACAGTCTGGATAATGCAGCACAGACACTACTGGAGCTATCCTGCCAGGACAGTGTGTCCGCTCTCTGGATCAGGACCCCAGCAATGTCATCCAGGGTGCGTTGGATGTTATTGAGGGGTGTGTGGATGTCTGACATCCTCTGCATGTTGTTGTCGGGGCGATTCAGACACCCACTGAGCTCCTCCAATTTGGCTGCTATGCTCACCTGCACATAGTCCTGTGTCTCACGTTGGACCTCAAGCACCATGGTGTAAAAGGCCGCATATGGGTTGCCTGGGTCCTGTGAGGCAGCTGTGGTTGGAGGTGCTTGCTGCTGGGTGGTTTGTGCAGGGGGTGGGCTGGGCGCAATGCTGCTGGGTAGCCCTGCTCCTGGAGTTGGTGTGTCGAAAGAATCGAGGAGACGCTGAAATTCATCCACATTGATGGTGGGTGTTTCCGAACAAATCATCGTGGCGGAGTGGGTTGTCCTGCTGTCCAGGAGGTGTTGTCTCTCCCTCTGAAATGTTCATGGGAGATACAGTTTAACAGTGGAATCCAGGTATGGGCATGCATTATTTGACTTAACAATAAGACTGAGGGAGACTGTACATTATAGATATTTTGTACAATATGTATGATAGTTTCTGGATGGTGATTATTTCAGAGACATCACGGATGTGAGGATGTACTTGTACATTGTAATATCACAAGTTGCCTAGGTGAGAAATGTGTCTTGACAGTGTCTACACACAAATGCTACCTGTTGTGTCCTGGTTTGTGTTATGTGACTAATGCAGTCCGCAACACCTATTAGGCAATGTTGATGTACTCAGATTAGTATGTGTGTAAACTGCATTGTGTGATGGTGGCACCTGCTGCCTTTGTTTAGCTGCCCCTTGTCACTTTCATGAAATGGGCCTTTGACTTCTGTGTATGGACAATGCAGACATGTGGAAATCTGTGTGGATTGTGTGTCCTTGTCAGAGTTGTGACACTTGTGCATAGTAGGTCATTAAGTGTCTTGGTCACATCAGGGGTTGTGTGTACATAAGGTTGTGACATGCTCCCTTGAGGATGTGTTCCACACTCCGCAACATCAGTGAGGTGTCCTGCACCATGTGAATGTTTTTGTCCTGCAGGCATGCTATCCATCATGCCCTATCACATGCCTTATCAGTGTGGCTCAAGGAGTTGCAGCTTTGCAGGGGCTTGCACATGTGCATGTGTTTTGTGTACTATTAGTAATGTGTGATGAGTGCCCACTTTTGGCACATTGGCAATGGGAGCCTACTTGGGGGCATGTTATCATGGATGGCCATGGTGTTCTCTGCGGTTTAGCGGCAGGAAACTTCCGCTACAAGCGGCAAAGATGTTCTGGAAAATATGCCACATAGAATTCCAGGAGAAGCACATGTTCTGGTTTGAACATGGGCTTGTTCTGGTGTGAACATGCGCTTTGATTGGAATTCTCTGCAGCATGTTATCAGGCACATTATCACCGCTTTGGTGGCAGTTTCATGCAGCTGAAGTGCCGATAATTATAAGAACGTCCTTGATTATATACACCGTGTTTTTTCTACAAAGTTGCACTGTGTAGGACACATGTGCCTCTAAGTAGCTTTGGGTCCTTGTGATTTGTGTTGTGTGCATTGCGTCTGTCATGTTTAATCTTGCTTCCTGCACTTCTTTTGGATTACCCTTTCAGAGTATGGTGCAGTATGTATAGCAATTGTTGTTGCTGTCTGAGCAGACAGTGTCCACACCCATTACCCACAGATTTGGTCCCACATGTGGAGTGTGTGTGGCAGTAGTGGGCCGTTTTGTGCATCATACCAGGCGCTGACCTTCTGGACTCTGCATGAGCGCTTTGATTTTAGAAGGGGGAACTACATACTCCATGCAGCGATCACAGCGGATATTCGTACGCATTGTAAAGGGGACCAAGCAGGACCTGAGCTTTCTTTAGGGTGACAATACATATTGACAGCAGCTGTAAAGTTTAAGGCAGTCACATGCCTGTACATGCGCATGGGTCTCATGGTGCTGCCCCCTTTGGACATACTTAATTGAAATGGGAGGTAGATGTAGGGAGAGAGATACCGGAAAAGACTTGTGCTGAGATTGTAGAGTAAGCATGGAGGTGCACCAGGCACACCTGCTTGCAAAGGCTTCTTTTTAATGTTTTACATCGCCTTACCTCACACCGGCAAAAAGTCAATGCATGCTTCTACACTGGCTCATAGGAATGCACAAGGGTTCAGGGAGAGGGGGCAAACTTCCCTCACATGATTTGGGGGTGACCACTTTGGGCTACTTATTGGACCGTAGTGATGACACTATTGAAAGTGTTGACGGACAGGGAGGTAGATCTGGCGTTGGGGGCTTGTATCCTACATTGCTTCCCACACACGACTAAAAGTGGGCTTGCCACAAGTCTATGGATAGTGGATTATTAGGGGCCATGAGGGGATATTACGATGCACTGGAAGGCAAGTGGGGCCACGAGTTTAGATCAATGGGAGTGAGAGTTCACCAAATGGGCAGAGTGTGATGGGATAGTTAGGCTACTACTGGTCAAAGGTACGGTGAGCAAGGGATCACTTGAGGCGGCTAGGGCATGGGACCATTTCTTTGGACCATAGGTGGACGAAGACAGCTAGGGCGAAGTCAACACTGAGCCAGGTGAGCTAGTACCAGGGTAGGGCCTTTATAGCCCGTAGATGTAACCATTCGACACCATTGTAGACATGCATGATGGGTGAATCTAAAGCGGCAGCCTGTATATTGTGTTTTTAGTGTTTACCTTCTGGATACCACAGATTACGCACTGCTAAGGCTATCAAGGAGTACAGAGCAACATGGGTAGTGACATGCCTTGAGAGAAGTGTGTAATAGACTTTCGGATGGATTTGTGATGATGATGTTTGTTTATATGGCCTGTGTTGAAAATTGGTTGTTAATCCCCTTTTTACATGCTTCTTAATTTCAAAGGTAGTAGAGGAGACATGTCATAGTAACACGCCAAGGATCCTATGCTCAGAAAATTGAACATCATAGTGAGGGGAGAGGGACTAGGGGCCATATTATCAAGATCAGCGTTAAAATTATCACTGCTTTAGCGGCAGGTAACTGCCACTAAAGCGGTGGTAATGGGCTTGATGATATGCCCTTGTGAATTCCCATAGACGTCCATGTTCTGGTGTGAACATGGGCTTCTATGGGAATTCACAAGGGCATATTGTCAAGCCCATTACCGCCGCTTTAGTGGCAGTTTCCTGCCGCTAAGGCAGCGATAATTTTAACGCTGATCTTGATAATATGTCCATAGGTTGGTGCGATTGTTAGATTTGAAGATCTAGCTTTCGCAGACACGAAGAGTTTTTTAATTTGCAAGAGAAAATAGTACATGCCATGCGTTGACGTGGGGCGGGGGAGGGTGGTGGGTATTATGGACAGGGATATGTGTGAATGCAGGTAAGTTGACTTTGGATGACTGAATGGATTTCATGGTGCGCCCTGCATCGCATTTTGCAATGGAGGGCACATGACTAAGGGGCATATTATCAGGGACGGCATTAAAAATTATCGGCACTTGAGCGGCAGAAAACTGCCACTTAAGCGGCGATGATGGGCTTGATAATATGCCCTGGGGAATTCCAATAGAAGTCCATGTTCTGGTGTGAACATGGGCTTCTATTGGAATTCTCCAGGGTATATTATCACGCCCATTATCTCCGCTTTAGTGGCAGTTTTCTTCCGCTCAAGTGGCAATTCTTTTAACGCCGTCCTTGGTAATATGCCCCATAATCCGTATTTTTGGTGTGACATTGCATGTGTTGTCGGTATGCAGAGTCACTGATTACTTTCTCATCTTGCTGTACACAGTGCTGCATAGCATGTACAGGCAAGGGGGCATTTTTGTAACACAGGCATGAGGTTGTCACAATGTCCCTCTTGCCTCATCACCACACTTATCCAAATCATCTTCACAAGGCCGCAACTCCCATGTGCCAAAATGAGAATGCAGTGTGAATATGACTGGTCACGTGCACGAGTAAGCATGCCAGCGACGGCATTAAAAATTATCGGCACTTGAGCGGCAGAAAACTGCCACTTAAGCGGCGATGATGGGCTTGATAATATGCCCAGGGGAATTCCAATAGAAGTCCATGTTCTGGTGTGAACATGGGTTCTATTGGAATTCTCCAGGGCATATTATCACGCCCATTATCGCCGCTTTAGTGGCAGTTTTCTTCCGCTCAAGTGGCAATTCTTTTAACGCCGTCCTTGGTAATATGCCCCATAATCCGTATTTTTGGTGTGACATTGCATGTGTTGTCGGTATGCAGAGTCACTCATTACTTTCTCCTCTTGCTGTACACAGTGCTACTTAGCATGTACAGGCAAGGGGGCATTTTTGTAGAACAGGCATGAGGTTGTCACAATGAACCTCTTGCCCCATCACCACACTTATCCAAATCATCTTCACAAGGCTGCAACTCCCATGTGCCAAAATGAGTATGCAGTGTGAATGTGACTGGTCACGTGCACGAGTAAGCATGCCAGCGACAAGCTCAGCACACCTGCAACATTGCACATGTGTCTGGCTCGTGTGCAAGGTTGTGTGTGGCCCTCCAAGTCACCCTTGTTGGCCATGCACATCCTTGCACACAAGTCAGCCACATGTGCTATTTTGCAGGTGTGCTGGTCTTGCTGTTGGCATGCTTACTCATGCACGTGATCAGTCGCATTCACACTGCATACTAATTTTGGCACATGTGAGTTGCGGCCTTGTGGAGATGATTTGGATATGGGTTGTGATGGTGCAAAGGGTGCATTTTGGCAGTATGCTGCTTCTCTATGTGATGTGGCATTTTGGTATGTGATGTGGGACTTATTTTGTGGTCTGATGATGTACCTGGACTGTGTTTTTCTGACGTTTCAGTGCACATTTCAATGTCAGTATGTCCGTCAAAGTGTGTCTAGTAATGTTTATGTTGGATCAGTTGATGTGTGTCCATGCCACCATGCACAGGGCTATCTGGGACCTGAACCACAGTAATTGTGGGTATGCAATGCTATTTATTGTACATGTATGCCATTGTGGCCATCCACCCCCGTCCACCCACTCCATAGTTTGTACTCACCCTGTGGTTGTGTCTGGTCACCTGCAGCAGTGTCCCGACCCGGCACTCCAACCACCGTCTCCTCGGTGATGACTTGCACCACCATTTCCTCCTGCTCATCCAGCTCCAGCAGGGGCCCAGGGCTACCACCCCCAGTGGCCATGGCTGCCCTCCGGTTGGCGGCCATCTTCTCCTTAGTGTTCTTTTTGCTGTCGTTCCAGCGCTTCTTTACCTCCTCCACGGTCCTCCTCTTCCTCTCTCCCACAGCATTGACCTTTGCTGTGATCTCCTCCCAGATCTGTTTCTTCCGGGACAATGGCACTGTCCTCCGGATAAGGAGCTCCTGCTGGTGTTCAGCCACCAGGCCATACAGGACCTTATTCTCCTGGTGGCTGAACCTGGGGTTCCTCCTCCTCTTTGCCTTCCACTGGCTCTCTCTCTGCTCCTCCTGGCTGGCTGTGGGGTTTGCTGTGGGCTCCGCGCTTGGCCCCGCTTCCTCCATGTCTCTGGTCTCTTCTCTGGTATCCATTTTGTTTTACTTTTTTTTTTTGGGCCTGCTTGGGGGCCTTTTATAGTGCATTTTCCCGCTTGCTGCGTACAAAATGCAGGCCTGTTGGCAATTGTCAGGCTGATTTTGGAGATAATTGGCTTAGCGTGACTTTTCGCGGCTTACTATGCGTTTTTTTATCGCCGGCGCTAAGATTTTATCGCCATCCATTGGCGCCGGAACTGATTGCTATCTCTGGCTAGCGGCGCCTTGATAATACGTCGCTACTGTGATGATAAAAAAGGACTTAGCCGGCGATAAAATTTTTAGTGCTCACAGCGCTTAGCGATAATTATCGCTATTTGTTGTTGATATGCCCCATAGTCATGTGCAAAAATTACTGTTTGGAGTATTGTGCAAAGCTCCTTTCACAGGCACGCTCGAAATGTTTGTGTGCTTCTTTATTTTTCATACAATAATTGGCTAGCTGGCTTCACTTAACTGAAAACAATTTCTTAAGGCATATTTTTTTTCATCTTTTTCCTGTGTCCACTAAACAGAAAAGTGAGAGTAGCAACGGGAGAAGAAAGATGCATCTGGTGTATGTAGGAAAGATAAGTGGGTTCAGGGGTCACTGCAGAGAAATGAGTGCAAACTCTAAGGTCACCGGTTCCAGTGTCAATTCATACGACCACACTTTCGGGGTGGAAGAAACGAGGACTGTTGAGACAACTCACTCTGAGGTGCAGAATATTTGAAGTGTTGGTTCATTTAAAAAACAATTACAAAAGATCCTAGACTTGTAAACTTGTCCGAAATACTGGCTTTTTGCACAGAAAAGTCTTGCAAGTACATTGACATCTTTCAAAGGCAGAAACAGCAACTCTACGATTATGGTTCAGTAACTATTGACACAGAAAACGCGCTTTTGTGTTTTACTTATCGCCCTGCATACAACAAACCCGCATAAAATTTGGCAACTGTCTGTCCCATCAATCTCAAACTGCTTCAATTAAATTTCATGTAATTGGTAAAAGTGGGGTGAGTTTTAATCAGCATGAACTGAACCCGATGGTATTGTTTTACATTAGCGCCGGTTGCATTACAGATGGACACGTTCCTTTTTGTTGAGTGGGTTGAGATGAAGTCATTTGCCCAGAATCACAGGATGCTGAGCGACCCTGCCGAGACTAGAACCCAGTTCCCTAGCTTTAAGGTCGACCACTCTAGCGGTTAGGCCACGCTATCGATCCCATTAGTGCTCTGTTTGTAAAATAATAAGTGCCCGTGCTCAATGCTCTGCAGAGACTCCCTGGCCCGTAATCTCACTCTTGCAGGTTGCTACTGTCTCCATTGGTAACAGGCTTTCTGTTTTTCTCTTTTCTCTGAAGCAGAGGAAAATAGACTGTAATAAACATGCAAAGAGTGAACACAACAGATACCAGCTGGGTGAGAACCCCTGTCGGCGAACACCACCATCAGTGGATCGGTATCTCCCTGAGCACCAGACATGGCCAGGGAGAAGAAAGGCACAGCAGGCTCTGGTAATGAGCGCGCGCTCTCTCCGAATGAAGAAAATGAGACAGTGTTTGAAGGTCCCATCCAATCTTCCCACATTTTTGTCTGAGAGAAGCGACGCGTGGGCAGAAAAACGGACTATGCACTGTGTCGGGTGAGCAGAGGACTTCGGGCACCTGGGGCTGTGAAGGCTCCTCTGCCACTGGCAGCGCAGGACGTAAGAACAGCCTCACAGCTGCTGACAAGAAGGGAGCAGAGCACACGCTTCCTCCTCACCACTGCGTGCGCGTCCCTGCTCGCTCCTGCGGCAACACTCCATGGGAGTGGCCTTCTCCGATAAGGTGGGACATGCACCCGCCAGCCAGAGGCGTAGCTAGAGCTTGTGGCGCCCGGGGCTATCCCTCAGATTGCCGCCCCTGGGGCGGGGGGGGGGTTGCTGGGGAAAAAGGACGACGAGCGCTTGAAAGAGGTCCGAGAGACACGTAGTATCGCTGCTAATAGTTACCTCGATCATGCAAGTTACATGCACATACATGACACGGTCCAAGGCTACACAGTTGAATACACCGGTGACTGGCAGTGACTGGCAGTACAAAAGAGAACACACAGACTGCATGATCTATCTGGGGACTCAGAAAAACCCCATGTGACATCCATCAGAGAGCTGCGTGAATAATTACCTGGTAATCCCCTCAGCACAATGCAAACATGCACATACATGACACTGTTTTGGGATCCATCATCTACAGCTGACATTAAATGACCATTCATCATGGTCCCCCCATTAAAGCAGTGCACTTTGTGATCTGCATGGTACATGTTCTTTGCAGCAGGCACATTAACCCTCTGTGCTACCTTTCTAGGAGTCAACCCTTCCACTAGACAAAACTCCGATCTCTCTCTAGGAAGAACATTAATCACCGAAGTTATCATGACATTTTTATTGTTTCTGAAAATTTCTGGAGGCCAGGAAGGAGGCAGCAAGTTTTTTTTAAACCATAATATATTTGCAAACACTACGCACCCACCCGAAATAGGTACCCAGTGCGGTCACACCGTTCGCATCGCCGTAACCTGCTCAAGGTTCATGTGACCTCAGTGACAGAGTCACAGCGACTGGATCACTGTTGCTCCAGGGTGTGGTGCTTCGTAGGCCTGCCCGCAAGACTGGAGATGAACGTCAGTATGGATTGTGGTGGACAGGCCTTCAAGGTGATGTTAGCAGACTAAAGTCATATTATTTAAAACGAACACAAATAGGAATGTCAAGTGCTGGTGTGTAAAAATATTTGTAATGTTACTTATGGTATATTATAAGTAATGATGACACAATGGAACACTTAAAAATCTTGAACCGTGTTAGCTGTGGCATCCTTGGTGTGGGTTCACCCTAACATTTTGCATTCAGACCTCCTGTTTTTGCTGACTTCGTTTTTGCTGGCCATAGGACTCTGCACACGTTACCACTGCTAACTAGTTAAAGTGCTGGTGCTCTCTGCGCAAAATATGGGAACATAGGCTTATACCTAATTATCATTTTTTATTTACCTGTAAGTCCCCAGTAAAGTAGCGCTATATTATGTGCTCAGGGCATGTGAGTTAATTGCTACTAGTGGGTCTGCAGCACTGATTGTGCCATCTACTTAAGTCGTCCTTTAAACATGTCTCAGGCATGCCATTGCAGAGCCTATGTGGTCAGTTTTAAATTGACATTTCGACCTGGCAAAATAAACCTTTTCGGTGGCAGCTGGTGATCTTTGAAACTGGTAGGGCATAATATATGCACTGAATTCCAGTGAGCAGACTATTCTAGGCTCCAATTCTCATACTCACTTACTCCCCCTCACTCGCAGCACTTATTCTCAATCACTCATGGTTATTCTCACTCACCCATTACTCACTCTTATGCACATACTCTCCCAGAGGCACCCACTCTCCTCACCAGCGAAAATTGCATTTTCTTTGGCAACAATGCACCTTATTCTTGACAATGGGATCTCTATGGATGATCTATGTGGAAACTTCATTGTTTAAGTTTTAATGTTTTATAAGTTAGTTAATACATAGTGTTTTAGTAAAAGAATAAAAGTTAATGTTTTAAAGGTAAAACCCCAGTGGAGTTGAGTCATTATTTAGCTAACCATATGTTGCATGCTGGGAATTCGAAGCCTAGACAATTTTCTCTGACAAATCTTAGGGGTATTGGCATGTACGTTCTCATACCCAGATCGAACAATGACAGCTCCTAACATGTTACCTATTCTACATCTGTCCAATGCAACATTTTACATTTACATTGCAGTGGGGCCAGCATCTCAACATCTCTTTCTCATGCTTCCTGTAGGTCTGAGGTTAGATTTTTCTCAATGTCTCTTTATTTTCCGCACATAACAGAACGTGTCTTCTAGCCAACACTAAGCACAGGGCATTCCCCAACCTCATTCAGTGTTCTAAAGGCATCAGCTCTGATCTGCGTTGCAGGGTCCTATTTCCATCAACTAATGTTTTCTTGCAAAATTAAACCCTTCTGTTTGGTATCAACATATAACTGACAGTTAAAAAGGAGAACACCTTTTAATCAGAGAGTATATTCGATGATGTGCAACTGTGGGTCAAAACTAAATTAACTAAGGACATGTAGGTGACCTGGGTAAAGGCTTTCAGGACAGGAGCGGTGACTTAACCTTGAAAGGAGGCATGGCATCAGCCAGGCTTCTCGAACTCCAGTTCTCCGACAAAGGAGAAAGTGAAAGTAAATAGATACACTGTGCATTGACACCTAAAGCATGCGCAGTGTGTTTGTTTACTGCATGGTCACATGGTGCAGGTCTGATCCACCCTCCTCCCTCCCACACTGGCTGCCTCTTCCACCAGATCTCTCAGTGATTGGCACATAGCAGGACAGGGCTCAAACACACAACGCCCATGGCTACCTTAAAAAGGTGCTGCTTGCAGTGCATCATGGGTGTTCCCAGGAGGGCCTGATGATTGATAAACCAGGGCTGGAACATGGTAAGCCCTGGTTTAATCCAACAGAGCTAAAGAGGTTGGCACTTGCGCAGTAGCGCATATATCTGTGAAAGGTGCCTGCCTGGCAGAACCATGCTGACGCAAGTGTCACATAGTAGCAACAAGTCAAACTGAACAAATGTTTTAATTACTATTGTAATCAATACAGTAGCAATTCGAAAATGTACATGTCAATTTAGATGAAAATGGGGTGAGCGCAGCCTCTTTGTCCAAAGCAAGAAACAGCTGCTAAACATTTTGCCAGGACCAAACCTTACTTTTTAGGTCGATCCTAAACAGCGCTTGCGCTTGCGCTGTAGGCGATCTGTTATCTCTACTTTGTGGAGTCTGACTCCTCCAAGGCTTTGGATTGGCTTGTGGGTGTGTCAATTAAAAATGGTAGCCTGGAAATGGCTGCTGGAGGCAGTGGCATAGCTAGTGTAGGGCGGTGGGGCAGTCCGCCCCAGGCGGCACTATTTTGGGGGAGGACAAAGGCATTCAGATAAGGCTCGGCTTGCTTTTGTAGACGTTCGGGGATGGGCAGAGAAGGAATAGGACTCGGGCAATGTCCTTTTCTTTTTTGTCCTGGCAGCTTTCCCCCCTCTCTTCCTATTATTCCCTCTTTTTCTGTCTTACTCCTCACTTACTGAAAACCGTGACTTGAAGAAACGGTTCACAACACTCTCTTTCCTTCTTTCATTTAGTTGCTTCCCTGTGAAATGGATCCAACAAAGAAAAACCCTCTTGCGGGAAATGCCCTTTTTCTGACATTTTTCTATTCCAAAGTGCAGAGGGATGGAGAGAAATAGAAGGTTTTAAATATGAAAAATAAATGCATAACTAAATAAAGTAAGACAGAGTGGTTACAAAGTGGCCAGATTGGTTTTATTTACATCCAAATACATCAGCATCACTTTACAGAGTTTGCCAGTGAAGCGCTACTTTTGTTTTCTCGTCTTTCTTTGAACAGCATTGTTGTTCCCAGGTGGGAAAGTGCACCATTCCTGGAGGTACTGCAATACCTGGTTGATGGGTGGATTGGAAAACAAAATGTGTACCATGGCTCTGTGTTTATGGATGTGGTCTTTTTAAACCATACTGTTTACGTTTTGTAAGGATATAAGCAATGGACATTGAAACGGTTCCCTTGAGGGCCCTCTAGTCATGTCCTTATCTTTTCAGGTAAAACCACTCGCTGATTTCTGAATAGTGAGTGAGAGATTGTTAAGGTAACCATGTTGTTTCTACTTACATTTCACATGCTTTATTTAATCTTGCATTCCCTATGAGTGTTTGCTTTTACTTTTTTTTTTAGGCAGCATATCACTCTTATCAAGTGCATAATTTGAATTGAGCCACATCCAAGTGTTTACAGCGGGCACAATTAGGTTGTAGCTGAAGGCAGTGCGAGTTTCTCTCAGTGGGGAAGTATGGTGTTCAGTGGGGGAGAGGATGTGGCACTATGGCCAGAGCTGTCGAATTTGGAACTGGGGAACCAGGTTCAGCCTTCATGACCAGTCCAAAGAAACACTCACGGCACCGCCAAACCATCCAGAAGAAACCCAGAACAGAGAGAGGAACCAGGAGCACCAGCGTTCCGACCGCCGTCGGAGCAGAAAAAAAACAGGTATGGCGGTGGGTGGGAGGGGCTTATGTAACCTTTGAACTTTGGATTTCTGGCGTTTTGATTGGCTGGGTGGAGGTAGGACTGCCTCACGTAGTAAGGACTGGGACGGGGAGGACCCTAATCGGGGTAATGAAGATTACCGGTAAGTAATAAGACATTAGTCCATCTCCCGGAGGAATGGGGCACTCTGCACCTTGTGAAATGCTTGGAGGGCAACGTGGCCAACAGACCTGGCAGTCGTCCTCCTTGGCCAAGCACATGGGGCGGGGTGGGGTGGTGGTGTCTGGTAGAGTGGGGCTGTTCCTAAAATATGGCTGGAAAGCAGTCAATGGCTGTCTAGCTTGTTGCAATACATGGTGAGCATCCATATTTTAGGTGTGTTTGTGTCAAATAACCTACTGTTGTATATCATCTCTGTGTTACAGTCTTCTAAATGAGGATTAGCGATTTACTACTACTGCTGCTCCTTATAGGTCTGACATGTTGCACTCGTGTTGTATGTGTCCTGAAATTCCTATAATTACGTTTTGAGCCGCCACAGGCAAACTTCTGCAAGGAATGGACACGTGTACATGTGATCCTCGTTGGACACGTGAGTTTGCATGCCTGATTCTGAACCTGTATGTGTATCCTACTGCGCCCCTGATCACACCTCTTTGCACTGCTGTGTGCATTACTGCAGCCTTGTATGCTTGCCTGCTACAACTCACTGATGCATGTCTGCCCCTGTCAGTGCCCCCGCAGTGCCCCTGACAGTGCCCATGGTGAATCACTGCAACTCATTTGCTCCGACTATTGTGAACTCGGTCTGCATGCAGTGCTCTGCACACCTCCCTCAGGACACCCCAATGTGCAGATGACTACTCCCCTGTCTGTTCACCTCACTATTGAGAGGATCAAGTCTGATTTGCACAAGGTTTTTACATTTTTAAAATTGCATGTGTAAAGTAAAACTGTTCATTCTGTGCAAAACACTGTCCGAAACAAGCGACGGAATAACAGAAATGTGGAACGTGCCTTGAGCTTTCTCCACTTTGGCAAAGGATTGAGACGGGTCCTCACAGAGCTCTCTGTGCTTAGGGGTGTCTCAGCTAAATGTCTGTAAAGGGCCTTTGAACTTCTTGTGAGTAATGAGCGATGGGCTCGCCATCTGTAATCAACCACCTAATAACAATCACTTTACCAGTTTCATTTAGGGTAGCCGAGTGCCGCAGCTGGGGGAGGCTTGAGGTCCGGTTGGGGGTGGACGGAACTCTGGACACTCTCTGAGTTTCTACGGAACTTTTATGGAGTAAAACTCCATGAGTTCCAACCACCCAAAGTCAACAATTTCACCTTTGGACTTCCAAAACTTTTTCTGAGCTCAAAGCCTATCAGCATGACTTGGCAAGTATTTTTGTGATACTCAATAGTCTAGAACACCATGCTGAACGGAATCAGATGGAGTAAACATGGAAAAATAGAACCAGATGCAGCAAGCTTTTTGCTTAGGCTTTGCACCTTGGAATGGTACTCATTATACATGTCTTTCAAACCCCAACTTTACTACAAGTTGAATCATTTCTTCATAGTCATTGAGCTCATATTTCAGAATTCTTGGCTAATAGACCATGCATTACTGTTGGTGATACCTAACCTTTCTCAGCAACTCTCTTAAGGACCATGGTCATAAACCAAATTCCTACTTGCTCTGCAGGGTTTCTCCATATCAGTAGAACATGCACTGTTTTTCTAGAGCTGCCCTTCTTCCCAACCCAGAGAAGATAAGTCCACATAAGAAAGTACTAGTCCTGGAGCACCATTTGTCATTGTCTGGTGGAACCTGGCCTGTTGGAAGAACTCCTAGCTTTGAGAATGGCTTCTAAGCAGAGGTCCAAGAGAAGCTGATGTCAGTCGCTCCAGGGAGATCACAAATTATTTCATGCATGCATCTTTTTTCCTTCTCTAATAATCACTGGTGATTTATGAAGTTTCCGAAGTCTATCTAAATACAATCCCCTTGCAACACCCTCATTTTCTAGTATTTTCTTCCCCTATGGTCAAGGTTATTCTTTAAAGCATTATTGTTTGGTTTTTCAAGTCTACTGCAGAGAGGAAAAGTCAGATTTCCCCCTGACAGCTTCAAATGCATTGAATGCCTACCTATACTAATTAGGGACAGCCATCTCTCCATCTAAGTTAAACAGATACATCAAAGGCAACTGTATGTCCACGCTCCCCCACCGTTTGCATACATGTGATAGAGCGCCATGGTATTCTGAAATTTGTAGGGGTGCATCATAATCACTGTTAGTCTGCACCCATATATTTAGTGGATTTGTATTAACGTGTGACTTAGAATTGTAATACTAAAGCAGCATATATTAGAACGAATTAGAAATGTAATCATGTTATTTATGAAGTTCAATGTAGTGGTTAATCGAAAATGTATTTTAGACAACATGTGAAACTTGTATTTGTGAGACTACTTTATGAAACGTAAGGGCCTTTCCTTTCACATGAATCTTCTAAGCATGTCCGTAGTTTCCTCCTGAGTGAGGGTCAGTGAATTAGAGGATTTTTTTGATGTCTGGCTTGGCAAGGTGTAAAAGTTATGCTGATCTGCATCTTCAGAGTGTTGAATTTCCAGTAGGAAAGTCCCAGTAAGAACAACACCGGCCAACTTGGTTTAAAAAAAATTAGCTAACAACATTTCTAAAAATCATTCTTGTGACATGTAATGTAATGTAATGTAAGTTAGTATTTGTAAAGCGCTGACTGCCACTCCGAAAGGAGCATCCTGGTGCTGGTTGCTTGGAGGTGAGAGAGGGCTCTAGGGATGCTAGATGAGGGAAAGGCATAATTCGTCTTGGGTGCTTAATATCCAACTTTTCACGGCCTTCCTGAATTGTGTTTCTGTTTTTAGCAATCTTGGATGAGTTGGTAGAAAGTTCCAGGCTTTAGTCCCCAAGGCGACCACTGTTTTTCCTCCTTTTGTTTTGCAACTGAAACTAGGTGGGTTGAGGAGGTTGGCTGAAGAGGACCTGAGAGTCCTGGTTGTGATGTAGGGAGTGAACCGTGCCGAGAGGTACTTAGGTCCCGATTTATACATGGCTCTATAGGTGATAAGGAGGATTTTAAAGAGAATTCTCTTGTGCAGTGGAAGCCAGTGGAGGGCTTTTAGTGCTGCAGATGCCGAGGATCTTCGTGAGAGTTTTAGGACTAGACGTGCCGCAGCGTGTTGGACAACTTGTAGTTTCTTTTGAGTTGATTTGTTGGCACCTGCCAAAAGGCTGTTGCAGTAGTCAAGGCACGAGAGAATCAAGGCCACTGCCACTGATTTCCTTGCGGCAAGTGAAATTAAATCAAAGAATTTATTTTGCGATTTGATAAGGCTAAAGGTGGTCCCTGCTACAGCCGTATCGTGTGGAAGGAAGGAAAGCGCAGTATCGAATTGTACTCCTAAATTTTTAGCTACCATACCATGTCAGGTGGGGGTGTTGTTCCTTCAGGCCACCATTTACACGGCTGGAAAGAGACATCTTTCCCTATGGGGAGGATTTCAGTTTTGTCGGTGTTACATCTGTGGTGGTTGTCCCTCATCCACAGTATGACTTCAGATAGGCAGTGTTTAAAATTAAGTTCAGCGTCTGTCGAATTATTATCCAAAGAGAGGATCATTTGGGTATTGTCTGCATAGGACATGACTTCAACCCCAAAGGATCCTATCAGAGTGATGAGCGGGGTCATATAGATGTTGAACAACAGTGGGCTCAATGATGAGCCCTCTGGGACTCCTGTTGTTATGTTGCATTCCACCGAGAGGAAAGTGCCAAAGGCAACCACTTGTCTGCGGTAGGTGAGGAACAGTGCCTGAGACGCCGCCACGTTCGAGTCGCTTCAGCAGGATACTACGCGAGATGGTATCGAATGCGGCAGACAAGTCGAGTAGGATCACAACCGCTTTCCTGCCTTTGTCGGCTATAGTTTTTAGGGTGTCAGTTATTTCCAGGAGAGCCGATTCTGTGGAGTGCTTTAGTCGAAAGCCAGATTGTTGAGGGTGGAGGATATTAGTGGCTTTAATGAATTTGGTCAGTTCTTTGTGCACAAATTTTTTTGTGATTTTGCCTAGCAGGGGAAGTAGGGAAATAGGACGGAGGTTTGAGAGCACAGAGAGGTCGATGTTTTGTTTCTTTTTCAGTGGTTTTACTAGTGCGAGCTTCCAATGATCTGGAACTATACCTGAGCTTAGGGAAGAATTGACTATCTGATTTATAATTGAATTAACCATATCTATGATTTTGTTGAGGATCATAGGGGGACAAGCATCCAGGGGTGAGCCTGATTTGCATGCACCTATAGCGACATGCGTTTGTTCCAATGAAACTGGTTCAAAAGTTCAGATACAGTAAGCGGAGGCAACGGGGGGTTCTTCCTGGGTGACATCCTGGTCGTGGAGAGGAACTGGCAAGAAGTCCTTTTGGATTTTTAAAATGTTTTCTTCGAAGAACACTGAGATATCATCACACAGTTTCTCCAAGACGGGGGTAATTCTTTCTCTAACGCTTTGGGGTTTGTAAAGGACTTTATGACCGAAAAGATGACTTTTTGGTCTTGGCTTGCCTCCTGTATGTCCGTTGAGTAATACTCTTTTTTGGCGAGTTTAATCTGATTGTGATAGAGCTTTCTACTATTTCTATAGGCCATTTTATCTTTGGCGTTGTATGAACGTCTCCACTTACGCTCGTGCTGCTTACATTGAAGATGAGTTTGTGCCAGGGCGGGCGTAAAACAAGGGACTTTCTGAATTTTTGATTTCTTGTGCAAGTCAGGAATCTCTGGTGGGCTAAGTTCATTGCAAGTAGTGGTTAGCCAGGAGTGGAAGAGGCGCAAAACCCATCCCGTGTTCCCAGTAAGAACAGGGATTTGAGCTTGGGCAGCGGTTATTAGCCTAGGGTTATTAGCTAACTGTGCCCATTTGCGCGTATGTTGGGATTCGGGGGGTGCCTTATCAGGGCTGCTCATCTGCAGAACCCTAAGTGTAAGGGGGACATAAAGGTGGTCTGACCATATCTGAGGGGTAGGGGTATCGACCGATAATGAGGCAAAGTTGGAACAGACCCCATCCAAAGTATTGCCCGCCCGATGTGTTGGGACTTCCACCAGTTGGTGCAATGTGAATAGTTCTATAATTTGAAGAAAATTGTCTACTCCAGGCTCCGTTCTGTCTTCTAAGTGGAGGTTAAAATCTCCTAACAAAGTAAAATTGGCGTATCTGAGCAGGAGATGACTTAAGGAATCCCCTGTGAAGTCTGTGAAGGTAGTGCTCTGAGCCAGTTGTCGATAGATCAGAGCTCCTGAGAAGGACATAGAGGCGTTTAGTGAGAGGCAAAAGCCAAGGCTTTCCGCTCCCTTGATTGTATCAAGGTCAAAGTTAATACCGTGTAGCGAGTCAGGTAGGATAATGGCCAGACCCCCTCCTCACACATGTCTACTTCAAATCTGAGTTTGACAAAGAACTAGATTTTTACTAATGCAAACAATGCAACATGATGGGTGTGTGGAAATAACCATCTTTTGTGTGGTGTAGACCAAGATTTTTGCCTTGACTGTTATTTCTGGTTGTTGAACTCCCTACACTTTACTCCTGTTAGCCAGTGGGATAGTGCCTGTGCTCCCATGCTCAACAAGATGAAATTGGCACACCCCTAATTGGCATATTTAACTTACCTATAAAAACATAGAATATAGTACAAAGTGTACCTAAAGCCTGTAATTTAATTGTCACCAGTGGGCTGCAGCACCCATTGTGCCACCCCACCACAGTGACCATGCAAATATCACTGCAGGACTGAAGTGAGCACCACAAATGTGCAGGTTTAAACTGCAAAGTAATCCTTTTTGACAGGCCTAAATCTCCCTTTTAAATATTGATAAGTAACCCCTGTGGCAGCCCTAGTGCTCATAAGACATGGTGAATGGTATTTAAACTTAGGTCATGTAAAAGGCTAATGATGATAAACATGACTTTACAGTGAAAAGGCTGTAGAAGCATTTTCTCTGTAGCAGGGTTGGCTGCTGCATAGGAAATCATTGAGACACAATATTACTTTTAATATTGCTATGTACGAATGGGAAGTAGCTACAAAGTTGATTTGGGGATTTTCAGAAATATTTATTACAAGCACAATTAACTTATTATGTTGCATTTCTATTAAATAGTTTTGCAAAGGTACATGTTTAAAAATACCTTTGCTGTGTTTAAAGCCGCTGGAATCCCATTTCCATGAGCCCCAACTGCTTCAGCAGCAAAATCAGCACAATTTACAGCAACTTCAGTCCATATTCAAACCCAACAGACTTCGTCAAATGCCTCCTGGTCTTATCCAAAGAACTAATGCTGACCACTTGGCCCATCATCTCCTCAGAAGAAACCACCATCGCCTTGACGTCCACTCAAGGGCCCCATTGGACCCCTGACCCACCATGCCTGCTCCAGAAGACTGTAACCCATAAATTCCAGGCTCACACTCATTCTGAATGTCTGCACCTCTTACTTTACCTGCCCAGATGTTTGGAAACACACAACTGTCCTCCCATTGCTGGAGAGACCTTCTTGGAATCTTCCATGCTCACCAACTACACACTGATCTCTCTTCTACAATTCCTGGCCAAGATCTTAATGAAAATCATCAACAGACACCTCACTTAAAACCTTAACAACCACCAACTACTTGACACCACTCAGTCTGGTTTCAGACCCAACCACAGCATGGAAACTGTAACCTTAACCTTATCATGGATGACATCCGTATGAATCTGGACAGAGGAGACATGGCTGCCCACATCCTCTTGGACCTTACAGCTGAATTTGACACAGTTTACCACCCCATCCCCCATCCTCTCCCTACTTGACATTATAATCCAAGGACAGCACCTCCAGTGGATCTGCTCCTTTCTTACTGGAAGGACGCAGTAAGTCAGTCAGCCTGGCACCATACACTTCGGACACCCACAACCTCATCTGTGGAGTACTTCAAAGATCCTTCCTCTTCAATGCATACATGATCCCTCCAGCCAGCATCATCCACTCTCACAATATCCATGCACTCTCCTACGCCAATGACATGCAACTCCTTCTCCCCCTCTTGGATTAAACACTCAGGGCATCATTTACAAAAGTCCTGTGCTGAAGAATTGTGACTTTTCTAGCACTATGGCGGTGCAGCGTACAAACCCTTATCTACAAAGTCACACAAAGCCACTGTGCATGGCTTTTCATGGCCTCACGGATAGGGTGTAAGGCAACACAGCACAACTCGCTGCTTTGCCTCACACTGCATCAGGGAGGTGTGCCATGGGTGTTGTGGTGGGTGTTCCCATGCATCGCCCATGGATTTTGAAACATTCCCAGATTTAAAAATCACGTAAACCTCAGAATGCGTCAAAACTGTGTGCCTCTGGGTAGGAGTTTAAGGTGGCTGGCTAACCTGCACCCATGCGCTGCCGCTAAATGAGCTGCCCCACCCCGTCTCTCAACTCACTGCAGCTCTTCTCTTTGGGGTGTGTAAAGCCCGGCATGATCCTGCTAAATTGGATATTGCTGCTAGTAGTGCTCCAAGGAGGATTTAGGCTGCTTTATGGTGACGGAAGCCATCATGGATGATGTTGGGAGTTGGCAGTTGGGAGTTGGCAAGGTGTTGCGTTTTACAGGCTCCACCGCCGACTTCGACTTAGCCATTTTTTGTTGTTTCACGCAGTAACGGTCTTTAGTGTGTTGGACCCAAGTCAAGTCTTCGCCTTTTTTTTGCTGTTTGCTAATTAAGGATCTCTAGGGCAGCATAGAGGGGCCACCCAGTTTCACAAAAGGGGCAGACGCTCAAGGGTGGTATTTTCTAGAGGGTTGCCCTGGTAGTGGGTCGCTGGGTAGGCCTCTCCCACCCTGGAAATGCAAGTACTACTTTGCCTGCCGGACCCTCTGTAAAGGGGAATCCCTACCTAGCACTAAGTTTATCACCAGGTTTTACTTCAGGCACAGCCTTTTTAAGAGTCTGTCTCAGTAAAGGTGGGTCACTGGGTCGACCCCCCATCTAAAACCTACTAAAAGGTTTGAGGAGTAAACATTTCAATCCAACCCTATGGAAAAGCATCTAAAAACCTCCCACATGATGATGAAGATGGACCCGCTGCCGGCCTTAAAAACCAGAGCATGTTTGGCCAAAACCGTGTCAGCAGCCGCAAGGGCAGACCGTAGTTTAAAATCACGGCATGGATCTGCTGCTGTATTAAGCCCATTAAGCTCGGAGGAAGAGATTTTGGACCCTGGTAGGGTGGTGGTGATTAACACCTCTGATTACTCAACAGGCGGCATAAATGGGGCAAGAAGAACCGGAGCAGAATTCTTTTCTACACAATGCACCTTCAAACTCCTCTAGCGAGAACAAGAGGGCAGGAGATGATATAGAGGTGCAGTCAAGCGAATCTAGCATGGATGGGAAAAAAGAAGCTTGCCCTTTTTCTACAACAAGAATGGAAGAGACTGCGACTTCAGCTTCGGGACAGGCAAAAGACTATCAACTGTTCTCTAAAGCTTAAGCTACTTCCGCTATACTGCCAGGCTCATCTAGTACTCAGCAACCAGAGCTATTCCCTAGTCTTCTGGCAGACACTCCCATCCCAGATCATGCGTTCCTCTTGAATAAACTGCTATTCAGCTTGGCCCATTACAAATAAATCTTCTTAGCAACCCACAGCTGTTGTTACTGCCCCCTACTACAGAAGCTTGTAAGAATGCTGCTTCACAAAGATAATTGCAGGCGCATGCACAAGGTCCTGTTGAGACACATCAAGGGGATGAGTTAGCAGTACAATGCGAAATAAAGACCATGATAAACTCATTCTGGATGAAATATGAGAATTCAAAATAACACAAGCAACTTAAATAGCTTCCCTGCACCATAGTCTGTCAAAAATAGAGGAAGCTGTGGCGTCATTCCTGACAAGAATGCAGGAGGCAGAGCCCAGGATTTCACAGGTTGAGGATCAGATGAATAGAATGCAGCAACAAGTGGATCTTGTAAGGAAAGAGAAAGTCTCACTGGAGAACACAATCGATGAATTGGAGAACCACTCAAAACGTACCTATCTTTGAATAGTTGGTGTGCTGGAAGGATGCAGAGGGACTCAAACTATGTAATGGGCCGAGACTTTTATTAAAAAAATGTTTTGCCAGAATTCTCCAGTGATTTGTCAATTACTCAAGCACATCGGGTGCTAGCCCATCCCTATCCAAATTCTAAATTGCCAAGGACAATTCTGGTCAATTTTGCAGGCTACAGCATCAAGGAACAGATGCTATCCAAGGCTATCTAGAAGAAACAATTAACTACTAATGAAGTACCTTGCTGTTTAATTTTTTTCCGATATGTCTGTAGCTGCTGCACAATGTAGAAAAGAGTTTGTCAAGCTTCTATACTTATTTAAGGCTCAGGGTTCACAAGCGACAATAGCACAAAAGTCCGAACGGTAGGGTACTAGTAAAACGGAAGTTCCACATGTTTGCCAATCTATGGGAAGCCCAAAAATTGCTGCAAATAATTACTATTTAGTAAATGAAGAGAAGAGGGAAACCAAGTATCAAGTATTAAGATCTATATGGGAGATGGGGGGGAAGGGGTTCTCACTATGGATGCATCAACATGGCAACCAGTCCAGGCGTCCATGTTGGTGCCTCCGAAGGAGGTTCAAGAGGGGTATTGTGGGCAATTCCCTGTCTCCCAGGGTGGAGAAGGGTAGCAACGGAAGGTCTGGGGGTTTGGGTTTGGGAGGGTATCTGGTAGTACAGGGGGTACCTGTGGTGGACTTGGGGAGCACAGGTGGAGAAAAAAATAATAAGCAGAGTCTGAGGATACAGCAAAAAATGGTATTAATGGATAATAGCTAAAAAGAAAAGTTTCCCAACTGTCAAGATGAATATTAAAATTTGAATATTATCGTGCAAAGGTAATGGTATCTAACAAACAAAAGTATGGAGTTTAATCAAGTGCTTAACCTCATTCTCCTCACAAATGTTGCTGAATCAGGAGAATCATCTTAAAACAAATACGCCAAAACCTTTTATTCCTAAATTCTGCCATAGATCACACTTTGCTTCAGCTGTGCTGGCGGTGAGGGTGGTAGCGCCAAGGGCTTGATTGGGAGGGAATGGAATTTTGTAGAGATCCAGGTGGTAGATGGATTTGGATTACAGCCCGGTTAAATGGGAACCCGATTAACCTAGTGAGGTATTATGCCCTGATAACGGATGACCTTAAATCAATTATCAATCAATCAATCAATCAATCAATCAATCAATCAATCAATCAATCAATCAATCAATCAATGTTTTTGTTCAGCGCAGCTACTCACCCGGAAGGATCCCAAGGCGCTGGGTGAAAGGGTGGCATGGCTCCTGAGCACTCACGGAGGATCAGCGAGGGCCAAAGGGCTCAGAGGTTTACCATGGCCCATCAGGGTACGTGCGATGCCAGACGATTATCACTGTCCACGTACTACGATCTCCTATTTGGACGCCATCTTAGAGTGTCGTAAAGTTAGTTTGTTGGATTTGCTCCAGCCTTAGTAATAGAGCTAAACTTCCCGAATAAGTAAATACTTTTTTGTGATTAACACTATTACTTTACAATCCTTTTCCACACTTTTGTAGACGTCTTGATATACAGCATACTATTTTGTAGTTTTATTCAACGTCAATTTGTAGTCCATGATGACGCTTGACAAACGCGCCATTGACAAGTTCGATAGCCCTCAGCTGGCAATGTATTCCAGATATAAAAGAACTTCCGTTCGCGTTTGCCTCCACCTCCGCCCACAGCTCAGGCACTGCGTGGGGTAATGACAGAGAGGTAAGGAACGGTAGTTCCTGTGATATATTTAGTAGGTACCATTCCTTTTTACGTGCTAGATGATTGTTTTTGCAATTCCCCTAACGATCTTTGTACCTATTTAGACCCCTTGAGAGTGGTACACTTGATTTGCGGTTATATATCAGTGTGTTCTCAACCGTATGGGAGGTCTTAGTAAAAAATGGCAAATATAGACATATTTACATGCAGTTTTGCTATGTAGCTGCGCTTTGGGAGTTATTTTCACTCGGCGGATTGATGATTTAAAGCAACGATAGGTCCACACAGTTACTACATACTTGGTACCTGGTTTTTATCTTTTCTTGTTTCCATTTAAGAAATCTTATACTATAAACTTCTTTCTTTTCTTTTACAAGAGTTGACTTTGTCTATATTGGACCTTTTTGTGCACAGATAATACTACACATTGTAGTTGTGAGATTTTTTGCTCCACTATTTTGTACTTGTTGACAAAATGGGTGACTAAAGGTGGTCTCTATAAGCAGTGGGAAAAATTATTTCATATGGATTACAACAATTTCCTTTTCCCCGTTTGTTTCCACTTTTTTTAGAGCGGGGCCTCTGATACCTGAGTTGTTTCCAGGCGAGGTGAGGCCTATTCCTCGTATCCCACGGGTGAGCAAGACATTGATTGTTTTGTGATAACATTAGTTTGTCGGAAGGTGTAAGAGTTCTACACTGCAAATACGTTCTACTAGATGTTTAATTTAGTCCAAATGAGTGAATTACGACTTACAATTCTCTTCTAGGTGCAATAATTTCCTGGAGATACAGAGGATATACATTTGGAATGTGAGGTTGTATTGATTTCAATCCTCTGTAAACATTTCCAAATAACTTGCTTTTTTAGATTAGCTGCACCTTTTATGCACAATATATATACAGTTGCAAATTTATAAACAGGTCCTGATGAAAGCTAGGGACTAATTGTCCCCAAAGCTGAAACATGTCGACCACATAAACAGGCAGTGATTTATGAAACTGCCTCAATGCACTGTTTTTAATCTAGGAGTATATCAGACACCATAATAAAAATACTTTGTTCTGCTATACATCCCGTTTTATATTCACTCACTCACATTGCACTGCACTTTTTCCCACTTAACACTACGAGATAGGACTTTTCAGAGTCCATACACATCTGTAATTTTTCCTAGGTCTCATTTCTAGACCCCCATCCTGACGAATTCCACTGATTGATCCCTCTATGATCAAGAGTGCATGTGGATGGAAGGATGGAAACCCAGATGATACGTTTGATCAAGTTCCTGTGTTTGATGGGATTCCAACCATTCAGAAGGGTTCTCTCATTCTTTTTCTATTAATCCTCTGATATTAGCTGGTGATTCGTAGTCTCTTTATTTTTGACTTTTTTAAGACTAGTAGCAGTTGAATAGACCTTTGGGTTTTTTGTTTAATACAATTGTTGAGCTTGGGGACTGAACCCTCATTAGGTCTTTAATTCCCTTAGACCCTACACTTTAGTGTTAGTGACTTGTTGATTCCTCAAAGAGCCAGGTCTTGAGGTCCTTCAGGAACTTGGAGAGAATTGGTGTCTGGTGGAGGTGGAGAGGGAGGGTGTTCCATGCCTTAGCTGCAAGAAAAGAGAAGGAATGACCTCCCGTTCTGGTCTGCTTGGTACTGTGGCTAGGCAAAGCTGGGCTGAGAGTAGGGATCTTTGGGGTGTGTGGAATGAGAGGCAGTGGTTGATGTAGGTGGGCCCAGTGTTGTGGAGGGCTTTGTGAGCATGGGTGAGAAGCTTGAAGGTGAATCTCTTCTCGACGGGGAGCCAGTGTAGTGCCGTCAGG
The DNA here is from genome assembly GCF_964204655.1 of Triturus cristatus. Taxonomy (NCBI): domain Eukaryota; kingdom Metazoa; phylum Chordata; class Amphibia; order Caudata; family Salamandridae; genus Triturus; species Triturus cristatus. The sequence goes on along the minus strand of NC_140588.1, from coordinate 820,654,204 downwards.
TGTTGTGTGATGTGGCAGTGTAGGTTAAGGACTAGCCTGGTGGCGTTCTGGATGTTCTGGAGCCTGCGAATGAGGTTTTTGTTGATCCCGGCGTAGAGTGCATTGCCGTAGTCCAGTCTGCTGCTGATGAGGGTGTGGGTGATGGTTTTCCTGTATTCAAGGGGGATCCAGTTGAACATCTTATGTATGAGACGGAGGATGTGAAACCAGGAAGAGGTGATGTTGTTGATCTGGAGGTCCATTTTTATTTCAGAGTCCAGGATGATTCAGAGGTTACATTTGTGGTCCGTGGATGGGGGTGGGTCTCTGAGGGTGGGGGGCCACCAGGTGTTGTTCCAGGCATCAGGATGAGGGCCTATGATGAGTACTTCGGTTTTGTAGGTGTTCAGTTGTAGGCAGCTGTTCTTCATCCACCCTGCGACTGCTTCCATTCCTTCTTGAAAGTTGTGTTTCGAGATGTTGGGTTCATTGGATAGTGGGAGGATGAGTTGTGTGTCATCTGCATACGATACGATGTTGTGTCTGTGTGCTCTGGCGATGGAAGCAAGATGGGCCATGTAGACGTTGAACAGGGTGGGGCTGATGAACGATCCTTGGGGCACTCTGCAGGTGGTTGGTGATGGCTCCCAGATGAAGAGAGGGAGTCTGATCCGCTGTGTTCTGCCCGAGAGGAATGAGTGGATCCAGTCAAGGGCTTTGTTCTGGATTCCTGCATTGTGGAGTCTGTGGGCTAGGGTGCGGTGTGAGACTGTATCGAAGGGCGAGGAGAGGTCCAGGAGGATGAGGGCCACAGTGCCACAGTCTTACCTCTGTCAAGAAGGGAGCGGATGTCATCTGTCACGGCGATGAGTTCGGTCTCTGTGCGGTGGTTCCCCCTGAAGCCTGATTGGGAGGCGTTGAGGATGTTTTTCTTATCAATGAAGGAGGCGAGTTGGCTGTTGACAGCTTTTTCAATGATTTTCAGCAGATAGGGAAGTAGGGAGAGTGGCCTGATGATCTTAAGGTTGGAGGAGTCCGCTGAGGGTTTCTTTAGGACAGGGTTGATCTCGGCGTGTTTCCAGTTGTCGGGGGAGGCGTTCTCAAATGATCGGTTTATGATACTTTGTAGCTCTTGGGCAATGGTGTCTGCAGCTCTGTGATAGATGTGGAGTGGCAGGGGTCTGTGGGTGCCCCGGAGTGGGTAGTCCTCCTGGTCTTTAAGGTGTCTTCAATGCTGAGGGCGGTCCAGCAGTCCAGTGTCAGCTGTGTGGTGCAGGAGGCGGTGGGCATAGCTGCACTTCACTACTAAGAAGTATAGCTGAAGATTAGGAACCCCAAATCCTCCGCTATTGTAAGGCAGAGTCATCAAATCCCAGTGGACCCTAGGCCTTCTGCCTCCCTAAGTCAGTTGGATGAGGTGGGTTCGTAGTGTCGTGAAGAACCAATTCGTAAGTGGAATAGGGATATTGTTAAAAAGATACAGGAATTTGGGGAGGACAATCATTTTGATCAAAGCAACACATCCTGCAATTGAGAGTGGGAGTCGTAGCCACTTGTCCACCTGCATTTCCAGTTTGTGTACAGCCTTGCCATAATTTAGTTGAATAATTTCGGAGGCATCTAGGTGAATGTTAATCCCTAGGTATTAGACCGAGTCAGTTCTCCAGGCAAGTGGGAACTCGCAATCCCATCTCACAGTGCTTGAACTAAGGGGGAATATCACTGACTTGTGCCAGTTCATTCCGAGATCAGAGAATCTGCCACATCTAATAATCGCTCTGACTAGTGGGTCTAGGTTAGTTTGTGGGTCCCTAACATAAAGAATAATGTCATCTGCATATAACGATACCAGAAGGAGCCCTGTGTTAAACTGGAGTCCTTTCTGCAAGTGGCGTTCCTGAAACTGTCGAACAAGTGGATCCATTGCTAGTATGAAGAGGAGTGGCGATAAGAGGCAACCCTGTCTGATTCCTCACGATAGAGTGAAGGAACGGGATAGTGTGCCATTCAAGCATTTCCTGGCAGTGGGGGTGGAGTATAGAAGGGCTGTAAGATCATTGAACCCAGCCTGCGCATTACAAATAGTAACAAGCATTGGCATAGCCAATAGGTCTCGCGTTTGGGACCTTATAAGTGTTTAGCCATGCAACAGTTGCATAACTAAATACTTATAAGGTCCCAAAAGCGAGACCTATTGGCTATGCCAAGCTGCGTGCGGCCGCGAAAGTGATCGCGATCAAACATCAAAGCGGCCGCGAAAGTGAAAGTAATCGCGGTAAAGCGCGGCGCGCGCGCCCGCGCATATGCACTGTAGCTCTAGGCTGGCCTGGTAGCACTTTTTGGAGCCCTCTCAATAAGTCTCGCCAGACCAGCGCATGCGCTGGGTCAGGCGAGACCTAAAAAGGGCCACTCCAAGGAGTCAAATGCTTTCTCCGTGTCCAACAGGACTGCTGCTGCTGGAGTTGTCAGGTTAATTCTGTGTATTACAGCAAACAGTGTACGCAGATTCAAGGAAGTATGGGGTACAAATCCCTATTGGACTGGGGATATTATTTTGTCTAGTAGTAGGGCAAGCCGTAAAGCAATCATTTACACCAAGATTTTGTAATCTAAATTTAATAATGACAGTGGCCTATAAGACCCGCAGAACAAGGGGCCTTTACCAGGCTTGGGCAGCAAAACAATAACTGCCTCTCTGAGAGTAGGAGGTAGCTGTTTCCATTCTAGGGCCTCATGACAAACCTCCAGAAGCAGAGTGGCCAATATTTCTTTGTACATTTTATAAAAATCACCTGTAAAGCCATCGAGGCCAGGAGCAGTGGAGACGTTCAGCGCGTCGATCGCGCTGATGATTTCATCAGAAGAGAAAGGTTCAGCAAGGAAATCTTGCATGTATTTTTCTATGTAGACCAAAGCTATACCTGAAAAATAGTTATCTTGATCAGCAGAATTGTGCACAATTTTAGACGCATATAAAGTCTCGTAATATGCAAGGAATTCAGCACGAATCTCAAGCGTGTCTGTTAGGAGGTGTCCCGACTCAGTGCTAAGTTCTGTGATGTAGATTTCTCATGTGGGGGTCTCACTAATCGTGATAAGGTGTGTCTCGGTCTCTCGCCCTCCCCATATCTACGTGCTGTGGCATATTTACTCAGGAATTGAGTTTCCCTGTCTGCTGCTTCTCGGAATTTCGCAAGTAGTGCTAATCAGCGTTTTTGTCCCTCAGAGTCAGGGGAGAGCAGCAGTGTATTATCTGTTGATGTAAATTGCTGTTCAATTCAGGCTAAGGTCATCCTGAGGTCCCTTAGCACTCCAGCATGTTTTGCAATTGTAACTCCCCTGATGTAGGCCATTAAGACTTCCCAAAGTACTGCCCATGTGTCCACAGACCCTGTATTTAATTCAAAGTAATCTTCTATTGCCTCCCTGATCTCTGAGTGGAATAAGTCATCATTCAAGGCTCTGCCAGGAACCTCCACTGGCCCTCATGGCCGTCCGGCCTCGGAATACATACTTTAAGTATCACTAGGGAGTGGTCCAAGTATGTCCTGGGGAGAGTTATGGTAGACTTGTACCATGTTGACAGTTTTGGGTAGATTAACCAATAATCTAGTCTGGTCCACATGTCGTATTGTGCCGAGTAGTGAGTATAATCATCGAGGTCCTTGTGAAAGGAGCAATAGGTTTACTGCAGGCGCGCCACTTTCACGAAGGTGTGACTACAAGTGAGCGCCCCCCCCCTTGGACCTATGTAGTGGGGCCAATTTTTGCTTCACAAACGCGCAGTTTTCCACCAATAAAGTGTTTTGTGATTTTATGCTGCTGGCTGGCTCTTGAGTAGTTAGTTACACTCTTTTGTTGTTTACTTATAAATCCCCAAGGGGGATCAAGAGTGTGAGTTTCACCCTCTCTCTCTCTCTCCTGTTGTTTGAATATAACAGCAGATTTAGGCAGGTGCATCTCCTGTAAGAAGGCTACGTCTACATGGTGTCTTTGCAAATAATGAAATACTTGTTTTCCTTTTCTAGGGTTGGGTCCCCTAACGTTCCAAGTTATTACGGATAGGTTGGAGTGATCTGGGAGATTAAGTAGTGCTGTCATTAGAGCCGTTGAACTGTGTGATAAGTGTGGAATGAGCGGCAAAAACCCCTGAATGTTATTCAAACTACTGGTAATCAAAGTGGAACTGACAGTTCAAGAAACATCCCCTCACCCTACCCCCACCCAGCCTTGCGTCCCAATACGCAAGGAACCAACCCAAATAGACAATAACCCAATGCATCCTGTAAACATCACAGTTGGAAATGCAAATGCACAGGGCGATACATTACAATCATTCATTTTACCAATGTGCTACGCACGTGGGAGGGAGGCAACACTCCGACAGAACCCAGCTATGGAGCAATGTTTAGAAATATTGTACTAAATTCTGTCTCAACCATTGTAAGGCTGCTTTCGAGATATCAAACTGCTATTCAAGTTTGTAATATGGGTTAGTCATGGGATAAAAGTTCCACACTGGCAACAGAACCGCTGTGAGGAGGGGAAGAACCAACACCAGCATCTGCTTTCTGACTGCTAGAGTTTTGGTAGGATCCGCAAAATTACTGAACTTAGGTAGGTGTGTCAAAAATGCTGGGACGTTGATGTCTACTCGTAACCGTGCAGGATACAGCATGCCATACCGGAGGCCCAGGTTTCTTAGAGTAGATTTAACGCCTGAATATTTACATAGCACCTCTTGAACCATTACAGTGAAGTCAGGATAGAGTGCAACTGTGGTGCCCTGCCAGGTAAGTTCTCCTCGCTCCCTGGCCAGGTGTAGTGTAGTATCTCTGGCCCAAAAGTTCATTATGTGCCCAATGATGGGTCTCGGCGGACAACCTGGGTTTGGGCGAGTGCCCAGTGAATGATGAGCATGATCGACAACAAATCCAGGAGTGAAGACCTCCTTCCCAAAAAAAGTCAATGAGCATTAATTCCACAAAAAGATCTATTCTTCACGTGTTCGTAGATTCCGGTTCCCCAAATATGCGGAGATTGTTGCACCGGCTGCGCGCTTCTAAATCTTCATTCATTATTGCTACATCTTTTAGAATTTTCTCCATGCGTTCCAGGCGTTTAGTAGACTGGGCTTTCCCGTCTTCGAGATCAGAAATTCGGCCTCCGACTGTGTCCAGACGTCAATCGTGTATGTCAAGTTTGGCCCCCATAGAATCAAGACGTTTGTTTAATGTATTAAACCAACTATCTAGTGACTTAAAGCCAGCTCTCAACTCCGCCAACAAGGCAGCTTGGGTGGCGGCAGAGTCTGCCGTAGTGGTTGCTTCCTGGCCCCCCTCTGTCATGGTGCTGCTGGAGTCCTGAGCCCTTTCAGCTGCTTTGCTAAATGGTAATACTCTCTTTTTAGGGTCTTTTTTGCCCATGCCGTCTTGCATGTGGGCAGCTGTGGAGATTTTACAACTGCAGATTGCCCGGTACAATCGGGTAGCGCAGCGGTAATGTGCAAAGTCTGTGGCAATAGGGGTGTTTTAAAAGGCACTCAGCGGGGAACAAGTAATAGGGAAGCACTATTTGCGATCGACTAGCCGAGTGAAATAGCCAGGCGCCAATCGATTCAACTACCCTGAGAGGTACAGCCTTATGTCCAGCACCGCTCTGCCCTGTTAGATGGATCTGTCTTTCGAGGCTGGTCTATGTATCCAATTCATAAGTGTGGGTCTAGTGCGGCCGGAGGTGGTAGCTTGGATGTCGATACACCAGGGTCACAGTATTCAATGGGGTACCCTTGTTTAAATGGCCAGTTACCAGCTAGCCATGCAATCCAAAGTGAGCATTTCCTTGAAAAGCGAGCTGATTTCTGCCCCAAGATCTGTGTTCACGGCCTGCTGATTCGCCGCCTTGGGGCCGTGCAGCATAGTTTGTGCGGTCTAAGCCCAATTGCAGGTTGCAGGATCCGGGAACAGCGTTGCAGCGAGTACTCAACGTAAACTGTAGCGGGCTGTAGATCGCACCACTGGAGGCAATCCGTCGAGGTGGTGTAGCTGGTAGCTGAGAGAATGCCGCTGCCCGCGTCCCAAGCAGTGGGACATCAGCAGGGCAGCATGTTAGTGGCCGCCCGTCGGAGCCTTCCCCTTTGCTGCCTCGCGCGCGAGGCTACGCCCACTAAGGTATTACTCCCTTTAGTTGGAGCGGGAGGCGGGCCTTTGGGGGGCGGGGGGCGCGGCTTGCCCCCCCTACTTAGGAGGCCCCCTCGCCCAGTTCCTCCTCTGTTTCCTGCCGCTCCAGCCTGGACACGCGATTTCGCCGCCGCCAGGGTCGTCGTCGGGAATCGTCGTCGTCGCCGCCAGTCATTACGGTATGTCCATGCTCTTGCCTCCCCCCCGGCCCCGTCCCTGGGTTAAGCCCGGGTAGTACAGGGGCCCTGTGGTCGGATACCACGGGGGGGCGGAGATGGTCGTGTGTGGTCGGAAGCGGCAGGGTGGCGGTCCGTTGCGGGACAGGGGCAGATGTAGCGACGCAGCAGGGTTAGGGGGCGGGTTACGAACGCCTTAGGACGGCCGCCTATCCTGGCGTCGGGTTTGTCAGGAGCCCGTTGTTGTCGGCTAAAACTTGGTGGGAGCGTGAGCCGCTGCACCGATCTGCATGCCCGCCCCCCCCCCCCCTGATCTCAGCAGACCCCACACACCGTAGGCATGCGCGAGGCCATGAAGAGCACATATCACCATGTCAGCGCGTGCAGGTTCACTTCGGGACGATCGATACTCTTGTCCGAATTTTCTTGACTCTGCTTGCCAGCGGCAGGGCCCCCGTTGGGAATAGGAGTTGGCCTAACAGCCAGGGCGCTCAACTGCGAACCTGGGGAACTAGGTTTCGAGTCTTGGCAATGACTCCGAACAGCCTGTGATTCTCGGCAAATCACTTAATCTCCCCGTTCCCCTTCCTGATTGCCAGATGAAAGGGGGAGTGCTCGGAAGAAGTCGATCAGCATAGATAGTGCGTGAAAAGCATTCCGCCTCCATGTCGAGCAATTTTCCACCCCCATTTATCAAGAAACGGTGAGGAGCCGGGCAGCGTCCGAATACCTCATCCTAGGCGGGGGGGAGGGGGGGGTGGAGACTGGAAACGCACGGAACAGACATCATTATTCCCGGTGAAAGTGAGCAGTTGATAGGGAAAAGCACCAAGGAACTTGCCCCTTTGTTTAAAAGGTTTCGCCATGCGGGTGTTCGGAGCTCAAGTATTCCGTTAGCTTTGGAAAAAGCTCTCTATGGCGCACAGTGGGTTAGATGGCGTTCGAATGTCCTGTCCGACTGATGCCGGTCGCTCCTCCTGGTCTTGCGTCGGGTTTCGAGTACCGGTGGACGGAGCTCTGGGAGAGCTCAGGCTTTGCATGTATGAAGGCCCCGGGTCGGCTCTCGGGATCTCCAGATTTCTGCTTGCTTGGCTTGGTTGGGATGTGGACCCGTTTCATTCGTCGGGCGTAGTTATGGACTTTGCCCGATTACTGGGGGCCCCTGGTGGTGCGGGGGAAATGGCGCGAATGGGTTGTGTACGTCTGCTGGCCCAAGTACCTGAGTATGTAATGTAGATACGGGCCATGTACAGAGCCCCGTGGCCGCGCCCACACCCGGTGTTTCTGGGCAAATCACTTAAACCCCCCGTGCCGCAATGCGTAATGTAAATACGATGCTATGTACAGCACCCCTGGATCTGCGTGACGAGATCCCGTGGGCGGTGTGGTCCGCTGGCTGCACCGCCGACCCGGTGCAGGGAACCAGGGTTCGAGCCTCGTTGCCCAGTCAGCTTGGAGCCTTTTCCTTCCGCAGCATCAGCTTCCGGTCACCGGGTTTTGTTTTCCACGAGAGAGAGAGAGAGAGAAGGACTGTCCCGGGACAGGGCCAGAGAAGGCCGCTCTCGGAACAGAGAGACTGCTAAGACACGATGAAAGCGTTTTGCGAAATTTAGGCAAGCTATGGAAGAGCACCAAACAGGACCTTTTAGATGCTGGTCTAGTCTCAGAAATACGGCAGGAATCTTGAAAAGGTGTGAGGGTCTGTTTCACCGCTGTAGCTCGCAGTTCAGAGTCTGAGGCCCACAGCAGCCCCAGAGAATGTCTCAATACAGCGCAGGTTACTAGGAGTTTGGAAATCGCTCCACTGTATTTGTTTCACAAAGTGGGCGTAATTAGTCATTTTATGACACGTTTTCAAATATCCATCGGTTTTGGACACAGTTCTGAAACGAAGGGGCTTATTTACAAGCAACTTCTAATGAGTCCATAGTGTCGCGCTAATGACAAAAGGCCCTGCGAAATTTTATTGTCACAGTATAATTCCGGTAATTAAGCGTTAGGCGTGTTCGCTGCAAAATCAGAGTGCAGGGGCCCAGGACACAACACGAGCTGCCAGAATTCAAGCAGCTGTTGTGTGCAGTTGGCAGTTGTTATACCGCATAATCCAACCGCAACTCCGCTGCAGACCCTCTTGGTGGGCACGCATCCTCAAGTTTAAAAAATCAAACTTCGACACCGGAGAATCCATCGCTGCGACAAGGCGCCGTGACGCGGTCCAACACAGGACTGGCGCGACGATGTCCAGCTGCCCATGTGCTTGAGCTGCAGCAATGCACTTCGCGGTCACTGTGCCCCAATAACTGTGTTTTGAGAGGACCAAGGCACATAAGCTAAGGCGAAGTGTCTAGGAGCACACAATTGGGTAACACCTGGGATTGGAACTCGCGCCCCTGGGTTCCAAATTAAGCTTTTCACCCACCTTCCCTGCACCCGGGGAGCGCTAACCTTCCCCGGGCCGCTCCCAGCTCTACAACAGCCCGCCAGGCGCACCCCGGGACCAGGAAGTCATTTCCAGTTGGCCACTGCATAGTCTGAACGGTGGAATTCGGGGTCCTTCGTATACTCGGTGCTCCCTGCCTCCTAGAACAAAGTGTGCATCACGGTGTACTTTGTTTCAGTCATGGCACCGGATGCTGCGTTTCTTTCCACGGCAATTCCAGGCCGCACATAAATGTCAAGATAACTCGTGTGATTCGTTATCTTCCTGGAGATAGGTCAAGAAGTTGTATAGTGGAGGTTTTGACTTCGGAAAATGCCCGCTGCAAAGAGCGTGTGCCAAGTAGATTCCAGAGTGCGTATGATGTAAATAGGTCAGCACGTTACTGTTTCAAAGGAGGCATCCTTTTTGTTACTTGCAATGTATGTCTTAAAGCCCTTAATGGTCAACAGTGAGCTACGAACGCTCATCCTAGAGCTGCATTCACACCACTAAGGATACATTATTACAATATTGATTAGTGTTGCAAAGAGGGTTAATTTGGCCATAAATCGACTACGCTTGTGCTTCTCCACACTAAGCAACCTTAAACTATCTGCCTGCCAGTAGGGATGACATGAGTCTCCTACGCATTGAGTCCTTTGGCTCAGGTAACCTTTCCTATACACTGATTCATATGCATATGATTGATTGGCTAGGCGGTATTTGTGTGAGATGCAAAGTTCTCGGACACCCTACACTGGTAGGAGTGGCGCTATATATAACTAATTAAATGCATCTGAGAGTGTGGTTATGGAAACTTGGTCAACTGTTGAAGGGGGCTAGTGAGGGAATCTGTGGTGGGGGCGGCATTGGGGGAGCGCCAACAACATTCTTGCACAGGGCACCACCATCGCCAAGGCATCGCCGTTTACCGCGAGAGTGCGTGAGTTCTACAACACTTTTAGTGGCGTGCTAAGTTACATTAATCATAACCAGCATAGCGCAGGATACAAACCAAATTAATTCCGGCAACTAAGAATAATTTTCTAGGGATACCCAATGAAACTTGTTTATCGGGCAGTAAATCACAGATTTCAAACTTTACCTACTGAAACTTATGCTTCCCTGCACAACTAGCTAGTGCATGGCCCATTGCTATATGCTGGAGAGAACCAGGCCCGAAGTCTCAGCGCCTCACTTATTAGCATGCAGTGATTCTGGGAGAATCACTTATTCTCCCCGTGCCTAAAAAAGAAAAGAGTGTGTCCCTGGTGTAGCGTCATTTGGTGCGCAGGTAAAGCGCACTAACACTGATACCTTTCTGGTCGTGCAGCACTACCATAAACTGACAATTCAACTTGCAGGCTGTTTCATTCCCGAAAGCAGCAAACTGGATGCCACCAGCACTATTCACACTATCGCCCCCAAGCTTTCCTGCCATACCTGGCTTCATGTTGACCATGCATGGCTTTGATATTTCTAACGTACCCTTTGCCAGCCACTCGCAATTTTAATAAGGAAGGAGGCCTGGCTGATGGTGAATAAAATAGTCACATGAGAAAATATTGGTTAAATGTTTGAATTCAGAATACTGATTTATTATTGTGTAGTTCCACGCTTAGGTCAAGTGATGCTGCTGCCTTTCATCTTTGGGCTTGCTATTCGGAAGCAGCTGGTGTAATTTTTGTCAGCAACTCACACTCACAGTGGCAGCTTAGTCCATACAGACAAGTCAGCAGCCTGAGCTGTTTTGGGACAAGCTGAAGGCCGGGGTCGGGGTGTCTGATATAACACCTTGAAGGTATTTATTAGTACTAGTTCCACGCTTACGTCAAGAGATGTGGCTGCCTTTCCTATTTAGCCTTGCTAGTCGGAAACAGCTGGGGTAAGGTTTTCTGCAACCCAGTCATAGTGGCAGCTTAGTCTATACAGGACGTAAGTGCATTGTGTGCTGGGAAACTAAGGAGCGGGTCCATTTAGTAAGCACAAGGAGCATAGGGGGCGTTTCGAGCTCCAAAAGGACAGCTGAAACAACCAAGTTAGTTCAGTGCTAGGCTACATTCGGTGGGGCAATTCCAGGCGTAAAGCATTAAGCCAGACAGCCCGGGGAATTCGGCAGGCGTACGATTAGCTAGGAATTTGTTCAGACTGAGGGAGAGCATATCGACCACAATTAATTGTGGAACCGGGAAGAAAAAAAAAACAAAAAAAAAAAAAAAAAAAAAACTTTAAAAAGCAATGCTGTAGATTTACGGAGAAGGCTGTGGGGATAGGCTTCAGTGATAAGGCCATGACATTTCTGGACGGGGCATTCTTCTTCGACTGTGTCGCACTGGGAAAGGAGTAAGGCGGGCTTTAGAACTCTTTCTTCTACCTGCGTTGGCACGTCGTGTTAGGAGTGATTGTCAAAGGTTGTGCCTTCAGCCAGTCTAGGTTATCACCCATCCACTCCAAGCTAAATTGTTCCTGGTGATATTGGGGCCGCATTTACACAGCCCAGTATTTGGCCCCTGGGGTTGTCAGTGTCGTGAATTACTAAATTTCACTGAACGGGAGGTGTGGCCGGGTTTTAGACTAGGAGAAGTTTGGGAGTGCAAGCCTCCACCTAGGGGTGGCTGGCTGAATTTGATGAACTACTTCAAACGTTTCTCAGCACTGCACGTGGGAGAGTGTCAATGACCTGTGCATGCTTCAACCAGACACCCCAGAATGAGTGTCAACTACCTGAGCATACTTCAACCAGACACCCGTGAATGGCATGCCCTCGTCTGCATGGTAATAATTGAGAGAGCTGCTCTCCACAGACATTTGACAGGTTAATGGGCAAGGCGAGCGGAAAAGCCAGGTGTATTGTCATCATTTAAGGCGGACGTGACCCAGGTATTGGCTAATAGTGACACTGCCAACTATGAAGATATGAACGAAATCATAACTGGGGCCCACAACAGATTATTTGATGAAATAAGAAGTTTCATCTTCTAGCCACGATGTCTGTGCATCGAATTACCTATAGCACAGCAACACCGGTATAACAAGGACCGTAGGCAAACTTATTAACCCCTTTTCAGCAGCAGTAAAGTCCAAAAGCTAGCTCCTATTCAACAAGCTAAGAAATTGGATACGTTGACGCAGTGGAGAGTAAGAAAAGATTGGAATAACCGCGGGACTAGTATAAGACTGTCGCCCAAGTGAATGTAACTCAATTTCAAAGTAGAATGCTTAAAACGAGGAGATTTTGCTGAGATATGGATCATTTTGTAGTAAACAATGGGATAATAAGATGTGAAAGGAAGGGAATTGAGATACCCGCGATGTCAGCTTGTGTTTGTATACATGGGTAAAGTGGTTAACTCACACGTACCTTCACCCTGCTTATTGTGCTGTAGCTCTTGGGAACACAATTTCAAGCCAAGAAGGCACCTAATATGGCCAATTGAAAATCTTAATAGGATTGCAGGTCCATAAGCGCCTATTTCACCAATGCCTTGTGACCCAAGCCATATTTTCCAGCCTGAGAAACAGATTTAGGTGTTGCTCCTCTCGCTCAGCCTTTCATTGGAGCCAGGGAGGAACGAAATCATAACTGGGGCTCACAACAAATTATTTTATAGCAATGAGTAGTTTCCTTTTCAAGCCATGATGTCGGTGCCACGACTTACCTACAACACTGAAACACCGGTGTAACACGGACTGTAGGCAAAGATATTAACTCCTTTCAGCAGCAATAGAGTCCAAGCTAGCTGCTATTCAACAAGCAAGGAATTGGATACGCTGTCCCAGTGGAGAGTAAGAAAAGAGTGGGAGAACAGCGGGATTAGTATAAGACTCCAGCGTCCAATTTAAGGTAACTTAATTTGCAAGTAGAGAGGCCAAAAACGGGAGATGTTGCTAAGATATGGGCCGGTTTGTAGTAAACAATAGACTAATACGATGTGAAAGGAAGCAAATTTAGGTAACAGTGATGTCAGCTTGTGTTTATATATGTAGGTGAAGTGGTTAACTCACACGTTACCTTCACCCTGCTTATGGTACTGTAGCTGTTGGGAACATAGTTGGCCAATTAAGAAATCTTAAGGGGATGGCAGGTCCATAAGCGCCCATTTCACCAATGCCTGGCACCGATGCCATATTTCCAGCCCGAAAATCAGATTTAGGTGTTACCCTTCTCGCCCAGCCTTTCCTTGGAGCCAGGGAGGGGGGGGAAACGTTCACAAATTTGGGTCCTCGAGCTGAGCGTTGTACCTTCGGCAGCTCAGTCAGCTATATCGGCTTTATCCGGAGTCATGAAAGAAGAATACGTCCATTTAGCAGTTACAAAAAAAAAAAAAAAAAAAAAAAAAATCTTCTGTCCTGCTAAAGATATCATGCAATCCCCCGCAGCAGCAGCTGCTTTTTCAGGTACCATGACGCTATCTATACATCACCTTTGTAGACAAAGCGGAAATCAACACCTTAGTGCTAGGATATGAAGGGAAGCGATGGATTGACGAATTCAGCTATGGTTTAGTTCTGACTCCATATGTAGGTGCTAGATCTTCCCATAATTACGGTAGGAAGATCTGCAGTGGCATCGCTTATAAGGCTAGTAACTCCAGTCACGCCTAAGCTGAGCGGCATTGGGGCCAAGAGTCATTCGTGGTTAGTCTGCTCTGGGCTTCTGAGTAATGTTGCAACTTAATGCCGTATATTTACGGTTACAGAACAGGACCCATTATTTAGCCCGCTAAAAGCTGGCTCGCAGGGGCGGGCACCTATAAACAGTGAAGGGAGGAAGGGGGGCTCTGGCAGCGACGGTAGCCTCCCCAGAGCTGTGGCGGAGTTACAGGGCGATCTGGATGCAGACGGGTACAGTAAGGGTACCTCTGCGACAGGCGGTACAGTAAGGGTACCCCTGTCCGGCACAGTAAGGGTGCCCGAGCCAAGGTCCAGGAGCCGAAGGGGGTTCTGGGAAGACCGCGACGGCGCCCCGTTAGTCCTTCGGGCGGTTGGGGGGCCTGACCAACCGGGGGTGTGCCACAACACGCTCCGCCCCTGTCGGAAGGGGCGGGAGTAGGAGACAGATCACGTGACCCAGTGGATGATCTGTAAATAATTATGTGCCACACTGCCGGGCATCGACCCACCGTGTGTGCTGGCTCACCAGGCGGGCGGAGCAGCAAGGGGCTGCCTGCCCTGGATCGCCCGTAAGATAACCCAATTTTATTATCATACTATGTTGTATGAAATAAACCTGCAGCAGTTCTTCACCCACAAATGAAGTGTCAGTGTAATCATTGGGTGACGTCTGTGTATGCGTGTTGACTGAAGCGGATGACGGTGTGGTCACTATGCCGCTGCCCGCGTCCCAAGCAGTGGGACATCAGCAGGGCAGCATGTTAGTGGCCGCCCGTCGGAGCCTTCCCCTTTGCTGCCTCGCGCGCGAGGCTACGCCCACTAAGGTATTACTCCCTTTAGTTGGAGCGGGAGGCGGGCCTTTGGGGGGCGGGGGGCGCGGCTTGCCCCCCCTACTTAGGAGGCCCCCTCGCCCAGTTCCTCCTCTGTTTCCTGCCGCTCCAGCCTGGACACGCGATTTCCCACCCTTTCCACTTACCCCACGTGTCAGGCACAGCGCGTTATTTGGAATGTTTTTAATGTTTTCTTTTTGCGTTGCAGGCGGAGTTACAGGGCGATCTGGATGCAGACGGGTACAGTAAGGGTACCTCTGCGACAGGCGGTACAGTAAGGGTACCCCTGTCCGGCACAGTAAGGGTGCCCGAGCCAAGGTCCAGGAGCCGAAGGGGGTTCTGGGAAGACCGCGACGGCGCCCCGTTAGTCCTTCGGGCGGTTGGGGGGCCTGACCAACCGGGGGTGTGCCACAACACGCTCCGCCCCTGTCGGAAGGGGCGGGAGTAGGAGACAGATCACGTGACCCAGTGGATGATCTGTAAATAATTATGTGCCACACTGCCGGGCATCGACCCACCGTGTGTGCTGGCTCACCAGGCGGGCGGAGCAGCAAGGGGCTGCCTGCCCTGGATCGCCCGTAAGATAACCCAATTTTATTATCATACTATGTTGTATGAAATAAACCTGCAGCAGTTCTTCACCCACAAATGAAGTGTCAGTGTAATCATTGGGTGACGTCTGTGTATGCGTGTTGACTGAAGCGGATGACGGTGTGGTCACTATACCCCCGACGAAGGCCACATCCCGCACCCAGCAGAACCAAAAGGGCAGCCAAAAGTGGCTGCCGCCCAGGCTCGCCCGAGGACCCTGTCTCCTCGGGACCTACGAGAGCGTCGATGGCAGTACGCGCGTGCCCCAAGTGAAACCAGGAAGGGGAGAGCACGTGGCAACAGCAGTATCGGATCTGGGAGGGAGGGGGGGGAAGGCCCTTCAAACGCTGCACTTACCACAGAGGAGTGATTAGTAGTAGCTCCACAGCTATCTTTGGGGCGCCGAGGATCCAGGCTCGGGCCGGAGAGGCCCGAGCGCAATTTCAAGCTGCATAGGAACGACGGTTCTGGCTCCCCCCCCAAGTGTAATGGAGCCGATTTCTGTTGTTTGCCAGTGGTTGCGGAGGATCAAAACGGAATCGCTGCTTCACTGTCGCAAGAGGTCTCGGTGGAGTAAACTAAGGTGCCACAGCAGTCAATATTATGGGAGACAGACGATGTTAGCTGGGACGACCTGACGGAGCTTCAAAGCCGCGCGGCCAGCTTGGTCTACAGCTTGGCCATGCCCCCATTAATATAACCTTTAATATATTCTGTTGCCACAACTGTAATGTGTTAAATGTGCACAGTAGGCATTATGGGCAATACAGGTCACTCTTACAAGTAAATTATTCATTTAAGGAATAGTCCTAGAAAACAAAATATATATTATTATTCAGATTTTGACATTGCATGCTTGCCTGCAGAGTTTCAAGGCTGCTTGGCATTTGGTGAGAAAAAGTGCAGGCATTTATGCCATATAAGCATGCGGGCTTAGCATGTTTGATGTTGAGTTACAAAAAAGAAATATATTTCAATTGATGTTTTCCAGTCAGCTGCCATATTTTATGGAGTGAGAGGATGGTTAGCAAATTCTCTATTCAGAGCGTTCAAAAATGTCACCTTTACTGACAATAGGTTTGCGGAGCTGGGGGGGTTGTTGGGCATATAAAATACCTTTGTTCCTATGCATACTCCAAGAAAAAAAGTAATTCAGTCACCATTGGGTGGGCTAGTAAAATGTGCACTGTTGATGTTGAGTAACATGATATACATGTTATTTAGTGTTTTTTGTCTTGAAAAACTAGCCTGAAATGAAACAGACTGGAATCTGGTAAATGCGATCATGGAATTTTCCTTCCAAAAATGGATAGTATGATAAGAGAAATGCCACCTGTGGGTTTGCCACTGTTTTTTACACTGTTTTTTACACTTCCTCGAGAAATAGTTGGATGTTCTTTTACCCACGTAATATAAGAGTAGGTTTAGGGCACAAACAAGTTTAACAACTAGAGAGAAATGAGGGTGATTGGCAGGAGAAAACAAAATTGAAGAAAAGGAGAGTTTTTGAGGTAGGAAAAGAACTGAATTAAAATTCAAAGAGGCAATAGAAATTCAGAGAGTGGGGAATTAGAACACTGGAGATAGAAAAAGAACAAAGGATAGAGTGTACGTAGGAAAAAAGAGGAGTGAGAGGGGGTATTTATAGATTAAGGGAGGGAAATAGTGTAGGGGTGATGGAAATGGGGAAAGCCAAAGTAACTAAGTGGGAGAGAGAAACCGGAGAAAAGAGATCAAAAACAAGAGAGGGGGCATAATGGGAGGAAGAATAAAAAGGTAGGGGATTAAATTATAGGAGGGTTTACAATGAGAGAAAGGCGGAGTGGAGAAAAGAAAGAATGAAAAATATGTTTGAAAGATTAACATACACAAAGAAACATAGAAACTTCAATAAATGCACTTGGGTGAGATTGTGAGAGTGAGAGGGCAGATGAAACCGAGGGATAAACACTAGTGGGAGTAGTGAAGAAGTATGGATGCGCAAAAGAGCAAGCAAGGGCACAGAAAATATATAGAACATGAAAAGAAAGTCGGTACTTTAAGTGATTTCCTGCACTATTTCAAGCAGATTCAAATTATGTTTCTTCCCATGATATAAAAGTCATCAAGTACCAAGCTCTTTTAGACCCTCAAGGCTTCACATGTAGAGAGGCATCTGTGTGGCAACCATAGGAGTCCATAAAAGAATTGGATGTGTACAGCCACTGCTGGCTGAGGTTTAGCAGGGTGTCTTCTGACTACATATGAGTGGACTGCAGCCTCAGGAGAGCTCAGGGTGACCAGGAAAGTCAGTAGTATGCAGCCAAGCAAGAAGGTCTGGCATGTGAAATTGAGAAGGAGATTCAGCAACTTGAGAATGAGCGTGTGCCCCAGGGACCATTGATCAGTGTCCCCAGGTGGTACCTCTGGGCACGTGAGCATGGCCAGGAACCATAAGTAAATGATAGTGAGCAGGAGCCTTGGCACCCCTTGGTGAGCAAGAGCCATTAGGACAAGCAGAAACCTTGAATACCTTAGAGTGAACAGGGCTTGGGGCAACTAAGAGTGAGCATGAACATCAGGAACTTGAGGCTCAGGGACCTAAACTAAGCATTGCCTCTGTAGCATATGTTCACCCACAAATGCCCACTGTGAAAATTGAGGGTTAGCAGGAGCTTCAGCACTCTGGTGATGACAGCACACCTCATGCCCTAACTAAACAAGGCTATAAGCTTTGCGGAATCTCCTAGTGAACGTTGTCCTCAGGAAATTAGGGTCTCCTGAAGCTTCTAGGTAATAGTGACCAAGCGTACAGATCTGATGGTAAATTGGAAAACCAGGTGACTAGAATATGAGCTGGAATCCAAAGGCATCTCTAAGTGAGCTGAACCTTGAGGATCAGAGACTGATCAGGAGTCTCAGAAGACTGGAGACTACAAATGAGCTTCATGTCCCTTTTAATAAGTGTGTAATTTAGAGACCTGATGGCTGCATGAGAGATAAAGGGAGAAAACTATCACTTGTTGACATCTTATTACAGTGTAACAAATGTGGTCACACAAAGCCCACTCGACAATGTAATCTGAGTTTAGTAGGGTTTAATTATAAATTTGGTAAAAGAAGATGATCAGGAAAAAGAATTGAGTATTAAATTGCATCAGATGATTTCCAAAGTAAGCATGAACAAGCTATCTCTCCCTACACTACTTTAAAAGGGTAACCCTAAAATAAGAAGCAATTAGTAGTGTTGAAATCCAAAAGATGTCTACTGTTGGAAGCTTCAGTAAAAGGCACTCCAAGCATGGATCAGGTAACATAAAGCCACACAAGCAGAAGCATAGATCTGCCCTTCATGACTCTCTCTTTCCCTCAGTACCTTTCAACATACAATATCAATTGCATTCAGGGTAGATAAGCCCAAGTGATCCTTGCTAGTGAATTTCCATGGCTCCAGCACAACTGGATACTTGCACCCCTTTCCCACATCGATAAGTTACAACTTCGTTCGTCCTTGGTCTTTCCTTTCCTCTAAGGAGATAACTCGCTTCCAAGCTCATTGCCGCACTTCTCCTTGCCAAATTCATCTTCTCATACCTTGCCATCTAATGAAAATGAAACCCTTCTATGCTAACTAATTAGGCCTTGTACATACCTGCAGTGGAAACAAAATACAAGCAAATGCATTCTGCATTGAAGGTTAAATACGAATTCCGCTTTAGATTCTAAATGCAAGCATGAACTGAACTGCTTTGTGAAGCACACTCTAGTTACTTTTAACAGTGCAGAGGTTTACAGAATATGTGCACATTTCTACACATACAATAAATACAGCTTCTTAATACATGTATAAATTGTAAAGGATTGTGAAGATGTAATTCTAAATGCGCTGGCATGGAAATAATTCTTGTCACACGTATAAATGTTTAAACATTCATTTACACATACACATTTTAAATTAACCTCACAATGGGACACATTTTGTTAACTTCTTCAATCACACGTTTGTTGAATGCTACAACTCACCCGTAGGGGTCTCCAGGCGCTGGGGGAGGAGGGGTTTCGCAGGTTCCAGTCCATCAAGGATGGGGGTCTGTCGAAGAGCCAGGTTTTTAGGTTTCTTGTGAAGATGGGGTGGGATGTTGTTTGTCTGAGGTGGAGCGGGAGGGCGTTCCAGCATCTGGCCGCGTGGAAGGAGAAGGAGCGGCCGCCTGATCTGGTCTTTCTGGTGTGGGGGACCACGGCTAGGAGAGCTGGGCTGATCGTAGGGTCCTTTAGGGTACTGTTCAGGTATGCTGTTCGCTGTAGTGGATGGCCTTGTGAGCGTGGATGAGCATCTTGAAGGTGATTCTAGCTTCAATGGGGAGCCAGTGGAGTGTGTACAGGTGCTGGGAGATGTGGCAGTGTCTTGGCTGGTTGAGGACCAGTCTTGCAGCGGCGTTCTGGATGTTCTGAAACTTGCCTGTGAGGTTTTTGTTTATCCCGGCGTAGAGTGCGTTACCGTAGTCGAGTCTGCTGGTGACCAGGGCGTGAGTGACGGGTCTTTCTGTGTTCGAGGGGGATCCATTTGAAGGTCTTGCGTAGGAGACGGAGGGTATGGAAGCAGGAGGAAGAGACGGCCTTGATCTTGCGGTCCATTTTGAGTTCGGAGCCCAGGATGATTCCCAGGTTGCGTGCATGGTCCGTGGGGGTGGGCGGACTTCCGAGGGCGGGGGACCACCAGGTTTCGTTCCAGGCGTCGGGGTGTGGGCCCATGATGAGTACTTCTGTTTTGTTGGTGCCTTCTCGAAAGTTATGTCTGGCGGTGTTGGGTTCGTTAGATAGGGATAGGATGAGTTGGCTGTCGTCTGTGTATGAAACAATGTTGAGTCCATACGTTCTGACGATGGGGGCGAGCGGAGCCATGTAAACGTTGAAGAGTGATGACCCCTGGGGGACTCAGCAGGTGGTTGGTGTAGGGTCTGAAAGGAAAGGGAGGAGCCTGATCCACTGCGTTCTGCCGGAGAGGAAGGAGCGGATCCAGTCGAGGGCCTTGTCTTGAATCCCTGCATTGTGGAGTCTGCGTATTAGGGTACGGTGAGAGACTGTGTTGAATGCCGCTGAGAGGTCGAGGAGGATGAGGGCTGCTGTTTCTCCTTTGTCCAGTAGGGTGTGGATGTCGTCTGTTGCGGCGAGGAGGGCGGTTTCCGTGCTGTGTTTTTTTCTGAAGTCGGAATGGGAGGAGTCAATGGTGTTTTGCTCCTTGATGAATGTGGCAAGATGGCTGTTGATGGCTTTCTTGATGACTTTCGCTGGGAACGGGAGCAGGGAGATGGGTCTGTAGTTTTTGACGTCGGTGTAGTTTCTTGAGGAGGGGGTTGATCTCGGCGTGTTTCTAGGCATCAGAAAATGGTGCGGTTGCCAGGGAGCGGTTGATGGTGTGGCGGAGCATGGGTGCGATGGTGTTGGCGGCTCTGTTGAAAATGTGGTGGGGGCAGGGATCCATGGGGCTCCCAGAGTGGATTGAATTCATTGTCTTCAGTGTGTCTTCGGTGGTGAGGGCTGTCCAGTTGTCGATCGTAGGCTTCATGGTGTCGGGGTGGTTGGTGAGGGTTCAGTGTGTTGGTTGTCTTTGTCAAATTTGTCATAGATGCTCTTGATTTAGTGGTGGAAAAAGGTGCTGAGTTTGTCTCAGAGGTCTTGTGAGGGTGGGATGTTGGTGTACTCGCTGGTAGGTTGGGTGAACTCCTTGATGATGTTGAAGAGTTCTTTGCTGTTGTGTGCGTGGGTGGAGATTCTGTCTTCAATCGCTTTTTTCCTTCTTTTTCTGATGAGTTGGTGGTGGACTTTCGTGGCGGCTCTGAAGTTGTTGTGGGCTTCTGTGGATTTGGTGTTCCTCCAATTGTTTTCATGGCGGCAAGTGCGTCTGGACTCCCAAAGTTCGGTGGTAAACCATCTAGCTTTCTTGGCATGGGTGTTGTTGTTTTTCTTGAGGGGGGCTAAGTTGTTGGCGCTTTTGGTGATCCATCTGTACAGGGTTTGGTCTGCGGCATTGGGCTTGTCGTTTTCCACGATGGTAGGGGTGGAGTTGCTGAGTGATGAGGTTAGCTGGTTGTCGGTGATTCTGGTCCAGTTTCTTCATGGGAGCAGGTGCTGGTGTCTGTGGATGGTGGGTGTTCTGAAGGTGAAGTGGACGCATCAATGGTCAGTCCATGGGAGTTCGGTGGTGTGGCTAAAGGTGATGGAGTTTCCTGTCATAAAGAGGGGGTCGAGGGTGTGTCCTGCTGAGTGCGTGGGTTCAGTCACAATCTGGCGGAGTCCAATGTTGTGGAGGTTGTCCAGGAGGGATGTAGTGCTGGGGTCCCGCTTCTGTTACATTAATTTATAAAGGTTACATAGACCTTTATTAATCACATTCTCTACTCAAATTCTTCAGATTGAGTACTTAAAATATGCAATGCTCCACTCTCCTTAGTAACATTAATCACACAGCATATATTCGACTGTTGACTGATCATGATTATAATGCACTCCTACGGTATCTCAGATGGGATCAAAAGTATACTACTCCAATACCCCCTCTGATGGTGAACGAAGGCATCACACAATCTCTTCATCTTATCTCTTGATTTTATCAGATTAACCAAGTTAAACTTTTTTGTGGCAATTGTGGTTCTATTGAACTACAAACACTTCATTTAATTGTAATATTCATTCTGTTTCCTTCCTACCTTCCAGTCTTGCCTTTTTGGATGACCTGTTTCTTTACCTTGGATCTCCTGTATTCCTTCACACTCACAATCAAGATTACTGCACAAATAGCAAGAATCAACAACAGTGTCAAAGTAGATCAAACAATACCACTTCCCAAATCTGCAAACCATCTACCTTCCGTACTAAATCCATGTCCAACTGAATCTTAAATACCTGCTGCCAATTATCTCACTTCATTATGTAAGTCAGTAATATTCTTTATGATCTTCTGTAGATCCTTACTTATGTCTGGGGCATGAGTGCAACACTGTAGACTCTGCCCTCTTTGATGAGAAGACTGTCTAACTCAAGACAGTTCTGAAAATCCATAGCCTTAATAGCTACCATATCTGCATTTACAAACAATAAAGCTCCAGTTGTGGCAGCAGACAACTTATCCACTACAGTGGATAGTTGTCTAATTTTAATGTCATTCAATATCACCCCTACATTTGGAATTATTGCGTCAAAGATAACTTATTTGTTGCCATACTATTTAGATTCAGACCAAATTGGTAGAGAAAGAGCAGCAACAGACATTTCTCTGTCGGTCTCCACCTATGCAAATTATAAAACATTTTATTGGTGCTCACTATATTTACAAAATATATTCAATCTTCGAGAGGCTTCCTATCCCTACTCTGTGTTCTTCTAAATGTTAACCCTAATTTTTTTTCTTCTTCTACTCGGACCTAGGTATTTTTCTCTTAAGCACTCAACAAAGTTCATTCATTATCTCTAATAATGTGAGGGCCAAGTTCATTAATAAGTATCTCCAAGATAATTATTCTCAGTCCATCAACAAGCACAGACAACTCTTCTCGATTCAGATAAGGAAATTCAGTCTCATTCAGCACTAAGTTCCTCAAAACACTCAGCCTTGTTGGGTAAGGAAGTGCAAATGTAAAGAGAAAGTTCAAATCAACTAATGAAAGTTTCAGAAGAATTTCCACTATTATTCCAAATTGTCTAGAAATTACTCTTGTTGTCATTGGTAGTGAGATAAGTCCATTCAGGAGAGCAGAACCTTCAACAAGGCACCCTCGATCTTATAGACCTTCTGAGCTTTGATCCTTCACTTTCATCTCCACTCCGCTCTGACTCACCAGATGCCTCGATATGGGTACAAGAGCTCTTTCAGAGGATAACTGCAACTTTCTGCTCTCTTTATCCTTTAACCAGCTTTCTTCCACCACCACTCAAGATCCCACAGCACTATTTACTTTCTGGTGGTCAGAATCTGTTTTCTTTATCAGCACTGCATCAGCTTCTTCAAGCTCAGATTCAGCTTCAGATTCATCAAGACCCACCTCAGATCATTCAAATGTTGTCTCAGTCGTTGTCTGGTCCCCTAAAGCTTGGCTGACCTCTTCCCATGGCCTTTCGACCTCTGCTGGCATCTTTTCTGGGAGAGATGCTGTTTCTCATTCAAGAGGACAATGGAATCTACAATTGTGGGATGAATGCACCCAATTAGGAAGACCCACTTACTTCACAGCAGTTGTAGTGATCAAGATCACATGGTATGGACAACGCCAAAGAGGCTCACGACAGTTCATTCTAACATGTTTCTTCACCACAACACAGTCACCGAGACTAAGGTTGTTGCACTGTTCCTGGTGTGGCATTGCTGTTGCCCCTTCAACCTGATGAGACAATGAGCAAACCATGTCAGCAAATCCTTTACCGTAATCGAGCACCACACCGTCTGTGATGTTTACATGCACGTTTGCAGACACAGCAGGTATCCACACAGCCCTCCCCATGATTGTCTGATACGGTGATAGTCCTGTTCTTTGATTTGGGACCCTGCAATGCCTCATCAGCACCAGAGGCAAAGCATCAGGCCATTTCAGAGATGTAGAATCACACACTTTAGCAAGTCTGGATTTCAAAGTGCCGTTGACTTGATCCACGATATCTGAGGCTTCTGGCTGATAATTGCAATGTAATCTCTGCTCCACTTGTAACGCTGCACATAGCATTCTCAGAACCTCAATATTGAATGGATTCCTCGGTCTGATGCTATAGAGGTCAGAAAATCAATTCTTGGAATGAGTTCCCTCAACAACAGTTTAGCTTCAGTGAGGGTATCGCATGACTTCCAGATCTCCCTATGTGACTCAGAGTAACAACAGTCTGCTTTCCCACATCCATTTCCTGAGAAATCACACATCTGTAACACAATGCTTCAGCCATTGTTTAAAACTTCAGGTTAAACTAAGTCTGTCTAACAACCGCACCAAGGCATCCCTTCCTACATGCATCCACCCAGGATAGTATGTCATCATCATTGGAAACAAACTATTAGGTAGTACTGGTCTTCCATCTCCTAAAACCCAAATGTCATCATCTTGTTTTACACATCCTGCACTGATTCAATCTTGCGCTGCCTCCTCAGTAACTTCATCTTGCAACCTCTTCACTTCCTCCCATGTGTCAGTAAATGTCATCAAAAGGCTGAAATTCATTTAATCTGTTCCCTCAATTGTGTATTCCGCATCAAAAGTGCAAATGTTTAGTGCACAGTAACGTGCAACTTCGTCAGCATAGCGATTCTCAAATGTCACAAAATCATTTCCTTTACAATGGGCAGAGCACTTAATGACAGCAACTTGTGCTAGCATCTGCAGGGCCTTTAACAGTTTTCTCACATTTTCTCTCAAGCGGATCGGGGACCCTGATGAGGTCATAAATCCCCTCCAAGACCGTAACTGTCCGAAGTTGAGAACCACACCAAACGCAAACTGATTAACGGTGAATATGGTCATGTTTAGCTGGTCTGAAACGCAGCATGCTCTGGTAAGAGCAATTAATTCCTCCACCTGCACAGAAAATACTCCTATATGCCAGGCAGCTTCCATCATTTCCGTGCCGGTACAGACAGCATAAGCAGCCCTCAGGCCTCCCTTATTGTCCTTGAGATAAGAGCCATCCACAAATGGGGTGTAATCAGATTCAGGCAGTTGCTCGTCAGAAATGTTAGTATGAGGCTTGGTGCATATTTCAGTGACATCAAGACAGTCATGCTCTACTTCGATCTCATCCACATCACAATCAGGGAAAGGGAGCAAAGCAGCAGTGTTCAGAACTGAACATCTTTTCAGGGTAACATTGTCAGCTGCCAAAATAGTCTTCTCATACCTTGTGAGCCTACAATTGATTAGGTGCTGAGAACATGTTCGTGTCAACAGTAACTCAAATAAATGGGGTACATAGATAATGTTTTCACAATTTTAGGAAGGCAACCTAATTTCCTTGTTCACATTGAACTTTCCAATTCGAATTGCATGTATCTGTAATCACTCTTTTGTTTTTAATTATTTTCCATATTTCGTTTTTCAATTAATTTCCATACGTTGGTGTCTCTTTCCATAAAGGTTTTTTTTATTGAGTATCCAATTCCATCACACTCAAAACAGACCCAGTTAACATGTTTCATCCCTTATAGGGACTTCATCAATGCCTAAACTATTTTTGTTTTCAAAAACATGGAATCAATACTTTTCACTTATTAAAATCAACAACTCTGGTTCTTATTTTTACATTAAATTTTCAACATTTTTCGATTTTTTTATCTAACTAATTTCTGTACCAACCTCTATCAGGTATAGAGACTAATATATACACACAATCCCCAAACATTTATTTAATTTGTGTATCCCTTAAACCAAAATACACCAACTTTTTAAAGAGTGATTGCAGTTACCAAGTGGGTACTTCTGAACTTACACCTCTAGTACACCTGGCCGGTACCGTGGTCCGACCACTTTGTGGTCCCGTTTAAGATGCCAGTACATGGAATAAAAGCGTTACCCACGAAAGAGACAATCACCACTAGAAAGTGGAAAATTTTTGACTCCTCATCCTTCGAACGCGAACTTAACATGACGATACCTACACTAGACACTAATTTAGATCTAGCAAATGAACAGTTTGAGACCTGGATTTTAGGGGCTTTAGACAAAACTGCTCCTTGGAGCACCAGAACACCTCAAAGAATAAAAGCCACCGCACCATGGTTCAACGAAGAACTCCGCACGACAAAAAGAGGATGCAAAAAGCCAGAACGAACTTGGAGAAAAACCTATTGTACTGCATCCAAAGACAAATGCAATAAGGAATTAAAAGCCTACCACGCGTTAATAAAAAAAACTAGGCGTGATTTCTACACAGACAAAATCGATAATGCTGGAAATTCACATAAGGAATTATTCATTATATTAAAATCCCTCAAAAACAAGGAGGAGGAAGAAGTTATAACCTCCTCCAAAGAGATCTGCAACAAAATAGCAGGCTATTTTGCTGAGTCTTTCCCAATGGAAGCTCAATTGGGTGGTAATCAGCTCCCCAGTAGCCAGGAAGAATTTAGGGGAACGATACTAAATGAATTTATAACACCTGAGAAAGAGGAACGGATAACTATGATTAAGGGAATAAAATCAGGATCCCCTCGTGACCCTGCAAGGCCTGAGAGAATAATGATGGGTGTCAATACGATAATACCATTGATCTCTGCACTTATTCACTGCTCACTAAAGACTGGGATAGTCCCCTCTGGTTGGAAAAGGGCCATTGTAAAACCGCTGAGGAAGAAACCCTCTCTGGATTTCTCCGTATTGGAGAACCTGCGTCCTATATCACTACTACCACTGACTGCAAAGTTAGCAGAAAAAATCGTAAACAAACAGTTAGTAGATCACATGGATGCGAACGCGATTCTTCATCCTTCGCAATCAGGTTTTAGGAAAGCACACTCCACAGAATCAGCTCTGCTGATGGCCACCGAGACCCTGAGAAAATTTGCGGACGAGGGGAAGACAGGTGCGCTCATCCTGCTGGATTTGAGCGCTGCTTTCGATACTGTCTCACATCCCCTACTTTTACAGAGATTAGAAGCGTGTGGCATACAGAAATGTGCACTTCAGTGGCTGACCTCCTTCCTAGCCCAACAAAGTTTTCAAGTAGCACAACTATCACACAAATCGGACAGCCATCCTTTGAAACAGGGAGTCCCTCAGGGCTCTACCTTAAGCCCTACACTGTTCAACATATATGTAGGACCATTAGCCGAATGTGTTCAAAAGCATGAGGTATCGATTGTATCATACGCCGACGATACCCAACTAATAGTACTATTATCCCAAAATAGTGATCTGGCTGCTATCCGTTTTTCTGAATGCCTTGAGGAAGTGGCACTCTGGATGAATAACCACTGCCTAAAATTGAATGGTAACAAAACAGAGGTTCTAGTAGTTGGCAAAACACCTAACATCTGCTCCTCGGCGTGGTGGCCACACTCATTAGGACAGGCCCCCCTTCCCAAAGAAGAAGTGAAGAATCTTGGTATTTGGATCGACGCCAAAATATCATTCGACAGCCAAATACGTAAAGTTGCTGGAAAATGCTATGGAGCAATGAAAACATTGAGGAAAGTTGTTGACCTTCTCCCCGTAAAAGCCAGGAAAACGGTTGTTCATGCTGTAATTACATCCCAACTAGACTATGGCAATGTATTGTATCTAGGAGCCTCTAAAAAAGGACTCACAAAACTACAGAGAATACAAAATGCAGCCGCCTGCCTAGTCCTCAGCCTCCCCAGGAGAACTAATACGAGGAAAGCTCTGACTACCCTACACTGGCTGCCCATTGAAAAAAGAATTCTGTTCAAGGCTCTGTGCTATGTACACTGCATTTTGACAGGTAAGAGCCCCCTCTACCTCAAGTCTCTGGTGTCAAGATACTCTCCTGCTCTGGTTCTACGGTCTAAGGATATGGCCTTACTGAATATCCCGAGAATTTTCAGAGTCAGAATGGGAGCTCGCTCATTTAGGTACCTAGCTGCAAAACTATGGAACACGCTACCAATAACAATGAGAACCGAGCCTAGAGAACACGTATTCCGCAGACAACTAAAGACATGGCTATTTCTGAATAACAACTTATAAGCGATTGTTCAGTCTCTCTCTGACATACTCGTCTCGATGTCTCAGTGCGGGGACACACCGTTAGGTATAACCATGCGCTCTATAAATGGATAAATAAATAAATAAATACGCATACAAGAAGATCACTACTTTACCTACAATTTGATTTATCCTCCTTCTCAAAATTCTTCTTTTCCATTCATTCCCCCTTTAAATGTCTGGGCTCCTATTGTCAAGAAAGCAGTTTCATGTGTCAATACGCCTAAAGCCTTCCCATCGCTTCAGCAGGGAGAACTTTCAAGATGGCTGCCATAGAATAGTGACTTGGCAGTCCAGACTCAGACAGGACACATCTGAAACCAGTTACTGAAATTGGAGTGATATTTAAGAGGTGGGACGAGTACACCTATCACAGATCGAACAGACAAGACTAGGGCACACATGCCGAAAGGATGCTCCGAAAGGTAAGAGACCTTGGGAGATATGTGAGACAACCCCATGAAGGGGGCAAAGATCACAGAAGGAATATGGAGTCTGAAGGGACTGTATTTGATGATGCTGGTATAATTTAATGATATGTTTGAGAAATGAATCCGGATATGAGAGAAGGGTAATTTTAGTTCTGCTCGGGATATACGTTTACTCTGTTGTAGGGGCTGGAATCAGGGGATGGCTCGCTAACACTGCGTCAAGCAGGTTAGAAAGAAACAAGGAGAAACATAATTTAACTAACAAGAGGAAGAGATGGACAGGCTTTAGGCATATTGACACATGAGATTTTGTCACAACAATACTTTGCGTAACTCAAATTTCCTTAACAGATTTATTCTTCCAACAAATCTAATGTTGCTGTAGCATCATACTAATTTCTCAGCCCAGTCACAAATTGGGACCTTGGGTTCCAGGGTGTCCATCCCACTGTACTGTTGGGAAGCCTACAACAACCTTTCATAAAATGCATGAATCGTCTTAAAGTAAGCGAGTGCCGGGAACAAAGGTTACGTCACCTAAGTTTTGTTGTGCAGCAAAAGTGACTTGATCCAGCCTATTTCTCCAATGTAGGCAGAATGTCTCGAACTCTGCACGGAATAGCCTAGCACTGAGATTCCTCCTGTAATAAAGAAAACAACACCACTCCCTCAGTACCTCAAAAGGAAGTCCTCGGGTGAATGCGGCTGGAAGGCTGTGAAGACTCACTTGTCTTCAGCGTGCGTGCAAGCAGGACCCCTGCTGGCATGCCGAACTTGTCTCGCCTGGAGCACTGACCCTACCGTGCACTTCTCGAGAGTCCAAAATCTGTGCAAGAACAAACCCGCATCAGCCGATGCGGTTACCCATGGCCAAAGGAACCGGAACAAGAATTATGCACGTCGGCCCGTGCGTCTATGGTCACTAAATACCCATGAGCCTCCTCCGGGCATCATGGGTAATGTAGTCCTTCTCAGCCCCGGTGAGGTAGGCGCCTAGGCTCACCGGTCCTGACAGTATGCCCCCCACCCAGGCACCTCTTCGCACCCAGCTTGGTAGGGTGACCAGCATGGAAAGCACGAAGAGCCCCAGGGGCATGGATATTCTGAACGGGCTCCCAGGTATCGTCCTCCAAGGAGTATCCGCTCCACGAGAACAGATACCACAGCCGACTCCCCTGTACTTTGAATCCAAGATGTGACGCACTTTGTATTACAGATGGCCATCTCGCACAACGGGGGGAACAGCCCTTCTCCTCGCCCTCTTAGCAGGTTTCAGAAGACTACAGTGGAACACCAGATGGATCAGCAAGGTGTTAGGCAAACGAAGTCTATACGCAACTGGATTGATACGTTTCACCACAGCATAAGGACCAATGTACTTGGGGGGGAAGATACTGCGCACTCTGAAGCAGATGTTTTTAGTGGATAACCGCACCCTGTCCCCGGTTTGTACATGGGGCCATTCCTTTGATGCTGATCCACCCATTTTTTGTATTGCTGTTTTGCCTGAACAAGATGAGTTCGGACCTTCCGATGGATGGAGTGTATCCTTTGCATGCGATCCTTCACCTCTGGTTGATCATCGAGGTCACTGGGCCATGTGATTGACAAGATTTGTGCATTGAATCCATGTTTTGCAAAAAACAGAGAAACGCTTAAGGAGCTATGCCATGAGTTATTGTAAGTCAGTTCAGCCAACCATAACAAAGAACACCATGATTCCTCAGCCTCCTTTGCATAGCAACGTAGGTACTTCTTTAAAGTCTGGTTCAGTCTCTCAGTCTGGCCATCCGTTTGTGGATGGAAGCTGGTGGACAACGCCAGAGACATCAGCAATGCCTTTCACCATCTTAGCCAGAAACGAGCTATGAACTGGGATCACGATCCGAGACGATGGTATTCGGCAGGCCATGTAACCGCACCACATGTTCGAGTAATAGCTGAGCCCTTTGCCTTGCTGTGGGCAGGTCAATACAGGGAATGAAATGCCCCATCTTTGTGAGGCTGTCCACCACCACCAAGATAGCCGTTTTCCATGGTCATTTGGTAGGCATGTGATGAAATCCTTCCTGATGTTCAGCCAAGGTTGTGTGGGGGTTGGCATTAGAATCAGCTTTCCTTGAGTCTTTGAGGTTTCTCCTTTGGATCTAGCGCAGACCTCGCATTCCGCTACCCATGACTATTTGTCCTTGATTAGATCGTCCCACCAAAAGTGTTGTTGTACCTGTTGTATGGTTTTTCTGCTACCTTGATGGCCTGCAAGAACGGAGCTATGGCACCAGTCAAATGTTTTTTATTGTATCGGCTTAGATGGCAGATAGAGTTTGTGTTAAATAAAAGGCAGACCTTGTTTTAAGCTTCGGTGAGTATGTGTTCCCACCCACTTTCACTAGAATTCTGCTGAGTGTACTTTCTTTACTTCATCCAAGAAGTTACTTACAGTCACAGCGCACAAAACTCGAGTGGGGGCTATAATGGCCTCAATAGGTTTTTTGCGAGTGGAACCGTTGGTACCCTGTCTCGACAAGGTGTCTGCCTTTTTGTTGTCTATTCCAGGCCTGTATGTGATGACAAAAGCGTACTCTGCAAAGAAGAGCATCCACCGCATTTGTCTTTGTGACAGTTGTCTCGCGGTCTTCATGTACTCAAGGTTTCTATGATCTGTGTATACAGTCACTTAATGTATTGATCCCCACAGATAATGCCTCCATTCATGAAAAGCCTTCTTATGGCCAGTAGCTCCTTCTCCGCAATCATGTAGTTGAGTTCTGCTTCACTAAGCTTCTTGGACATATATGCAACCGGGTGTACTTGTCCTGTTTGTTTGTTTCTTTGGGAAAGCACTGCCCCTAAAGCCACGTCTGAGGCTTCGGCTTTTACTATGAAGAGAAGATCGGTTTGCGGATGCTTGAGAACAGGAGCAGTAGTAAATGCCCGCTTTAATTGAGTAAAGGTCTCTTCCGCATCGCTGGTCCAAACAAAAGGCTCCCTTTTTCTTAGCAGTCTCGTGATGGGTGCTACTACATGTGAAAAGTGCAGAAGGAACCTACGGTAGTAGTTAGCGAAGCCCAGAAAGCTCTGAACATCATGCACATTGAGTGGTATGGGGCATTCTTGATCCACTTTCACCTTTTGTTCCGTCCTACACAGCCCTGACGGGCACAACATTACTCCCAAGAATTCAACCTCATTCACATGGAAGTCACATTTGCTCAACTTGCAATAGAAGGAGTGTTCCCTCAGTTTCTGTAATACTAGCAGAACATGGTGCTCATGCACAGTTTTATTTTTAGAATAGACGAGGATGTCGTCTATATACACCACCACAAAGGAGTCTATGTATTCTTTTAATACATCGTTCAGGAAATACTGAATGTCCGCAGGGGCATTGCAGAGCCCAAATGGCATGACAGTATATTCAAACAACCCATAGAGGGTTTTGAAGGCAGTCTTCCACTTATCCCCCTCTCTAATCCTGACCAAATGATATGCACCTCGCAAATAAAACTTGGTATAGATTGTAGCCTCCTTTACTTGATCTAAAAGCACTGACACTAGAGGAAGGGGTATCTATTCCTCACTTTTACCTGGTTTAATATGCGATAATCGATACACGTTCTTAAATCCCCATTTGCTTTTGATATAAAAAAAGGGGAGACGCTGCGGGTGACTTTGAGGGTCGAATAAACCCGATTTCTAGATAATGATCCAAGTACTCTCTCAGGTGTTTAGTTTCTGATACAGAAAGGGCATACACTCGTCATGAAGGTAGAGTGGCCCCTACTATCAGATCTATTTGACAGTCATAGATTCTATGAGGAGGAAGCTTTTCTGCCTGAATTTCACTGAACACATCTTGATAGCGACCATACGCTACGGGCAACACTACAGACTTTTCCGCCGCCGTGGCAAGCCACCAGTGGCAGACCAATGCGCTGACTTTGGAGGTATCACTACTCATACCTGTGGATCTTCACTCCTCCGATAAAAAGTGCACAGATTTCTCCCGCCAATTTATGGTAGGGTTGTGGTGCCACAACCACGGCATACCCAAGATAATCTAATACTGTGGGGCGATGATAATATTCAAGGACAGATGTTTCACGTGACTTTGTATCCCATCCAGGACAGTCAGTCTTACTACTTCAGTCTGCTCTGTCACTGGCTCAGATGTCAAGGATTTTCCATCGAAAGCTAAAACTGTCTCAGGGACTTCTCTACTGAATCTGTTCAGTGCTAGTTTCTGCACTAACCCCTGATCAATGAAGTTGCCTGTGGCTCCGGAATCAATCATTACAGTGACTGATTGAGAAGACTCCCTCACATATAACTTCATTGGAACCAAAATGTGGGCTTCTGTCTCCCATCCTTCTGAAGCCGACAACAGCGGCACTTTCCATTGTATACAGTCATCCGTGGCCTCTATAACAACAAGCAAATTGTCCTCAAAGGTTTATGTTTTCTCGTGCATAACCATAACTGCTACCTTGTTACCTGACGTAAAGTTATTAAAGGATTTAGGCCTGGTAGGGCATTCACGTACAAAGTGCCCCTTCTACCCGCAGTACATACATTGCCCGTTTACCCTTCGCGCCTCTTTTTCCTCTTTGGAGAGAGGTTATCTAATAGCTCCTACTTCTATGGGCGCGACACTAGTTTTAGACTCTACTACTGGTTTCCTAACACCCTTATCACATCTCGGACACCATCTCTCGCTTCTTCTTCTCTCTCCCCCTCTCTCCAACAATCTATGATCCAACCGGAGGGTAAGATTAATTAAATCAGTGCAATTCGTGGGTTGTGGATCGATCTGAGTGAGGATGTCCTTCATATCGTCTCTTAATCCCTGATAGTACAATGACATCCTCTTCTCTTCGGGCCATCCCGCTTCTGCTACCAAGCAGTTGAATGACGTTAAATATGTAACCAAATCCTTTCTTCCCTGTCTCAACTCTAACAGCTCTCAGTCGGCACTAAACGTGGTGGCTCTTCTATCGACCACCCTCTCTAGTTCCCTGCGGAAGGCATCCCAATCAGACAGTACTGGGTCATCGTTCTTCACCAGAGGAACAGCCCAATTGGCCGCATCTCCTGCTAAATATGATATAGCAAACGCCACCCTGGAATGGTTGGTAGGGAAGGATGAGGGTTTACACGAAAATTGGAGCATTATCTGTGTCAAGAAAACTTGGATTTTGTTTGGATCTCCTGTATACCTTTCTGGTGTGGCTAGAGGAATGGGAGGCGGCACGTGTACCTGTATCTGGTATGGAGTGGAAGACACATCAAAAGGGTTACGTATTTGTCTCTCTAGCCTATCCTTCAGTGCAGCTGTTTCTGCTTTGGATGTGGCTAGTTCTTGTTGTACCAACACAAACGCCTGCATAACATCATCCAAGGTGGTCATTGTGTGCCACACCCCGGTCGGGAGGAGTCACAATTCGTGGGTGCGTAATTCTGTTAGTCCAGCAAAATGGGAACTCTTCAGAACTGGTTTGTCGCTCAGAATGGTGCACCTCCTGACATCCCCAACACTATGATCAGAAATAAACATAGAGTAGTGAAGCGGTCAAGCGAGGGATAGGGAATAGGAAGGGGACTGCAGGGATTTTGGAAGCTGTGGAAGAAACAACATAAGAGTAAGTAAAAAGGCACACTACCACATTCTAGTCTCTTTATGTCTCGCTAGTACCATGAGAGATCTACCTTAAAACGTAGAAGCACGACTTCTTACGTGATTGTTACTCGGCACTATAATCATCAATCTGTCCCTTCCTGTAGTTTCTATTAAGGTAAGAACACCAAGACAATTAACATGATATTTCTTGCGTCACACAAACACACCAATGTCTAGGGTAATGCAACACATGTTAGACACCCTACATACCACATATAGGAGAAGACATGACTTTGTACAATGATCCCAGTCTTGTGCTTATGAATAGGTATTCCTGTGTTCACTGCAATACTCCATCAACATCAAGATAGTAAAGAGAGCTAATCACAAAATGATATTCCCAAGGGGGCTCTTCACGTTACTAAGAACACTAATCCAGTAGCTAGAAAAACACAAGAAAACCAAAGGAGTTTGGAAACACCAGAAAACAAAATAAGCGAGTGCCAGGAACAAAGGTTACGTCACCTAAGTTTTGTTGTGCAGCAAAAGTAACTTAATCCAGCCTATTCCGCCAGTGTAGGCAGAATGTCTCGAACTTTGCACGGAATAGCCTAGCACTGAGATTCCTCCCGTAATAAAGAAAACAACACCACTCCCTCAGTACCTCAAAAGAAAGTCCTCGGGTGAATGCGGCTGGAAGGCGGTGAAGACTGCTTCGTCTTCAGCGCACGTGCAAGCAGGAGCCCTGCCGGCACGCCGAACTGCTCTCGCCTGGAGACTGACCCAACCACACACTTGTAAAGAGTCCAAAAGCGGTGCAAGAACAAACCCGCATCAGTCGATGTGGTTACCCAAAACCAAAGGAATCGGAACAAGAATTACGCACGTCGGTACGTGCGTCTCTGGTCACTAAATACCCATGAGTCTCCTCCGGGCATTTTATTTATTTATTTTTATTTATTTGCAAAGTTTTATGTAGAGCTGGCTAGACCCGGAGGTATCAGAGCGCTTTACATGAGGATCAGCGAGTTACAGGATACATAGTTATATCAGTTGAATCAGCGAGTTGCAGGTTACATAGTTACATCAGTTTGAATCAAAGAATCACAGAGGGAGGAGGAGGAGGGGTAGGGGAGGAGACACGAACAGGGAGACGAGGAAAACAATGCCAGATGACCAGCTGGGTAGGTGACGGCCAAGGGGCCTGACTCCTCTATAGCTGCATAGAACAGCTCCACCGGGCATCGGCCAAGGTTGCTCTGCATCATGGGTAATGTAGTCCTTCTCTGCCCCGGTGAGGTAGGCGCCTAGGCTCTCCCGTCCTGACAGTCTCCTTAAGTTCTTGAGTCATCCTATCAATCTTTACCCAATCATTATCCAGGGGTAGCACTTTAGCTTTCGACTAAGTAGCCACCTGCTCATACTTCTTCATCACTATAGGGGATGAACCATGTGTCAATGGATCTCTCTCAGGTTTCACCTTCAGGCAATTCTATAGCTATTTTACATGCTAATCACAAATCAATGGGGACTACAGTTTTGAACAATGTATTCAGATCAATCCACAGCACCTACGAAATTTTCACAAATCGATCAACCTGTTTATACCACTCTACTTGCTTTTCTCTCACCCTTGGGAAATCATTGGTAAAATCCGCAATATCACCTCTACTCCAAGGTGCATGCACATAACCTCTACTCAGTACTTACCACAAGTGGAAAGCCTTGACACCCATTCTAATTTCTCCCAAAAAAGGAGATTCTCCCATTTTTCTTTCAGAACCCTTTCTTTTCACCCATCTTTCTTCTCATTTGTCTAATGTGCTCCAGATCCAAATGTTTAGAATTAACTCCCGAATTTGGGTCTTCAATCCTGGTAAACTCAAATTCTCTATGTCCTGATTTTTAAATGCACGTCTATGATTTTTCTGTAAAGCCTGTGTTTATTCTATATCAACATCATATCTCTGAACCAAATCAGGTAGTTTCTCATGAGCCTGTCTCACTCTCCTAGTGGCATCTTTACTCATGAATAACAATTCATTCTGTTGGTAGGTATCTATTTGATTAAGATCCAAACTCCCATGTATCATTTCATTCAATTCAGCTTTCAATTTAACCATGTCTATCAAATCCACCTTTACTACTGATTTTTTCGTTCCATGGCTCACCTCTGCACTTTCATTTGAAACATTATTATTATGCTCCTTCAAGCATTGCTCTGAATCCTGGACGTCAAATAGATGTTGACTTCTTTGTGTAATGCTGCCTTCGGGCATGCTATTTCGTACATTTGGGAGAATTTCCCATACAGCGGAATCCATACCTGTCAGCACAGGAAAAGAACTTATCTGTCGTAATCCACTCTGTACTACAGAAGGGTCTCCAGTCACTGAACGCGGTGAGCTTGCATTCATTGGGACCAATGGGACAAATTGAATCCTCTGGTTATCTGCTCCTCTTTCTGGTACCCTTGCTTCTATAGAATTAGGCACTCTCTGACTTTCATTCCAGACAGGACTAAGATCATGCACAGGAATTATAAGTCCAATAAAAACCTTAAGGGTAAGAGCATCCAGAAATTTCAAAGCCAAATTAGTGCTTCAATTTCCCAAAGAACTTTGGACACACGCTCTCATACTTCCTTCTGCTATTGTCTGTGTCGTGCTAGTTGATAAAATCCCAACTTCACCAGGACTAAAAGCAACTTGTGCAAAAGCACTTCCAGAACTAGCAATAACATTTGTATTCCCCCCACTTCCCATGAGTGTGCACGTCCCTCTCCCTCCTTTTTCATTTCCTTTCACCTTTTCTCATCATTGTTTCCCTTGCTTGCTATGGCAGGGTATAATCTTGCTCCCTCAATCATGTCTACTCTCCACCTTTTCTGTTGGTCATCCCATTTCCCATCTGCGTAGGCATGCATCACTTTCTTCCTCCTCTCTGATATTCTTTTCTTTGTTTTACATGCGCTGCACATTCCCATACATTAAGAGCTTCAAACTATGCAGGTCTAGGTAATGGTTTTATTGCAAGCAATATCTCTCTCAAATGGTCAATTATTCTCAAAAATAAAGTACCATAACGTGGAAACATTATTGCGCCATCTTTCGCAGTGCCCTTGTGCCAATTCTTGAGCCAAATAATAGTATGGAGCCCTACTTCTGTCGCCATATAATGAGCTGGGTTATCCTCCAGTGGTGCTTCCTCATCAATTCCAGTTGGCATACCTACTTCTCCTCGTATCATATCGCTTCTTGCTTTAAAACATCTAATTTTTGTAATCTTTTATTTCAACAATTTCAACCTAAATCCAAATTAAACAAGCTTCAAGCTCTGCGGCAATATGATCACCAATAAGAGCACAGCATTTAAAGGACAATTTCAACCAATCCCAGCATGGCATTACATCAAACGACCTATCCCAGCATGGCACACTCTGACGTCACTCTCACTCCTTGCAGCAGTTCACCATCCTTCAATCCTTCACAATCTTTCCCACACTCTATCTCTCATTAACTTCTGTTTATACTTAAGCAACAACTAACAATTGTCTGCTCCACTAAAAGATTAAATAGAATCAATCACCAAAAAAATACACATTCACCAAAAGAATACACATTCACAAATGAAACCTCAACCACTCGGGAATCACTTAAATCAGTATAGTTTCCCTTCTGCGCAAAAGGTTTACCACACTAATTATAACTTTATCTTGCATTCAAAAGTTCTGTATCTCAGTTGTGCTGTCAATGGTGTCTCACGACAACCCCACAAAACTTTAGCATACAATTACAACACAGTCTCTTCTTTACCTTTATTAAATATCCCAAGACCTTAGGTCATGTCGGACCCGATAACTTCAACAACTCTTTCAACTTTGACAACTTAACACCGCATTCACATGACTCTCACTACAACTCTACCAGAGTAATCCTCATACAAACATTCTTACAGAAACTCACTCTTCAGCCATCACTGTTTCAATTCACGTCACTGAAACTCCATCTATTCTCTATGTTTTGATCCTAGATTATGGACTAGGGCTAATGGGGTTGGGGTTAGACTATTCTAGTTTAGGTTCTATCTCCTTTTACTTAAAGAGCAAATCATCTGACAATGCTACTAGCTGCTGGAATTCGGACCGCTCAAACATTTATCTCCAGATCAATGATAAATATAGCTGCATGAGAGGTAAAAGGAGAAAACTATCACTCGTTCACATCTTATTACAGTGTAACCGTTGTGGTCACACAATAATTCACTTAACAACTTATTCTGAGTTTAGTAAGGTTTAATTATAAATTTAGAAACAAATCAAAATAGGCCAATCTCAACATAATCATATAGAAATACAGAAAGACCAAGATAAGTCCAAATCTCCTGAAGAGAATTACCCTATACAATACAAATCAAATGCCTAACTCTATTACGATGATACACTACCTTAAATGGGCAACCCTAAAATAAGAAGCAATTAGTAAAGATAAAATCAGAAAGGTGTCAGCTGTCGGAGTCTTCAGTAGAAGGCACTCCAACCATGGGTCAGGTAGCATAAAGCTGCAGAAGCATGGATCTGCTCTCCATGAAATTCTAAAATGACTCTTTCTCTCTATCACTACGTTTCAGCATAAAATATATATTGCATTCAGGGTAGATAATCCCACGTGATCCTTGCTGGTGAATTTCCATGACTCCGGCACAACTGGATACTTGCACCACCTTTCCCGCATCAATAAGTTACAACGACATTTGTCCTTGGTCATTCCTGTCCTCCTCCATGAGAACTCACCCCCTTGCTCATTAGCACGCTTCTCCTTGCCAAATTCATCTTCTCATACCTTGCTATATAATGAAAGAAAAACACTTCTATGCTAACTAATGAAGCCACGTCCCTACCTGCAGTGGAAACAAAATACAAGCAAATGCATTCTTCACTGAAGGTTACATAAGAATTACACTTTAGATTTTAAATTTGAGCATCAACTGAACTTGTTTCTCGAGGCCCACTCTAGTTTTACAGTGCACAAGGATACAGAATA
Source organism: Triturus cristatus (assembly GCF_964204655.1). NCBI lineage: Eukaryota > Metazoa > Chordata > Amphibia > Caudata > Salamandridae > Triturus > Triturus cristatus. Next base: position 820,615,652 of record NC_140588.1, on the reverse strand, counting down.
AGTGCGCAATTCTACACACACAATAAATGCAGCTTCTTAAGACACGTATAAGTTGTAAATGATTGAGAAGATGTCATTCTAAATGCACCTGCATGGAAATAATTCATGTTACACGTATAAATGTTCACACATTTGTTTACACATTCACATTCTAATTTATTAACCTCACAATGGGACACATTTTGTTAACTTCTCCGGGCATATTAATACGTAAATGTTACATAGACCTTTATTAATCATGTTCTATACACAAATTCATCAGGTGGAATACTTAAAATATGCAATACTCCACTCTCCTTAGTAACATTAATCACACAGAATATATTCAAGTGCTAACTACTCGTGATTATGATGCACTCCTATGATATCTCAGAAGGGATCAAAATTACACCTCTCCAGTGAGGAAGAGTTTCAAGGCCTTAGGATGAGCTGCAGCCATGGATTCTTAAGGGTGATTTAAAGCCTACAGACAAGAGGATCCATACAAAAGACGAGCAGGGAACCGATTGCTGAGAAAGGATTCCAAGATCTGAAGAAGGTGAGCTAGGGCTTGGAGGATCTAAGAGTGAGCAACTAATTCAGAGACTAAAGGGCGGTGAGATTTATATTTCTAAAAATATTCACCAGAAGACGTATGATGAGTTGCAGTGCAATAATGGTGTTTCCAGCACTGGATAATGCTTACAGCCCAAGAACATTTACAAAGCTCAATTTAGCACAGATTTCTCTCCAACGTAGTTCCCTGATACTAACAAAGCATTGTTTCATGAAAGGTTGTGATATGCAAATGTGGGCCAACTTTTTTGGGGGTGCCCGGGCCAAATTTCGATCTCATTCTGTCCCTGAATGTCGGCTACTTTCAGGCCTGGAGACGTATGATTACTGTGCAAACATATTTGTCCTCAATCATATCGCTGACCATAAAAATCTTGAAATACTACAGCAAATCGATAAGAAGTTCAGCTGTCGCAGAAACAATAGTACTGGCAGGCGTTGCTTAAAGTTAAGGTAACATAAGATGGGGAAAATAAGGTGTCTGTGAGGCACACCATAAAACGAGCAGAAAAACATAAAGTGCAAAGTGCAGTGCCTAGAAATACCATTGCAAGAGCAATTGGTCAGAACCTCTGGCCAATCATTTCTAAAAGGAAAAGTGACAAGTGATGAAAAATGTCTAATTTAAAACATATTAGTATGCATATATGCTGTTGGTTTTGTATAGTAGTTAAGTATGGCTGAATGCCATCTGTGACCAGTGTCAACTGTTTTTTAATCACACTGAGCTTAACTATTTCCCTAGAAAATCTTTGATCTTTATGAAAAGATAGACATTGATGTTTCATATCTTTTCTGTGTATGCTGTGTAAATATCAGGTGATTCAAAGTATTTAGCATGACACATCTTCACACCAGATTTAAATCAAGAAAACAATTTAGGGCTGCTCAGTTTTAGACAGTTGTTGAGGATCGACCAATTTAAAAAGGTAAAATCACCGGTCCATGCTTCAGGGTAAGTAAAATTGTCTGAATGCTGGATAAATCAGACAAAAAACAGGATGCTGAGTACAGCGTGACATGCAAAACTAGAACACCTAACTGGGACAGCCAAAAGATTTCCAAAGAAAGCGTTCTCCAGTGACTGGAGCTGGGTGATGTTATTTAAGCCCCAGATATCTACCCCCTGTTGGGCCACAGATACGCATTTAGTATTATTAATCATTAGCATCTCTCAGAGTGGTTTATTACCTAGCTTGGTTGTGAAGTTATGCAGTACAGAAATCTATTTGTTAAAATGTTGCTTTCTAAAATCCCCTGCTGAGTACTGTGTGCCACGATCATCAAATATAATGCCCAGGTAACAAGAGGGGGTGGCACTTAGCCTAACCTTCTTTATTGTAAAGTCATGGCACTTCAGAATTTGCCTCCCACACTTCATAACGAAGGTTTTACCTATGTTGACCCTCAGACCAAGATCAGCTATGCAGCCAATGAAGGCGTTAAGTAGCCGTAGCAACCCTAGTGGTGTGCGGGACATTAATACTGTGCTGTCTGCATAGAGCAGGTATGGTATGGGTCTATGGACAATATAGGGGGAATCGCTACAGGTACTAGGTAGTACGGAGTCTAACTTATTCATGTACAAGGTAAATAAAAAGAGCTCAAATAAATTGCCCTGTATCACTCCTCTCTTGAGGTTGAAGGTACTAGTGCATTCGCCCCGAGTCCAAAGCGTACTCACTCACTCACACACACAGATGATACTGCAGGCTCCCATCACAAGGTAGTTTGTAACTGAAAACAGCAATATGACTGAAATGCACTGCAAAGGATTTTTCCCCTCTTAGAAAAGTGAAAATGGGTATACAAGTAGGATAAAGATTTTCTATTGGGGCTTGTTTTATTTTCTTCTTGCAGTGAGGTTATTCCTAACCTGCAGCGTTATATAAAAAAGTCAACAAAGGGAATGTTTCATCCTACTATTGGGTCAATGAACCATTCAATGCATAATGACATTAGTTCATAGCATCTTCATATTCATGTAGAAGGTCACATGCGACAGAACAGTACTTTGTGTGGAAATGTATGTGTAATGAGCATGAACGTATTTTGGTTCCTATCAGGGTCAACTTAGGATTTCATTCTTACAATGCTGAAAAATTGGGAGAATCGTGGTTGACTAATACCTAATACCAACATGTTTGGCAAAATATTGAATAGCGGATTTCACATAAATATAAGTGGATGTATATTTATTTTACCATATTTAAAAAAAATCAATGTTAATAACTGATCAAATTTAAACAACTGCAGGCTACAACAAATAGTGAAGAAGATATAAAAAGTACTGAAACACTTAAGTTGAGGAATTCATATCACAATATAGTGATGATCATTCAGAAATGGGTAAGCATTTTGAATAGTACTATTATGTTTTTTTCAAGACCGCTTTACCTGACATATTTTCAGTGCCCTAAAGATATGCGTTTTAAGGTTCATAGTGCACACCTGTTGTACCGTTAACTCCTGTTGAAGTCTTCATTTTAAATTAATGGGTAAGAAGAGCTCTGTAGTGCACAGTATGGAGTTGTCTAATCTGAGTATGTATGTAAATGTAATTATAATTGTATTTATTCAGTGCTTACTAACTCTGACAAGGCGTTTGGTCAATCAGGATTTATAAAGAGCAGCTCATTTCCCAAAAAGGGTATCTCGGCGCTTGCAGTCCCCTGGGGCTTATTCGAACAGCCAGGTCTTGAGGGCCAATCGGAACTCCAGAAGTGAGGAGATGGTCTGGAAGTGTGTGGGGATTCTGTTCCAGGTCTTTGTTGCGATGTGGGAGAAGGATTGTCCTACACTTCTGCTTCTATAGATGTGGGGAGAATGGGCAAGTGAAAGGGAGGTGGAGAGAAGTTTTCTCAATCTTTGGTGGAAGCTCAGGTGGTGGTTAATGTAGGTGGGTCCTCCGTTGTGTGGAGCTTGTGAGCATGGGTCAGCAGCTTGAAATGACATATTTTCTGTATGGCAAGACTGTGGAGTTTCCTGTGGTGGGATATGATGCAGGTTCATCGGGGGAGGCTGAGGATGAGTCTGGCTGTGGCATTCTGTATGATCTGAAGTCCCCTTAGAAAGTGTGTGGCAATTCCTACGTTGAGGGCATTGCCATAGTCCAGTAGGCTGGTGATCTTGAAGATCTTACTTAGCATGCACAGCATGCTTTCCTCTTTGTTGGCCTCAGCAGGCAGTGGTAGAGGTTGAGGGAGGTCTTGAAGGCTGTCCTGTCTGAAGTGTCCTTGATGGTACACCATCTCCTCTTGCTGTCTTGTTTCACTGTTCTGAGTTCTTGGGTGTACCAGCTGGCCTTTTTGGAGAATTTTCTCTGGATGTTGCTCTTGATGGGGACCATGCTGTCTGCGCAATTGGTGATCCAGACGTTGATGTTTTTCACTCCCTGTTCAAGGTTGGAGGCAGTAGCAGGTTGGGGGAGTTGATGGCGTACACCCAGCTTGTGTCTAAGATTTTGTTACACCTCCATTGGAAGGGCGTTAGTCATCTTGGGGGTGGCGATGAGGGGTTTGGAGATTCTGAAGTGGATGATGGAGTGATCAGTCCATGTGAATTCTGTGACATGGTTGTATTCAATGCAGTTGCTGGAGGTGAAAATTGGGTCCATTGTGTGTCCTGCGGTGTATGTAGGGTCGTGGATGATCTGGGTCAATCTGAGGCTGCTCATACTGTTGAGGAGGTGTGCAGTGTTTTGGTGTCGGGTGGTGGATAGGGAGAATTAGGTTGTCAAGGAAGATGTAGTCCTTGGTGTCTAAGATTGGGGTGCAATGAAGTCTGCAATGGTTTTGCAGAAGCTGGGTTGGTTTGCAAGGGTGCCACTGATGCTTGTTTTGTCGAGCTTGAAGTTGAGATATTCTATGGGGGGGTTGTATTGTTGGTGGTGGACATACACTATATCGTCTCTTTGATGATGGCTGTTCCTCCTCCTGGTTTGTTGGTGCGGTCCTTGTAAGTGATTTTATATCCATCGGGGATCACTGTGGTAATGTCTGGGGCAGATGGGGGTTTAAGCCAGGTCTCAGTGAGGAAGACTATGTTGGGTGCGAGGGTGACATTGAGGTCCCATAATTCAGTGAAATGCTTGCATAGTGAGCTTGTGTTGAGAAGGGTGAATGCAGGTTGGTTTTTTTGTTCAGGTTTTATCTGTGGTATGTCCGTAGTGGGACTGGCCAGTGAACTGGTATGTGTGCTATGGCAGGTGAAGTGGCAGTGGGTGCAGGTGAAAGGTTCTACAGTAGAGCATTGGTCGACGCAGTGGCAGCATTTTTTGTGGCATCCAGGATTGAGGGTGTAGTCTGTAGAGCTTTGGGGGCAGGAAGACAAGGTGTCGTGGCACTGACTGAGGTCCCGATGTGGATGGGCGCTGGAGGGCTTGCCTTTGGCAAGCTAGCAGTGTGCCTGTTGCGTGTATTCACTGTGCGGTCCTGGGATGGGTGGGGCTTCTGTTGGGGGAAAGAACAGTGAGTGGGAAAACCTGGTCAGGAAAACCCCAGCGAGAAAACCCAGGCAGCTGCGGTGTCACTGTATCAGTCTGGAACAAACAGGAGCTGGAGGCCACAGGCAAGTGGCAAGCTAGGTGTCCAGGAGCCTACTCCTAGCACTATTTAGCGAGAGGCACACTGCTCTGGAGCCCAAAGTGGATTAGTTGGGGATTACTATAAGAAAATATAACTTGTTAATTGCAGTGGTGGACATGTGAGTCTGTTAGTTGGATTGAATAGGACAAAAGAGGAATGGGGAGGGACGAGTCTAAAAGATGTAATTTGGGAGTTCAAAGTAGTAAAGTGAGGTTTGGGATGAGTCAAAGGAGAGATAGAGAAGGGAAGAGTCTAGAAAAGGCTATTTGGGAGACCATAGTAATATAAAAAGGTTTGGAATGAGTCAGAGGGTGAAGGATATATTGAAAGAGGTATAGGATGGCACATAGAGTAGTGAATGGGGATAGTTGAAGGTTTTATTCTACAGTGGGATTAAAGTTATAAATATAAAGATACATAACTACATAAAATATATACATGCATAAGGGGAATAATAAAGATATATGAAGTTGTATTATATAAAGCTCATATGTACATGTATTGATAAGAATTCAGAAACTCAATCATTCAAGCGTTGTTATCTATAAAGCTAATTTTGTTTTTAAATTTTTATTAATTTGTTGTTGATAATATTATGATTTGTTATTTGTTTATTGATGCCTATTTTTTATAATATTTTATATTGTTCCCCAGTATTTAAATAGTGAAGCACTTATAGATACAATTGCTATGAACATGTTTACACATTATGATAGATAAATTACAATAAAACAGAGAACCATAAGCATATAATCAAATAACTTATATAATTTATCACACATTGTGATAGATAAAATAGAACAGAGATCTATTTGCATGCAATCAAATAACTTATATGTAAACTATGCAGTGACATATAGATATTTATATTCCCACTCACTCCTTCCCTCAAAGAAGACCGTGCACTCGTTATGGAGTCAACTGGATTTAATTTCCTGCAAGAGACGTGTTTCGGCACCTGCTGCCTTTTTCAATCTTGCTAGAAAAGCTGCAACATATTGACTGCCCTTTTAAGCACATCTCCCTCCATAAACATAGAGGAAATACTTTCTGCTTATTAAAGAGACCGTGTCCATCATAACAAACGTAATATAAATTGAATATCCACGATTTTGCCACAAGAATTAAAATGTTAAATGACCGGCTGCAATCAATAGAACACATTTTTGCATACATATTGTCCTCCCACACCACTACACAGTGGTCTGAGCGGTGCCCCACTCTTGAACTCCTCTGGCTCTTCATCCAAGAAAGGCAAACCATTGGAGCCTTGCAATGCCGCTGCATGAGCACGTCCGCTCGCAGTGTTGGATTACTACTCCCACCTTGTCTCTTCCACCAAACAGCCTCAGGTTGTGGTACTTTAAAATTTGGGACCGCGTAGGAGGCAGGGCCCTACCCCTGTCTCTTCCGGTATTAGCAAACCGCGAATGGCCAATGCGGTATGTACAAGTGCTTTATATAACGTTTCATTGATAAATGCACTATGTATACGATATTATACATCACTACGTGGGTTCCATCTTATGGTTGCCCTCACATAGGCTACATATTATGAAGTAAATACGAGCCTTTAGAGCACATGTGCCTTCCTTTGACTTCTCTATGACCTGGGCAGCTTGGCTCTGCTGCCCCAGGTCAGTCCGGTCTCACGAGCTCCCCGTCCTCTGGCCACCTGTGATTAGCATCAGGGCTTGACACACCATAAAGCCTTTACATTAAACACGAGCCTCCAGCTAATCTCTTTCACACCTGACTGTTCCTGCTTTATGGCTTGTTTCCCAAACAGGAGATGCTCATGTGTATTGGGGCCTATCGATATCTGATGTGGGATCTGAGCCTCGCTGGGTAAATAATTGTGGGCTGGTTGAACAGGAATGTGGGATTGTCACCATGACTCTGCCTTTTCTTTGAAGCCAAAATATGTGAATGACCACTTGTAAAACAGGGGCGGTGTTGCCCAAAGCGTAATATTCTGTATAAAATAGAAGACTGTTTTTTGTTCTGCAGACTGCCTCATTCAGTTGCTAAGGCTTCTGTGCGACGTAGTCTCACTCATTTAATGTCTAATAAAGATGTCTTTTTCATATTTCAGCTTCTTCTGCCAGTTTCTTTGTTACATTACCATGAGGGCGTCTTTTATAATACTACAGCAACGGGATAGCCTGAAGTCATAGGGTGCTATCCCTGGCACCGCTGGCATCCTAAAATCCCCGGTACTTCAGTTGGCGCCCGACAGCGCGGCATCAATACAAGTGACTATCTGGAGGAGCGATCTTGTCAGAGGACAGAAATCTACTGGGGAGAACAGGACAGAAATCCACTAAGCAGGTACCGAGGTTCTGGGGGATTCTTTGTCTCTGCAGCCCAGTATATCTCTGATCTTTCTGACTTTGACTCTCCAAAAGATGTCACTCCCGATTAGAACCCTTTTTGGCGTGAGTATTATAAAAGACGTTTTGTTATGAAGAACTTGACAGTTAGAATTTGGATAACCTTTTGATTAATAAAAGTAAGAGTTAAGTATGAGTGGGTCGCTTCCACTCCTTTGGTTCTTTGGGTCTTTGATTTGGTTATCGCAATTACCAAAGCCGAGGGGTTGGTTTCTTGGTTTTTAATTTGGTCATTGCAATTACCATAGCCAAGGGTCTCGTATATTTGCGAGTGTATTGATAGAGATAACCCCTTGAAGTTTGAAGTTAGATTAGTGAGCTATAAGATGCCTGATCTTAGCAAGTTTGAAATGTAGAAATTTGTGTTGGCCAACTTTTGGTTTGTATAGGTTTGGATATGCGAATTGCAATTTGTGTAGGCAGGTAATGAGGAGATATTTCTCCATTTGGTTTAGATTATAATACTTGCGTTTCCGCAGTATTTTTGGCATGCCTGTTTTTAAGCTCACATGGAAAAATGTGTTGCTTTTTTGGAAGGTACCATAGTTAAAATCGGTTAGAATTGAAAACATATTTCTTCCTTGGTGATTTTGTATCCCCAGGGAATTAAAATATGACATAATACAAAACGAGGATCCTTCGTTCTGCGCAGTTTCATGAATAAAGATATGCAGAACAATTTTGTGTGGTGTTCTGCTAGGCAAAGCTAGTGAATTGAGCGCACTCACTACTTCTTGGACATACATCTGTCGGTTGGGCTGTTTATGCAGCCTTTTGGAATACTATTGAGAAGCGTTTCTTGTAAATATGACTTACAACTAGTATTTGCAAATGGTTTGGTTCAAGTATAGTCTGTGAGCTGTTCTTTCTTTCTGTCATGCGTATTGATTTGTAAGTCAACTGTGTGTTTAAATGTCTATGTGGTTTTCTCATTAGTGCAACTTCCTTAAGTAAATTGCGACGGCGCTGTTCATGAAAAATGGCTAAAGCGCGCTGTATTGTCTGTTTGACCCCTTTCCGTTTATGTCTGAAATGAGCTCAATATGTGTTTGTGGGTCTTCTGATGTTTTCAGTCTGTTAAGCAAAATGTTGGTTAATTAATGTTAAGTAGAAACTTAGGAAAAATCCAGAAATGAACAATGTGATGTGCTAAAATAGCTATATGGCGCTCTTTAATTTATAGAATGAGCAATTGTGCACATATACAAAACTGCCGTTAAATGCTTCAAGGATAAAATTAGAACCACATTCAATAGATATAAATAAGGCCCCAAAAACGAAATTATCTATTTTTGCAAAAGTAAATAAATTTACAGCATTTTCCTTAGATGCATTGTATTAGATGTTCACAGGCAAACTTTTCAGCTGCAGTATATTTGATAGGAATGTTCATTCAGCCAGCACTTTCCCAGTTAAACACGGGTGGAATTTTGCATAACCGTCCTTTTAAATGAAAGTGGCGCAAAAAAGTGACGCGTTTCAAATTGGGCTTATGCGCTTAGGCTTGTGAGTTAAATGTGTCCAAAATGATAGGCAAGGATTGCAGCTTGTTTTTTATACATGGAATTATCACAAAAACAAATAATTGGGATTTTTTTAAAAGAAAATTATTAATCATGGAAAAATTATTTAAAAAAAATAAGTGCTTTTCAAAATCGTTTTTTGATATTTATAAAGCTTAATACTCATACTATGGCCTCCTAGCATTAAAATTTGATTTGAGTTGTGTTGCATCACTAAAATGGCAAGCATTTGTGTGTACAACTTTCCCTTGGCGCAGGCGCAAACAAGCTCAATTTTATAAAGTATAAGTTATTATTTCCAATGCCTGACTCATGGGTTATGTAATGGACATTCTGGTAATGCATATTATGCAAGAAAATTGTAGGATACTCATTTTTTAATGCCTAAAAAAATCAAAGTCGAATTTGGGTAAAAGCGCTGTTTTAACTGCATTTTCTTTCATTCAGAGTACTTTTTAAAGTGTCTCAGGCTTCAGTAAATACATACATTTAGGTTTGATATATATTTACAGGTTGTGCCTTCTTATGATTCAATGAGTTAATATGCCAGTACAACGGCTTGTTTTAATATCAGGGTTGAAGTTTGTAACTTCAGCTGGGCCTACTGAGAAGTTCATTAATTTAAAGTTGATGAAATGTGTACCATTGCATAGGATTGCAACAAGCATTTATTCTAAAAACTGGTATGTGCGTTATTAAGTTTTGTAAATTATTCACAGTACATGTAGTTTAATAATCTGGGAATAGGGATAATTTTTTAGCGCCTAAAAAGAAATTATTTTTCAAAATAGAGTGAATTATTTCAAGTTAGGAGGAATTAGGAAGGCCTTCTGGCTTTGACAAATTCAGAGTGGCAGAAGCTGGGGGCTGGGAGAGCTGCAGAGGCTGGCTTGGTCACGCTGCTGAGATGCTATCTTTCCCGTAAACAATGGAGTTGACATTTATGACCTTTTAAATTAGGGCCTTGCCTCTGTGGAATGCAGAATGACCTTGCTACACGGGCCTCTAAAGCTGGGGTTTCTGGTTTCTCCATAGCAACATCACTAAAACTAAAGAACTTAATTCCAAAGGGAAAATATAGCAAAGGGGTTTCTTTGAAAGCCCAAACATCATGTTAAATGCTTTGCAGAACAGATACATTTGTGTTATTTAACAGAAAACGAAGTGTTGCATTAAGTCTTAGACAGAAAATAAGATACAGCCCACTTCTAAAAATTTTAAGGCTACATGCCTAAGTGAGAACGTATCGCCAATTAAGACTTCTTTTTCACAGTGGAAATTGTAGGTGCCAAATTAATATGGAGTGTCAGTGTAACGATTTTTATTTTTAGAAAGGTAAAACTAAAGTGGCTGGATGTTGCAAGGACTGACAAGAGGGTAACAGTTAAGTAATGGAAATTTATTTTTTGTGTATTTGGTTCTATCATGAATTGTTCTTGCTGGTCCTGTATGTTAGAAGAGAGACAGTAAAGTTATATTTGACAGCAGATTTCCATTGCCTGGTGATCTACTGTCAAAAAGGAGGGTAAGGATTTTAAACCTGACAAATTAAACAGGCCCGTATATTGGGATTTGGGCTGCAGGTTTACAGTGCATAAAAGTACATGACATGGTGTTGTGTGTCACCGCTTATTTACATATGCTATTGTTTTGTCTATGCTTTTTGTGCTTGATATACAGCAAGTATATCTGATGGCTTGACGTTTTGTGCGTTTTTATTATTTTTTGCATGTTTTCGTTGTTTTTGTTGCTGCTTTTGATACTATTACAAGTTTACCTGTGTTGTGAGGGGATGGTCATGACGATGCCCATCGCTACGCAACAGTTGGTTGAACTTGTTCTGGTTACTAAATTCCACAGCTAATCATATTTCATGCTGTGAACATGAGAGACAACACTTTACCAGTGCATGTCTATTTGGCTATAATGGTAAGGAAAATGAAAGAGATATACAGGATCGAAGTGTGTCACCTGTAGTTAGTCACGATACTGCCCCTTCCCTTAAAGGAACAGGCAGCCCTACATTTATGTATCCTTGATTGGACCTAAGGATGAAATTATAGATCTGTGACTCAAGGTGGCCTAATTTCTATATTACATTAGTTAATGATGTTTTGCTTCCTAAGTAGCATATGGCTTTTGTTCCTTAAAAGAAAACTAGGTTTTCATTTTTCCCTGAAGAAGGAACTGGAACATTACCTAAGATTACCGTATATGGTGTAGCCGCCAGCGGTAGAGTTAAAATGTATGTAACTTTGGCCTTTGTGTATCACCCGTACTCTTGGTGTTGTGTCACATGCCTGACTATCACCCAAATAATTTTTGGTCTTCCTATAGATTTTTTTTTTTTTCTTTTGTTGCTTCTCCCCTGACCAATGTCGCATCATGCTTAGTTATTGGGGATTTTAGTTGTGTCCTAGTTCCAATTCCCTTTTCCGTATTCCTTTCACCAGTCAGCCCATTTATTATTGTAGGTGTATTGTTCAGGTACACACTTCCAGACTACATGTTTATGTATAATTCCCTTTTGTATGGCCAGACTGATTTCCAAGAATTTTCCTTAGGCCTGCTTCAATGTTTTCCAGCCTGACTGTCAGAGTAGCGATAGACTGGTTAACTGACTCAAGTATATTATATTATAGTAAGACAAGTTTTTCCATCCCAATAGGAGATAACTTACGTTTACTTTTTTTTTTTAACATGACGAATTTTCAATGTCTATTTTTAAATGTGGTTTTTTGCCCTTTTGCTCCATGCTGCTTTAATTTTTGGTGGGATCAGATGTGTTCTAATCATGCAAATATCAGGACCCTCTAGTTCTTGTCTTTTGTTTGCATATTTGACTATTAGCCTGTGTATTGCATATTGCACCTGATGTGAAAGTTTTCTACATGCCCATGATAATCTGTACCATGTGATTTCTCTATTGAGATGTTCTAGATAAGGAATTTAGGAACACCTAGATGTAATCATTCAGAAAAAAATGTGTTTGCCCCGTTAGACAATGCCACCATATGTGAAGACATCCATTTAGATAGAGTTCTCGTGTAGTTATCTACCTTTAGATGATGGAGGCTCTCACACGGAAACCAAATTGAAAAGATTAGAGACACTGTTTTGCCTACTGTCTTTATATTTGTATTGCTTTTTGAGAATGACAGTATATTCTAGACCAAAATTGTCCCATGGCGTGTGGCCACTCCTTTGAAACTCGCAGACCACCTGTTTGCAGTCCCCTTGTTATACAATGAACTGTTTAAAGCATCGCACTTGCTTCATCAGGAGGCGTTCAACATCAGAAAAGAAGGAGGAGCTGGTTTTGCCACAGAATCAGAATTTCAGTGCACAAGAGAGCCTGTCATGTGCTGGTAACCTCTGACAGTGTGCAGTCCCTTGAGCCCCTTGGCCTGAGTTTTTGGCCACACACACCCCCTCTTTTCCTTTGCTCCAATGGAAGTGCAGTGCACCGGCGGATCCAAGATTGACAAAAGGCACTAATTCTAGGGCCCATGAAAGAGCAGCCTGAGCGTCCTCTGACACCGAATGATGAGTGTTGGATCCTGAGAATGGTCCCGGGTCTGCACAAGATGATCTGTGCCCATGACCAATGAAGAGCATATTATTTGTAGTGTCTGCAGCAGAGGAAAGACACAGGTGCACTGCCTTGAGACATTGAGACTCTCGAGTGAGCTGTGGGTGTTTGCCAGGAGGGCACTCCAACTAAGCAGTACTTTTCTCATGTAAGGCTTGAATGAAGAGGCCCATGCAAAAGAAAACAACAGAAGAAGATTTGATGGACAATAGAAGCCTGCCAGAGAGGCTTTTTGAACGGACTTTGGGCATAGGTGGTTCCACAAGAGGTTTCCGTGTGATTGTATAGAGTAGGTGTTAAGGAGACAGATTGTTTTGCTGGCATTGTTTTAAAGTACTATTCTGTTTAGTATAAGCAGAATAAAGTCCATTTTCTGTGGAAAGAGTACCCCCTTTTCACCTTAGAGCATTGATGAGGGTCACCACTGTTTCACCTGAACATACAAGAATTACTGAAATTACTGAGCCCTAAAAATGTTACTAGATAATTTTGGGATTTGCTTTTTGCTTAGGGTTGTGAAAAACTATTATTTCATTTGCAATAGTGGTTACAACTTTCTCCCGTTGTTTATATGTTCTTAATAACGTGTTTTCTAGTGTCTTTTCAAGCATGACATTGTCATTTATGGGTGGGATAGTTTTTCTCTACTCAATTGACTTCTGCACCCGCTTCCCAACCTATGTCTTTTCTACCACTGCTTCTTTGTACTCTTTTCACCCTATCCTGAACATGGGCAGGTTAAAAGATTAGAATTCGTAAGCAATTCTTTTGTACAGCTTCTGCATCAACATTAGTTAGTATTGAACATCACTAATTATTGGGTGTGTGATCTTATGCCGCCTACTACAGACAGAGGTATTCCTTATTTTGTCCCGCCATATGTGGCCTTTGTGCTACTACATGTGTAAGGAAACATGTATCAGAAAACGAGCTAAGTAATAGGATGATGCTACAGCAACATCTCCATGACTTCATGAATATTGACCTAGACTCGGATTGATGAGAGTATAGTTATTGCCTGCGTAAGGGCAAAAGGAGGGTCTGTGGTACTTTAAAATTTGGGACCGCGTAGGAGGCAGGGCCCTACCCCTGTCTCTTCCGGTATTAGCAAACCGCGAATGGCCAATGCGGTATGTACAAGTGCTTTATATAACGTTTCATTGATAAATGCACTATGTATACGATATTATACATCACTACGTGGGTTCCATCTTAGAGCGGTGGCCATCTTATGGTTGCCCTCACATAGGCTACATATTATGAAGCAAATACGAGCCTTTAGAGCACATGTGCCTTCCTTTGACTTCTCTATGACCTGGGCAGCTTGGCTCTGCTGCCCCAGGTCAGTCCGGTCTCACGAGCTCCCCGTCCTCTGGCCACCTGTGATTAGCACCAGGGCTTGACACACCATAAAGCCTTTACATTAAACACGAGCCTCCAGCTAATCTCTTTCACACCTGACTGTTCTTTCTTTATGGCTTGTTTCCCAAACAGGAGATGCTCATGTTTATTGGGGCCTATCGATATCTGATGTGGGATCTGAGCCTCGCTGGGTAAATAATTGTGGGCTGGTTGAACAGGAATGTGGGATTGTCACCATGACTCTGCCTTTTCTTTGAAGCCAAAATATGTGAATGACCACTTGTAAAACAGGGACGGTGTTGCCCAAAGCGTAATATTCTGTATAAAATAGAAGACTGGTTTTTGTTCTGCAGACTGCCTCATTCAGTTGCTAAGGCTTCTGTGCGACGTAGTCTCACTCATTTAATGTCTAATAAAGATGTCTTTTTCATATTTCAGCTTCTTCTGCCAGTTTCTTTGTTACATTACCATGAGAGCGTCTTTTATAATACTACAGCAACAGGATAGCCTGAAGTCATAGGGTGCTATCCCTGGCACCGCTGGGGTCCTAAAATCCCCAGTACTTCAAGGTCTTGGGGCATTACGACTGTAAAATACACACTCCAAGCGTGGTTTGTAGGTGGTGTACAGAGGAGCGCAAACGCCAAGCGCTCACAAATTCCCACTCACTCCTTCCCTCAAAGAAGACTATGCACTCATGGTAGAGTCAACTGGATTTAATTTCCTGCAAGAGACGCGTTTCAGACTTGCTGACTTTTTCAATCTTGCTAATAAAGTTGCACCATATTGACTGCCCTTTTAAGCTTAGACAAAATACTTTCAGCATATTAAAGAGGCCATGAACGTCATAATAAACGTAATATAAATTGAATATCCATGATTTCTCCTCAAGTATTAAAATGTTAAATGACTGGTAGCAATCAATAGAATGAATGTTTGCATCCATATTGTCCTCCCACACCGCTACACAGTGGTCTGCACTGTGCCGTACTCCGGAATTCCTCTTGCTCTTCATCCAAGAAAGGAAAACCATTGGAGCCTTGCAATCCCGTTGCATGAGCACATCCCCTATATATATATATTCATGTAAAGAAAACAAAGATTACAGAGACATTTCACTCGTACAGAACCAGAGAAATTCAGCTAACTATAACTCATGCCCCAGCAATGCACTGCTTAAGACTTCACATATTACATCACCAATGACCTGGTCAGTGACATCACTGATGACATCACTGATGCCATCTCAAGTGACATCACTGATGACATCATCCAGTGACTGTGAGTATTTTTGTAAAGTGTATGAGTGTTAAATACATATACCAAAGTGTATTGGTGAATCAGTGGGTATATGAGTACCTGTATGGATGATTCAGTGAGTACATGACTGACTGTATAAGTGAGCGATTAGGTGTCTCAGTGACTGTATGGGTGAGTGACTTGTGTGAATGTCTGTATCTGTCTGTCAGTTGGTGCCTAAGTGGTTGTATAGGTGTGTGAGTGGGTATGTGAGTTTCTGTATGGGTGAGTGAATGGTTGTCTGAGTATGTGTATGGGTCTCAATGTCTGTGTTGGTGGGTGAGAGGATGTGTAACTTCTGCTATGGATGAGTGAGCGGGTGTCAGTTGTTTTATGGGTTAGTGAGTGTGTGTGTAAGGGGCTGAATGTGTGAGTGAGTGTATGTATGGCTGTGTCAATGAGTGAATGGATTTGTCAGTGGTATATGGGTGATTAACTGCATTTGTGAAAGGCAGTATAGGAGAGTGTTGGAGTATATGAGTGAGTGTATGTGTTACTGAGTGGTTGCGAGAGTGGCCGTATGGGTGAGCATGTGCTTGTCTCAGTGATTGCATAGTTGAGTGAGTATGCTAAAGCATACACGGGGGGGGTTCTTAGGTGTGGCAGGATAGGCGCCAATCAAGTATGCATACGAGTAAGTTTGATGACAAGTGAAGCGGTGCAGACAGGTGAGGGAGAACCCTTAATTCCTCCTAAACATAGGCCCTAAGGTCAACAAATGAATGTCGCAGGCCTGTGCACACACTAGCAATTACAGTGCTTATTGCAACATTGTTTGTAACTTTCACATAATCGAGAGTACACAAATCATGCATAGAAATCAAAACTCAAAAAAAGATTTATTGCGAACCTTCTTGCCGGTTGTAATTCCGTCCTGGCTGCTGAATGAATAGCGCAGAAATAATGCGCTCCTCCCCGCCGGTTGTAATTCTGTCCCGGCTGGTAAATGGAGATCATCTGTTGACGATATAATGGAGGTGGACACAACTTCCTTACGTACATACAATCCTCTACGTGGTGTTCAAATCAATGATATTAATTTTCTCATCTGTACTCTGAGTACGAGTACTTAGTGGCGAGTATGCCGGCCATGATCCCGCCAACCCCTAGGTTCCAATTCAACCCGGCGGGGAGGTTCGCATTATATCTTTTTGTTGCCAGAAGCCCTGAAGAAGTTGTGGGGTACTTCCACAGATGAAACACGTGTTGGCTGGGCAACTGTTTGGATTAAAGACAAACAATACATTTACGAATACACTGTTTTGAGGAGTTCTATGCATGATTTGTGTACTCTTGATTATGTGAAAGTTACAAATGATGTTGCAATACGCACTGTAAATTCTAGTGTGTGCACGGGCCTGTGACATTCATTGAGTGAGTATGCGTTAGTATCTGTATGAATACATGAGTGTGTGTGTGTATAACTTTATATGGCTGTGTGATTGACTCTATAGTTGAGTGAGTAGGTGTGTGAGTAGCTCTATGAACGAGTGACTGTGTGTGAGTGGCTGTATGGGTGTATAAGTTGATATATCAGTTGATGTATTAGTCAGTAAGTTGGTATATGAGTGGCTGGGTAACTTAGCGGATGTGTGTGTACACCTATAAATCTGTTACTGGGTGTGTAAGTACTGATATTGGTGTGTCAATTGTTTTGAGAATGCTAGTGTAGAAGTTGGACTAGGTGTATGAAAGGCTATATTGGGGTATGAGTGGGTGCATCAGAAATTCTATAGATGATGTTATCAGTGATGTCATCAGTGATTCAATTTGAGATGTCATCAGTGATGTCGCTGACCATGTCATGAATGATGTAATATGTGAGCTCATAAGCAGTGCATTGCAGGGGCGCGACTTATAGTTAGCCCAGCTAACTATAACTGCTGAATTTTTCTGGTTTTGTACGAGTGAAACTTGAGCCTAACTATAACGTTTCTGTAACCTTTGGTTTTTTTCCAGTGAATTTCTAACGTTTTTTTAAATATATTTCCTAACTATAATGTCCCTATAACTTTTGTGATTTTTGTGAATTTCTAAGGTTTTTTAAATGCTAAATCATAACTATCATGTGCCTGTAACCTTTGGTATTTTCAGTGAATTTCAAAGGTATTTTAAATGTTTATTCCTAACTGTAACCTGTAAACTTTGAGAGTGGCTGTGTGAGTGGCTGTGTAGGTCGGTGACTTGGTGGCTGTATGGGTCTGTAAGTGAGTGAGTAATGTCTGGGTAGTTACATAAGTGCATAAATAGTGCCTGGGTGATTGTATGATTGCATAGATAGTGTCTATGTGGTTCAATGGGTGCAATTGCCAAGAACGAACTACAAATACCAGATGTGTTTGCCAAAGTGTAAATTACATATATAGACATATTTTACCAAACGTTTCTGAATAGCTATTTTATAAGATAATAAATTAACTTTCCCCTATGTATTCATTTGTTGAAATAACTACATCAAATATGCATTTTCCTTTTTCACAGCAACACCGGAAGTCGCAGTGGCTTCAGTAGTCATATGGGCATATTTTACAGAAAGTTAGAGTCCAACCGATTAGTAACATACTGTTTTAACTTTACTTTAACAACATATTTGTAAAAAACAACAGTTTCAAAAAATAACTTTCAACATCGGAACTCACGAATAGAACATACCCACCAAACAAAAAAAAATGTGTTGGTTTACACAGTTTTACAGCAAAAATTGTGCAATGTACAATATGTTACAAAACATTGTCTGGAGATACAAATGAAAAATATACTTGCGGGACTACGTCCATTCTTTACCATCTAAAAACATAGCATGGTAATCGTCTAAAAGCAGAAAGAAGGCAATGCGAGGCTAAAAGACCCTCAACTTCATTAGCAGCTGCAACAACACCACGGCAGAGAGTACCTTACAGTGTCTAATCTCAACTTCAAGATGTGGCTCCAAAGTTTTCCCAGATAGGAAAGTGCCAACTCTTGAGTAGTATTCTGAAGAACAGATAGTTATCCCTGGATCTTATGTTTGGGAGTAATGAATTCCATAGATTTGCCTGCTTGAACAGAAAAATATGTACCACCAATGTTTATTTTCTTGTATGCAGGGATTTGGAGGCGGGTGCCAATCTGGAGTGGAGGTTCATTTGTTGTATGCATATGGTGATTTTCTTTCTGTTGAAAAGTGGTCCTGTTCTATCTATTGCTTTGTGGGCCATGCAAAGCAACTTGAAGACAGATCTTCTGCCAACCGGTAACTAATGTGGGCTTGTCGCTTTACATGTAGGAGTAGTCTGAAACATGGGTTCTAAATTCATTGTAGGAATTTCAAAGTTGATAAATATGATCCTTGGTAGAGGAACAATCATTTGTGTAATTACGTTTAGACAGTACAAAAGAGATAGCAGCTTTGACCTTATGAGGAAATACTAGGTAGGGGAAGATGAGTCGCTGAGTTTTCATAGTAATGAAGCTTGATCTTGCTAACCTATCCACCTGGTCATTCATTGATAGCTTGGAATCCATGTTAATTCCAAGGTTTCTTATTTCCTTGGATATTTTAGGAGGTGGTCCTGGATCATCAGGCCAGATGCAGAGTGGGTCATACATATTCAAATCACCACACATGGGTATATCTGTTTTGGGGGTTTTCTATTTGAGATGGCTCCATGTCATCCACTGACCCAACAGCTCAGAGGCAACTAAAAATATTAGTTTCCCATGATGTTGGGGCTTCCCAGTTAGTCAGTCAATAGTCTTTATTCTGTCATAACAATGACCATAAAAACAGATTTAAAATACATTATGCATCAAATGATATTTCCAGATCAAAAACGTTAAGAAAACATCACACACAAATTAGCACAAACTTAAAAACACCATAAAATATAATTTGTGTATGGATTTAGCAATTATTACTATTATTATTATTAATTAACACTTCTTGAGCACATAGCTACCCTGAGTCATCCCAGTGCTAGCGGCAGAAAAAAACTGGCGAAGAGAGGTGGCTCACCAGTTGGTGTTCTGAAACAGCCAAGTTTTGAGATGCTTCCGAAAGGTGAGGTGATGTATCTCTGAGCGCAGATGCAGGGGAAGTGAGTTCCCAAGCTTAGCTGTATTGTAAGAGAAGGAACGACCCCCACTTTGCGCCCTTTGGATTTTAGGGATGACGGCTAGACTTAGGTTCGCAGAGCGAAGGAGTTTCCTAGGACGGTAGACTGCGATAAGGGACTGGTTAATGAGAGGGCCTTTTCCCATGAGGGTCTTGTGGGCTATGCAGAGGGATTTAAATCTGACCCTCTCCTCTATGTGCAGCCAGTGTAGGGTCTTCAAACAAGGCTTGGCTGACCTCGTTCTAGGAAAACCCAGCAACAGTCGAGCGGCGCAGTTCTGGGCAACTTTAAGTTTCCTTAAGGTGGATTTAGGTGCTCCCAGGTACAGGGAGTTGCTATAGTCCAGGCACGAAAGAACCAAGGCCTGAACCATAGTTCTTCTAGCCCCCATATGAAGTTTGGGGAGAACTTTCTGCAGCATTCTAAGGGTGCCATAACAGGCACCTGTCACTTCTACTGCTTGTTGGATGAATGTAAGTGACTTATCCAGCGACACGTGCAAGCTTTTTATCTTGGACTTTGGGATCAGGGGAGGTCCCAGACAGGTTGGCCATGGCAGTTTAGGATCCGCATTGGATGTATTGCCTAGATACATTATTTCGGTTTTGTCTCCATTAAGTCTAAGACATGAGTGTTGCATTCAAGTTGCTACCTTCTCCAGGCAGGATTCCAGGTTGGATGGAGCATTGTGCGGGTGATTTAGAGATACTACCAGCTGAGTATCATCCACATATGTGACAATGTTTATTCCATACAGCAGGATGATTTCAGCCAGCAGTCTCATATACACATTGAACAGTGTAGGACTCAGAGAAGATCCCTGTGGTACTCCATAGCTGAGAGGTAGAGGCCTAGAGGTAGATTCCACTGCAAAGACCTAAAATGTTCTGCCACTCAGGAAGGATTGGATCCAGGAGATGACTCCCCCTGATACCCTGGCCCTCCTAAGCCTATTAAGGAGAATGTTAAAATTAACCATGTTGAAAGCGGCGCTGAGGTCAAGGAGGATAATTGCTACTACTCCCCCCTGATCGATTATCTTTTTCGCTTCTTAGACTACTGCAATGATTGCGGATTCAGTTCCATGATAGGGATGAATGCCAGTCTGGGAATGGTGTAAAAGCTCATGCGTTTCTAAGAAATTGGAAATAGTAGAGTTAACATGCTTTTCCAGGACCTTACGGATCATGGGCAGCAGGGATATGGGACGAGTTACTCAGAACGTCAGGATTTATTTAGGCTTGGTTTTTTCAATAACGCTTTCACCATGGCATGTTTCCAGGAAGGTGGTATGA
The DNA here is from genome assembly GCF_964204655.1 of Triturus cristatus. Lineage (NCBI taxonomy): Eukaryota > Metazoa > Chordata > Amphibia > Caudata > Salamandridae > Triturus > Triturus cristatus. The sequence goes on along the minus strand of NC_140588.1, from coordinate 820,594,953 downwards.
GGCCATTGGTGATACAAAGATGTATTACATCCAGTATGACCGGTAGCACCACCTCTTTAACCTTACACAGAAGGTGAGGAGGGGCGGGTCTAAAGGTGAGCCGGACTTTATTTGCACAAAATGTCTGATAGGGTATCAGTTCCAGGAGTGGAAATTCCTCCAGAGTGTGCTTAATGTGATCCAGAGGCCTATATATAGTAAGGAGGTCACTGGTCACCAGGACAAGGAGATCACTGGGACATGGAGAATCTGGGAACGTGTTACATATATTCTGAATTTTTCCCTGAAAGTATTCTGCAAGTTCATTGCATCGATCAAAGGTTATTCCTGTGGAAGTATTGGGGGAAGGGAGCTCCAGGAGGGTCTTCGTGGTACGGAAGATTTCTCTGGGGACATTAGCTGCTGAATTATCTTTTTGTCTTCAAAATAAAGTGCCTGAGCTTTTTTAATTTCAGCTTGGTAGCAATTTATGGACTCTCTAGATTTCATTTTACTGGGCTCGCTATAGTCCTTCCTCCATTTCCTCTCAAACTCTTTTCAGGCCTGTTTAAGCAGCCTAAGCTTGGGCGATTACCACGGAGAGATTTTCTCTCTCACCCTATGATGGGTAATTTTAACAGGAATAACTGTGTCCAGTGAGGACTCTATCCAATGTGTAAATGTCTTCTATGATAGTACAATGCTGGAGTTGAGTAGGTTTTGAGTTATTGAGCACAGTAGACCAAGACTTTATGGAATATTTGGACCAAGGATGGACTTTCCTGGTACTAGGTTCCATAGGATCACTCTGGGTGGAAGATTTTAAGGAAAAAGGGATCAGTGAGTGATCCAACCAAGGCAGGGGAATGGGTGTCTCTACTCCCAGCTCCATGTTATTAGTAAACACAGGATCTAATGTATGGCCTTTAATGTTGTGTGGGCCCTATGACTTTTTGTATTAGTTGAATTGCTGCCAGGTCTTGGATGAGCTCCGAGGCATCAGTTTTACTTGGGTCATCACAATGTAGGTTAAAATGCCCTAGAAGCATGAGGTTAGTGGATGAGCTTGCCAAAGGGGCTGCCACTTCTGGAACAGAACTGAGGAATTGTCCACCCACCCCCAGAGGTCGATATATAAGGATTCCTGAGAAGGTAAGCGGAGCAGTGAATGAGATAGAGAAAATAAGCTTTCACAGTCGGAGACAGGGTTGAGCTCAACCCGGCTTTTAAAGGAGGCTTTAAAGGTGATAGCAATGCAACCCCCTTTCTTCCTCTCATGATCTTTGCGCTGGATGTTGTACCCAGGGGAAAGCGTTCAAACCACATCAGGTGCAGAGTCCTTGTGCATCCAGGTTTCTGTTAAGAATAATACAACTGGTTGGGCATCTGCTAGAAATATATTTAGCTCCCCCGAGTGTTTAGACAGAGACCTACAGTTCAGAGAGAACATTTTACACATGTGAAGGGCATGTCCCTCTGTCTGTGTTTCCAAAGTCGTGCAGAGTCTGAATGGGCAGTGGGCACATGAAGAAGCCCCATCAGCTAGGTGCATAGAATGAAGGCAATTGTTTTTACCCAAGGCCCTTAACCCTATAATTTGAGATGGTATGTATATGATTTTACCTGATGATAGAGGGGTAGGGGTTCTGGCCCCTGGTCCCAGTCCGGCGCAGATGGGCTTGCCTTTGGCGCACCAGCGCCGTGCACGCTGTACGTGTCTGCTGCGCGTCCACGCTGCCATGCAGCTCTTGTAGAGAGTGACCGGAAGAGAGTCCTCCAAGCCCAGCCTCCTCTCCCATGGCCCCTCCACACAAACAGAAACCCCAGTGGAATGGGGGCCGTAGGGAGCGGGCAAAGTGCAAGTAAGTGCAGTGCAAATATAAAAATATTAAAAACAAGTAGCCGGTTAAAACTTCTTTTTCCCTCTGACTGACTGACTGACTGAAACATTTATAAAGCGCACTTATGCCGTGGCGTTTTGGCGCTAGGAGGACCAAACACACAACGCGAAATCCTAGGGTCTTGGAAAAAGGAAGGTCTTTATCTTTTTCCTAAAGAGAACCCTGTTAGGTTCCAGCCTAACTATCTCCGGAAGAGAGTTCCACAAATTAGAGGCTTGATAAGAAAAAACAGCTCCCCCCATCTAGCTCTTTTAATTCTGGGGGCACAGACCAGCCCTATGTTAGCAGACCTAAGGGTACGTACGGGTTGGTACATGGGAAACATCGATTGAATGTCCAAAGCTCCACCTCCATAGATTGCCTTATGCACCAGGCAGAGAGCTTTGAATTTTACCCTCTGGCCCACTGGAAGCCAGTGCAGCTGTTTAATTACTGCTGAGGTCAGATGATGTTTGGGCAGATCATGGAGTATTCGCGCTGCCGCGTTCTGGAGGAATTGGAGTTTTTTCATCTGTCCCTTACCTATGCCGAGATAGAGCGCATTACAATAATCAATTTTTGAGAGGACAAGGGCTCCAACCACCGTTTTCTGGAGAGACATCGGGATAAAAGGTAGAATCTTCCGTAAGATTTTCAATGTAAAGAAACAGGCTGAAGTGACTTGATTAACTTGAGAGGCGTATTTTAGGTCTTTATCCAATACCACTCCCAGGTTCCTTGCCCTGGTTACAGGGACTGGACAGGAGCCTGCCTCAGGGGGCCACCAGGTTTGGCTCCAGATGGAGGGAAGTTAGCCAAACTCTATAACCTCGGTCTTATCAGTATTTATCTTCAGGAAGTTCCTGGTCATCCACGCCATTACATCAGTAAGACAGTTCCGGAACCTCTCGGCTGTTTGCCCGACATTCTGAGACATGGAAACCACTAATTGAGTGTCGTCGGCATAAGACACCAGCATTAAGCCATGTTAAGTGATTACCTGTGCCAGAGGTCTAACATACAGATTAAAAAGAGTAGGAGACGACGCAGAGCCCTGCGGTACTCCGCACGGAAGATGGAATAGTCCAGATTGTACACCATTGTAAGGTGAGTAAGGTTAAGGCAGTATCTACAATGCCCACATCCTTCAGCCGCTGCACCAACACCGAATGGTTTACAGTATCGAAGGCCGCGGTCAGATCTAGCAGGATAAGTGTGGCTCTACCTCCCCCATCCATCACCTTCCGAATCTGTTCAGTTGCCATGATCAATGCAGATTCAGTGGAGTGAGACGAGCGGAAACCATGCTGTGTAGGATCCAGCAAGTTGTTCCTATCCAAATAATCCGTTAGTTGTAAATTCACAGCTTTTTCTAAGATCTTAGAAGGTAATGGAAGACAAGAAATTGGCCGATAGTGTTTTACGTCTAAAGGATCTAGGGCGGGTTTCTTCAGAATAGGCCTAATACAGGCTTTTTTCCACAGCGTGGGAAAAACCCCAGAAGCAGTGACGGCCTTTATAAGAGGTGTCAGAAAAGAACTAATCTTGTGAGGCAGTAGATGTAAGATGTAAGGGGGACATGGGCCCAATGGGGAACCAGACTTCGTTTGGAGCAACAAATTGGCCACTTGGTCCACTTCCAAGGGCGCGTAACGAGCTAGCCTATGTGGAAAATCCCTCTAGTACCTCTCACAGCCTGGTTTAGCTGTAAGTAATATACAAATTGCCTTTTGAGCACCCATGGAGGTTAATATTCTTTTAAATACTAAAAATACTACGGGCAATCTCATCATGGCTAAAAGGTAAGAAATATTCCTCCTCCTCAGTTTTATTGCAGATAAGGTATAGTGCAAGGCAGAGAAGCACATTGTGGGAGTTTTGTAGCATTATAAAAAAGATCAACCCCTCTTAGTGCAATGTAAAGTGATTGTACTTTAAAAGTGGTAGTAAAAATCATTTTCTCAAGCTTCTATATAGAGTACAAAAAAGCATAAACTTCACTGTTGTTTGAGGCAAATAATTATTGCATGGGCAGCCTGAAAAGAATTCAAACCAGAAGTCAGTTTTCAGAAAAGCAACCAGATAATAAATGTAATGTAAGCTGAGCCTCTTGAGGTGAAACCTTTGTTCTAGTTTTCCCATCCAGGATATATACTACTCTATCCAAGGAGTTGTGGAAACTGGAAAATAGTTGAGAAGTGAAATTAAATGGCTTGATCTTTGAATTCTAATCTTCATTAATCTTGAGAAATGTCTCCTATTGTTTTTACCTGAAGACCAATACTATTTGGACAATCAAAGAGACTATTCAGGCCCATGTCATTAAAGCATTTCCTAATGTATGCTAGGCAATGGGTGGAGTATCTATATTGTAACTTCAAGCCATCCTTCAGAATATCTTTCAAAAAGCTTGCTTGTGGGTTACACCGAATTCTAACCCAGTGTAAAAGGGGGGCAGTTTAATTCTGTCTTTCAAATAGCCCATACCTAAGTCACTGTTGGAGATAAAGTTTGGGGTCTATTTAGGGATGGCCAGTATCCGGCAGAGGAACCTATTTTTTGAAGGCTTGCATTCTAGATGACACTTCATGACCCCACACACCAGCTCCAAATGTTTCCCACTCCAAGACATTTAAATGTATATAGCTGGACCATCTCTTTTATTGAGTTGTGTCCTAATTTTTTTATGAATCTAAAAATAGATTTGCACACTACTCCCATTTTCTGAATTCTCTGGTTAATCGTGCCGCCCGTGACAAGATTGCTGCAAACAGAATACTCCAATAGTTGAAAAATAAAACATAAGTGATCAGAATTTTGTTTTGGTGTTTTTGGGCCGCAAGTTCAAATAAAGGATTTCTGGTGATTTTATTGTAAACTTAGATTTGTCATAAAATTGTTAAAACCATTTAAAAGTTTCTGGAGGCAATTGCTGTTTGTGAAATTAAAAACGCGTCAATCTGCATATAAAAGAACTGGGACTGGATGTGAGGCAAATCTAGGAGTATCATTACTGCATAAGCTCAGGGCTTTATCTAAAGAGTTGATATAAAATAAAAACAAAAAAGGTACCATTATACAGCCCTGCCTTCCCCTCTAACTACCTTAATAGTTTGTGTACATTCGCCTTGTTGCATGTGGCGGGTCTTGGAGGTAGTATCCCAGTGTAACCGCATAATAAGGTTCAGCAATGATGGGTCCACCCCAGCTGCCTCCATCAAAGACCACAACTTTCCTGTGTCAACCAAGTAAAAAGCACAGGAGAGGTTCATAAATGCCATATAACCTCTCCTGGCCTTGACATATTTTCCCATGATAAGGGATAGGTTAAGTGCCTGTTCGATGTTCCCTAACCCTGGATGGAGTCCATATTGTGCCCTTGAAAAGAAGGAATTCATTTCTGCCCCTGCTTCCAGCTTTTTAGGGTAACCCATCTTTGGGATTTTACTATAGCATCTAACAAAGAAATTGGGCAATAACACATGAGGCAATTCCTATTCCCTTTCTTGAATATAGGCACTAGAGTGGATACCCTCCAAGTACTAATTGAAGCCCCCTTTACCAATGCTTTAAAGATATTGGTCACTAACGGGCCCCTAAATTCCAGTTTCGATTTTAGCATGTCAATGTGGTCTCCATAGGGGCCTGGAGCCTTACCAGGGGTAGCTCTCTGGATTGCTTTGGTTATCGCTGTTAGATCAATGAATTCCCTTAGCCAGTCATCATCAAAAAAGAGTAGCTCAATTTATAATTCCATGTGGGGTTCATTGGGTTGGTCATTAGGGTTAAAGATTTCGGAGAAATTACTTACACATTCCTGTTCCAAAATGCGACATTCAATTCCATTTAGGGGGGGCTCTGTAAAAAAAGGTCGGTGTATAACATCCCAAAAAAGCCTACTATCTTTTATATTTGCTCCTTTATCTAGGTCTTTCCATGCTTTGCACATGATTTTCCTTTTCCTAAGTTCCAGAGCTTTTTTATAGTGTTACCTGGCTAAATGTATTGCCTCACTATTGTGCCGGATTATGTTTGTAGCTTTATGAGAGCTTTTAGGGCTGAAGTGCAGTCCGGATTAAACAAAGGATGCAGTTTAATAGCAATTAGGTAGCTGCCTTACAAATTGATCTCACCAGGGTCACCATCAGGGGAAAGACATTGAAAAATCTCCTGGCTAGCTTCTGTTACTAAGTCTTCAAAGAATTGACTTGGGTCAATGGGATCCCATTTCATCCATATTATTTGGTTAGCTGAAAAGTGGACCGGGAGGTTTTGAGCATTGCTAGGACCTGAAAGCAACTTGATATCATCAGGTTGTGGTCACTGTATGGAAGGGGGCTTACCTCATAATATAAAAGTTTATGAGCAAGATCTTTAGAAATAATCATACAATCAATCAAGCTGCCCTTGCCTCTTCCTACAAATGAGGGCACATGGGTGATATTTTGACTTTTAAAATCAGATGAAAAAAACATATTCTTTATGAGGATGATTTTGTTCTCCAGGTCTTCTGGCAGCATACTATATCAAATGTACATATAAGTGATACCCAGTGCTAATTGGTGCTTCTGTAGAGTCCCAGCGATATTCTATGATATAAATTGTAGCCTGTGACCCTGCCTTCTTTTAGCTGTGGTAGCAGTTTGGTTTGACATTTGTTGTGAAAAGGGCTCACAGGTTATATCTTGGGTCGGATAAATATGCTCTCCCTCTTCTGCAGCTGAAGGAAGACAATCGCTGCAAAGTGCTTTGAAGCAATCAGACAGAGCAATAGATGGACCAAGGATGTGACCTGGGTCAGACCTTAAATTTGGATAGGGCACCCTATGATCACATATGGGAGTAAGGGGGCAGTAGAAATACCCTGGTGGGTGGGCCCTGACATGTTGTGTGGAAGGTATAAAATAATTCAGTTGTACCATCTAATAATGCACCAAACCCAGGTCTCTAATATTTAAGACCACACAGTCACCTTGTGTGGTCTTTTTTGAAGGACCAACCCAGATTGCGCTATGGACCATATTGATTTTGTGCACCAGATCGAAATGGCAGTCTAAATCACCCACCAATGTGTAGCTTTTTAGTAAGACTTTGACAATCCTCATAAGACCCCTCAGCTAGGGGTGTAACCCCTTCTAAAATAATTGTGTATGATGTACTTTCGGGTGGAAGATGTAGTTTCAATAACCCTTATCGGAGGCTGTATGCACCCCCTCCTGGGATGTTGTTTGCGCGAATATGTCTCTTTACAACACGAGTCATTACATCGCGTGCTTTTACAATGCGGTCGTTACAACGACCGCAGTGTTACAATCCAGTGCCATTACAACTCAAGTTGTTACAACGACTTGCTCTAGATGGTGCGCTGGACTTTGGAATAGTATAATTTACTATTCCAACTCCAATGTGTGCAACAGTAGAGAAGGTGTTGGAATAGTAAATTATACTATTCCTTAGTTTAGTGCACCATCTAGAGCAAGTCGTTGTAACTACTTGCGTTGTAATCGTACTGTGTTGTAACAACGACTGCGTTATAAAGATATTGCGGTGTAATGACCGCGTTGTAAAGGTTGTTTACCTAATGCGCAGGCATAGAGCGATGAATACCCCCTAACACGTTGACTTGCGTAGATGGCCCTTGGGTTTTGGGGCCTGCAACATGGGTGCTCAGGGTATTCCGGAGGGTGTGTCTGTCTCTGGTAAATAGTGTGGTGCTTACAACAGGCCGGTACTTGGTCTCCTCCAGACAGGAGTGTATATCTTAGTAAGGTTGCTAGGGCCTGGATTTGATCTGCCTGGCCCTTCATCTGACTCATTATTTCTTCCTGGAAGATTGATAAAAAAAATTCCACCGCAGCGATGGCTGACTGCCAGCATTTTTTAGAGGAACTGTTTGAATTACTTTTACTCATGATGGCTGACTGTTAATTGAGAAATTATCTAAAGGCTGGCCGGGCACTTTCCCTCCACCCCTCTTCCGAGGAGGCATTTTTTGGGGGCTCGGGGGTAAAGTTTGGTGAATCTGTGGTGAGCTCATTCAAATCACTATGAGAAACAGAAGGATTCATGATTTCCATTTATTTTGCTTTTAGGAGTCTTGCTAGGAGATGTACTAGGAGATACTGGCATTTGGTCTATGGTTTCAGCGATAGCCGCATCTTTTTGCATGTCTGGAGGAAGTGGGGCAATATGAGCCCGAGGCACTGGATCATCAATTTGCCTTTGGACAGCCTCAGTCTGACTCTCAACCAGATTGACTGCAGTAGACAAAGCGCCCATAGCCGACATAAGGTATGTGGTGCTGGAGGGAATTGAGCTCAGACTCTTTCCCTTTCCATTGGCCTTTTTGAGTAGGGTATCCCTCGGTGGTCAGTCAGTCAATAAGACAATCAGTAGTCCTCATCAGAACCAGCAAATCAGAATCAGCAAGAGAAGAAAAGAAAAGCCACAGCAGCAGCACAACATCAGCAATCACATCTAACCACTTACCTCCTCCCCCTGGTCTTGCTGTAGCTGCCGCTTCCCTTCACTCAAGACTGTACTGATTACCAGCACAGCAGTGATCGAGGGACTGGCATTTGTGACTCCCAGGGCCTTACTGGAAGGAGTGCATGAGGGCTTTGCAGCTTGCACTGGGTTCCACTTAGCTACATGTACCTTCTTTTGGGCTGCTGCAGGGAGAATCTACGGTACGGCTTTCAAGAGCGGTGATGCCGTGCTGGTCGGTCGCTGGCCCAAATCCAGGATTTCATTTACTGGTCTGTAGAAATCTAAGTTTCATTTGCAAATTCCCTCCTAAAGCTCCAAAATGCACCTCTCCCAGCCATTGCGTGTAGCATTGTGGCGTGTGGGCGGGCACAAGCACAGGATCAGGGGGAGAAGCTTTTGTTAGAAATGGCATTCCTGGTTAGCTGTGTTGAATTTACTCAAGGAACTGGGTCAATTAGCCGGTTCTGCTACATGCAGACAGGAGATGCGTTGAAATCTGTGTTGCAAGTATCTGGGCCACTTCCAGTCTAGCTCTCCTTCCGCAGAGTCATAGAGCAGCATGCAGCAGGGCAACAACCGTCCATGGGTTCCCAAGGTGCCTTTTTTCGAAAACGATTAGGGTGAGACTTTCTGTTAGAAATGGGATTCCAGGTTGGCTGAGGTATGCACCCAGACCAGGCAGGAACCACCACTCCAATCAGGGAATGCTAGATACACACTAAAATATAACCTATCCTCACCCTCTGGTAGCTCCGCACAAAGTAGTCTGGCTAAACTAAACAGACATTGTGTAAAGTATTTGTGCAACACACACACACACAGTAACAGAATGAGTACACCAAAAAAGAATCCACAAATGTGCATAGAAATAGATTATTTTATTATAAACAAAACACAACCAAAATGACAGCAATCCAATGTATCGAAGTTGATATATTGAATTATAAAGAAATAATTGGAGTTAACCAATTTGAAGCAAGAATTCCTAAAATGTTTACTCTAGGTCGCACGGCAAAGTCAAACTTCGGGCTGACCTTGTGGAAGCGCAGGCCAGCTACATGACCCTCAGAGGCTCAGGTGAACAAAGTTTCTTTCCTGGTCGCAAGCAACGATCCACGTCGATCTTCTCCTCTCATTAAAGGGGATGTGTCAGTCCTGAAGACGGGTGCCGGAGTCAAGAGGTGTTGAGCGAACCACCAGATTGTGCCAGGCTGTTGAGGGAATGCATTGATCTCACTAAGCTGCAGTGGCAGTGATACACTGTCCAAGGCCTCGCTCTCTGGAGGCAAAGTGCTGGTTCCTATGCAACTCACAGATTTTACACTTACAACCGGGTTGATGGGCTGGTTCTGCTACACGCAGATAGGAATGCGTCACTTCCAGTGAGACAAGGCATGGGGTAGAGATTTTGATATCCCTGAGTCTGAAGCAACAGGAGGCAAGCCACCAAGCCTTTGGAGATGCCTTGGAGGGAATGCAGAGTCCAGCTCTCCTTCAGCAGAGTCTTAGAGCAGCAGGCATGAACAGAAACGCAGGCCTTCCAGATCAGCAGTCCAGTTGAGTCATTTAAGCAGCCCAGCAGTTCTTCTGGCAGAGCTTCAGTTACAAGTCCAGTGGTTTCTAATTTTAGGGGGTCAGCGATCCAGTACTTACACCCAAAACTACCATTAATGTGGGGGTGACTTTAAAGTTTGAAGTTCACAAGAATCCTTTTCAACCCAGTCCTATCTGCCAGGCTATCTGTGGGGGTAATCAGTCCACAGCTCATTCAAATGAGGTATTAGCCCCTCTCTTCCATGCTGCCCAAGCAAGGACATCAGAATGTAGATGTATGTAGATGGGTGTTCAGACACGCCTATCCTTCCTGTGTTAAGGCTGTCTAGAGGGAATACACAAAGTGTAGCAGTCACCCAGCCCAGACATGTATTGGAAGCAGACTACAAAGCACACAAAGGTATAATCGCAGAGAAATGCCTGCTTTCTAGAAGTGGCATTTTAAAAATAGTAATGCTAAATCCAACTTTACCAGTAAGGAGGATTTATCATTACCATTAGAAACACATGAAACATGAAAAAGCTACTATTCTCTGATCAGGAATTACAGCTTAAAAGTGTATTAAGGAATTCCCAATGCTGACCTATGAGAGGAGTAGGCCTCACAGTAGTGAAAAATGAAATAGGCTGTTTGTCACTACCAGGACATGCAAAACATGCCAGTACATGATCTACCTTTAATTCACAAAGCACCCTGCCCTAAGGGCTACCTAGAGCCTACCTTAGGGTGACTCTTGTGTAATGTAATAGAAGGGGAATTTAAAGCTCAGCAATTAGTTTTAAATGCCATCTCATAGTGACAGTAAACACTACACTCAGAGGCAGGTCCGAGACAGGTTTGAAAGGCTACTTCTGTGGGTAGCACAATCAGTACTGCAGGCCGACTTGTACCCTTTAATTTAGAGGCCCTGTGTATATGATACACCACTTTACAAGGGAATTACAAGTAAATCCCATATGCAAAACAGGTGTAAACTAATTATACCATGTTTAGAGAAGAGAGCACATGCACTTAAGCTCTGGTCAGCAATGGTAAAGTTCTCAGAGTTCTGAGACTGGTAAAAGAGAACTTTTACAAAAATCATCACCTGCTGATACCTAACCCCGGTACTGCTATTCCATAAGATGTTTGGGGGCTTAGAACTATGTTAGAAAAGGTGCAGGGACAGGGGCACCCTCATATACACATGGTGGATATGCCCAGCAATTCAAGCATTTTGAAACAAGGTTCTTGCTAAAGTACACTCCATCACTAGCGTTACAGTGCCACACGACCCGCTCTGGGTTCTTTGGGGTGACCCAAGGGCAGATAGACTTTTCCCCACCACAACTCCCTAAGGGCAGCTTTTCTCCCACCTACTCCTTGCAGTAAGACTGACCATAGGTCAGGTGTGGAAGCAACCACAAGCACCTTCATTGCAGATGTTGTGGAGGAAGGGATGGGCTATCTATACCAGTATTAAGGGTCTTGAAGTGTTGTCCTTCTTGCCCATTAAATTATTTCTTTCTTTTCATACTAGGAGAATTGGATATGTGCTCAGTCCTGCCATACTGTACTATCCTATATCTAAGCAATTCAATTTGCTATGTTCCAGCGACAGGGGTAGGTTACTGAACGCAGTTTCCATGGTTTGCAGGGCAACATAATTTTGTCCAGGTTCCTGCGGGATACTGATGAGGCTAATCTTAATAATTATTTAGGTTCCTCAACTGTGTAGTGATTGACCTACATTGTTATGACATGGGAGGTAGGTTTCACCTCACCACCGTGTGTCGATAGTTTTTATTACTTTGGTCCTGAAGAATTGCTACTGATCCTCCTGACTTTGAAGGCAAGAAACCTGTCGACCTATTGAGAGTAGTGGGTAGAATTCTAGACAAATAGCCTCTAGAGATCCCCACTCACTAGTTTTTAATCAGGCAGTTTACCTACCAGAATAAACTCACACTAGGATTAACTGACCTGTTTCAACCACTTTTTCCACCACTACACCACATCTACATGAATTAGGCCCCTCACCCACACTGCACCAAATGGCAGGAACAAAAGATCTCCGCTAAAGAGCCTGGGGTGTCCGTCGGGTATTGCAGCGCCGACCCGACGAGGAGCAGGCCCAATGATGAAGCATGACACCTAGCTGGCTGGGTGTGTGAGGACCCTAGTTCTGAAAGGAGGAATTTCCCTCCCTCCTTCACCTCTCTATCTCAGGGGGGCTCTCCTCTCTCCCCCCATGAGGCAACGAGACAAATCTCTCTACTCTAGCCTCTTATTCAACTTTAGGAACAGCATACCCTCTTCTGTTTAATTTGCTATGTGTTTCATGTTTCTTTAATGCAAAATGCTAAATAAAATTGTTAAAAAAGAAAAAGAGGAGGTGGAAGGTAGAAGGTTTGGGGTGACCCTTCAGAGAAGGCCATATTCCAACACCAGTTAAGAAGTATTTGTGTGTTTAATCTGCATAGTTATGGCATGCTGTGAGAAATCAGGACCTTTTTGCAGTGTCCCCCTACTTTTGGTCCCACTTTGACTACTATTTTCTAGTTGTATGTCTGATTGGGCCCTGGGCTCTCGAACCAGATGCAGGGTCTGGGTTCTGATTAAAAGTGCATGATAATTAGGTATACTTGCAATTGATACTGGCAATCTATCTGTAAGTCCCTAGTATATGGTTGGGCATGTAGGTTTAGATGCCCAGTAGACTTAATGTACTTAAGTGTGCACTACTGTGGTGCCTGCTGTCATTTCAAAAGCCAGCCCTGTCTTGCAGACTACTTTTAAGTAGAATTATATGCAAATTTGACTTTGAAAATAAAGGTACTTCTAAAGTAATAAATTACCGAATGTTTACGTCACTTCTAAGGTCTCCCCTTGGTAGGTTACCACCCACCTGAATACCAGGTTGTTCCCTTTGGGAGACGAGACGCTGAATCCCAACACCCCTAAGACCCTGCCTCAGCAAAATCGATTAAACACACTCTGCGAAGGGAGAATCCCGGGGGAAGGGGAATGGGATGAGAAACAAGAGAGATTAAAAAACACTGCGGTCTCTGGGTCGTCGTATTTCTGATGACCTGGTAGGCTTCTATGTTTAGCACTGTCTGGTACTGGTTCACAATGCTGTTGTTTTATCTACATACAACATTTAGGTCAAAAGATCTGACTGATATTTGTATCAACTAGTGGTTTTTTAATGTACATTCAATTCTCTCAATACCTCTCAGAAATAGTCTACGACTCTTACAGTTTAAATTATTCTAATATTAGCTGGAGTTATTCTATTAATGATATCTCATGCTTAAATCGTGTACTAAGGAATGAAACAGAAATATCAACATTTATGCAAACATTTCTGTTCTTTATGCAATCAAATGGTTAATTCTTGTTCGCTTTCTGTCTTTATAAAATGTTCTCACTCAAATAAGCTTCCTGCTTTAGAACGTTAGCCTTTTTATTCCTGTGAAATCCGATTCTTTCTATACACCTTGTCCATGATTTTAATGTCCGCCGATAGATTTGCACTATTCAAAAATTAAAAAAGAAAGTACCTGATAAGGTCTGAGGACAGTTCCCGCGAGATGCGAGAGGCGCAAAATTCCTTGTTTTAACTTTGTTCTCTTTTTCCTTTTCTTTTAGGTGATGGGGAAATCCAGAATTGATGCAGGACTCCTGGGCAACAGGAGCCGAAGATGGGAAGGACACACAGGAAGCCTGGGCGGGGAAGACGAGGCCAAGGACCGGAACCAAGAAAATCATAGGCTGGAGACTCAACATGCTGGATTGCAGGTAAGCGGGAGAAATAATGAGGCCAAGCGCTTCTGTTGCTTAGACGCTCCTCTTTATAGTTCTGGGATGGATGGGGTTACATGTGTAGGGTGTGTCTGATTAACCGCCAACCTGTAAAGTGCAGCACATGGGCAACAGTTTTGATAGCACACGTGGAAAGAAACCTGAAAGCTTGGTCATGCTTAAGTATAATTCTTTATCACAAGAACTTGTATTATACTGCTCTTGAACAACCAAGTATTTTCTTTAACTAAGTCAATGTTCATAATTTGTGTCTACAACAAACCAACGCTCAGGCAAAACTTATAAAAACAAAAAGAAAGAAGACATATCAACATGTTCACTCCTTACGGTCAAGACAATGAAATTATCATGTGTACAACCACAACCTTTAGCCCAGAGGACTGGCCATGCTAATTACATAGTTCAAGAGTTGGCCATGCTCAGTGCACAATTTCTTACACCCCTATGTGCCCCAGGGATAGGGTGCTTTGCAACTATATGCAGGGACATAATATAAGATATTTGATATATGCAATGGTGATGGAAAAAATGGCCAGTTTTGTTTTCCCATTCTAATGCATTAGCTCCATTGGCAAACATTGGAATATTTTATTTAGGTAAAAATATTGACAGAAGAGAGGTAAAAATTTCATCCAAGGACATAAAATTATACTTATGACAACAACTTGTAACTCTTAGATATATAAAGAAGCTATTACACTTTCTTTTCTGTAAGCCAAAATTCAGCCTTCCAACTGCCCACTTCTGATTGGCTAGCCTTTGACAGGCTGATCCAAGCTGTCTTAATGAGGTGTGAAATGGCCTCCTAGAGACAAAATGGATTTCTTTTGGGTGGAGAACTGCAGCTGCAGAAGCAAAAGGGAGGATGAGGGAGAAATGGCCTAACAGGTCTTCAGAGGGAGAATGGCTCACTCTCACATCCTGCAACCCCAGCCACACAGCAGCCCCTGTAATTAGATTAGGGAGAGGCATGGAAGGAGAGTGGTAGGGAATCTTAGCAACTCCAGTGGGTTGGCGTAGCCTAATCTAAACTCCAAGGAGAGAATTTCTCCATGTTGGATGTTGAAAGAATAGTGCTTTCCGGGAGAAGACTATGCCACACTTTGGAGGAAGTAGTCATACACCTAGGTGGCATCTTGCATCCCATTGGTCAGGGGAGCCCCCTTGCTCGATACACAACATAAATATGGAAGGGCTGCCAAACAACTCAGATCTGCTGTCTGATCTTCAAGAAAAAGAAGGATTACCCTGCTGGAAACCTAATCTGCACCCCAATGGTCTGCACTCTGAAGGACTGCACCTGCAGCACATTCTGAGATTACAGCCCTATGGACTTTGCCTTGCTTCAAGAAGGATTAAAGAGTAGATTCCCTGCAAGCTACAGGTCAACAGAGCCCACCTGCATCATCTCCACCAAGAAGTCTTCATCCTGGAGTGTGTCCAGTGGACCTTTGAGTTTTGGTCAGGTGCATCGTAGGAATTGTAGTGCCAACATCCCAATGACCATCTCAGAGCTTTTAGACCTCTGGATTGGTCTTGTGGACATTTTGAACCCTCTAGAGGAACTTCAGGTAGACTCTCCAGAAGTTTAGAGAAAATTAGGTCAACGTTTGTAAAAACCCTCATAAGTTGACCTGGTGTATTTATAGGAGTTGTAGTTCCAAACCCCAAATAGCAAACCAGAGTATCTGAACCTTAGGCTGAGGCCGTGGACCACGTTCCTGCATCGAAAAACTTTTGGAAGTAATTGTAAAAGTGTTACATCATGGGTGGCCTGATCTCTGGACTTTGTCCCGGTCCAGCGCGACACACATGCCTCCTAAGTTAAGCCTGCATTCTCGTAGCCAGCTAACAAGGATTGAGCAAGGGATTAATTTGTTGGGACCTTGGCTGGACCTTATATTGTGATTGTGGCCTTAATAGTTGTAGGTGTCTCATTAAACCTACTAATAAACCTATATGCATTGCAAGCTACAATTCCTAGATCATTGCTGGTAATGACTTAAGTTAGATGCTGAAAAGCATGAGTGAGATGATAGATCCTTGAGGGACCCCTGCTTTTGTGGAGAATGGTTTGGATGAAAAAGGGGGAGTATGTTCTGTTTTGTAGGTATGATGGAATCCAGTGAAGAGCAGTCCCCGCTGTGCCATACATTGTGGAGTCTTTGAATTAGACCGTCATGACCAACTATGTCAAAGGCAGCTGAAACGTCAAAGAGAATTAGTTAAGGTCGACTGTGTTTTCATCCCAGATGGCAATGAGGGCAGATTTTGTGCCTCTTCCTAGACGGAATCCCGTTTGGGAGATGGAAAGTATGAAGTAATCGTCAACAAATTGTGACATCTGGGGGAATGCTGCCCTTTCTGTTTGCCCAGGAAAGGTCCATTTGTAATCGGTCTGTAGCAGTTTGGGTCACGTGTATCTAGGTTTGTTTTCTATAATAATGGGCATATGCATGTTTCCATGTTTGTTTACTATAGAGCACCAACGTATTATTTGCCTGGATGAATAAAGCCTCTTGTATCACTTGGTGCACATAAGGTATCATTTAAACATTTGCAAACCAAATAAATGTTACAAAACACCTAGAAAAACCTAATGCTAGCAGCTCAGGCATACTGTTACTTCTTTCATTAAGAAAGAGATGGGAATTGCTAGAATTGTTACCACTAGAGGGAAGTCTACTAGAGGCTGGAATGATCAAACAAGACAAATGAAACTTGGATGGCTTCAAAATAGATGGGAGAAAAACACAGGGCTAACGGAGAATGGGATATGGAAGGAAGCATTTGATCCAGCACAAGATTTAACACCAAGATACAGCTTCTGGGCAGAACATAATGGATTTGTCTAAGTCAGGAGAGCAAGTAGAGTAAAGTGAACAGAACTATGTACCATAGCTCTGCTAGCTAAATGATCACTAGTTACAAGAACTTAAAACATACCTTACAATTACTATTTCAAAATTGGGTGAGGACAGCACATCAAACGGGGTGATTCCTTTTTTTATTATGATTATTTTATTGTTACTGTCATACAATTAACAATGACCAACATTACATGGCTTGCTGTTATTTCAGTGCATGATCCCTCCGCAACATCAAGTAAGGGTACATTACAGTTACAGTGCGTATTCTGACTACATGGAGTGGTGCTCAATCATGTTCAGCAACAGGTGAAGGCAAGTCCTGCGTTCTCAGATTGCCCAGCAGTGGCTCCCAAATGTCTTTTTGCCTTGATGTCGGTTGGTAGGTATTCTGCATGGAGTTCCAGATGTTCTTTACAATATACTAAATTATTTATCCAGTGGTCAACCTGCGGGGCCACTCTGCTCTCCCAGCACATCGCCTCCCTCCTTTTTGCAAGAAGCAAAGCAATCTGTACGAATGTCCCAGTTAGACCTTTGAGATTGGGCGTTATACACAGTAAAAATACTTTTGTACAGCATTGCAATGCAAAGTTAGTCATGTTGTGTAGCCGAGTTATCCCCTCTACCCAATATTTCTGTATTCGCCCGCAATACCATGCCAGGTGCATGAAATCTGCCCCATGAGCCCCACATCTTTTACATTTATCAGATTCCTTGAGCCCATATTTATGTAGTCAGGCCAGTGTATAGTAGACTTGATGTAGATATTTAAAATGTATGGCACGCTACTTACCATTTGGGGTCAGGGCATCAGTGAGCTGGCAACTATATTCCCATTCCTTCTGCATAATCTGGGGCAGGATGTTTCCATTCCAGTGGGTCATACTTCTGTTGATGTCAGGCAGACATTCCTCCCTTACCGCTCTGAATAACCTAGTGACTAGCTTATGCCTCGTTGGGCTTACTAGTAGTGTCTGGAGT
The DNA here is from genome assembly GCF_964204655.1 of Triturus cristatus. Classification (NCBI taxonomy): domain Eukaryota; kingdom Metazoa; phylum Chordata; class Amphibia; order Caudata; family Salamandridae; genus Triturus; species Triturus cristatus. Next base: position 820,577,392 of record NC_140588.1, on the reverse strand, counting down.
GCTTGTAATGTCGGAAGCTCATCAGGGAAAGTGTGATAATGTGCCTGTACGGCTGCCCTCAGTCTGCGGTATGTGAATATGATTAGCGGTGTCTTTTTATGTATGTAGTGCAGCGCTGCATGGTGCGTGGTGTGTCAATGGGTGGTACGTGGTGTGCCAATGGGAGAAGAGGGGCACATAACGGAAGCTTTGCCGCCAGGCGACCTATAGCCTGCTAAGCTGCTATGGTGCAATCTATGGTGTTGATCTCGTTTTTAGGTGTCCCTCGTTTGGAATGTGACAGGATACTGTGCAGGGGAATTGGATGTGCATCGCCGTCTTCAACCGCTAAACGTGGGATACACACATGGGGATTATACCAGTAGTGGGCATATTGTGCTTGAGCACAGAGATAGTACAAGTATAAGTCTGGCACACAAAAACCTTCTTATTTGTAGTCCATTATAAGTGTATCCCAGCTTACCTGGGGCTGGTTGCCTCCTCATACAAGTTTCAGCAATTGTGAGGGTAGTTAGCTTAACAGGAATGTTATTAAAAAGATACAAAAACATGGTAGTACAATCATCTTGATAAGAGCAATTCTGTCCGCCAGCGAAAGGGGCAGTCCAATCCACCTTGTTACGTGGTGTTCTAGCTTTCAATATGCCCTACCATAGTTTTCTCTCAAAACTATATCTGGGTCACGGTGTATCTATATGTCCGATACTTGACAGGTACCGCAGCCCACTCAACAGGGAATTCCTGGGCACACAGGACAGTGCTCTCCGTAAGAGTGACCACAATCGATTTTGCCCAGTTTATATTGAGGCCCGAGAAGTGCCCACAGCAAATATATATTCCCATAAAATAGGGTCTAGGTAGTTCTGGGGTTCCCTGATATATAATAGCATATCATCACCGTATAGCGAGATATTAACCGGTCGTAGCCCAAATCGTAGGGCTGACTCCCTGTGCCGCTACCTAATAATACAGGCCAAGGGCTCTAGTAATATGGAAAAGAGAAGTGGCGATAGCAGACACCCTTGTCGGGTTCCTGTGCAAATCTGTGTAGGTTCCGATGTCAGGCCCTCAACCCTTACCCTAGCTGTTGGATCAGTATATAGCAGTTTCACCCATCTGCAGAAAAACACAGAGAGACCCATTTTCTCTAAAATTGGAAACATATATCTCCATTCAATGGAATAGAAGGCTCTAGCTGCATCAAGCATTATTGCCACTGCCTACAATTTGGGATTTAGGATGTGGAACGTAGCAAAAATTATGCGCAGGTTGTGCGCCGTGGATCTTTCTGGTATAAAACCGGACTGATCTGGCAAAACCATAATCAGGAGCAGAGGTTGGTGTCTGTATTGATGAGTGATAATGGGTGATATGGTACATACCCACATTTGGGTTTATCTTTCTTTAAAAGAGCGATAATCAAGACCTCTCTAAGCGTTGGCGGTAGTCTGCCTTTTTCATAAGCTTCCTCATACATAGCCAGCAGATAGGGTACCAATTCGTCCGCAAATTCCTTATAAAATTTGCTTGAGAGTCCATCAGGGCCTGGTGCCTTTCTATTTGGAAGAGCCTGAATAGATTCTCTGAATTCTTCTACCTCTATTGGACTGGATAGGTATTCTCGCTGCACATTGGACAGCCAAACAAGAGCAATATCCTCTAAATACTCATTCAGTTCATCAGGTTTTGTACCACCCTTTGAAGTGTATAGGTCAGCATAGAATTGCCGAAATTAAGTGTTGAATTCGTGTGGCATGAAGCGGTCCTTTCCCAGGTGTCAGTAATCTGGGTCATAGTGTGGTGGTCCAGCCTCATCCTGACCCTGACTGCCAGGTTGTGTCCCGGCCTACCACCCTCGTCGTATACCCGTGCAACATGCCTCTTTGACAGATATTTCCCCTCGTCTGCCGCCAGTTCATTATATTCTAATACTAGCTCTTTGATTTTCCCCAGCGTAGCGGAGCTGGGATCGGTCTGGTAATTGCTTTCGAGCTGATGTAGCGCATCCTCCACCCTTGATAGCCTTCCTCTGATATCCTTTAGTATACCAGCATTGGTGCTAATGCAAGTCCCTCTGATTGTGGCCTTAAAGGCCTCCCAGAGTGTGGCTGCCTCGCTAACCGACCCTCTATTTAAGGTAAAAAAAATTGAATAGCTTCCCTGATTGTGGTCTTATATATTGGGTCAAGTAACGCTTCGGCTCTAGATCTCCATGTGAACTGGGGGGAATCATAGTTGGGATGTGTAGTGTGAGCCTAACTGGGTTGTGGTCTGACAGGGTCCTGGATAACCTGGCTATATCTGACACCCATGTAGTGACTCCCTCACTGAGAAGCCAGTAATCTAGTTTCGACCACCTTCCATGGTCAGTGGACATGCATATGCCCTCTAGTATATCCACATTTCGCATTCTCCACATGTCCACCAGCCCTAATTCTTTCATTCCTTCTCTGATGATGTGGGCAGCCCCGGGAGAATGACCCTTCTGATAACCTGATTTGTCCTTTGAAGGGTCTAAATGTGTATTGAGGTCCCCACCCCAAATTATGTCTGACTCTGGCCTCCCCTGAAGTGCTCCCAGCAATCCCTCATAAAATTGTGGCTCATCAGTGTTAGGCCCATACATGTTCACTAAGGTGAGGAGCGCCCCATGAAGTTTGCCATGAACCATGGCGTACCTGCCATTGCAATCTATGTTTGAGACTAATAATTGGAAAGGAGTACCTTTTTTGATTAATATACCCACTCCCCTTGCGTAGGAAGTGTACGAGGAGAACAATCGGCATCCCGCACAGTGCATGCCCATCCTAGCGTTATTGTGTTTGGTCAGGTGTGTTTCCTGGAGGTGAGCTACCTTAATGTTATGTCTATCGAGATGAGCTAAGACTTGTGTTATTTTCTTGGGGCAGTTTAGCCCTAGCTCAATCCATGTCACACATGCTATTGGAGCACTATCTGTCTTTGCCGCCCCAGCCATTTAACATATCAAGAACGCAGGAGGTAACTGAGTGTAGCCGAATGCCCAGCAAGAGATACCATAGTGACAGCAAGCCATATAGAACAGTCCCGCAACTCCAGATGCCCACCCACAACAGCATCCCAATTATGCCGAGGACAGTATGCCCCCAGAGCCCCACAAACCCTAGGAATCCTACTAATGATTAGAAGATTAAGCACGGGGATCAGCCACTGGAGGGTCATCCAGAGACCAAACAGCCTCCTCAGCGGAAGTGGCCGGGCAAGTCAAATCCTAATCCACCCCCCACGGCAATCCAAATATAAATCTACCTTATGCTCACATGTGCAGCGTAAGCTCGTAGTGCTAGCCTGCTCACTGCTTTCAGTCCGAGTCCAACATTTCCTGCGAGCGTTGAGCATGTGTCTTTTTCAGAGTAGATTTCAAGAACTCTTGCACAGCTTTAGGGGAAGTGTACATTTTTTGATGCCCTTCATATTCAATCCGCAACCATGCAGGATATAACATGACGTATTTGATATTCGCCTTCTGCAATTGTTTCTTGACCGCTCTCCTTGCGCTTGCACTGTGGCTGTAAAATTAGGACAAAAGGCAACCTGGTATCCTTGGTAATTTAAATCAGCTTTCTCGTGGGCTTGGTGGAGGATCTCATCCCGATCTCGATAATTTAGACGTTTTGCAATTACCGGCCTAGGGTGGTGCCTGGTGACGGTCTCGCTGCGAGAGATCTGTGAGCACATTCTATCACGAACATCGTTGAAAAGCTTTCTCGGTTGAACAGGTTGGCGAGCATCTGCTCCACATACACCTCCATCCTGCCGGTGTTGGTGGTCACCGGAATACCTATAATTTGGATGTTACTGCAGCGGGAACGCGCCTCCAAGTCTTTGTTTTTGGTCTAAATAATGTTGAGAAGCTTCTCCATTTTAGTATATGTACTCATTGTGGCCTGTACATCTGCCTCCACATTGGATATTCTTTGCTCTGCTTCTGCGATTCTGGATGCTTGTTTATCCAGTTTGGATGCCATGGAATCCATTTGTTGGTTTAGAGTGTCTATTTTGCTATCTATAGACAGGGGGCTCTGCTACATAACCTGGAGCGCCAACACTATTTGTGTCCAAGACATTCCCTGGTGTTGGGCGCCATCTAGCGCAAGTCGTTGAAATGACTTGCGATGGAATGCCATGCTTGGTACCAACGCAAGTCAAGTCCCTAAGTCCCATTCGGATTTTCTACATGTTGCATTGTACCATGTAGTATCTTCCACCACACCTAGTTCTGCTGTTCTTACATATTGCATTGTACTGTGTGGTGTTCCAATATATTACATTGTTCCCACAGGTTACTTTACTTCACAGTGCTTTGTTTGCAAGTTTCAGTAAGGGAATTGTCATTAATTGTGGTATACGTTATGATAGCTTACTGGCTATGTGACCTTTCACTTGTGCGTGGATACGTCACCTACATTGTTCCTACATGTTACTTTACTTTACAGCGCATTGTTTGCAAGCTTCAATAAGGGAATCGTCATTAATTGTGGTATGCGTTGTGATAGCCTACAGGCTATGTGACCTTCCACTTGTGCGTGGACTTGTCACCTACATTTTTCCCTGCATTTTACTTTACTTTATAGTTCTTTCTCTTTTTGATGGAGATTGTGCTTCTTAATGCCTTCTTTGTCACACCATCTTTAGGGCAATCAAAGCATGTCATCACTTCCACTCATCTTCGTTGACACTCACACCTGTTGCACTTATTGCAGGCTTATTTCATACATTATTACTATGTTGTTTGATAACCGTTTTTTCCACAGGTGGACTCTCAGGTACTAATCTTGAGTACCAGTGTCACTTTCTCATGGATCTCAACGTTGTAGATTATAAGTTATGATTTACATTACATTTACATATGTGAAAGCTTTGGATGTAATGTTTGTGGTAGCTTTGCTATGTGCTTGAGTATGAATTTACCATGCTTGATGTGTTTCTTTATGTCTTTTTAAGCATTTGTTGAGATGCTGCATGTTCCTATTCCGCCGTGGCCGTGTTTTTCTAATGTCTAGTGCTAGGATTGCTTATTTATTGCATCCTAAACTTAATCATTTTTACACTTACTACTGCTAGGATTTGGGTTTGTTTCTGTCCTTCTATTGCCATGTTAAAACTGGTAGTGACTGGTATTGAGCATAATTTACTAAGCGCATACTATTTATTGTGGGGCATACCTGGTTCCCATTTTTAGGTCTTGCCTTGGCAGCGCATGCGCTGCATGCGCTGTCTCAGCGAGACTTAAAGTAATCTGTATATTGGCTTCAACTCCGTGTAATCTCTCCTGCCCCTCGCGATTGGTTTAAGTCTAGCATTGCTGTTGTTTTCTTGATTTCTGTTGGCTGGTGGCCCTATGGAAAGTTCCGTGTAGTCCCGAGGCAGCGGCGCCTAACTACAGTTTCGCTCTGCTTGCACTTAATTGAGTGCAGTGAGCCATCTGGTTGGGGGCGTGGCCCCACTCCTCTCCCTCGTTCCACGTGGCCGCTTGTGTTTTAGAATTTGTGCCCTGATTACGGTTAAACTACAGAATAAAAAAAACTGAAGATATTAAACAGCAATGGATGAAAGAAAAAAAGTCCAGGAATTAAATCTCTATACCGATCACTTTGTGGGCGAAATGAAGGCTTTCTATGAAACTTGGAACACCATAAAATGCGGCCTTACGGACAGAAAAAGGTGATAGAGAGGATGGCTGCAGCAGACGCGAATCCATGCATCTCAGCACGGCTCGTCATGGAGTCTTCTGAAGCTGCTAGAGCCGTGCTGCCTTTAAAGCGTCGCCTGAGCGGCGCGAGCACTGATGTTCACCCTGGAGGCACTGGATCACTCATGATTGACAGGACTAAGTAGGAGACTGGGCAGCTTAAAGGTTCCGCCCTCCCTTAGCCTTCAATTTCTTAATTGAAGTACTCTGAGACAGGACAAAGGTAAGTTTTCTAGCTTTTTTAAAGGGTGTGAAGGAAATCTAGCTCCAGAGACAGCAAGCTATGCGGGCGTCGAAAATTAATGACGTGACTTTACACACAATGTTACACGGATTGAATACGCATAACGCCGAAAAAGCGCTTCGACGCTGGTCAGGGGTAGTAAGCGTTATATAAATGCAAGTACAATACAATAACTCCAAAGTGCAGGATTTTTGTGTTTTAGTTCATACATGAATCATGTGTGCTCAGTGCCATATAGCTGACAAGGCTAACCAGAAATCAAAATGCTTAACAGGAGTTTTGTTTCTCAAGCTTTTACATTCTCTGTGTCTTCATGAAAAGCATCTTTTGTTAATATTAGGAGCAATTGTGTTTTGTCAAGAGGCCTTTTCTGTGGGCCCTGGTGCAGTCAGGGGTTGCCGAGTGGTGTCTGGTGGATACTACCAGTGCTTTTAAATAGAAATAGAGAAGTGCATGTACTATTGAGAGTACCTGTTTGCTCCCAAGAAGCGCTGTTTTTCTCCCATTAAATGTATTACAGAAGTGCAGGTATTCTCTCTTTCAAATGAAAAAAAGTGCATGTACTGAGTACTAGATAGTACCTGCCCATTTAAAGTAATGGGTAGTACTGTATACGAGTCACTATTACACTACAACTGGATAACAAAGTTGCTCCGATTGTACACCTGTCTCCCTAAAGGCCGAGTAATCCAGGTACATTCCAGAAGTGGGTGGAGGTTAAGGAAGTCCGCTACAATCACACAAAATAAACTCAGTGTTCAGTCTAAATTATGCAGCATAGTTGACTAACTTATGCAGCAAGAAAAGGTCAATCATGCAGCATAACGGCGCACATTTTGTGACAGCATTACTGCATTATTCTGTCTTTTTCGCATGTTAACACTGTCAGGGAAAAGGTCGCACTTCATTAGTAACAGTTTAACACTCAAACACAGCAATAGGCGATTGAAAGGTGAACAGTCGACTTTTGTGAAGTCTTCCAATGTGTGACAATACCTGTCACTGCATCTTCAGTAACTTTTGATCCGTTTAAGCTAGAAACACTTTTTTTTTTGTAAAATCTGAAAAATATGCAGCAGGTAATGGATTATGGAGGATATGCAGCAGATCTATCAGTAGACAAAAAAACACAGAGGGGCAGATCTATATTGGAGATGCGCCACTTTTACGCCGCCGTTGCGTCACTTTTGTGACGCAGCGGCGGTGTAAACCCTGTGCCACGTTGCACCATATTTACATCGTGACGCATCTATGGAGATGCGTCACGATGTAAAGCCCTGCGCCACGTAAAACCTGCGTCAGGTTTCACATGGGCGTGTCAACAGAGGGGGGGGGCGTTCCGTCGCAGGAACACCCCTGAAAAGTGACTCAGTCAAATCTATAAGATTTGACTGAGTCACTTTCCCAACGCTGATGCGCCAAAACCCTGCGCCTGCTTGAAGCAGGCGTAAGGCTTGACGCACCATGTTAGGGATAGGGTAGGTTGGAACAGTGCTGGAGTTGCGTCGCGCTTGCGACGCAACTGAAGCACTGCGCCAACCTTACGCCATCGGATGCGTCACGCATCTGTTTATTCCTGCGCCATGATGCGCCGCATTGTAAATGCGGCGCATCATGTGTGGCGCAAGGGTAAACTTGCGTGACGCATCATTCCTGGCGCATCCTTGCTGATTTGCAGGGATGCGCCAGGAAACATAAATCTGCCCAGAGTCTGCAGTGTCGCATAATTCCAGTGTCCCTCATTATATGTTTTTAGGAGGACAGCTCTGTATTTTCATTTGAGAATTGTAGGTCAGTTACAAAATTAACACAGACAAAACGTTCTAGCCCCTTTTGGTGTGACTCAAAACAGTTTATCGCACTTAAGTGGAAACTACTGTCAATTCAAATTGGTGGCATAGCAAGGACACTATGTGGCTTAATACATGTATAGAAATTGGGCTTCCTTACCATTATCTGGGTAGCAAAATGAAGCAATAATTAAAGTGCATTGTGCTGCTTAAACCCTGGGTCGGCAGTGCCACTGCATATGCTGCATTCACTGATATCTCAATCACTGATTCAAATAGCACATGCGCCTATGGACAATGATAAACCTAAGGGAAAAATAGTAAACTCTGATCTGGAAACCTTTGGGAGTCAAAAACGTACTAAATCTAATCTATTTGATATCCCCAGTTAACATGGTCGGATTGGTAACGCGGGCAATCGAGTAATGGCCGAAGGGCAGGTAGCCTTGTTCCCGCTGTGGGCTGCTTTTTCTGCAGCCTGGGGGCTGTCTGTGCTGTTAGGATGCCGCCAGCGGCCCAGTGGGTGCCTGAGTGACCTTTCTAGAGGCAGATGGGCGGAGGTATCACTCCCTTTTCCCCCTGGGCCGCCCATTAATGTATGATGATTGAGCGTGGGGCAGGGGGCCTGAGTAGAAGTGGTCTCACTTGCTTTCATGTGTGGCTCAGCTGGGAGAACTAATCTGTGTATTTTTTTTATCTAAGTGAAGTTAAAAAAACATGCCCACCACCCCCTTTCTTTTCGTAAAAGCTGTGTGCCCGGGCCGATTTTTTATCCCAATCCAACCCTGCCAGTTAATGGAACAAAGGAATCAGTTCCATTTAAAGGATCGAGCCCCTTCGTTCCAATTTCACAACATCCCTGGTTACAACTGGGGACAACTCAATGGATTTAAGACCACAAAGCAAAGAAACTGTTGCATAGGTCTAAAAGTGCAAAAGCAATTTAAATAACCCAAAACCCACTCCTCTAAAGTGAAATGAGATCTATGGCCATAGAAAATGATATATTCTAGGAAAATAAAGAGTAATCTAAATTCAAGTTGCATTGCACAGTTAATGTGGTTATTGGGGCTAAAAATGGTGGTGACTCCAGGAGAAGTAGAAATGCTACACATTACTGCCCAAATAGTCTCCAACCTTGCAGTTAAAACAGAACTACTGGTGCTGAAACTGGGCTTCCACTCACCACAGGTGGTCTGAGTCAATTAAAAGTGTAGGGTACCCTATCTCATGAATGGCTGGCTACCATTAAAGGTTTTGGACGGGGCATCCACGTGCCACTGCACCAGTTGGTTCCCACTAGTGACTGGGGCACAGGAATTTAGAGTTAGGGTTAATTTTTAGGTGTCTCCTGAGCCAGCGCATGCGCTGGTCTGGCGAGACATTTAGTGAGTGGGGGCTTTAGAAATGTGACCACAAGCCTTTGCTTGTGGCCTAAGGCTTGCTGTTACGCGTGCAAACACGCGCACTGCCGCCATCTGGCTTTCCTCGTGCACAGCCGCCATCTGGCTTTCCTCTCACTTGCTCTCCAGACCAGCGCATGTCCCTCCTCCTCCCCCACCACAGAGCACATCTCGCGGCTGCAGGTCTGTATTCTAACACTGCTTGCTCTTTCACTGTCCCACTTTCACTTTCGGGGCCGCGCGGCCGCTTCACTTTCACGGCCGCACGGCCAATGCTTGTTACAACTAGTCTGTATTCCAACACTGCTTGCTCTTTCACTGTCCTCTCTTTCTTCCTATATTTCATTCTTTGCTGGCAGAGGCACTCCTCAGGTGACTAGTGCAGCAGAATGTTCTTCACAAACAGAACTACTGATATTTCTCACGACGCACCTAGATATGAATATGTTTAACAATCTCATTACTCTTTTTCTTATTCCTCTACGTAAAATCATATATTTGAAAACCTGCGAATATGTTTAAATAGAACCCTGTTTTTTAAAAAAAAATTAATGGAGTTTTATATAGCGCGACTTTGACCCGAAGGTATCTGGTATCAGAGCGCGTTACACGAGCACCAGTTGCGTTACTATTACAGTTAGCTCACTGGAAGGTAGCCGATGCCTAGGAGAGATGTGTTTCCCATAACTCCTCTCTCGCTTCCAAATGCCCGGTTTTGTTTTAGAGTTGCGGTGAATTCTGGTCTGCTTAACGCGCTTGGAATGTCCCCGCATCTCGATATAGAATTGCAGGCGATAGGTCGGCATTCTCGTTCTGCGCTAAAATGTGCAGGCGTTGTTACCAACCGCCTGCCATCCTACTGAACACGGACAGTCTCGCGGACACATCTGCCGCCTCATTACCAGCCGCATTCCTGTCCACACGTGTTTGATTCCTGGCTGATACAGCACCCCATATGAAGTCCTAGTTCTGATTAGCAGCGCCGTTTAATCTCTGCACCCTGCTGGTACTCCAGGGGTTAAGTACAATAGAAGGCAAAATTATATCTAATTCAGTCGTACAGCACAATCAATCAAAATTGACATGCCCTTTAACGGGCAATTTGTCGGGCGCTGTAGGTTCCAGCGGTGACTTGTCAAGCCCAAATTGTGTTCCGTGTTCTTTAACGTGTGCTGGGGGTGCTCGACCATAAGAGTGCAAAGGGAATGATGTCTGCAGAGCAGGAAGGTGCTGGCATACTGCAGGTGCTATAACACTGCAGGTGCTCACAGGACCGAATTGCACCCCACCGGGGCCTACAGACAGCCACCTCTAGAGCCAACACCCGCACCCTCCATTATAACATACTGTGCCTTGCTTACCTGAGGGTATTTCATGGCATCGAGACTTCCTCTCTGTCACCCTGATCCCTCAGCCATTATCTGTTTGACTCAGTTGAGCGTTTTTCCTTATCTAAACATATGCATACTCATCTAGGCCTGTAGATGTTGCTTGGCGATGCTGTATATTTTCTCATTGGTGGTAAATGTGGGCTTAGTTTGCGTGCATGTGGAATTGTTGGTGGTGGCCTGTTTGTTTAGCTGCCACTGTTTTGTAGATCCGGACCCATAGACACATTTAGCTGCTGGTAAAGACCTATTTTTTTGCTATACAGTACATAGAGCAGGCTTTGAATCGGCCCGTTGCTGCTGATTGGATGGATTTCCTATTTATCTCAGTCTCCTGATCCCCCAGATAGCTTTCATCCCTATTCTTATTCCCCTCCCCAGGAGAATTTCAGATTTATATGCCTACTGCAGTGGTTGACTTCTAGCCTTCTACCCTTGACTGGTAGGAAGGGACTACATTTTCTTTTTTTAATATGCCTTCTGCACTCTGTGAGGGTGCTTTGCTTTTCTCACTCTCCTACTTGCGTTTTCTTTATATTTTTGTATATTATCTTTAAAAAAAAATTATCAAGGGGCCAGCAGCTGCTTCAGGTCTGTTTGCTTTTGGGCCTGTGCTCTCCCAGCCCCACTTTAACATTTTTAAAACAAGCATTGCCATAGCCAATAGGTCTTGCCTCTGGGACCTTATACGTGTTTAGCCATGCAACAGTTGATTTTGTTGCACCAAGGCTATTGTGCTGCATAACTAAATACTTATAAGGTCCCAAAAGCGAGACCTATTGGCATATGCCAATGCTTGTTGTTTATGTTTACAAGTGATGTTTTGCTGAAATTTTACATGAGTTGTTTAGTGGGGAGTGTAGTGTTTAAGCTCACACTAAGTAATGTGGAGCATTTTACGTTTTTTATTTTGCCTGAGTTTCCAGGAGGTGAACTTTGTTTTTATGTTTTGTGGTGGTGGTGGGTTCCATTGTTCATGGATTTTCAAATCACTTTTACAGGTATCTTCGCTCCATTTGTATTGCGCTTACAGTTGTCGTTTGCTGTATTTAAAATGTCCTCTGTGGCTGGTGGGTACTGCTGATGTTAGTACTCAAACTATGTCTAGTGAGCACTTATGCTCCAATTTTGAATCCTGCAAATTTTGTTATTGCGATTCTGAGTGGTGGTGGGTTTTATTCATTCTCAAACCACATTACTTGTGCAACTTTACTCTTTTACAGTTGTGCGCTATATTTTATTGTTATGGTTGTTGGGCCGCTACTTAGGGCTCAAACCCTCTTTCTTTCTTTACCTTTCACATTTCTCTTTTGTTGATTGGGAGGTGTGTGTGTGAGTCTTACGTATTTTGTCTTGTTTTTTACTCTCCGTTTATTGTTTCTCTTTCTTTTTCTTCCTGCATATATTTGGAATGTGTATCATTGTTACATGTGAACTACATTGCTTATCTTATTTTGCATTATGTGTTTATGTATTTGGTGGTGACATGATGAATATGCATGTGCTAGTTTGTTGTTGCTTATTCATTTACTGCTGTTGATGTTCTCCTTTCATGTTGTTTGGAAGAGTGTTTCACAGAGCTTTTCTTGCTTTCTTCTTGATGATTCACATAGTGTTTCTTCTCAGGTTTGACTGTAAACAACTTTAGAGTTTTTCTTCTTTCTTCTTGTTGACGCTCTTCGTGCTTATTCTCAGGGTTGACTGTACAATCAACTTTCTTTATTTTAACAGGGCTGATGCATTGTGTGACCTTCCACCCATGCGCAATCTCTTGTGTGTGGACTCGTCACCTACATATTTCTTGCTTGTTACTTTTCATTACAGTACTTTGCTTGCAAATTTTTTTAAGAGAATTTTCCTAATTGAAGTATATTATACTTTACTTTATAGTATTTGGCTTGCAAAGTTCCTGTGCGTGGGCTCTTTTGCTGTGATTTTTCAATGAATTTTTTTGTCATGTTCTATTCTACCTTAGTGCAAAGGCCTTGTGCGTGGATAGTCTGGTATTTGAGGTTTTCTCCACAAATTTTATTCTTGTATGCACTCCTAGCGGGTGTAGTTTTCACCTTTCTTTCTGTGTGTGTGTAAGAGATTCCTGTTTGGTTTCTCTTGTTGGGAGTACCTTTATTTTGTCCTTCCTGGTTGTTTTGCTTTACTTTTCATTGCTTGTCGCTCGTTGCTTTTTCATCCCCATGCTACTCTGGTCAACTGGTGTGTCCTGGTGTAACCTTTAGTATGCAATTTTTTCTTTTATTGAAACCAGGGTTTGTATCTTGCATTTTCTTCTTCTATTTTCTTTTGCTCCGTAAAAGTGTGCAATTTGCAATTTCTTCTCCTTCCTTGTTGTAGTGTTTCATTTGAATTTCATCTTATGTATTTATTACATGCCATTCCATGAAATGCTTTGTGCTCTTGCTCTGTAAGTTTCCATTATGTTGTTTGCAGCATGTTCACATTTATGTTACATTTTCTATTGCTATGCTTACTTCTTGTATTATCATTTTGTTTCTGTTTTATAAGGGGGAAGATGTGTTGTGTCTGGTTCCCAGTGCAATGCATCTTTCCTGCTTCTTTGCCCTTGCTGCTCAGCCAGTGTGGATGTGTTGTGGAATGCTGGTGTGCATGGTGAGGTAATGGAATGTTTGGATGCCTGGTTGTGCAGTGTCAGTTGGGAGTATGGGCTGAGCAGCAAGGAAATAGTGCAGGGTGGGGCTCTATGATTGATACCTATTTACATCTAAGAACTTTATCAATAAACCTTTCATCTTTATTCTTCACCTCGGCTACTGGATTTATTGCAGCAAGCTCCTATTTAATTTCACCGCTCGTCACATTCGTGGAAGGCGCTGTCAGTAGGCCGACGTGGACCATGATAGCCTGCAGCACCAGCGAGCTCTTGTACGCCACACTGCTCTAGGCCCCAGAGTCAAGTCCTTTGATGCGACATTAGCTCTGCACCCGTGCCTCGTGCATGCGCCCCACGGGCTGCCCAAACCTTGCTGCTGGTACGTTAGTGATTTTTATTTCCGCCGCAGTCTGGATCGACCGCCCTCGCCTTAAAGCCATCTTTCACTTCTTGTTATATTTCTAATTCTTTTCTCCCAAAGATGATCAGCAGTCGCTCGCTCCCTGAACTAGGCCCCAACCAGCAGGCCAAGTCCGTGCCGCATCTCCTTTCACTGCAGCTTCATCCGCAGCGCCAGCTCAACTCACCAGCCTCGGCCCACTGACACAGAGCCAGGCGCGCAACACCCATTGGGCTCACCGGGCTTCAGCCCCCCCGTCATGTGTGTCAGCCCGGCTGAGACAGCCTCGCGGGCTGCCGTCCGTCTAATTGCAGCCGCACCTGAGTACTTCACGGGTCTTTAAAAGACCATTTACACGTTAATTAGGCTTTTGTTGCGTCGTTTTCACCACTTCTTACAGCCACTCTGCCTATGGCTGGAAGACTTAGCCCCCCCAAAAATCTTTTTCAGCCCCCCCCCCCGAAATTTGGCTCTAGTTGCCCGCCTGCACAGAGCCGAGTGTGCATTAGTGCCTCAGTGCTACAGCTCGAGAGGCTCAGGCAGCAAAGTCCCGGCTCACTGCTTCGCCCAACCAGCGCCCCATAGGCCTCACGGCTGCTCAGGCCCAACGCAGCTCAGTCCAGCCGCTCGCCTCACGTCTTTGTGGTTTCTACACAACTCTGCTCTGTTTTTTGTCTTCAGAATATTGACTCGGCACACCTTGCACGCTTTTCCTACTGATTTCAGGTCCCGTGGGGGATGGATGGTAAATTATTAGTCGTATAGGTTTCGCCTGGCTGGCGGAGCTGCACTAATGTGCGGCCATCTTGCTTCAGGCCCTACAGCGACTCCCAAGCAGTTTGGGTAGTTATGTACAATAGTGCTGCTACCTAAAAACAACCCTGTGATAATATTTCATAGCTGAAACTGCTTACAACTGTACATAGGTTTTATTTACCATTTTGCCTACATTATATCCGCATTTGTTCATTACTGTAATATGTACATTTTGCAGACTACAAATTTTCGTTTTGTAATGTCACAAAAAGTTACCAATCATTTGAATGAACATAAAAAATGAAATGCGCAAAAATATATGATTTCAAATACATTTTTCATCCTATAAACTATGTGATCCATGATCAAGCAACACCTAATTTTGTTTGTGTAACCAAATGTGCATCCCAAAATTAAATAAACAATTCAAATATTTCGAATGTTTCACTAAAAACGGATCTTGCTACTTATATGGCATACATAACAGCTAACTGACTGTGTAATGTGGTCCAATACTGCCTTCAAGGGGTTCTGGTGCTATTATAAATCATGAGGCCAAAGGCTGAGTGGTTTGTAAACGCCTTTGAAACTCCGAGATGGCAATAGAGTACCATATTACATGTGGAACTCTTAAGGATTTTTGTATTCCATGTTTATGCTGGGTACTTGTCTTGAAAATGATGTTTTTTTTCAAAGTCCAGCTAACAGTTGACAATGTGGGGAATTGGAATGTTCATGTCTTGTTTACGTCTTTTGAATAAATTGTTAATATAACCATCAGCAATGGTGATCGTTAGTGGATCACTGAAAAATCCGAGTTTAAAAAGTGAATTATGGTTCTGACTTAAATGCGGACAACCAGCGAAATTCGCCACTTATGGTTACCAAAGCACACAATGCATGCCATAACGTGTGCCACTCACCCTGTTGCTGCCCTTTTCTTTGTTTCTGTTCCATTGTGAAACTGGTGTTTCGCGCATGACAGGCACATGTATTGAAAGGGGGGATAAACAATGGTTGTGTGCATTATGGTATTAGATAGGGGTTTGCGAAGTAGTTACATGAATTACTGCACCGCGCTTTTAAACGTCAGTGTTTTTCAAAGAGCAAAGCTGGCAAAGTTGTTTTTTTTTAAAACATGCTAAACTGCAAAGAGAACGTGTGACAACAGTAACTTTTTGTCTGCTGCCCATGACTAAGAGCATGTTGCAGTCCATCTGCATACAGCGTCTCTCCGCTTCCATTCAGCAAAAAGCACAGCAGGAAAAGTAAAATATGTACCTCTTTGACTGGTGGTTATGGTGCTAAAATGTAAAATTTCGACATGTGTCAGTACCTAAAATATCAGATATCTGCAATTAAGCAACTGCCCATTCACCTTCAACATGGCCCACCCTTCCTTGTTTATAGCCCGCCCAGAGCAAGAGTCCTGGAGCCGGGCTTGCATCCAGTCATGCACTAGAAGCCCATCCAAACCCCACTATGTCTACATTTGAAACGATCAGTCTTTCAAAAAGACAGGTAAAGCTGTGGGTGTTAAGACTAAGCCTGGGCAAAGCAATACGCTACGCTCGCGTAGTTTGCAAAGTTTGCGCTACTTCGCACTACGCGAATTGCACTTAGCACAGTGCAAACATGTGTAGCGTAGCGTTGCGTAGTGCAGCGGTCATTTTTTGCTTGTTCGCGATCAGCAACATCAAGTTGCCGATCGCGAGCATGGAAAATAAACATCCCGGCGAGATTCTCAACGCGAGGAGGTCAGGTTTCTCATTGCGAGTGGTCGCGTATGCTCGCGACCGCTTGCGATGAGAAACTACCAGTTCGCGTTGAGAAAGCTGCCACTCGAGTAAAAATCTACTCGAGCGGCAGAAAACTACAGCTCGCACTGTGCAAAATGTCGTTTTCAATGATTGCACAGTGCTGGATGCTTGTCCGCACTGTGCAATCATTGAAAACGGCATCTTGCACAGTGCGAACAGGGTACTACGCAGTTCGTGAAGTGCTACGCGTAGCTCACGTAGTGCGAAATGCACTTTGAGTAGCTTCGCGTAGTGCTGCTTCGCGAACTACGCCCAGAGATAGTTAAGACCTAAAAAGAGAGATCTTTGAACTGAAAAGTGAAAATGAGAGGAATGTTGCCGAGACATGAAAGAGAGATCATTGAAGTGAAAATATAAGTTGAGAGAGGCTCCATAGTTTCAACTTGAAAATGTACAAAATTTGTGAAAAGGGTGTCATTTTACTGAACATATTCTATTATATGCATAAAACAGAGATAATGGGCCCAATTCACATAGGTGAAGTTAGACCAAAGGTTAGACTTTTGGTCTAAGTTTACCTTTGTGAATACCGAAAAGTCGCAATCTTACACAAATCTGGCCCATTATTTAATTTTTTTAATTGTCTTTATTGATATACACAAAGAGGCATTAGACAATTGTACATTATCAACTGTACACAATACTAGGTTACGTAGACTTATCAGCAATTCACGGTATTTGAGCCTTCTCTCATATTATCAGCATATTCAGGCCAAAAAATGCGGATCTGATCCAAGGGCAGATTAGGTGACAGTGGGACGCCTGAGGGCAAATGAACTGGAGGTAGGGGATTGATCAGTGGATTCATGTGTCACAGTGTGAAGGTATCTGCGGAAGGGTGCCCAGATGTCTCCAGGGCGTGATGTAGGGGGCTGTAGGTTGGCATAGTCTCCCACCAGGCTGTCGCATTGGCCCATACTCTCCAGCCATTCCGAAGGAGTGGGCGATCCGGCACTTCCCCATTGCAGCGCCACTTCCATTTTGCCCAGTAACAAGGCCATAGAGACCAGAAAGCGAGATGCGTGAGGCACATTTTGTCCCCAATAAGGGGAGATTTTCAGGCAAGTCCAGGTTACATGTGCAAAGTTCGCTGGTTATTTGGTCTGGAATTATCAAATTTGGCAATATCTACAGGGGAGATATGTTATTGGTGTAGATACTTAAAGTGCAAAAGCCTGTGTCTCTGAATAATAGAAATGCTTTTTATTTGTGCCTAGCAGTAGCTCCATATCTGGTCTGTAAGTGGTGTCCCCAGCTCTCCTCCCATTTACCCCACAGTCTTCATGGGTCATGCACGAATGGTAAAGCCTGGATGTCATGTGCCTGCCACCTGTTGCTGTGGCTACCATGGTTAGAGGAGGAAAATCATCGGGCGAAAGCAGGTAGGAAGGCAGGTGAAAGTGCAAAGTGTTCTGTAATCTCTTGAAGATGAAGAGATCCAGGTAGGGGATATCGCCTACTGTTGTAATATCTGTCAAGTGTAAAATGTGGCCATTGGAGAATAAGTCACCCATAGAGGATGGGGAATATCTCCCAAGCATATACTTGACTAGTACCTCCTGTGTCAGTGGAAGCCACAGATTGTCTGAAGGGGGAAGAGCGCCTGAATAGAGAGGGCACCCAACTAGTGAGCGTCACATCTTACACCATGCCCCACAGGTTGTGGAGACTGTCTGAATATCCTGAGTTTCCAGGGTTATACCCTTTGGCAGAATTTGTGAATGTGAAAGCAAATCCAGTTGTGCGCATTCAGTGCAGATATATGGAATACAGGCGTCAGAGTGGTACCACCAGTATGTGTAATGACATTGGGCTGCAAGATTATAAGAGTAGAAATCTTGTACTCCAAAGCCTCCACGTTCACACAGAAGTGTGAGTGTGTCCCAGCTGAGTCTAGGGCTGGCTCCTGCCCAAACCAGGTGCTGCAGGGTGCAACGTGGCATGTGAAAAAAGGGCTGTGGCAAAGAGAGAGGAATATTTGTGAATAAATATAGGAATTCAGGCAGCACTACCATCTTAATTATGGCCACTCGCCCCACCATAGAAAGTGCTAGTCTGGTCCATCTGTCTACTTGCGTCATGAGGGACGACAAAGCTGGGTCATAGTTGCGCTGTATGATCTGATCTCTGTTTCTATGGAGATGGATGCCAAGGTATTTAGTGCTGTCTTCTGCCCATTGGAGGGGGGAGTCAGCAGGGGAGGTTGGAATGGTGTCTGTTAGTGGGAAGAGCTCTGAGTTTGTCCAGTTAACGCTCATTCCTGAGAGTTCTCCATATCTAGCTATCTCTTGCATAATTGGGGTTAGATTATCCTGCGAGTGTCTTGACGAAAAATGGGATATCATCTGCATATAGGAAAAGCAAAAGAGGGCCCTATGTTAGTTGAACCCCTGTGCGAGTGGCTTTCCAAGAAGGCACGTACCAGTGGGTCCATTGCTGCTGTGAAAAGAAGAGGAGACAGTGGGCTTCCTTGTCTGGTGCCTCGGTATATGAGAAAGGTGTCTGTAAGTCCACTGTTCACCGACAGGCGAGCTGTGGGTTTAGTGTATAAGAGCATAATTAGGCTTTCCTGTTTTCAGTTTCTATTTTTGGTTAATTCTGGTGAGGGTTTTTCAGTTTTTTCAATACCTTAAAAAACAGTAGTTATCAGTGGTTATACATTTTTGCGCCATTAAAAACAACAGAAACAGTGTTTTTCCTGTGTTTATGGAATTTTAATGTAATTTTAATTATTACATGCTTTCTGCACTGATAGTGCATGTGTATAGGTAGTGTGTGCACAGGGTATATGAGGACCAAATATATTTTTACTGCACCAGAATGGACTACTAAGTCAATAGCATTCTTCATTAACTCTGACGATTGTAAAGATGCTTTCAGCATACACTCTAGCAAGTGACAAGGATCTCTTACAGGGAAGCACTTCAGCTCAGGTATCGATTTTGACAGGCCATCATACAACTTGTTCATATAAGTAGCTGAATTACTGCAAATACAAACAATATCAATCCAATCTTAATTGAACTTGGTAGGAACTTTTTTCAGCAGCATTCCAAGTGATACTGTGTTCCATGTTTACCAAAAGCCTGGTGTCATGTTTTCACCACTATCTTAGATGCTTGGTGACAACATTAGTTTCACACATACCTGTCACTACATCTTGCATTGAATGTTTGAAAACTGGGCTGTATGGCAATTCACTTACAATCAATACTGACTCACTAGAAAGAGGGACAGATGTATCAAAGGACTTCACCCATTCTCTGTCTGTGGGTAAATGTGATGCTACATATTAGGAAAGATTCTAATTAATCCAGCCATTTCACCTATCAGTGAAGTCAAATGTAGCCAAAATTTCAAATATGATTTTGATATTTCCCAATTTTCTACAGTTTATAAAATAACTAAATAAGACCTAAAAATGCATCTTTAGACCAAATACCACAAACCTAACAAAAGCAGAAGGAAGAAGAGACAATGTTTCAGTGACATCCCTAAACAACAAAACTCAAACAGAATAATGTTAGCCCAGTCTCTCTTGATACTACCTTGTATAACAAAGTTACATTGTATTGGATCCTTAAGGACGAAATAAAAATGTCTCTTTCACTCATCTTTTCCTTTCTTTGAATGGCACTTAGTTTGTGGTTGCAAAGGTGTTTTTTCAGTGTTTATATGATTACACCAGTGATGGCTATTTTCCTTTGGGTGGGGTTTTATCAGTTATTATAGGTTTAAACCTAAAATCAAATAGCCTAAGCATAATCAATGCAAGAAAGCCCAACTTAGGCAGGAATGTGCAGGGGAATGGCCACTTGAGAGTTGAATGCCTTCTCGGCGTCTAGCAGAGCCACAGCTGCTGGTGTGGCAGGTAAGTCTTTATTGAGCACTGCGAATATGGTACGGAGGTTGTGGGAGGTCAGCCTGTGCAGCACAAAACCAGACTTGGCTGGTGATATGATCTACTCCATCAATACAGCAAATCTAGTGGCGAGTACCTTTGCTCGTATTTTGTTATCCAGGTTAAATAAGGAAAGGGTCAGTAGGAGGTGCAAATGCTGAGGTCCTTGCCTAGTTTTAGCAGTACTGTCAGGACCATCTTGCGTAGCATTGGTGCCAGCTCACATGTATCAAGAGCCTAATTTTATACTGCAAGGAGTCTCTGGGCTAACTGTTGTTTAAAAGCTTTATTAAAAGCTACGATCAACCCATCCAACCCATAAGCCTTGGCTCCATCTAGGGCCGAAATGGCTTGTGTCACCTTTTCTTGGGTGAGGGAGTCACTGAGAAACTCCTGTTGTCCATTCACTAGCAACACCATCGCAATCTCCTCAAGGTATGAGGTGATTTCAGAGGGGTTGTCTGCAACATGTGCTGTACACAAAGCCTGATAGTAGCTTTAGAATTCATTTAGAATATTTTCTCCCCCCACGACTGTCTCTCCTGTGGTGGAGCGTAGCTCCGCTATGTAGTTTTGTTGCCTGTCTGAGTGTAATGTGTGAGCCAGTGTTCATCTAGGACGTTCCCATATCGGTGGGCACTTGCATATTTACCCATTTATATTACCTCCCTGTGTGCTAGGTCCTTAAACTGTGCCAACAGGTCTGTCCGCTGTTGCAGATGGTTCATGCTGAGCACGGCAGTAGTTTATTATAGATAGTGTAGTGTATGCTTGACCCGTTGTAGCTGAGTGCAGATGTCTCGTAAAACGCCTGTGTGTTTAGAGATGCATATTCTACAAATATATGCTTTAAAGGCCTCCCATAGGGTGGCCTGTGTGGACACCGTACCTGTGTAGATTGCCAAGTATTCTGTAATGACGGTTGGGAACTCACTACAAAATACTGGGTCCTGTAGGGCTTCTCCCTGAAATTGTCAGTTGTACTCCGCCAGGCAGCTGTATGGGATTTCTAAATTAAGGAGGACAGGACTGTGGTCCGACAGCATCCGGGGATGACAGCGACCTCGGAGACCCACAGAAGGGAACCCCCCATCATGAACCAGCAGTCTATTCTGGTCCAGAAGGAATGGGGGAGGAGCAGAACGCATAACCAGGTGTATGTGGGTGGCGTGTACGCCAGGCGTCTAGCAGCGAGTATGCATCGGTGATGTGTCAAAACACTCATCTAGCCCGAGGTTTGTCAGTGGGTTGTGCACTAGTTGAGTCTGTCTGTAGGCAATGTGGCATATTGAGGTCTCCCCCTACTACAGCATGTTCAGTCTCGAAACTGCCCATATGGACCAGCAGGTCTTGAAAGAAATCGGGGTTGTCTATATTAGGGGCCTATATGTTGATTAGCAGTACCTTTTTTTCTGCTAATGTGCCTTGCAGCAGGAGATAGCAGCCGTTTGGGTCAGCCTAGTGGGCGTGTTGTAGGAATAGGACCCTTTAGTGGGTCAGGATGCAGGTCTCCCCGGAGTAAGAACTGCAGCATGAGAAATATTGGTGGGAACCCCATTACTTAGCAAAGACCTGATCACTTCGAGGGGATAGGTGGGTCTCAAGTAAATCGGTGATTTTATTACCATGCCTCTACGTGGGTTGCTGATTCCACGAATATTCCATGACATTGCAGAGAGTTTTAAACTTTTAGCCGCATGGGTGCAATAAATGTACGATTATAGGAGATGGCTTGGTTGGTGGTATAGTGTAATGGTTTGCGAACAATAATGTGTAGTGCGTCATTCTGTAGCAAAAGACAATTAACTTACTATCAGGTGCTAAGAAATTCCCATATACCCTTCCCCTCTCCCAAACTAGATTAAATAGCATCCAGTGAATCCTTTTTCATATTAACAACACATATAAACAAGAAAAATTCCAATACAAAAACAAGCGGTGATCACCGTGGGGGTGTGATTGCATTCCTGCCTCGGCGGCCCTTCTGAACAGGTTGCTTACTATACATTGGACATGCAGCTGCTAGGAGAAAATGACAACATGAGATGTTTGCAGGATATTGTTCAAATAAATTAATGTAACCTGGCACCGCCTTCAGTTGATTCGGTGATATTCAAGTCTAGTTGTTGCCGGTTGCCGAAAATGAGCACCCTGATTGTTCCGCTCCTGAGCCTGCAGATGTTGAACATTGAGATGAGGAGGATTTAACCAGGATCTCCCTACAGAAAGCAGCCCCATCTGCAGGAGTCTCCATGATCTTGACAGGGCCCTTGTGTACTACCCTTAGATGTGCCAGGTAGAGCATGGTGTATCAGACACACAGTTTACACAGGGTGTTTAAGACATCATTGGCTTTCCATCTCGCCTCCTGTACCATGGGAGTGAATTCGAGGAACAACAAAATTGTAGTGTCCTGGTGCCTGAGTGGACCTTGTTCCTGAGTCAGCCTTAGTGCGAGATCTATGTACCTGTAGTTGAGAAGGCATGCTATTACGTAGCGCAGCTGGGTGCCTTTCCGCCGGTTAGGGGCCAAGTGAGAGTGTGCTCTTTCCATCGCTAATGTGGTGAAGAAGCTGGAACGCTCAAAATGTTCTGTTAGGAGCTGCTCCACATATCTCAGGGTGCCCCATGTTGCTGGTTTCTGCAATACCTGCAATTTGCATATTACTCAGGGAAGATCTAGCCTCAATGTCCTTGGTTTTTATAGCCCCCTGCTTAAGTACTCTTTCCATTTCTTCCATGCGCTACAGTGTTGTATTGGAGGTGTCTTCAAGGTCTGATATCCTTTTTTCGGCATCCTCCAAGCGCACCCCTTTGCTGGCTAGTCGCTCACCTAGCCTGTTGATGCGACAAATCAGCGTATCGAAGCGGGCATCCATGGCGCTAAAGTCAGCCTTGAGTTCAGCCATTATGGTTGCCATGTTGCTAGAGAAGGTGGCTTCTAGGCCACCATCTGCAGAGCATATCTGAGTGCTCGCCGCGGCCTTCTGGGGATTTCGAGCAGGCAAACGTGAACCTTTCGTTGCTTAAGGTCTGCATGGCCCATATCGCAGGTCTGAAATGCTGATATGCAATGGTGTGTTGGCTGATATTATAGGAGCGATTATATCGCGGTCCAGACTATCCATTATTATGGTGGGCTGGCGGGTTGAATATTGGACGTTCCCAAGAAACCCAAATCTCGTCTGTGCATATGTTTTTCCTTTACTGCTGGGGGGTTGAGCTGTGTCTATCCAATGACTGTGTGGCTATTCAGGCCATACGGGATGGTTAGTCTTGGCAATCTGTTCGTCAAGAGCTATTTATAATGGTAGCCATCTGATACGTCCGTCCCCATCCCCCACTCCTCACTGTATCCAGCTTATGGTGGGGCAGTATTTCTAGTGTCTCTTTTGAGTATAGCTCATGATCTTAGGCCACACAGAGTCATTGTTAATGAGCCAGATAATTGGGGGGCGGTGTACAGGCATGTTACTTACCGCATCGCATGCTTCCTGGTGCAGGGCATGTCATCACAGGGATTCCCATGCCATCTTGGTGGTGTTGTGCTAGGACCTGACTTTCGGCATGCTCTGCGCTCTGGTTTCCGTGGGGCACGCTCTGCTACGATGCGCAGTAACTCACGCCGGGCCTCTCCTTCCATTATGTTTCATATAGGTACCCTAATATAGGCCCAGGGAACATCATACCCTTTCACCTACCTCACCTCCCCTACACAGTAACAAGCCTTTTTAAAGATTGAACGCCTTTTATGGACTGAACCTTTTACCTAGTTCTAGTCCTGGGTGCAGAAGGAGGGTTTTCCTGAACAATAGTGTTCTATGACTTCATTTTTAGATTGACGCAGCATGAATGAATATTCATAAGGCTACTTGAAAACCAGGCAGGGGTTATACACCCCTTCCTAATATCTACTCACAAGGTTCATAACATGTGTCGTCCTCATACCCAACAATGGCTAACAGAAGAACAAGGACAAAGGGACTCTATATACTTTTCTGTATAAATACAGCACCTCTTGCTATCAGTAGTCAAAGGGAACCAAGACTTCCAGGCCGACACACTGACCAGAGATGCTGAGGCACCTGCACGCAGAAGCTCCAGATGACAGTGGTCTAAACATCCCATTCGGAGTGTGCAACGCGAGACCAAGAAGGGCTCCGACATTCTCACACTTCAGGTAATTGGGTTTGACTAAATCCTAGAGGGATTCTCGTCTTAACACCTACTCACATGCTAGGTACACTTAGGTACATCTAGATAGGCATCGTAGGAGTACGCACACTTTTATCATGCATTTTATATTCATGTATTTATTCATGTTTATTGCAAAATGGTAGAACTGTACTATCCTTTCATATTCATAGTACTGCTAATCATTTATCTCTGCTACTGTCTAATGGTTGTTGCAGCTCATATATTTTACACGAGAATAACAACTGTTCAATAAATCTTATTGAAACGCCCAGACTGTTTATTCTGTGTACTTCTGAGATAAAAGTAGTACATTGTTTCCACGATCTTGAGGGATCAGGGTTGTCATGTTCTGAGGTTGCCAGAAACTAATCTCTCCCCGATAAGAGGAGACACTAGTGGCACTGTGAGCTTACTAATGCAAAAATGAGCTAACATATGCAGTGGGGGTGCTCAGAGTTAGTCTGCCACCAATCCTATAGTTTATGTTATCCAAATGCGCAGGTCCTGCATGGGTACTATAGGAACTACATGACATGGCGCCACCAATAGTGGTATGATACTTATTTAACAGCAGAATCTGAGTAGTTCAGTCATGCTTATTCTCAGAGACCCCTTCTCACAAAATGACAGACGCCTGGAGTCGGTAGGCACAAACTCCTCCAGAGCTGAGTAGGTGAAATATCCTATTTATTGGCTGCTGTTTAATAAACCTTGAAGGCCGTAGTGTTCTTAAAATTGTGCATTACACCCTATTTTAGTTCCCTCTGGAAAAACTTTTTTGTTTCAAATATGACAGAGACTGGGATTGAAAATAACACAGTAGCGGATCTGCACCTCTCAGGAGAAGAAGAGGTGGATGGAATTCTTATTCCACCTAAATTCAGACGTACTATCACCCTGAAACTACTATAAAATGGGTTACCACCCAGGGTTGGCTTAGTAGCTTTTGTGATTGAGGCACATAAATCAAACAAAACAGAGGTATTCTATCCGTGGGTTACATTCCCAGAAGCAGATGCTAGAACACACACATTTCACTCTTACATAGAGGGAGTGTTGTGGGGATTCTGCTCATTCACAGAACTATGCACAGGAAACCAGGACCTCAGTGAATTGTGGTGTACCAAAAAACTCACCTCAGTACCCAGAACCCCTATCCGACTAGTATCAGTGTCTCATTCGTTCTCCATATCATTTCGAAGCTACCAATGATTAGACAACCCAGAACAAGCGAATTAGAGTACTCTCGGGAATGGTGGGAATCAGAAACACCTTTTCGTTATTATTTTCATATCAGTCCACAACAAGAGTAATCAGAGACACGGAAAAGCTTAAAATGTTTGTTTTTAACTACATGCTCTAAGGTGCAGTACTTTGGCTAATATAAGCAGGCAAATGATTAAAAATAAAACCATCAGCATTGTTACAATACCCATAGAAAATGAAGGGAGAAATCATATTAAAAATGATAGTGGAAAACAAGTCCTATAATACTTTGTGAACAACCCTCCCTTGGCTAGTGAACTAGTTTTATAAACTAATAGAAGGTCTCTAGGTTTGAATGGGGAACCCTATACCTCAAAGATCAGCTTAGGTGAATCACATCACAGGATCAGCTCTGCTCTCTGTGCCTGGAAAGGTTTTCTCCAAGTGTCTGAATCATGCATGCAAATGCAATATTAAAGGCACCTGAGTTTCAGATATTTGCAGCTGTGTGTGTGTTGTATCTAGAGCGTGGGCCGATCAACCTGAATTCAACAGCATACATTGTTATTTGACCTTGACAGCTTCTGCATACAGTGTTCAGACTAAGGTCGCGGGGTACGTCTAGGGATGTGAACAGCAGACTGTTCTCATTTGAAGAAAAAGCAAGCAAGCAGTTTTACTTGTAATAACACCTACATGTAGTGTTGTGTGCAAAAGAAGCAAAGCGGCAAGATGGCATTTAGCTTCTAAAACGCTTATGCTAGCATAGCAATGTGTGTAGGTAAAACCCTATCTCCACTACACCCTTTCTTGATCAGACCACGAACAGAATAGGGAAGCAATGTAGGAAAACAGAGTTCAAGTTCAAGTGAGACAGAACCAAGGTCATATATTGCCAATCCATATAATTGGTAGTGAAAGTTCGAAAAATGTGTTGGGAAAAAGTAAAAAATTAAAACATCTCTCAGGGGTGTTACACAGCCCAATGTGGAGTAAAAAAATAAAAATAAAAAATCTGGATTAGGACGTGCAGAAGATGGACCACTGCCACATTAATCCATAAACGTTTAGGCACAATAAGTTGCAACTGCCTCCAAGAGGAAGTCATTATAATGTTCAGTAAAAGAGTCAGCCATCCAGTCAAGTAAAGTAAATGAACATACATGTTCTTCGATAAACGGAGCCTCTACCACCGTCAGAGGACAACTTGCGTGCTCTTCAAGATAAATTCTCGCCAGGAAGTCATATGCTGCCACATATATATCCCAATTCCCTAGGAGACGTGCACCGCTCCACAGGCCATAATCCCAATACAAGAACCGTCCAACTCATGAGCCACTAAGGGACTCATTAGTGGATCATAATCATGGGCAGGAGACGCCGTGTTTGACAGGCACAAATCCAGAGCCCATTCAAATGGGCAATCTAGGCAATGGAAAACAGGTTGCACGCAAGTAAAGTAAGAAAACCGGAAGGATAATCCATAGGCTACGCTCAAAGTGGCCAGTGGTAATATTCCATAGTATTCAAGCATCCGGTTGCGCAGTTGAAGCAGCCGGGGCAGGATGTCGTGTGATACAGATCATGTAGCCATTGCGGAGCAAGCAAACCAACAGCAGCATACTAGCAGTCAAAGCGAGAATCAACGGAAGCCCGCCAAAGACGCTGAAAAAAATAGAATGAAAAAATGCCGGTATCACACCAAAGATTGTTTGGAAGGAGGTCATAAGGCCATAGCCCACAACTTTGAAAAAATACACCAAGCCAGTTGTTGACGAGGCATTGAATATTGTATGAATCAGAGCATCGAAATAAAGGGGGAGATCAGTATTTTAAAAAGTGCATGCACCTCAGTGCGGGTGTTTGCTACGTGAAGGACAAATGTTTCATGGGAGGAAGTCAGGGTGACTTCTTTTTGAGACAATAGAGCCCTTATTCTGCTCATCTGCTTTCAAGGTTGGTATGGAAGGCCAGATGGATACATCTAGTCTCCCATGCGGGGGTGGGAAAAGGACATTCTTACAACAGACTACTCGTTGTGAGACAGTTACAATGTACAGAATCCCCACTAGCATCCCGCAGCACGCCTCATTATTTAAAAGTAAATAACTACCATTAGCTAATAACGTGAAAGTGGGTGTAATCGCTGGCACAGGATTTCCCTTCAGAATGCAAGGTAAATTTGGTGCTTGAACGTTGCATGCGCCATGCAATTGGTTGTTCCTACAGTCTACTGAGTGATCAGGTGTGGAAGTGCATTCCTCTCCTTTTAAATAAACCTCTTTACCCTCTCTCAGGCACCTGTATGTAAATGGGAGTGACCAAACTTCATGCAGGACAGCAGTACCCAATGGTTTGTACCTGCCTAAGGCATAGTGTTTCATACATGAACTGAACTTAAACAATGGAAATTGTAATGTGATTAATCCATGGATAAGCCACACAGCTGAGTTCGATTCGGCCACAGAGAATGGTAAAGGTTCCAACTTTTCAATCTGCAATAATGAGTATGTCGCATTCTTCATGGACATGAACTGTTGTTTATCAATCAGATTAAACTGTAGGAATAAAGATGATGTGTTCATGTAGTCCCAGGGAACTTTCCCAGCCTTCAATGTTTGTAAAGTCCATGCAAACTGCATTATAGAACGCAATTGATTTTGACCATGATATAAAACAGACATATCATCCTGCACAATGTCCACAACAGATGAAACAATATTATCCAATGTGTACATTCTGGAAGAAAGGGTGTTAATGCTATTATCAATGACAGCAAGCACTTTTTCCAAATTTGCTTGAACAACAGCCCTTAATCCAGAAGCAGCCTCAATTTTGGATAGTTTCCAAACTTCGTTGTAAACCGCAATCACCCATCTTTTGGACCTGCCAACCACAGGGCCTTTAACACAATCATTCAAATCTACTTTATCATTCAATTTGGATAAATGTTGTTTAACTGACTTCAAGGTGTAATGTTGCAGCCAAGTTTGACATAACTTTCCTACAGAATAGGTAGTAACAGAATGGGAAGACTCAAATCGGGGGTACAGCCTAACCTGTTTATAACCGGGGAGCAGACCCAGAAAATGATGTTGACAAGAATCAGAACTCTTCTGCCATATTAACCATCCTTCAAGATCTAAGTTGGAAATGTTAAAGGATGTATTAGTAATGAATGACTGCAATTCATCAAGGGACAGAACTGTGTGATTATCCCAGGTCAGATAAGCGGACAGATCAGGAATAGTATGGGAATTCATCTTTTCAGAAAAAGCCAATCCAAAACAGGTGGTCTGAAAAATGGTAGAATTAAAAAACAACATGTGGTTCGGGATAAGGCATGCACGATGCAGTGCTTCTGTGCCTTGTAACTGCCAAGCATTAGAACCCCAAACAGATTTAAGATCAATGGTATCTTTCCACAGCTCATAGCCCCCTATAGCTAAGTCATCCATAAAGGACTTTGAATACAATAATTTAGTGTGGGTCAGTCTGACTTTGGAAGCCGACTCAGCAGCCATTTTAAAATAAAAGGCTTCAGGTTCAGATACACTGAAATCAGTAAAATATGTAATTTTTTTCACTAGAGTTTTGGAGCTGCCTTTAATTGGTGCTGGACAATGTTTCCATTGTATATAATTGACGATATTCCTAAATGTATTTGCTTCATGCAGGAAATGATTGCCATAGTGTTGGTAACAAAACAATTATGCATAATTTGCTGTGTCTAAATACAAATCTTTCACATCAAAAGCAGCATAATATTTCAAATCAGAAAAAAGAGCCTTTACGGCTTGGACATCCCAATCATCAGAGCGTATGTTTTGTTTCACAACATCCCCCATAGAAACATGAAGTACATTGGGGACATTAATCACCTCTGTGGGACCATGAATTTGAAATTTGACAGCATCTCATACAATCCCATCCAACACAGGCCAGGCAGTAATATTAACAAAAGTCTGGTCCCTCTTCATGATGTGTGATGAGGAGGGGTGAGCCAAAGTTCCATCGATGAATCTAATTGTAGATCTTTCAGTTAGATAGTGTCCATTTACTAGACGAAAAAATACAACCACAAATCCAATCGACATAAACAAAATTATAGATATGAGCATCAGCCAAATGTAAGTCCAAGGGGGAATTAAAAAATGTCTTTTAAACCAAACAGCAAAAATTTACATTTTGGATGGGGCATTCGATGTTGTAGAGTTAGTGTCAAATGAAAAAAATGACTGGTCAACTGCACTTGATTGTAAACCAGGCAACGGCACATCTGTGGGATGAGTATACTCAGTATCTTCAACTGGACCATCAGCCGGTGGAGTCAACAAAGGATTAGTAACTGTATGCATCTCAATGGCAACGTCAGGCCTGTTGGTATTTGCCGGAGCCAGAACAGAATTTCTCAGTATTGCTGGACAAGAGACCGCTGGAGTCATACTAAGAAGAATCGGCCACTTGTTGTAGTTTGACATTGTCAATGGAGATGTACCTGTTATCCTTGTGACCAGGAAGTGGAGGTAAAACGACTGTTCTTGTACCCTTGACGCCAAGCACTGGAACTGGAGCACGATAAGAGGGGCCGAACTCCTTCTTGTTCTCCACCTTCTCACGGACCAGGTCACCAACTCGAGGTAGCCAGACGACTACCGGAATCTGAAGCGTAGCATCAGTTGTGGAGGGCAAGTGTTCCTTTGCAAGACTGTCTCGGTCTCTAGTAGATTCTGTAACACAGCAGAATGATCATCTACGTCAAAGGGAGCGGCCGCCGATGCCATGTCTAGACCATCAAGGTCCGAGACAAACATCTTTATGCCAAAGAGCATTTTGTATGGGGTCCGCCTCATTCGCTCCACAACACTATTGCCCTCGGATGTATGTCGTTACAACGCACACTTTTACAACGCATGCACTTACAACGCATTTTTTACAACGCACAATCCATTACAACGCATGACATTACAACGCAGGACACTACAACGCATTTTTAAAAACTACCTTTACAACGCATTTCCATTACAACGCATACTACCTTTACAACGCATACCATTACAACGCATAATATTAAATTGCATTTAAGGTAAGTATTAGATAGTATAGGGGTAAAAATTACTATTCTAACTCCAGGGGGTGCAACAGTAGGGTAAGTGTTGGATAGTATAGGGTTAAAAATTACTATTCTAACTCCAGGGGGTGCAACAGTAGGGTAAATGTTGGATAGTATAGGGGTAAAAATTACTATTCTAACTCCAGGGGGTGCAACAGTAGGGTAAGTGTTGGATAGTATAGGGGTAAAAATTACTATTCTAACTCCAGGGGGTGCAACAGTAGGGTAAGTGTTGGATAGTATAGGGGTAAAAATTACTATTCTAACTCCAGGGGGTGCAACAGTAGGGTAAGTGTTGGATAGTCTTGGGGTAAAAATTACTATATTATGCGTTGTAATGGTATGCGTTGTAATGGTAGTATGCGTTGTAAGGGAATGCGTTGTAAAGATAGTTTTTAAAAATGCGTTGTAGTGTCATGCGTTGTAATGTCATGCGTTGTAATGGATTGTGCGTTGTAAAAAATGCGTTGTAAGTGTAGTGCGTTGTAAAAGTTGCGTTGTAAAGGTTGTTCCCCATTGCCCTCAGGCCGGTATGGAGCTGAAAATTTGACCTGGACCCCGAAAGATCTCATGGCATCCTTGTACGCCTTAGAGGCGAACTCTGGACCCCGGTCTGAATGGAGGGTACCACATGCAAAAATTCCCACAAAGACACGCAAATCCCTGATGACAGTTCGAGCATCAACACTCCGTTGTGGCAAGACTCATAGAAAAAGTGTGCATGAATCCACTGCAACTAAGATGTACTTTTACGCAGTATCAGAGGAGAAAGAACCGCAGTGATCCAAATAAACACACCCAAGTGGTTTATTAGATATGTACAACTGTGTTTGAGGTGGAAGCGCAGCAGTCGAAGGTTTAATCTGCTGGCAAATGTCACAATTAAGGACATAAGCACGAGTCTGTTTATACAATTTGCGCCACCAGTAACTTTGTTGTAAGATAGTAACAGTCGCCAAAATGCCGGCATGGGCGGAAGCCATACCTTCGTGAGCGGCTGTTATCAAGGAAAGTCTGCAGTCTGCGTTGGGAATCAATCTGTCACCAATGTCATTAATTCTCACATAAGGAACTTTATCAGGACTTAAATGATAAGAGTATTTAGAAGGGAAACCCCGAGGGTAATTATCACCCTTCTCTGTTGCAGCAATTGCTGCCAAGATTTCATCATCAATCTTACTTTTGGATCTTGTAACTGCTGCTACTAGATATGTCGCCACTGCTGTTTTCGCTGCCTCGTCAGCTAAGCTGTTGCCAACAGCGTGGACACCTACGCGCTGGTGCCCAAGAGTATGAATTACATTCACGAGCGGCAGAAGTTGTTTAAGTTCTGCGACTCGAACCCAAAGCATTTTATGCTTGATTGTGCTACCTTTGGAATCACGATATTCATTTTGAGACCAAAAGAATAAATTGTCGTTGTAAGACTGAACACAGTAAAAAGAGTCACTCACAATAAGAGTAGTCACTTGAGGATCAGCAAACGAGTACGCATCAGGGTCAATGCTCTCCAACAGAGAGACTACACGCACAGCAAAGACACCAGGGCTGTTTTTGTAGCCCATGGCTAATCTTTTAAACTGTTTCTGTTTGCCGCCAGAAGTAAAGTCATTGGAGATGTCAAGTGTGGTCTTAAACCCTTTTCTCACTAGACTATCAATGAGGGCAGAACTGTGGGTATTTTGTACCGCGCAGGTCCGACAATGAGATTTCAACTGCCGATAATTCAAAACTAGGCGGTATGACCCATCAGGTTTGGTTACAGTAAAAAGAGGTATAATCATGGATGACACACGTGTTTCAATTACACCTTAATATTCCAATTGTTCAAGGATTTCTGCGACGTGAGATCTAGCTTCGCGACGCATGGGATATTGGGGTTGTGGCTGGGGCATAGACCGTAATGGAGTCTCATAGCTTGGCGACAATTTATCCCACATAACCTGAGTACGGTACAACGCCAGAGCAAGCACCTGTGCCCACTCTTCTGCAAAGTTCTGAGCCTGCTCCTTCGGCACACTGTGCGCGAAAGAACGGAGGATTACCTCCTCCCCTCTGGGAGCTGCCAAAACGAAAGCTGGGGGCCAGTCTGCCTCTGCTAACAGAATGTCATATGTAGAGGTCAGATTTTCCCAAAGAATCCCTTTTATGGTACGTTGTATGTCACCTTCAATTAAAAGGACTATGTCATATAGTCTGTCAGGGGGAGCCACTCTAGTGTCAGTAGTTTCTACAGTAATAAATGTGTCAGTTGCTGTTGCCTTCAGATATGGACGCTGTGCTTGCCGCACTATTGTAACCTCTGCTGTGCTGTCTAGCAGCTTTATTGCCCATGTCAGGTTTCGAAGCTGCGTTCTCACTATCTGTGGCATACCTTGCTGTTAGTGCAGCAACCTTCTTTTTCTGAAACAGGGGTTTTAGACATGCAAACTCTTCCTGCTTGCCTTTACCGTCTGTCTGGAAGGGGTTAATCACGTCCTTGTTGGGCACCCCGACCTTTGCCACGTTCTCCTCCACCAGACTGTGAGACCGATGTTTCCTGTGAAGAACGAGGAGAACTTTGTTCAGGAACCTGAAATCTATCAGGAAACCTAATTCTTGTGCGGTCACGCAATTCATACGTGCGTTCAGTAGTCACTTGTACTGGTGATTCAGGCCTAGACCCCTGTTTCTGTTGCTGCTTCCCCTGTTTCTTAGTTTTCCAATTCTGTTTTGGAAAAGCTGGATGGTTGTGTTTAGTAGACGTAACCGCCTGAGTTTGCGGTTGCGCTGTTGTTTTAGCAAAAGGATTAACCTCTCAACTATTGCGGCCAATGGTTTTATATGCCTCCGCAATAATTTTTGGTAACTGTCGGGGTTTATCGACGTCGGTGAAGAGGCGCAGTTCATTCGACACTTGAAAGTTAACCGCATCTCCCTTGACGTTAGCAAGGATGAGATCAGCAAGGAGGTGATTGTGGTTGCTATGGTGAAGTTCTGGTCCACGTGCTGGGTTATAAGGAGGAATCATCTGCAAACTTAAAAGCTATTATTGGGTTTTATGAGAGTATACTGTTATTATTGATCTACTGTTATTACATTAGTCTTGGTGTATTTAATACCATTTTATTTAATTTATTGATGTGGCTTATATATTTGTGATGCTGTGTCTTTTATGATTTTTAATCGAATAAAGACTAAATGAACTGAGATCAGCAACTACGTCGAACACACCGACGAGCCTCATTACTAACTTGACCGCCGCCTCCCGACCATGTTGATCCTGAGCACGCTTGATTACGGAGGGCAGTACAGTCATAGACGGTGTGCCGAAGCACTTCGAATAGACTGCTGTAAATACCTTACCCTAGTTCTGACAATCATTTACCTCTGGGACCAAGTCTTTCTGCAAACTAATGGTAAGGATCCTG
This sequence comes from Triturus cristatus, assembly GCF_964204655.1. NCBI lineage: Eukaryota > Metazoa > Chordata > Amphibia > Caudata > Salamandridae > Triturus > Triturus cristatus. The sequence goes on along the minus strand of NC_140588.1, from coordinate 820,543,407 downwards.
TGTTTTTCCACAGGAGTAGAATTTGGAAATACCGCTTCCAGCTGGTCAAATTTCTCAGGAAGCCAATAAGACATATCATCCTTATTCTGGGGGCGCTTGCCCATAACCGGATTAACCATGACGGGACTAATAGTAATCCCGGCCGGGCCAGCTGGTTGCGCCGCAACTCTAGGTGCCCCCACCTGGACATTGCGAGAGACGTATTGCACCAAAGCCCTATGTACCGTAATCAAGGCGTTATGGAGTTGACGTAAGTCATCCAGCGGGGCTTTCAAATAACGTGGATGTGGTGTAAACCCGTCCAAGACTGGCCAAGTGGCCCCTGGGATTGACAAGATACCCAAACGAACCGGTGTAACGGAGAGGGGGAGAGCGCCATTGAACAAAATACGATGCTGCCAATCAGAAATGGGAATTTCATGCGTCCTATACGGTGTGTAATTAGCTGGGCCCGCCGTAGGAGTGTATGTGTGAAACGTCTTATCATCCGCATTCACCTCCGGCAAGGTAACCCAAGAGTAAAACAGCTAATAGGGAAACGATGAATCGGCACTCACCACAAAGATAATAGACATCCCATCGTCAGGCACCCCGAACTGCGTCAAATGATGCCAGAGAGGTGCGTGACTATGTGCTGCTACAGCAACCTCAGCCATAAGGACGCAGAGAAGAAAAACAATCTATATTAAACTGTAGAACAAAAAGGGTAGAAGTTAAAATGAAACCTTTTTAATTGTCAAGCTTGAGAGAACCTATATATTAACTATTTAGGTAGGTTTAATCCGTCACTCCCGTCAACCGGAAACAAGAGTGAGGGTGTCGTGGACAAAAATAAGCACGACTAAGGCGTCTCAATCATACGACCAAAACGTTGGGTGCACCATATTGCGGGGATTCTGCTCACGCACAGAATTATGCACAGGAAGCCAGGACCTCAGTGAATTGTGGTGTACCAAAAAACTCACCTCAGTACCCAGAACCCCTATCCGACTAGCCTCAGTGTCTCATTCGTTCTCCATATCATTTCGAAGCTACCAATGATTAGACAACCCAGAACAAGCGACTTAGAGTACTCTCAGGAATGGTGGGAATCAGAAACACCTTTTCGTTATTATTCTCATATCAGTCCACAACAAGAGTAATCAGAGACACGGAAAAGCTTAACATGTTTATTTTTAACTACGTGCTCTGAGGTGCAGTACTTTGGCTAATATAAGCAGGCAAATGATTAAAAATAAAACTATCAGCATTGTTACAATACCATAGAAAATGAAGGGAGAAATCATATTAAAAATTATAGTGGAAAACAAGTCCTATAATACTTTGTGAACCACCCTCCTTTGGCTAGTGAACTAATTTTATAAACTAATAGAAGGTCTCTAGGTTTGAATGGGGAACCCCATACCTCAAAGATCAGCTTAGGTGAATCACATCACAGGATCAGCTCTGCTCTCTGTGTCTGGAAAGGTTTTCTCCAAGTGTCTGAATCATGCAAGCAAATGCACACGAGTTTCAGATATTTGCAGCTGTGTGTGTGTTGTGTCTAGATCGTGGGCTGATCAACCTGAATTCAACAGCATATATTGTTATTTGACCTTGACGGCTTCTGCACACAGTGTTCAGACTAAGGTCGCGGGGCACGTCTAGAGATCTGAACAACAGACCGTTCTCATGTGAAGAAAAAGCAAGCAAGCAGTTTTACTTGTAATAACAGCTACCTGTAGTGTTGTGTGCAAAAGCAGCAAAGCGGCAAGATGGTGTTTAGCTTCTAAAACGCTTATGCTAACATAGCAATGTGTGTACGTAAAACCCTGTCTCCACTACAGGGGATGCACCAGCAGAATATGGTCCTTGCGAGAACATAGAGGTCCCACTCATGTACCAGGAACATTTATACTGGCTTAAAGGCGCCCTACCTTACTTAAGACACAGAGTGAGATGGCAACATGGCCAATATTAGCGGCTTACACACCGCATCCTGACTTTGAAACAATGCCACAGCCAGAATTACTCATACAACACAAAGATTTAATTAAAATCTACAGAAACCTGACGCACTTTGTCATGCGGACTTTCACAGTCCAACCAACATCAGTTGCAACAAATGGAACTCAATCACAGGGTACAGCAACTAAAATAGCTCCACAAACATTACATGCAGTAATGGGCTAAATGCCCACGAAACGCAAACAAATACCATTCTGGATAGCTCAGAAAATAACTCAGCTTGAGGCTGTATTCCCAAATACTGCCATATTTGAAAAACACAGAATGTTAACAATCTGCTTGCCCATGGGGATAACACCGCACTTAGAGGATTGTACCACTTGGGGTACAGTCTTTGCTGCTATATATACCAAAACTCATGGTATTCCCTCATTAGTTGTGGTACCCGTAGTATTGAGGAAAAATACAGATAAGTACGGAGCAGAGCCTGCTCTCAACTTAGGGATGAATTTAACAAATATCTATGACCAGGTATCAGCCATATTACTAGCTAATATTAAAAGGGAAGCAGCTTCAGTGGCAATCCGCCAATGCCTAAGGGAGTTCAGTCCATTAGATCAACAAATCGAACGACCCAAAATAATTGAAACTGCATATGCAGAGTTAGGCATAGACAGTTTGGGTGGGAAAGGTATAAAACCACAACTGATAGGCAGTCCTGAACAGGACACTTCTAAGCAGACACCTGCTTCTTCTAAAAAGAAGTGGGATAATAAAAAACAACAAAACTTTACAGAAAAAAAGATCGCAATCCCGAGGTAGATCTCCTCCACAGGAGCACTCTGAAAAGAGTTATAATCTCAGAAATAGGGAAAATATTAGGAAACCTAACAGGTATCAGGATACTGATACAGGTTCCTTACTTTCCTTTCTGGGCTCAATGAAAACATCCGAGAGTGAAGGACGGTCAGAACATAAAGAAAGTCCAGAGACAAGCAGCATTCTCAAGACTACACTTCTAAAAAAGAAAACAAGCCAAAATCAAAACCTCAATTTAAGAAAAAAGAAAGTTGCAAGTCTGAAGATCAGACATGCCCAGAATTCTGAGGACGCAGCTTCTGAATGGGGAATGGGCTCAGACGATGCTAGACAGTGCAGCAGAAGTAACAATAGCTCACCAGAATCTGAAGGAATTTCTGGTGACTGCAGACTTGAACGATTACATCACGGTGGAAACACCAGACACCAGGGTGAGAGTCCCACATAAGTTACATGAGATAACACTCCAGGTGGAGGGGGACAAGCCCGGGAAAGTAAAGGGTCTCTTTTGGGAAAATCTGTCATCCGTGTATGACATCCTAACAGAAGGTTTGCCACCAGATTTCGTTATGGAGTTCCTAAGGGGAGAAAATGTCATTTTTCCATCTTTTTCCGACCTCGTCCCCATACATCTTAAACATGCATATGCACGGGAGTGGGCAGTAGCCCTAGCTCCAGCATTGTATACAAATCACGCTGGATGGGATGAGGACTCAACCCACCACATGATCCCATTAAACGTTTCACCAAATGCTCAGAGGCAATACCCAATAAAGCAAAAAGCTAAAAAAGCAGGTTAGGGAGATCCTAGATCAACTTGAATACCAGGGGGTGATCGAAACTTGCATCTTACCAATGAACAATCCAGTGCTTCCTGTATCAAAACCCGACAATTCATATTGTCTAGTTTCAGATTACATACATTTAAACACTCACACAAAGACATTTGCTGTCCAAAATGCACACAGTGCTGCATTAATTAATTACACTGTGAGGAAAAAATACAAAACAACAGTTGATATCTCAAATGGATTTTTCTGTCAAAATATAGTGCATGAATGCAGGTATTTGACTGCTTTCTCAGCGCTGGGGTCACAGCAACAATTTTGTAATCTCCCCCAGAGGTATGAGAACAATCCTGGGGTATTTTCAACTAGGGTAACAGAGTTACTACAAAATTTTGATGAAGAAGCATTGTCCTGTGTGGATGATATTTATCTAACGAACGATGACCTAATGAGGCACTTGACCGGAGTGAGCACCATTATTATGGGATTCGCTTCTGAGGGCTACAAATGTAACTTTCAAATATCAAAAATTGTCCACCTCAGTGTCCTATTTTTAGGATATGAGCATTCAAGTGAAGGGAAAAGCTTGGCAGCTAACTTTTTAGAAAAGTGTGCGTTGCTCTAACCTCCAAATACATTAAGAAACTTACAATCAATACTGGGATTACTAAATTTCAGCAGAACATACATTTTGAATTATGCAGAAAGAGTAAAACCTTTCTACGACTTAATAAAACCTGACTTTTCAGTTAGCCACAGGAACATTCAAATATCCTATGTTCATTACAAGAAGGCATGATTGCTTCCAAACACTTACAGACACACAAAAACGTACGCAACTTGGTGATCCGTGTACTAGCGGGTCAATGCGGGTACACTTACTTAACCTTCAATGAAGGTGAAATGGTACCAATCGCATGCAGATCACACCTGTACACAAACACAGAAATGCGTTTCACTTCAACAGAAAAAATACTGACAGCTGTTCAGACCGCTGTAACAAGAGAAAGAGCACTGGCTCAGGGGAAATGCACAATTGTCGTAACCCCGGTACCGGCCTTAGAGGCTGTTACAAAGACTAGCATTCCAAATGTAAAAGCCTCACATCCGAGATGAATACAATGGGCTAATTCTCTTACTGCAACGGACGTTGAATGCAGATTTGACCCAAGTTTAAAAACACAAGCATTCCTGCAATACGAACAAAAATATACTCTACCTAATGAAATATTGCCTCTAGATCTGTATGAATACATCATTTACACTGATGGATCTCCGCAATCAGCCATAGGAAGTAAGCAGCAATACAGCGCAACATGTGCTATTGTTAAAGGTCGCATGCAGGATGGAAAGTTCTATCCAAGTTGCACTAAAACGCAATCTCTATGAGACTGCATAGCTCAGATGGCAGAACAGCACTCATACTCTCAATTGTAAATATGGATTACGAATTCCCCACACTAATCATGTGAGATTATCATTGGGAACTAAACGGGTTTAAAGATGTAAAAGGTGGCACAATTAAGCATAAAATGCTATGGGAACAGGTGGTGGAGTTGAAAAACGAACTACCAAGGGCTCACGTGATCCACACACTGTCATCAAGGTGATTGTGTTCACGTTGAAGGGAATTCAATGGCTGATGAAACCGCGAAGGGGGCTGTATACACTGCTTCCATAGCTGCAATCACTCGCTCTAAAACGAGAATAGACGGTGAGATTATGGTAGCTGTCATTGCTTCACGCAAAGGTAGCACAGCAGTATCTAAAACATTTCCACTCAAGTACTCCTACAAGTTAGATGCACAAAATATTCCATATGCTCAGATTCCAGGAGTGGGGAATAGGGCAATACCAAATATGGTTCGTAGGCAAGGTTTAATACTAGCAGCACACAAGGGCTTGGGCTCTGCGCACACAGGCGTTACCGCGACTATTTCTTTATTGAAACAGCGCTACTGGTGGCCAGGTCTAACAAAACAAACAAATAGGACTATGTCTTGAAACGTGACATCTGCCAGCAGATGAAGGGATCCACCATTACACGCCCGGCACAGACACCACTGTTAAAATCAGACAAACCTCTTGCATGTGTGTACTTGGACCACTGCGGCCCCTTACAATCTGATGGGTCTAAAAAGTATATCATGATTACAGTGGATTCATGCTCCAGATTTCTATGGATTCTGCCTCAGCACTCGGCTGACGCTCGAACTGTTATAAAAGATTTGCCAGTCTTTATAGGAACATACGCATTTGACAGGTTACATTCTGACTGTGGTGTTTAGCTCTCGGGCTTACTAAGAGGCAATGGAAAGTATGGGTGTAGCATTGCGGTACTCTTCTCGGTACCATCCTGAGGGAAATTTGGTCGTGGAGAGGAAAAACCATGACTTAAAGTAATCTTTAACTGCTAGGGTATTATGCCAGGGCGGTAGGTGGGTCAATTACTTATATGGGGTACTGAGAGCGCTTAATAACCAGCCAAGAAGTTCTCTAGGGGGTGTCACTCTAAATGAGGTCCTATTTGGGACGAGAATGTTGGTACCTGATCTTGATTGTGAAGGCACATTGGCGGATGGGAAACCATTTGATATCCATGATCGTTTGGCTGTTTTACAGGATATAAATGAATCCAGGACAAGACAAGGTAACGTCCTTTTAAAACAGACCACCAATGAGGAAGTCAAAGCAGTCACGGCAATACCTGCCTGGATCCCAAAAGTCGGGGATCTGGTCAGAGAGAAAATAGCGGACAAAGAAGAATTTGGACCATCATATAGAACAGCTGCACCTGTCCTAGCAGTACAGGGAACAAGAACTGTACTTCTGCCGCCTCTTCCTGGGAAAAAGGAGAAAAGATTTGTCTCAATTGACTTAATCAAACCACACTATGTGGTCGATAATAAACAGTAGGCCTTGTGGACTCCACAGTAGCAGTCGCCCTCCTCTAGCTAAAATCCAAGAAGTTCGAACAGAAAGACTCATCACGCTTGAAGAGCCTCCTGTACGGAATGAGGGACTTTGCAACAATGCTATGGAACTTGTTTCTCTGAAACCTGAACTTCTAAATCAAACTCAAAGCAACACCCAAGTTGCAATTAGACCAAATACAGATGTCCACATCGACATGCCTCGACGAGAGCAAAATACAATTGAACCGGAAATGACGCCAGCCCAACAATCACACAAGCAACAAATCAAGAACTTTCTTCACTTTCTTCAAAAGACATACCTGGTATCGCCTTGGGTAGAACTCTGGGTAATAACTGGGGTACTGTTTTTTCCTTTCTGGCTAGACTTAGTAATAACTTTTAGCATGCTTATTAATGGACAATACCTTTCTCAAAGCTCTACAGCCGAAAAGGTCAACTTGATTTTAAAGCCACATCAATCATCACATCGTGAACAAAGAGACTTGTCATGAGTGAACATCACAGAAGTTCCTATACCAGATGATATAGTTTGGGACAAGGTTGATTTCGATATTTTCGGCCCGGCTGAACTTTTAAAGATTCATTAAGTGATGTAATTACCTCCAGTACGTTTTCTGATGATTGGGACACTGAAACTGTTCATAACATGTTATCTGATTTCGAAAAAACTGCTGCATTTCTGAATACTGAATTGTTGGAAGATAATTCAGACTATGACACTTTGTACTGTTATCAACATTATGGTCATCATTTTCTACACAAATCTATTTCACCTAGAAATATATTTGAGTACCATCAATGGTAGCATTGCCCTACACCACCAAAGAGTAGTTTGCATACCTTTGCACAGAAATGTTCATATTTTTTAGGGTTTGACACCACTGACCCAACCTCATACAATTATAAGGTTACACCAACATTGGCACTGAAAATAATGCTGACTAACACCACACATATTTACTCTGCTTTCTTTATTGCCCAACTGTCTGAACAGGGTTTTGACCTATGGAAGGACACGGTTTAAAATCAGTCTGGGGATCTAGGGACTGGCAAGTCCAGGGAACAGAAGCGCTATTTAGAGCATGCCTCCTTCCACAGCTGATATTTCTAAACGAAACTGTGCAACAGATATCCTGTCTTGGATTAGCCAAGATAAAGGACCTTAGCACATCTCTGTTTCCAACACCATCACTCGGGTGGCCAAATTCAACTACAAAGGAAGGAGCAACAGTAGATGACATTTTACAGTACAATAGAACAGACCCCAATTGGAGAGAATGGGTGGCTTGGCCCTTAGACACAAACATATGTCATAAGAGATTCTTGGGTATCACCGAAGGGTTAAGTATCCACAGGCCAGACCCATGTTATGTACAACGAGAACACCCGGGGGTAGTGACATCCTACAGTGCTGGTAAGTTGTGCCTTGATTGGCTAGAAACCTCGACACTCACATACATGAAATAACACTTATCTTTATTCTCACAAGCCATGGATCTTAGGGATTTTTTTACAAGGTTCCAGAAAGACACGTCAGAAACGTTTCATTAATGCTAGCATTTATGCTGCCTATAATGAAATATGGAAAATATCCCAACAAGAGGCCGCAGAAAGAATACGGGAAATAGACAGTATTAACTTAGAAAAATCGTTAGCTGTGGTAGACAATGGGTTAACAACTTTGTCCTCAAGCATATATTCTTTAGGCAACATTGTATCTTCTGCGATAGCCATTCTAGAACAAGATTTGGCCATATTACAACATGGGCAATATCAATTACGTTCTATCATGCTATTAAGCTGGACGCTGCAATCTTTGCGTGCAGGCTTTGTGCCTTGGCGTTTTATAACCAGTACGTCTCTGTTTTCTGAATATAATCTAACAGATAAACAGGTTGAAATGGCACAAAGGGGAGCAAAATATACAATGCTGTGTATTGAAAAACTGGACTGACTTCCATTTACAGTGGCGGAAGCTCCGTCTACTGAATGGCTTATACATGGCCACAAAACTCTACCAGTCACTACTTTTCAGTTTCAATATTGTATTGAGCAAAGGCAGGCGGGCAAATATTAAAAATTGATTAAAGATTACATTAAGGAATCCTGTGATTTACCATATAGATTTTGATGCCGGAGTGGGGATCGAGAATTGTTTCTAAGTGGTATAAACTGCAAGAACAATTTGAGTGGTTCTCTCATGTGCCCGGACATTTCATTGCATGATGCTTGTAATGGGTCAATAGCAAACTTGCCTGGCCACATGAAAGGGGCTCCAGCTGCAGTGATTACACCGGTGGTTGAGGTGCTCTCGAATCAGAGTTACTTGATGCTGAACAATCAAGGTTCCTGTGGTATGCTTCAGGGCATTACCTATCTGGTCACTGTGAACTCCCAGGGTTACTTGCTGTATGCACGTATTGTTTCCACCAACAAATACAGTCAGAGAGGCGCCGCTATGGCCTTCACTGAATGCTTCTTTTATACAATTTGATACTTTAAGCAGACTAAAAGCTATGCTTTTACAGAAAACTGTACCCTTAACCTCTGCTTGATAGACCTTTGATCTTCAAATATCAAGGACCTTGACTGAGATACAGGTACTTATACGTACAAACTTCCCCCTTCATTTCGCAGAAATGGTGGGTCGTATCTTTATCCTCGGAGTTATTCCAAACTTTATACACTCCGTATTTGGAAGCATTTTTGGAGGTCTGCCTCTGATCCTGTTCTCAAAAGCTGGAATCCTGATTGTCATTTACCTGCTACGCAATGGAGGCCCAATCACCAACGAGATGGCAAAAGCGCTCCTGGAGTGGAATTACCATGAATGTATGGTACAGCATCTTGGCACACCTCACCTAGGGGAACTAAGCACCTCTTGGCTCCTATCATTTAGACCAGTCTGGATGGACTGCGTCTTACCTGTTCTTCGATGCCTGTTTTGCGGTGAAGAATGCGTGTTGGACCTCTGTCTGACACTCGCAACGGACAAGCCTGTGGACTTGAATCCCAGGCTGGAACCCTTGAGGTCTCATGCTTGGCAATGCCCCCAGTGTATATTTCCTAACAACTGCATTCCTTGGGGATCCGCAGGTGCCTATCACAACTGGAGTGAGCTTTAGCTTCGCAACTAGCACCACTTGCACCCAGGTATCAACAACAGCACCGGCTGCCTCTACACCAATTGTTGGCAGCACAGAATATCATCTGTGCTCCACTGACATACTCTGTGAGGTGTTACAAGGATCGTCCCCTGCAGCAGCAAGCAGCGATGATGTTGTGTCTCCAGCCAGGACAGTTAATCTATAATTGGCTCATCATGTGCTGGGAAAAAATTAAATGTTTTATTTTCCTTTCAAACTAACCTAAATTTGGAACACTTCCTAAAATTGACACTTTCATTAAGAAAGCATGGCCTTCTAGAAAGCTTGTAGGGGTTCGAACTGTATAAACAAATTGTGACATACCAAACTATATTAAGAAGTGATATTTCAGTGAGCATTTTCACCTTCTTCTTTTTTTAGACAATTTTAACGTTTTTTTAAGAAAATTTTAAAATGGCTCATTGATAATTTTATGCGCTGACACCAAGTAAAATGAGTGGTCCACTTGCATATTATTATTGTTGACTATTCAGAAGAGGTGTGGATGTCATGTTTCATATAGGTTCCCTAATATAGGCCCAGGGAACATCATACCCTTGTTGAAAATTGAAACAACGATGTGATTAAGCATTCACTAAAGACATAAATTCCCCTTTAGGACCGAGTTTCTTTCGTTATGTTGACTAAAGTCTGGACTCCATTTTGTATTGTCATGTATCCACGTGCTCAGCACGAGAAGAGTCCTATCTTCGTGTTAGTTGCTCTTGTAATCTTCCTAGTAACAGTCTATAAATAGCTCCTTTGTCCGTCTGGCGCATGCCCAGGCTTGACCACATCTGTTATCAGTTAATCCTCGCTTGACCATGTTTTCGCGGGCTTAGAGATGTGTTAACTCCGCCCACATATTGATTCTGTATCGAAAATGTCCATAAAAGGTAATGTTCTTCGCCTCATGTTGTATCCACCCACTTATGAGCCCCTCTGTTGTGTATAAAAGGAGACTGTGTTCGCAAGTTCTGTGTGCTACTCTATGCAATACCGAAGGGTGTTGTATGGATTGTAGGACCACCCTTAAGGGTTAATAAACTTTGTCTTTGTACTTTGCAGTTTCCGTGCCAACTTCCTTGTAGATTCCATTACAGGAGAGCGAACCCTTGTGTCCTGCGGGTCTAGCTGGGGCCTGTATTCATCAATTGGCGCCCGTCACGTGGGGCTCATCGGCGACTCGGATGCTCGAAGGATTGGCCGTGACGAAGGTGAGGAATTTGGCCGGGGATGTGATCACTGCCAGAGGCATTTTAGTCCTGGCATCCCAAGGTTTTCTTCCTTCCCTTCCGAACTGACCATCTGGGTGGCGCCGGTCCTCGACTGAGACCTCTTCTGTCGGTTCTGCCGTGACAGCCGTTTGGCCGAATTTTGGAGCTTGGCAGTTGGAATCTGGACACTCTTGATTGGTAAGAACCGTTGTATGGTACTTGCTCCGAGTTTTTGAAGCCTGGGTTGGCTATTTGAGTTTGATTTGTGATGACCGGTCATATCTTGTATTGATTACTGTGAGAATATATGCGTTGCAACACATATAGGCAGGTAATGTGGAGATATTTCTCCTGAGCTGTGTAAATTTGAACGGCGCAAAGTTTAAGTGCCATTTTTTTGATAATACTGCATATTTTGCATTATTTTTGAGCATGCCTGCTTTTAGCGCACTCCGTAAGTGGTGCTGCTGCTTTGGAAACCGGTTAAACCTCGAGGAATCTGCTCCAGCCCCCCCAGAGGGGACTCCAAATAGGGATATGTATGTGAAGCATGGTCTTTCTTCCATAATGTACAGCACAGTATGGAGGAAATACACCAAAAAGGATCCTGAGTTGCGCTGGCCTTTGTATGGATCATTTGATATGCGTAAGATTGAGTATGTGGAACAGTGTATGTGTAAACGGCGTGCTCGTCAAGATATGTTTGAGTGTGTGCGATTATGGGTGAAGGAAGTGCGTGAGCGAGAAAAACGTGAGAAAGCGCTGTTTGATAAAGAGCAACGGAAGAATGATCATGTGCGAGCGCAGGAAGCGAAGCGTCGGGAGGAAAGAGAACAGACGGAGAGACAAGAGAAAGACCGTAGGCTGCAAGTGTCGGGTCAATATGCTGTTCGGCAGCCTCTTTATCCTGTCCTTACTAATCTTGATGATGATTTTTTCCTATTAGATCGTTCCCCGCCACCTTCTGTGGGTGCGTCTGCTCCGACAGTTCAGGATTCTGGATTGGGTTAAGATAAGATAGACACGTGATCCATGTTATCTCTTGAGCGCTCGGGTGAGCTTCGGAAACTTTCTTATCGTGCAGTTTCAAATAAGATGTCTTCTGCAGAGTTATTACCGGTTCTGGAAGGATGGCAGGATAGGGAGAAATTGTATTTTGCTGCCATTTTCTCTGATGAAGTTGTTGCTGCCTTTCGAAAATATTCTGATGTTTTTGAGCCACAGGAGATAGTGTTGGATTCTAGAGCACTGCGTAATGGTACTTTCTCTCCCTCTCAGGTGCCTGATGTGGTCCGACGTCTGTTTGCGCTACGGGATGAGATGCTTCAGCTGCGGGACAAAGCGCGCCGGAACAAGGAGGAGGAGAGCTTGACCTTGCAGGCGGACGACCAGCAGCCGTCTTCCTCCCAGTCAGATAAGGACGAAATAGTGCATGCTAAACCCATGCGAGAGGCGGCACCTTTGTATGTTCCTCCTAAAGGAGCGGGAACTAGTGCGGATATTACTTCTGCCGATGCTAAGGGATATTTTGTGTACAATTGGGTTTATACTCCCTGGCATAGGGCTGATGTTATGGCATTAAAGAATGCATTGCCTGACCCTCGCAAGAATCCAGCTGCCTTTTACGAAGAAGTCGAAGGGGCCTTGAATTCTTGTACTATGACCTTAGCAGATATAGACCTGTTCTTTGGGCTTATCTTACCACCGGATATGTGGCGATCTGTACGGAAGGTGGATGATCAAGCCGCTTTTAAGGCTAGGTGGTCTGAGATTGAGGATGAGGATAGGGAGAGGAAGCCCGCGCAGAAACCGCCTCAGATTATCTTAGATCTCCCCGCTGCTATTTTGACCAAGTTGAAAACAATTATTCCCCCTAAAAAGATTGACTGGAACATGTTAGCCTCGTGTAAACAGAAAGTTGATGAATCAGTTGCAGATTTCTTTACGCGCTTTGAGGAGACATTTCATGATTTTAGTGGTCAGTCACTTACGGATGATACGGGTCGACACCTTTTTGCTGATAAATATGTGGCGAATTTATTACCGGAAATAGCAGCTCGTTTAAAAGCGAGTGAAAGTTCTTGGTCCACCGCGTCTCCGACATCCCTCTTGACTATAGCTCAGTATTATGAGCGTCAGGAACAAGAAGCGAAGGGGCAGGAGGAGAAGAAATCGAAAGATTTAAAAACGAAGGTGATGTTAGCGCAAGTGTATGGTCCGCCTCGTCGGGGTGTCAATAGAGGTAGGGGAGGATTCTATGGTCCCCCTTCGGGGCGATCAGATTTAAATAGGAATCAATGTGCGTATTGTAAACAGTGGGTCATTGGGCCAGAGATTGTCCGGCGTTGTATGCATCTCGCCAGGGGCATAATCAAGGTCCACCGAGAGGTAGAGGGGGTTTCCCGAATCTCAGAGGGAATTCTAATGATCATGTTCGCTTTGAACCTACCGTGGAGCAGCGAGATAGACCTAATGTCTTTGATCGACAGCACCAGTATCAAGTGTCAGGGACGGACCGCTCTGGGTACCATGATTCGCAGCATGCATAGGAATGCGTTGGATGGGGGTTAGAATCAGTTGAAGTGCCGGTTGATCAGAAGGGTCCTTATGTCTCAGCGAAGGTTTTGGGTTCTACTGATCGGTTCCTCGTAGATACAGGAGCGACTCGTAGCGCGCTGTCTAAACAATTGGTTCCGAGGGCTCCCCCATCTGGCTTAATGGTTATATCGGTAGGGTTTGATGGTACACTCTCTCGAAGCCCTCTTTCTCAACCCCTTGCATTCCAGGTTGATCCCTTTTCTGCACCCTGTCCGTTTTTGCTTGCCCCGAACACGCCTGACAACATTATGGGTCTTGATATGCTCGAGCACTTCAGAGCTACGATCCGCTGCTCCCCCGCTGGAGTACGTGTGATATTAAACGATAATCACCCTCTGACAGAACGGATGTGTGTGGTTGCAGAGGATACTGTGTTAGCTTCTCTCCCTCGTACTTTGTGGGCCATTTCGGATACCGATGTGGGACAGATGGTGATTCCGCCTGTCCATATTAGTGTCCAGGAGGGGGCGGTGTTACCACGCCTCCCTCAGTATCGTATTTCCCAGGAGGGGGAGGAGGCCCTTATACAGATTGTGCAGGATTTGATTAAGGTGGGAGTAGTGGAGGAAGTTCCCTACAACGTCTGTAACAGTCCGATTTTACCCATCTTGAAGAAAGATACGGATGCCAAAGTTTATCGGTTTATCATTGATTTGAGGGAGGTGAACAAGATCGTGATACCTCAGTATCCAGTGGTTTCTGATATCACGACGTTGCTCACTTTGGTCCCGCCAACGGCGACCACGTTTTCGGTTATTGATTTGAAAAATGCCTTCTTTTCGATCCCTATTCATCCTGATAGCCGATACCTTTTTGGTTTTACTCTGAATAATAGGTCTTATCGATTTTGTAGAGTTCCTCAGGGCTACACAGAAAGCCCTAGCATTTACAGTCAAGCATTGAAAAGGCAATTGGATTCTTTTGTTCTGCCTGAGGGTGTCGCCCTTATACAATATGTCGATGACATCTTGTTGGCGGCTGACACTCCTGAGCTGTGTGAGAAGAGTACGTTATCCTTGCTTTCCTTTTTGGCATTTCACAATCACAAAGTATCGAGGAAGAAATTGCAATTCTGTAGACCAAAGGTGACTTATTTGGGTCACCTTTTGTCTAAGGAGGGGCGTGCACTCACACCAGATCGTATTCAAGCAATTTTGGACGCGCCAGTGCCTTCCACACAGAAGGACGTGCGTGCATTTTTGGGTCTTGTTTCTTTTTGTAGGCAATGGATATTAGGGTTTTCACACATAGCCAAGCCATTATTAGCCCTTTTGACAAAAGACACACCTATTCCGCTTCCCTGGTCAAATGAGTGAGACATTGCCTTCCAGCAATTGCGACAGGCCCTTTGTTCAGCACCAGTGTTAGGGACCCTGATTATACAAAACCCTTTTCGCTGTATGTGCATGAGAAAGATAGATGTGCATTATCAGTTTTAGTGCAGATGCACGGCGGCAAGCAATGCCCTTGTGCATATTTTTCGGCTGTACTTGATCCTGTTGCCCGAGCATTGCCTGGTGCTTTTCGCTCGGTTGCGGCGACAGCTGTGTCAATACGCCAAAGCGAGGGAATTGTGTTATCTCACAAACTGTTGGTATTAGTCCCCCATGCTGTTGATGCCCTGCTTAATTATACAAAAACGCAGCATTTGACCAGTGCCCGTTTAACGGGATATGAGTTGACGCTTTTGGCTCCTCATATTACGTTAAAGAGGTGTGTAACGTTAAATCCGGCTACATTGTTGCCGTTTCCGGAAACTCAGTCTGAAGCACGAAAAGCACATGATTGTATTCTTGTGACTGAGGAACAGACAAAGGGTCGTATTGATCTCCAAGATACGCCCTTTCCAGATGTTGATGGAGAATTGTGGGTGGACGGATCATGCCTGAAGCTACCAGATGGTACGACTTCAGCAGCGTATGCAATTACCACACTGCAAACAATAGTGGAGACAGCACGCATACCACAGAAATCAGCTCAAGCAGCGGAACTTATAGCATTAACACGAGCATGTGAGCTCAGTACAGGATTGTGTGTGAATGTTTATACAGATAGTCGCTATGCCTTCGGAGTAGCGCATGATTTCGGCCTACTCTGGAAGGAGAGAGGGTTTCTGACGTCGCATGGAGTACAGATAATGCATGGAGAGTTAGTTCACAACCTTTTGACCGCATTGACATATCCGAAGAAGATTGCTATAATTAAATGTAGTGCCTATAAGAAAGTGGTTGATAAAGTTGGAGAAGGGAATGCTTTGGCAGACCGGGTGGCACGGGAGACTGCAATGCAGCCTGGTGCTACTGCCATGTACGTAGTGAAGTCGCAGGTAGAAAGATGGCACGATGCAAAGAGAGAAGTGCTGGAAATACAGAGGACCGCTTCTGACAAAGAACGGGAGCAATGGTCCAATGATGGAGAATTGGATGATGAGGGTTGTTGGAGAAATAAGCAGATGGATAGATGGAAGTTACCCACAGCTTTTGTACAACCTATGGTTCAGATGGCACATGGGCTAGCACATGTTGGAGCTTCCGCAATTGTAAAATTGCATACTCAAGTCTGGGAGCATCCAGAGATTGCTAGCACGGCAAAGAGGGTAGTGCAGACCTGTATGATCTGTCTGAGGTATAACCCAGGAAAGGGTACTAGAACTCCAGCAGGAGGATTTGTGACACCTACTGCACCCTTTGAGGTTTTGCAGATGGATTACATCCAGCTTGAACGCTGTAACAATTTGAAGTATGTTCTAGTAGTGGTTTGTGCCTTCAGTAAATGGGTTGAGGCATACCCTACAAAAGATAATACTGCAATGACTACAGCCAAGATGCTATTGAAGGAGTTCTTCCCTCGATATGGTGTTTGTAGACTGCTGTGGAGTGATAACGGACCCCACTTTATAGCGGATGTTATAAAGTATGTCCTGAAGGGTCTAGGCATTACCCAGAAGTTTCATGCAGTGTTTCACCCTCAGTCTGCAGGACTGGTTGAGAAGTATAATGGTACGCTGAAGCTCAAGATCGCTAAGATCCAAGCTTCGACTTCTTTGACTTGGCCAGATGCTTTACCGCTGGCATTATTGTCAATTAGATCGATACCACATTCTCGAACCGGTCTCACACCTTATGAGATCATTTTTGGACGCCCAATGAATATTTGGGGTCCACCAAGGCCTAAGGCTGTGTATGATGTACCTTGTGTAATGATGAATGATTATCTGGCACAGTTAACGGATAACTTGGTTTCTATTCATCAACAGGTCCGAGAGGCGCTCCCTGATCGGTCCACAGGCGAAGGTCATAGTCTCCGACCTGGAGTCTATGTTATGCTGAAGATTTTTGAAAGGACGAACAGCTTGGAGCCGAGATGGGTTGGTCCTGAGCAAGTCTTACTTGCAACGAGGACGGCTGTGCGGGTTTCCAATCGAAAGAACTGGATCCATTCCCTGCACTGTCGTAAAGTGCCGCCTGGATTGGTGGAGCCTGCTGTATTGACCGACCATCGAGAAATTCTGACTGCAGAGAAAGGCCGTGCTGTGGAACCGAACGACACTGAGGAGCTCTTTCCGGACCACGTGATTCCTGGAGGAAGACGATATCATCTCAGACCAAGGAAGTGAATTCTTCAGTATCAGGACAAGTTGTCAGAACGGCCCTTAGGTTAGTGAAACGGAGAGCCAATGTGGCAAGGGGGGGGGATCAGCCCTGCATTAGTGTAGCGACACCCGTCTTGGCCCGCTGGTGAAGAAATCAACCGCTGTCTAAGGGGAAGAGTTCTGACAACCCTTTAGTTTCAGGAAGATATTGATTTTTCATTCTAAAATGGAGAAAAAGAAAATCCTTTGTGCAACAGGTTTTATTCTTACAGTAGCTATTGTTGGGATAACCACATGGTTTGTTGAGGATGTGACTCCTGCTCGAGAGTTGCTTGTTTTGACTACTCCAGTGCCGGAGGAGCACTACTTTTATACCCTTCCGTATCAAGAGTTGAAGCATCGCCAGTCTTATTTAAATAACACTTTCATCCAGATGTTGCATCATACCCATGTTGCCACTAATGCTACGAACTGTTGGATATGTGGCATGATGCCAGCTCACCAGAAGAAAGGAGGAACTCCGTTTATACCTCTTCCTTTTTCTCATAATGGCTCTTGTAGAGCATGGTACACTTTGCTTTTTGCCACTCGGAAACCTACAGTGGGACGGTTACTCTTCAGACTTAATAGGGAATGTCATCAAGATAAAGATGGTTATCCACAAGCGAATGGGACAATTTGGGAATGGGAAGAGTATCGACCAGACAATGAATCGATTCCCTATATTTTCACGAACACTAGGGACACTGTGGGGAAAGACAGATTCGTGATTCAAGTGGCACAAGCTCAAGCGGACTTGTGTGTCCAGAGTGTGGGTTATATTCCTGTTGGTGTTAGTGACTGTATCACTATCCTGAACATCGACGGGTTGAATAACAGTACCTTCTTAGCATCCCTTAATACATACTTCGTATGTGGAAATAAAGGTTATTATCGTTTGCCAGCCGGTTGGTCTGGAGTATGTTACGTAGCATTTCTATTACCTCCTGTATTTTTGGCACCTGCATCTTATCATAAAGATTTGAAGTTGTTGAATAATGTGACTGTAAATAGGTATAAACGTACTCTATCTATTGATGATGTTGACCAGACCGATACTAGTCTGCAGCAGTATATTGATTTTAATTTAGGATTGTTCTTTTTTGTTGGAGCTGCCCTAAATAGTAGGAAAGTTCGAAGGTTAACAAGATTTGTAGAGGCTGTGACAAATCAAACCGCTGCTGCTCTTGGGAATCTTACGGAAGAATTACAAATCACTAGAATTGTTGCATTGCAGAATCGTATGGTGTTAGATGTTATGTTAGCTGACCGAGGTGGAGCATGTAAAATTATCGGAAGTAGTTGTTGTGTGTTTATTCCTGACCACACGCCATCAGTCTATAATGCTATTAACAAGTTACATAAAATTGCAGCTGAAATCCATACAGAAAATGGCACTTGGACCTTTTCTGGATGGTTTTGGGCATTGATCACCACATGGGGGTGGAAGGTTTTAACTGGTCTCTGTATTATCATAGCAATTCTGTTTTCCTGTTGCATTTGTATTCAATGTGGTCCTTTACTCTGTTCCCTATGTATGTCACTCTGTATTCCTGATAAGAAAGCTATTGCCAATGTCACTTACCAGAAACATTTAACTAAAGAAATAGAAGAAATGATGAAAATTGACATATACGATGATTATTCTAATGAACCGGATGTTTTCAGTAAATGCTGAAAGAGTCGTCTGTTGAAAATTGAAACAACGATGTAATTAAGCATTCACTAAAGACATAAATTCCCCTTTAGGACCGAGTTTCTTTCGTTATGTTGACTAAAGTCTGGACTCCATTTTGTATTGTCATGTCTCCACGTGCTCAGCACGAGCAGAGTCCTATCTTCGTGTTAATTGCTCTTGTAATCTTCCTAGTAACAGTCTATAAATAGCTCCTTTGTCCGTCTGGCGCATGCCCAGGCTTGAACACATCTGTTATCAGTTAATCCTAGCTTGACCATGTTTTCGCGGGCTTAGAGATGTGTTAACTCCGCCCACATATTGATTCTGTATCGAAAATGTCCATAAAAGGTAATGTTCTTCGCCTCATGTTGTATCCACCCACTTATGAGCCCCTCTGTTGTGTATAAAAGGGGACTGTGTTCGCAAGTTCTGTGTGCTACTCTATGCAATACCGAAGGGTGTTGTATGGATTGTAGGACCACCCTTAAGGGTTAATAAACTTTGTCTTTGTACTTTGCAGTTTCCGTGCCAACTTCCTTGTAGATTCGATTACAGGAGAGCGAACCCTTGTGTCCTGCGGGCCTAGCTGGGGCCTGTATTCATCACCCTTTCACCTACATCACCTCCCCTACATTGCAAAGTAACAAGCCTTTTTAAGAATTGAACGCCTTTTATGGACTGAACCTTTTACTAGTTCTAGGCCTGGGTGTAGAAGGAGGGTTTCCCTGAACAATAGTGTTCTATGACTTCATCTTTGGATTGACACAGCATGAATGAATATTCATAAGGCTACTTGGAAACCAGGCAGGGGCAGTATGGGGCTATACACCACCTTCCTAATATCTATGCACAAGGTCCATCACATACGTCATCCTCATACCAAACAATCAATAACACAAGACCAAGGGAGAAAGGGACTCTATATACTTTTCTGTATAAATAAGGCACCACTTGTTCTCAGTAGTCAGAGGGAACCAAGACTTCCAGGCCGACACACTGACCAGAGACGCTGAGGCTCCTGCATACAGATGCTCCAGCTGACAGTGGTCTGAACATCCCTTGCGGGGTGTCCAACTCGAGACCAAGAAGGACTCCAACATTCTCACACTTCAGGTAATGTGGTTCGACTAAATCCTGGAGGGATTCTTGGCTTTACACCTACTCACATGCTAGGAACACTTAGGTACATCTAGATAGGCATCGTAAGAGTACGCACACTTTTATCATGCATTTTATATTCATGTTTTATTCATGCTTATTACAAAATGGTAGAATTGTGCTATCCTTTTATATTCATAGTACTGCTGATCATATATCTCTGCTACTTTCTAATGGTTGTTGCAGCTCATATATTTTATACGAGAATAACAACTGTTCAATAAATCCTTCTTGAAACGCCCAGACTGTTTATTCTGTGTACCTCTGAGATAAACTAAATGAGTAACTGAGAGAAAAGTTGTACATTGTTTCCACGATCTTGAGCGATCAGGGTTGACATGTTTTGAGTTTGCCAGAAAATAATCTCTCCACGATAAGAGGAGACACTAGGGGCACTGTGAGCTAGCTAATGAAAAAACTGGCTAACATACATGGTGGGGGTGCTCAGAGTTAGTCCGCCATCAATCCTACAGTTTATGTTATCCAAACGTGCAGGTCCTGCATGGGTACAAAAGGAACTACATGACACAGTGGGCTCCATCCTCGTCAGGCCCTTGCAGTAGATTTCTACTATCACTGACGGAGGATTTCCATCTGGTGTTTCAGTCCTGTGATATGTGGAGGATTGAGGCAGGGTGAGAGGGAGGATGGGAGGCTGGCACTCCCTCCGATGGGATTGGGTGAACCCAGCCTCAGACTCGTCCATGGCTCCTGTCACTGCGGGGCCTCCGAGGCTGTGTCAGATTCATCCTGTTCCCCATCACCATATGTGCTCACCAAGCCTCAATGCTCCCCTTCTGCCAACACTGTGGTATCTTTAGGCTCCCCTCTACCACATCTTAGTTTTTGCGATGGGCTGCGGGTGAGTATTTAGGCAGTTGCAGATTGGGGTCGCCGCCTTCAGAGCTTCACACAGGTGCAGTCATCTTTGTGGCAGTTGCGGCCACACCGTCTGGCCCAATATTTTTAACCTTGAAATTGATTTGAAATTGTTTTCATGGAAAAAACTAATAGTACATATCTAAAGGTTCATATTTGAACATGATAGCACTTAATACGATGCAAAAGTGTTTGATGGTCACTTTTAAGTGAAGATACATTTTGTTTCAATACAAAAACAGACTTTACAATGTGTAAAAACAATTAAGGCATAAAATGTGTTTATTGACAAGTAAATCATAAAGAAGTGTGTTGAAGTGAATTGTGACTATTCACAACTGTCAACTAACCACATGCCAAGGGCTAACTTTAAGCCAGAGATATGACATAGCTGTCAACTAGCCACATGCTATGAGATTAACTTTAATCCAGACCTGATCTTTCAACCAAATGAACTGAGGGACCTTGTCAGACTTGTGTATAAGCATAGTTTAATCCTTGGGACAACCCTAGCAGGCTTCCACCATGGCCACTGGCACTATTTACTCCCAATTACATGCCTGGCTGTTCTTGTGCAGGGAGGATGCTTGTATGATGACAGACATCAGTCCAGCCTTAGGCCTGGGTGGTAAATTCCCTTCCGCTTGTGGAATTTGTGGAATTTGGGTAATTTTGCGTTCCGCAGAGAATGCGGAATTGCCCAAAATTCTGCGTTCCGCAGCTTCGCGGAGTTTTTTGCTTGTTCGCGTTCTCAAAATGCGTGTTCCCAAGATATTCAAGCAATTCCGCGTGTTGGTGGAATTTCTGGTGCTCGTGGAGATTTTTTACCATTTTGCGGAGCTTTGGGTAGCGCGACTACGCAAAAGTCTGCCCACCCCTATCCAGCATCAGGCTTTGATGTGCTTATGTCCTTGTTACTGTTGAAGGTCCCTTTCGGAATTCCTGGCAGAACCTATATTTGTTAGGGAGGTGGCACACCAGTGGGACTATCTATGCCTTAAGTCTCGGGAGCCCAAGGCCTGTTGAACAGTACTTGTAATACTTGGTATTACTTCCCCTTAGTTGTGTAAACACCCATGTGAAAATAGAAACAGAGGGGACTCTCACACCAGTATGACACGCATTCAAAGAATTACCTACAATTGCAGGAAGGCAGGTAATTCCCAGATCAGAGCTGGTGGGTCCCCCTGCCAGCACCCCAGAATCCTTCCTTGATACCAGGTCATTTTAAAATTGGGCAACTAGTACTGCCACCTGATTCCAACAAAGTGGGACTTTGGTAAGCTAATGCTGAGCGGGGTAGCCGGGAATGCCACTATTTCATAGGTGGCATCTGAATGGTGGTATCTCTGCCTCCACTTCTGCCTTACAATTAGCAGCAGGGAAACAAGTTGCAGAAACATAGTGCAAAATGGTTACTGATTCCCACCACCAACTTTCAAATCAGGGTTTTAGTTCCAAATAACATATTTGACAACTAGCGCATCCGTTCTCTCATTTTCTGTGACCATACTTTCAACACCTTACTGCTCCTTCATAATTATGAGGGCTCCTGTGGGTGGCATACGCAGGATGTCCACCCCCAGGCAGCTTCAGGCGAGGGTAAGAATCTGGACAGACAGGTATCTGTCATTGGTGGTTTTGGACAGTGGGCCGGGCTTGAATGACAGTTAAGGTTATTCTGAGCTACATTGTTCAAGCTGTGGTTCTAGGGTAGGGACAGAACAGTTTTTATTTTCACTCCATCTATTAGACCGTTTTTTCACATAAAAGTTTTGAATATGGCAGAAAGGGCTGCAGCAGTCAGGGAAGCGCTTTGGACATTGTGCGACGCAGGCATGGAAGATTTAATCATGCCATGTGTACTGGTCCAAGCTTGGGTGGGCAAGGAGCATCCAAGTGGAGTCGCAGCTGCAGTGATGGCCTGCTCTTCCCCTGAAAATGTGGTGACTTTAGTTAAAGCTCATTGCCTAGGGGAATATGCAGAAAGAAAGTGGCAGGAGGGGAGGCTCCTCTCACCTTACCGCCGCTTCTGCTGGCACTGTCTGTGAGCTGGGGAGGGGCCACGTGTGCAAACTCACACCTGCAAGGAAACTCCCAGCCAGTAAAGGGTGGGTCCCGGGGGTGTTGTTAAACAAAGGAGGCGGCGCGGAAAGACACGCTGCGTCTACCTTGCCCACCAATGAAAAGAAATTCTAACTGTATCGGCTAAAAGAAGAAAACAGAGGTTCGGTGCCTCTGAATAAAAAATATCAATCTAAAGTGCCAATTTTTGAAAATTCATTGCTAATAGTAGATGAAACTGATCATTAAATGTGTCGAGAGATCTTTGCCAGCAATAAAATGTAGTATTAAAGGTGACATTCTGGTGAAATCACAACAGTCACCTGATATGAGTGCAGTATAGGAGGATGGGAAAGAGAAGCAAGTCAGAATAAAAGATTAAAAGAATTAAAAACTTTAGTCAGGCAAGTAGCAATAATTCCACAAAACTATAAAGAGTCAGACATAGGACATAAAAAAGCATTACAAATAGGAAAATGGATTTTGGGTGCCTGGTGAGACAGATTTAGAACAGAGGGTACAAGCAGAAAAGAATTCAGAACCACAGCTACTGCGAGTTTTGGCGACTTGTGGTGCAATGAAGGGAGAATTCTGCATGAAAAAGCCAGATACAGTGAAGACGTGACGGTCAGGTCGAGAGCGTCCTGTTCTCACCGGCCAGAAAAGAGGGAGAGGTTTGGCACAACCGTCCTGACTATGCGGGATAAGAAGATTACGATACCAGACTTGAAAATGGTGGATTGGAAGCATTTTGATGGGGGGTTATAGATGGTGAATGCCCGGGTGTGAGTGAGAATTGGAACAAAGACAATGATGGATGTAGGGATGAAAGGGAGAAACGGTTGGGTTTCTAATAATTTTTCAGAGAGTCATGTTTCATAGAAAAAAGAAACCAACGTGGAGTCTTTGATCAGACGAAGGGGTGTCAAAGGATCACAAGAAAGAGATGGTAAAAAGCTGTCTCCGTCAGAATCATCCAACACATTGAGAACAGATGAGAGTCAATGGTGGAAGAATTGGAGTACTGATAAAGTATGTTGCAAGAAAGTTAAGTTATTGGGGCCTAATTTATTTGATAAAATTGTTGGTACAGAATCCAGTATTGAAGAGACAGAAACAGATAAGAAAATGAAGGATAAAAATCAACCAAGGATGCAAAAGAAAAAGGGGTCAACGATGTGATATCCCAGTCAGAGGGAGAAAATGATAAAAAAGCTAAAGAGGATGGTGAGACGAGGAAAAATTATGGGTTAAAATGCTTACCTCACATGGGGCTCTCCATGCAATTGGGAGCGCATTTGAGCAAGGCAACCAAAGAGAAAATTTGGAGGGGTAAACATTTGAGAATGTATACAAACTTCTCCATAGAGAAATACAATCAAAGGAAGGGTCTAGAGAAGGAGCCTGGGAGTTAGCAAAAAGACCAAAAGTGCCCACAACAATTGACACATGGACATCTGCCTTTTTAATATATGATAGTGTTTATTGTGAAAAGTTTCCAAAGCGATTAGTATCGATATTCAAATACATTGACACCATTCGTAAAGCACATATGGAATTTGAGGGTTTTGCTTGGTTGCATCATGATGAGGAGTTTCTGGCTCATTTGGTGCTCATTCCGGAAAAGAACATGGGAGAGGTGGACAATGATCTATGGATGTATCCGCAAAGACCTCCGCCCACTATGTACAAAGCAAGTGGCTTAGTAGTTCCCCACCGGCCCTTTCTCGCCAAGTCCACCTCGGAGGGTGGGGACATGAAACAGAGTGCAAAATCCCAACTCAGGCGCATGCTTGAGTTTTAATAGGGGACATTGTCCAAGGAATCCATGCAGGTACAAACACGAATGTTCAAAATGTGAAGGAAAACATTCCAAATTGCAATGCTTTGGGGACCAGGCAAAGTGGGGAGGTAGTGGCCAAGTGATGGGGAAAGGTGGATCCTTTCAACCTGGCTACAAGGGCTTATACTCCCATTGATTTAAAAAAATATTTTTAAGATAATAATTTGCCTTGACAGTGAGGAGGCGATAAGGATTGATTAGGGCTTTAAAGAAGGTTTTAGACTGGGGTACCAAGGTCCTAGGTTTCGTAGGTTTGCAGATAATTTTAAATCAATAAAAGAGCATCCTCAGGTTGTGAGACAGAAATTGGATAAAGAAGTTGCTGAAAGAAGAATGGCAGGCCCTTTTGTTTTTTGGCCTTTACCTAACCTGATGATATCCCCACCTAGGCGTAATACCTAAAAAAGCAGTGGGTGAATTTCGTATGATCCATCATCTTTCTTGGCCTCATGGCTTGTCGGTAAATGACTTCATAGCAAAAGATGATCCTGCAGTGCAGTTTGCGTCAGCGGATGTAGCCATCGAATGGATCAGAAAAGTAGACCCAGGAGCAACTTGGCAAAATGTGATATTAAGTCACCATTTAGATTGCTACTAGTTCATCCTTTAGACTTCTCATTGCTGAGTATACATTTTGACAACCACTTTTACGTAGATAAAGTGCTACAGATGGGCTGTGCCACTTCTTGCAAGCTGTTCGAAGCTTTAAGTACATTTCTGCAATGGTCTTTCTCATACAGATCAGGTCATGAAGGGGTCACTCATTATTTAGATCACTTTTTGTTCATAGGTGCAGCAGGTACTAAAGATTGGGAGAAAGCACTCCATTAATTCGAATCCATGGCACAAGAGTTAGGAGTACCTTTGGCTCCAGAAAAGACAGAAGGTCCTAACACATGTCTAGTTTTTCTGGGCATTAAACTAGATGCTGTTAAGATGGAAGCAAGACTGTCGGCTAGGAAAGTGCAAGAAATGTTTAAATTGCTCAAAGAAGCAAAGTATTCACCCAAATTATGCCTGAAACAAATTCAATGTTTGTTGGGGCACTTGAATTTTGCGTGTCGTGTGGTTAAAGCTGGAAGAACTTTCTGTAGGCAGCTAGGTTTTGCTTTGTCTGGAGCCACTTTGCCACATCATAGGATCCAAATTGTAGCAGCAATCAGGGCAGATTTGGAAATATGGTTGATGTTTCTAAACGTTTTCAATGGTGTTACCATGTGGTCGTTAGATTTGGATTTTCTGTGGATGCTTCAGATTTTTTCAGATGCTGCAGGTTCTAATGGTTTTGGCCTATTCTGGTAAGGCAGATGGTGTGCGGGGCAATGGCCAGTAACATGGATCAAAGAAGGAAGGAGAATTGCTTTTTTTGGATTTTTCCCACTTTTGATGGCTTTGTCTGTGCGGGGTTCAAAAACTGGCCAACAAATCTGTCATTTTTAACATTGACAACAAGATGGTGGTGAATTTAGTTAACGGTCAAAAAGCTAAAGATAAATATCTTCTAAAGCTATTACAGAGATATATTCTAGGCTGCTTGATGTTCAACATTATTTTCAAAGCCAAACATGTCCCAGGTGCAAATAATAATATCGCAGTCGTATTATCTTGTTTGCAGTGGCAGAGATTCAGTGGTTTGGCTCCCGGAGGAGATGTGCGAAAAACACATCTGCCACAAGAGGTATGGGCTCTAGCGGACTGAGAATGCTTGAGTTGGTGGAGATTTCACTAGCAATAAGTACCAGGGCAGCATATAGAAGAGCTTGGGAGGAATTTATAGAGATGTGTGCATCCTGTAGGTCCCAAAATGAGCAAGGTCTATGGACGCACAGAGAAGATGTACTCCGTTTCATTATGTTTAACATTGAAAGGAATATTTCAGCTACCACAATTGCTGGTAAATTAGCTGGTTGGAGTTTCTATGGGAAGTTCTTTTGGGGATTTGAGCCTTCAGCGGGTGAGATGGGGAGGCATTTGTTACAAGGTTGGGCAAAAGAAAACAAAAGAGGTCAGTTTATTAGAGACCCAGTAGCCTTGAAAATCTTAATTCGAATGGTAAGAAGCCTTCCTCTAACATGTTTTTCTGGTTTTGAACAACTGCTATTTAGGTTATGCATGGGTTGGTTATTTTTCGGGGCATTTAGAATATCAGAATTGTTAGGTAAAGTAATTTGGCAGACTGAAAGTGGAAGATGTATCTGCCGCAAGAAAGACAATTCAAATATTTTTGCAACGATCTAAGACTGATGAGATAGGGAAAGGCATGTACGTAATACTTTTTTTTTTTTAGAGTGTGCCATTTATACGGAGTCTAGCCGATGGGTTGTTTTACAACAGAGCAGTGGTGGCCACGAATGCAGCAGGCATTCCCATGTGGCGCATTACAGAGAGTAAAAAGGGCCATTCTAAAGAATCGAAGGCCTTTTCGGCGTCTAACAATACAGCCGCAGCAGGTACTTTTGGATCAATTCTGTGTAGGACAGTGAAGAGGGTCCGAAGGTTGAGTGAAGTGGAACGGTGTGGGACGAATCCAGACTGTGCAGCGGATATAATAAATTCCATTAATTGAGAGGGTCTGCTGGAGATAACCTTAGCCAAGATTTTATAATCTAAATTTAATAGCGAAAGGGGTCTATAGGAACTGCATAGTGAGGGGTCTTTGCCAGGTTTAGGAAGGAGAATAATAACTGCTTCCTGAAGCGTGGGGGGGGGAGTGCTTGCCTCTCAAGCACCTCAGCGTAGACTTCGATCAGCTGGGGTGCAAGGATATCTTTGTAGGCCTTATAGAAGTCTCTGATAAATTTGTCTAGACCAGGGGCCCAGGAACCACGGAGTGCCTCTATCGCACCCACAACATCTACCTCAGATATGGGCTCAGCCAGGAAATCCAGCATGCATTTTCGAGATACACCCGTGCAATTTCAGACAAGTAATCTTCCTGATCATTGAGATCGCGGCCGATCCTAGAGCTGTATAAGGCCATAAAATACTTTATAAAAGTGTGGGGGGGTGCATATCTCTGTTATGTATGCTTTGCTGTAGGGGGGGCGGAGCATTTGTGCCAGTACTCTACCAGGTCTTTCACCCTCTCCATATCTCCTAGCAAACTGAAATTTACCCAAATATAACAGTTCCCTGTCCGCGGCTTCGCGAAAGTCCACCAAGAGTGCCATGCGCCGAGTTTCAGCATCTGCCGTGGCATTGCGAAGTAACTCAGAATCTAGTGTAGATATGTCTTGTTCAATGCGGGCCAGTGTGGTACGCAAGTCTTTTAGCACGCTAGCACATTTAGCGATGCAGACACCCCTAATGTATGGGTTAATTCCTCCCACAGAACCGCCCAAGTATCCACAGATCCAGTATTTACAGTAAAATAATCTTCAATGGCTTCTTATACCTCCGCATTAAAGACCTCATCCTGCAGCGCCCTGCCTGGAAACCGCTACTGCCACTCAAAACCCTCCGGCCGGGGGACATCTAAGCGAAGTATTACCGGGCAATGGTCAGAATATGTCCATGGCAGTATCTCTAGGTCTCAAAACCAACCAGCGATTCCCGGAAAAACCACCCAATAATCTATCCTGGTCCATGTATTATGGTAACCAGAATAATGGGTATACGACATGCTGGTAGGATTGTGCTTCCGCCAAATGTCTATTAAGAAACGTTGTCTGCAAATTTCCAGCAGTACGCGACGGGAGCGTGGCTTGGAGTCAGGGGACGAGGAGGTGGTGTCAGATCTGGGATCTAATAATAAATTGAAGTCCCCTCCCATAATAATCAGACTGGGTTTGAGGTCCATCAAGTGTATATGTAGGGAGTGAAAGAAGTCCGGAGTATCAACGTTTGGGCCATAAACGCCTATTAAGGCTGTGCAATGGCCAATGAGTGTGCCTGTGACAATAAGGAACCGGCCCTCGCTGTCCTCAACCACTTTGCCAGGGCTGAAGGGGAGCCTCTTATGAACAAGGAGAGCGACACCCCTAGCGTAGCTGCTATAATTGGCAAAGTATCTATGTGTCCCACAACTAGCAGCCATGTGAGTGGCATCGGCTTTGGGCAGATGTGTTTCCTGTAGACAATGTTGACCTTATGTCGCAATAGATAATTGAGTACCTGACGTTGTTTGTGGTGTTGTTGATGCCTCGTACATTCCAGGACATAAGGGACAAACCAGAGGGACCAACAGTATTACCTAACTTTCGACATAATGGGTATACATCAAATAATGTGTGAATAAATTGCATACTAAGATATTGTCATGTGAAAGTGACCTTTTTGTACCATCATTGAAAATGCGTAATCATCGCAAAGTTCCCCCCTGCCTCCCACCACCCAGCCTCACCCGACCCAAGTAGGGCAATACCATGACCCAATAATCAGCAGGAAGTGCCAACTTACTTTACAAATGTGTGAGCAACCATTAGAAAAACACTTCCGTACACACTGAAACAAAAAACAGAATAAAGTGTACACTTTAAGGGGTGGCAATGCCACGTCAGCAAGGCAACTACCTTATGACAAAACAGATGTATAGTAAGCATTACCCCTTATCACCACAGAGTCAAATGAGATGTTAGGAATGCCACTTCAGCCAGTCCCTGTATTTGAAAAGAGTTCCATACTAGCTTCCGAACCACTATGTGGAGGGGAGGGACCTCCATCTCCAGTCCTGGGCCTGCTGTTGTTATGCTTGTAGGTGTGACAGAATTCCTGTGCCTCTGTTGGAGTGTCGAATATGCGCGAGCGACCTCCCACATCTACTTTAAGCCTGGCAGGGTAAAGCATTCCGTATTTCAATCCCAGATTTCTGAGGGTCGCCTTCACCCCGTTGAACTTGCGGCGGGCATCTTGGATCATGACAGTGAAGTCCTGAAAGAAAGAGAGTTTGGAGCCCTGCTACATGTTATCGCCTCGTTCCCAGGCCAGGCGCAAGACTGAATCTCGATCTCTGACATTCATGATCCTCGCAATTATGGGTCTTGGCGGTAGGCCAGGATTAGGCCTAGGGCCAAGGGATCTGTGCGCATGTTCTATGACAAATCCCGGGATGAAGGCCTCCCTGCCAAATAAATCAGATAGCAATTGTTCCACGAATACATCCATCCTCCCAGCTGTAGCAGTCTTCGGTACGCCCAAAATGTGCATGTTGTTGCGCCGACTGCGCGCCTCCAAGTTCTTAATGGCAACCTCTTTCAAGATTCGTTCCACCCTGTCCAGACGTTTCAGTGACTGCGCCGAGCTGTCTTCAATGTCCGATACGCGGGCCTCCACCACATCAAGGCTTCGGTCGTGTGCTTGCACTTTGGCATCCATGTCGGCCAAGCTTTTGTCCAGCGCATCGAATCTACCATCAAGAGCCTTGAACCCCGCTCTCATCTTCTGGAGCATCGATGTAGACAATGAGGTGAGATCATCCACGTTGTCCGCACTCTGGGCGCTGTTCGCCATGGTGGGGGTCTCTTCAGAGGTGTTGTCTTCTACTTTTTTAAAGGGTAGGGTCCTTTGTTTAGGGTCTTTGCGGGCCAAGCCGTGGCTCAGGATTGCAATGTGGAGGCAGAGTGGCAGCAAGGCTCCAGCTGCAGTCGGCAGGGCCAGACACCAACCAGTCGCCAAGCAGGATGAGTGCAGCCGTGGCTGAAGAAGAAATATGTGACCCTATTATATGTCACCACAAGGCCATGAGGCAGGAGGAAATGCTGTGAATCGGGCGCGTTTCAGATCGCATATAAGGCCATTCACAGGCAGGCACGGAAGGACTGAAGGAGAGGAGGGGAAGGCAGCACCAGGAATCCCAGTAACGTTGATGGAGCTCCGTGAGCGTCGTGGGTGGAGTACAGCTACAGAGGTGTGATGGAGATCCCGTGACCTGAGCAGTTAGCGTGTCTGTGGCCCCAGTCGCTGCTGTTTGTTTCGCCCAACTGCCAGCAGCCTTTTACGGTGATGCGCCATGAAACTCAGGGGGCATGTCGCCGGCCTATGCTCCTTAATCCATGAAACCGTATCATAGGCTGGATGGCCGTGAGTGTCCTGTCCGTGTAGAAATGCAGCCTCAGACAAGCTGGCGCGTCGGGGCCGCGAGGTGCAGAACGCTCACTTCGTAGGAGGTCCCAGGCTCCAGGAGCTCCAGCAGTAAGAGCCCAGGAGAACTAGCAGGGTCCTGGAGCTCGATCCAGTAGTGGCGCAGTGGCGGCAGCTCGTGCCAGCAGGTAGGCCTCAGAAGAGGGGAGGGAGAAGGAGCCGAGTGGCAGCGCGGCTGGCCGTGGCGAATTCTAGTATGCGATCAGCCGGGCTGCCCCCCGCCTCATGCGCCCCTGCACCCGCTCTCAGTGATGCGGCGTGTAGACCGATGGGCCCTGTCCCCAATACGGTCTCCCAGCCGTGATGGTGACGCTTAATACAAGGCAAGCGCAGCTATGCAGGGCAGCTCAAGTGCCACGATTTGGCGCAGCGGGGGGGATCAAGTCAGCCCGCTCGTAACCATAGGATATTGTGTTAGTGAGGCTATGTTTATATTTTGTAAAATGTTGAACTGTATACCTGTCCAAATGAAGTGGCCTTTACTCTCATTAGGCCTGGTTATTTGTCATCTCACCCAATGAAGGCTCCTGGGGGTGGCATACGCAGGATGTCCACCCCCGGTCAGCTTCGGGCGAGTGGAAGAATCTGGACAGACAGGTATCGGTCATTGCTGGTTTTAGACAGTGGGCACTGCTTGAATGACGGTTAACGGTATTCTGAGCTACGTCATTCAAGCTGTGGTTCTGAGTTAGGGACAGAACAGTTTTTAGTTGCCCTCCCTCACTCTCTCCCTAGCATTAATTACTTTAATATTTATGTTTAGGGGGTGTTTCTAGGTTATAGGACAATATTGTCACTTGGACAGGTGGCAGAAATTGAGGAGCTTGAGACAGGCAGGAAGGATTGGGGGCATTGCAGAGTAGGTTTGGTCAGAGGGAACACAGAGGAGCGATGATGGAGGCAAGGTGAAGGCAGTGGATGAACGGGGATGGTGAGGATTGCATGGTAGAAGAATGTTTTGGGAATTTTTATTGTTGGGAAGGATTAAGGGTGGGAGGGTGTTAGGATATGATATCGTATGGTCCCTGATGAACCAATGCCTGATTTATTTCCATTCTTTAATGAGTTAAGAAATCCAGCACCTGAAGTAAGCGCAGACACTTGTATTAACTATCTTACTGTCCCTGATCCTTTAACATCTGTTAATCGTTTGGCCAACATTGAGGACATTACGGGGAACTTACTCTCCTGGAATATTGCAGGGCTGTCCTCTAAACTGGAATCTGTGGATTGGACATGCTTTGTTAATAATTTTGATTTATGCATATTCCAGGAGACTTCTCAGGGATATTTGAATTATTTTGTGCCTGCATTGAAGGGCCCAAGGGCGAGACCCATGGGGGGCTTAACAATATGGGTCCGCCAATGTCTAAAGTTGGTTATCAAAGTTGTTGATACCAAAAATCGAGATATTCAACTAATTAGATTGGACTTAGATAAACTAGGAATGTTGGATATTTATAATGTCTATGTCCGGAGTAATAGGGGGGGAGGTCCGAGGTTTAATAGCCTTGGGCAGTCTTCTTGACATTCACTCCTCAAATAATAATATCGTCATTGCGGGGGATTTTAATAGAACATTTGAACCCCTAGTTAACGAAGATGATCTTTTCAGTGATGAAGAGGATCGACACTGGGGAGTTCCCAAATTAGAGCTCACTTCGGTTGCGCGTTGGACCGATGATGTGATCGGTCTAAACACCTTATGCTATGATAAGGGTTTAAGAGCCCTAAATGGAAGGACTAGTGGTGATAGAAACGGGACAAGTACATTTGATAATGGGCGACACAATAGTCGAATTGACTACGTTTTATGTAGTCTTAAACTATGGCCCCTGATCTGTGACATGGAGGTTCTTGGGAGGGTAGAGAGCGATCACAACCCCCTGTGCACAATCCATAAATGGTGGTCCCACATCAACCGGCCCTTAGGCTTTCTTGAGACTGCCCCTCCTCTGACCGTTTCCACTAATGATATGCGTAGATTAAGGTGGGATAATGTAGCAATTAATCACCAGGCTTTTGCTAACATTAGTGGACAGGTTGATAAAGCAATATCAGCTATAGAGCACTTTAACTCACTTAACACTGGCTTAGACAAGGTAGTAGGATTACACAACACCCTCTTTCGTACAATTAGAGAGTATTTCCTTAAACCTGTGAAAAACAAAGGAGCCAGAGCCCCAAAGCCCGCTAAGTGGTATAACGATCTGTGCAGGGAGGCGCGATTAGCTTTAGGTAAAGCCATTAAGGGGGGGCAATCTGTTGCAATTCAATCCGCTAGAAAGGATTATAAAATTTGTATACTTAAGGCAAAGAAAACTTGGGATGAGCACCACTGGTCCGAGTTAAAGGCAGCCAGTGATAGAAAGGACTCCCGGTTATTCTGGCACATTGTTAGGAGGGGTAAATCGGGTCTTCCCGAGCCCCCGCATAACAATGTGCCTGAAGAAGAATGGGTAAAAAATGTTAAAAATCAGTACGCCGCGCCAAACAATGCCAATTTGGGCTTGGAAACTAGTGTGGATCACCCCAAAGAAAATTTCTTTGGCATTGCTGAGATCATGTTGGCCCTTAGCACGGTCGCTTGTGGACGTGCCCCTGGTCTTGATGGAGTGCCAGCTGATTTATTTGTTAATGATAAAGAGCGTTGGTGTAAGTACATCCACCTTCTCATCAATGCTATTGCACTGGGTGCAGCGGTACCAACATCATGGCAGGGTGCAGTAATTATTCCTGTCTTCAAGAAAGGTGACCGATCCTTGCCAGGTAATTACAGGCCAATAAGCCTCATAGACACTATTCAAAAGGTTGTGGGGCGTGTGATCGTTAATAGACTCCTGGACTGGGCGGAGGAGACTAATGCCCTTTCGCCATTCCAGGCAGGTTTTCGTCGATCCAAAAGCACGGTGGACCAGGTTTTTCGTTTTACATTGTTGCACTGGAGGACCGTTGTGCTGGGCAAAGGTAGCTTGTATGCGGCCTTTGTTGACCTACGGGACGCTTTTGACCTGGTTCCCCGGTCTAAGTTATGGTCGGTCCTCAAGAAGCAGGGTCTCCCAAGTGAGTTATTATCTTTGATAATGAGGCTCCATGAATCCAACTATGCCAGAATCCAGTGGGGGGGACTAGGCTCGGTAACCGCAGACTTCCCTGTCGGAAGGGGAGTGCGGCAGGGATGTGCGATGGCTCCCGTGCTTTTTACATTGTACATTAACGATGTTGTTGCCCGTATGACTTCTGCACAAGTGGATGCCCCTTTTTTAGCCGGGACCAAAATCCCTATTTTAATGTTTGCAGATGACATGCTCATCCTATCTAAAACTCCTAGCGGATTGCAGCGTGCCTTGTCCATCTTCGATCAATTTTGTGGGGAGTATGGCTTAGAGGTTAACACAGCCAAAACAAAGCTTATGATTTTTAACCCCCATTGTAGCTTTAAATCTAAAATCACCCTAAATGATCGCCCGCTAGAGGTTGTGAACACTTTTACATACTTGGGTATGCATATATCTGGTGAGAAGAATTGGCGGCATCATATTGACATCGCTACACTTAGACACAGGCAATTGGCCGGTGCCATTTCTACAGAGCACAGAAAATCCTTGACTAAACCTGTAAAACCTGCTTTACAGGTTTACGAAGCAAAGGCTCTAGGCTCTGCGCTTTACGGCGCCGAGCTCTGGGGCTTCGAGAAGGTGGTTGCACTCCAATCCTCAGAGAACAAATTTCTCAGGGCAATAACTGGTGTCCCTAAAAGCACACCATTGTTGCCCCTTAAATATGATTTGGGTAGAAGAGCAGTTTCAGATCTGGTACAACTTCGCCCGATTTTATATTGGCGCAGGCTATGGACGACTCCTGCGCTCTCTCATTACGCAGAGGGTTTTTTAGATATTATACGATCTGATGTATACCATAAAATTGGATGGTTAAAATCACTCAGGATATCCCTGTCTGAGCTTGGCATGTGCTCACTCTGGGAAGATCCGGCGAGAGCCATTTTTCCATCCAAAAGTATTCTAAAAACCACTTACTGGGAGTTGGTTGCCTGTCGGCACTGGAGTAGCTCCAGCGCTGGTTCTATGACCGGAGAATTTTTAGAGGCCAAGATGTATCCCTGTCTAGAACCATATTGGGACATTATAACCAGGCCTGGAGAAAGGAAGCTCCTTTTCCAACTGAGAGCAGGTGCAATTCCCCTCAAATCTTTGACAGCTAAGTGGGCAGGGGGTTCTTGTGATAGTTGCCCTGTTTGTGGTATTAAAACTGAAACCATCGGACACTTCTTATTCTCTTGTAAATCTTATGCGGCACCAAGACGTATCTGGCTGTCCCCGATGGGTAAAAACCTAGGAACAACCAGTAGTACCGTAGCCCTGCGTATTATATGCACTAGCACTTTGACTTGGATTTCAGTAGCCACCGCAAAGTATTTAGGATGGGCGTGGTCGATCAGACAGAGATTGCTAGTCATCTGACTATTCTCCTGACCAGGCAGAGACTGCTAGTCATTTGACTATTCTCTGCTATGTTATTTTTTTCTGCATTTTATCTTTTGTAACATTTTTTAACTCATCTTCATTTAAACTATTTTATCTTTACAAACTTACCACTGTTAATAGAACAGTACGTTTTACCTAGGGTTATTACCCAAGTCAGAAAATTTTAAGAAGTATGTTTTGTATTTGATGCCCTGATTGGAATTTAATTTTATTTTATGATGTTGTATGTAATTGTTTAATGTAAAATTGTATCCTGCTTTTATGAATGTAATTCGAATAAAGCATACTTTGACTTGACTTGATATTGTATTAGTGAGACTATGTTTATATTTTGTAAAATGTTGAACTGCATACCCGGTCAAAGCAGCCTTTTACTCTCATTAGGCCTGGTTGGCGGCCTTTTACTCTCATTAGGCCTGGTTAGCGGCCTTTCACTCTCATTAGGCCTGGTTGGCGGCCTTTCACTCTCATTAGGCCTGGTTAGCGGCCTTTTACTCTCATTAGGCCTGGTTGGCGGCCTTTTACTCTCATTAGGTCTGGTTAGCGGCCTTTCACTCTCATTAGGCCTGGTTGACGGCCTTTTACGCTCATTAGGCCTGGTTGGCAGCCTTTCACTCTCATTAGGCCTGGTTGGCGGCCTTTCACTCTCATTAGGCCTGGTTGGCGGCCTTTCACTCTCATTAGGCCTGGTTGGCGGCCTTTTACTCTCATTAGGTCTGGTTAGCGGCCTTTCACTCTCATTAGGCCTGGTTGACGGCCTTTTACGCTCATTAGGCCTGGTTGGCGGCCTTTCACTCTCATTAGGCCTGTTTATTTGGTATCTCGTCCTATGCACGTTTCCGATCAAGTAATGAGCAGCAGTATGGTTTGCACTGTAAAATATTGTCTTGTGATAAAACAAAAATTAGTGTCATGTAGTTAAAAAATCATAAAACTAATAACGGATTCACAAGACCAAATCACAGACACAAGAGGTTTATTAGAAGAAACTGTTTCTGAGAAGGACAGAGACGATAAATCTCTGAATTGTTTGTTGCAATGGTCTATTATTGCACAGAACGCTAGGCCATCACTGGGTCATTTCATATGCAATCGTTCAATCTTTTCTGCGATTATGAGGCATTCAAGAAACATAAGCTCAGCACTGTACATGTGTGAATTATACTCGCCAATTTCCATGCATGGTTATGCGTATATGTCAGGCATTCTCATTAATTCTCTGTGACATTTTCCCTATCAAGCTGTGAAACTGCAGCCGAGCAGAAAATGACAGCGCCCTTCCGAAGTCTTCTAAGAATTTGCAACACTTGTGATCTTTCAAACAACTGACGTTTGAGATTCTAAAATATCACTACAAAGAACTGTGAACAGTAGCACTTTATCTCTGAGCAAGAAAATTAAGACTTTTTATCTGACAATATTAATATGCAATTATACTGTTAAACCGTGACAGATCTGTTTTTACGCTTCTCTGCATAATAAACTGGAAGGCTGAGCTAGGCACCGACATTCCCTTAATGAAGTTATTGATTAAGGCAGCTGGGTTGTGCTTTTTATCCACTCAGTAAATCTGGAAACTCGGGTGTAAACACCGTACTTATCTTTCATCGCACATTTTTCACCCCAGCTAATTATTCCTGTGAGAAACCACACGTCATTAAACAGGCTAGCAAGAGGGCCCCCGCTATCTCCCTGGCAAGAATCTTTGCTTACGTCAGCGTAGCCCGCGCAGAACATGTTTACAAAGACCGTGAACCTGCTGCTGCGTTTGCAGGCCGCGCGGTCCACGAAGGGGACCTCGAGCTTCTGAAGGACTGTGGCCGGCCTCCCCTGGAAGCGCACGTCGCCCCAGCCGCTGACGATGTTGCGCGCGCTCCTCTCTTTCGCGAGGCTGTCGATGAAGTCCTTGTTCGCGATGCAGATCGGGGTGGCGTAGCTGTTGAGTTGTATAGGGGTTGCCAGCTCGATCAGTGCTATGTCGTAGTGGTACTTGTTTAGAGTGGCGTTGTAGCTCGGGTGCACGATGACTTGTTGCACTTGAAGGTATTGCTCAGTGCCATCATTAAGTTCAGTGTTATGCTCACCTGAAGAAATAAAACATATTTTCAGACATTAGAATCAAGGAGGTAAACCTATTTTCATACTATTGTTACTGTAATAGAAAATCTCTTTATTGTATTGCCAACGCCGAAAGACATCTGTCCAACTTAATTTGAGGTATTAAATTAATAAAAGCGGAGCTTTGGACCACACACATTATGACTAGCACTGAAAGCTCAGGAGGACATACCACCATTCCGATGTTTTACTTGAAGGAACTGTGCACGAACCAGCGGGAAACATTAAAAGTCTGAACAAGACGAGCCCGGGGCAGAAAAATACCTTTTTTTTCTTTTTAACAAATCGACAGAATAACCATGTTTACATTTTGCTTTGGTTTCAGATAAGAGCAAAACATAAAAATGTAGAGAACACAAATATGTAATTTTTGTGTCGGAAATACATTTTTATATGGTCCTGTCTAGTATATCAACCTCCATCGATCTGAAAGATTTTTCTTTCCACAGGGTCGATTCACAAATCGTTCTTGCATGCAAGAAAGAGAAATATGGTGCAGGAAATAAATCAAACCCTCTGCTAGCAATGTCTATACAAGATTACAAAAATCAGAGACAGTTGTATGCCGCAGGGCTCGTTTCCACATGTGTGCGTGTGAGTTATGCAAAGTTTGTGTAACTTGCGTATCATAAGCTTCTTGAGATCGACTACCCGTAAATATTCACAGGAGAGCGACAGTAGAGTAGTCCGGACAAAGTGAAGTTTATGAGGGGAACACCCACATGGATATAACTATGTAGATTAGCACAGACATACAGGCGTATGAATCTAATCTAGAATGGTATATCGGTAACTGCTGAAAAAAAGAACAATGGGCACCAGCATTTCCCATTTTCACGGGGAATGAATTAGGAAGAAAAGATTCTATTGGAAAATAATTTCAATGAAAGGAAAATAGGAAAAAAAAAATCTTGCTCTAGGGACCTGGATAGTATTTGTAGCTGTTAGACCTATCGGCATGAGGGTGGTCGGCCCCCAAACGATTAGCCTTCCTCCTCCATGTATCTGACCTAGTTTTTGCTGGTCTGAGGACTCTGAGCACTTCACCACTGCTAAAATGCACGCTTTCTCATCTCTAAACATAGAAATATTGGCTCATAACCTATTGTATATTTAATTTACTTATAATTCCAGACTACAGTGCCCTATATTGCCCAGGACCTTTAAATCAAATTCTACTATTGGGCCAGCAGCACCAATTTTGTCACCCACTTAAGTAGCGCTGTAAACATGGTTCAGGCCTACTGCAGACCCTGTGTGAACAGTTTTAAACTGCCACTTTGACCCAACAAAATAAAACTTTTGCATGGGCCAAACCTTCCTTCTCAATAGATATACATCACCCCTAAGGTAGGCCCAGGATAGTCCAGCAGACTGGGTGCAATGTTTTTTTCATTAAACAGGACATATACTTTTAGGATTTACATGTTCTGGTAGTGAAAAACTACTGGATTTGTTTTTCACTACTGCAAGGCCTATATTTCCCGTAGGATAACATTGGGATTACCTTATTACGTTTTACAGGTGTAATTCTCAAATAGGAATATATTATTGCATCAAGTTTGGTGTCTCTAGGAACCTCATTTAAAATCCTAATTTATGGTGAAGTCAGATTTTAAATTACAATTCTGCATAAGCCACTTTTAGAAAGTTGACATTTTCTTGCACTTGCCATTTGGTCATTTGGTGCCGTTAGCCTGTCTCTGGTAAAATGACTGGGTGTAGCTGACAGGTGGGCTTGGTGTAGTCCTCCTAGACAGCCGCGCACAGTCAGTCAGTCACAACCACTTTATTTGGTTAACAAAAGCCATAAAAGTACATAACATACAACATATAGCACATCAGAAAATAATTATAGAAATATAA
This sequence comes from Triturus cristatus, assembly GCF_964204655.1. Lineage (NCBI taxonomy): Eukaryota > Metazoa > Chordata > Amphibia > Caudata > Salamandridae > Triturus > Triturus cristatus. The sequence goes on along the minus strand of NC_140588.1, from coordinate 820,504,136 downwards.
TTCATCAATTGGCTTGGGCGACATAAACTATTTCAAGACCAAATTTCATGAATATACTATTTACACCAGTTACCAACAATTCATATATAGCAGCAGGTGATTTAAAATATGAGTTAAAAACAGAAGCTCAAGACAGAGTACAAATGTTAACAGAACAGAATTTGCTTGATCATTCGAGTACAGTTGGATGACATGTCAGAGTGTACCGTTTTCTCCTATGTCTCACGGCAGTAACTAAATCGCTTGCAATATTAAAAATCTCCAAAGGATCATTCAGCATCTGTAAATAAAGTAAAGTAGGTCTAACTTGTAAAAAACCTTTTCCCCTAAAAATTGGGATTAAACCTGCTAAGAATATCACTGTAATGGTCACAAAACATTATAAAATGCATAGTATCCTGGGTTGAAAAGTTTTCACAGGTGCAAGGGTCTAAGTCGCTCACCCTGCTTCACCCCTGCGCATCAACCAGTAATGGATTAGATTAAAACGAAATCTGGTTAAAAGCAAGCCACACACAATGGGAGCTTAGATGGGCACATCGCCTTCGACGGACCAGCTGCTCCCCCCAGCGCCTTGAGAACCTTATGGGTGAGTAATCGTGCTTTACAAGCCACCTGATTGATTGATTGGCTAAATGGGCAATCACTGGCAGGATGGGAGGGAGGAGCTGGGACCCGCCTCACTTCCACCCAAATAGGCTGTGTCCTGTTTCCACACAAAGGGCTGCATACCCCTTGTATTTAGTCTGGAGCCAGGACAAGGAAGACTGGGCATCTGCGCACTTCAAAGGCAGGCCTCTAGAAGTTTCTCCCAATTACAGAGGCACAACTGTGTATAAAAGAAGGACCTCACACACCACCACCCGTACACTTCTGAACCGGTGGGGCTCTGCCAGGAAGAAGGACTATTGTGTTGCTAAAGGACTGCAACACTGCTAGACTGCACTCTCCTGGACTCCTGCTACGTTGTGCAGGTCTGCTGCCCTCTTGCCTGGGTGACAAGGACTCAACCTGCATATCTTGAACCCAGAGTGCCTCCCAGGGAAAATTGGTTGGCCAACTGATTTGAAGCCTTAGGAATATAACTGGCTTCTAACCATTTTGCACCTGCACTTGCACCTGTACTCAGTTGTCCGTGAGTCTGTCCTGCCACTTGGTGCCACCCTAGTCCTGGACCCTTGGTAGTGGGGATAAGGTGTTAGCCAGCGGGACTGACACATCTATCTGCTGAGTGGCGTGTCCCGGAGTGGAACCCATGCATCTCTTCAGTTGAGTGGTGCATCCCCGAGCAGAACTGGTGCATCGCCACTGCTGCGTAGATTGGACTGGTCACAAAGACCCTCATCGCCCTTCGTAGTTCTCAGAAGCACCGCATTGCCCTGTCAACGTATGTAAAGCCCAGGTCCTCCAATCGCCCATTAATGGCAGCCTTAACAACGACACCAGACTCCGCAATGCAGCTTTGCAGCTCCTCAGAACCGATGCATCACCAGGTGCGCCCAGCATTCCCAATGCAGGAATTCACATCGCAAGCTCCATCGATGGGATCATCAGCAACGACACATTAGGACCTCACAACACAGCCTCGCCACGTCTCAGAACCGAAGCAACGCTCCAACTGCACTGCGCATCTTCAACCTGGATTCCTGCAATGCTAGGCAGCCAGAATGTAAGGTACTCTGTTGATTGGGCCCAACTGGGTCCCTGTAGCCAGCCCACAATCCATTGTGGTTGGCCAGAACTAGTGAGTTTGTCCCATTCCGTTGTGACCAGATACCCCAAATTATCACTTTGTGCTTCTAGGCCCGTTTTGTTTTTTATCTAAAACCTTGAAATTCAATATCGCAAGTTCTACTAATGGGATTTCTGATGTTTTGGACTTACTTTATTCATTAAACTAAGTTCTATTTTTCTAACCTGGTATGGAATGTTTTTTTGTGGTATTTTCAGACTTTTACTGTCTGAAGTGTTGCACAAGTACTTAACACCTTGCATCTAAATTAAGGTTGACTGCTCTGTGCCAAGCTACCAATGGGTTGGGCACAGGATAATTTGGGGTAGCTTGTGCCTTGCCCATGTATTGTGGTTGCTGCTTTACCAGGGCTGTCAACCAACAAACCAATTTCTAACAGTGACAGCTTATGGTCAACCTCAATAAATCTAGAAAAACTACTTTTGAGTATTTCCAAGTCCCTATTAAAGGCATTAAGACCAGTGACTGTGTTTCTGTTTTTCTCTGAGTCCAGATACAGTGATTACTTGTTCAGATTTAGAATTAAAATTCACAACTAGAATTAACACTCAAAGTCTCAAACATGCGAATGAAATTAAAAATCCATCTCTAGGGGCCTAATTTGGAGCCTGCTGGTCAGATACTTCATCACAAAAGTGATGGATATCCAGTCCCCTTACTACAAATGCATTTGAATTGTTGCATAAATTGTCTTTCCAGTTCTCAGTTTCTATTTTTGGTAAATTCTGGTGTTTTTTCCCCAGTGTTTTCCAGTGATGTGAATACCTTAAAAAATTGTGGCTATCAGTGGCTACACATTTTTTGTGCCATTAAAAACAACAGAAACAGTTTTTTTGCAGTGTTTATGGAACATTTTGCTTTTATTATTGCTTGCTTTCTGCACTGATAGTGCAACAGCTCGATAAACAAGCATTTGCAATGCAAAAGGTCTCGCCTTTACGAGCGTCTGAGCTATTGGCATTGTAAATTACAATGCATTTTAGTTATGTGTTGTTTTTCAAATAGATAAATAAAAGGCATTGTAATTACAATGCCAATAGCTTAAACTCTCGCAAATGTGAGACCTATTGCATTGCAAATGCATTTGTGCTCTAATTTTTTTTTAAAGCGTTAGGAAAGAGCATGTCCTGCCTGCAACAGCAGGAAGTACAAAGCTATTTGAGAACATAGTGCTCGGAGGCTATATTTAAAGCCTACCGAGTAACAACACACATAGCAGGGGGTGTTGCCATGAGAGGTTACAAAATGAGACAATGCGGCACTAAGGAGGAACCACTAAGCCAATAGACCAATGAACAGCCACAGCTTACAGTGGAAATGACACAAGCCAATTACAAATATGGGTGGAGAGTGGGCAAAGCTTCAAGTCTCTACCTGAACACAGCATGCCTTGCACAGCAGCACATGTCCTGCCCAGGCTCAACCTAAAAAGTGTTATAAAGCGGCCTGCACTGTCCGCTTTATAGAGCTTTATTTTTTTAATTGTCCCAGATTGTTTTCCCCACTAGTCACTCTTCTTGCGTTGCACTTTTAAAAATAAATAATAATTTGCAGTCTTACACTTAGAAAATCATTATAGACAGCCATTGATGGGTTACTGTGAATGCTGTATACAATTTTGGTGGATAACCTCTCTTGAGAGAGAGTACGGAAAAATCTGGAAAGGACGTTTTCAGGATTGTTAGATCCTTTACCAATTCTTCAGCAATAGAGGGAAATATATTGCCCTCTCCTTACCTGTGCAAAAACCGGTCGGACTTCTTTGAGGGGAAAATTCAGAAAGTATATGCGTCTTTCACAGCTAGGAAGGAGAGAGTGGAGCCAAAACCATCTGGAATCTCAAATTCCAACGGCACCTTCCAGGATTTTATTCCAATAACTTTGCAGGAATCATTGTCCGAAATCCTAGGATACAAGTCTGGCTCCCCTGAGGATCCATGCCCCCCTAATCTATTTAGGTCTCTGGCTCATATGATCAACCCAGTATTAAATCACATCTGGAATGCCTCGCTATCCACTAGTACTTTTCCAGATATATGGAAACATGCATTCCTACTACCCCTTCTGAAAAAAAACGAATGCGACCCTATGGAGCTTGGTAATTACCGCCTGATATCACTACTGCCAGCACCTTGAAAAATGCTGGAAAAACTGGTGCAACAACAATTCTCCAATTTCATAGATGCACACGATATCCTGCATGAGACTCAGTCCGGATTTTGGCCGGGATATAGTACAGAGACTGCATTGGTGGAGGTGGCAGATTCCATGAGAATGACTGTAGACGCAGGGGCTGCAGCGATGCTGGTTATTTTAGATCTATCGGCAGCGTTCGACATGGTTGCACACCCAATTCTACAGGACAGACTCAAACAGCTGGGCTTGCGGGGGCAGTACTCTCTTGGTTTCAGTCCTATCTTAAAGATCGCTCTCATAGGGTCTTTCTCCAACCGCATCAATCTAAACCCAAGCCATTGTGGTGCGGAGTGCCTCAGGGCTCTGTCTTGGGCCCATTGATTTTTAAAACCTTTCTGGTGCTACTTTTCTCTCTCATTGCATCCTGGGAAGTGAAGGCAGTCTCCTATGCTGATGACACCCAGCTGGTTTTCTCATTTAAGGATCGCTCTGTGGATTCGTTTGCCAGATTCAAGTGGTTTCTGAAGGACATCGGGGCCTGGATGAACAATAACAACTTAAAACTGAATGCAGACAAGATGGAGGTCCCGTTCTTTGGTCAGGCTTTTCCTCCCTCAGAGGGGTTATGGTGGCCAGCAGAATTAGGTTCACCACCATCACCTGCATATACAGCAAGGAATCTGGGCATCAAATGAGATACAGATCTATCCTTTGCAGCCCAAGTTCGTTAAATTTCATCGTCTTGCTTTGGGTAGTTGAGATTCTTAAGGAAATTCCTGCACCTCTTGCCGGAGGAAAGCCGCAGGATCATAGTACATGCTACTGTTACTCTCAGCTGTACTATGCAAACAGTCTGTACCTAGGGCTGCCTTCTTACCTGATCAATAGACTTCAGATGGTACAGAATGTGTTAGCGAGATTCATTCAACGGGTCCCGTTCCATAATCATCTCTCCCATCATATCAGACAGCTTCATTGGCTCCCTGTTCTCAAAAGGATAGAATTCAAGTCCCTGACCCTGGCCTTTCGTGCTTTGCATGATAGAAGGCCAAGGTATCTCAGGCGCAGGCTATGTCCATATCATCAAAAATGCACACTGAGATCCAACTCCCAGAACCCTCTTTGTGTACCCCGTTATGCCAAGTCCCGAATGGGAGGCAGGTCCTTCACAGTGAGGACTGCCAGGCTATGGAACTCCTTACCCTCTCCTATGCGCTTGATTGAATCAGAACTCGAGTTCAGAAAGATCTTGAAGACCTGGCTTTTTAGTCAGGGCCAGCCCCTCTGATGGACCTGATCCTCACCTGCATCTACAGCTAAGCGCCGGGACACCTCTGTATGAGATACCTATTGCGCTCTAGAAATGCCACTATTATTATTATTATTATTATTAATAATTATTATTAAGCAGAGTGAATCATGTATTGTTGCTCTATGTTCGCATCTGTTTGTAAAAAGAAAGATTTTTTTTCTGGTGACTTCTATGGAAGACAAAGGCTCTTCGACACAGTTCTTGCTCTTTTATTTCATCACAAAAGAGGGCATTTGTTATGGCCGCATATTGACATGGTGAGGTGCCCCATTTCCCTTCATTTATTTTGTACAGTGCCACAAGAAGCCTTATGGTGGCTTCAGAGAACCCTGAAGAGAGAGTTCAATTGCCACAAAGGCAAAGACCAGACGAATGAGTGATGGGGAGGCAAGGAGAGAGGAGGCAAGCCACACAGAAGCAGGGGCATTAACTCTGCAGAACAATCCGTCCTTTAAGTAGCGCAACATATCCCCAAATTAAGAGATCACACTGATGTTCATGACAAACCAATGTGTGTGCTATGCATGATAACAAACACTGCAATCATAGCACTCGAAGCCCCCAACAACAGTAGCTACTTTGCATCTACCAGTAGCCAGGTGGGCTGGTAGAGTACGTTTTTTCTTTTTGTTTGCCCTGCTGCTGCTTTTTGCCAGTCACTCCTGCCCGCTCCGTGTCACATTCCCCACCAGTGCCACACCCCACCCTCTCCAATATTGCATTTTTTATATATAGCCCAAAATAGGACCGATGGCGTTCAAGCGCTTTACATGAGCACCGGATTATGTTACAGAAGGTCAGATTAATTACAATGTTTTTGCTAGTATGGTGGTGCTTGCCCCTTTCTCCACCCTCTCATCTTTGTTAGCACCCTCCTTCCAGCCCTTCCAGGAGAACAAATAATGTTTGTTGTAATATGCAGTTATTCAGTGGCGAACATGAGCCGCCTGGCCATCCACCTCAGAAATGTTCCTGATCAAACTGACCTCCAAGCCAGGCTAAAGATCCTCGGCTTTAGGGGGTCTATTATTTGCAATAAGGTCAAGTGAGTTGATCGATTTTCGTCTTTTTACTAAAAGGATGGAGAATTGGCTGACACAACCTGGCTGGTGGCATGTATTATGCAGATGTAAAGGCATATTATGACAAAGCGTCTTTCATTGAGCATGCCCTGCACCACTGCAGGACAATTCAAAGTCACGTGCGGCAGGCCACCGGGTCAAACACATCTTGGTAAGAGGTAGTAGTCCTCTCTGGTCAAGCCTTCTCAGCTGTGTCACATGCTGTTCTTCCTCCATAATAGTAAAAACATAGACCCTAGGTGGACACCGTTAAAAGACTGACTTTACCTGACTTGAAGAAAGAGTCCAAAACAAGCATTGGCAAGCCAAATACATATGTCTACGAGAGAACAATTTGCTTTGTCAATATTTTTTAGGCATGTCAGCAGCAGCATGGTAGATTGATTGATTGATTAATTTATTGAATGTAAAAAAAATGCCCTGTGCCACGTCCTTCATTGCGATTGTTTTTACTTCCATCCTTGCCACACTGCAGCCTTGCTGCTGTGCCAGATGTCTAAAAACAATGACAACCCCAATAGTTGTTTTGTATTCAAGATCTGTTGGCTTTGCCAATGCTTGTTTTTGGGACTAGCCCTTATTTTCCTCATCAGACTTTGACCCACAACCAGAGAGAGAAAAACATTTGAGGGGAAGAAGGAGGAAAAGAAAGACGGGTAAATCCTGGACCAAGGGGGAAAGCAGGAATGAGAAGAACCTGCAAGAGCAAGATAAAGAGGCAGGAAGTCTCTGGTAATGGATGGAAGAGGCGAGATGGAAGCGAGGCGAGGCCACCTTGGCATTGAGCAACCCGGGGATTTGGTAGTGCTAGCTGCCAGCTTTTAAGCTAACCTATGGTTCCTGCCACTCATTCCTTTACATATGAAGCGCTGGAGATAGGGTTAGGGTGACCAGACGTCCCGGGTTTCCTGGGACAGTCCCGGTTTTCAAAGGACTGTCCAGGTGTCCCAAGGCTTTCCTAAATTTTAAACAAATGTCCCGGTTTTTGGAGCAAAGGTTAATTCATACTGAAAGGAGAATTGAAAGGTATGCTCTCTCTAAGTAAATTATTTCTTTCTTTCAGGCAGCGCAGGAGGAGTTTGGCTGCATGCATGGTGCAGCAGATAGGGAGACAGAGTGGGGATGGAGGGCAGGGGGGCTCAGGGTAGAGGTCGTGCCATAGCTAATGTTTTATATATGGGTAGCTTGCAAATGTGTGCCAGGCATTTACTATGTGTCTGTGTGTGTGCATGCTCGCGTGTGTATTTTTTTACAGGGCTACACAAAATCGGGACATGCCGGAAATAAAAGTAAGGCTAATGGACTTAGTCCTACATTTATGTCTGCTCTGTTCCGGTTTTATCTTCTCAAAATCTGGTCATCCTAGATAGGGTGACTGTGTGCCCCTAAGTGTGCTCCGTCCATAAGGGACTCTGAGGGAATCTTGTACAAAGCTGGTGTCCCCACAGTGTTTGCAGGCACCTATGAAGTTCCTCAGTTGCCATAATGCTTGTATTAAACATGTGGTACTCTATAATACGCTTCTTATTTTTGGTGTGCTGTAAGTGACAGGTTTCACTATTACCCTGTTTATTGGTAATCAGTTTACCGCCTGTGGAAGGTTACGCTGGCATTAGGATGGTTTGAACACCTGACCTGGCCGTCACAGCAGGCGTCAGTGACAAGCGTGTGACTCCCTGGTCGGTCTTCTGTACTCCTAGGGTGCAGAGCGTGCCTTTCAGTCAGTATGTGTGTGGTGCCTGTCACCCTAGCGCCGCAGGGGCTCTTTTTTTTTTCTAGAAACATTTTATTGGCATTTGATAAATAACTACACTTGGTACAGTACAGTAGTATTTGGTGATGCACACATCATGCTCCAGAACATTATACGTAAGTTGTACATCTAACATCTTCACCTGGAAAGCCACCCACATTTTAACTGAAAAACAACAAGAGTTTACGGTATTCTTCATATTTTCCCTGTCTTGTCAGTCACTGACATCTGATAATGACTCTTCTTGTGAGGGCTCACATAAATTCCCGCGGAAAGTATTCCACTTGCCCCACACCCGGGCCCATTTTCTGGGACATCCTCTGTGGACGTATACTGATTTCTCCACCACCATTGCAGTGTCCATGTCTCGATACCATTGGTGAAGGGTAGGAGTCTGTTGCGATCCCCAGTGCTGAGCTATATTCAGCTTTGCCAATGTCATACCTAGTGTCACCCAGTCCTGAGTCATCTGATTGAGATCTGTGGGTTCCCAAATATTAAGGCATCTCTTGGGTTCCGGCGGAACCTCCACAGCAGTAACTTGCAAGATTGTACTCATAATCGTCCCCCAGTAAAGTACAATCTCTGGACATTGCCAGAGCGTGTGCAGGAATGTGCCTGATGTGCCGCATTGTCGTAGGCAGAGTGGTGTGTCCGCCTTTCCTATTTTGTGCAGAAGTGTTTGTGTATAATAAGTGCTCTGTAACATTTTTTATTGTATTAACTTGAGTTTAGAGGATATCACAACTTCCTTTGGGAACGCAAGTGCCCCCTGCCACTCTGCTTCACCTAATACTCCCATTTCCGATTCCCATCTAACCTTAAGGGCTGTTGTGGGGTCCGGCTGATTATTTATTATTTTCCTATAGGTTTGAAAGATGGCTTTTTTGATAAGATGATCCGTCAGGAGTCTATCCTCCTATGGTGATGCCTCTGCGAGTTGTGTACCTGGTGGAATTAGTCCCATAAGGGCGTGTCTGATCTGCATATAACGGAACATTTCCGACTGTGCCAGTCCATATGTGACCTGTAGCTGGGCAAATGTGACTATTTCGCTCTTCTTCCACATATCACACACCTTTGAGAATCCTATCAAATCCCACTGTCGAAAGCCTTTGGTATTACATAATTTACCTAACCTCTTTGTTTCCCATAGTGGCGTGGCCTGCGTTATTACCCCTTCCCAACTCATTGCACACTGCGCCTCAAACCAGATTTGGATGGTGTGTGCCGTTGGACCTGTTAAAGTGTCCTTTTAGTCTTATTATAGAGGGCCCCCAAAGGGGCTCATTTTTTATGTATTTATTTATTTTTAAGTATTTTTATTGCCATTTTGTAATATACAATATACATATTATAGAATACATTACATCATGAATAGAGACAGTTTGCCAATTGGCAGCAATATCACAACTCAGAAGAACAGGACTCACTGTTCAAAGGCAGAACCAGAAACCGGTTCCAGCTACCCAGCTTGTAGGCTGAATACACATTAGAGCACGTCCAAGTAGTACACCATCATATTACTACCAACTTAAAGCGATGACTACATTTCCTAGTACATGTTCCACTAAAGTTTGTTCACAATAACTTATACGTGGGGGGTCCACCAATGATCCTAGGTACAAGCATAACATTCATATTGATCAAAATGCTACTTCTTTTTATTAAGAACCATCCATATAACAAAAAGAATAATGAAACTGAAAAAAATAAAGAAGTAATTAAACCTTGTGCAGAGGGGTGAAGTAGATCACATCTGATATAGTACACGCAGAGGAAATCACAATATAGATAAGCCTCCTTGAAAGAGCAGGGGGAAGGGCTCCCGGCTGTTGTCAAAGCTACAAGGCCTGGTCACCAGGCCACTACCTGGTATTTCCCCACCATCTTCTACTAATCAGGTCAACACTCAGGGTTTTCTTAGGGCCCTATGGGGTTCTTGCGTTGCACACTTTCAGGGCGGGATTCTAAGCCAGGTTCTGAACCTGTCACATCGATCGCAGCATCCTCAGGCATTTCTCAAGCTACTGTCACCTCCCTCCATTGTCCGGCTAATGGGTGCTTCCTCATGCCCATAGATTTTTCCCAGCTAAGTGCTCTACATTCTGCCCCAGCACACATCATAACGTCTCTTTTCCAGGTCTCGAACTGAGGCCCCCTCGGGGATTTTCATTCCATCGCTATTCTGCGCTTGGCCAGGCCCATTGCGAGGTCTATCAGCCTATTCCGAGGCTTACGCTTTGGAGGTCTGAAGAAAAGACCTAGTAAGCAAGTCTGTACTGTGGAAGGCAGCACTCTGCCCAGCACTTCTGTGAGTTTACCAAGCACAGCCTCCCAGAAAGGATGCAGGCTGTGACAGTCCCAAGTCATATGGCCAAAGTCTGCATCCAGGTGCATGCATCCGGGGCATAGATGGACTTCACCCCCCCCATAAGTCACATTAAGGCGGTGAGGTGTCATGTAAGCCATGTGTGTGTAATTGAATTGTATATATTTTAAGCTAGTATTGCGAGAAATCTTCTTAGGATAGTGCAGGACCCTGCGCCACTCTGCATCTGTAAGCTCTCTGCCTTCGATTCGATCCCATTTTGCCCGTAACGCACTCAGGGGTCCTACGGACGCAGATTGCAGTGCGACATACAACCATTTCACTAGGTGCCCCACCGCTCCTAATGTGAACAACTGGGAGCAAGAATGGGTGAGGCTCGAATCAGCAAGGCAGAGCCCAAAAGCACGAAAAACAAAAAAGAATGCCAATGCTGATCACCAATTTGCAAAATAAATAGACCGCGGAAGAAATTTCAAACAACCACGTCTACACTAATTAAAAGTATTTATTCAAACAACATCTTTTTTTTATTATTCAATTAAATCTTATATGAAAGTTTTGTTTAGCACACAAACAATTAAGCACCACATACATTTTTTACAAAAAAACATATACCACACAATCGACAAAAATGACTAAACTCCCAATTTGGCAAATGTACTAATTCGCAAACACATTCATACACCACTCCTCATTCATCAAAAACACACTCATTCAAACAATCTACCTTTGGTTGCCAATAACATCAATTTGAATAAACCAAAGGTCTGTCCAAACATGGTAAAAAGTTGACCAATACAATTTAATGTGCATATAACCTATTGTTTAGGCAATCATTTTTACAAATAAGCAAAATACTTCTTGTAATGCACCAAAAGAAACAACTACACCAATGTTTGGTATCAAAACAGAAAAAAGGTCTACGCGTTTCGAACCCCAATTTTTTTAACCAAAGGGGTTCTCCTCAGGACCAAGACACTGACAAATAGAAAAAGAGAGGAAATTTGTAACTTAAAATAATGAATATACAATGACCCAAGAGTGCATCGACGCTACCCGCCGCCTTATTATAACAAATCTTACCAAAATGGCAGTGCATTTGTGGATGCCCTTTCAGTATTCACGAGTAGGAACAACTATAACATCAAAAGTAGAAAATAAAATAAATCACAATGATAAACAAAGACTTGAAAAGTAAAAAAGTCAGTCAAGGCTTTGCTTAGTGTTAGTCGACTTACTATGGTGATGAATATTTCCCAAGATGAAAAAATTAGGCTACTGTCTCTGTCAATTAATTTTCATCACACGTAATTAAGTAGGATCATGGCGCTCCATGCTGAAATAGAAAACGGAGGATTCCTTAGGTGAATGGAAGTGAGATGGGAATATTTAAAAATGGGTCTAAGGAAGGAGCAGGAACATACCTTACGAGTGCTTCGACTCTAACCCTGCAGATCAAAGGGTCCCTCGGCTGACTGAGAAATTCTTAGCCGGAACCAACGGATCTGAAAACAACCAATGGGCCATAAATCAGTCAGCATTGGAAAAGTGTCAAACCCCCCCAAGAAAAGAGCGGGCCGATGTCCCGTACAAACTGAATTTACCTAATTTGTGGCGGAGAACACGTTTCTTCCGACAGAGCGAGAATCAATCGCTTTTGAGCCAGCACTTCCGTGTTGGATCTAAATGGAATCCTGGGAAAAGCCGGAATTCTGGGAAATGTAGTTAATAGTCCGAATAGAACAATCTAGATCCACTAAATCGGATTGAAAAAATGCCGAATGTAATTCTAGGATATACAAACCATGTTAGTTGATGGCCCACAAATCGGATGACATTAATAAGAAATTCTTTTTGAAGTGGGGCTTCCATATGTCAGCCGATCAATGTATAGAAGTAAAACATGGATGAAATCTGTCTGATAGTAGCTCAAAAATCTTAGAAAAATGTAGAATAGATTATGGTCGACTACCAGCCATCCTTATAATCTATAAATTTCTGATAATTCGTTTAGACCAGTGATTGCAGTGTCAAATTTAACAATTAACATTGCTTCACGTTGTGAGAGCTTTAACTATAAGTCACCTCCTCGAGGATCCCGTTCCACTTTAGAAATGACAGTCCAGCGGAGATCTTTTTCCATATGTGTCATTTTTTGCCAATGATTGACAAGTGGTGCAGTCTCAACGTTCTCCTGATCCGGGACTTATGTTGCGTTATTCTATGTCGGACCGCCTGATTAGTTTTTCCGATGTATAACATTGGACAGGGGCATATTATTCCATAGATCACATATTTTGTCTTGCAATTCGAAAAAGTGTCGTGCTTCCAATGGAATGCCTTTATGGGAGAACAAGGCTCCTCCGATCGTTTGGTCGCAGCACTAGCAAGTACCACATTTGTGATGTCCTTTTATAGGTGTTAGACCCATCATTTGTCTTAATGTTGGTTCAATCTCCTTTTTGGATGATGCCCTGACTATATGATTAGCCACGCTAAGGAGTGGTGTATTAATACATTTGCCAAATTGGGAGTGTAGTCATTTTTGTCAATTGTCTGGTATATGTTTTTTTGTAAAAATGTTATGTGGTGCTTAATTGTTTGTGTGCTAAACAAAACTTTCATACAAGATTTAATTGAATAATAAAAGAAGATGTTGTTTGAATAAATACTATTAATTAGTGTAGACGTGGTTGTTTGAAATTTCTTCCGCGGTCTATTTATTTTGCAAATTGGTGATCAGCATTGGCATTCTTTTTTTTTTTCATCCTAATGTGAACAAGGCATGTAATACTGGGTTTGTCTCTGGTTCGTCCCTCCCTTCATTCTATAGCTGCGAAAATACAAAAGATGTACTGATTTTGATTGAAAACATCAATGAGGAGGGTACCACCTACCTTCTCTTGACAATGCACGTGGAAGCTTTGTTTGCTAGTATACCAAAAGATGCAACTCTGAGGGCTATGAAGGAGTTGTTAGGCACCAGAGATTAGGAGTTCCAAAAGACCGATTGAGTTTGTTATGAATTGTACAAGCCTGGCATTGAAAGAAAACCTTTTCCAGTTTGAACTGACCCTGTACTTTCAAATCCAAGGGACTTCAAAGGGCGGCAACTTTGCCCATAGTCTGACCTGTCTCTGCATGTACTACTTTGATAAATAGTTTATCCTGACAGAAATCAATCCTTATAAAACTGAGATCCACCTCTGGCACAGGTATATTGATGACACCTGAATTGTATAGCAGGGACCTAAGGACCAAGCTGTGGAGTACGCAGCTTGGAGCAACTCTCTTGGCTCTTATTTGAAGTTCACATATACTATCACCACTGAAGAGATGTCTTTCCTAGACCTTATGATCCCAGAAATAAATGGATCGTAATAGCTAATTACTATATGAGAGCCGTTACCCAAAAATAAATTTATCTTACATCCAATTTCTTTTCCTTCTGAGGAACATCAGTAACCTGAGTGGTTTTGAATCTTGAGCATTGGATCGGACAGACAAACTACGTTATAGACTTTTTTATTGTAATAAATAGATCTCTGCCTTGGCATTTTACAGGTCGAAGCACAACAAAAACATTATTTGGGAGTCATTTGTTTCACCCGACAACAATATCTGATGTTAACACTGTCACCTAAGTTGGTACTGTGCTGACAACTTCACCTTAAGTTAATCCAGTGAACATGGCATGAACTAATATGATACAACACATTACCAATATGGCCCTCTTTTTTGTCCCTCAGTTCCATGCTACAACATCAGGTATTTTTTTACACTCTCCAGCGTTATCACAAAGTACCTGAGGGGTTGGTATGGAGGACATAGATTTTCCCCACCGCGACAATTGTTACCTCACCAGTAAAATAAAGAATCATGCTATGTTAGACTTGGGGATCTCTAGTTGGCACAGGTATGCACTTGTGACAAATAGGGACCCTCGCCTCTAGTCAGGGTATAGGGGTACACTCCTAAAATAACCCCTGCTCACCCCCTTGGTAGCGTGGCACGAGCAGACAGGCTTATCTAAGAGGCAGTGTGTAAAGCATTTGTGAACACATACAGTAATCAAGTGACAACACTACAGGTTTTATATAAAAAATAAGTATTCTTTATATAGATTTATCACAAGACCATTAAACGACAAAAACACACAATACTGTTACTTTATATGGTAGAATTTAGCTTAGTTCTCATAAGTTCTTAAATGCGACACTTTAAGTCAATGTACCTTTTGATGCGACACGCAGGGCAACGAAAGTGTTGCAACGACGTTGATGCGATGAAGTTTTTGGTGCAAAGAAATAAAGACGTGAATGTCTTCCAGATGCAGCACGCTTCTCTGATGTTGCGAGAAGACTCGATTTGATGCTTCAGCTGCAGCAGCGACACACTTTACGCGATGCAACGACAGCGGCCTTGGCAGCGGCACTCTTCTCCGACGTTGCGAGACGCTTCCGCTCGATGCGATGCTGCAGCGGCATCACCCCTTTACGCGATGCGACGATAACAGCTCCGACGGCAGCACGCTTCTCCGTGGATGCGAGGCGCTTTTCTTGATGCGGTGCAATGCGACAAGTACGATGGCTGCGATGGCGACACGCTTCTTCCTCAATGCAAGACTCTTCTCTTGATGCGGTGCAATGCGTCAGCTACGATGGCTGCGATGGCGACACGCTTCTTCGGCATTGCGAGACACATCCTGGATGATGCCAGATGCTTCCGCTTGATGCGATGCTGCAGCGGTGACACACTTTACGCGATGCGACGACAACAGCTCCGACGGCGGCATGCTTCTCCTTCTTGAGTCGCGCTTCCAGCTCCTTGCGACACGCAGTCCCTCAGAAGGCCCAACACAGCAGCAGGCACTTCCAAAGAACTCTGGGGAGCTGGGGGGTGAAGTCTGTTGTCCCTGAGACTTCAGCAGGAGGCAAGCTCTTTTCCAAGCCCTTGGAGATCCTTCACAAGTTGTGCAAAAGTACACACAAAGTTCCTTTCTCCTCTCTTTGGCAGTAGGCAACCCCTGCAGGCCAATCCCCTAGTTTCAGGGAAAGTCTCTCCTCAGTTTCTTCTTGGTTCCTCTCCTCAGCAGGGTTTCTTCTTGTTTCCCAAAGTGATCTAAATTCTTGGGATCAGTGTCCCAATATTTATAGCCCAAAATCCTTTGTCCTCTGAGGGCAGAGGGGCCCTTGCCCAGTCCAAACCAGTTCTGGAGCACTCTGTTTACATGACTCCTTCTTTTCTTTCACAGTGCAGGGCAGACACATCAGACGCCCCACAGGAGGTGGAGCCAGCATTGTGGAGGGTTAGCACAGCCCTGGGGCACTTTGTTGACATGATTCCTTCTCTCCTTTCACAGTGCAGGGCAGAGACATCAGACGCACCACAGGGGGTGGAGCCAGCACTGTGGGGGGCAGGCACTGTCCTATTCAGGTCCCAGGTGCAACCCCTCCCTCCCATCTAGATGCAGATCTCTCTATTCACCACTGGGACACCTCACCCTGTCTCCTGGAATTTCCCAGCCCTGTCACTCAAACTCCAGACAGGGAATGCACAGCCTATCAGAGGCAGGTTTGAATGGTTAGACAAGAAAATACCTACTCTCTAAAAGTGGTATTTTTAAAAACAGAATGTTAAAACCAACTTCACTAAAATATGTATTTTATCATCCTGAGTTCAGGCATACTAAATTCACAAACCAATTTCTAACAGTGACAGCTTATGGTCAACCTCAATAAATCTAGAAAAACTACTTTTGAGTATTTCCAAGTCCCTATTAAAGGCATTAAGACCAGTGACTGTGTTTCTGTTTTTCTCTGAGTCCAGATACAGTGATTACTTGTTCAGATTTAGAATTAAAATTCACAACTAGAATTAACACTCAAAGTCTCAAACATGCGAATGAAATTAAAAATCCATCTCTAGGGGCCTAATTTGGAGCCTGCTGGTCAGATACTTCATCACAAAAGTGATGGATATCCAGTCCCCTTACTAAAAATGCATTTGAATTGTTGCATAAATTGTCTTTCCAGTTTTCAGTTTCTATTTTTGGTAAATTCTGGTGTTTTTTCCCCAGTGTTTTCCAGTGATGTGAATACCTTAAAAAATTGTGGCTATCAGTGGCTACACATTTTTTGTGCCATTAAAAACAACAGAAACAGTTTTTTTGCAGTGTTTATGGAACATTTTGCTTTTATTATTGCTTGCTTTCTGCACTGATAGTGCAACAGCTCGATAAACAAGCATTTGCAATGCAAAAGGTCTCGCCTTTACGAGCGTCTGAGCTATTGGCATTGTAAATTACAATGCATTTTAGTTATGTGTTGTTTTTCAAATAGATAAATAAAAGGCATTGTAATTACAATGCCAATAGCTTAAACTCTCGCAAATGTGAGACCTATTGCATTGCAAATGCATTTGTGCTCTAATTTTTTTTTAAAGCGTTAGGAAAGAGCATGTCCTGCCTGCAACAGCAGGAAGTACAAAGCTATTTGAGAACATAGTGCTCGGAGGCTATATTTAAAGCCTACCGAGTAACAACACACATAGCAGGGGGTGTTGCCATGAGAGGTTACAAAATGAGACAATGCGGCACTAAGGAGGAACCACTAAGCCAATAGACCAATGAACAGCCACAGCTTACAGTGGAAATGACACAAGCCAATTACAAATATGGGTGGAGAGTGGGCAAAGCTTCAAGTCTCTACCTGAACACAGCATGCCTTGCACAGCAGCACATGTCCTGCCCAGGCTCAACCTAAAAAGTGTTATAAAGCGGCCTGCACTGTCCGCTTTATAGAGCTTTATTTTTTTAATTGTCCCAGATTGTTTTCCCCACTAGTCACTCTTCTTGCGTTGCACTTTTAAAAATAAATAATAATTTGCAGTCTTACACTTAGAAAATCATTATAGACAGCCATTGATGGGTTACTGTGAATGCTGTATACAATTTTGGTGGATAACCTCTCTTGAGAGAGAGTACGGAAAAATCTGGAAAGGACGTTTTCAGGATTGTTAGATCCTTTACCAATTCTTCAGCAATAGAGGGAAATATATTGCCCTCTCCTTACCTGTGCAAAAACCGGTCGGACTTCTTTGAGGGGTAAATTCAGAAAGTATATGCGTCTTTCACAGCTACGAAGGAGAGAGTGGAGCCAAAACCATCTGGAATCTCAAATTCCAACGGCACCTTCCAGGATTTTATTCCAATAACTTTGCAGGAATCATTGTCCGAAATCCTAGGATACAAGTCTGGCTCCCCTGAGGATCCATGCCCCCCTAATCTGTTTAGGTCTCTGGCTCATATGATCAACCCAGTATTAAATCACATCTGGAATGCCTCGCTATCCACTAGTACTTTTCCAGATATATGGAAACATGCATTCCTACTACCCCTTCTGAAAAAAAACGAATGCGACCCTATGGAGCTTGGTAATTACCGCCTGATATCACTACTGCCAGCACCTTGAAAAATGCTGGAAAAACTGGTGCAACAACAATTCTCCAATTTCATAGATGCACACGATATCCTGCATGAGACTCAGTCCGGATTTTGGCCGGGATATAGTACAGAGACTGCATTGGTGGAGGTGGCAGATTCCATGAGAATGACTGTAGACGCAGGGGCTGCAGCGATGCTGGTTATTTTAGATCTATCGGCAGCGTTCGACATGGTTGCACACCCAATTCTACAGGACAGACTCAAACAGCTGGGCTTGCAGGGGCAGTACTCTCTTGGTTTCAGTCCTATCTTAAAGATCGCTCTCATAGTGTCTTTCTCCAACCGCATCAATCTAAACCCAAGCCATTGTGGTGCGGAGTGCCTCAGGGCTCTGTCTTGGGCCCATTGATTTTTAAAACCTTTCTGGTGCTACTTTTCTCTCTCATTGCATCCTGGGAAGTGAAGGCAGTCTCCTATGCTGATGACACCCAGCTGGTTTTCTCATTTAAGGATCGCTCTGTGGATTCGTTTGCCAGATTCAAGTGGTTTCTGAAGGACATCGGGGCCTGGATGAACAATAACAACTTAAAACTGAATGCAGACAAGATGGAGGTCCCGTTCTTTGGTCAGGCTTTTCCTCCCTCAGAGGGGTTATGGTGGCCAGCAGAATTAGGTTCACCACCATCACCTGCATATACAGCAAGGAATCTGGGCATCAAATGAGATACAGATCTATCCTTTGCAGCCCAAGTTCGTTAAATTTCATCGTCTTGCTTTGGGTAGTTGAGATTCTTAAGGAAATTCCTGCACCTCTTGCCGGAGGAAAGCCGCAGGATCATAGTACATGCTACTGTTACTCTCAGCTGTACTATGCAAACAGTCTGTACCTAGGGCTGCCTTCTTACCTGATCAATAGACTTCAGATGGTACAGAATGTGTTAGCGAGATTCATTCAACGGGTCCCGTTCCATAATCATCTCTCCCATCATATCAGACAGCTTCATTGGCTCCCTGTTCTCAAAAGGATAGAATTCAAGTCCCTGACCCTGGCCTTTCGTGCTTTGCATGATAGAAGACCAAGGTATCTCAGGCGCAGGCTATGTCCATATCATCAAAAATGCACACTGAGATCCAACTCCCAGAACCCTCTTTGTGTACCCCGTTATGCCAAGTCCCGAATGGGAGGCAGGTCCTTCACAGTGAGGACTGCCAGGCTATGGAACTCCTTACCCTCTCCTATGCGCTTGATTGAATCAGAACTCGAGTTCAGAAAGATCTTGAAGACCTGGCTTTTAAGTCAAGGCCAGCCCCTCTGATGGACCTGATCCTCACCTGCATCTACAGCTAAGCGCCGGGACACCTCTGTATGAGATACCTATTGCGCTCTAGAAATGCCACTATTATTATTATTATTATTATTATTATTAATAATTATTATTAAGCAGAGTGAATCATGTATTGTTGCTCTATGTTCGCATCTGTTTGTAAAAAGAAAGATTTTTTTTCTGGTGACTTCTATGGAAGACAAAGGCTCTTCGACACAGTTCTTGCTCTTTTATTTCATCACAAAAGAGGGCATTTGTTATGGCCACATATTGACATGGTGAGGTGCCCCATTTCCCTTCATTTATTTTGTACAGTGCCACAAGAAGCCTTATGGTGGCTTCAGAGAACCCTGAAGAGAGAGTTCAATTGGCACAAAGGCAAAGACCAGACGAATGAGTGATGGGGAGGCAAGGAGAGAGGAGGCAAGCCACACAGAAGCAGGGGCATTAACTCTGCAGAACAATCCGTCCTTTAAGTAGCGCAACATATCCCCAAATTAAGAGATCACACTGATGTTCATGACAAACCAATGTGTGTGCTATGCATGATAACAAACACTGCAATCATAGCACTCGAAGCCCCCAACAACAGTAGCTACTTTGCATCTACCAGTAGCCAGGTGGGCTGGTAGAGTACGTTTTTTCTTTTTGTTTGCCCTGCTGCTGCTTTTTGCCAGTCACTCCTGCCCACTCCGTGTCACATTCCCCACCAGTGCCACACCCCACCCTTTCCAATATTGCATTTTTTATATATAGCCCAAAATAGGACCGATGGCGTTCAAGCGCTTTACATGAGCACCGGATTATGTTACAGAAGGTCAGATTAATTACAATGTTTTTGCTAGTATGGTGGTGCTTGCCCCTTTCTCCACCCTCTCATCTTTGTTAGCACCCTCCTTCCAGCCCTTCCAGGAGAACAAATAATGTTTGTTGTAATATGCAGTTATTCAGTGGCGAACATGAGCCGCCTGGCCATCCACCTCAGAAATGTTCCTGATCAAACTGACCTCCAAGCCAGGCTAAAGATCCTCGGCTTTAGGGGGTCTATTATTTGCAATAAGGTCAAGTGAGTTGATCGATTTTCGTCTTTTTACTAAAAGGATGGAGAATTGGCTGACACAACCTGGCTGGTGGCATGTATTATGCAGATGTAAAGGCATATTATGACAAAGCGTCTTTCATTGAGCATGCCCTGCACCACTGCAGGACAATTCAAAGTCACGTGCGGCAGGCCACCGGGTCAAACACATCTTGGTAAGAGGTAGTAGTCCTCTCTGGTCAAGCCTTCTCAGCTGTGTCACATGCTGTTCTTCCTCCATAATAGTAAAAACATAGACCCTAGGTGGACACCGTTAAAAGACTGACTTTACCTGACTTGAAGAAAGAGTCCAAAACAAGCATTGGCAAGCCAAATACATATGTCTACGAGAGAACAATTTGCTTTGTCAATATTTTTTAGGCATGTCAGCAGCAGCATGGTAGATTGATTGATTGATTAATTTATTGAATGTAAAAAAAATGCCCTGTGCCACGTCCTTCATTGCGATTGTTTTTACTTCCATCCTTGCTACACTGCAGCCTTGCTGCTGTGCCAGATGTCTAAAAACAATGACAACCCCAATAGTTGTTTTGTATTCAAGATCTGTTGGCTTTGCCAATGCTTGTTTTTGGGACTAGCCCTTATTTTCCTCATCAGACTTTGACCCACAACCAGAGAGAGAAAAACATTTGAGGGGAAGAAGGAGGAAAAGAAAGACGGGTAAATCCTGGACCAAGGGGGAAAGCAGGAATGAGAAGAACCTGCAAGAGCAAGATAAAGAGGCAGGAAGTCTCTGGTAATGGATGGAAGAGGCGAGATAGAAGCGAGGCGAGGCCACCTTGGCATTGAGCAACCCGGGGATTTGGTAGTGCTAGCTGCCAGCTTTTAAGCTAACCTATGGTTCCTGCCACTCATTCCTTTACATATGAAGCGCTGGAGATAGGGTTAGGGTGACCAGACGTCCCGGGTTTCCTGGGACAGTCCCGGTTTTCAAAGGACTGTCCAGGTGTCCCAAGGCTTTCCTAAATTTTAAACAAATGTCCCGGTTTTTGGAGCAAAGGTTAATTCATACTGAAAGGAGAATTGAAAGGTATGCTCTCTCTAAGTAAATTATTTCTTTCTTTCAGGCAGCGCAGGAGGAGTTTGGCTGCATGCATGGTGCAGCAGATAGGGAGACAGAGTGGGGATGGAGGGCAGGGGGGCTCAGGGTAGAGGTCGTGCCATAGCTAATGTTTTATTTATGGGTAGCTTGCAAATGTGTGCCAGGCATTTACTATGTGTCTGTGTGTGTGCATGCTCGCGTGTGTATTTTTTTA
Source organism: Triturus cristatus (assembly GCF_964204655.1). Taxonomy (NCBI): domain Eukaryota; kingdom Metazoa; phylum Chordata; class Amphibia; order Caudata; family Salamandridae; genus Triturus; species Triturus cristatus. The sequence continues at coordinate 820,482,644 of NC_140588.1, read as the reverse complement.
CAGGGCTACACAAAATCGGGACATGCCGGAAATAAAAGTAAGGCTAATGGACTTAGTCCTACATTTATGTCTGCTCTGTTCCGGTTTTATCTTCTCAAAATCTGGTCATCCTAGATAGGGTGACTGTGTGCCCCTAAGTGTGCTCCGTCCATAAGGGACTCTGAGGGAATCTTGTACAAAGCTGGTGTCCCCACAGTGTTTGCAGGCACCTATGAAGTTCCTCAGTTGCCATAATGCTTGTATTAAACATGTGGTACTCTATAATACGCTTCTTATTTTTGGTGTGCTGTAAGTGACAGGTTTCACTATTACCCTGTTTATTGGTAATCAGTTTACCGCCTGTGGAAGGTTACGCTGGCATTAGGATGGTTTGAACACCTGACCTGGCCGTCACAGCAGGCGTCAGTGACAAGCGTGTGACTCCCTGGTCGGTCTTCTGTACTCCTAGGGTGCAGAGCGTGCCTTTCAGTCAGTATGTGTGTGGTGCCTGTCACCCTAGCGCCGCAGGGGCTCTTTTTTTTTTCTAGAAACATTTTATTGGCATTTGATAAATAACTACACTTGGTACAGTACAGTAGTATTTGGTGATGCACACATCATGCTCCAGAACATTATACGTAAGTTGTACATCTAACATCTTCACCTGGAAAGCCACCCACATTTTAACTGAAAAACAACAAGAGTTTACGGTATTCTGCATATTTTCCCTGTCTTGTCAGTCACTGACATCTGATAATGACTCTTCTTGTGAGGGCTCACATAAATTCCCGCGGAAAGTATTCCACTTGCCCCACACCCGGGCCCATTTTCTGGGACATCCTCTGTGGACGTATACTGATTTCTCCACCACCATTGCAGTGTCCATGTCTCGATACCATTGGTGAAGGGTAGGAGTCTGTTGCGATCCCCAGTGCTGAGCTATATTCAGCTTTGCCAATGTCATACCTAGTGTCACCCAGTCCTGAGTCATCTGATTGAGATCTGTGGGTTCCCAAATATTAAGGCATCTCTTGGGTTCCGGCGGAACCTCCACAGCAGTAACTTGCAAGATTGTACTCATAATCGTCCCCCAGTAAAGTACAATCTCTGGACATTGCCAGAGCGTGTGCAGGAATGTGCCTGATGTGCCGCATTGTCGTAGGCAGAGTGGTGTGTCCGCCTTTCCTATTTTGTGCAGAAGTGTTTGTGTATAATAAGTGCTCTGTAACATTTTTTATTGTATTAACTTGAGTTTAGAGGATATCACAACTTCCTTTGGGAACGCAAGTGCCCCCTGCCACTCTGCTTCACCTAATACTCCCATTTCCGATTCCCATCTAACCTTAAGGGCTGTTGTGGGGTCCGGCTGATTATTTATTATTTTCCTATAGGTTTGAAAGATGGCTTTTTTGATAAGATGATCCGTCAGGAGTCTATCCTCCTATGGTGATGCCTCTGCGAGTTGTGTACCTGGTGGAATTAGTCCCATAAGGGCGTGTCTGATCTGCATATAACGGAACATTTCCGACTGTGCCAGTCCATATGTGACCTGTAGCTGGGCAAATGTGACTATTTCGCTCTTCTTCCACATATCACACACCTTTGAGAATCCTATCAAATCCCACTGTCGAAAGCCTTTGGTATTACATAATTTACCTAACCTCTTTGTTTCCCATAGTGGCGTGGCCTGCGTTATTACCCCTTCCCAACTCATTGCACACTGCGCCTCAAACCAGATTTGGATGGTGTGTGCCGTTGGACCTGTGAAAGTGTCCTTTTAGTCTTATTATAGAGTGCCCCCAAAGGGGCTCATTTTTTATGTATTTATTTATTTTTAAGTATTTTTATTGCCATTTTGTAATATACAATATACATATTATAGAATACATTACATCATGAATAGAGACAGTTTGCCAATTGGCAGCAATATCACAACTCAGAAGAACAGGACTCACTGTTCAAAGGCAGAACCAGAAACCGGTTCCAGCTACCCAGCTTGTAGGCTGTATACACATTAGAGCACGTCCAAGTAGTACGCCATCATATTACTACCAACTTAAAGCGATGACTACATTTCCTAGTACATGTTCCACTAAAGTTTGTTCACAATAACTTATACGTGGGGGGTCCACCAATGATCCTAGGTACAAGCATAACATTCATATTGATCAAAATGCTACTTCTTTTTATTAAGAACCATCCATATAACAAAAAGAATAATGAAACTGAAAAAAATAAAGAAGTAATTAAACCTTGTGCAGAGGGGTGAAGTAGATCACATCTGATATAGTACACGCAGAGGAAATCACAATATAGATAAGCCTCCTTGAAAGAGCAGGGGGAAGGGCTCCCGGCTGTTGTCAAAGCTACAAGGCCTGGTCACCAGGCCACTACCTGGTATTTCCCCACCATCTTCTACTAATCAGGTCAACACTCAGGGTTTTCTTAGGGCCCTATGGGGTTCTTGCGTTGCACACTTTCAGGGCGGGATTCTAAGCCAGGTTCTGAACCTGTCACATCGATCGCAGCATCCTCAGGCATTTCTCAAGCTACTGTCACCTCCCTCCATTGTCCGGCTAATGGGTGCTTCCTCATGCCCATAGATTTTTCCCAGCTAAGTGCTCTACATTCTGCCCCAGCACACATCATAACGTCTCTTTTCCAGGTCTCGAACTGAGGCCCCCTCGGGGATTTTCATTCCATTGCTATTCTGCGCTTGGCCAGGCCCATTGCGAGGTCTATCAGCCTATTCCGAGGCTTACGCTTTGGAGGTCTGAAGAAAAGACCTAGTAAGCAAGTCTGTACTGTGGAAGGCAGCACTCTGCCCAGCACTTCTGTGAGTTTACCAAGCACAGCCTCCCAGAAAGGATGCAGGCTGTGACAGTCCCAAGTCATATGGCCAAAGTCTGCATCCAGGTGCATGCATCCGGGGCATAGATGGACTTCACCCCCCCCATAAGTCACATTAAGGCGGTGAGGTGTCATGTAAGCCATGTGTGTGTAATTGAATTGTATATATTTTAAGCTAGTATTGCGAGAAATCTTCTTAGGATAGTGCAGGACCCTGCGCCACTCTGCATCTGTAAGCTCTCTGCCTTCGATTCGATCCCATTTTGCCCGTAACGCACTCAGGGGTCCTACGGACGCAGATTGCAGTGCGACATACAACCATTTCACTAGGTGCCCCACCGCTCCTAATGTGAACAACTGGGAGCAAGAATGGGTGAGGCTCGAATCAGCAAGGCAGAGCCCAAAAGCACGAAAAACAAAAAAGAATGCCAATGCTGATCACCAATTTGCAAAATAAATAGACCGCGGAAGAAATTTCAAACAACCACGTCTACACTAATTAATAGTATTTATTCAAACAACATCTTTTTTTTATTATTCAATTAAATCTTATATGAAAGTTTTGTTTAGCACACAAACAATTAAGCACCACATACATTTTTTACAAAAAAACATATACCACACAATCGACAAAAATGACTAAACTCCCAATTTGGCAAATGTACTAATTCGCAAACACATTCATACACCACTCCTCATTCATCAAAAACACACTCATTCAAACAATCTACCTTTGGTTGCCAATAACATCAATTTGAATAAACCAAAGGTCTGTCCAAACATGGTAAAAAGTTGACCAATACAATTTAATGTGCATATAACCTATTGTTTAGGCAATCATTTTTACAAATAAGCAAAATACTTCTTGTAATGCACCAAAAGAAACAACTACACCAATGTTTGGTATCAAAACAGAAAAAAGGTCTACGCGTTTCGAACCCCAATTTTTTTAACCAAAGGGGTTCTCCTCAGGACCAAGACACTGACAAATAGAAAAAGAGAGGAAATTTGTAACTTAAAATAATGAATATACAATGACCCAAGAGTGCATCGACGCTACCCGCCGCCTTATTATAACAAATCTTACCAAAATGGCAGTGCATTTGTGGATGCCCTTTCAGTATTCACGAGTAGGAACAACTATAACATCAAAAGTAGAAAATAAAATAAATCACAATGATAAACAAAGACTTGAAAAGTAAAAAAGTCAGTCAAGGCTTTGCTTAGTGTTAGTCGACTTACTATGGTGATGAATATTTCCCAAGATGAAAAAATTAGGCTACTGTCTCTGTCAATTAATTTTCATCACACGTAGGTAATTAAGTAGGATCATGGCGCTCCATGCTGTGCTGAAATAGAAAACGGAGGATTCCTTAGGTGAATGGAAGTGAGATGGGAATATTTAAAAATGGGTCTAAGGAAGGAGCAGGAACATACCTTACGAGTGCTTCGACTCTAACCCTGCAGATCAAAGGGTCCCTCGGCTGACTGAGAAATTCTTAGCCGGAACCAACGGATCTGAAAACAACCAATGGGCCATAAATCAGTCAGCATTGGAAAAGTGTCAAACCCCCCCAAGAAAAGAGCGGGCCGATGTCCCGTACAAACTGAATTTACCTAATTCGTGGCGGAGAACACGTTTCTTCCGACAGAGCGAGAATCAATCTCTTTTGAGCCAGCACTTCCGTGTTGGATCTAAATGGAATCCTGGGAAAAGCCGGAATTCTGGGAAATGTAGTTAATAGTCCGAATAGAACAATCTAGATCCACTAAATCGGATTGAAAAAATGCCGAATGTAATTCTAGGATATACAAACCATGTTAGTTGATGGCCCACAAATCGGATGACATTAATAAGAAATTCTTTTTGAAGTGGGGCTTCCATATGTCAGCCGATCAATGTATAGAAGTAAAACATGGATGAAATCTGTCTGATAGTAGCTCAAAAATCTTAGAAAAATGTAGAATAGATTATGGTCGACTACCAGCCATCCTTATAATCTATAAATTTCTGATAATTCGTTTAGACCAGTGATTGCAGTGTCAAATTTAACAATTAACATTGCTTCACGTTGTGAGAGCTTTAACTATAAGTCACCTCCTCGAGGATCCCGTTCCACTTTAGAAATGACAGTCCAGCGGAGATCTTTTTCCATATGTGTCATTTTTTGCCAATGATTGACAAGTGGTGCAGTCTCAACGTTCTCCTGATCCGGGACTTATGTTGCGTTATTCTATGTCGGACCGCCTGATTAGTTTTTCCCATGTATAACATTGGACAGGGGCATATTATTCCATAGATCACATATTTTGTCTTGCAATTCGAAAAAGTGTCGTGCTTCCAATGGAATACCTTTATGGGAGAACAAGGCTCCTCCGATCGTTTGGTCGCAGCACTAGCAAGTACCACATTTGTGATGTCCTTTTATAGGTGTTAGACCCATCATTTGTCTTAATGTTGGTTCAATCTCCTTTTTGGATGATGCCCTGACTATATGATTAGCCACGCTAAGGAGTGGTGTATTAATACATTTGCCAAATTGGGAGTGTAGTCATTTTTGTCAATTGTCTGGTATATGTTTTTTTGTAAAAATGTTATGTGGTGCTTAATTGTTTGTGTGCTAAACAAAACTTTCATACAAGATTTAATTGAATAATAAAAGAAGATGTTGTTTGAATAAATACTATTAATTAGTGTAGACGTGGTTGTTTGAAATTTCTTCCGCGGTCTATTTATTTTGCAAATTGGTGATCAGCATTGGCATTCTTTTTTTTTTTCATCCTAATGTGAACAAGGCATGTAATACTGGGTTTGTCTCTGGTTCGTCCCTCCCTTCATTCTATAGCTGCGAAAATACAAAAGATGTACTGATTTTGATTGAAAACATCAATGAGGAGGGTACCACCTACCTTCTCTTGACAATGCACGTGGAAGCTTTGTTTGCTAGTATACCAAAAGATGCAACTCTGAGGGCTATGAAGGAGTTGTTAGGCACCAGAGATTAGGAGTTCCAAAAGACCGATTGAGTTTGTTATGAATTGTACAAGCCTGGCATTGAAAGAAAACCTTTTCCAGTTTGAACTGACCCTGTACTTTCAAATCCAAGGGACTTCAAAGGGCGGCAACTTTGCCCATAGTCTGACCTGTCTCTGCATGTACTACTTTGATAAATAGTTTATCCTGACAGAAATCAATCCTTATAAAACTGAGATCCACCTCTGGCACAGGTATATTGATGACACCTGAATTGTATAGCAGGGACCTAAGGACCAAGCTGTGGAGTACGCAGCTTGGAGCAACTCTCTTGGCTCTTATTTGAAGTTCACATATACTATCACCACTGAAGAGATGTCTTTCTTAGACCTTATGATCCCAGAAATAAATGGATCGTAATAGCTAATTACTATATGAGAGCCGTTACCCAAACATAAATTTATCTTACATCCAATTTCTTTTCCTTCTGAGGAACATCAGTAACCTGAGTGGTTTTGAATCTTGAGCATTGGATCGGACAGACAAACTACGTTATAGACTTTTTTATTGTAATAAATAGATCTCTGCCTTGGCATTTTACAGGTCGAAGCACCACAAAAACATTATTTGGGAGTCATTTGTTTCACCCGACAACAATATCTGATGTTAACACTGTCACCTAAGTTGGTACTGTGCTGACAACTTCACCTTAAGTTAATCCAGTGAACATGGCATGAACTAATATGATACAACACATTACCAATATGGCCCTCTTTTTTGTCCCTCAGTTCCATGCTACAACATCAGGTATTTTTTTACACTCTCCAGCGTTATCACAAAGTACCTGAGGGGTTGGTATGGAGGACATAGATTTTCCCCACCGCGACAATTGTTACCTCACCAGTAAAATAAAGAATCATGCTATGTTAGACTTGGGGATCTCTAGTTGGCACAGGTATGCACTTGTGACAAATAGGGACCCTCGCCTCTAGTCAGGGTATAGGGGTACACTCCTAAAATAACCCCTGCTCACCCCCTTGGTAGCGTGGCACGAGCAGACAGGCTTATCTCAGAGGCAGTGTGTAAAGCATTTGTGAACACATACAGTAATCAAGTGACAACACTACAGGTTTTATATAAAAAATAAGTATTCTTTATATAGATTTATCACAAGACCATTAAACGACAAAAACACACAATACTGTTACTTTATATGGTAGAATTTAGCTTAGTTCTCATAAGTTCTTAAATGCGACACTTTAAGTCAATGTACCTTTTGATGCGACACGCAGGGCAACGAAAGTGTTGCAACGACGTTGATGCGATGAAGTTTTTGGTGCAAAGAAATAAAGACGTGAATGTCTTCCAGATGCAGCACGCTTCTCTGATGTTGCGAGAAGACTCGATTTGATGCTTCAGCTGCAGCAGCGACACACTTTACGCGATGCAACGACAGCGGCCTTGGCAGCGGCACTCTTCTCCGACGTTGCGAGACGCTTCCGCTCGATGCGATGCTGCAGCGGCATCACCCCTTTACGCGATGCGACGATAACAGCTCCGACGGCAGCACGCTTCTCCGTGGATGCGAGGCGCTTTTCTTGATGCGGTGCAATGCGACAAGTACGATGGCTGCGATGGCGACACGCTTCTTCCTCAATGCAAGACTCTTCTCTTGATGCGGTGCAATGCGTCAGCTACGATGGCTGCGATGGCGACACGCTTCTTCGGCGTTGCGAGACACATCCTGGATGATGCCAGATGCTTCCGCTTGATGCGATGCTGCAGCGGTGACACACTTTACGCGATGCGACGACAACAGCTCCGACGGCGGCATGCTTCTCCTTCTTGAGTCGCGCTTCCAGCTCCTTGCGACACGCAGTCCCTCAGAAGGCCCAACACAGCAGCAGGCACTTCCAAAGAACTCTGGGGAGCTGGGGGGTGAAGTCTGTTGTCCCTGAGACTTCAGCAGGAGGCAAGCTCTTTTCCAAGCCCTTGGAGATCCTTCACAAGTTGTGCAAAAGTACACACAAAGTTCCTTTCTCCTCTCTTTGGCAGTAGGCAACCCCTGCAGGCCAATCCCCTAGTTTCAGGGAAAGTCTCTCCTCAGTTTCTTCTTGGTTCCTCTCCTCAGCAGGGTTTCTTCTTGTTTCCCAAAGTGATCTAAATTCTTGGGATCAGTGCCCCAATATTTATAGCCCAAAATCCTTTGTCCTCTGAGGGCAGAGGGGCCCTTGCCCAGTCCAAACCAGTTCTGGAGCACTCTGTTTACATGACTCCTTCTTTTCTTTCACAGTGCAGGGCAGACACATCAGACGCCCCACAGGAGGTGGAGCCAGCATTGTGGAGGGTTAGCACAGCCCTGGGGCACTTTGTTGACATGATTCCTTCTCTCCTTTCACAGTGCAGGGCAGAGACATCAGACGCACCACAGGGGGTGGAGCCAGCACTGTGGGGGGCAGGCACTGTCCTATTCAGGTCCCAGGTGCAACCCCTCCCTCCCATCTAGATGCAGATCTCTCTATTCACCACTGGGACACCTCACCCTGTCTCCTGGAATTTCCCAGCCCTGTCACTCAAACTCCAGACAGGGAATGCACAGCCTATCAGAGGCAGGTTTGAATGGTTAGACAAGAAAATACCTACTCTCTAAAAGTGGTATTTTTAAAAACAGAATGTTAAAACCAACTTCACTAAAATATGTATTTTATCATCCTGAGTTCAGGCATACTAAATTCAAATTTCTACCATGTTCCCTGAGTCAGTTAGGATTATAAGATGTAATAATCAAACTGCCCATTCTGGCCTATGGAGAACAGGTAGCCTTGCAATAGAGAAAAACGAAAATGGCTGTAATTCACTATTAGAACATGCCACACACACCAGGGCATGTCCTACCTTATACTTACAATGCACCCTGTCCTTGGGCCCACCACAGGGGTGTCTGATATGAAGAAAAGGGAAGGTTTAGGGACTGGCAAGTGGGTGCACTTGCCCAGTCAGCATGGCAGTACCAGACTGCACGCAGGCTCTGCAATGGCAGACCTTAGACACGCTTTTATAGGCTGCTTCTGTGGGTAGCACGACCAGTGCTGCAAGCCCACCAGCAGCATTTGGATTTACAAGCCCTGGGCACTCCTGGTGCACTGTACTAGGGTCTGAGAGGTAAACCAAACCAACCAATCATGGAATCACAAATTCCTACATCAATTTACAATAGGGAGAGCATATGCACTTTAGCACTGATCAGCAGTGGTAAAGTGCCCAGAGTCATAAAACAGCCAACAACAGGTCAGAAAAAATATAGGAGGAAGGCATAAAGTTCAGGGATGACCCTGCAAAACGGGCCAAGTCCAACATGCTATCCCTTGCTTTTGCCAGTGGTCCGCTGTATCTATGTCATCTTTTCATTTTTGTTATGAAAAATAGTGTGTTTCTTACACAATACAGACTAGGCCAAGATGGCTGCCCAGATTATCACCTCCCTTCAGCGATCTTCCACATGGTACATGCACTCGCTGACGCTCGCTTAGGCTCGCTGACACACCACACCAGGGTGTCATTTTTTGGCAGACATTTAAACATCTAGCCTCTGCCCTGCACTCTACCTCCAGACAGACAGAGAAGGGTAGGTCACAAAATCATTTCCAGGTAGGACCCTGTGAGTACTATGATTACAGCAGCACGTCCCAGACTTCTCTGGGTGTGTTTACATGTTTACTTAACTACTCAAATGTATGTACCACAGTTCAGACTTGTTTCTTTGCCCTGATCTAAGGTCCATTTACCAAGACACCAGCACGGTAACATGTCTACCCTACTCTTAGCTGGGATACAATATTAGATTTATGACTGCCATATATGTTTGTCGTTGTGTCTTGTGACAACGATGCCCTTTATCACAAATATATTACTTGCCTGCTTTGCAGAGGTATTTACTCACTCTTCAGAAAGGAGCGACAGCATGTTTACTGTTCATTTGCAAAAACATCACATAGTAAACTCGACTATGGAGAGTTCGTACCTATATGCGTCAAGGAGGGCTCCCATGATACCTGGGAACCTGATTACATACAGGTGAACCCTTCTTTATGTTTGTATTATTTCTTTATGTTCTTTAAGGCTGGAATATGAGATCTAGGTTGGGATTTTATATACACGTAGGTATACTGAACCTCAATTATCTCTAAATATCTTTATAAGACCCAGTCACATATCCTGCGTTGGTGTAGGGTAGGGATACATTACCTTTCAGTCCTGAAAAAATGCTATAGATCCCTTCTAGACCTATTAGGATTGAAACATGTTGATGGTTGTAGATATACTGTGAGACAGTCATGGTTCATAATATTCCACTGACAGGAGTCGCTTTTTCATTTTTAGACCAAACAAGGTGACTCTCTTGTTAAAACCAAACGGTACCCCTTGGCTAGTTTTAAAACACCACTTACTAAACACACTAACCTACCTTCATATTCATTCACTCATCATAACAGCAAAAAGAGAAGACCACCGACAAAAAGACCTCTTGCAGGATCTGTGGGCCATGGCAGCACCGGCCCCAAGAGGAGCAAAGCCCTAAAATGAATCATGACACCCATTTGGGTGTGTGAGGGCTCTATATTCTGATAAGGAATATTTTCCTGTTCACGATACATTCAACCCATTCCTCCCCTTTTTCTCTTTTCCATAGAAACAACTACCCTCCTTTTGTATGTATACTTCTGGATAGGGGCATGGGTGCTGGAGGGGAACAACCTTTACAACGCAACTTTTACAACGCACTACCTTTACAACGCATTTTTTACAACGCATAATCCATTACAACGCATAACATTACAACGCATGACACTACAACGCATTTTTAAAAACTACCTTTACAACGCATTCCATTACAACGCATACTACCATTACAACGCATACCATTACAACGCATAATATTACACTACACTATCCAACACTTACCCTACTGTTGCACCCCCTGGAGTTAGAATAGTAATTTTTACCCCTATACTATCCAACACTTACCCTACTGTTGCACCCCCTGGAGTTAGAATAGTAATTTTTACCCCTATACTATCCAACACTTACCCTACTGTTGCACCCCCTGGAGTTAGAATAGTAATTTTTACCCCTATACTATCCAACACTTACCCTACTGTTGCCCCCCCTGGAGTTAGAATAGTAATTTTTACCCCTATTCTATCCAACACTTACCCTACTGTTGCACCCCCTGGAGTTAGAATAGTAATTTTTACCCCTATACTATCCAACACTTACCCTACTGTTGCACCCCCTGGAGTTAGAATAGTAATTTTTACCCCTATACTATCCAACACTTACCCTACTGTTGCACCCCCTGGAGTTAGAATAGTAATTTTTACCCCTATACTATCCAACACTTACCCTACTGTTGCACCCCCTGGAGTTAGAATAGTAATTTTTACCCCTATACTATCCAACACTTACCCTACTGATGCACCCCCTGGAGTTAGAATAGTAATTTTTACCCCTATACTATCCAACACTTACCCCACTGTTGCACCCCCTGGAGTTAGAATAGTAATTTTTACCCCTATACTATCCAACACTTACCCTACTGTTGCATCCCCTGGAGTTAGAATAGTAATTTTTACCCCTATACTATCCAACACTTACCCTACTGTTGCACCCCCTGGAGTTAGAAAAGTAACTTTTACCCCTATACTATCTAATACTTACCTTAAATGCAATTTAATATTATGCGTTGTAATGGTATGCGTTGTAAAGGTATTATGCGTTGTAATGGAAATGCGTTGTAAAGGTAGTTTTTAAAAATGCGTTGTAGTGTCATGCGTTGTAATGTCATGCGTTGTAATGGATTATGCGTTGTAAAAAATGCGTTGTAAGTGCATGCGTTGTAAAAGTGTGCGTTGTAACGTCATACATCCGTGCTGGACCTTAGATTGCTCCTAGTCCCCCCTCTTTTAGGTTGATTACTCAGTATTTATACCCAAACATGCCTTTGATGTGGGGGCAACTTCAAAGCAGCTCTCTGAAGCGCACAAGTATCTCTTTCAACCTAGTCCTGTCTGACAGGCTATCTGTGGTTGTTAATAAATCCTCTTTGTGGGGACAGGACACAGCTTATTCAAGGGAAGTGTTAGCCCCTCCCTTCTATCCTGCCTAGGCAAGACTATCAGAATGAAGATATATGTAGATGGGTACTCAGACAGACCTATCCTTCTTGTGCTTGTGGCTGTCTAAAAGGAATGCATAAAGTGTAGCTGTCACCCACCCAGACGTGTTTTGGAGACAGGCTGTTAGGCACACAGAACAGTAAGTGCAGAATATGTTCCTTTTTTTCAAAGTAGCATTTCTAAAACAGTAATGTTAAATCCAACTTCTCCAGTAAGGAGGACTTATTATTGCCATTCTAAACATATGAAACATGAAACAGCATTTCCTCTCTGATCAGGAATTACAGTTTAAAAGTGTATTAAGGAATTCCCAATGCTCATCTATGTGAGGAGTAGGCCTCACAGTAGTGAAAAACAAAATTGGCTGTTTGTCACTAACAGGACATGTAAAACATAAAGGTATATGTCTTATCTTTCACTTACATAACACCCTGCCCTTGGTGTTTCTTAGGGCCTACCTTAAAGCTTGGCAAGTAGTTGTAAATGCAAAGTCAAAGTGGCAGTAAACTGCACATTAAGGCACTGCAGTGGCAAACCTGAGACAGGTTTGAAAGACTAATTATGTGGGTGGAACAATGAGCTTTAGCACTGATTAGCAGAGATAAAGTGCTCAGAGTCTAAGGCCAAGAAAAAGAATCTGAAAAAATAGGATAAAAGAAGTCTGGGGAAAGATCATCTTAAGGATGACAGGTCTAACACTTTCTTTTAGAAACACAGGATTTTTCTCAGAAGGAAAGGATTGTTGTACCTCAAAACCATATCTCTTGTTGGGCACAGCGTCTTACAATCGCAAACTTAACAGCAATATAAGCAAAGGGATATCTGGTTGCACCTAAAGTGACTAGAACAATTGGTTTGTACATGAGTTTCAACATGCTGTGTGTCACTGATAATGAATGCTCAGTATTTGCACATTACTTTTATTTTTTCATTTTATATTTATAAGTTTGTTTTCTTATAAGTTTTACATGGAAGCATCTGCAGTCTCCTGAATGGGTGTGACAATCAATTGGTATCTAATATGAATTATATTTACAATATACTACTTACTTAGTTCCCCTTATAGTTTTTAAATTTAGGGAGCCTTTATGTAGTCCAGGCATTCTTACTCGGTCCTGATCAATTGCCATTGATATGTTTAGGGGCAGCTTGTGGCAAGAAACACTGTGACCAATTTCAGACCTTTAGGAACATTGCTACCCATAAAGATCACATTTTGTTTTTAATATTAACATTGATTCCTGAAATTTAAGACGATTCGATTTTCCTAGGGTATCTTTAGTTAATCTTAAGCTCATTGCAAACTTCTTTCGCCAATCTACTTGACAATAATGAAGCTATATAGACCCGGGCTGTGTTGATTTTTTAGAAACATATCTCCTGGAAAGAGCCCCCTTGAGGAGCCCGTTAGGCATTGCCGTTCCAGCGCAACCAGGTGAACAGTCGAATGATGGTGCATGCCAAAGCTTGGTGGGTGAGGGTTTGTGCTCCGGAACCATGTTGCCTATAATCATAACAATTGAATGAGACAAGTTGTCTAAAAACACATTCTATTTTAGGTGAGGTATGTTTTCCCCTCTCCTTGGAAGTGCAAACTTTATTATTATTATTATTATTATTTTTTTTTTTTTTTTTTTTTTTGGAAAACCTTTATTTAACAGTATGTGCAGACAAATACGGGCCTACAACCCTCAGGCCGGCCTCGACAATAAAGGGCAGATCAGCAAGCAATTATACAACTCAGCAGCATATCAGTACAAGCACGAATAGACCAGGATACGTTATACACAATTGTGCCGCCGAGCGCCAGGATGATGAGGTTTAAGTTTTATAAAGTTTTGAAATAAGTCCATAGCAACAGGTCTGGAAGGATCCGAATCAGAGCAATGCAGTTAGGACTATAGTGGGCAACGATCATCAGAAGAGTCAGCAAGCATTATCCGTAAGGTAATCAATCGCACTCAATGAAATCAGGATAGAAAAGAAGCATATCACATGACGATCCCCAAGCACTACCCACAAGTTCCCAATCCTCCCATCGACCCAAGAAATGAGAAAGGAAAGAACAAACAAGAAAGGTAAAAAGTAGAAAGGGAGAAGAGAAAAAGAGAAAAGAAAGAAAGAAAAAGGAGGCCTATAGAAAAAAAAAAAAAAAAAAAAAAAACAACAAGGAAATATACCCCCCACCCTACACGCATGCAGAGGCTATGGCCTACCCCCCCTAGCAGTGTGTCTGTCGCCCCAAAAGAGTACCCGAAATGTAGGAGAAGAGAAAGAGAAGAAAAAGAAAAGGAATGTCACGGTTAATCGGAGGAGGGCCAAGGATCTATTCAATGCAAGCAAAATCGTTACCCGCGGTCACCCAACCCCAGGCCCCGACCTAACACCCATGCTACATGTACCTCCAACAGTCACAAGTCCCAGTCCCAGCCATATACGTATCAATGTGCAACAAGAAAAACCCCCTTCCTCAGCCTTGGCCCCTTCGAATCTGCAGTCCAACAGAATCCAATTGCAGTACAGCCAACCTGGACGGGATGGGCCACCATGGAGTCCGTTGCAGAAGTCGAGGTGTAGGAGACAAGTCAAACCGGAATGAAGCTCGATAGTAAAGGACCACGGAATGCGCCACTGCTATGCCGTGGCTAGTACAACAGGGAGCAGGACGATGCATAAGTTCCAGAGTAGCGGCCGGCCGATGTACAGGAAGCAAGTCCAGGAGGACGCTCAGAAACGTGGCACCAAAGGACAAAGGAGATAGGCAAAACGGCGTCTGAGACACAAGCTCCGACCATACCAAGGGAGCAGTATTGTCAGACTCCTCCAGGGCAGAGCCGAGGAGTACCGCAGCGGGCATTGGGACACGTCCCCCCGTCACTGCCACATGCCTCAACTCGGGTGATCCACCGACAGTCGACTGAAGATGTGGCTTAACATGCCGCACTGGAGAATCATCATGGCCAGCTGAAAAAGTCCGACAAAACCGGTCCTCCAAACCAGTGGCAGAGTCGCGGAAGGCCAACCACAGGTCCTCCAGAGCTGCCAGGATGTCGCGAAGCCCCAGCGGTGGATCAAGGATGGAGGTTGCTGTTGCGTCCGCCATCTTAGGCAAGCAACCATCGAGCGCCCCGGGAAGCAAGCCCCCCT
The DNA here is from genome assembly GCF_964204655.1 of Triturus cristatus. Taxonomy (NCBI): domain Eukaryota; kingdom Metazoa; phylum Chordata; class Amphibia; order Caudata; family Salamandridae; genus Triturus; species Triturus cristatus. The sequence goes on along the minus strand of NC_140588.1, from coordinate 820,467,518 downwards.
CACCAGCCATCGGTATCTGGAGAGTGAGGAGCTCTCTGCGGGGCCCTGGTGGTGCAGGAAACGTGGAGGCAGCCGGTCGTGGAGAGGCTTCAAGGACAGGGGAATCTGTGGTGCAGGGAAACCCACCGGCAAGACCAGGGTTTCCGATGCGGAAGATGGCGTCCGCTGCTGTAGGCTGCAACAAAGAAGCGATCCCGGCCCTCTCCAGCTGGGCCGGGATACAGTATACGGGAGCCGGATACAATGTCGCGAGCGGGGCGCGCTGGGCAGCCGAGCATGGAAAAGGCTGCTGTGAGAATCCCAGCGCCGCGCTCCAGGTCCGGTGCACCGGCTCCTCCCTCTCCACAGCGGCCGCTGCTATCGTTGTCGCCGCCGGCCGTCCCCACTAAACAATGGCCCGGCTGCGACCGCTTGGAAGGCCGGAATGGAAACCGGGGCTCAACTCCGCCGGGGCAGCTCCGTTCTCGACCGGAGTCACAGTAACGTGGTCAGGAACGTGGCGCAGGTAAGCGTAGGGCTCGGAGGCGCAGGATTCTTGCCAGGATATCGACGAGGGGCGCAAGGGTCGGCGGAGCCGAAGAGCTAGGCGGCCATCGCGGCTGCAGGCTAGGCTCCTCCCTATTATTATTATTATTATTATTATTATTATTATATCAGGAGACTCACAATGTTACCAACATGTGTAATTATAAGTTTGTGTCGGATGACCAGTCTTATTTATGTAATAATATGCATAAGGATGGTAAAAATACATTCTTTGTAATTAGCTGAATTCAATTAAGGATCTTCATTATTTTAAGGTAGCATATGCCTGAAAATCAGACATCATTCTTTTAACAGTCTTAGAGTGTACCAGTCATCTAAAATAGAACTAGGTATGACAATATCATTCATTGAAATTTTTATCACATGGTAATTGTAGTGTCTCAGTAGGTCCCATACCTAGTATGAAATGTCCTCCCATGCTATGCCCTCAGGCACAGGATAAATAGTGATGTTTGCAGCACTGAGACCACTTTTAACTCTGTGTAAGAAAGAGTGTGGCTGTAGTTCATGAACTCCAGGTGATGCAATTGTTCTTGCAGACACAAATTGTCCATTGAATAGCAGTAGAATGACCAGTATCACTAACAGCCACAGGGGGAAAATGAAGTTCCCCAAGCGATCCAGGCATAGGACCATGGTGGAATCAGGTACTTGTCACAAAACTATTGATAAGCGCAGAGCAGTCTCTGATCTTGCAATCTTGCAATGTCCTCTGTAAAATATCCAGAGTCATTCTCAATATCGTTGATCTTCAAATTATGTGGCATCAGATACTAGTTCATAATAAGTCATGGAATTGCGTTGAACAGTTGCAACAATGGTAATGTCAACATCAGGTGAATTTGTAGGACTCAGAATTCTGTGTAGAGTGATGCACTGAAATAGCCCTGTCTGGGAACTCCAGTTAGTTATGTTACTGCCTTGTTCAAGTGCTACTGTATTCAGAGTAGGCAAAGGTAGAGAGGTGCTACTCTGAATTCTTCTAAGTGGCTGAGAATGTCTGCTGTTGAGGACTAGCCACATAGTGCTTTTTCACATGGTTGATGGACACCTGCCTGTTTCTCCTTGAGCCAGGCAAAAGAGGCAACATTATGGACACTGGTCTGTTGCTCCTTGAGCCAGGCAACAGAGGCAGAATTGCAGTTCTTTTGCCTTTTATCCCAAGAACATGAACAGGTGGTCTGTAAGATAGCTCAAAAGCTTGCTTGCCATGGATTTTCTTAAGAACTAGGACCCAACTTTAGGAACCTGCCCATCAGCATCAGTGATAACCTTCTCTTCACAGGTGGCAGCGTCAGAGTCATTTACATTAGACAGATTTTCTCTCACCTCTTGTGTATGCTGCAAAACATTCAAATGTTTCTCTAAATCAGATTTGTCTTCATTCGCCACCTTCCCAGGATTATCTCAGCCAGAAACACACATAGGAACTCCCCGAAAGGAACCTCATAATGAGAGCATCCTCCCAATACTCATCTAGGTATGTTATTCAATGCTGTCTGAACTCTACACAGATTATAATACCAACTAAATCCTGATCTTAGCACTCTAACAGTCAAGGGTTGTTTAATCATTCAACAATGCCATTTAATTCAGCTTTTAATGGGTTACTAAATTGCAGAAAAATTCCCTTGGCAGACATTGAATTTCTGTAAGCCATGGAGGTGAACGCAGGACTGTTAACTGAAGAAATGCATGAACTTCCCTATCAGACACTGCAAATCTTTTACTACTGCTGAAGAACTCGCATTTCTCTGTGGCTAAAACCATAGGAATTGAGAACATGAATCGATTTTACCAATATGTACTTATATCCGTTGCCTAACTGGAGAGGACCAATGTGATCCAAAGACAACACCTGAAAGGGGATGTTAGAGGCTGCAAGAGGAGTTAGTGAGGGTCTTTAGACTGTGGAGGGTTTAATCTGCTGACAAATGTCACACTGCCTACATAATTCCTAGTCTGTTTATTAAAAGAGGTCCTGTGGTGCCTCTCGCTCAGATGAGTTGGGAAACCCACTAGGTTGTTAGAAGGATCCTTACCCACTAACACTAATTAGTGGCATGCTTCATCATAGGATTCCCACCTGAGATGCCTAATGCATCTGGGTGTGCTATGATGCCTGAGTTACAGCTGAGTAGATATTGTTTGGTTTCAACTGGATTAAGAATATACAGTTACCTTAACGTCTCCCACCACCGAAGGCAATATTTGCTAATAGGCATTATTTATTTGTTTAATATAATTTGATATAGTTTTATGAATGTTTTTATATCTTGATCTTATGTTTTAAATTTGTATTTTATATAAATTATATAATGTTAAAAAGATGTCCTATATGTTTGTGGCTGACCCATTCAAAGTTCAACACTTTCCTTACTGTTGCTTATGTTGAGGTGGGAGTAGTAAATCTGAACTCTCCAAAGTCCAACACTTTCTCTACTGTTGATCTGGTTGGCGTAAATTATAAAAATATATATATATAAATATATACCAAAACCATAAAATCTATTTAAAAACCCATTCTATTATAAATTAAAACATCAAACTATTTAAAAAATGTAAACTTACATTTACCACTCCAGTGAGTGCAACAGTGGGGAAAGTGTTGGATAGCGGAGGGGTAAAACTTACTATTCCCACTCCAGTGAGTGCAACAGTAGGGAATGTGTTGGATAGCGGAGAGGTAACAATTACTATTTCCAGTCCATGGGTCCAACAGTAGAGAAAGTGTTGGATAGTGGAGGGGTAAAATTTACCCTTCCCACTCCAGTGAGTGTAACAGTAGGGAATGTGCTAGGTAGCAGAGAGGTAAAACTTACTGCTCCCACTCCAGTCTATGCAACAGAAGGGAAAGTGTTGGATTTCTTAGGGGTAAAAATTACTATTCCCACTCCAATGAGTGCAACAGTAGGGAAAGTGTTGGATAGCGTAGGGGTAAAACCTACTATTCCCACTCCCGTGAGTACAACAATAGGGGAAGTGTTCAACAGCAGAGGGGTAAAACTTACTATTCCCACTCCAGCGAGTGTAACAGTAGGGAAAGTGTTGGATAGCAGAGCGGTGACAATTACTATTACCACTTCAATGAGTGCAACAGTAGGGAAAGTGTTCGATAGTGGAGAGGTAAAACTTACTATTCCCACTCCAGTCAGTGCAACAGTAGGGAAAGTGTTGGATTGCGTAGAGGTAAAAATTACTATTCCCACTCCAATGAGTGCAACAGTTGTGAAACTGCTGGATAGCGGAGGGGTAATACTTACTATTCCCGCTCCAATTAGTGCAACAGTAGGGAAACTGCTGGATAGCGGAGGGGTAAAACTTACTATTCCCACTCCAGTACTTACAACAGTAGGGAAAGTGTTGGATAGAGGCAGGATAAAATGTGCTATTCCCAATCCAATCAGTGCAACTGAAGGGAAAATGTTGGATTGCAAAGGGGTAACAATTAATATTCTCACTCCAGTCAGTTCAAAAGTAAAAACAAACAAAATATTAACAAAAATATTTTTAAAATAAAATAAATAAAAATAAATATAAATATATTTAAAATTAAAATACAAATATATTTAATATTTCACATAAAAAAAATATAATGTTAAATGCATATGACAAATACCTACAAATATTAGATTAAATAAAATAAAAAACATATTTTTCAAACAAAGAAATATTTGTAATTAGAAATTATTTTGAATCAAAAATATAAATTATTACATAAATTTACTTTTTTCATTTCCTACCCTACAACACCACACAATTTTAAACAAAAATGTACTAACATTATCAGCACAATTAATTAACAATTAAAGAAATATTGTTTTTGCAAACAATATTAATGACTTCTATATTTTTTAGATCGATATTTCTTCCCTTAAATTCGATATTCTTGACCACGATATTCTTGCTGTCACTATTTCTGAATCACAATATTACCAACTCGATATTTGTGTAAGTCAACATTTTCAACTTGATATTCTGTCTCAACACCCCCCCCACCGGATATGTTGTCCCTTGGACGAGCTAGCTCTCAATGCCACCGTTAGCTGCCCTAAACTGAGACAGGGAGCAAACAGTTCTGGCAACTACTGAACATGACAAACCTTTTCCCTCAGGAACCATGGCTGCAGACATAGGACCTTTTGCTCAGTCACTTGTGCTCTCTTTCGCTCAGAGAAAATACAAAGACACACAAAAGGACATTTTTCAAAATGTATTACACGAAGTAGAAGAAAGATATATTAACTATTAAGACAGTGAATAAAATAAGAGCTCACCATCTTGTTGAGTCAACTATGCATGCATTTACATCAAGCATACTCCTAAAATGCAAAACCCTAGCCTACGTGTCTAGGATGTGAATGTATGTTCTGCCAAGAAACAACCTTTTGGATGATCTAACTCCGTTACAAGGTGGGTAAGAGTGTAGGACACTATCTTGGTCATTAACTGGACACCCCTTAAGAAGATGTCAGGCAGCTGCTGGGCAAAAGGTTCAGCATGTAGGGACCCAGCGAAGTTAGCAGAAGTGTCTCCTCAGATTATACTTGGAAACAAAAAGGTTATATATAGAAAAAAAGCATGCTTACCTTGGGTTGAGATTGTGATTAGGCTGCCATTGTTTGTATTCCACAGATAGCTGTTTTGCCATATGGACATGATACGAAACACATTCGTAAAAGGCACATGAGGGCCTTATACACAATGCCAAGGCAGTGTGATAGTGTTCTCACAAAGTTCCCGTATCAGCAAGGTCGGTGTTTCCAAGAAATGAACCCAAGTGTCGCAAATCCAAATAGATGTCAAAAGTAGATGTGAAAAGTGAAAGCAACTTTAGATAATAACCTTTTTTATGTAAAATGACACTATTTCCTACCAGGCCTAACTCAGGCAGAGAACAAAATGAGGCGGGTGGACAGTTTGGCGGAGAGGAATTCTATAGAATTCAAGAGTAGATTTTAGAACAAAATGGGGTGCTATAGGATCTCAGGGGGGAAATTCGAAAACTTTGGAAATAGATAGAGTTGGAATAATCTATGTGTCCATGGTACTAAGGTGGGTAGGCAGGTGGAGGACACATACAAACCTATTGGTGAACTATTCTATAAAGCATTTCCTCATCTTGTTGACTGTAACATTGATGCACAAATACAGCAAGTACAGTAATTCCAATTCCTGAGAAATACTTTATTGGTTGCTAAGCTTAGGGCAATAATGGTATATAAACAAGACATTTTTTTCTGCAAAAGGCAACACTTTCCAACAACAGCTGGGGACATGAACGTTTTTGTGCGGTTAAATTTATGTAGTTCGACCATTTTTAAGCAAAGACGGAAAATTGAAAAACTGATTCCACCACTGCTGGAATTGGGGTTAGTGACTTACTCAGAGGATCCATTTAGGATGAAAATAATTATCTAGGGAGGAACTTATTTTTTTTTAATGACCATCTAAGCTCCAACTACCCATTTTACAATGGTCAACTTATACTGAAGTCAGCAAGCTCAAACAGAAAATACAGAAAAACAAAGATGTGAATGGTTTCTTAAGCAATGTTGAATATCTGTAGAATTGATAAGTCTCAATTTGTATCTAATTTGTATTTATGGATCTAATCAAAGATGAGATGGATCAAAGGAATGTACAAAACAATTCCCACCCTTATAATGCATCCAAATCTCTTTCTAGACAGGATGACAGGAAAGGTCGGGTGCTCTTGTGGCGTCCTGATGACGGCTGTTAGGCGAATGATTTTGCTTGAGTGAGGGAGCACTTTATTGGTTTAAGGAAGCATTTGGAGTGGCATATTTTTCAATTGGGAGGCTGGGGTGGTGCATATTCAAAAAGTGGAGAGAGAGCGGCATGTGCATTTTCTAATGTGAATAACACTGTGAGTATGAATATGGTAGACCCAACTACAGTATTGAATCAATACAATCCAATAGAATACAAGGTTCAGCATAGGACACAGAATAACTATAGTTAATTGGAATGTGCAAGGTCTGAACAGTGCTCATAAGTGCTGGCTTGGACAACAATATCTCCTTCTATATAGGTTGAATATTGTCGGTTTTACTGAACGTCACTTTGCCTATAAAATTAGATTTTAATTTTCCCAGTTAGAATTTTAAATAATTATAAAATATAGACGCAAGTATTGATATTCTTGGATGCCTTGGAGCTTAATTTGAGATACTTAAGTGTAAAACAGACTCTCAATGGCAGTGGCAATCGCTGAGATTTGGTTAGGTCAAATATATTAACTCTTTAGGGTGTTTACAGTCCAAACATGGATGATTCTAATAGGTTTGACAAATTGACTAATGAGTTGACAGCATGGTAGGGTCAAACAATCTTTTTGGAGTATTTTCACTGTATCGTGGATACAAAATTAACACTAATAATCAGAGACCACTGCTTCGCATGATCAGCATTAGGAAAGCAATTTGCAGGATTAGTGATGTATTTGCTCTTGGAATTGTTTGGAGGCTTCTTAAACCAAATGATATTTCTATATAGTGATGTTTTTTAATGTCATGGAGCTTGATTTCTAAGCTAGAGATTCTGATATGCTCCATTCATATTTCAGACCATAGCCTGCTCTTGATGAAACATTATATAGGGAATATGGGTGACCATATACCACATGAACATTTGATCATGCTCTGTTCGGCAAAAGCAGGATTTCAAGAGTGTGTGAAGGAATGTATCAGGGAATTCTTAAATATAAACCATAAAACTGATCATCTGAACATTGTGTAGGATGCTGTTATGGAATATATCTAAGGCATAACTGTTGAAGTTATAGCAGATAAAAAGAAACAATTGAGAGTAGATGAAGAGGAGACGCTGACATAATTGCTGTATCTTGAAGTTCAGCAAGTTTTACAATAAGGTGCTGAACACAAAGCCAAATTGTAACTCGTAGAAATGGCTGCATTTAGGGCTAACACAGGAAATTGATTAAGGGAAATCTCTGAATTGTGTTTTCTAGTGTGCAAAGGGAAGGAAACAGAACATAGGGAATCTGTAGGTAGACTTCCTCCACATAAGATCAGGGAAAAATATTATGCTTGAATAACTACCAAAATTAAGGATGAATTAGGTAGTGCAATCAAAGAGCCTGAAAATGTTCTGGATCATTTTAAGAGGTTCTATGAGAAACTATATAGAAAAGAAAATCTTTTAACCAGGATGAAGTCTTCTGATACATATGAAATACCAATTTGGCTGGGCTAGATATATCTCAGGTGGCTGATCTAGAAGCGGAGATATCAATGGAAGAGATGCTGCTGGCAGTTTAGCTTTTACCATCTGGTAAAGCTGCTTGTGAGGTTTTTATTCCTTTTTACTTGTGTCAAGACTTTCTCATCTACTCTTGCTCCTATATTACTTATGATTAGTGACAGGGTGAATTATGTGTAGGGTGTAGCACCTTCATGGATGTTGGTCAATATTGCTGTTTTTCTTACGATGAAAAAACTCGAAAATGAATGTGCCACATATCCCTATTCAATGTGAATACCTAAATTTATTCCAAAGTATTGCCAGGTACATAATCATACGTCATACCCAATTGGTCAGCCCAAACAACCTAGTTTCATTCCTGGGCACGAAACTACTGAACATATTAACATTATGATTGCTATGGCTGATGCTGCCAGTACTTCAAGATAGAGGGCCAGTATTGTTCTACTTAGTGCAGAAAATGCACATGAATGTGTATTGTGGACATTCTTATACGCTGTTATGAATCAAATGAGGTTTTCTAAGAGCCACATTAATTGAACTCTTACTATTTATCCTTTGCTCTTTGCAATTTATTTATAGCCTTGTCCTTTAGCACCTGCTCTAGAATTGTAGCATAGAACTGATTGATCTAAATGGTATAGACATGAAGGAGTCCACATACACTGATGATGTTGCAGTTTTTTCTCTCAAAATTAGTCAACCTTTGGAAGAAATATATATATAGGCTGATCAATTTTGCAGAGTTTCCAAATATAAACGTAACTCTTCGAAAATTCAATACATTATCATTCATGCAATCTATAAACCTCCTCAGAATATTTTGAAAGATGCAAATTATTTGGATGTTAAGATCACTTGAGATGTCGATCAGATTATATGACTCAATTATGAAATGTATTCTGTTTTTGCAGAATTGGCATTGGTTACCTATATCATTGGTCGGCCGGTGTAAAGTAACAAAAATGAACATTCTTCATAACGGTCATATTTATTTCAGATTCTGTTGCTTGTACCATATTCCTTTTTTAAAAAGACTTGATTCTGCAATAAAGCATTTACTACGGAGCTATCAAAGACAATGCAAGGCAGTTGCATTCCTTAAATGCCTGGTGCTGAAGAGGCAGTGGGGTGTACCAAATTTCATGTTATATTGTTGGGCTGCTATGACACAAACATAGGGGCATATTTACAGTTAACACCACCAGAATGTCACTTTTTGCGACGTTCTGTTATTGTTAAGTCCTTCACCTTATTTACAAGGTGCCGTTAAGCCACTTAATGTGGCTTAACAGCGCCTTGTAAATAATGACCTATTCACACAGCACTTAGCCTGAAAAGGGTGTGCAATGGGTATGGTTGTGGGTGTTCTGCTGCAACACTCATTGTTTTTGATGCTGTCCTATATTTACAAGATGTGGAGCATCGCTAAAAATATCGCCAGGGAATACCTGATCTTAAGCAGGCGATACGAGGAAAAGGTTTTCATTTCTCCTCGTATTTTTCAGTTTCCAGTGTGCCGCATTCTGCAGCACACATAGAAACAGCAAAGCGATTGTAAAGATTGTTTATGTGCTGGAAGGTGTCCCTTCCTTCACATAAATATTCACCCCTGCAGCGCACGCACTCTTGCAACATGGCACAAGGTTGCCTGCGCTAGAACTAAGCAACTTCTTTAGTGCTAGTGCTAGGGAAAATGCAGTGGTGTGCCGCATTCTTGTGAATACAGCACATCACTGCGTTTTAAAAGTGACAGAGTGCAGAATTACTAGTTTTGGCGTAACACTGTGCTCTGCCAGTTTTTAGTAAATATGCCCCAAAGTATTGCTTAGCAAGTTATGGCAACAGTATTTCCATATGTATCGATGAGTGTGGCCGCTTGTGCAGGTGGTGTGCATTTCAAACATTCCAATTCCAGTTATTTTAATAGAGTATGGATTTGAAACTTTGTTTGTTTCAAATCTCAAATATCAATATATACACTCCAATATGGGGGTCTTCTTCTTTTCCATTAGTCTTTTATGATTCTGTGGCCATTCGGACACAGAATGGTGTGGCCAACATGGGGCAGGTCATAGAAGAAGGAATATTTTGGTAATTTCTTGTTTACAGAAGGGGTTCTCACTGCTTAAGAATACATTATCTAAGTTATGCAATAAGGGATTATCTCAATAAATTGGGGTTTCCAATATTGGAACAGATACAATAACTCTGTTGGATTGATTACAGGATTACCACAGAGCATTCTAAGTTAAAGCTGCAGCAGCATAAAGTGATCGATTGTGTTATACACCATATAAACTCTTCAAATGTAGAGTTCTTGCACATTGATGGTGCCCTAGATGTTTGTTTGAAACCACTGCTGATTTACATGTTGCTAGACCTGTCAGCCTTAGGGTGGTCTTCCCCTGAACATTTTGCCTTCAACTCTCCTATTTTTGCTAACCAGTACGAAAGTGCTTGTGCTCACTCCCTTAAACATGGTACAATTTGCTTACACCGGATTGGCATATTTAATTTACCTATTCATTCCTGGTAGAGTGGTATACCATATACCCAGGTCCTGTAAATGCTTCTGGTAAGGCTGCAGCACTTAACGTGCCAGCCACTCAAGTAGCCCCTTAAAACATGTCCCAGGCCTGCCACTACAACCTGGATGCAGATTTAAACTGCCAAATTGTTTTGGCAATATAATGTCCTTGCCAAGCCTTAAACTCCCATTTGTTTGCTTGTTGGTCACCCCTAATGTAGGCCCCAGGTAGTCCATAGGGCATGGTGCATTGTAATTAAAAGGTTGGACATCTACTATCAACTTTTACATGTTCTGTAGTGGAAAGCTCCTAATTAATGTTTCACTACTGTGAGGCCTACCTGTCTCTTGGGTTAACAGTGGGTTGCCCTATTACATTCAATGAGTGCGAACGTTTGATTGGGAATAGGGTGACATTTCATATTTGGTATAGATGAAATTGCAATTAAAAGTCCTCTTTAATGGTAATGTCAGATTGTAAGTTTCAATTTTGAAAGGGCCACTTTTGGAAAGTTGCATTATCTTACCTGTGCTATTGGGTGCCTGCAGCCTGTCCTAGGACACATGACTGGGTGTAGCTGACAGTTAGACTTTGTTTATTTCTCCCAGACAGACTGCCAAACAATAGAGGGATTCGGGGTGCTTGGATAGTCCATAAACTGGCAGGATGTGGGGATGGAGCTGGACACAATCCCACTTGCAAATGAATAGGCTGTTTCCTGCCTTCACAAATACGACTTGCCACCACTGATGTGTTCATGTAGCCAACTTGAAGCCATGGCAGGGTTTGCAGTAAATGTCAAGGACTTCAAAGGGAATTCTCTAGAAACTCATCCTACTTATAAGTGAGCACCAGATGTAAATAGTGGACCCTCTGACACAACTCTTCAGTACACTTCTGGATCTGTTGATGCTACGGTAGGACTACTGTGCTGCCTTTCTGCCAGGACTGCCACTCTGCTGCCCTGCTACTCTGCTGCTTGCTGCCCTGCTTGCTGATAAGAAAGACTGGATCTGTATCCTTCATCCCAGGCAGAAGTGACTCCCAGGGACAGTCAGATGATCTCCTGTTCTGAGTCACAGAGACATGAGCTCAAGGGGCCCCTGCAATTGCCCGACTGTTCTGCTGCGTGGACCTGCAACTTGACCTGCAACTGGACTTTCCTGAGCCCCGTTGTCCCCTGCTGGAGTGAGTTCCTGACCCCAAGTGATGTGCCTTGGGTCCTGGACCCTTGGTGTGGCCTGAGTTGAGCTCCCCTGAAGTTTTTGGGCCCATTCTGGGCAAGAACTTGCCGCAACGCTGCTTGGGAATGAAAAGTTCTGGTGAACCCGCCTCTTTGGGCTATAGCAACTTCCAGTGATGCCCGCCATCTCTAGATTGGTATTTTGCACTACAGCATCGACAGCTCGCGGTGACCACCAAAGTGAATTTCCAGCAAAAATTGTTCGCAACACTCAGCCTGCTTTTAATGCTACTTCGATGGCCACCACTATGCTCTCCCTGCTCCTCGCGCCCCCTTCCACCATGAATAGAATAGTTTATGCAGGATTATGAAGTTAAATCTTTCAGTGGGACTAACCTGGTTCCTGCATCCGGCCCACACTCCATGGCGGTTGGCCTGAACTTGTGACTTTTACCCACTCTCCAATAACCACATATCTGCAAGTCGCTCTTTGTTCTTTTTTGCCACTATTCTTACTTACATCTTTAAAATTGAAATTCACCTGTTCTACTGTTTTTTTGTTGTTTTGGTCTATTTTTCTAAATTGGTGTGGGATTTTCTTGTCTTGTGTTTTTATGTTATTACTGTTTGAAGTGCTGCATGGATACTTAACACATTTCCTCTAAGTTAAGCCTGACTGCTTTTGTGGCAAGCTATCAGATATTTAAGTACAAGATAATATGGGGTTTGCTTGTGACTTCATCTGACAAGGATTGTAGTTGCTGCTTGAGTAGGGCTTTACCCCCCACCCCCTCTCAACCAATAACCCAGTTTCCTAAACATGTTTGCACATACCATGTTACTTTCTGGCATACTGCCAGACAGCTTTCAGATTTTCGTAAATATGATGTGATCATCTTGCTTGGTACAAATACAATTATATCCAGGAAACTTGCTTTATTCAAGTTTGTGGCAACAGCTATTTCCAGATTATCTACTGCTAGGACCTGTATTGAAAATGTTCCTCTTAATGTTGATCATTATTAGGGTTGACTTAGACATTACTATGAGCTAGAAGCAGATACCCTTTGGTAGGTTGGCACAAACGTAGTCAGGCGTAACTTAGAAGCAATGTCTAATGCATTCATGTAGCACACAAACAGTAATAAAATTAAAACACAATACAAAAAAGAATCACACCAATATTGAAAATCTTACTAAATAAAAGGGCACCAAAACCAATTAAATCCAATCAATAAAACCAGAATTATTATTTGTATATTTTTTGAGTGAAATCTAGCGCCTAAATGATTAAAGCACCAATCAATAATATATGGTTGAGCAAGGTCGGGCTAAAGTGAAAAGTTAATGCCATCCACAATGGAGTGTGAGTCGGATACCATGGTGGATTGGGCACGGTCTAGGCTTGCCTTTAGTCTAAGAAAAAAGTTCAAAGAAATGTTCAGGGGAAGATAAAGTTCAGCGGCGCAAGGCAGCAGGCTGTATCAGAAGAGGTGTTACCGTTGTCTAGGAGACACTGGACTAAGGCTCAGTGAAGCCATTGATGATGGGAATAAAAACCTCTGAGCAGGAAAAGCTGGATTTCCAGGCCGAGGAAACTGTTGCCGTTCAGCCCAGTGAAGATTTTTATCTTCGGACTTAGACAACTTTTTGAAAGTTGAAAACCTCTTGAGGAAGAAAACTGCAAGCTGTGCCTAAGAAAGCTCTATGAGGCCAGGACTGAACTGGATTTGCTGCTGCAGAGATCACCGTAGTGAGAGCTACTGCAAAGTCAGGCCGACTGGTGATGAACCATTGGTAAATTGACTGGCAGATAGGTCCCGGTCTTCTATCAGATCTTCTTGAACTTTTTGGTTATAATTGTTTTAATTCCCAACTTTTAGGGTTAAGCAAGAACAGCACCTCCAACACCATAATTAAATGGTCAGCTAAGTATCTTTTTTCTTTGGAACTTTCTAAAAGTGGCATTTTCAGAATTTGGACTTAAAATACAACTTTACCATTAAAGAGTCTAAATAGCATATTTCTGTCTTCTCACATTCAAATTTTATCTCATATTAAATGTAATAAGGTAACCACATATTAGTCAATTGGACAGATAGGCCTTGCAGTTAGTGGAAAATGACTTTAGGAGTTTTTCACCACCATGGCAGGTAAAACTAAACCAACATGCTCTATGTTTTAAATACAAAACATGTTGCCCTTTGAGTCCTTAGGGCCTACCTTAGGGGTGACATATATGTATTAAAAATCAAGGTTTATGCCTGGAAAAGGTTTTATTTTTCCTGGTCGAAATGGCAGCCTAAAACTGCACTCCAAACTTCAGTAACAGGCCTGAGACATGTTTTAAGAGGCCACTTTAGTGAGTGGCACTCTGAATGCTGCAGGCACACTAATAGTATTTAATTTACAGGCCCTGGTATCTGTAGTACCATTTACTGGGGACTTACAAGTAAATTAGATGTGCCAAATAGGTGTAGGTCAAGGTTACCATGTTGGAAGGAGAGAACACAAGCACATTAGCCTTAGTTAGCAGTGGTAAAGGGCACAGCGGTATAAAGCCAACAAAAACAAATAATGCACAACAGGAGGAGTGAAAGCAAAATGTTTGGGGGTATGCCACACTAAGGATATTACATCTGACACCAAGTCCACTCTTGTATGAGTCGTTAAATTCCTTAATACCAATGGGTTTACATGGGAGAGCAAGGACACAACTGAAATTACATATTATATCGTGGTTCAGGAAGACATTACTTACCAACAACAACCTTAAACTCAGTTATTGTGGGAAAACAATGGGCTGCAGTTACAATCCACTTTTCACTGATGATGGAACCACCGCAAAAGCCAGCGCCGTCTTTATTGAGAAGATGGACCTACAGAAATTAAGAAGAAAAAGCATGACTTTTTTAAGCATGTGATGGTCATATTCCATGGCTAATTTATTAAATGCATCCATAAGCAGAAAAAAACAACATTATGATGTTGGTATATTATAAAACTTGAGCAACAGAAATTATCTTCGCTGGAAGGTTCACAAATCCAGAACTTTTGATAAGACGGATCTATTTTCCCTGACTCATGCCATCTTTCACCCTTCACAATTTGTGATTTTTGGACGAATTGTGCATGAACCTTTGTTCTATCATATCACAAATAACTGGAATGCAAGTATAGAGCCAAATACAGCTTAGGCACTAGAGCACTTTTAATGTTTCAACCTTCACTTGTTGTCTGTCAAATTCATTGGGTTTCCAATCTTCACTTACTACTGTTATAAATTAATTTCTCGAGGATAGGTTAACAATAAAACAAAATATTTTTTTAATGCAGTTTCAAGCTAGGGCACAACATTTGGGATCTCAATGTTTTTGTTTTAGCAAGACATCATAATGATTTGCATAATAACCAAGGGGCATATTATCAAGGACGGCGTTAAAATTATCGCCGGTTTAGCGGCAGAAAACTGCCGCTAAAGCAGAGATAATGGGCTTGATAATATGCCCTGGAGAATTCCAATAGAATTCCATGTTCACACCAGAACTTTTTTTTTACACCAGATAATTTTTACCGCCGTCCTTGATAATATGCCCCCAAATTATCAATGTGGTCTTATAGAAATCACAGAACATTCAGTTCTCCCTTTTTATACCAAATTATTTTCTTTGGACATTATGTTCTTCAGCTCTAGAGGAGTAATTGCTAATAAAATACTTTTTAGAAAAAACGTAATACTAAAACCAATCAGGTAACCTTGTATAATATTAGACTGGTCTAATATAGTTAACTGGTTGGGTGGATGCCCATGGTCTGCAACATAGCATTTGGGCAGTTGGATGAGTGGCTTATTTAGGCGTCAGCTGAGTGATCTCATAACAGCAACTATCTTTAGCGACAGGGTGATGAGAATTGGGACCAAAATATAACAAATCATATTGGATACAAAGGATTTAATAGGTAAATTCTCTTTTAGTGAGGAAAAATGGAAAGTGCTCAAAGTACTGGAATAAGAACTCGCACTGGACACCAGGGAAGGTATTTTTTAAAATATCGGGGTGGAGGCTGCCTATTATGGGAATGGCAGTGCTCCCACCCTATTTAGATGGTGCATCAGTCTTTTTGTCCCCCGGGCGTGGATAGGGGAAATTACCACCAATCAGCCACCCTGGGGGGCAAAAAGCCCACTATATGCAATGGAAAGGATTTATTTTTAAAATATAGGAATGGAGCTGCCCACCATGGGCATGGCCATGCCCCCACCACATTAAAATGGGGCATCAGTCCTTCTGCCCCTCCTGGGAGTGGATGGGGGTAGGTACCCTCGATATGCCCGACCGGGGTGCCTGAAAGCCCACTAGACACCATGTAAAGCATTTTGATTTCTAAATGTAGTGGTGGGGGCTGCCCACAAAAAGCATGGCCATGCCCTCAACCCATTTAAATGGGGTATGAGTCTTACTGCCCACCTGGGTGTAATTGTGGGTAATTACCACCTATCTCGCCCCCTAGGGGGCAGAAACCCCACAAGACACCAGGGAAAGCAATTTCTTTAAATATAGGGGTGGGGATGTCCACCATTGAGTCTCTAAAGTCCGACTCCATCTTATGTAGGCACCGACTCCATCTGAGTGCATGGAGGCCTCCATCTTCCTTAATTTAGACTATGGAAGTCACCATATTCTCTGATTTATACAGAATCATTGCCGTGTCTGCCTCCTAACTCAGATGTTTTCCAGGTTTTTTTTTCTAGGAACTCTGATAGCATCACAACAAGAAAGCCAGCTGATTTTATGGCAATGACACGGAGGCCAATATTATGCAATCTCCTTTTATTGCCAGCTCACACAGCAGCAACAATTAGTGAGAACTTAGAACGGTCAAAACATTCTGAACATCTATATAGACTAGTAACAGGCAGCCATCTTCCTTCTTTTATTGCTGCTGCTCACAAGATAAGTAACCTTCTCTACTTCTCCAAACTCTTGTTACTGAGACTTTAAAACTATCTAAACTTCAATTATATTGTTGTATTATCTTTCTCTGCCTTAACATCTTAACCCTTATGGCTCACAAATGTAATTACAATGTTTAGTATTACTAAATGCAATTTTAAATGTTTGCTTTTACTTCTACTGATTACTGTATTTCATAGGTACCCTCGCGTTGCTACCTAATGCGTTTATTTAACCTCATTAGCGATTATTTTCGTCCTTGAAAATACGGCCGATTCCGCTAACCCGATCACCACATTTACCCCGGATTTAAATAACGCCATGGGGCTTCACTCTTACTAGCGCGATCTCCTGCGCTCTCTCTTCTACCATCGCGTTTACCATTTAACGAGTTTATTTAGCCCCCCTTAACGATTATCCTCTACACGAAAATATCACCGCACTCAGGCCCGGATTCAAATATCCCGCTGGGGCCTCGCTCTCTCTAACGCGACCTCGCACGTTCAATCACCATCAGAGCCTCGAGCTTGAACCGATTCACGCTCGCGTATGCTTACTCGTAAGCTGAGAAATAAATTATTGTTTAACTTACCCCCATGATGACCATGTAAAGCCGAGAAACCCCGGGGGCACTAATTTGTATGCGACCGCACCGGGAGGGATTTCAAAAACAAGGAAGTCAAGCCTCGCCCTCAGCAATTAGAGGAAAGTACCTTGCAGGAATACTAGATACAGCTCAAATACGTACCTTATCGACAGTTGACAAGCTTTCTTCACACGCGATCACAGAACCACCAAGCAAAAGACTTCTTTAATGCCACTGCCCCCCCTTCAGGCCTTTATTTTATATAAATAACTTGCTAACAATTTTGTAACCCTTCTTTATATAGCTAATCCTTTAATTAACTATTAATTTATAATAACATTAAAAAAAAATAATTAAAAAATGGAGGAATGTCCGATCAGGAGCTAGACTCATTAGTTCAGAATAGATTAGATCTTGTAAATATGGCTCTAGGTAAACTGATGGGGTCGCTAGATGACACCATCAATAAAAAAATAGAAAGCCTCTCTAATCAACCAAGTAACAATCCCGGTTGCTTTACTTGGCAAGAAAAATTTCAGAACAAAAGGCCATCGGGTGAGCACCCTCATAAGAAATCGAAGAAATCAAAAGGGGCAACAGAGGGTGTACCGGATGACACCGGTGATAGACTCAGTGTGCTCGACACTGCGAATGGTCATGACGGCCCGGTTGTCCCTATAGATACTGACTCTGATGAAGACCAAAGTTATGAGCCAGAACTTGATCTGTCCTGCTCTTCAGAGTTTAACTCTGATTATGATGATACACCCACTTCCAAAAAAGGGACATCTGATGAGGCACCTTCGGCCTCTGGGTCTAAGATTCTTGACCCGTTTGGGGATAATATGTTCGACCAACTGATGATAAGACATCCCCTCTCACCCGAATGAACCCCCTCACAACATGTGGCCAAATATATTACCTTCTGGCTGAGAAGAGAGATACCTAAAGAGGTTAGATCGCGTTTACGATCAGAGTGCCCTCGCCCATCCCATCCAGATATGATAGCTAAGACTCCCGAACTCGACCCCAAAGTGGTGTCTTTTATTAATAAGGGCGGAAAAGACCCTAGAAGAGACCTAGACAGAGGACTAAAGTCATGCCAGGACAGACTCCTTCGACATAATTGGCCCACTCACTAAGATCTTTGAGATGGCTGAATCAGCCTACCTAAGTGACACCAAAGTCGACCCCAAGGAACTGCGGGAATGGACACAGAGAGCTATTTGCCTCCTTCGGAACGCCAATATGGCCATATCAAATGAAAGGAGAAAAAGCATCCTGTTAAAACTGGACCCCAAGCTCATAGAGCTCGCAAATAAAGAAGGAGGAGCCTCCTCTCAAGGCCAACTTTTCGGGGATGATTTCATTAGGGAGATGGCCAAGTATGTTGGAATCTTTAGCTCAATGCAGAAGTCGCAAAAAGAAATAAGAAAAGTTTTCAATGATAGAGTTTTTGGAAGGGCCGGGCGAACTAGGGGTCGGTTCACCGGCCGCAGCTCAACTTCCTACAGGCCCTACATGACACGAGGCAATAGGTCCTTCCGAACCTATAACCATTCCAACTTGTATCCACAAAGACAGAGAGGAGGTGGCTTCAGAAATAACAGAGGTGATAGAAGACACAGAGGATTCGCATCAGGTAGGTCACTCCAAAGACCCTTTACCTTCTCCTATAAAGGTGGGAGGGAGACTAGCCCAGTTCTCTGGAAACTGGAATTTAGTGACACAAGACCCTTGGGTACTAGAAACGGTCAAGGGATACCGAATAGAATTCACACATACCCCCTTCCAGATCAAAACCCCAAGGGAAATTGTGTTCTCTCAAGAACATTCGAACCTGGTAACAAAGGAGGTACAAGACCTTCTGACCAAAGGTGCCATCAGGGAGACAACTCATCCAAAGGCTGGCTTTGTCAGCAACATTTTTTGGGAGAGAAAAAGAACAAAGAGATGAGGCCTGTAATAAACCTAAAGGAGCTGAACGAATGGGTGGTTTACCGCTACTTCAAAATGGAGGGCATATACCTCTTAAGGGACATACTAAGAAAAGGGGATTGGTTCAATCAATCAATCAATCACATAATTTGTAAAGCGCACTACATACCCGGTAGGGTTTCAAGGCGCTGGGAGGGGGGGGGGGGGGTGAGGTGCTGTTACTGGTCTTGAGTTGTCTCCTGAAAGACAGCAGGTCTTCGGTTTGTCTCAGGTCGAGGGGGAGGGCGTTCCAGGTCTTGGCGACGCGATGGGAGAAGGACCTGCCTCCGGAAGTTGTTCTCCGGATGCGTGGGACCGTGGCCAGGGCGTGGTCAGCGGAGCAGAGGTTCCTGTCGGGTACGTAGAAGGAGAGCCGACTGTTGAGATAGGCTGGGCCAGTTTTGTGGAGTGCTTTGTGTGCGTGGATCAGGAGTTTGAAGGAGATTCTTTTGTCGACGGGGAGCCAGTGCAGGTTCCTCAGGTGGGGGGTGATGTGGTCGTGGCGCGGGACATTAAGGATCAGGCGTGAGGAGGCATTCTGGATTCTCTGTAGTCAGCTGATGAGCTTGGACGGGGCTCCGGCGTAGAGGGCGTTTCCGCAGTCGAGTCTGCTGCTGACTAGGGCCTGGGTGACTGTTTTCCTCGTGCTGGTCGGAATCCATCGGTAGATCTTGCGGAGCATGCGGAGGGTGTTGAAGCAGGTGGAGGAGATTGCGTTGACTTGTTTGGTCATGGAGAGTTTCGAGTTGAGGATGACTCCCAGGTTGCGTGCGTGGTCAGTGGGGGCCAGGAGGGACCCCAGTGAAGTGGACCACCAAGAGTCGTCCGATGAGGAGGGGTTGGATCCGAGGATGAGGATTTCCGTCTTGTCTGTGTTCAGTTTGAGGCGGCTGTCCTCCATCCAGTCGGCGATGGCCTTCATTCCTTGGTGGAGGTTGGATTTGGCGGTGAGGGGGTGATTTGTGGTTAACAAGATTAGATCTCAAAGATGCCTACCTTACTATCCCAATCTGGCCCCTCACCAAAAATACCTCCGCTTTACATGGCAAAACAAAATGTGGGAATTCTCCAGTCTCCCTTTCGGTCTATCTACAGCACCATGGTGCTTCACAAAGGTATTCAGACCAGTAGTATCTTGGCTCAGGGCAAAGGGCGTAAGGTTAATTATATACCTAGACAACATCCTAATTATGGGTCAGTCCAAAGACATTGTATCCCTGCATACTCAGTGGGTGATAGAGATATTAGAAAAGTTAGGATTTGTGATAAACCTAAAAAAATAGTCCTTAACTCCAACACAAGACACCCAATTCCTGGGATTCGTCGCAGACATCCTCCGCACAGAGCTTCGCCTACCCAGAGACAAACTAAAAAAAGTACGAAAAGAAATAAAGAAAGTATTATTATCATAGACTTTTACACTGAAAGACTTAGCGGAGATCCTGGGTCTCCAATCTTCCACCATCCAAGCCATATTCCCCGGACCTCTCTATTATCGAGCCCTTCAAATGCTAAAAAACTTCGAACAGATCAATCATACACTCAAACCTTGTCCTTAGACCAGGACTCGAGGGAAGAATTGGAATGGTGGTTCAAGAATGCACAAGCTTGGAACAGAAGTGCAATCTTCGGCGAGGAACCCAAATTAGTGATAGACTCAGATGCAAGCCTAGAGGGTTGGGGAGCGAGATGTGGAAAATCTTCGACAGGGGGTCGTTGGTCAGACCAAGAGAGGAACATGCACATCAACTGCTTAGAACTCCTAGCGGGCTCCTTCGCAGTCCGGAGCTTCACTCAAGAAAAGATTAAATGTTGTGTAATGCTTCGCATGGACATTTCTGCAGTCAGCTATGTGAGCAAGATGGAAGGTCCACACTCCAAAGACTTAGCGGAACTAGCGAAGGACTTTTGGGGTTACTGTTTAAGCAAAGGAATTTCAGTTGTAGCACAACACATTCCTGGACTGAGCAATGGAGTAGCCGACTGGTTCTCCGGAAATTTCAAGTACTCCAGCAATTAAAGACTGAACAGAGAGATGTTTCTACACATATGGGGCCCTTTCAACATGGATATCTTTGCAGACAGGCTCAATACTCAGCTAACACAGTTTTTCAGCTGGAAACCAGACCCTCAAGCAGCTGGGGTAGACGCTTTCCTACAGGACTGGAGAGGTCTAAGGCCATATGCCTTCCCTCCATTTGTCATGCTACCCAGGTTCCTCTTACATACACGCAGACTCAGGGAAACAGTAGTAGTGGTAACCCCCCTTTGGAAATCTCAGGCATGGTTCTCCGTAATCCTAGAAATGTCAATAGACTTCCCTTTACTAATTCCCCACTTCCAAACCCTACTCCTGGGTCCTCGAAGGGAAATACATCCTCTAATAGAAGAAGGCTCCCTCACACTGATGGCATGGAAGATTTCCGGAGACAGTGGGAAATCCCTGTCCTTTCACCAGATGCTTTCAGACTCATATCTGAGTCTTGGGCTTCTGGAACAAGAAAGGCATATAGACTGGCATGGAACAAATGGATTTGCTGGTGTATTCAACGGGATATCAATCCCATTTCAACTGATGTAGTCTACGTAATCAATTACAGAACAGAATTATTTGAATCTGGTTTATCCTATAGGACAGTAAAAATCTATAGATCAGCCATCTCTGCTGGTCATTCCTTGATAGACGGACTTCCTGTCGGCCAAAATACCTTGACAAGGAGGATTATGAGAAGCATTAGGGTCCTTAAACCTCCGATACCTAAGTACACTTCACTTTGGAATGTTAAACTGATCCTTCAAGTTTTAGACAACTGGGGTGATAATCACCTATTGTCGCTTAAAAAACTCTTATAAACTCACAACCCCCCTTTGTCTCGTTTCATTTAGATGTACATCTGATGTTAGAGCTTTAGATGTCACCAGTAAAGCTTATCAACCTTAAGGAGTTTGCTTCCATATTAAAAGAAGAACTAAAACACTTTCCTCAACCATTTTCTACCCTTACTTCTCTGGTAATCCTAGACTGTGTGTGGTGGAATGTTTGAAAGATTATGAAAGGAGCACCCTTAATTTGAGGAACAATGTCACACAACTTCTTATATCTCACAAAAGACCTCACAAAGCCGTTTCACCCCCTACCTTAGCTAGATGGGTGAAAGATGTCATTTCTGAAGGGGGTGTAGACATATCTGTTTTTGGAGCTCATTCACTTAGAGGTGCCTCAGCCTCCAAAGCTTTCACCTTAGGAGGAAGTTTACAAGATATTTTAAGAGCAGGCGATTGGTCTAACGAAAGCATGTTTAAAAGCTACTACTTTAAACCATTGTCTAATGTAATTGATAATGTATTGAATGCACTTTGAACTTGCATTTACTTTCTTTCAGAGTGACGAGCTTTGGTCATGGAACCCTTTCTCTACTGGAGTTATTCATGAGGAAATTGTCTGGATTAAAGTTATACCATTCGCAACGCAGAATAAAAGAAGGAAGATGGCAGCCTGTTACTAGTCTATCTAGATGTTCAGAATGTTTTGAAAGCTTTAAGTTCTCAATAATTGTTGCTGCTGTGTGAGCTGGCAATAAAAGGAGATTGCATAATCATAGCCTCAGTGTCTTTAATAAAATCCAGATTTTCTTTTCAGCAGGCTGTGGAAAATTTACATTTTCCACCGAACTCTGAGACTCCAGAATCACCTGCAGTCAGCTTGAAAAACTGTGGAGGAACTCCAAAACCCAGACAGACCTCGACAATTTCAAAACAGTCACTGCTGCCCACTACAGGCTCATCAGACTCTCCAGGAAGAAAGCACTTCAGGACAGAATCTCCACCAATGCACACAACAGCAAGGAACTCTTCGGCATCATCAGAGAGTTCGCCCAACTCAACAGCGAGTCCACAGACATCACTTCCTCTCAGAACCTCCGCGACAAGCTCAGCTCATTTTTCCATCACAAAATCAAGACCATCTATGACAACTTCAATGTAAACAACCCCCATGAGGAACCCCCTCCTACCACTTCCAGCAGCATGCTGCCACAATAGACAGCTGGACCCCCCCTCAGCTTCGAAGACACTCTGAGGATAATGAAGGCTACCCACTCCAGGGCCCCCACTGACCCCTGCACCCACCACATCTGCCACAAAGCCGGAGACATTATCGCCCGAGCTTCAACGTATTAACAATCGCTCCTTTCCAACCGCCACCTTCCCTGATGACTGGAAACATGCCGAGATCAAACCTCTCCTGGAAAAACCCTCAGCAGACCCAGCCGACCTCAAGAATTTCAGACCGATCTCCCTGCTCCCTTATCCGGCCAAAGTCATGGAAAAGGCTGTAAACAGCGAACTCGCTGCCTTCATCGAAGACAACAGCATTCTCGACTCCTCTTACTCAGGCTTCAGGAAGAACTACAGAACTAAAATCACACTTCTCGCAGCAACAGATAACATCCGCTCCCTTCTTGACAGAGGAGAGACTGCGGCCCTCATCCTCCTAGAACTCTCCGCAGCCTTCAACACTGTCTCTCACCACACCCTAGCCCACAGACTCCACGACGCGGGAATCTGGAAAAAGGCCCTCGATTGGATCCTCTCTTTCCTCCCGGGCAGACCGCAACGAGTCAGACCCACTCCATTTCACTCAGAACTGACTCAAACCACCTGCAGAGTCCCACAAGGATCCTCCATCAGTCCGACCCTGTTCAACGTCTACATGGCCCCGCTCGCATCCATCATCAGGGCACATGGATGCAACATCACATGTATGCAGTCGACACCCAACTCCTACTGTCCCTATCCAACGAACCCAACATCACCAAACGCAACTTTCAAGATGGAATGGAAGCAGTCGCCAGATGGATGAAGAACAGCTGCCTTCAACTCAACACAGACAAAACCGAGGTACTCATCATGGGCCCACACCCCGACACCTGAAATGACACCTGGTGGTCCCCCGCCATTGGAGAAACGCGTACCACGCACGCAACCTCGGAATCATCCTGGACTCCGAACTCAAAATGGACTGCCAGTTGAACTCCATCACCTCTTCCTGCTGCCACACCCTCCGCCTCCTCCATAAGACCTTCAAGTGGATCTCCCCGAACACAGAAAAACCATCACACACACCCTCATCAGTAGTAGACTGGACTATGGCAACAAACTCTATGCCGAGATCAACAAGAACCTCACCGGCAAACTCCAGAACGTGCAGAATGCCACCGCCAGACTAGTCCTCAACGTACCACGCAACAGACATATCAGCCAACACCTAAAGACCCTACACTGGTTCCCCATCGAAAAGAGAACCACCTTTTAGCTTCTCACCCACGCACACAAGGCCCTCCACAACACCAGACTAGCCAACCTGAACCACCGCCTCACGTCCCACGCTTCCCAGCATTCCCTCTGCTGGGCTCAGCTCTCCCTCCCTACTGTACCACCGGATCAAGAAAAGCAGAACAGGAGGGTGCTCCTTCTCCCTCATCGCCGCAAAGGCATGGAACTCCCTCCCTCTCTACCTCCAACAGACTGCATCACTACCTAAATTCCTAAAGGACCTTAAGACCTGGCTCTTCCACATAAATCAGCGATCCTCCAGGATCTGCAGAACCCCACCCACTCCCTCTCCCTCATGCGCCTTGTGACCCATTCCGGGTGAGTAGCCTGCGCTTGATAAACCCAAGAATGATGATTGAAGTTATATGACTTATAACATGGATACAACACTTAATGCGACCTTTGTCTAAGTCAAATGTCTCCTCATCACCAAGCCAATGTCAAGTAAGAACATATACAGAAGTATATCCAAAATAATGTAGTGTGAATTGGCGTCCTTTTGCCTTATATAGTCATAAGGAAATGTCTGGGATGCATAGCTTGATGCACATAATCTATTTCAGACATGCCTAAACCTATGTCTGACATTCTTATTTCTGATAAGAATTATTTTAAAAGGCCTGCCCTTTGACCACTTCTCAGGAGAGGTCCTACACCCAGATTATCGCTAGAGATTCTGTCAGAGATAGTCTCACCTGCTGACAGCACACTTCACAATTCACAGGTGACATATCTTGCCTGAAGACTGAAGCTGATACAGCCAACTCCAAGAGGACGACCGACTGACTGCTACAGCAATGGGTGTTTGCCCTTCTTAGGAAACACTTTGTTCACGCCTCCACTGCAGTGCATCTCTTCTCCGTAAAAAACTCTAGACTGCAATTTGCTCTGCCTTTTATACTCTAATAATGTAGCGCATAGAAGTAAACATTAGAATGTTAGGTTCTAGATATCCTTTTAAATTACATTTTAGCAAAGTTGGAAATGTTTATTTTGTTCTAGCTATTTATTGCTGTTTTTAAAATACTCTGTGTGAGAAGTTGGCCTGATATATGCTGTCCACTAGTTATAGTGGGCACCTTGTATCAGTCCAAACAACCCCTTATTGGTTAAAGACAACCTTTATTGAAAGCTAGCCTAGTGGTAGCTATGGAGAGCAGCCTTCAGGCTAAGTCTTGAAGGAATGTAAAGCAGCTTGTTTTACCGGTCTATAATCTCTTGAGTCACTCAACGAAAGATATCCACAGATGGTATATATATATAAAATATATGGTTTTATTCCTAAACACAACCTCATAGTCTCTTTATGAGACTAGAGGTCAAAACATATAAGTTACACTTCAATAATCACAGCAAAATAGCACAAATACACGTCAGGCCCTAGGGGCGAGCCAAACCATATACTAAAATAGTGGAATAAGAAACACAACGTAACTAGACACAAGGCCTAGAGCCTGTAGAATCGCTGGGACCCCAAGGAACCACCCAAGGTAGTGACACAGGGGACCCACAGGAGCCATGTGCAGTGTGTGAACACAGCCGCAAGCTCCCGTTAGCTTCTATGGGGAAAGTCGCGGTTAGATTTTTAAAGATTAGGGGCACTTAGAAATGAGTCAGGACCAAACCCTTTTGGACTTAGGAAGTTCTAGGGCTAGCACCCACAGGAGCACCAGAGTACCCGTGTTACCTCACCCAGGGAAGCCGGGTGCATAGGTGTCTTTTGGTGTCGGGTCGAGTCGTTGATTTCAATGGGAGCTGGCGAAGAAGTGCTGCTGCCGTGAAGATGCAAAGTGTCCGAAGAGATCCAATCCTGGATCGAAGATGAGAAGAACCTGAAAGCTGAGGGGACAGAGTCTGGGTCAATAGCCAGTGACCAGGAAGGCGATGAGCAGATGCCCACCGATGTCGGGTGATTTCAGGTGAAAGAGGTGAAGCTTGACTCTTCAGCCACGAGGACCAGGAGGTGTCGAGGATGAACAAGAGCTGAATTCGAGCTGTCCCACAAAGGATGTCGAGTGCTGCAGCGTCGGTGCCCGGATTGGACACAACAAGCCTTGGCAACAGCAACCCATGCAGAAACAAGAAAGATGCTTCGGTGCAGACCAGCAAGATCTGTGGGACTCACCACTTGGTTGGGAGTCAGGGCATGTCTGGAGCAACCAGGGAAGCCCAAGGGAATACAAAGTTACCCCCTCAGGGACCAACCAGTCCATGGACCAGGGATCGCGAAGGGACCTCAAGACGAAACACAAACTTGCGGCCCACGGGTCGCTCGGAAAGACCAGACTGACAATCTTTGGTGGATTTAGTGCTCGAGGTGGGGGCTACAAGACAGCCCAAGCACGACTTCAAGAGATATCAAGAAGTCAATGCACTTGCAGAAATGCACGGTGACCAGAAGTTCCGGTTCCACGCTAATCACGAGGGCTGCGGGTCTCAGCTTTGCTGGGGACTCGGGTTGGCCTCTGAGATGTCTGGAAATATTCTTCCTGGGCTGCAAATACTTTGGAGTCTGACAGGAGCTTCGATAATGGAGACCGGCAAATTGCTCCGTTGGTGCCTGCCAAGCAGGGGAGTCACTCCTTGACCCCAAGGGAGATTTCTTTAGTCCTCTGGTCTTGAGCAGAGCATCGAAGGTCCAGGATTCAGCTTCAGAATTTCGTCCAGGGTAATCTAAAGTCCTAAGGACTGGGGTCCCATACTTATTCTAAGGTAGGGAGTTGGACATACTCTGGGGTCCCACCTATGGGAGGGTTGGGAAAGAGGGGTGGCTACACCCATTTCCTTTGTCCAGTTTTGTACCAGAGCAGGGGCTGGAAGCCCCTGAACCGGTTTGAGCTGGACTATGCACAGGAACACCAAATGTGCCCCCAGTGCAGGACTTCAAAGCACTCAGAGAGTGCTCCCACCCAGCCACAATACACATAAGCCTGTCTGGGAGGTGGTTACACCTCCCTGTGACAGGAAACCTATTGTCCAGGCCTCCCCTGCCAGAGTTTCGGTCAAGAGCAGGAGTCCAGACCCATGTCTGTGGCTGCAGCATCCATTTTGTGATGCCAGGGCTCTATTAAGTTTCTACCGGGTATACCAGTGCTGTCATGTCTCTCCCTCTAGAAGGGTGGGATCATACTCCCACACCAGTTACTGGTGTGGGGGTATGATTCCAAGGTGTTTGACACCAAACACAACATGTTCCTGTGCAGCCAGTCCAAAGTTAGCATTTACAGTTTGGTTATAATGTACTTAAGAGTATATGGTCAGGCTGCACTACAAACAGCATCAGAGAAGGGTCTCCGAACACTGCAGAGGGGCTCTGCTCATGCAGGGGCACCATCTCACATAAGAACCAAGCACTCTGTCTTCAGGACTGATAAGGCCTGCCATAGGAGTGACTTATAGGTTTATATCTGTGTCTATATATATAGTGATATAGGTAACCTATATCACAGTAAGGGGTGCAGGCACCACCTTACCCAGGCTGCAGTAGCAGACCTGTGGTGTCTTTCCAGGGGTGGCATAATACATGCTTCAGCCCCTGGTAGGCCTCTGGGGTACCTATGCCCTGGGTACATCGTATACCATATACTAGGGACTTACAAGGGCACATCAGATCCAATCTGGGATGTACCTAAAGTACATGGAATCATTTTAGAGTGGAAGCAGCTAGGCTGGGGCCCTGAATAGCAGGGTCCCAGCCAGACTAAAGTTGAAAAACAGTGAAACACCAGCAAATAGTGGGGGTAAACATGTGAAGCAGATCCTACTCTCTTACACAACCCCCCCCCCCCCCAAACGAAGGGACATTAAACTAACCTTGACCAGTTGAGTCTTCATGTTCTAAGTGGAAATATCTGGAGAGTCCATCTGCATTGGCATGGTTACTCCCAGGTCTATGTTCCACTGTATAGTCCATCCCCTGTAGGGAAATGGACCACCTGAGCAATTTGGGATTTTCACCCTTCATCTGTTTTAGCCATAAGAGGGGCTTAAGGTCTGTCTGAACAGTGAAGTGAGTACCAAATAAGTGTGGCCTCAACTTCTTCAGAGCCCAAACCACAGCAAAGGCCTCCCTCTCAATGGCTGACCAACGTTTCTCTCTGGGGGTCAACCTTCTGCTTATGAAAGCTACTGGTTGATCCTGACCTTCATCATTCAACTGTGACAGTACAGCCCCTACCCCCAACTCAGATGCATCTGTTTGGACAATGAACTTTTTGGAGTAGTCAGGACTTTGCAGAATGTGAGCAGTGCACATGGCCTGCTTCAGGTCATCAAATACCTTTTGACAGCTAGCTGTCCACTGAACCTTTTTGGGCATTTTCTTAGAGGTTATGTCATTCAGGGGTGTCACTATTGATCCATACCCCTTGACAAATCTTCTATAGTACCCAGTCAGGCCTAAGAAGGCTCTCACCTGAGTCTGGGTAGTTGGAGCAACCCAGTTCATTATGGTCTGGATGTTGCTCTGCAATGGTTGAACCTAGCCTCAACCTACAAGGTGGCCCAGGTACACAACCTGACTGCCATATCTGGCACTTAGTAGCCTTGATAGTTAGGCCTGCTTTTTGCAGGGCCTCCAAAACATTCCTAAGGTGGACCAGGTGTTCCTCCCAGGTGGAGCTAAAGACAGCAATATAGTCTAGATATGCTGCACTATAGTCTTCCAGGCCTGTAAGGACTTGATTCACCAACCTTTGGAAAGTGGCAGGTGCATTCTTCAAACCAAAGGGCATTACCACAAATTGATAGTGCCCACTAGGAGTAGAAAATGCTGTCTTTGGCCCTGCATCATCAGCTAGTCTGATCTGCCAGTAGCCTGCTGCCAGGTCAAATGTGCTTAGAAACTTGGCTGAGGCCAAAGTATCTATTAGCTCATCTGTCCTGGGGATGGGATGGGCATCAGTCCTAGTGACTGCATTGAGACCCCTGTAGTCCACACAAAACCTCATCTCTCTCTTGCCATCTGTGGTGTGACGTTTAGGTACCAGGACTACTGAACTAGCCCAAGGGCTAACTGAGGGTTTAATAACTCCCAAATCCAACATATTTTGGACTTCTGTCCTTATACAGTCCCTGACATGGTCAGGTTGCCTGTAGATCTCATTCTTCACAGGCAGACTGTCCCAAGTGTCCAGTTCACTAGTGCACCAGGTGGTCTGACTTGGAGTCAGAGAAAACATATGTCTGAACTGGCTGAGAAGTTTTCTGCAGTCAGTTTGCGGCTGGGCAGTGAGGCTGCCTGCCAAGGCTACATCATCAACTGACCCATCATCAGGGTTCTGAGAAAGCAGGTCAGGGAGTGGGTCACTCTCTTTCTCCTGTCCTTCATCAGTAGCCATGAGCAAGCCCTTGTCTGCCCTGTCAATATATGGTGTTAGTCTGTTGACATGAAGTACCCTGTGGGGACTCCTAGGCGTTCCAAGGTCTACCAAGTAGGTGACCTCCCCTTTCTGTTCAACAATGGTATGGGGGCCCCTCCATTTGTCCTGGAGTGCTGCTGAGGCCACAGGCTCCAACACCCACACTTTCTGTCCTGGCTGGTAGACGGTCAGTACAGCCTTTTGGTCATGCCAGGCTTTTTGTAATTCCTGCCTAGCCTCAAGGTTTTTGGTTGCATTTTTTCGTGTACTCAGCCATCCTGGAGCGGAGACCAAGTACATAGTCCACTATGTCCTGTTTGGGGGGCTTGAGAGGTAACTCCCATCCTTCCTTCAATGTCAATCCCAACCCGCTCAAAGGGAACCCCCACCACAGGTAGTGGTATCAGGGGGGCCTTTGTGGTTCCACCTGCCTTGCCACTGGCTTGGCAGGTCACACAGGAGCGACACAACTTCTTAGTGTCATCAGACATGTGGGGCCAGTGAAAGTGAGGGACAATTCTGTCCCAAGTCTTGTTCTGGCCCAGGTGTCCTGCTAGGGGAATTTCATGGGCTAGTGTGAATAGGAAGCCCCTAAACTTCAGAGGTATAACCAACCTCCTGGATGCACCAGGCGTGGGATCTCTACACTCTGAATAAAGGAGTCCATCATCCCAATAAACCTTATGGGTGCCACTAGCATTCCCAGCAGCCTCATCAGCAGCTTGCTTTCTGAGGGGTTCAAGAGAGGGGCAGGTGTTCTGCTCCTGGCTCACATCAGACCAGGAAGGGCCCCCTGTCCCCAAGAACTCAACCAGGTCAGGTTCAAGCACCTCTGGGACAGTTCCTTCTTCAGGCTCAAGTTCATCTCCCTGAGGAGACTGATCAGCATTCTGAGTCAGGTGGGAAGGCACTGCCTTTACCCTACTGCTCCTCCTCTTGGGAGGCACCTGGTCCATTATTCCAGAATCCAGGGCCTGTCCAGTTTTAGACATTTTAGCCTGGGACCTAGTCACAGCAAAGAGATGAGCAGGGATCCCTAACATTTCTGCATGTGTCCTGAGCTTCACTTCAGCCCAAGCTAAAGATTCCAGATAATTGCCAAGCAAGCACTGTACTGGTAGGTCTGCACTTACTGCAACCTTCTTAAGGCCAGTTACCCCTCCCCAGGAGAAGTTAACAACTGCCAGAGAATGGTCTGTTCTGACACTGCTAGCATTGGTCACTTGGTACATTTCACCAAGTATAATCTGCCCAGGATCCACAAGATTTTTTGTCACCAGTGTGACACTTGCTCCTGTGTCCCTGAATGCCAAAGCCTCTATTCCATTTATTAAAGGCTGTTGTCTGTATTTGCCCAGATTACTGGGGCTCACAAAGGGGGACATATCCATGCCCCCATCACAGACTAGAACATCCTGAGTTGGAACTCTGACTAGGCCAGAGTCCATCTCAAAACCCAGGGTCAACCCTACTACACCCTAATTCTGGACATTACCACCACCAATTGTAGCTGTACTAGGGGGAACAGTTGCCCTAGGGGCAATGGTGGCTGGAGTAGCTTCTTTAGACTTGGTGAAATCACTCGTCCAGTGAGCTTTCTGTTTACAAATATTGCACCATGGTTTCTTTCGGCCTTTTCCCTGGTTAGACTGTGAATCCCCACTCGAAGAAGACTTTTGGGGGCCTTGTGAAGACTTCTGGTCTTTACCCTTCTCCCCACCCTTATCAGAGTTGTTAGGATCTAGCTTCTTGGGTACACCACTTTGGTTCTGTACCTTCTGCCTCACCCTGGTTCTGACCCACTTGTCTGCCTTCTTCTCCAATTCTTAGGAAGTGGTCAGATCTGAGTCTACCAGGTACTGGTGCAACAGCTGATTCTGACAATTATTAATGATCTGCTCCCTCATCAAATTGTACAATCCTTGATAGTCATGCACTTTACTGCCAAGTAACCAACATTCCTGAGCCTTAGTAGCACAATCTACAAAGTGTAACCAGTCCTGAGTCTGTGCCTTTTGGGTATCCCTGTACTTTAACTTGTATTGCTCAGTGGTTAGGCCAAACCTATCAATCAATGCACTCTTCAGACTGTTGTATTCATCTGATTCCTCCTCTCTAACAGTGAGGAGTTTATATCTACCTTTTTCTGCAAAGGAGAGCCATAAGATTACTGCCCACTGCTCCTGGGGGACCCTTTGTACTTTATAGGCCCTTTCCAGTGCAGTTATCCATTTGTGGATGTCATCACCACTCTGGTAGGGAAGGACAATCTTATTCAGGTTTCTATTGTCATGAGACATTTCCCTATCTCTAGGGATGTTGCTGCCACCATGGGACTCTAGTCCCATCTTCTTTCTAGCTCTGTAGAGCTCTAGGGCCTCCCTATCTAGGGCTACCTGCTTTCTTCTGATTTCAAGCTTAGCTTCCTCATACTTAAGCAGTCTCTCCCTTCTCTCCTGTGAGGTTTCCCTTCTATGAGAGGAGAGGAGATTGAGGTCCCTACAGATGAGTTAGAATGGTTAGACTCCACTGAGGGAGATCTTGACCTTCTTGGCCCACCACCAACTCTCCCAGGAGGGACAAAGAGGGGTCCATTATGGTCCTCTCCATCACTGTCTAGAGGAATTGCATTTTCCATGCCCAGATCATTGTTATCCGCCTGGCCAGCCTCAGAGGTCAGGTCATGGGGAGTTACACCCCTAGGCCTTTCCTCAGGTGCTGTCCCACCCACTCTGCCTACCCCTTCAGATCCTGAAGATCTGCTAAGGTCATACAGCCTGAGTACCTCTATGAGATGCTGGGTGGTTGGACTTTTGCCTGTTTTCAGTTTCCTAGTTCTACATAATGCTCTCAGTTCCATGAATGGGAGTCTATTATACCGGGAATCTTGAAGCCAATTGGCTTCTGGCAAGGACCTACTGGTTCCTGGCTTTGAAAACATTACTAGTGTGGTGTGTTGTATTGCACTACCTACTGTAGGGTGGCCTACTAAACTCTCTTGAGTTGTAGAAAGGGTGTGCTATCCCTTAACTCACAACTCTAAGTTCAGTAGAAATTACTGTATTATAAAGCTTGTATTATATGTGCCTAGGGCACCTTTACTGGTTTTCAGTTAGTTACTCAATTGAGATTATCTGGTAAAACAATAGCAAGCTGGAATCCCACATGCTGCACACCAATGTGAGAAGTTGCCTGATATATGCTGTTCACTAGTTATAGTGGGCACCTTCTATCAGTCCAAACAACCCCTTATTGGTTAAAGGCAACCTTTATTGAAAGCTATCCTAGTGGTAGAAATGGAAAGCAGCCTTCAGGCTAAGTCTTGAAGGAATGGAAAGCAGCTTGTTTTACCAGTCTATAATCCCTTGAGTCACTAAATGAAAGATATCCACACCAGGTATATATATAAAATATAAGTATTTATTACTAAACACACCCTCCTAGTCTCTTTATGAGACTAGAGGTCAAAACACATAAGTTACACTTCAATAAGCACAGTAAAATAGCACAAATACACGTCAGGCCCTAGGGGCGAACCAAACCATATACTAAAATAGTGGTAGAAGAACCACAACTTAACTAGACACAAGGCCTAGAGCTTGTAGAATTGCTGGGACCCCAAGGAACCACCCAAGGTAGTGACACAGGGGACCCATGGGGGCCGTGTGCAGTGTGTGAACACAGCCGCAAGCGCCTGTTAGCTTCTATGGGGAAAGTCACGGTTATATTTTTAAAGATTAGGGACACTTAGAAATGAGTCAGGACCAAACCTTTTTGGACTTAGGAAGTTCTAGGGCTAGCACCCACGGGCGTACCGGAGTACTCGTGTTACCTCACCCAGGGAAGCCGGGTGCATAGGTGTCTTTTGGTGTCGGGTCGCGTCGTCGATTTTAATGGGAGCTGGCGAAGAAGTGCTGCTGCCGTGAACATGCGAAGTGTCCGAAGAGATCCAAGCCTGGATCAAAGATGAGAAGAACCTGAAAGCAGAGGGGACAGAGTCTGGGTTACTAGTCAGTGACCAGGAAGGCGATGAGCAGATGCCCACCGATGTCGGGTGATTTCAGGTGAAGCTTGACTCTTCAGCCACGAGGACCAGGAGACGTCAAGGACAACCAGGAGCTGGATTCTAGCTGTCCCACAAAGGATGTCGAGTGCTGCAGTGTCAGTATCCGGATTGGACACAACAAGCCTTGGCAACAGCAACCCATGCAGAAACAAGAAAGATGCTTTGGTGCAGACCAGCAAGGTCTGTGGGACTCACCACTTGGTTGGGAGTCAGGGCATGTCTGGAGCAACCAGAGAAGCCCAAGGAAAAACAAAGTTACCCCCTCAGGGATCCACCAGTCAACGGACCAGGGATCGCGAAGGGACCTCAAGACGAAACACAAAATGGCAGCCCAGGGGTCACCTGGAAGGACCAGGCCAACAATCTTCAGTGGAGTCAGTGCTCGAGGTGGGGGCTTCAAGTCAGCCCAAGCATGACTTCAACAGATGTCGAGAAGTCAATGCACTTGCAGAAATGCACGGTGACCAGGAGTTCCGGTTCCATGCTACTCACAAGGGCTGCGGTTCTCAGCTTTGCTGGGAACTCGGGTCGGTCTCTGAGACGTCTGAAAATCCTCTTCCTGGGCTGCAAATACTTCGGAGTCTGGCAGGATCTTTGATAATGCAGACCAGCAAATTGCTTTGTTGGTGCCTGCCAAGCAGGGGAGTCACTCCTTGAACCCAAGGTACATTTCTTCAGTCCTCCGGTCTTGAGCAGAGCATCGAAGGTCCAGGATTCAGCTTCAGAGTTTCGTCCAGAGTAATCTTAAGTCGTAAGGACTGGGGTCCCATACTGATACTAAGGTAGGGGGTTGGATATTCTCTGGGGACCCACCTATGAGAGGGTTTCGAAAAAGGGGTGGCTACACCCATTTCCTTTATCCAGTTTTGTGCCAGAGCAGGGGCTGGAAGCCCCTGAACCGGTTTGGCCTGGACTATGCACAGGAACACCAAATGTGCCCCCAGTGCAGGACTTCAAAGTACTTAGAGAGTGCTCCCACCCAGCCGCAATACCAGTGCTATCATGTCTCTCCCTCTAGAAGGGTGGGATCTTACTCCCACACCAGTTACTGGTGTGGGCGTATGATTCCAAGGTGTTTGACACCAAACAAAACATGTTTTCGTGCAGCCAGTCCAAAGTTAGCATTTACCGTTTGGCTATAATGCACTTAAGAGTATATGGTCAGGCTGCACTACAAACAGCATCAGAGAAGGGTCTCCGAATGCTGCAGAGGGGCTCTGCTCATGCAGGGGCACCCTCTCACATAAGAACCAAGCACTCTGCCTTCAGGATTGATAAGACCTGCCATAGGAGTGACTTATAGGTTTATTGTGTGTGTATATATATATATAGTGATATAGGTACCCTATATCACAGTAAGGGGTGCAGGCACCACCTTACTCAGGCTGCAGTAGCAGACCTGTGGTGTCATTTTGGGTGGCTTTCCAGGGGTGGCATAATACATGCTTCAGCCCCTGGTAGGCCTCTGGGGTACCTATGCCCTGGGTACATAGTATACCATATACTAGGGGATTACAAGGGCACCTCAGATCCAATCTGTGATGTACCTAAAGTACATGGAATCATTTTAGAGAGGAAGCAGCTAGGCTGGGGCCCTGAATAGCAGGGTCCCAGCCAGACTAAAGTCGAAAAACAGTGAAACACCAGCAAAAAGTGGGGGTAAACATGTGAGGCAGATCCTACTCTCCTACACTCTGTGACTTTGATTTAGATGTACTGAGAAACAGATGGTTCCTCTAGTAATAAATACTCTTAACATAAAAGTGTTCCTTCTTCTTAGTACAGTGTGTGTGATGCTTTGAACAACTAAATAAGGTTTGTTGCTGTTTTCACGGTCCCCCGATCCCTTCATGGGTTTGTTAGTAATCCAAAAATAATACTTCTATATAAATTACACATGGAATAGTATCTTGTGGGGCTACAATTGCTGGTGCATTGATCCAATTACACCTGTGTCACCCATGGATGGGACACTGCATTGATCCAAGTTCACCCATGTCACACGTGGGTGGGAAATCACTCCTTGTTGAGTTACATCAAAGTCTTAACTTACAGGGTGTCAGAAAGCTCGCAAGAATCCAGGGGATTTTTTAAACAAAGAAAAATCGGGGTGAGGCCTGCCCACCATGGGCATGACATGCCTCCACCCCAAAAAGAAAGCAGGCATCCTTTTTGCCTCCCCTAGAGGGATGGTGTGATTACTCCCAATCTGCCCCCAGGAACAACAAGCCCACAAGACACTAGGGACTGTATACATGTAATATTTCTTTTGGAGGGTAGGCCCCCCTTGGGCATTGACCCATGCTCCTCCTCCACCCTGGGGCAATATAGACTTTCTGCCTCTTCTGCGTGGTGAATAAGGTATTCGACCTACCAGACCCAGACAGAACTGAAAACTAAACATTTGTGAGAGTCCAGGATCCTGTGATTCACCTGGATTCCACACCATTTTGTAATCCACAATGCCCTGAACTCTTCAAACTTTGACTAAAAACACACATTTTCCTCACATTTCTGTGAGGAGAACTTCTGGAATCTGCAAGGAGCCACACATTTCCTAAAACACAGTATTACCCAATTCTCACAATAACAATAGTACCTCACTAGTGTGGGTGGGCCAGGGGACCTTGACACAAAAGGACCTAAAGCGCTATGTGGAGAGATATAGGGGTAGCTGTGAGATTAGAAGACGTGCTCAGCTTCCCCACATTGAAACCTACCAAAACCAGACATTTGTATAACTAGACAACCAAGAGATTCCAGGGTGGTGTGCCGTGCTTGCATCGCACAAGGTTTTCTTACCCACAATGCTCAAGGGCACCCATGGTCCTTGGTTTGATTTGTTCCTGTCGCGGTCATTAGACCCAGCATTTTATCGGCACATGTGGTCTAACGCTGGGTGGTAGGAGTTTCGGGAATTCCTTCAGATTCTGGAAGTGTCCTTCACCAAACTGTTAGGAAAATGTGTTATTTTAGGGAACAATTGAGGTTTGCAGAGCATTGTATGTAAGAAGACGTCATGGGATCTACGCAAGGCAAACTACCTCTTAATCCCCTCGTTGTCTAGTTTTTTTAAATGTCTGTGTTTGGTAGGTTTCCAAGGGTGGTGCCACATCACAGCCCTAAATAACGCACATACTTCCCTTGCTTATCAATTGAGTTCAGTTCATACATCTTTATTCTGCACTTGCCAAGTAAGCAGATAGATATTTCCAAATACAAGTTAGTTATATAAAATCTACATGTATAAAAACATGTAAATCCCAGCAGGCACAATTATTAAAGTGCATAAGAGGGGTAATGAAATAGTCTACAGTAATTTCTCATAAACTAAGACGGTAACTAAAAATGTCCTATTAAAAGTCATTCCCAGCGTATCTAAAATGTAACAAGAAATGTTTGGAATCTAATAAATACAATCCTTAAAAGAATATTAATCATACCATTTTCTGATTTCTAATGTGGTCTTAAAATATTTAAAACTGAAAAACATATGTCTTCCAAAGGCAGTGTTTGTACACACTCCATAGCCATCCGGTATTGCCTAACATTTGATTTACGGAACACAGGAGCTAAAAAGGTGGATCTTGGGCCAGAATATAGTGGGCAAAAAAGCATAAAGTGACGTGCTCTGTTTCACTACATGGATGCAGTGACAGGGTGGTAATTCATATTGTCAAACACATCGAGTTAAAAAAATGTATGACATTCAATCTAAAAATCGTAAGATACAAACAGTAAGTTTGATTTCCCATCCACAATAAAATAGGGTTCAACATTTTTAACTGGTGATATTTGTAAATATAGCTCTACAGTCTTCATTTTCTGTGCTTTCTGTATTCTTTCATTCACACGGGTCTCAATAAAATGATGTTTCACAATCTCTTTAGCATTGGTACCAAGGTTTTGTGGGTCAGAAACCATTTCATTTGAGCCCAATTTTTGGAAGAATGTTTTTAGGTATACTTGCTAAAGAAGTTTGTTTTCCTTATCTAAGGATAAGCCGTCAGATATACATGTCCTTACCAGCCCCGGGTCTGGGTTCAGTCAACATTTAGTTCTTATGAAAAGTGGGGCCATTCCTATTTGGTCCTCTAGAAAAGGAAGGCCCAACTCCTTACGGCATATCAAATTGGCAGAAGTTATGGGAATAGCAAGCAACCTGCTTGTGAAGCCATTTTCCTTTCATTGGAATGAATCTGCGTTATAAAATCCCAATGCCCCTATGCTGTAAAGGACAGCCAAAACACATTTTGTTTTATAAAGGGTAATTGGCTCAGCTGCTGGTTTTAATTTCTGAGCAAAGTTGAAGATGGCTTCGATATTCCTGCCTATTTGTTAAGTTCTCCACTAGGTTTCCTCTAAAGGGTGGAGCTAAATAATATCCGTAAACAATTAAAATAGTTTGAGGGCTGCCCCACCATTTTAAAGTGCTTAGTTTTAATGATTAAACAACCACAAGTCATTATGCAGGATTCTGAATGATTCACTTTAAGTTGAGGTCCTGCATAAAATCTGCAAAATGGTCCAGTAGCGCCTATAGGCTGTTTGCCTATCTATCAATGTAGCGCTTTAGGGCTTTTTGTGTCATGGCCTCTTGGCTCACCCACACAAGTTGGGTACCTTTCTCATCGGGAGATATGTGGGAACTCAGAGTGGTAGGAAATGTGCGGCTTACCTCAGATTCCAGAGCTTTCTGTCACATAAATGTGTGAAGAAAGTGTATTTTTAACCAAAGTTTGACATTTGCAAGGGCTTTTGGGTAAAATTATTTAGTGACAGCCATACAAGTCATGTACCTCTAGACTCCCCTAGCTGTCTAGTTTTGAAAAATGTGCCGGTTTTCTAGGTTTCCCCAGGTGCATCTGAGCTAGGGCCCAAAATTCACAGCTACCCACTTTGCAAACAAAAAAGGTCATGTTAGAGTGATAAAATGTAAACGGCCCAAAATGCAACATGGATATGTTGCATTTTGGGCCGTTTCCTTTTGCGGGCACTAGTTCTACCCACACAACTGAGGTATCATTTTTATTGGGAGACCTGGGGGGTATGCTGGGAGGGAGGATGTTTGTGGCTCCCAGCAGATTCCAGAGTATTCCATCACAGACATCAGAGCAAAATGTGTCTTTTTAGTCAACGTTTTAGGTTTACAAAGAATTCTTTATAAAAAGACCTATTGAGAGGTATGCAAATCACCCCACCCTGAATTTCTCAGGTGTCTCGTTTTTAAATATGTGCTAGTTTGATGGGTTTCTCAGGTGCCGACTGAGTTAGGGCCAAAAATTCACAGCTACCCACTTTGCAAAAAGATTCAGGGGCATATTCACAAGGACTTATCTTCGATTTATCTCCACCTTAACGCAACAAAAGTGGAGATATATTTAACACCCCCTTCACAAGCAGGTGCAAACCGCAGACATCGACAGTATTCCCACGCTAACTGCCCCAAATTCTAACACCACGGCGGACACAACCAACTAACTCTAATGAGATGCAGAGTAGGCGTACCCGTGCAATAACACACGAAAAAACAACAACACCACTTTCACAACGAACTGCCAGAACTGCGAAGCGAACCAAAAACTGGCGATAAGCCGCTGTGGCCACAAGTATTTAACACCTGCCTCAAGCTGGTGTAAAGACGGACGCCTACCTGCGGTTGGCTATGGAGCCCCGCACACAGCCATAACCGAAGAACAAACGACACCATGGAGCTAATTATCATGCAGCTCGAAGCACCAACAGGGCCACAGCACCCACCCCCACCACCCTCTGGACCGCCACCACCCCCAGGACCTGGACCTACCAAAAACATACCACTCTCACAGACCTAACACCCGCGGAAGTCATTGCCCACTACAGGCACAAAAGGACAACCATTCTCCGCATCATGACCTACATCGCCCACAGGCTGACGGTCCCAACATAGCGGAGAACCAACTTCCCTCCACAAACAAAGCTGCTGGCTGTGCAGCACCTGTTGGCCTCTGGTACCTTGCAACCAACAACTGCCAGAGTCGGAGGAGTCTCACAGCCAGCCCTATCAAAGTTCATCACACCTGTCCTGGATGCCATCCTCAGCTTCATACCTTCACTTCCCCAACACTGCGCAGGAACAGCTAGAGACAAAGCAAGGCTTCTATGCCATAGCCGGATTCCCCGCCGTGTTGGAGGCAATTGACTGCACACATGTTCCACTTGTGCCCCCTGCGGAAACTGCACACCACTACCGCAACAGAAAGCACACGCATGCCATCAATGTGCAGGCAATAGTGGATCACCGGGGACTCTTCACCAATGTCGTTGCCAACTTCCCAGGCAGTGTGCACGATGCCTTCATCTTCCGACAGTCCATCATCAACTAGCACTTCCAGGATGGCACATATGGAATGGGACGGCTCGTTGGTAAGTACCAAATCAACACCCCACACATCCCATAGCCAACTACGCACAAAGCACATCAGTGGAGATGCATACGTGCTCAAGCCACATTTGACATGTCAGACTACACGACCACCTACCA
Organism: Triturus cristatus; assembly: GCF_964204655.1. Lineage (NCBI taxonomy): Eukaryota > Metazoa > Chordata > Amphibia > Caudata > Salamandridae > Triturus > Triturus cristatus. The sequence continues at coordinate 820,427,209 of NC_140588.1, read as the reverse complement.
AACATGACTACACCACTCCATGGTCATCCGGGGCTACTCCCTGAGGGCTGGCTCACACTCACCCCACACACAGCCAGCACAGGCGCCACTGTATTAGTGGTCCTGCCATCATATCCTGCCGAACCAAGTATTGACTCTTTTCTCCCTGCACTGTCACAGGTGATCAAGGATATGCTCTCTGCCCTTGGATGATGACACCCCTCCGAGACGCGAATACACCCACCCAGAGGCAGTACAATGCAGCCCACATATGCACCAAGGGCATCGTTGAACGCACATTTGGCGTGTTGAAGTCACATTTCAGGTGCCTGGACAGCACAGGTGGGAAGCTCCTGTACGGCCCGGACATCGTGTGCAAGATGATCGTTGCATGTTGTGTGTTGCACAACAGTATGTTCACACCAGGGTCCCATGGATCCCAGTTCCAGAGGTACCGAACGATGATGATGTTGATGGGGCAGGTGTGCCACATCCTACTGCAGCTGCGGCAGGAATGGCCCGTAGGAACTACATCATTGACACCTACTTCTCATGAGCAGTTCACATTGTGTCGGTACGTGGCAATCATGGTACAGTAGTAGATGTCCAATTACACTACATGTGTGAATAAAACATTTTTGCAGGTTACAGGTTGGAATTGTGCATTGTCATGTTACATATCCCTGGGGTTACAGATGTGATTTGTCTGGTTGTGCACATATGCCGATCCAGTTGTGTCCTGTGTTCAGTTGTGGAGGGGTTGATGTTGCCAATGTCAAGGTGCACTTCTGCTTATGTGCGTATGCTGTATGGTGGGTGTGTCGCTCCAGCAGCTCATATTTGTCTGCCACTGGTCTATTTCATGCGGTGTGCCTGTGGGTTCTGTCCTTCCACGGTGCTTGGATTTTGTGGTGTGCATGTTGTCCTCTGCAGTTGGCCAGGGTGCATCCATGGTACTCCGCTGTTGCTGTATTTTGTTCAGTGCCATTTTCCGTATGCTGTTCCTGTGCTTGTTACCACATTGTGCGTGAGTTTTAATGCCCTCGTGCTGCTTATCCCTGCTTTCCTAATTGCGGAAGGGCTCATCGCACGTTGTCTGGTGTTGTGGTTTGTGTTTTTATCTCCATCCGATTGGTTGTATAGCGGACAGTGTCCGCATTATCTGGTGTCTATCGCATGGTACCGCCTTGTTGTGAATCCCACGTTGTCACAGGGTTATTTTCCCGTGATGGGCTGCGATATTGAAAGTTGCATTACGCTACTCATGCGGTAGTTATCACACGTTCTTGTGAATATACCTCTCAGTTTTGGGTTTTGGGCAATTTCTTGTACTGGGCACTAAGACTACCCACATAAGTGAGGTACCACTTTTCTCGGGAGACGTAGGGGAATGTTGGGTAGAAGGAAGTTTGTGATTCCACACAGATTACAGAACTTTGCATTACATAAATGTGATGAAAATTCATTTTTTTGTCAAAGTTTGAGCTTTGCAAGGGATTCTGGATAAAACATCTTGGTGAGAGCCATGCAAGTCAAACTACTTTGGATTTCCCTGGGTGTCTAATTTTCAATAACATGCAAGTTTGCTAGGTTTCCCTAGGTGCTGGCTGAGTTAGGGCCCAAAATCCACAGCTACCCTGCTTGCAAAAAAAAGGTCAGTTTTGAGTGGAAAGATGTGGGGCCCGATTCACAGAACAAACTTAAGACTAAATCCTAAACTTAGTACCATTCTGGTATTCACAGAATGCACCTAGTACTTCTGGTATTCACAGAATGAACTTACTACTTTTGCTATTCACAGAATGAACTTAGTACTTTTGCTATTCACAGAATGGATTTACGACTCCTAAACTTACGTCCGCACTCGGGCCGGAAATTCCGGCCCGGAGGCGGGGCTTCCGGGCCGGAGGCGGAGCTTCCGGGCCGGAGGCGGAGCTTCCGGGCCGGAGGCGGAGCTTCCGGGCCGGAGGCGGAGCTTCCGGCCCGGAGGTGGAGATTTCAGCCATAGCTAAATCAGCTGGAATCCCCACCTCCGGGCCGGAAGCTCCGCCTCCGGCCCGGAAGCCCCGCCTCCGGCCCGGAAGCTCCGCCTCCGGGCCGGAAGCTCCGCCTCCGGGCCGGAAATTCCGGCCCGAGTGCGGACGTAAGTTTAGGAGTCGTAAATCCATTCTGTGAATAGCAAAAGTACTAAGTTCATTCTGTGAATAGCAAAAGTAGTAAGTTCATTCTGTGAATACCAGAAGTACTAAGTGCATTCTGTGAATACCAGAATGGTACTAAGTTTAGGATTTAGTCTTAAGTTTGTTCTGTGAATCGGGCCCGTGATGTTTCCATGTTGTTTTTCACGTAATTTCCTGTCTCTGGCACTATGCCTACCCACACAAGTGAGATACCATTTGTATTGGGAGACTTGGGAAAATGCTGCTTGGGAGGACATTTGTGGCTCCCACCAGATTCCAGAAATTTCCATTACAGAACATTTAGGAAAATGTGCTTTTTAGTCAAATTGTTAGGTTTGCAATGGATACTGAGTAATAGTAATAGTAATAGCGAGGGCCATGAAATTCACCTCACCTTGGATTTCCCCAAGTGTCTTGTTTTCCAAAATATGCAAGTTTGCTATGTTTCCTGTTGGAAAGTGGGTTATTAGTAGTGGTAAAAATGCATCTACCACTGGCCTTAAGGCCACTAACACAGTCTAGGGCTCAATACAGGTTTCATTAAATTATTCCCAAGCTCAACCCTGGGTAGCTTGACTGCGAGCAGGCAGGCTTAACATAGGAGATCGGTATGTAAAGCTTTTAAAAGCACCAATTCAGTAAATAGTTAAGACACTACACACAATAAAAATCCAACATCAATTTATAAAAAATAAGAAATATGTTTATCTTTAAAATGACACCAAAATAAAAAGAATCCAAGGTAGGGAACCAAATATATGATTTTTAAATATACACTTTCTAACACTTATGAAACCTGTTGCACTACATGGACAAAGTCAAACTTTCAGGATGACCTTGATGGAGCCCTGCGCGGATACACTGAGCGAGAGGCCCTCGTTAAAATGTTACCTTCTGACTTTGAAACTTTTATGAAGCTTTTTTCCGCTGGGGTCCCTCAATGCTCTTCACCAGTCTTGATTCAGTGAGAATTCGCCTGCTTGACTTTCTGTGAGCTCCCTGTCAAACTTTGTAAGTTAGACCTCCGGAGCGGGATGAACCTGGAATCTGGGCCGGGTCGCGGTTGTAGGTGTAGGGTTGGCTCTCGCGGTTGAGTCGGTCCCTTTATGGAGCTTTTTTCCAAAGTTGCTCCAAATATCTCCAAACTCCTCGAACTTCTTCCTGAAGCTCCTCCTGAGGGTCCAAAACACAATCTGAGGGTCTGGAGGCTCCAACATGGTTCAGGAATATTTGGGGCCACAATTCCAACAATGCACATGGACAAAACTCTTACAAATCCACTGGACGCATTCCAGGCCGGGGAGTTTTGGTGGTGATGTTCCAGGTGAGCTCTGTTAACCCGTTTCTTGCAGGGAGTCAACTCTGTAATCCTTTAGAAGCAAGGTACATCCACAGGGCTCTTGTTCCAGATTGTGCAGCAGGTGGCATCAGTCAGAATGCAGGGCCTAGTGGTGCAAATCAATGTTCTAGCATGGCAAACCTTCTTCTTTTAGTATCAAGCAGCTGATCTCAGAAGATCTGCCTCTCTCACATATCTAATAAATGTTCTATGGGGTCAAGCAGGAGATCACACCTGTCCAATGAGGTGCAAGGCAACACCCCAGAGCACGACCACTTCCTCCAAAATGTGGCATATTCTTCTCCCAGAAAGCATTATTTCTAAAAAATTCAGTATGGCTGAGATCTCAGCAGAGGAGCAAGAACTAGCTAAACCATCCTCAAGTTTGGCTCATTTCCATTGTTCTCCTGCCCCTAACATCTGCAGATTCCTTGGTTAAGCCCCCCATCAGGCAGGGTCAGAGGGGATAGGGGTAGATGGACCTGGCATTCCCTGCCTGTCCTATTCCTCCTTTGAAGCTTCATGCTTTACTACCCATCCTCCCTGATCTAACATTTCTGTGTAGCAGATCCCTCTCCGCCAGAAAGCTTCTCCCTGGGTGAGTCCCTTATCACTTCATCAGAGCAGCGTGGCTAATCCTGTTAACTCTGACCAATCAGTGGATACCACAGGAAGGCTGAAGTGTGTCTTACAGACAAGAAAGTCTTATAACTTATTGTCTGTATATTTTAGGATAAATTCAACAATAGCATATTGGTAGAGTTATCAATACCATTCTCCTGAGTGCTTGAATGACATTTAGTTCAATTCCTAGCAATATGTATGTGTTCATAAACTATTTCAATGTTTTCCTATGTGGCTGGGGATCTACATGGGGATAATGATATATGCAATTTCTCCAACACCAGGGCATACAAAACATATTTTATAAGGACCCCGCTTATAGTTACCTGACCTCCCATTGTGGAAATGTAGCTCGTAACTGAACATTATCTGCGCCATCTTTTCTCTCCCCAGTGCCACACACAGAAAAATGCATGGCAGCCATTTTTGGCACCCTGGTCTCTCTCCCCGCTCATTACCGACCGCCAGCGCGCCCCTCTGGCGCTGCGAACATCCCCCCGCGCGCTGACCACCCCCGCTCTCTCATGCATGGGCCATAAACCCTCTCCTCCTGCACGACCCTGCCATGGAACCACATCCCGTGCCTGACCAACACCTCCCTTCATCCCTTACATGGTCACACATCCCTTTGATAACCCCCTTCCTCTGCGCCCGATTGTCCGGGCCGATCCCAGACCATCACATAGCCCTGCGGATGCAGTTTATTGCCCCTACTGTAAGGGAAACACCTCACTTCAAAGGGATTACAGTTGATCAAGGCTCCCACCCCCTGAGACCCGACCGGTTGCACACACCCCCGGGAACTGGCGGAATGTCCAGCTGTGTGATAGCCATCTCCTACCGCGGGTGGGGTGGGGACTTCTACTGTAACTATGTGTGGGAGCGGACCTGAGCCGGGGGTTCCGAGGATATCCTTTCATGTATCAAAGCGATCTCAAGAATGTGCCATGTATGATAAACCTGCAATAAAGTCATAAACGTGTGTATAAGAGACCAGGTCTCAGAGATGCAGTTAGAGCACCTCGTGACGATACCTTGCTGTCTGATCTGATGTGTTCTACTCCGACGGAATAAAACTTTGTTTCCTGCCTTCCAGTCTCCGGCGCCTGCCTCTTTGTTGGTTAATTTTCGAATGGTATAAGAGGCGATTACCGCCGGGCAATACTTGAAAGGTTATCGACTGCAACTGCCACTTCCATTTAACAATTGGCGTCCCAAGCGTGGGGCCCATCAGCGACACGTGGATCCAGTGGGAGAGGTCCCGACGACAGAGTGAACGACTGCAAGGATCGGAAAGAGCTCCTGCCCGATAGACCCTCGTCTGGCAGCCGATCATCCGAACTTCACTGGTTCCGAGCAGACCTCTCTCGAGTGATCTACGGTCCTGACTGGGAACCATCAGGAGTGCCGCAGCAATAACGGAGAGTAGAGGACGATCGGGCGCTGGAGGCGGAAGACGAGAAAACTGTCCACGCGGTCCGGGTAAGGTCGTGAAATACGACGAATTGCTAAATGATTGACTAATTGATTGAAAATACTAGTATTGCTTATTGATTGTTCTTTTTGAGGTATTCGCTGCCTACAAACGGGGAAGAGTAGAAATACTCTCTCTTCCTTTGCAGATAGTGAAGGGTAGGTAGCGCGGACTTTTGTCCCCCATTGTAATCTGTCACGCCTATTTTCCTCCCCACTGATTGATTGACCGAATATTGATTGTTTTGAAGAATAGTACTTCTTGAGATATTCTCTGTTTACAAATAACGTAGAATAGAAATATTCTGCCTAAGTCTTTGCAGACAGTGAAGGATAAGTAACGCGGACTTTTGTCCCCCATTGTAACCCGTCGTGCTTATCTCTTTTCTCACCATTGATTGATTGATTGTCCGAACACTAGTTGTTCGATATTGGTTCCTTGGAGGTATTCTCTGCTTACAAATAACGTGGAATAGAGATATTCTGTCTAGTCTCTGCAAGCAGTGAAAAGATAGGTAGTGCAGACTTTTCTCCCCGTTGTAACCCGTCATGCCTATCTTCTCCCCACTGATTGGTAGTTGGTTCTGCCCGGACCGCTTATTAGAGGTGAACCATCCGGCTCCACTGGAAGGCACCCCTAATAAGGACATGTTCACTAAATATGGACTAGTCGCCGTAGCTTTTAGCAAGCTATGGCATAAATATACAAAAAGGGACCCCGAGAGTCAGTGGCCACTGATGGGATCCTTCGATGATCATAAAATAGAAGCACTAGAAATAGCTCTACGTAGTAATAAAACGACGCCTACTATGCTTGACAGTATCGGCATGTGGCGCAAAGAAGCAACGCAACGGAAAAAGAGGAAAGAAGTAAAAGCAGAAAGGGAATTACGAAAGGCAGCTCACCTTGCCGCTAGAAAGTTAGAGGAAGAGATAAAGGAGTGAAAAGAAGCTAAACTAAAACAAGAGTCTGAAACATCAGGCCAGTGCCCTGTTAGGACCTCCTCTACGCTCTACCCTGAGTTACCTTCCAAGCAACGAGCGAATGACGAATTGCTATTAGGTCCCCCGATCATCTACATGCCACCTCCATACGCTCCCTCCCAACCTGTAGTACAGCACCCGCAACCCCCAAACGCAAGTGAAAGCAGTACCAGGGCCTCGGTCCTCACGGCCTCCGCGCCGGCCGAGCCTCTTGTACTGAACACAACATTAGCAATAACGTTAGATGACCCTGAGATGAGAAAGAAAGATTCCGCCAGAATGAATCGACTAACAAAGGATGAACAAGCCGGAATCGATAAGGTAGTAAGGACACTAGTAGAACGAAAAGAAAGTGAGGAATATGTAACAGACATGTATAACTCGTATGCCGACAACCGTAGACGACACTTTGTCGTACGACTTTGTTATCACACCCTGAATGCCTATGAGGATAGGTACCAAGATAGAGGTCCCGAAGGCTTAGCGACCTTGTATAGGAAGGTAGACATTGGGGAGGAAGGAGAGGGCGATGTGACGAACCTCTTCACTCGTACACTCGAAGTCTTCCGGCATCTTAAAGAACACAGACAGACAACCAAAGCAGAGACCCCCATAGCGACTGAACCCCAGGCAGGAAAGGCTGATACCATGATGCCCATCAAAGAAGCCGCCCCCTACTGGGTCCCCCCACGAGGTCAGGGAACACACGACGACATCAACCACCAAGATGCGAAGGGAAGGGTTGTATATAACTGGGTCTACCAGCCATGGGACCGACAAGACATCTTGACCTTTAGAAAAACCCTACCCGACTTAAGAAAGAACCCGAAGGCCTTCTACACCGAACTAGGTACGGCCTTAGGTTCAACCATAATGACCTTAGCGGATATCGATTTGTTCTTCGGGTTATGTCTGCCGGCTGATGTGTGGAAGCAAATCTGGAAAGTCGACCACGCTGAGCCATTCGGATATACCTGGGTACAACTCGATACCATAGATAAGCAGCGAGAACCTGGACAAAAACCCCTAAAAGCCATATTGGAACTCCCAGACAAGATTGTACAGAAATTGAAGACTCTAATCCCAGAAAGAAAGGTAGACTGGTCAATAGTGACGGCTTGTCGCCAGAAACCCCAGGATGATGTGTCTGAATACTTCTCTCGATTCGAGACAGTGTTTTCCGATTATAGTGGCCAGGACATGACCACTGCAACCGGACATCACCTCTTTGTCCAGAATTATGTGAAGGGTCTGTCACAAGAAGTCTCCCAGAAGCTACAGACCAGCGAGAGTAGTTGGGCAGCCTCCAAACCCGCTGCTATCCTCCAGATGGCCCAATACTACGAACATCAAAAGAATGAGAACGATAGGGCGTCCGAGAAAAAGAAAAAGGAACTGAAGGAGAGGGTAATGATAGCACAGTTGCAAGGGGTGACCATAGGAAGGGAGCCCCCTAAAGGAAATTACCAACCAACCGCCCCTAGAAAGCTACCCCCTAGAGACCATACACCTGCACCCTACACTGGACGAAGAGACTTAGACGGGAACCAATGTGCGTTCTGTAGAGGGTTCGGACACTGGAAATCCCAGTGCCCGGTCCTTCTGGAAATGAACAAAAATAGAGACACCAGAGACATAGCATATGACCCCAGAAGTAGAGGACAGGGACGAGGGTACACGAACGACGCCACCAACGACAGGCCAGGCAGACCAAACACCTTTGATCGCCCCCGACAGAACCAGTGCCAGCAGTCCGACTACGAAAACACCCATGACTTTGCATAGGACCGCCAGGGGCAAGGGAGGGATCCAGTCGAACTCCGTGTTGACCAGCAAGGTCCTTACGTCACTGCTAAGGTCTTGGGCACAAAGTCTCCATTTCTGGTAGATACTGGGGCGACACGTAGTGCGTTATCTAAACCACTGATTCCTAGGGCACCCTTGTCTGGCTCACACGTAACCTCAATAGGCTTTGATGGAACGCCCTCCACTAACCCCTTGTCAGCACCAATCTCCTTTGACTTAGAAGATAACACCACTGACACGACATTCCTGCTCTCCTCCAACACCCCCGATGCTATTATGGGACTTGATTTGCTAAAACATTTCCGAGCTACCATCAGATGTTCCCCAGACGGAGTGCGAGTCATCCTGCACGATAACCCGGATCTGTTCAGGTCTTGTCTCACACGACGTATGTTCTCCATAACCAATGCTGACTTGTCCCTACTCGACACGTTACCCTCACACCTGTGGGCAAAAACCGACTCGGACGTAGGACGCATGGTGATCGACCCCGTACACATAACTGTCCGACCGGACGCGGTGCTCCCAAAACTTCCACAGTATCGGATATCGCCCGAAGGCGAGAAGGCATTGGTGGAAATCATCCAGTCCCTAGTCGATGCAGGAGTGGTAGAAGAAGTAGTCAGTAATGTTTGCAACAGCCCTATCCTACCCATTGTAAAGAAGCAAGGCGAGGGAGATGAGAAAGCATACCGCTTCATTGTTGACTTGCGAGAGGTTAACAAAGTAGTCATACCTCAGTACCCCGTGGTCTCGGACATCACCACCATCCTCACCCTGATTCCGTCCACTGCCACCACCTTTACCGTTATTGATCTCAAGAACGCATTCTTTTCCATCCCCATCCACCCAGACAGCCGCTACCTGTTCGGCTTCACCTTAAAAGCCCGTTCATACAGATTCTGTAGGGCACCCCAAGGTTACACTGAGAGCCCCAGCATTTATAGCCAAGCCCTCAAGAGACAACTAGATGCAGTCCAACTACCAGATGGAGTGGTGTTAATACAGTACGTCGATGACATTCTTTTGGCGGCCGACACCACTCCACTTGCAGTCACAGCCACCATTCACCTCCTCCACTTCCTCGCGGAGAACGGTCACAAGGTCTCCAGGAAGAAGTTACAATTCTGCCAACCCCAAGTGACGTACCTAGGCCACCTCCTATCCAAAGACGGGAGGAAACTTACACCTGACCGAATTCAGACCATCCTAGAAACCCCGGTCCCCAAAACTCAGAAGCAAGTGCGGTCCCTGGTCGGCCTCACCTCCTTCTGTCGACAGTGGTTGCCAAACTTCAGCCTTATTGTAAAACCTCTGCTTTCCCTGCTAGCTAAAGACGCCCCCTTCCCCCTCCCCTGGACACCCGAATGCCAGTCCTCCTTCAAAGAATTGCGAAATGCCCTTTGTTCAGCACCAGTCCTAGGAACCCCAGACTACACTAAACCTTTCTCCCTCTACACCCACGAAAGGGAGGGATGCGCGTTGTCTGTCCTAACCCAGTCCATAGGTCCTAAACAACGCCCTTGTGCCTACTTCTCTGCCACTCTTGACCCTGTAGCCAGAGCTTTGCCCGCCTGCCTTCGAGCAGTAGCCGCCGCTGCTGTCTCTAGCCGGCAAAGTGAGGGGATCGTGCTCTCGAACCCCCTCACTGTGTTAGTACCCCATGCGGTTGACACCCTCCAGAACCAGACCAAGACTCAACACCTGACTAGCGCACGACTGACTGGTTATGAACTGACTCTGCTTGCACCCCACATCACATTGAAACGATGCACCACTCTGAATCCAGCTACTCTGCTACCTCTCCCTGACACTGACCCCAATGCGTCCCCTATACATGACTGCGTGACCCTCACCGACGAATAGACTAAGAGTAGGGTTGACCTCCGAGATACTGCCTTCCCGGACCCTGACGGAGAACTGTGGGTAGATGGCTCATGCATCAAGCTCCCCGATGGCACCACCTCAGCTGCCTATGCAGTCACCACAGCCCGAACAGTTGTTGAGACAGCCCGCATCACACAGCGATCCGCACAGGCGGCTGAACTGATTGCTCTCACACGAGCATGCATCCTAGCAACGGGGACAACCGCAAACATTTACACCGACAGCCAGTACCCCTTCGGGGTGGTTCACCACTTTGGGCTCCTATGGAAGGAGAGGGGATTCCTGACTTCCCATGGCACACCCATCCTACATGGAGATCTAGTCTCCGCTCTGACCGAAGCAGTCCTCCTCCCCGCGCGGCTGGCTGTGATCAAATGTCAGGCACACAAGAAGGTGACAGACATTATAGGACAGGGAAATGCTCTAGCTGACATTACTGCCCAAACCACAGCCGAGAATAGGTCCACGACCCGCATGTACGTGACCAGGTCACAAACTGAGAAATGGAAGGATGCTAGGGAAACGATTAGGGACATCCAATTAGCCAGCTCACCACACGAATTGATTGAATGGGCACGGGTGGGATTGAAGGACGATGACGGTTGCTGGCGAACTAAAGACACGAACAAATGGTTGCTACCTGACTCATTCCTGATTCCCATGCTAACCATGACACACTCCCCCGCGCACATAGGGTCTGCCCCCATGATCGAACTCATCTCCAAGGTTTGGCACAACGACAAGATCCCAGACTCAGCCAAACGTCTGGTCCAACAATGCCTGGTATACCTCCAACACAACCCTAGTAAAGGAACTGCTGTACCCCGGGGAGGGTTTGGGGTTCCTAATCATCCCTTTGAGGTCCTACAGATGGACTACATCCAGTTAGAAAGGTGCCAAAGCTTGAAGTACGTACTTATCGTTGTGTGTGCTTTCAGCAAGTGGGTAGAAGCCTACCCGACCCGCGACAACACTGCTATGACTACCGCAAAGGTATTGCTGAAAGAATTCTTCCCCCGTTATGGCCTTTGTCGAATTTTGTGGACAACGGCCCCCACTTTGTAGCCGAAGTTATCCAACTCATCTTAAAGGGGTTGGGTGTAAAACAAAAGTTCCATGCGGTCTTCCATCCCCAATCTGCAGGCTTGGTTGAGCGACATAATGCCACACTGAAGCTCAAAATAGCCAAAATAGTTGCCACCACAGGACTGAAATGGCCAGACGCTCTCCCGCTAGCATTGCTATTAATGCGTTCCACCCCCACCAAACACCACTTAACCCCCTACGAGGTCGTCTTCGGGCGGCCCATGAACCTTTGGACCGCACCAAAACCAACATCCATTCACGACGTCCCGGACGTCCTCATGTCTGACTATTTGTACAACCTAACTAAAACGTTGTCTGTTATCCATCAGCAGGTGCTGCAAGCCATTCCCGATGCTTCCAGGGGCCCCGGGCACGATATCCAACCCGGAGATTTCGTCCTAGTGCGTAATTTCCAGCGTGCAAGGAGTCTGGAGCCCGGTGGATGGGCCCCCTGCAAGTCCTGATCACCACCCGAACAGCTCTTCGAGTGGAGGGGAAGCGCAATTGGCTGCATGCACACCATTGCAAAAAGGTATCACCGACCCTGACGACAACCGACAACATCGCCGGCCAAGAAGAACTCCTGGACGAAGGCCGACCATCCCTGAGCTGCTACCCGGATACAAAGACACTTGAATTAATGAAATATCCCGATCCCACTGTGCCATCCAAAGAAGGGTATAACCTGCGACGAAAGGAGGGAACTTCGGCTAAGCAGACCACGAACTAAGTTGAAATCTCGAACCGGTAGCCTAATCACCCCAAAGGCCTCCAGAAGAGAAATTAAACAAAGTCTGTGTTTCTGCCCGCTACCGAGTCCCTTGAAGGTGATGGAAGCGCCCGACATGAAGATGATGGAAGCAACCGGACATCCGAATATCCACTACAAAAACCCAAAGACTGACAAAATGCACAGCTCAAAGACTATCGCACTTTTTATTACCCTACTCTTTTGCCTTCTCCTCATGATCACCTTCTGGATCGTGCAAGAGAGTGCACCCGCTCATGCGACATTGTTGACCACTGTCCAACCTACCACCATGAAAGAACACCATCTGATCTCACTTTCACCCCAACTCCGAGAAAGGCGTAAGGAGTTCTGGAATAACTCTTTTGTGCAGTTGCTCCACCAACACAATCTTGCCGCCAATGCCACTAACTGCTGGATCTGTGGATTGCTGCCACATGCCACTGGACATTCTATCCCTTTCATCCCTTTGCCCTTCTCTGTCCATGGCTCTTGCCTCGCTTGGCTAATCCTCCTGCAAGAAAGCTACAAGGACAATGCCACTTCCGGCAAAACTGTGTCACACTTCTACCATGGGTTCTGGCTGAACAGAACTGGAAAAACTTCTGCTCCCTTCTGTCCTCTGAGATCAAACACTTCCTTTCATATGGACATCCCTGCCAAAGAGCGAGTTGAAATGCAGGTGTTCAACAACCCAGCCAGACCCACCTTCTCTTACCTCCAGAAACGAACGGCCGCCACCCTAACAGTGGCCCTATCTGTCATCAACATCACAGGTCTTGTGTGCCTCGAAGGTCTGGGAACGCAGCTGGTGGGCCACAGTTCCTGTCTCATCACCCGAACATTGGACTCAGTTGACCCACCCTCCTTTGTTACCTCCCCAAATATGTACTTCGTCTGTGGTACTAAGGCCTACACCTGGCTTCCAAAAAGCTGGGGAGGCACCTGCTACATCGCTTTTATCCTTCCTCCAACATATGTGGCTCCAACAAACCATCACCGGCTGAAACGTGCCAAGGACATTGTGCAAGCCGACTCCACCGGAGCACAGTTCATGGATGCAGTAAAAGGACTTGTTCCACTTTGGGGTCCGATGGCAAACAGCCGTGCCATCCGGCACTTAACCCAGGCAGTCGAAACAACAATGAACATTACGGCTGGCATCCTCACCAACAACACCGCCGAGCTTCAGGCCGTCCGCCTGGTGGTTCTTCAGAACCGCCTCGTTCTAGATGTGGTTCTGGCTGATCGTGGAGGAGCATGCCGCATCATTGGGTCCAGCTGTTGTACCTACGTACCGGACAACTCACCCTCAGTCTACAAGGCGATCGAACACCTCCACAGACTTTCCTCAGAGGTGCATCAGGAACAAGAAGGGTGGTCGCTTGGGAATTGGTTCTGGGACTCGATAAAGAACTGGGGGTGGAGGTTGTTTACGTTTATCCTAATACCAATTGTGATCCTATGTGGATGTTGCCTGGGGATTCAGTGTTTGCCACCCTTATGTTCACTTTTCATAAACTGCATCTGCCCTAAGACTCTGAACTTCGAAGCAGAAAGAATGAAAGCTCTGTACGAAGTAGAGGTACGTGGCATTATGGGGATAGATCCGAACTAAACAAGCTGGCGAGATATGTTAAAAGGGAGGACTGTGGAAATGTAGCTCGTAACTGAACATTATCTGCGCCATCTTGTCTCTCCCCAGCGCCACACACAGAAAAACGCACGGCAGCCATTTTAGGCACCCTGGTCTCTCTCCCCGCTCATTACCGACCGCCAGCGCGCCCCTCTGGCGCTGCGAACATCCCCCCGCGCGCTGACCACCCCCGCTCTCTCATGCATGGGCCATAAACCCTCTCCTCCTGCACGACCCTGCCATGGAACCACATCCCGTGCCTGACCAACACCTCCCTTCATCCCTTACATGGTCACACATCCCTTTGATAACCCCCTTCCTCTGCGCCCGATTGTCCGGGCCGATCCCAGACCATCACCTAGCCCTGCGGATGCAGTTTATTGCCCCTACTGTAAGGGAAACACCTCACTTCAAAGGGATTACAGTTGATCAAGGCTCCCACCCCCTGAGACCCGACCGGTTGCACACACCCCCGGGAACTGGCGGAATGTCCAGCTGTGTGATAGCCATCTCCTACCGCGGGTGGGGTGGGGACTTCTACTGTAACTATGTGTGGGAGCGGACCTGAGCCGGGGGTTCCGAGGATATCCTTTCATGTATCAAAGCGATCTCAAGAATGTGCCATGTATGATAAACCTGCAATAAAGTCATAAACGTGTGTATAAGAGACCAGGTCTCAGAGATGCAGTTAGAGCACCTCGTGACGATACCTTGCTGTCTGATCTGATGTGTTCTACTCCGACGGAATAAAACTTTGTTTCCTGCCTTCCAGTCTCCGGCACCTGCCTCTTTGTTGGTTAATTTTCGAATGGTATAAGAGGCGATTACCGCCGGGCAATACTTGAAAGGTTATCGACTGCAACTGCCACTACCATTTAACACCATCCCGGGACGTATAGGAGAAAATGAAATGTGCAATTTACCTATCCTTAGGGCATATAAATCCTCTTTTATAAGGGCCCTCCTTGGAATTACATGGTCCCCTGCTTGTGGGAACCTAGAGAAGACCCCTGGACTACCTAATATACCAAAATATTGTATATTATCACTTTTTAAGTGATTTTCAAGACATGGGTATCACACATCAAGCTCTGGCCCTTCTGTCTTCTTTCCTTAAGGATCCCTTTCAGACAGTGATGTTACAGCAGTACTACTCAGAGGTTTTCTCCCTGCCTTGTGGAGTGCTGCAGGGCTCATCACTAAGCCTACGCTCTGTAACCTCTATTTGTCACCACTGCAGATATAATTTGGGCATTCGGTATACAGGTGTTATCATATGCCTATGATACTCAAATTATTGTGTCAGTTCCCGAGAGCTTGGCCACTGTGGCAAAAAATATCTCTCAATGCATGTCGGCAGTTAAAGAGTGGATGGGGTGGAACTAAAACTGAGGTGCTACTCTTTGGCCCTTGCACACTGAGCTGGAATAATAATTGGTGGCCAGCGCATGTCCCATCCCAGTCGAGAAGGCCAAAAACCTTTGAGTTTTTTTAGATTCTGATCTCATGCTCAATGCCCAAGCCAACTGCACTGGGGCAACCTGCTTCTGGATCATAAGGATGCTACGGAAAGCTTTTCCTCATATCCCTCAGCCTGCACAAAAGCAGAGTGCATTAGCCTTGGTTATGTCCAGATTGGACTATTGCAATTCGCTCTATCTGGACTCCAACATTGACACTCAGCACAAACTCTAAGTAGCACAGAATGTGCTTGCTAGATAAACTCTTGACATTCACAGACACCGATCGGCAGCTATGGGGTTGGGGGCCCTACATTGGCTCCCCATCAGAAAGTGCATTATGTTTAAAATGCTCTGTACAGTGCATGAGGACATTTTTCTCCCCAGTCTGGCAAAGATTAAACATATGTTTCACTGTCATTCTACAAGTAGAAACCTGAGTTCGGTACACCAAAACCTGCTTGCTTTGTCTACGACTTGAAAGAAGAAATGGAGAGGTAAAGCCTTCTTGATTGCTGCACGTTGACTCTGGAACTCTCTTCTGCAAAGCATGAGGGCTATCCCACAGTTGTTGCCTTTTAGGAAAGCACTTAAAACCTGGCTTTATGCTTTAATTACAGCTTTTTTAAAGTGGATTTACAGTAATGTTGTAGCGCTGGATGGCCGGTCATATCACATTGATGCTTATGGGTAACTGTTGCACTCTACACATTCAAATTCAAATTTCCTACTACCAAAGATGAGTTTGCAGTGAATTTACTTTTAAAAGCGGTGCTGCAACACAAGGCTGCTTTTAAAATGGCCGCAGGTACTCAGCAGTGCACACATGCAAGTGCAGAAAGGGATACTTATAGGTAGTTTTAATCCCCCTGCTGTAATATCTACTACGGACTTATAGGGGAGGTCATGCCAATTGTAAGTGTACCCCTAATATATCATGTACCCTAATGCACGCGTGTGCTTTCACAAGAGTTTTCAACATAACACTAGGCCTGGTTAGAAAGAGCCCAGGGACAGTCAGCAGAGTCAGTTACCAGCAGTACCAGTCAGCACAAAATGGGGGTGCACAGGTTACACAGGGCTCAAAATCCACAGCTGCCCATATTGGAAAAAAAGAGTCTGCTATCAGTGGAAAAATGTGATGAGTCGATGTTTTGTTTTCACTAGTTCCCTGTCACGGCACTAGGCCTATCCAAACAAGTGAGGTGCCATTCTTATTGGAAGACAAGTGGGAGCATAAAATAGTTCAACACTTGTTATTGCCAATTAAATTTCACTGCATTTGTGTCTTTCAAATGCAAGCCAGTGTGTAAGAAAAAAAATGTTTGAAAAATACTCTCTAAATCATATGCTATTACGCATACGCTCAAATTCAGATGTACAAATAACATCTGTTCCTAACTTCCATATCTTGTGCTGATTACAGAAATACATAGGGTTGCTTGATACCTGTTTTTCACTCTACACATTTCACCATATGAACTGGTTTATTCTCGGTACACCATGAAAAACATTTTTTGGCTCTGGCTACCTTGGGTTCTTGGTTAACTTACAAACCCTAAGGGGCATATTATCAAGAAACGGCGTTAAAATTATCGCCGCTTTAGCGGCAAAAAACTGCCACTAAAGCAGCGATAATGGGCTTGATAATATGCCCTTGTGAATTCCAATAGAAGCCCATGTTTTGGTGTCAACATGGGCTTCTATTGGAATTCTCAAGGGCATATTATCAAGCCCATTATAGCCGCTAAAGCAGCGATAATTTTAACGCCGTGCTTCATAATATGCCCCTAAGTATCCACACAACCAGAAGGATCTAGTAGAGGTAATGGTATATTGCTTTTGTAAACTGGCCATTGTGGGAAAAAGTTACAGATGAAAATGTTGTCACAAATGGCTGCTTTTTCCGACTCATTCTCAGTATTTCTTTATCTTACCAGTTCATGTCTTTTGGAAAACCTGGAGGAATACACACATATCTGCCTTTGCTGAATTCAGAATTTTGACTACTTTCCAGAAATCTATAGCTTTCCTGAATCATCCATAAGTTTCACATTAGTTTTCACCAGAAACTGGAAGTAGGTTGAGAGCACAAAATATGAAAAATGTGCTGCCTTTTTGAAAATGCCAAAACTATGGTACAAAAATAGTTATTTTATTCAGTTATGTGTGTTCCTGAAACCTGGGGAGATGGTGTCTTTAGCACAGCAAACCGTTTGTTAATGCCATTTTTAGGACAAACAACAAAATGCACTTTTATCCAGAGCACTTTATCCCTATTTTTCCCCAAGAAATCAAAATGTTGTTGTTTTGCCTGTTTACACGGTCACCTCGAGGGGAATCCACAAACACTGAGGGGCAGATTTATGTTTCCTGGCGCATCCCTGCAAATCAGCAGGGATGCGCCAGGAAAGATGCGTAACGCAAGTTTACCCTTGCGCCACCACAGATGCGCCGCATTTACAATGCAGTGCATCATGGCGCAAGGATAAACAGATGCGTGACGCATCTAATGGCATAAGGGTGGCACATTGCTGGAGTCGTGTCGCAAGCACGACGCAACTCCAGCAATGATCAGGGGCTGCCCATACCTAACATGCTGCGTCATGCCTGACGCCTGCTTCAAGCAGGCGCAGGGTTTGACGCAGCAGCGTCAGAAAAGTGACTCAGTGAAATCTTGTAGATTTCACTGCGTCACTTTTCCGAGGCTTTTTCGACGGAACGCCCACCCTGCATACATTAAACCTGACGCAGGTTTAATGTAGCGCAGGGCTTTACAACGTGATGCATCTCCCTAGATGCGTCACGTTGTAAATAAGGCGCAACATGGTGCATGGTTTACGCCGCCGCTGCGTCACAGAAGTGACGCAATGGCAGCGTAAATGTCTCGCAAGGGGCTTGTAAATCTGCCCCTGGGTACTTTTAGAGTCCCCAGAATGTTGGCAAAAAAAAAAATATATTTGGTGTTGGGTACCTTATATGGAAAAAAATGATATGGAGCCCTAACTGCCAACTGCCCCAAATAGCCCAAAAAAGGGCTCATTACTGCGGAGGGGGGAAACCCCAGCAGTTGATGGGTTAATCATTTAAATAGAGGTAAGTCATAGAGACAGACAGCACGAGTCATTTGAGAATAGCTTTAATGGGTGAAATTCAAGTGTCTACGCGCTAGAGGGGGGCACACTTTGGAAAATCAAGCGGCAATGAAAATAAGCCGATCATCTTTTCCTTACATTTTAGACCACCCCTTTGATGGATCGTTTTTGAAAGACTATTAGTAGAAGTTTAGGTTAATGATCGCCAAACATTTTTAGATTAAATGTGGCTAATTAAAGATACAAATATGCGAATAAAGCGAAATTGATTTTGTGTAGTACCATGAACAAGGTGTGTCATGCTATAAAATTACCGTATCGGGTCTAAATAGATTTTTAGGGCTTTTATTCGTATTGCCTCAGACTCTAGAAATCTTGGACAAAATGTTTTGGACCTCCCCAAAACGGAAAGTCTATGAGTACGAATTTGTTAGATGTGTTAGCATGCTTTAGATGCACGGCGGATTCATAGACAGTTTACAAAGCACACTTTCTAGAGGAATAAGACGAGAGTCTAATTTTCATTGGTACTGTGCAATAAATTAACAGGAAGTGACGATGTAGGAAACGATGACACAACCATATCATACGTCTGATTGAAATGGAAATGGCCTATTGTTTGGTGACCACCAGTCTAACATTCTATATACGACCTCACGGAAGCATGTCCAGTTTCATTATGTTTCGTATTTTTCATCTATTAGTCTTCAAATTCTTCATGCATCTCGTAAGAATTTCGACTGAATAAAATAAGATCGATGGTCGTAGCCTCAGGAAATGGTAAACTTAGGATTCACCTTCCCGAGGTCAATAAAATGAGCACTAGTTACTAGCGGGCATATCATCAAGGAGCCACGATAAAATTATCGCCGCTTTAGAGTCAGTTTTCGGGCGAAAAGGGATGATAATTTTATCACAGTATCAGCAATGACACGCTAACGCGTGTTCTTATGCCTCTGCGCCGGTTTCCCTAACGGCCATCAACGCGAATGATATGCAAAGTGGGCATACCCTGCTAAACTAACGTGGAGAATGTCGCTAACAGACTTTTCTCCAATTATCAAGCTAATCGCTAACCTGTGTAGCGAGGAGAAAAGTAGCGCTAACCGCGCTTATCGCTGGTTTGCTTACGTCTGCTTTTAAACTGACCAAGCCATTATAGTCTATGGGTGGTGGATCATAATGATGAGACCACCCTGCCCTATCATCAGCGTATCGCCTATTGCTGTGCGATTATCGCTGGATTTTGCATCTATCGCTGGATTTTTTATTGCATTGGAGAAAAGCGTTGCTGATAGCACGCTATCTCTGCGATAAAATCCAGCGATAGCCGGCGATAATTATCCTTGCGCTAAGCGCGCTTAGCGATAATTATCGCCGGCTGTTTCTGATATGCCCCCAGGTCAGGACGGATGATAATTATTGCTTTCGATCATATCTGTAAAATTCACTTTCGAAAAAAATCGTATGTGACGATCAGATTATATTAATATGGGAAAAATTAAACGATCTATGGACATCTAATTATTTAGTTTCCTAATGGCATTTTAAAACGAGTCCAAGCAGAAGCGTGCATCGATTCTCCCACTGATGGGAGCATTCTCACCTCTCTGAGGCCCGGTTAAATCAATGAAAGAAAGAACAAGCATTGGCATAGCCAATAGGTCTCACCGACGGGGCCTTATAAGTGTTTAGCCATGCAGGAGAATATGTTTTTTCTCTTAGACTAGTGTCCTGCTCTACTGGTATTTTGCTGCCTCTTTCTGTTATTGCATCCACATATACAATACAACAATTGACATTACACCTAAAATAAGCCAGGACTATTGGCTTTGTCAATGGTTGTTAGTTGCATAAGATAAATAAGCAACAACAATGGCTTTGTTGTCCATGATATTGAAAATGCTTCACTTTTAAAATGATAAGACTGTGAAACAACCATAAAGAGTCTCTTTGAACTTACATCAAACGCAGGTCAGGGTGTCACTGCTGCTGAGGTAAGATTTTGTTTCACCCTGAGGATGAGGGCAAAAATGGAGGGACGGCTAGAGACCCGTCCTGGCACCAGCTTTTTAGAACTACCTGTGGTCAGCACCGGCAGGACCACGCCCACTTGAAGCCCTAGTTTTACCAACCGAAGAAGCATGCATTAAGCTCACCGCCACCGCGTCTCATCATACATTCAAACTTTTGATCCCTAATTATGGATGCCCAAGACTATCTGTCCTGGACACAGGCATCTGGCACTCTATCCCAGAAAAATTAGAACTAGTGCGCATCCCGCCCCGTCCACAAGAATGTGAAGACCTGTCTGCTTGGCTGGGAATGGGTAGGACGCACGGGAACGGAGTTCCACTATCAATTCTTTGCTGCAATTCACGTCCCTCCTCTGTATTGTTTTTATCATTTAGGGTGTGTCAGAGAGAGTCCATCCCAGCTGATACAAGAGAGACACAAAGGAGGAGTTTGCAGTTCAAAGTTTGAAAAAATAACGAATGTTCAAAGTAATTCGTCTGTTGGCAGACCATGAGTTGACTTGGCACTGGGATTTGCCCCCTCTCCACTCAAACTTGTAGGTGACCTCCCAGTTAAAATTATTTCCAATTCCAGTTTTGCCTAATTCTGTCTGTTAGCTTTGCTTTTTTCCCCCTAATCGTTAAAGCTACCGTATGTGGGGTCGTGCAACACAAATCAACCATAAACAGAACCAAGCACATCCACTCACACATACAAGCATACACACTCATACAAGCAGGCAGTGAAGAGGGAGCATGCAGGCACCTGATCTGCCAGACGGAGTCTGTCCCCAGCTCCTTGTGGCACCCCCTGACATACTCTGCACCAGATGCCTTAAGCATGTCCATTTAAACCAAAAAAACACTAAGTAGCAAAAAGAATCAAAGATTTTTAAAAAGGTGCCAGCTGGGAAGGCGATGCAGGTGCCCAGGCAGTGTATGTCTTGTTGCCGGGGTTAACAGAATGCCAGCTATGGCCTAATGTTCGAGGGTGAAGGGCAAGGAGGTGCTGGAAATGAAAACCTGGGCTTTAGTGAGAAGTGGGGGGTGCTGTGATAAGAGACAAGATTTGGGAAGATTTTGTTCATGCTCGCTGTTTTTTTAATTTTGTTAAATAAATGTCGCAAATTGCTAAATATATAACGAGTTCCTGTGCCTGGGAGAGATTGCCATTCCAGGGACATCTTGGGAAGGATTTTACAGCAATGGTGACAAATTTGCTGCTGAAACAAAGAGGCCCAGTCTCCCTTAAGGGAAGAAATGGAGCGAGAGATGTGTCTAGCAGAAGTAAGAGTCAGCGATTTCTGAAACCCTTGCCCTAGTCTTTCCCCTACCCCCTCCTGCTCCTCACCCCATCCATTACCCCGACACTGACACCACTTGTGTATATGCTTGGCAGACAAGCATTGGCAAAGCCAATAGCTCCTGCCTTTTGGCTTTGCCAATGCTTTTTGCTGACTCTGTTCAGCATTTTAACAAACAGTGATGTGCGGCGGGGGGGGGGGGGGCGCACTTCACGGGTCGCCTCAAGTGGGTAGGGGAGCAGGAACATAGGGAATGTAGGCAACAGGAGGGGGGAGCATGTTGAACAGGACAATAGCAGGGGCAGGAGCAAAGGGTATGCGGACAACAGGAGGGTGAACATGGACAACAGGAGGGGGGTTACCTCATGGGCCATCGCAAGGTGGGGACAGGGTGGAAACAAAGGGAATGAGGACAACGGGAGGGGAGCAGGAGCATGGTGAACACAGACAACAGGAGGAGGGGGGGAGCAAAGCAACAGGAAATTAAAAAACAAGCCGAAGCAAAAGAAAAACGAGTGCAGGTACTAAAACATATGGCCCTAATCGAAAGGATCCATGCAGCAGGGGCAAATTCCAGAGCAGAAACAAAACAGCCACAAGGGAGGACAAACGTACTCTATCCACAAATCAAAACTATGGCATTTGGAAAGGCAGACCAAGTAACCAATCAAAAGCGGGGGGCATGTGGTGGGTGTCTTCTAACTTCCCAGAGACATTGCAGCAGTCTTCCAGGGCAGCGCATGCGCACTGCCTCTAGGCTTGACCGAAAAAATGGCTTCAATGTGTAGATATATTAATCTGGCTGGGGTGCAAAACACACTCTGGGTGACCACACTAAAATTGTATGCGATATTGCGATAGCATACAATAAGTATACAAGCAAACAGCAATGGTGGTTGCGCAGAAAGTGAAACCATTGCTCTTTTCACAACAAAAGGGACCATACTTGCTTCTCTCTCTGCATCAACGTAGACACTGCCAACTTAAAAACACATAAATTCACGCTTCAATCATTTGTGAACTTCGTCTTGCCATATTTCTGAAGCATCTCAAACTCTTTTCCGTTCAGCTGCAGTTGATTTTCTTTTGTACTAGTTTGGCAAATTGCACATTTCTCCCTTCTCCCCTCAGCACAAAGAGGTGAATGAGGGTTACATGTGTCTTTTTTCAAAGTATATGATGACTTGGACACTGCCATATTGCAAAATAAGAGGTGATTCAAAAGGGACACCTTTTACAGTTAAAGAAAAGTATACATGTTCATTGATTGTTTAAATGTATATCTGCGCAATATTTAGAGTAGTAAATCGTTCCTTTTCTTTCTTTTTACCCAGGTTGATTTGTAAGTAATACCAACTATGTAACATGAAAGTATGTCACTTGTTGGCCCTGATACCCTTTAACTGATGGCTAATGATATCTAACTGTCATTTTTTGCTGTAGCTCCTACCCTCTCTTTCTTCATGGATTTATTCACAGGAGGACTGAATCCAAATAGAGTTCAGGCGCTGGAGACACCCTCTTGGGGTAACTGTTGTGAAAGAGTGCACAGGATATGTCTGCGTGCCAAGGATCCTCGTGCATATTTTCAATAATAGTGCAGATTGCCAGCGAGGTGAGGACAGTCAATGGTGAGGATGTATGCACTCCTTATGTTATTGGGAGCAATAAAAACTGTTCCCCCAGTGCCTTGCCTCAACTTTCCACATGCCAATGGTATTGTTGTGTGATTATAGGTTCTCAAGCATCTGCTAGATTATGACGCTACTTATTTACTGGGAAAGGTTCAAGGGGTCGACATGTTGGGATACAAGGGCTGGCTGCCGTAGCTGCTGGAGCTTTGATGCTTCTCAGTAACTCAAGTAGGGCCCAGGAGAAAAAAAGAAGGAAGAATAAGGGACTCTCAGTTTAGGGCTTTTACCACAGCCAGCCAAAAAACGGCACAGCTTAAGAGTGGAGAACAATAATCTTACTGGTCCTGTACAGGCAGGGGCCCATAATATATAGAGCATGGTCATAAACTTGGTGCCCTAGGCAAAGATAGGGACAGTATGTCTTACTACAGTGAATACACGGTTCTCATGGCAGGTATAACTTGCACCAGCACTGTTAAGAGTGCAGTAATGAAAGAGAGACTGTTTATTTGAAGTTGACAGTCCATTTTTCCTGGCATCGAGATTACCTTGCAGGCAGGTGCAATGAGTGGGGTTCCTTGGATCATATCTCTATGTGGCTCAAAGTGCACCTCCTAACAGGATTTTTGCATCTGTATCTGCTTTTGAAGAATGGAGAGGGTATGCAAAGGAAACCGATTCCCTCGTGTGCTTAAAGCCACAACCCTATGCAACTGAGTAAACGCCTCTATTGGAAATTGTGTTTCTGGTTGATGGGGTTAAACCCTGAACAAGCAGCAGTCAAAATTTCTGTCAGGATGAAGTCACAAGCAACCCTAAATTAACCTGTGCTTAATCCTTCGATAGTTTGTCATAAAAGCAGTCAGCCTTTACTTCAAGGCAATGTGTAAGTATTTAGGCAGCACTTCAAATAGTAATAAAGTGAAACAAAACACAGGAAATATTCCACACTAATTTAGAAAAATAGAGTAAAATTTAATAAATCATTTGAGACCAAAATGACAAAACTCCAATCATTAGAACAGGAAATATGCAGTTTTGAAGATTTGAAGGAAAATAGTGCTTAAAAGCACAAAGCGCCAACTGTGATTATCTGGTCGCACCAGACCGGAATGAAGTCACAAGTTCAGACTCACCATGATGGAACATGGGCTGGATGCAGGAACCCAGTTAGCCCACTGAACAAAGTAACTTAAATACTGCTTTGCGGAGCATTGTGAGATCCTGCGTCGAGTTTACAAGCATTGGTTAAGTGGAAGTTGTGGAGTTGTGATGCTGAGTTCTACGTCATCATCGAGGATGCCATCAATGAAGGGTTTGTGATGTGACGGTCTGAGTCAAGGATTTGTCACACAGCAATGGTTCCAAGCAGACTGTGGGCTGCAATCCGAGGTCAGGTGATGGGGATGTTTTGCGCTGTGTTGTTTCCAAAGCTGCTGTGAGCAGATGCATCACATTGCGTCAGTTCTAGTCACAGGGCCACAGCTGGTCTGGCAAAGCACCCTCAGACCACCTTCCAAAGGTCCAGAACTGGGGTGTCATCATTTGGAGGGTAGTACTCACAGCAGACAGAGTCCAAATGCTCGGTTCAAGGTGGTTGCAGCCTTTTCTGTCCCGAAGGGGGAACAACCTTTACAACGCAACTTTTACAACGCACTACACTTACAACACATTTTTTACAACGCACAATCCATTACAACGCATGACATTACAACGCATGACACTACAACGCATTTTTAAAAACTACCTTTACAACGCATTCCATTACAACGCATACTACCATTACAACGCATACCATTACAACGCATAATATAGTAATTTTTAGCCCTATACTATCCAACACTTACCCTACTGTTGCACCCCCTGGAGTTAGAATAGTAATTTTTACCCCTATACTATCCAACACTTACCCTACTGTTGCACCCCCTGGAGTTAGAATAGTAATTTTTACCCCTATAGTATCCAACACTTTCCCTACTGTTGCACCCCCTGGAGTTAGAATAGTAATTTTTACCCCTATACTATCCAACACTTACCCTACTGTTGCACCCCCTGGAGTTAGAATAGTAATTTTTACCCCTATACTATCCAACACTTACCCTACTGTTGCACCCCCTGGAGTTAGAATAGTAATTTTTACCCCTATACTATCCAACACTTACTCTACTGTTGCACCCCCTGGAGTTAGAATAGTAATTTTTACCCCTATACTATCCAACACTTACCCTACTGTTCCACCCCCTGGAGTTAGAATAGTAATTTTTACCCCTATACTATCCAACATTTACCCTACTGTTGCACCCTTTGGAGTTAGAATAGTAATTTTTAACCCTATACTATCCAACACTTACCCTACTGTTGCACCCCCTGGAGTTAGAATAGTAATTTTTACCCCTATACTATCTAATACTTACCTTAAATGCAATTTAATATTATGCGTTGTAATGGTATGCGTTGTAAAGGTAGTATGCGTTGTAATGGAAATGCGTTGTAAAGGTAGTTTTTAAAAATGCGTTGTAGTGTCCTGCGTTGTAATGTCATGCGTTGTAATGGATTGTGCGTTGTAAAAAATGCGTTGTAAGTGCATGCGTTGTAAAAGTGTGCATTGTAACGACATACATCCATCCCGAAGGCTCTGATCAGGAGGCCAACCAACTATTTCATGGAGTCAATCTGGTGGTACTGAGATCAAGATGCGTGTCTAGTCCTTTCACTCAGGCAGCAGGGTAGGAGGGCAACAGAGTAACAGTCCTTATTGCAGATCAGCTTTTCAGTGCTTCTGAGTCTTTCACAGGTCCAGAGGTGTACTTAGGAGTTGGTTCTGAGGGTGTCCCCTATTTATACCTGGTGCCCACTTTGAAGTAGGAGAAAGTTCTGAAGGTTTCAATCCCCATAGGTATTTGGAATTTCCTGCCTTCATGCCTGAGTCCCGGCTTGTATGGGGTCACAAAAGACTAATGTCAAACCCTTTGAGAGTGTGCTCAGTGTCAAGCTCAGACACTCACCTGCACTCATTTTGCTATGCTTGACAATGACTGTTCTCCAATCTCTCTGGGAACTTAGAGAAAGGCAGATGTAATAACACTCTGGCTATCTGGGGGAAATTGGGATGGTTGTTTTGGTGCTTGCTACCTTGAGGAATACTTCTTCAGGAATTTTGATTGGGTGTGGATGGAAGCTTTTTGTTGCAATCATTCTAGCAGGTAAGTACTCGATTACTAGAAAAAGAAACAAACTTAAGTTTTCATTCTAGAGATCCTTCATAAATAGTAAATCTATTAATTAGTACTATATCTCAATCTTAATCAAAAGTCTTCACCTAGAAATGGTACATCACGTTGTTTTTGTGAAGAAATAAAACAATGTACTTTTCTCAATCCAACTTTCCAGTGCACAAACAGTTGGAGGAAGTTATCCAAAAACAAATAAACATTAATTAGCACAATGATTAGTCTTTCCGTGCTCATTATGTAAGGTGCGTCGTTGACTGAGTATGTACCTTAATATTTATTTTAAATTAACTATAAGCGTTCTCCTGGAATATTCTATCTCTGTTTTGACACACTAAATAAATTAAAAGAAATAATACAATAATACTTACAGAAGGTCACAACACAATCGCTATTTTTATGTCCAAGAGCTTTTTGTTTTCTTTTGCTGAGAAATAGATGCTAGAAACTTAGTTCGTACAACAAGGTCTTTCGCTTTTAGTCTTTGTTTTACAGCATTGGTATCCCTGTCCTTTTTTCTTGAAGCCCAAAAGGGTCCATTATTGGCGCAGCAAATACCTTTTATCTTTTAAAGTTCAAAAAATGACGCACTGATAGATTTGTAATAACTACTACTCGAGTAGAGGACCGATGCTGCCATACTTGTTTGTAAATCTTTCTCTCTTTTTATCTTTTGCAGGGAAATACCGTAACAGAAGCTCCGATGGGCAGGAAGCGGAAGAAGGAGATCACGGGGCAGGAAGACAGGCGAAGTCCAGGAGGAGTCTTGCCGGAAGACAGGACGTCGAAAAGTTGAAGACACGAGGAGACTGGAAGAAGTAAGGTAAGCGTTGAGTCCGAAACAAGACTAAGCAAAGAAATGCATGTGAGGGCGGCTTAAATACTTTCTGCCACTTGTTAAGTTCTGGGCCCTAGGCCCACATACTGAATGAAGGACAACACGGACACATGAACACAGTACTGAAAACTAGCCATGAGCACATGCACTCCGACCCTTTTATTAGCGGGGTCACCTGACTGGTGACGTCCGTGTTGGAAAGGTGAGGGGGTGTGTGTATGGGCCAGCCCTCGGGGAAGTGGCTGGCAGAAACACTAGACTGTGTCCAGCAGGACACAACATTCCTCCCAAATTTTAATCAAACGAAAAACAACAAACAAAAGTCCAACCTATGGGAAGGAATGAGAAAAACAACTAAAATAATGGAAGTCTCACAGTTCAGAGATGTAGTTCGCAGGACAGCGGTGGATAGGTGCAGCTGGGAGCACCCGGACGTCTTTGCACATGTCCATACTTTCACCAGGTATATCTGGGGAAGAACACAGTGCTGATGATATCCAGACCTTTCAGCTTCGCTTCAGTTGAGGGATGGTCCACCCACGTGATGTTCATCGGTCCAGCGTACTCTTGCTGTAGGCAATTAGTGTCTTATTGTAAAACATGGGAGCATCAGGAGCGTATAGATGAGTCCACTGTAACACACCGGACGATTGTGTCGCTTGATCCTTTGACGACAGTCTTGACATTCTGTGACCTGATGAAATTCTCGGTTGGATGGCCTGGTTAC
This sequence comes from Triturus cristatus, assembly GCF_964204655.1. NCBI lineage: Eukaryota > Metazoa > Chordata > Amphibia > Caudata > Salamandridae > Triturus > Triturus cristatus. The sequence continues at coordinate 820,399,164 of NC_140588.1, read as the reverse complement.
TTCCTGGAATCCATTGGTGGGGCACAGTAAAGTCCATCTCTCACGCTCTGGGAGGCCCCTTGGATGAGTTGCCCCGGGACTGCATATGGTCTCTGACTCTGGAGCCACCGCCTCGTCACTCGTGCAAACTGCAGGGGTGGATGTGTCTTGGTCAGAAACATGCTCTCGCTACCAGGATCAGGACATGCGCCGGTTAAACAGATGGTCACTGTATTTTCGGATCGTCGCTTGTTCTGGCAAGTGGTGTAGGACTCCAGTTATTTTACTTGATGCTCCAAGGATGGTAGTGATGCACATGACAGATGATGGAGTGGATGCCATGAGACGACTCGTACAACATGTGGTGATGACTGGCAGTGAGTAGGGATGACTGGCGAATCTTTGCTGTCATGATACTCATCGGACACTTGGTGCAGCTCTTCTGATTTGGCATTTGTGTAAGCAGAGCAAGGATGCCCTTTTCTTTACGCAGCCGCCGACAGGTGGCTGACGGTCACTGAGAAGAATGACGTCCCTGCACCCCAGTGGCTGGCATGTGTTCGAAGGTGCACTCTGATGAACGGTGTCCCTTTGTTGACTTTCACTGCGCACCAGTTGTCGTCTGCTTTCTTGTAATAGGACCGTTACCGTCCTATATTTTTCCACTCCGTATCTTCTCTGAAATGTGGTGGCAGGCCACATAATGCAGGTCGCTTCTACACCTGTTCTGAAATGTGGCGAAAGGCCACGCAACGCATGTTCCGTCTGTACATGCTCTGAATATGTGGCGAAAAGGGCCACGCAATCTCACAGGGACCTCCTGCTCACTCCATCGTGTTCTCTGGGCTTCGCATTTTCTCCCGTCACAGACCACTCACCGGTCCGGTCCTGTCAAATAGGACTGGGCGTCTTTTCAGGTGCGTCAGCCATATCAGGGAAGGCAGTGGAGGTAGGTGTGCTTTGATGTATCCGTACTGTAATGCCTTCCATACCTTTCTTCTCCTTGACAGAGTATTCTGGCTGTAATTTTGGATCGCTGGGGAAGGTAAGTATCTCCCTTCTCTTGCTTCAGTTGTGGCGGGGCGCCACTCGGAGTGCAGGAATCTCCTCATGCCTGTAGAGGACTGCTGCACACCACAGTCTTAAGGCAGTATCGTAGGCACTCTCTGAATAGTTTCTGGCCCACTGCTGTATGATGTTGGTGCAGGTAGGGTGACCACGACCTCTCTCCTTCCTGTGTTCAGTCCACACGGGGCACCTCTCTCCTCTGTACTTTTCAGATGGCGGGTAATCTCCCTTCTGCCTACTCTTCGCTTGAGGGCATTGCTCTTGCATCTTGAGATTGCGCCGTGATGACATTGAATCCTGCCTTGGTTTCTTCATGCTTAGCAGGGTTGGTAACTCCTTGTGAAATTTTCCTTGATGAGCCAATGGTGGCCTTTTGGTGCTGGGCAGCTGGCTGGCACAGACTACTTTGTACAGCCAATCATTTTCTGCGTGCCCAAGCGGGTGAACACTCTGTCTGTCTTGTACCTTGTGCACGGTTGCCGCTCCTCTCTTGTATTTCCTGCCACTGACAATCGGAAAGTGCTGTATCGCCTCTGTGGAGCACTGAACTCCTTCCTTGTTTCAGAGGAATACCAGTGGTGCTCATGCACAGTCTCTTCCAGGGCGTTCTCTGCTGGCACCCTGTCTGCCTGTGTCATCACCCTTGCTGTGGCTTGCCACTAGGGGCCATGCAGTACCTTCCTTCTTTGCCTGGGCTGCATGCGGTGGCAGATGGGCATCCCCAGGGGATGGGGGCGTACAATGCACTCTACACTGCTGTTGACCTGCAGGTACCTGGGTCTGGCAGGGAGAACAGTTCAAACATCTCTTGCGGTTGGTCTCTACATGCAGTAGTTGCTGCTATTTTGGCTGCCCGTGGCGATGTCACAGGACACGGCAGGCTGTTTGGTGATCAGGGAAGCAGGGAAACTTTGAGCACAGCATCAATGTGCAATTGGGTTGTTTGTTTGCAGTGTACTGTATTCTGGTGCAATAGCTCAGTCAACCTGTAGGTAGCACTGCAGACACTCTTGTCAATGCTATGATAGCTGTGAGGAAGGACTCTTCCCGTCCTCTTTACAGGATGTGCCTATGGCTTTCAGCATTTCTCCCAATTCCCCTAGGATTGTTCTTGAGTGAAAGTGCTCTACGGGCAGTCACGCAGGCCGGGATGCTGTGTGCTAAGTAGCCGATAGGTGGCACTGTGGATGCGTACCACACCAGGGCAGAAGGCTTGGCAGCAGGAAAGATACAGAAAATTGGTGAGAGGAACAAAGCGGGCAGCATGAAAGGATGAATTCCCACTGACATGCAGGTAGGGACACAGTGCCAGTTTTCAATAAAATGCCTTCTGATGGGTAGTGTCCATTTGCCGGGCCACGTCCTCAGTACTCAGGCCGGTTGCAGTGCATCCAATGACCGCCAGGTGGCGCCACAGCCACCACTCCTTCCAGCCACGTTAGTTTTCCCTGAAGATTGTGGGCCTCACGGAGAAGACATGTGCAGGAGGGGTGGCATTGGGAGCGGGTGTAGCTGTGGTCTTCTCCTCTGCCAGGGGGGTGCTGCTACGGATATTCAGAGGATATGGACAGCACTGCTTACCACATCTTCTTCATGCATGCTGCATAACAGGCGAGTGAGGGTTCGGGACTGGCGTAGTTCTGTCAGTGGCATCTGCTCCGTAAGGGGGGCATGCATACGGGCCTCGCTGGAGTTTGTGTGTGTGACTCATTTAAAGGGGCTTGATTTTTCAGAAATTTAGTTTCTTTGGTTGTGTTCTGCACCGGTGTGAATCTGGGTGCGGTGCGACCAGTAGGTGCTAGGTGGCGCTGCTTTAGTTTTTGCTGCAGCTATTTTCCTATGACTGAGCTGCGTGGGCTGGAGATGCCAGTGCATCTGCATCCTTATATCACTTCACTTAGAACAGTGGGCGACCGCTTGACATTCTCTAGACCACCCAAACTTTCCACAGTTTGTTTAGTACTACAACCTTGCTTTATCTGGGTCTTCTTGGGATCATACAGAGACCTACATATTTGGCAGCAGTTCTATCTCGGTTAGCTTATTCTAATGTAACCGTCATATGCTGGCTCCTACCGACATTACCCACATGATAACAGATATCTCCCATAGTTTTCATTGTTTTCTTATTCTGCCATTGTATGAATCTGGGTCCTCCAACAAACATACTAACCATTACATGTATGGGACGGGTTCTACCTTGGTTTGTTTTTGTTGGCAAGTCACGCTTTTATTTCACTAGCTCAGTAAGCCGATGTCCCCTCAGGCATTAGTCCATTTCGGCATGTTCGCGTGAGCTTGGGGATTACAATGTGGCACTCGCCTTGCCGGGTTAGCGTTATAGCATCGTGTTCAGAGTCTCCCGGAAGTTCCGGAAGTCCCACCCCCCTCTACTCATCAGGCTGGGTATATTTACTGGATCCTCGCCGCAATGTGAACAGCTCGGTCCGGTAGGAGCTAGAGGGTAGGAATACAGACGATTCCACGTGACTTAACTGTGAGTAACGATGTGCACATGATGCCCTCCGGTGTCACAGTATACTTGGGAGGTGTAGTGGCGGTCTTAACTGTCTCCTTAACCGCTGTGAGTTATGGTAACCGGGTCCGGTCTTACCCCTGCTGGCGCTTCAGGTGCAGGGGGGTCACAGTATCGGTGCGGCACATTGGATCTTGGCATTCAGGAGGCCGGTCGCTTTGCTGGCAGTAACCAGTATGGCCCAAGCTCTGTGCAGCGTTGCAAATGTCTCTGTTGGCAGGACACGGCAGGCTTTGACAAAACTGCGCGTGTCAGTGCATCTCTCACCCGTGGGGCAGGCTCAATCTCGACTCACCATGCTAGCCTCAGTCGGTGCCCCACACACAAAGCGCTCTGCACCACCGCTGCTGCATACAGGGGCCCTTCAACCTCTTTTCCACCTGCGGGCACTTCGGCAGCTTCACCATCGGTACCGTCTCTTTGCCCCTCGCAGGCATTGCAGGAGGGTGGGGGTCAATGTACTTGATTGCTGGCAGCAGGTGCGGTGGTACCCTGGACATGGGCTACTCCTTCCCCATTAAAGCATCAGCTGAGAAGCAGGAACGGCACGTGCGGGGTCAGACCCCTTCGTCGCCAGTGTTAAGTTCTGGGCCCTAGGCCTAGATACTGAATGAAGGACAACACGGACACATGAACACAGTACTGAAAACTAGCCACGAGCACGTGCACTCAGGCCCTTTTATTAGCGGGGTCACCTGACTGGTGACGTCCGTGTTGGAAAGGTGAGGGTGTGTGTGTGTGTGGGCCAGCCCTCGGGGGAGTGGCTGGCAGAAACACTAGACTGTGTCCAGCAGGACACAACACCACTCACACTGGGAGCAGTTCCTCATGTTTCACGTGTTTAGCAGTTTACACATGAATACTGCCAACTGTAACTAAGAATTTACATACTCATGTTCTAAGCACATTGCGCCATGCTTTCTAGATATTTACATACTCATGTTCTGGACACCTGGCTCAGGGATTCCTCGTGCGTTCTTGGATCTTAATAGCATCTCATGTAATTGCTGAGTTGGAAGAACACTAAGCATTGCCAAATGTAATAAAATATACAGTGTCAAACACAGATTTTACCCATAAACAATGTCTGTGAAAGTAGTGTCTCAAGGGAACCGAACATGATTTGTACCCATAACAGTTCTCCCCTCCAAAGGTCGTTGTAAAGGGTGAGGTTTGTCAGGATGTAAAGCATGAAAACGCCAAACCAACCTGCGTTAACGTGAGAGGCAGGTTCCCAATATCTTACTGAAGGGTCATATCCTTTCCAATCTATAAGATAGTGCAGCTTTCCATGTCTTCTTTGAACATCCAGCATTCGCTCCACTTCATATTTTAGATGATCATTAACAATGACTGGGGGTGAAGGATTATCCTTTCGGGTTAAAGAGTGATAAGGTTTTAACAAGGACACATGAAAACTGGATGTATCAAATATTCATCAGGTAATTGCAATTTCATGGAGACCAAATTTAGGACTTGACTAATGGTAAATGAACCAATATACTTGGGTTCTAATTTTCTTGGGCCGTCCAATGGAATATCTCGGGTTGACAACCAGACTTAATCTCCAATTTTATACATTGGTTCTGGTGTTCTATGCTTGTATTTTAGTAGTAGTTTTTTTTAGCTAAACTCTCTATGGCTTTTCTTTGAATCAGTTGCAACTGATTAAGTCTTTCTGACACTGATGGCATAGGATCATATCTGGAAGTGGGTTCAATGGGAAAGGAGCGTGGATGAAAACCCGTAAGGAAATAGAATGGGGAACATCCTAATGCAGAATGCACACTATTGCACAAGTTACTTACCTTTGGTAACGATATATCAGTAAGAAATATTAGTTAGTTACAGATTCCTTACCTTAGAGTTACCCCCAGGCGTCAGACTGGATCCGGAAAGATTTTTCAGCAGCAGTACCTCTGCGCGTCGGAAGGTGGCGTCAGTCGGCTCCGCGTTCGTGGTCGCCGAGATGACGTCACGGCAGCAAGTTAGATGCCGCCCTCGTGCGCTGACATCAATTGTGTACATGACTATCTGCGCCAGAAACGCAGAGGCATACAAGTTACTGACCATTGGTGCACAAAACTAGGGCCCTGAAAGGATGTCCTTAACCATAGAAATCAGTTCGCAGAACGGGGAGGATGGGTGGGACGGTAAGAAATCTATAATTCACTAATGTTTCTTACAGATATATCGTAACCGAAAGTAAGTAACTTGTGCATCTGAAAGAAACACGTTAGTTACAGATTCCATACCTTAGAATAGATACACCAGCAATACCAACCCCGGTGGTGGGTCTGCGAACCAAAATCACACCAGAAAATCCTGGAGAACAGAACGGCCAAAGAAGCCGTCTCTCCGGACTGGGCTGTCCAGACAGTAGTGTTTGGTAAACATGTGCAGCGATGCCCACATGGCTGTCTGACAGATGTCCTTTAGAGGGACTCCTCTTCCAAAGGCAGTAGTGGCTGCCGTCGCCCTGGTGGAGTGAGCACGTAGCCCAACTGGAGGCTCCTTTTTAGCCAGAGAATAACAAGCCTTGATACACAGCACTACCCATCGAGAAATGGTGCATTTGTGTACAGCCCAGCCCTTCTTTGCACCCACGTAGTGAGGAACTTCGATTTCCGATCGCAATCGAATCGACCCGCCATTTTGTACTCTGCCGCCATTTTTTGTTGCCATCACTTAGGCAGCACGGTGAACAAAGTCTGTTCTGCTTTTTCTGCAGCCTCGTGTTAAAATAACCCTTCTGCCTCTATTTGCAAAGCAGGTGTTAGGACTGGCCGAGTACACTAATCCCTGTCTGGTTTTCCTAATCCCCGTCTCAACTACCTGTTGGTTCACACTATTCTTTTCTGACTTTATCTTATCGTCTGGCCTTCACTGTCCTCTGCTAGCATTTTCTCGTTTCACAACTGTCCTCCAACACACACAAACGTATATCGCCACCTGCAAGTTTGTTACGAATCCGTTAATGAATTAGTTTGAGGGAGGGGTGACAAACACAGTTGGAGGAGAGGTTTCTTCGAGTCATCTGACACTTTTGTTTTCAAATCTCTCCTATTGGTTCTGTCCTGTTTTCCAACTTTCCTTATTGGCTCTTTCTTGTATGGTCTGGGTGTCTACTCGGTTAATGTATATGTTACTTATATGGTATATAAGGTTGTGCGCCACAGAGTGAAGTGGCAGTCTCCTGAGAACCTACCTTGTGTACTTCTGGGATAACTGTACTAGCTGCAGCTAATAAATCTGATCTTCTAACGCCTAACAGAGTGTCCTGTGTCTCTGTGTAACTGAGCAGGAGAACCCAGGAGATTAAGGCGTACCCTGCGCCGCCAGGCCCAAAAGGTTCTGGTTCTTCAACTGGCGCCCAACGCGGGGCGGTTTCAGTGGTACCGGTTCTGCCTGAAGGTCGTGAGGAACCCCGCAAGAAAATTCCGGAGGATTCGCGAGCCACATCAAGCGACCCCTGTATGTCGAAAGTGGTCCGAAGGTCTTTTGCAGCGCGGTTACTCCTTCCTGACGGCTACTAACAACCGCTGCCCTGACTGCCGCCCTGCCTTGGCCCTTCCTTTGATGATGTATGGTAAGGCGAGACGATAGACGGGCCTCTGTTGGTGTTAGAAGACGTCCTTAGTTAAGTATCTTCGTGGGTCGCGCCCACAATTTTTGTTCTTTGTTTTCTTAGCATTGTGGTCCTTAGATTCGACTATTGCAATAGCCGAAGCCGAGGGTAAGTGCATTTGTACTGCGCAAACTGAGTTTTACTCCCTTGAAGTTTGTGAACAGTCAGGTGAAATCACGAGATGCCTGGTCTGACTAAGTTTGGAAAATGTTGTTGCTTTGGTTGTAATAGGGATTCCCGCCTTGAGGACTCTTGTCCGATTCCTTCGGTTGGAACTCCCACCTATGAGCTCTATTCGAAACATGGTATTGGCCCCATTGCCTTTAACGAGGCATGGACCCGATACACGAAGAAAGATGGTGTTCTAAAATGGCCAGAAAATGGTAGCTTTGATCCCGATGTGCTAGATAATTTGGAAGCAGCCCTATTGAAAAGAAAAGCCCGGCCAGCAATGTTTGACTCTTTCCGCCTTTGGCATAAGGAAGCCAAACAGAAAGAAATTAAGCAAGCAAAACGAGATAGGAAAGCACAGGGTATGACAATTATTCAACAACAGTTCAAAGATGATGAAATTGATAATGCGACTGAAATTTCAGAGAGACAGCATCGCATGGCAATAGATAAATGCTATCCGGCGCTGCCTGTTTCCCCTTCTGAAAACAAGAAAGATATAGAAGAAGATCCCCTAATGTCCCATTTATGGAGGTTGCCTCCGCCCTATGCACAAAGTGCTAATGCACCCCAATTGTTACAGCCTGTTCAGCCGCCAGCGGTACCTCCGCCTGTTCCGGCTCCTCCGCATTTGCCTCCTCCAGTATTACCGCCTCTGTCAGTGTTACCATTAACTTTAACTTCTTTGCCCTCATCTCCTGATCTTAGATCTCCTTTACCCTCTGCTCCTCCTGCAATGATCGGTTCTCCTCCTGTCAGTTCTCCTAATACTTTGTCTCCAATTCTTATGTCTAATTCTCCGTCTGTGCGTAAGCGTCTCACAGACACTGTCACTGGTATTCTATCTCCTTTCTTTGGAGCTTTAAATGTGTCTCCGGCTTTTGCTCGAAGACAGTCTCGTAGTCAGTTCCCAGATTTTGAAGAACGAGAAAGATAGACTCTCTCGCACGTAAATGGATCAAGAAGGGTCCTCAATACAGTGTTCCCGATATTATGCCTACTTTCTCACAATGGGATGCGCCTACGCAAAGATATGTTTTTAATGTAATGTGCGATACTCTCATTAAAGAATGGGAAGACGTGAATTCGAGTCCGATCCCACAAGATCTGTTAGATGTTCAGACTGATTTTGATAAAGGACTTGTTGTGGGTTCCAAGGTTGAGAAAGCTGTAAGGACACTTATTTCTTATAGATCCTTATTGTTCTCTCAGGCTTTCCTTGATTCTGATCCGTCAGTTAGGTTGACACTGAAAAACTATCCCATGAGAGAGGTTCCTCCAGTATGGAAGGAAGAGGTTGCAGCAGTAGGTGCTAATCCAGCTATTCCTGCTCATTTTCAACGTAAATGGGTACATGTTCCATGGAAACGATCTGAAGTTTTGGCCCTTAAGCAGACTCTACCAGATCCTCGTAAGAACCCTGCAGGTTATTACAAAGAACTATCACAGACAGTAGATGCTTGCATCATGAATTTGGCAGATATCGATATGTTGATGGGAAATGTAGTCCCGCAGACAATATGGGCTAAGATTCGTAAGGAGAATCACGCACAGGAATTAGGTGCTACTTGGGATGTTATAACTACCACAGATAGAGACCAAGTGGGTGGTGCAAAGCCTGAAGCTTTGATTTCGGAACTCCCTGGTAGGATTATTACATTAATGAAAACTATGATGCCTGCATTGAGAGTTAACTGGGATAAACTAGCAGCATGCAAACAGAAGAAAGACGAGAGTGTCACTGATTTCTTCACTCGTTTCGAAGAGACATTTATCGATCACAGTGGTCAAGATATGGTTACAGAAGGTGGATAGCGATTATTTGTGGACAAATTCGTATTTAATTTGCTTCCCGAGCTGTCACACAAATTGAAAGATTCTGAAAGTTCATGGGCTGTTTCTTCTTCTGCCCAGATATTGGCTACTGCACAATATTATGAAAACAGAGATAAAGAAGAGAAAGAGAAGCAAGAGGAAAAGACGAAAGAATTAAAAACGAAGGTTCTCTTGCAACAAGCTTATCCTCCCGCTATGTTCAGCCTCAGTTTCAACAGCCTCCGCAGTTTCAGAGGTTGTATCAAAAACCTGAGCCGTACATTCCACAACCTTTGTTGGGACCTAATCAATGTGCCTATTGTAAAGAAGAAGGTCATTTTAAGAATAGTTGTCCGGTTTTATTGCAGCGCAATGGAGCATTATCTGCTCCACGAGGTCGTGCTGGCCTCCAGTCAGCAAACAGAGGTAGAGGTCGAGGTGTGTTGACTCAAGAACAGCGTGCCCTTCCTTCTCCCAATTCTGTAAACTATTTTGATCAGCAAAATGTTAGGTCTACGCAATATTATAATGAAGATTGTTATGTTGAAAACGGAAATGAGAGTCTTCATGCCAACTAGGACAGCCATGGACGGAGTAAGGGAGTTGTGTCGGTTCCAGTAGATCAGAATGGACCTTATGTTAACGTCACTACAATGGGTGTTTTAGAGCCATTTCTTCTAGATACTGGGGCGATGAGAAGTTCTATCATACATTCTAAACTCCCCGGGGAACCTTTGTCTGGCTTAACAAATGTTTCTGTAGGATTTTCTGGCGCCCCTGTTCGTAACCCAGTTTCTTGCCCTTTGCCTATTTCAATTGGCCCTTATGATTTGGAAGCTCCACTTCTCTTGACGAATGGTTGCGGTGAGAATCTGTTGGGTTTAGACCTATTGAAAAGAATGCATGCTACAATATATTCTGGTGTACATCTTACTTTAGGACAGAAACTGATTTCTCCAATATATTTGTCCAAAGATCAGTTTCCACCTGAATTGCTTTCTCTTCCAGCAACGCTTTGGGCCACGGGTCCGAACGATGTGGGTTGTCTTGAGATTCCACCTTATGTTGTCACTCTTAAGCCCAATGCTGAATTACCGCGTATCCCACAGTATAGAATTTCTACTGAAGGTGAAAAAGCGCTTTTGGAAATCATTCATGACTTGATTCAGAAGGGTGTGGTTGAAGAAACAAGAGGTAACACATGCAATAGTCCTATTCTTCCTGTTCTGAAACGCACTGATCCTTCTCAGCCACCTGTATATCGTTTTGTGATTGATCTCCGGGAGGTAAACAAAATTGTTGTGCCACAGTTTCCCGTAGTATCAGATATCACTGCTTTGTTGGCAATGATACCTTCTACAGTGACCTGGTTTTCTGTTATCGATCTAAAGAATGCCTTCTTTAGTATTCCCATTGCCGAAGAGAGTAGGGACATTTTTGGCTTCTCTCTTGGAGGCCGAAGCTTCCGGTTTAAGCGCGCACCTCAAGGCTATTGTGAAAGTCCCTCTATTTACAGCCAAGCTTTAAAATGTCACATTGATACTTTCCATTTGCCGTCTGGTGCTGCTCTTATCCAATATATGGATGACTTGTTAATCACCGCTGATTAAAAAGAGATTTGCAAAAATGTCACTGTTGCATTGTTACGCCATTTGTTTGATCTGAATCATAAGGTTTCACCCTCCAAACTACAATACGTTCGTAGAGAGGTTACCTACTTGGGTCATCTCCTATCAAAGGAGGGACGACGATTAACGCCAGAACGAATTCAGGCGATTACGCAAATGACTGTGCCATCCACACAAAGGGAGGTACGTGCCTTTCTGGGTATCACCTCTTATTGTAGGCAGTGGATCCCTAACTTCTCTCTGATAGCCAAACCTTTGTTGGCCCTCACTTTAAAAGATACGCCTCAGCCCCTTCCATGGACTGATGAGTGCCAAAAGAGTTTTACCGACTTACGTACTGCTCTGTGTTCTGCTCCTGTATTAGGTACCCCTGATTACAGGAAGCCTTTTACGCTCTACGTTCACGAGAGAGAAGGTTGTGCGTTATCAGTTTTGACACAGCGATTTGGAGACAAGCAGCGACCATGTGCATATTTTTCGGCTACGTTAGACCCAGTAGCTAATGCATTGCCCAGTTGCCTCAAAGCGACAGCAGCAGCAGCAATTTCTATTCGACAGTCTGCTGGAGTAGTGTTGGATAACACTCTTATTGTCATGGCTCCACATGCAGTGGATACCTTACTAAACAGAACGAAAACGCAGCATCTTACGAGTGCTCGTCTAACTGGATACGAGCTGATGCTTTTGGCTAGTCACGTACACATCAAACGATGTAATACCCTAAATCCAGCCACTCTGTTGCCCCTTCCAGATGAGAGAAGGGTTGAGGAACAACATGATTGTTTCTTTCGTACTGAGGAAGAGACAAAAGGAAGAATTGACTTTAAAGACACACCGCTAGAGAATCCGGATGGAACTCTATGGGTAGACGGTTCTTGTTTTAAAATGCCTAATGGAGATACAGTTTCAGCCTATGCTATAACTACTTTACATACAGTTGTGGAAACAGCACGTATTAGGCATAATTCAGCTCAAGCAGCAGAATTGATAGCTTTAACGAGAGCATGTGTACTGTCAAAAGGGAAGAGAGTGAACGTGTACACCGACAGTCAGTATGCCTTTGGTGTAGCATTCAACTTTGGGCGTCTTTGGAAGGAAAGGGGATTTCTCACTTCACATGGCACCAAAATACAACATGGTCAGTTAGTGACTGATCTCCTTGAATCACTTGCCTTACCCACCCAAATAGCGATTGTGAAGTGTAGTGCACACAAAAAGATTACAGATGACGTTGGTCGAGGAAATGCATTTGCAGACGAAGTAGCAAAAAAGACAGCGAGAGATGCAACAAGTCGAATGTATGTGGCGGGTCCTGCAAATTGGGTTAGAGAGAGAGGAATGTATGAGGATACAGTGGAAAGTGTAAGAGCAATTCAGAAAGAAGCTTCAGAGAAAGAGTTGAGCAAGTGGAGAGAAAGTACAGGAATGTTAGATGAGATGGGTTGTTGGGTGGAATTATCTGAACACCAACGTTGGCTGTTACCAGATGCCTATGGGCTCCCAGTGGTTACTATGGCGCATGGTCCAGCCCACTTAAGTGCAAAAGGTATATGCAAACTTCTGGCTCCAGTGTGGCAAAATGAACAAATCCCAAAATGTGCAGACAATATAGTGAAACATTGTATTGTTTGTTTGATGTACAACCCGGAAAAGGGAACCCCAACTCCAGCGGGTCACTTTGCTCCTCCAACATATCCATTTGAGGTGTTGCAGATCGATCATATTCATATGGAGCGATACAACAACCTCAAATATGTTCTGGTGGTAGTATGTGCCTTTTCAAGATGGATAGAAGCATACCCTCTAAAAGACAATACAGCCTTATCCACAGCTAAAGTTCTACTGAAAAAATATTTTCCCAGGTTTGGTTTGCCGCGCATTGTCTGAAGTCACAATGGGAGCGAATTTGTAGGCCAAGTCATGCAAAAAGTTTGTGCGGGTCTTGGTATCAAGCAAAAGTTCAATGCGGCAAATCATCCACAATCAGCGGGTTTAGTAGAATGCTACAACGGAACCTTAAAGTTAAAACTAGCAAAAGTTCAGGCTAGTACAGGACTCAATTGACCCGATGCTTTGCCATTAGCTCTGCTATCCACCAGAACTGCAGTACACTCTCGTTTGGGACTTAGCCCTTACGAAGTGGTTTTTGGATGCCCGGCTAACGTATGGGGAGTCCCTCGCCCTAAGAAATACTCAGACTTGCCATATCCAATATTGATTGACTACTTGCATGATCTTACGACTAAATTGCGTGTTCTCCATCAACAGGTTCAGAGTGCTTTACCAGAGATTTCCACAGACCCAGGTCATTCCATCCGGCCAGGTGACTGGGTCTGCACCAAGAATTTCCAAAGGACGAGAAATTTGGAGCCCAGATGGAGGGAGCCTCGTTTAGTACTTTTGACCACTAGAACAGCAGTTAAAGTCGAAGGAAAGAAAAATTGGATTCACGGCGTGCATTGTAAGAAAGTGCCTCTGCCTTTACCCTACGATCAATAGGCCTGGGCGAAAATTTCGTTCCGTTCGCGGAAATTGCGATAATTTGACATTTTTGCGCTCCGCGGAGAGCGCGAAAATGTCAAAAATTCCGGTTTCCGCAGCTTGGCGATAATTTGTTTCTTGCTCGCGCTGTAAAATAATACATTCTCGCGCGCGCGCGATCGCCTTACCTGAATCCCTGCGTTCGCCGACAAGTTTTCTTGATCCGGTCGCGTTCTCCATGAGATGTTGTATTGTTTTTAGCCATTTGCGCTGTCTCGCGACAGTTCGCGCCCGCAGTGACGTCATGCGTCGCGCGATCACGTCTTTCTTCTCGCGATCATGCACCGCGAGACAACTCAAAACAAGATGGCCGCGCCCGCAAGCAACCACATGGGCAAGTTGGCGACCCGCAACCATGCAGAAAATCTCGCGAACATGCCGGAAAAAAACTTCCGCATCTTCGCGATATTTCCGCTTGTTTGTGATAATTTTAAACATTTTCGCGATAATTTGCGAAAGTTAATTTCGCAAATTCCGCCCACCCCTAACGATCAATGGGTGCCCAGGGGCATTGCTGACTCTGATAGTGAGAAGGTCCCACGATTCGTACCCTTTAGTGATGCACGCCTGAATGGAACATTGTCTGAGAAAGAGGACGACGACATACTACAGGAAGCAATACCATCACATCGTCGCTTAGATACAACCAATCCACGAACATTGTTCCAGGATCAAGGCACACCTGGAAAAGAACGATACAATCTGAGACCTAGACAAAAGAACACTTAAGATTTTTTTCTCTCTTGTATGAGTATTCTGTCCCGGTTGCAGGGTCACGGTAGGAGTCTTGATTGTGACCTGAGTAGTGGCAATACGTCTGCAGGAGTTGCAGTGTCATAGGACGGCAGATAATCATAATTGAGTGATCGAGGAAGATTGCCGTGAGCATCCATTAGAAAGATTCAAACTACACTAGGCAAAAGAGAGAGAAAGGATGAAATGAAGAAAGACTCCTGTAAATTAATGTACAGTCGTTTTAATATAACCTTATGTATTGTTATACTATTGTGTATTGTTTTGGCGTTTATAGGTTGGATTGTTTATGCTCTGCAGCAAAAAGTTGTCTCTCCTTCTTCCTCTTCGTCTTCTTCTACTGTCTCTCCACATCTCTTTCATACCCTTCCTCAACATGAACTCGTTAGAAGAACTGAATACTACAACAACTCCTTTGTCCAGTTGTTACATCAACACCAGTTAGTGGTCAATACGACTGACTGTTGGGTGTGTGGACTTATGCCACATACCACAGAGAAAGGAATGCCATATTTAGTTCTCCCGTTCTCTTATGAAGTTTCTGCTTGGGCTTATTTTGTCATTTTCTCCAATGCCTACCAAAGTAAGTTCAAACGCCCCATTAGTTCACATATTGGTGGTCCAGATTTTAGTCATAGCTCATTAATTAAGGGAATGGTAGCTATGGCTAAAATCATGGAAAATAGTAAGATTTCCGTGGATGAAAGAAAAGCGTATACAAACTGGAACGTCACCCATTATGTCACTAGCCTCAGTGATAAGGTCAAACAAAGAAAATCTCCAACAATTTGGACGATTCCTCATCAGGGAAATTTCTGTCTGCAAATTAATGATCACTCTTCTGACACCATACAAAGAAATAACTGTTCCCACACGTACGTTTATTTCTCTCAGAACTCGCCTCCTCTAGTGCCATCTCAGGGTACATATTTTATCTGCCACAATTGAGCTTACACATGCTTACCAATGGGTTTTTCTGGTACCTGCTATATAGCTTTTCTTCTTCCCCCTACATACACCGCTTCTGCAAACTATCATCGAAACAGATATGGCAGAGGGATTATTGATTCGAAAGACACAGCAGGACAAGAGGGAGGAGATTTCCTCAAAGGATTTCTTCCTTTTTGGGGTCCAATGGCCAACAGCAGAAATATAAGGCAACTGGTCCGTGTCGTAGAGACCACAATAGACATCACTGTAGGAGCCTTAAGTAATATCACGGCAGAACTACAGGCGGACCGTCTTATGACCTTACAAAATCGAGTTGCCTTAGATTTTGTTCTTGCAGATCGTGGTGGAGTGTGCAAATTGATCGGGTCAAGTTGCTGTATTTTCATACCTAATGACGCTCCGACGGTATACCAAGCTATCTCCAAGTTGCATATAATCTCTGAGTCGATTCACCAGGACGAAGGAGATTGGTCCTTTTCGGAGTGGTTTTGGGGACTACTGTCCAAATGGGGTTGGAAAGCATTGACATTTCTTCGAATAATTTTGACCATTATTCTCTCCTGTTGCCTTTGTATGCACTGTGGTCCCGCCATCTGTGACCTATGTGCTACTATGTGCATCCCTAAACCCAAATCACCAAGAACAGAAAACATAAGAATGATGTTACAGCAACAGCTCGATGACCTCATGGCTATTGACATTGACTCAGATTAACATGAGTCTATCTTGCCTGAGTTCTGGCAAAAGGAGGGTCTGAGGAACTTCGATTTCCGATCGCAATCGAATCGACCCGCCATTTTGTACTCCGCCGCCATTTTGTGTTGCCATCACTCAGGTAGCACGGTGAACAAAGTCTATTCTGCTTTTTCTGCAGCCTCGTGTTAAAATAACCCTTCTGCCTCTATTTGCAAAGCTGGTGTTAGGACTGGCCGAGTACACTAATCCCTGTCCAGTTTTCCTAATCTCCGTCTCAACTATCAGTTGGTTCACACTATTCTTTTCTGACTTTATCTTATCGTATGGCTTCACTGTCCTCTGCTAGCATTCTCTCGTTTCACAACTGTCCTCCAACACACACAAACGTATCTCGCCATCTGCAAGTTTGTTACGAATCCGTTAATGAATTAGTTTGAGGGAGGGGTGACAAACACAGTTGGAGGAGAGGTTTCTTCGAGTCATCTGACACTTTTGTTTTCAAATCTCTCCTATTGGTTCTGTCCTGTTTTCCAACTTTCCTTATTGGCTCTTTCTTGTATGGTCTGGGTGTCTACTCGGTTAATGTATATGTTACTTATATGGTATATAAGGTTGTGCGCCACAGAGTGAAGTGGCAGTCTCCTGAGAACCTACCTTGTGTACTTCTGAGATAACTGTACTAGCTGTAGCTAATAAATCTGATCTTCTAACGTCTAACAGAGTGTCCCGTGTCTCTGTGTAACTGAGCAGGAGAACCCAGGAGATTAAGGCGTACCCTGCGCCGCCAGGCCCAAAAGGTTCTGGTTCTTCATTAGCCAACAAAAAGTTGATCATCCAACCGGTTGTGAGATCCAGATAGGAGAGTGCACGCTTTGGGTCCAGACGGTGGAGTCTCTCTTCCTCCTTTGAAGGATGCGGAGGCGTAAAGAAGGTGGGCAAAGTAATGGTCTGCCCGATGTGGAAGGCAGTGACTACCTTAGGAAGAAAGAATGGACGGGTTCTGAGAACCACCTTATCTGGATGAACAGACAAGAAAGGAGGTTTGGAAGAAAGAGCATAGAGCTCACTCACTCGCCTAGCAGAGGTGATAGCTACCTAGAAAGCAGTTTTGAGAGTTCAGAGGCGTAAAGGACAGTTATGAAGCGGCTCAAAGGCAGCACACATTAAAACATTCAGTACAAGATTCAAGTGCCACTGAGGCATAACTAATGGAATTGGAGGAAAAAGATGCATTAAGCTTTTTAAGAAACGGTTAACTAAAGAGAAGGATGATCTGGCAGCCAAAGGAAAGCTGAGATGGTAGAAAGGTAGCCCTTGATAGTGCCCAGAGCAGAGCCCTGATGGGCTAAAGAGAGAAGGAACAAGAGTACTTCAGAAAGAGGGGCAGAAAGGGGTTTATGGCCTTTGCTGTGCACCATGCCACAAATTAGTTCCACCTGCAGGCGTATACCGTTTTAGTGGAGGGACGCCTGGCTGCCAAGATTATGTCACAAACTTCAGGAGGCAGGTCGAAAGTCATCAATGGCCACCGCTCAATCTCCACGCAAGGAGGTGGAGACTGGACAGGTTCGGATGGAGGGCCGTCCCTTGCTGCTGCGACAGAAGATCCTCCCGAAAAGGCAGTAGGATCAGAGGATCGATGGCCCTGTTGAGCAGCTTGGGATACCAGACTCTTTGTGCCAAAATCTGGAGCCAAAATAATGACTTGGGCCCGTTCACGCCTGATCTTCTTCAGCACTCTGGGCAGAAGTGGTATAGGTGGAAAGGCATACAACAAAAAGCGCCGCTGAGCGAGTGCCACCTTGGAAATTCCAACGCGCAGAATTGCTGACATTGCGCGTTCTCTTCGGTGGCGAATAGATCTAACCAAGGCTTTCCCCACTGTTGAAAGGGACCTTGCACCACCTCTGAGTGAAGACGCCATTCATGGTCCATCATGCACCTGTGGCTGTGTTTGTCCGCCCTGGCATTCAGAGAACCTGCCAGTTGGTGAACCACCAAGGAAATGCCTTGATGTTCCAGCTATGTCCAGAGGCGAAGGGCCTCCTGACATAGGGTCCATGACCCCACCCCTCCCTGTTTGTTGCAATACCACATGGCGGTGGTGTTGTCCGTGAACACCTGCACTACTCTTCCCCGGACAGAGGGAAGGAATGCCTTCAGTGCATGACGAATCGCCCGGAGCTCCAGAAGGTTGATGCGAAACTCGGACTCCGCCGGAGACCAGATGCCTTTGATCTCCACCTCTCCCATGTGGCCATCCCATCCCAGAACGGAGGCATCCGTAACCACAGTGTGGACTAGTTGGGGAAGGGATCTGCCACTGACCCAATCCTGGTTCGTGAGCCACCACTGCATTTGTCGAGCAGTGCCCTCCGACATCTGGATGCAATCGGACAGATTCCCCTGATCCTGCGCCCACTGGAACTTCAGGTCCCACTGCAGAGCCTGCATATGCCACCTGGCATGATTGACCAGGATGATGCAGGAGGCCATGAGGCCCAGCAGCCTAAGGGTCATTCTGACCGAAACCCGGGATAGAGGCTGAAAGAACGGAATCATAGCCAAATATCCCGGACTCGCTGTTCAGGAGGATAGACCAAAAACTGCGTTGTGTGTCCAGAACCGCTCCGATGAAGAGGAGCTTCTGAGACGGAATCAGGTGCGACTTCGGAACATTGATGGAGAAACCCCAGGAAATGCAGGAGGTAGGCCGTAGTCTGGAGGTGGGAGATGACTGCCTGGAGTGAGCCCACCTTCAACAGCCAGTCGTCGAAATAGGAAAAGACTGAAACCCCTCATCTGTGCAGATGAGCTGCGAACAACGCAATCACTTTCGTGATCACCTGAGGGGCGCTGGTAAGGCCAAAGGGGAGCACGGTAATCTGAAAGTGCTCATGGCCTACTGTGAACCACTGGTAATGCCAGTGGGCCGGCACGACGGGGATGGGAAAATAAGAGTTCTGCAAGTCCAACGCTACCATCCAGTCTTGAGGGTTGAGGGCAGATAAGACCTGAGTAAGTGTCAACATCTTGAAATTCTCCTTCCGGAGGAAGCGATTGACATCCCTGAGGTCAATGATAGGATGCAGGCCCTTGTCCTTCTTGGGAACCAGAAAGTAGTGGGAGTAGCAACCTCGAGCTACTTCTGGGACAGGAACGCGCTTGATGGCTCCCTTGGCCAAAAGAGCCGTAACTTCCTGCTGGAGAAGGGCTAGATGATCGTCTGACATGCGGTGGTATCGCGGTGGCATGGCTGGAGGGGTAGTCTCAAAGGGGAGGGAGTAGCCCCTTTGGACTATTTGCAAAACCCACCTGTCCGAAGTGATTTTGTGCCAGTGGGGGAGGTGATGGCGAATCCTGCTGCCCACTGGCGTTTGACGGGCCTGAAAGGTCAGATTAGGAGGGTTTGGAGGCTGCTGCAGAGGGGGGGTTGATGGACTGGCTCACCCGCTGGCCCACGGAACCACAACGTTGGTTCCCACGTCCCCGGCCACGCGAAGGTTGGGTAACTTGGTGCGGTCTGTGGCCCTGGGTGGGACAAAGAGGGGCACCCCTTCCATAGCCACGAAAGGGACGAAAAGCATACTGTGCCGGACGGGAGGAGAGGCCCAAGGACTTGGACATAGCCTGTGAGTCCTTGAAGCGCTCTAGGGCGCTTTCTGCTTTGTCGCCAAAAAGGCGACGGCCATCAAGGGGCATGTCCATCAAGGTGTTCTGGACATCCCCTGAAAAGCCTGTGAACCTCATCCAGGCGTAGCGCTACTGACGTTGAAATGGTCCTACCCAGAGAGTCGTGGTGTCCAGACCACAACAGATCATAAACTTGGCTGCATCTCTCCCGGCGACGACAGCCTGGGAGAGCACTGTCCGGGCCTCCTCCGGACACCTAGGCAGCACTTGCGCCACCGTATCCCACACCGAGTGCGAATAACTGCCCAAGAGATATGTGGTGTTTACGGACCACAGTTCTAAGCTGGTGGAAGAGAAAACTTTCTTCACAAGATGGTCCAGGTTCTTGGATTCCCTTTCCGGTGGAGCGGTAGGGAATGCGCTTTTGGAGGTGGAGGCTTGGACCACCAAGCTCTCCAGGGTGGGGTGTTGGGAGAGGAAAGTGGGGTTGCCCAGAGCCGGGCAGTGGCGTCGGGCGATCATCCTGTCCACGGGAGCCCCCGTGTTGGGCCTGGACCAGGTGCCCAAAAGAACGTTGGTGAGGGCCTCATTAAACGGAAGCAAGGGCTCCAAAAAGATCGCTGCCAGTTGAAGCACCTCAGTCAGGAGGTTAGACCTGACCGCCACCATAGGAAGCTTGAGGTTGAGAGCCTCTGCCACCCTACACAACACCACAGCATATGACGCTCCCTCCTCCATAGCAACGTTAGGAGGAGACAACATGGCAAGGTCGGTGTCAAGAGCACTGTCATCCCCCAATTCCTCTCTCCAGTCCTGCTCAAGCTCAAGCTGGTCAGTTAAAGGGTCACCTGACCCATCCCAGTCCTCCTCCGCTTCCTCTGGGTGCCACTGTGAGTGGAAAGGGGCCCCAGGAGTGAACAGGGGCATGAACACCCCACCCGGCACCAGATCCGGGTGGGGTGTTCATGTCCCTGTTCACTCCTGGGGCTGGGGTCGATGCCAGCTGGGGGGCTGAACGGCATAGGGCATGGTAGTGGTGCCATCGGAAGCGGCGCTGGTGGAGGTGTAATAAGGTCAACCGGCACAGATCCGGATCCAGGCCTGGATCCAAGGGGGGCCTGCGGTGCCGGGGCTGGAGCTGCTGGCAGCGAAGACCTAGGCCCCCCAACCGAGTCCACGGGGCCCGAAGGCACACCGACAGGGTCGGTCCACCCAAAGATGGCATGCATCACCTCGTAGAACGTACGAAGCTGGGCGGGGGTCGCTCTGGGTCCTGGAAAGGGAGGGAAGCTCAGATTCGACCCTTCAGGCTCCGCGTGCGGATCTGCGGGGGTGGCACCACCTGCACACCTCATTAGATCGGCCAACCGACGAGGAGAGAGGAGAAGTCGAAGAGCGACGATCCTTCTTCGACTTCTTCTTATGCTTCGACTTTCCCGACCCAAGTGCGAAGACTTTGATGACTTCGAGCCGGAATGGCGATGGCTCCGCGACCGGTCCCTCAACCTCCCTCTCGACCGGGACCTCGAAAGGCACGAAGCCGACTGCCGGTGTTCAACCAGCATTTGGGACCGCTCCCACAAAGCCTTTGGTGTCAACAGCTGGCAGTCAAAGCACGAGTTGGGGAGTGTACTGGATGCCAGAGGAAAGGCCACCTTGATCCTTTTGGATCTCTCGGCGGCCTTTGACACGGTAAACCATGATACACTCCTGACCCGACTAACTGAAGCAGGAGTCCATGTGTCAGCCCGAACACTGTTAGCCTCTTATCTGTCTAACAGAACGTTCACAGTTGACCCGGGAGAGGCAAAATCAAAACCATTTAACTCTCCGTGTGGTGTACCCCAGGGGTCCTCTTTAAGCCCCACTCTATTTAACTTGTACGTGGCACATCTGGCGGCAATAATAAGGAACTGTGGCTTCCTACCGGTCTCTTATGCTGACGACACCCAAATAGTGGTGTCAATCACAAACAACGCCAAAGAGACGGCAGACAGGTTTAAATAATTTATGGAACAGATTAATCAATGGATGGAGAACAATTGTCTAAAGTTAAATGGAGACAAAAGCGAAGTCATGCTGTTGGGGACATGTTGTAAATTTGCAGCGATTGGATTAGCATTAGCGGAAGCCATCTTGTATTTAGTGGCTATCTTGTCCATTTTGTGGAATCCATTTTGTATTTCTGGCAGCCATTTTGTTTGCCATGTGCTGCCACGTGCTCACCATGTGCTCTGTCCTCCCTCAGTGTTGACTGCTCTTATAATCTGCCTAGAAACGAACTATATATAGCATCTTCCACCTTCGCACATGCTCAGTTGAGTTTGCAGCTGTCCTTGCAGCTGTTAGCAGTATGTAACTGTCAGGATGTGTTTACTAGCATTGGCAAACTGTTAACTCCTCCTACTTGTCGACTGTGCATTTCTATATGACCTAATATATACTTAAAACCTTCTCCTGTACTTGTACCGCCTTGTTTTGAGCCCAAGTGTGGGTATAAAAGGACCATGCTCCTTCTGTTCGGTGTGCTACTTCATTCATTACCGAAGGGTGCTGTATGAATGTAGTTCCACCTCATGAGGTTTATTAAACTTTGTATTTTCTATTCCAGTTTTTCTGCCAACTTCTTCCTATTGGTCCGAGGACTCTGTGCAGAGAAGGGTGAACCCCTTGCACTGGTAGGCCTAGCTGAGGTCCACTTCTACAGACATACATGAAAATCTGGTCCCAGGATTGGTGGCCAGATAGTTTAGGCGATTGCCCATCCCCAGTCAACAAGGTAAAAAACCTGGGAGTGCTTCTGAACAATAAACTGTCTTACGATGTTCAGTCAAACAAATTAGCATCCAACATCTGGTACATCCTGAAAATGATAAGGAAACTCTTGCCATTCATTCGCCATGATTCCTGTAAAACAGTTGTAACAACTCTGGCCTTATCAAGGCTGGATTATGGAAACGCTCTATATGCAGAGATACAGGTCCAGCATCTGGCAAAACTGCAGCGCCTGCAAAACGCAGCAGCCAGGCTGGTGCTGGACATTCCCAGGTCTGAGCCTATTGCACACAGATTAAGATCCCTCCACTGGCTTTCAATAGGAAAAAGAATAAAGTTTAAGTCATTGTGTCTGGCCTACAAAGCCCTGCATGGGACGGGTTCGCGGTTTTTGAAAACCCACCTAAAACTGTATGAGCCATCCAGGACCTTGAGATCCAGCCAATCAAAACTTATCCAGGTGCCAAAATACAAACAGGTCAGGTGGGGGGGAAGAAGTTTTCTGTTTCACGCAGCTAAGGCATGGAATCTGCTTCCAATTCCAATCAAAAATAGCCCATCTCTGCTTTCATTCAGGAAAGAGATAAAAACCTGGATATTCAACGCAGGCTAGAAACATAGATTTGGCAGCTCTCAGTTCTCTCTGCATCCTCCTAGCGCCAAGGCACCCATGGGATATCGCGTGCTTTATAAATATTCAAAGCAAATCAAAATCAAATCAAATCTGGTCGCGCTCCAGGCAAAAAAGACACACGCTGTGCGGATCCGTCACCGACATCATGCGATGGCAGGAACCACAGGCCTTGAAACCGGGCACCCCTTGTACATCTTACGGAGTTGAAGACTCGAGAAAAGACGTTGACAAAAGTCGAGAAAAAGTTAATCAAAAAATGACTAAGGTACCGCTCTTCCCGGATCTGAAAAAGAAAGAACTGACGTCAGTGCGCGAGGGCAGCGTCTAAGTAGCTGCCACAACGTCATCCTGGCGACCTCAACGCCGACGATGAATGCGGAGCCGACTGACGCCACCTTCCGATGCGCAGAGGTACTGCTGACGAAAAATCTTTCCGGATCCAGTCTGATGCCTGGGGGTAATTCTAAGATAAGAAATCTATAACTAACATGTTTCTTTCAGATATTATATGTAAATTTAGCTAATGGCAGTGCTTGATCCTATTGTGAACTAAGTGTTGATGTTAAGCAACACAAGCTCTGTCTAGGTATTGATTGGGTGAACACAACGCTACCTCTATTCCTAATCGGGAACATAATGTTTTCCAAAACTTGGCAGTAAATTGTGGGCCTCGGTCGGAAATAATTTTATTTGGCAAACCATGTAATTTCACTATGTTTTAGATAAAAATATCACTGCATTTCATTGCTGTGGGTAATTTCTTTAATGGAAAAATATTAACCATTTTAGATAGTAAGTCTATAACCACCAATTTTGTTGTAAAGTTGTGGAATTTTGGTGAATCTGTAATAAAGTCTATACTAATAGTGTGCCATGGTGTAGATGGTATAGGTAATGGATGTAACAGAGCAGCAGCTGCTAAATGTTGTGATTTATCTCATGCACAAACTGGACACTAATCCTGCACATCTTTTTGAATGTGGTCCTATCAAAGATTTTGTGGACAAAGTTCAAGGTTTTTTTTTTTTCCTAGGTGACCAAAATGCTGGAATCATGGTACCACATCAGAATTTGTTGCCTTTGTGAATCTAATTGTATATATAACTGATTATTGTGATAAAAATATCTGTTCATTATGGAATTGTTTGGTTTTTTAACACACTTGTTTTTATCAATCTTTTCAGAGGCCGTCTTAACTTCCGTCAGGAAGGTATTGATTTTTGTTAAGGCTACTATTCTGTCATTTGGTATTTTTTTTTTTGCCGTAATGCCTTGTTCTTTAGAATCTTTTTCACTAATCCTAGATAGCATGTCAGACAGTAATTATTGTTTACCTGGACGGTAAGTTATGATAAAATCAAATTCACTGAAAAAATGTAGCCATCTCGTTTGCCTGGGAGTAAGGGCTTTAATGGATGTAAAAAATTGTAAATTCTTATGTCAGTGAAAATTGTTATAGTATGCCTATCTCCAAGGAGGTGGTGTCTCCACTCTGAGAATGCGTCTTATAGCAAGTAATTCATGCTCAGCTATAGTGTAATTTTGTTCATCTTCTGAAAAAATAAGTATATAATCAATATATACAATTAGGCAAACATCTAGGAGATCATGTAGTACTTCATTCATAAAATACTGGAATGCCGCCGAAGCATTACATAATCCAAATGGCATAACAGTGTGTATTCAAAAAGGCAGAATATGGTGTAGAAGGCAGTTTTCCATTCATCGCCTTCTTTTACACGAATCAGATGGTATGCACGTCTAAGATCTAATTTAGTGTCTATGGTAGAACCCTTGACCTGATCTAAAAGGACTGGATTGAGGGGTAAAGGATAGTGGTTTTTGAAAGTGGCTTTATTAACCGTGTGGTAATCTATCAAAGCCCTGAGATTGCCAGACTTTTTGGCCACAAAAAAAAGTGGCAAAGAAATAGGAGAAGTGGAATGTCTTATAAAACCGATTTCCAGTAATTCATCAAGGTATTTCTTTAAGTATTGAGTGTCTGGCTCTGTGAGCGCATAAATTCCACTACATGGTAATGTAGCCCCTGGTATTAAATTGATTCTACTATCGTAAACCCTGTGGGGTGGTAGTTGTGTAGCTTGAACAGGGTCAAAAAATCACAAAAGTCAGTTTACTCTTCAGGCAAAGAAGTAATGGCTGAAACCTGAATGCTTGCACAATGAAATTGAAAGATAGGGGCTTGGGCCTCCTGATATCAATGTGTCCTACAAAAGGCTGAGTCTAAACTTATTGTTCTCTGGAACCACTCAAATTTTGGATTATGTTATTCCAACCATGGTTTTAGTGTCAATTAAGTCAAAATTTGTCTGCTCAGTATGACCATATTTGCTTACTCAGGTTCATGGAGGGGTATGGTAACAAATGAGACCAGAAGATAGAGCAGACCCATCTACAGCTCTTACTGGTCCTGGTTCTGTTTTGGCGATGTAGGAAATTCCTAATTTCTTGGCCAGGGTAAGATAAAACAAATTGCCCGTGGCACCAGAATCCAAAAGTATGGAAAGACTTTGGTGCCGATCACGATCCGGTAAAAAATATCCCCGTGCGACTCGTATCCGGTCTTTTTACCGTACGAATCGTACAAGTGCCATACGAACTGGCAATCACGATTCGCATGGTAAAAAGTCCATACGAACCGCATTGGGAATCATTCCCCACACGTCCTCGGGTCGGAAAATGTGTCCGACACGTCCTTGGACGATTTACCGTACAAACATGAAAGGTGAAGTCCGACCGAGGAATCACGATCCATCCCGTGCGTCCGAGGTTACAACCGGATGGAAAAATCACCGTCCGCACCGAACTCCCATAGCAACCATGGAGACGTGCCCGCATACGCGCCCCCAGCCCCCAGCCCCCGTAGGTACGCGCCGACCCCCCCCCCAGCCCCCGTAGGTACGCGCCGATCCCCCCCAGCCCCCGTAGGTACGCGCCGACCCCCCCCTCAGCCCCCGTAGGTACGCGCCGACCCCCCCCAGCCCCCGTAGGTATGCGCTGAACCCCCCTGTATGTACACCCGTGTACGTGTCGAACCCCCCATGTACGTTCGAGTCGTACCCCCCCGTGTATGTATGGTGCGTACCCCCCGTGTATGTACGGTGCGTACCCCCCGTGTACGTTCGAGTCGAACCCCCCCGTGTACGTTCGAGTCGTACCCCCAACCGTGTATGTACGGTGCGTACCCCCAGCGCGTACACGGGGGGGTTCGACTCTAACGTACACGGGGGGTACGCACCGTACATACACGGGGGGTACGCACCGTACATACACGGGGGGTACGCACCGTACATACACGGGGGGAGTACGACTCGAACGTACACGGGGGGGTTCGACTCGAACGTACACGGGGGGGTACGCACCGTACATACACGGGGGGGTACGCACCGTACATACACGGGGGGGTACGCACCGTACATACACGGGGGGGGTACGACTCGAACGTACACGGGGGGTTCGACTCGAACGTACACGGGGGGTACGCACCGTACATACACGGGGGGGTACGCACCATACATACACGGGGGGTACGCACCGTACATACACGGGGGGTACGCACCGTACATACACGGGTGGGGGTACGACTCGAACGTACACGGGGGGTTCGACTCGAACGTACACGGGGGGGTTCGACTCGAACGTACATGGGGGGGTTCGACTCGAACGTACACGGGGGGGTTCGACTCGAACGTACACGGGGGGTTCGACACGTACACGGGTGTACATACAGGGGGGTTCAGCGCGTACCTACGGGGGCTGGGGGGGGTCGGTGCGTACCTACGGGGGCTGGGGGGGGTCGGCGCGTACCTACGGGGGCGGGGGGGGTACGGTGCGTACCGGGCCACCTTCTCTGGTCGATTCGCGCCGTACTTCGCTTTTGCGGCACTTTTTGGGTGCCGTGAAAATATTGCCGTCCGGACTGCTGTCGGTTCGAATCGTAATTCCTGGGTCGTGAAACGCTGCCTGAAAGCGTCCCGACGTCACGTCGCAGCATTCCCGGATCACATTCGTATGTATATTTTCGTCGGTCGGTGTTTTTTACGATTCGTACGGAAATGGTGTTTCCGTGCGAATCGTAATTCCATGTTTGTAAAGTTTTACGACCGGGTACGAGTCGGACAGGGAAAACGCTCCGACCGACGGTTCGTACCCGGTTTTTACCGGATCGTAATCGGCACCCAAGTCTATTCTGTGTTGAAATTATGACAGTTATTCTAATAGTGATGTGTTTAGGTACACAATTTATAATGTTTGGCACAAATCTTGAGACCTCAGGTTCAGATTTTCTCAAAGAAACAGTCTATTTTTTCTTCGAGAAAATTAGTTTCCCAATTCAGGATGCGCTGAGTTTGTGTTGGCAACTATCTTCTTATTTTTTGGTCTAACTGAGCAATCTTTAGCAAAGTGACCTGATTTGCCGCAGTATAAACAAAGATTTTCCTTACAGTGTCGTTCCTTCTCTTCAAGAGATAGTGTCCCTCTAATGCCACCTATCTGCATAGGTTCTGGATCATTATTTCTGTCATCCTTGTCTTTTCTTTCAGATTTAACAATAATAGGTCTGGTATCTCCACAAGGCTTCTCATTCTTTCGTTCTACTAGTGTATGATCTAATTTTAAAACTTAATCAACAAAATCTCTATAATCTTCTGGAAGGTCAACAATGTGAGCCAAAGAGTCATTCAACTCATCCCGAAGACCTCTATAAAAAAGAGAAGTATGTTTTTCTTCTGGCCAATGTGTCTCAGACAAAAGGCGATTAAAGGTAGTTATGTAAGTTAAAAGATCCTTAGTCCCTTGTCGCAAATTTAAAAGCTCGTTATCGCTTGACTGAATGAAAACATGTCAAGCAAATAAACGTGCCATAGTATCCTTAAAGTAATTAAAGTTGTTTAGTACAGGATCATTGTTTTTAAGAAGAGGTATAGCCCAGTTAGCAGCCATCCCTCCCAAGTAGGAAATGATGAAAGCAGTTTTGGATGAATCTGTATTAAATATTTGTGGCTTACATAAAAAGTGCAATTGACATTGACTCATGAATGACGTGAAACATAAAATGTCCCCAGTAAAACGCTGGTATTAGCCAAAGGAAGAGGAGTTGGGATAACCACGGTTACTTGAAGGTTTTGATCATATTGTTGAGCTGAAGGTGTTGAGATGCAAAGGTTGTGGAACCAAACTTAGGGGGTGCTAAAATTGGGTGATGGGCAGAGTCTTAGAATCTCTCGATTGTGTAAAACCAGCTCTACACTTTGATAATTCTTCTCTTAAGGTTTGATTTTCTTGCTTTAAACTTTGCATATCTAGATGCAGATTTCTAACTACCTCGGTTAATTGGGAAGTGACACCTGAAAGATCCATGTTTATTCTAGGTTTGTCGTCAATGAGAGCAAGAAGAGGCTTAGTTTTCTGTCAAGTTAAGACACTCACCTGCATTCCTTTTGCTCTGCTTGACGATGACTGTTCCCCAATCTCTCTGAGAACTGACAGAAAGGCAGATGTCATAACACTCTGGCTATCTGTGAGACCCCAGGGGACATGGGGATAGGACGAGAGAGAGAGAGAGAGAGAGAGAGAGAGAGTGAGAGAGAGAGAGACAGAGAGAGAGAGAGAGAGAGAGAGAGAGAGAGAGAAAGAGAGAGAGAGAGAGAGAGAGAGAGAGAGAGAGAGAGAGAGAGAGAGAACTGATGATTGTTCTGGTGCTTGCCACCTCGAGGAATACTTCTTCAGGAATTCTGATTGAGTGTGACTAGAAGCTCCTAACTGTTGCAATCATTCTAGCAGGTAAGTACTCGGTTACTAGAAAGAGAAACAAACATTAGTTTTCATTTTAGAAATCCTTCATAAATAGACAATCTATTAATTAGTACTATATCTCAATCTTATACAACACATTTTTGTGAAGAAATAAAATATTGTACGTTTCTCAATCCAACTTTCAAGTGCACAAACAGTTGGAGGAAGTTATCCTGAAACAAATAACATTCATTAGCACAATGATTAGTCTTTTTGTGCTCAATATGTAAGGTGCATTGTTGACTGAGTATGTACCTTAATATCTATGTTAAAGTAACTATAGGTGTTCTCCTGGAATCTTCTATCTCTGTTTTGGCACAATAGATAAATAAAAGAAATAATACAATAATAATTACAGAAGGTCACAACACAATCGCTCTTTTTATGTCCAAAAGCTTTTTGTTTTCTTTTGCTGAGAAATATATGCTAGAAACTTAGTTTGTGCAACAAGGTCTTTAGCTTTTAGTCTTTGTTTTACAGCATTGGAATCATTGTCCTTTTTTCTTAAGCCCAAAAGGGTCCGTTATCGGTGCAGCAAATACCTTTTATCTTTTAAAATTCAAAAGATAACTCACCTATAGATTTGTAATAACTTCCACTTGAGTAGAGGACCGATGCTGCCTTACTTGTTTGTAAATCTTTCTCTCTTTTTATCTTTTGCAGGGAAATACCTGAACAGAAGCTCTGACGCGCAGGAAGCGGAAGAAGGAGATCACGGGACAGACAAGCCAAAGATGCGAGGAGACTGGAAGAAGTCAGTTAAGCGCTGAGTCCGAAACGAGACTAAGCGAAGAATTGCACGCAAAGGCGGCTTAAATACTTTCTGCCGCTCACGCTGGGAGCAGTTCCTTGTGTTTCATGTGTTTGGTAGTTTACACATGAATACTGCCAACGGTAACTAAGAATTTACATACTCGTTTTCTAAGCACATTGCCATTACCACTTCATGGGAGGAATGGACTTCCAGGACTTGTTTTATGTTTGAGCACCAGGAATCCATGGCTCGTGCCCTTGAGGTTTTTCAAGGGTTGAAGTAGCAGTTAATTAGGAGAAAAGGGACAGCCTTCTGACCAAGTCTTAAGCCCTTTACAGACAAAGCTTACAAGCCCTGATGGGTTTGGGAGAATGCTGATACTAAGATTTTTACTGATTGCTTTATGAATAACACAAGACCCCCTGAGGGCTGGCTAAATAAGTGTGTCTTCATGGCTGATTGCAAAAATTCTTAGAATCGTATATTAGAGTGGAATTTAAAGCCCATGTTTGCTGTAGGCATAAGATGTCATTGTTAAGCAAAAATTCCCATCCAGGCTTTGATCGTAAGGTTGATGTTAGACCTGCCACATTCCATGAAACAATTAAAAGCTGTTTATTTGTTGCCTGTTGATCAGTTTGGAGACTCTGAGAAAATGGAACACAGTGGTATACTACACTAGGTTGAGTGAGGACCATTAAGATTCTGATACCCCGGCCGCCGGTTTATGTCCATAGGGTTCTGTACTGGTGTTTGGGATCTAACGTTTCTTTCCTCATTTCCGAGATGAATTACCAAGGGATTGGAAGCTGTTGCGGAACATGGAAGACAATCGTGAGTTGCACCCTGTGCACCATTAACACACTTCCCCAATGAGCAGCTGAGTCCACAATAGTAGCACATCTGGGTATTTTGGGAGACATATATGCTTAAAACCTCAGTCCCACATTCCTCCAATGTGCGGGCTTCTCTCAGGGTGGCATCTATTGTTGCTATAGAACCCCAGTTGGTAATTGTGGACTCATCTGACCCTTTGACAGGGATATTAACAAATTTAACCGAGATGAGCTCTGCCAAGGTGAGATTTTTCAGAGATGGTATATTTTGATATGGTCGTATCAAATTTCCTCTATTTAGTGTGTCCAAAGAACCATTCGAGATCAAATGGGGAATGAATGCTAGACCAGCATCAAGATTGTCCTCCCCCTTTTGTCCAGAGCTGGTAGCCAATTGTTGTGTTAGAGCTGGTTGATTCCAAGTGTGACAATTGATATTGTCTCTGCCTGGCTAGCCTGTTTGCAGCACAGTCCTGTTCATATACTGTTGGTTTTGACTGTCCCTGATGTGGGTGTGTTCCATGGGTCGTCTGCTATTTTCCCCAAGTTCCTTATCTTCTGATGGAGGTTGACAATGAAGGTTTATGGTGGTCGTTGGATCTTCACCAGAGCTTGGACCATAAAAGAGCCTGCCTGAGGGTTCTTTTATGTCAGTGTTCCAGTTATCTTGAGCCTTTTCTAAGTGCTACCCGAAGATGGCAATATCGTTGTTTTGGTTTGCCAGTTGTGGGGCTGTTAGATTGTGCAGCGTAGATCTGTGAATGCATAGAGTCTGAGGGTCCGTGATTCCGGGTATACTCTGATGCAAAATGATGTCTCCCTGTTCTCCCTGCTTGATTATATTAGTCGCCCCGTTTAACCGCGGCATACCTTCACTTTCTGCGATGGGCTGAGTTGTACTCTTTGCATGAAGGGGGCTAATCACTGGAAATCGTCTGTTTGCTGATTCTGCCTTTTTTGTGACTGGAGGCAGTTGTGTTCCCTTTGGCTGACCCCGCTCAGAGGTCTGTTGCGTTGTTAGCAGGAGTGGTACCCCTGTTTCTCCTGGTGCAGAGCTGTTTTTGATGGGCTTATTCCCTTGATTAAAACCTCGGTTGAAAATTGGGAAGAATTTAACTGATTTACCCTGTTTTCTGGGTGGGCATACTGTGGTATGTAGACCTGATGTTTCCAGGTGCCTTTTTTGTAAGCACTGTTTTTTTAAGTTTCTGTTAGCCTAATTCCAAGGTCCGCTAAGCTTGAAGCGATCAATTGTATTAATACAATCTGGCGCTCCATTTTTTGTGATTGCCAAAGAAGGGCTTTGGCTATTGTATCTTTTTTTAAGGTTGTGCAGGCCGAGTTAGGTTTTGCTGAGCTTACAAGGACATGGGTCCCTTCCTCACTGTGCCACTGGATTCAAGCTAGCCAGGCTGAAGAAGGGTGACATACCCTGAAACGGTCCCAGGATGCTTGTTTCCGGTTCAGGGAGGATCTGGCCTGGTAGTTCGGTCTGGACTTTTCCCATGAGGCACAGTGTCAAGACTGATTTGCATATGGCTGGTGGACCCTGGGGTGGCGTAGTGGGCAAAAGAACAATGGATTTAACTCAGATCTTTTGACTGGGGGAGAATGTTTGCATTGTCAGCATTCCATCCATCATTTGTTTGCTGTAAGAGCTTACAAGGCTAGCAGGGCTTATAGGCGCCCTGTCACTTTCATTGGATTGATATGGGGAGTCGAGGTTGAAGCATGGGTGCCTTTTGAATAGAGGGATTTGGGCCAGAGATGCTTCCATTTGTGCTTCTATTTGGGCTTCCAATGATGCTAGAAACTGGTCAGACTGGCCCCCATGCTCGTACAACGAGGTGCTGTACCTCCTAACCTCCTTGGAATTTGGTGAAGGGTTCATAGTGATTAACATGCATTCTTGGTCCCCACTTTCCTGGGCTGCTGATTTGGGCATTTGTCTTGAGGCAGTTTTTCTTTGGGTTGCCTACCTATGATCAGATCCTTGGAGGAGAATAGGATGGGAGTTTCCTCGACTCAGTTTGCCTCCCATTTGTTCAGAAGACACCAGACACGTCCCGGCTGACCTGTTTGGAGATAGCGAGTGCCTTGTTGAGGTTGATTTCGGACTCTTTTGGTTCTTTGTGAGGTGAGGTGGGGGTTTACTTGTGTGATTTTTTTAAAAGTAACAATCCCTCCGGCTGTGGATTGAAGGGCAAAGTTGAGTAGACTGATCACACGATCTTTCGTATGGTGGGTTACCCTCCCTGGGTTTTCTAAAGTCCCTGACAGAGAAAGGATGACTCAGACCCAAGGATTCAGGCTGCTTTCTCCGGCGCCCCTCTCCTCTCATGCTTTCAGGTACTGAGCTGCCGAGGGGTGGGACGCCCTACGGGCTCTCTTGGGGTGAATTAGTGCTCTTGTCTTGCCTCTTTCTGGCCAGGTTTCTTCTTTTTACCATTCTGGAACCCCAGACCGCTCTTATACACTGACCCTGACTTGAAGATCAATTATAAACTCTGTGACAGCGGGTGGTGCAGGACGTTATGGGGTGGGAGGGACTAACTCTAGTGTTGCAGCCCCGAGACTTCCACCCCAGCCATGCCAATCCGCTCGTGGAGCCTCCCTCTGTGCTTCTCAGCCAACTTACTGTCTCCTACCTCCTGGCTGCCTCTCTGCTGGACTGGTCCAAGAATTGTCCAATGATGTTGCTGAAGCTGCTGTTAATCTCCGATGCCCGTCACACCCCTTACTTTCCTTAAGGAAAACTCAACACCAAAAAAACTGAAGTTTTCCTGTTTGGAAACAACTCCTGGTGGCCCTTGGACTAGCACCCAACCCCACCAACCATGCCCGTAACCTCAGAATCACCCTCGACAGCGAACTCTTCATGAGACGTCAGATCAACTTGGTTGCCTCCACCGGCTTCAACACTCTCAGAATGCTCCGGAAAGTCATCAGATGGATCCCAACCAACACCAGAAGAACTGTCACTCAACCCCGCATCACCAGTCGACTTGACTACAGAAACGCCCTCTACGCCGCAACCACCACCCTCCTTCTCAAACGCCTCCAAATAATCCAGAACTCAGCAGCAATAATCATCCTGGACCTGCCCAGATGATCCCACAACACCTCCCACCTTTGTAGCCTGCACTGGCTCCCAAGAAGAGATGCCACCTCAAACTGCTCATGCATGCTTACGAAGCCCTCTATATCACTGGACCAGAATACCTGAACAACCACCTGACCTTCCACCAGCTCACCAGACATGTGTGGTCTGCCACACTGGCCCTCGCCACTGTCCCCCACATTCATTGTACCCGAGCTGGAGGACACGCCTTCTCCCACCTCGTAACCAAAGCCTGGAACAGCCTCAATATCAACCTATGAACATCTACCTCCCTCAGCGACTCCAGAAGACTCAAGACCTGGCAGTTCAAGTTGCTCCACCTCACACAGGTGCCTGGATACCCCTCGGTTTAAATAGCGTGCTCTAAAATTTCTGATTGAAGGATTGATTGATTCACAGCAGCCAAGATAGCATTGTCGATATGAGTTTTAGAGCGGGTTACCACTGCTATTTTAGCTGTGGCCACTGCAGATTGCTTGATTCATAAGCCAGAGAATTCCCTATATAGTGAGCCCAAACATGTTGATAACTCAGTGTATCTATAACATGAGTTTGTGGCAACCTATCCTTAAGATCTGCAACTTTAACCCAAAGCTGTTGGTGCTAGATTGCACTACACTTTAAAATCTTGGAACTCATTTTGTTGCCAAAATTGTAAATTATCATTAAAGATTATACACAATAATATGAATCAAACACAATATGTGTTGGGAATTTAGGATCCATATTTTCAAGAACAAGAAGTAAAGCGTTAAATTCAGCCAACTGCACAGTGCAATCTACTAAAGACTGTGTGCAAGTTGTTTGGGGGTGAAAAACACCATCCAACAAAGTAACACTACGATGGCGCATGCAGCAGAATACTGCTGCTAGAACCTATTGCAGGTTGTGCTGAACCATCAGTGTAAATCATATATTTATATTTATCAAGAGGCAGAATTGAACAAGGTAAAGATAAACACGCTCGTATTGCAAAAATTCTACTGTTTGTAAGGAAGGGTCAGAGCCGAAGTTGACATCCAGGGCTGTTAAGGAGATAGCCCGTTGTATCCAATGAGGATGGAGGGCTTTCACACTAGGAATGCTGGTTTTGATGACAGCCCTGGGTTTCTACTAGATTCAAATTACCTAAATCTGGAAATGGTGTACATACAGCCAATGCCAGCCAGGTGGCCCCATCATCACTGAGAGAACCCATTCGAACTGGCCCAGGCACATGGGGAAGTGTGCAATTTAACCAGATCTGGTGCTACCAGACTGTAAGAGGAATTTCAACAAGAGCATAAGGTCGATATGCAGCAAGTGTCTGGGGAATTATGTATTCAGAAGAAGTGTTAGTTTTAGCGTCCACAACCGGAAATGTGACCCAGGAATAAAAAAAACTTCAATGTGGAATGCACAGTCCACTTGAAACCACAACAATTACAGGAGCCCCCGCATTAAGGAAGCGATATTGTTGTAAATGGACATATGCTGTCGGTCGGCAGGTGGCCGCAATCTGAATAGGTTGCACCATAAGGAATTTTCAAAGGATTTAAAGTCTAGCACAAACGGGGTTTAAAACCTTTAAATATTCAAGCTTCAAAAACCAACAGAACTAGGTGCTACCGATAAACTATGGACGATCCCCAACACCACAGGCATCTCCGATAAAAGGTGTGAGGGCATGTGGACAAGCACTGCTCAGGGGTCCCACAAGTAACCCTCACTCGTACCCATCCACAATAAGTTAACCAAGAAACACGAAACAAGTTTAGAATATTTATTTACACTATTGTGTCCTAAACTGCAGTATTCGTGCCACAATTTGAAAACAAATGCACACCAAAAATACTGTTAGCATGGTCAATAAACAACGTATAATAAAAAGCTCTGTCATGTTATGATAGAATAGCAACCCCCCCTCCCTTTGCTGAAATTAAATTATTATATATCAATGATCTCTGGGATTAGTGGCAGGCCCTGTACCTTAGCATTCACAGATGGTTGTTCTACATTTAAGCTGTTTTAGCAGTCTTACCTCCGAACCTTTGCTCAGAGAGTGTACTGAAACTCCTGTGCTCATTTATATGACAAGACATGTGTCATAAACAACAGCTGTATTCTCTTGTTAGGTGCTATTGCCTGACCAGAGAGAATAACAAGGGGTATTGTTGTTTAACCTTGTCTGTGGTGTTCAGCCTTAATCCCAGGAAAAGAACAGAACACAAAAACATATGCAGGTTCCGTGTGAAAGTACAATGTGGCACAAAAGGAAGCATGTTTATATAGTAATATGTGAAAAAGAAAATGCTCACTACAATGTGCACAATTCGGCTTACATAGGGAAAATGACAATGGGCCATGCAGGAAATACATGACAGCCAGTTTCAGGTGTATGAAGGTTGTTGGATTATTCACTTGTAGGCGTGGCATTATACCGTATTCATG
Source organism: Triturus cristatus (assembly GCF_964204655.1). NCBI lineage: Eukaryota > Metazoa > Chordata > Amphibia > Caudata > Salamandridae > Triturus > Triturus cristatus. The sequence goes on along the minus strand of NC_140588.1, from coordinate 820,363,398 downwards.
CTTGCTGCTAAAGCTCTAAGGAATGCATGTTCTCTGTAACTAACAGTTGAAAGGAATTTAGCACCTATTATCCTTCATATTACCTCAGTGGGGGGACTACACAGGTTTGTTTAAGGTTTGCATATGTTGAAGGCACCCATGAGTGTATGTTACTGCCTTCCCCTTCTCCTCCATGTGGGTTATGTCCAATGTTGACTTTCTGTTGGATGCAAACTCTAAATCCATGTATTTTTACTTAAGGGCATTGTGTATGGTCAAATTTTCTAGTATTCATTGAGGTTTACTATTGTTATTATATCTCCTGAATATGGTCAGCTTTGATTTGTAGCAGTTTACAACCAGTTTGTTCTTGGTGTTCATATTATCCATGTACTGCATTAAAAACAGGCCCGTCTGACAGATTTACAGGATTGCTGCATTTCAAAATTGGCCAAGATCGTTTGTATACAAATTGAAAAACATAGGCACCAGGATGCAGCCTTGTTTTAAGCCTTGGACCTTTTAAAACTTTTCTGGTGGCCATGCTGTGCGTGAGCTTGATTCTCACCCAGACTTGAGAGTATAGCACGATTACTGCATCAAGCACTCTTTGTGGTATTCCCCTTTTATAAGAAGTGTTCCAAAGTATTTTTTACCCACACCGTCGAATGCGGTGGTAGGTTGACAATGCATGCCAAATGCAGAAGATCTTTGGGCATGCCACAATATTGTTGATGGTGGAGACCCCATCCCTAAACCCAGATTGATAGAATGGCAGGATACCCTCTTCTCTGACCCAGCTCTTCAGATCAATTTATATTGCGCTAGCATAAGCCTTTGCTTTGATGCACAATCATTCTGTAGTTGTTTGGTTCTGTATTATTGCCCTTTTTATGTATTGGTTGTAGGATTCTTGATAAGAATCCAGGATTGTGGCTGATGTGAAGCAATGATGTTAAAGTGAAGATATAATAAATGCCCAAAAGGCGTTATCATCCTTAAATTGGGTACCCAGCATCTCATTTGGGCCAGGAGCCCCATCTTGTCTGACCCTCTTCAAGATTTTAGTGACCATGCTGGTGTCACCTAGTGTGGGGCTGGTACCAGGTCTGTTTCCTTGCGGTCCCTCAAAAACGAGATAGATTCGGTCAGTCATTTTTTGTGTTTAGAACAGGGCTGCGATACCCAGTGGGATTCTCATAGTATAGTACTTTCACATGCTTGACCCATCTGTCTATGGTTACTCCATTTCATTTATCTTATACATGGCCATTTAGGCTGTTAATGTGCTTCCAGAATGTGGCCTGATTGCAGTGTTTCAGGAGAATAAAGACAAGACGCCATTCTTTTCCTGGTGTTGTTTTTTTGTGCTGCCATGTGAGCCAGTTATGGGTCTTTCTAGCTATGACTAGTTTTTTACTATGCTCCTCATCTCCATGTAGTTCGAATGACATGTTCCCTTTCCTCAGGATCCTCTTGCATTGTGTCACTTCCTTATTTAACCCAAATTGGAAATAGCATACCTTCTTTTAGGTGCCTTTGTGCTTATCGGTCAGTTTTCCTTGCAATAGTAGACGTAGAGCTATTACTATATCTGGCCTGTGTGAAGAGATATAAGATCTGGAGATGTTATTATTCTCTTGTTTCCATTTGGTTTTCCAAGCTATCTTGTTGTGCTTATTTTGCACCACTTCACTTTTATCAGTAAATTGTGCATTTCTTCTCTGCCCTTGGCACATCTTTGCAGTTGAAATACACATGTATTAGTACTATTGATTGATAAAGATAATTCAACGTTAAGCTGCCTACCAACATGGCTTGGGCCAGCTTTGTGGTAAGTTTGATCTTATTGATTGAGGACGTTTGTGCCAAGCTTGCATAAATAGATATAACTCCAGAGGGTCTGCCAAACAGGTGTGTCTTCTTGGCTGGGTGATGGAGTTCTGCAAAACCAGGTAATAGAAGTGGTGTTGTAGTCCAGGTTTCCTGCAGGCATAGCAAGTCTCCTCTCTGAAGGAACTCACTACTTTTTTTGGTGTTCTTGAGTCAAATGCATTCCATGATCTAACCTTTACAGTGGGTGGTTTAGTGTTTGATTCTAACCTATTTGTTCTCAGATGGCTAGGAATACGTCAAATTCCTTGTTGTCAAGGTATAGGCTAAACAGCCCCAGTCATCTGCTTGATATGAGTCTGGCATGTCTATGGTGATTCTTCACTTTAACATATTTGGGTTAAAGGTACACAAGATTGTCAAGTTGCTCGGTTTGTAGCTAATTGGTGCTGTGGTTTCTTCTCTCAGTATATTCCCCTTGCTTGCTGAGCTGGCCATACGCTGGTTTGTTTCATCGGTATATGCAAAACCTTTCTTGTTTGAGTGTCTGGACCAAGATCCCCTGGTTAGCGAATTGTGCCTTCTCTGCCAGTATCTTCTGGGCATGGTCACAATTCAGTTTTTCCAAGTGATGCAATGCAACTTATAGACCTGAACTGAATTTGTCACAAATAGTTATATGTGTACTGTGACAGTTCTGGGATGTGTTTCAGGATTTGCAGAATGTTTGACCTATTTAGTATATCAGCATTGCCACAAGATGTATATATGGACATGCATACTGTTACAGTGTTTTAAAGTTCGCTGGCTTAAATGTCTCTGGGCAGGCTTGGGTCTTTGCAACTGCTCTGTACTAGTGGGATTTGGTTTGGCACATCAGTGTAAGTTTTTGGTTGGTTTATGGTTGGGACATCTTGAGCTTTGCAATCACTGTCCTCATTTATTGTCACATGGCTTTGAGGGGGGGGGCATAATTGTATATACGTTCTTCTCGACAATACGAGTTGCTGGTTCTTAAGAAATTTTGAGTGCTTTTTCAAGCACTTCTTTACCCTCCGGGATAGTGGTTTGGCGATTGCTTGGGCCTCAGTGATTACCCTTTAGGTCCTTGCATCAGTGTGATTGGTTCTTGTGCAGTGTGTTCCTACTACTGAAAGATTTGAGCTCTTGTTCTGGTGGGGTGGATGATGTTGATTACCATTACTTAATCGGGCTTCACACTGGGTATATTTTGTGCTTTATTGCTCCTCCCTCTTTGAATGACTAGTTGTTCTGAACTGGTGGTGTAAGGAGGTACCAGGACATTCTTTAGGCAAGTGACCAATTTGGTGAGCACTTCTGGTAAAGAGCAAAGTGTCTCGACGATTGGCATGCACTGTAAATATCGCCTTGTGAACCAAGCTTTGCTGCTCATCTGTTTATTTTCATTGCCATGTCTGTGACCGCTATGATTATAGTCTACATAGTATCCATTTGCCATTATCCTCGCTCCAGCTTATGAGATTGAGGTGTAACGCAGCGGCCAGAACGGCTGACTCCGGAGTGTAGGGATCACGGTTCGATCCCCACCTGCGTTAGCTCAGCTCCACCTCATGTGGCTCTGGGCAATAGCTCACCTAACCTCCCCGGTGGCCCCAGTGCCATGAATCCTTAAGGGTGATATGTTCATGCTTTACAAATGTGGAATTAGAGCGATTTAGATTTATGCGATTGCCATGTGAGCGCATTCATCGCAGAATACAAGGTTTAATTTATTGATCTTGATATTGTGTTGTGATGTAGCAGGTTGGTTTGATGGTGATTGTTATCACTTCGTAATTGCACTGTGGTCCTTTCATTACTGCTGTCCCTTTCTTGGCTATGGCTAGTTTGTTCAGTAGGGTCAATGCCCTCCATGACTGGGTTAGTCCATCTGCCCAAGTTGGAAATCTGGGATGGTAAAAATGCCCCCACAACCTCATCCTCTGCCGTCTCCCCGTGGACTTGAGCCCTCACTGTACCTGACCCCTAATGCTAACTGTGATAGGTGTAGAGTTAACAATGTGGGTTAGTGAGGGCACTAATGCTTTAGGTGAGTTTCAAGTGTTTTGACTTCTGGCATGTTGGTCGTTGTTAATGGAGATGAATGTGGAAGATAGTTCAATTATTGAAAGTTGCTCCCCTGGTTTGGACAGGAATGGGGGTGTCTTCATGCTAGCTCACATTGGCTAGTTGACGTTCCAATCCTTACACACACTTCTGTGAACTTGATTCAGCAGCATTGTTCAAGGAGCTGTGTGTTTGTTTCTCCGAACCTTCCCTTTGAGATCTTGCCGCTCTTGTGAAATATTTAGTTATTGTCATTGGCGCCTGCACAAATCCAGAAGCTTTTTTTTCCAAGAGGGCCCCTGCGCGAATCAAGGTGATCCTTACCTATTTCAGTTTTTGTGTCATGGCTCCTGTTGTGCTTTACTTTCATTTTGGTTTACCCTGTACGAGAACTTCCATTTCTTTTGGAAAATGCTGCTTGTTTCAAGGTTGATAGGAAGGCAATACTGGGACCCCCTTGTTTATCGTTTTTCATGCAGCTGCTAGCTGAAGGTGAAAGTGATGCTAATATTGTTAGGTTCCTGGTACTTTGTGGAGGAAGGTGGAATCTGACTACATGGTTGCCCCCACTTTTTTCCTGGTGTTTTGATGGTTTTTGACTTAGTTGGGCTGGGAACCTGCTATTCAGGTCCCCAGCCTATCTGCTTTCTCTTATAAATTGATTCCATGTACCCTAGGTACATAACAGATTGGATTCTGAGGTGCCCTTTTAAGTCCTTAGTATATGGTATACTATGTACCCAGGGCATAGGTACCCCAGAGGCCTACCAGGGGCTGAAGCATGTAATATGCCACCCCTGGGAAGCCCTCCAAAATGACACCACAGGTCTGCTACTGCAGCCTGGGTAAGGTGGTGTAGGCACTCCTTACTGAGAAATAGGTTCACTATATCTCACCTATGAATGAACATAGAAACCTATCAGTCACACCTATGGCAGGCCTTTTCTATCCTGAAGGCAGGGTGCTTGGTTATATGTCAGAGGGTGCCCAGGCATGAGCTGAGTCCCTCTGCAGCCTTTGGAATCCATCCTCCGGGGTTGTCAGTAGTGCAGCCTGACCGTATACTCTTAAGTGCATTATAACCAAACGGTAAATGCTAACTTTGGGCTGGCTGCACGGAAACATGTTGTTGGTGTCAAACACCTTGGAATCATACCCCAACACCTGTAACTGGTGTGGGAGTAGGATCCCACCCTTCTAGAGGGAGAGACATGACAGCAACAGTATACCCGGTACCAACTTAAAAGAGCCCTGGCATCACAAAATGGATGCTGCAGCCACAGACACGGGTCTGGCCTCCTGTTGCTGACTGAAACTCCAGCAGGGGAGGCCTGCACAATAGGTTTCCTGTCACAGGGAAGTGTAACCACCTCCCGGACAGGCTGATGTGTATTGGGGCTGGGTGGGAGCACTCTCAGAGTGCTTTGAAGTCCTGCACTGGGGGTACATTTGGTGTCCCTGTGCATAATCCAGCTCAAACCGGTTCAGGGGCTACCAACCCCTGCTCTGGCGCGAAACTGGAAAATGGAAATGTGTGTAGCCACCCCTCTTTTCAAACCCTCCCATAGGGGCCATTATTGACCAAAGTTGCATCGCTGTGTTAATTTTTAATTTAGAAGTCTGTTGAGCTGAAACTGTTTTAAAAAATTGTGTCACCTTTTTGTAATTTTAGTTGGCTGTAGTGACCACATGATGTTATAAATTTACTGGCACGCTGCAATATTACCGCTCTCTCGCACTCACTGAGAGGTTAGGTGCCTTAGTATCGTTCTAGAGCCCGAACTGTGCCTGCACGCCCGCTCCGACCCAGCAGCCAATCACGGGTGCGGAGGGCGGGGCAGAGCCAGGCCCACACAGGAAGGCGAGCGGTTAGCGCTCTAGCTCTTCTACATTTGAGGGCTATTTAGCCACTCGTCGCCTCTAGTGCGCAGCGTTTGCGCGCAGTGTGGCGCCTACTCCTGCGCCTAAGACGAGCCGAAGACCAGCCCGTCCGCGCCAGATCGGGGCTAGGGGCAGGGGGCTATGGAGGATTACCCATCCAGCTTAGAGATACCTCCCAGCAGCAGGATAACATACACCTCTCAGGTACTAACAGAGATTGGCACACATGTTCCTAGGGTATGCACACATGATGTGGGAACCAATCTAGAGGGCCCGTTTGCCTGTCGGGGATGTCAAGTGCAGTTTTTTCATCCCACTGAAGGTGTACAATACTTGGAGCCCCCCCCGGATTTGGCGGTACAAGTACAACACATTACATCGACAAACAATCCTATGGGTAATCTATCGTTGGGGAGTAAGAACCTACTGTGTAACATTCATTCACTAGCCAAACACGCCACTGAGGTATGGGACCTCATATCATCTGAGGAACCAGATCTTTGCTTCCTAACGGAAACATGGCTCAAACCTCACACAATCCCGGCCATAACCTTGGGTATACCGATAGGTTATAAAATAACCAGGCTGGATCGCCCAAATAAAACAGGAGGGGGAGTAGCTATCGTATACAAACAAGAAATGAATGTTACTATCATCGAGGAACTTTGTACACCTCAGATAGAATTAATGATTTTTAAACTTAATTCAGCATCTAAGGAACACAGGAAGGGAGCTTTGGTGTACCGCCCCCCTGGCCCATGTGAGAACTTCTCTGTTCTTCTCATTGAGGCTTTAGCCCCTTATGTACAGGAGAAATCTGATTTTCTTCTTGTAGGGGACTTTAATGTCCACAGTGAGTTGGGCAACTGTGCGGAGGCAAGAACCTTACTTGCGGACTTAGACTTACTGGGACTAAAAAAGTACAATCATGGGCCCACTCATCAAGCCGGCCATACTCTGGATTTAGTCATGTCCAATTCACCCTTGATCAAATGTATGCCTCCTACTCAAGTGGACTGGACGGACCACTTCATCCTTAAATTTTACACCTCTGCTAATTATAAGCCTCGGACTGGACAGATTGCGCTAGCCAGTACAAGGAGACCCTGGCATAAACTCACTTCAGAGGGTTTTAGGGAAAAATATAAGGAATCTATAACTAATAGCCATGCAGATGATATTACTATTGAATTAAATATGTTTGAGGAAGCGGTCGCCAAGGCTATAAACGCTACCATTCCTCTAAGAGTGTTTAAACCCCGTGTAGCACATAAGCAAGAGGTCTGGTTTTCCGATGAATTAAGATCCCTTAAGCTAAATACTAGAAAACTTGAAAAGATATGGAGATCATCACAGAGGACTGAAGATAAGGAACATCATAGGATCACACTTAAGACATACCACAAGGCCATTCGTGCTGCACGGAAAAACTATATTGCAGCACAATTATCTGCAGCTGGTAAAAACTCGAAAATGTTATATCAAATTTTGCAAACTTTCACTAAGCCAGCAGCCTGTGAAACGACAGAAATAGCATCCCAAGAACTTTGCGACGAGATCTCACTATTCTTTACAAGGAAGATAGATGGGATCTATGATAAAATAATGCATTCCAACAGAACTGCCTTAGCAGATAACATCTCTCCACTGACTGCTGGAGCCCATTCCCATTCTACCTTGTGCCTTACTGAATTTCCTCCCATATCTATAGAGGAGGTAATTTCATTAATTATGCAAATAAAGGGTGGTTGTCCTTCGGATACCATTCCTGCACGCATCATGCCTATATTGGCTAACGATCTTGGCCCGAGAATTATGCAATCGGTCAATCTGTCCTTGAGTACAGGGGAGGTTCCCCTAGACTGGAAACAGGCGCTGGTAAGACCTTTGAGGAAAAACAATGCCATTCCCTGGACAGAACTGTCTAATTTGAGACCTATCTCTCTTCTTCCCTTTTTGGGTAAATTAATTGAGAAGTTTGTAAACCGCCACCTGACCACTTACATCGAAAAAGCAGGGGGGCTGGACTCCTCCCAGTCAGGGTTTAGGCCTAGACACAGCACTGAGACCACCTTGCTGTCCGTCGCAGATGATCTACATATGCTCCAGGATAAGGGTTATTCCGTGATACTGGTGCTGTTGGATCTGTCTGCGGCGTTTGACACTGTGTCGCATAACATCCTGACCTCTAGGCTAGCTAACATTGGCCTGGGAGATAAGGCGCTGGCTTGGCTGAGAAGCTTCCTAACAGATCATACCCAAAGTGTCATCTTGGGCTCATTTCGGTCAGAGGAGCTGAGGATCTCTGAAGGGGTGCCACATGGCTCTTGTTTGAGCCCCACGCTTTTTAACATCTATGTGGCCCCCTTGGCTAACATCATGAGATCCCATGGGTTCATCCCGGTGTCTTACGCGGATGATACCCAACTCCTCTTTCCATTTAAAACCCTGACTACAGAGATTAGGAACTCTTTTGCCCAGGGAATGAAAGCAGTGGCACACTGGATGGCGTCCAATTACTTGCAATGTAATGTTGCTAAAACAGAGGTGATGTTATTCGGCGAGGCTAAACTTCTGTGGACCCCGGACTGGTGGCCTCAAGATCTTGGGCCTGTCCCTGAGCCCAAACTGGTAGTGAAGGACTTGGGTGTTAGGTTGGACCAGGAGCTTTCCTTAAAACAACATGGTAATCAAGTGGTTGGCTCATGCTTTCATGTCATTGGGCTGCTTCGGAAAGTGTTTCCTTTACTCCCAGACGCCACAAGAAAGACCTTGGTGCAAGCATTAGTGTTGAGCAGATTAGATTATTGTAATGGCCTGTTACTATCGGCAAACGAAGGAGTCATCTCAAGATTGCAGGTGGTTCAGAACACTGCTGCTCGCCTTGTATTAAACGCACCCCCTCGAACACCCTCCAAACCTCTCTTGGTTAAACTTCATTGGTTACCAGTGAAACAGAGGGTGAAGTTTAAAATATGTTGTATATAAATGCCTGACTGGGAGAGGCCCGGTCTCTTAGCCAACAAGTTTACTCCATATGTCCCCACACGCTCCCTTAGATCTGGTGAGCGGGCCTTGCTATGAGCCAGCGGACTGATGAGTCTTGGACCAGCACCTGCGCGCCGTGAAAGGTACTTTACCTGTTTTTAATTATTGACAGTCCACGCGGCACCCCTCTACACTTACCTGCTCCCTGCTGACGAGAGGCAACTACCTCGAAACACGTGTCCAGGGATGGCTAATGCGACACATACTTATTCATACACTTCGTAGCATAGGCGTACTCGCCGTCGCTACTACATCGTCCACAGTTCCTTGGGGCAACTTGCTGGTGTGACGAGCAGTGAGCGGCCATTTAAACTTGATACATTACGGCTCCCCTGAGCCAGCGGACTGACGAGTCTTGGACCAGCACCTGCGCGCCGTGAAAGGTACTTTACCTGTTTTTAATTATTGGCAGTCCACGCGGCACCCCTCTACACTTACCTGCTCCCTGCTGACGAGAGGCAACTACCTCGAAACACGTGTCCAGGGATGGTTAATGCGACACATACTTATTCATACACTTCGTAGCATAGGCGTACTCGCCGTCGCTACTACATCGTCCACAGTTCCTTGGGGCAACTTGCTGGTGTGACGAGCAGTGTGCGGCCATTTAAACTTGATACATTACGGCTCCCCTGAGCCAGCGGACTGACGAGTCTTGGACCAGCACCTGCGCGCCGTGAAAGGTACTTTACCTATTTTTAATTATTGGCAGTCCACGCGGCACCCCTCTACACTTACCTGCTCCCTGCTGACGAGAGGCAACTACCTCGAAACACGTGTCCAGGGATGGTTAATGCGACACATACTTATTCATACACTTCGTAGCATAGGCGTACTCGCCGTCGCTACTACATCGTCCACAGTTCCTTGGGGCAACTTGCTGGTGTGACGAGCAGTGTGCGGCCATTTAAACTTGATACGGGCCTTGCTATGTGTTCCCAGAGCTAGGAAAGCAAGACAGGGGTCCAGAGCTTTATCTGTGGCAGGTCCCATGTTGTGGAATAGCCTCCCCATAGCTATCAGATTGTACAGAGAACATTTTCCTTTTAGGAAACAATTAAAAACCTTCCTTTTTCAGGACTAGGATTTCATTTCAATGTTGTAAATGTACACGGTTAGTACTTGTTCTTTGTTTATTGATGGTGCTAAAGGGCGCGGAGATACTCCTCTGGGAGTCAATTCTAGCGCGGTACAAACATGCAAATAAGAAAATAAGAAATAAATAGGTGGGTCCCTTGAGTTAGTCCAACCCCTTTCTTAGGTATAAGTAAGGAACCCCTGGCAACAGGACTTTAGATATCCCTGGATGAAACTCTGCAACTGAATCCTGGAACTTCGATGCTCTACTGAAGATTAGAGGACTGAAGAAATCTCCCTTGGGGTCAAGGAGTGACTCCCCTGCTTGGCAGCCACCAACGAAGCAATTGCCGGTCTGCATCTTCGAATTATCTGCAGCCCAGGAAGAGGATTTCCAGACTTCTCAGAGGCCGACCCAAGTCCCGAGCAAAACTGAGAACCGCAGCCCTCGTGAGTAATGTGAAACCGGAAGTCCTGGTCACTGTGCACATTTGCAAGTGCATTGACTTCTCAACGTCTGGTTACAGGTAGCCCAAGCCCCGAGCACCTTTTACACTGAAGATTGTGGGCTTACACTCCACGAGTGTTCTGTGAGCCCGCTTCTTGCATTTCCGCTCGAGGCTCCTTCGCGATCCCAGGCCTGTCGACTGGTGGGTCCCTGTGAAGGCAACTCTGATTTCCTTTGGGCTTGCCTGGTTGCTCCAGACGTGCCCTACCTCCCCGCCGTGTGGTGAGTCCCCCAGTCCTTGCTGGTCTGCACCGAAGCATCTTTCTCCTTTCTGCGTGGGTTGCTGTTGCCAAGGCTTGTTGTGTCCAATCCGGCCACCGATGCTGCAGCACTCGACATCCTTTGTGGGACAGCTCGAATCCATCTCCTGGTTGTCCTCGACGCCTCCTGGTCCTCGTGTCTGAAGAGTCAAGCTTCACCTTCTTCACCTGAAATCACCTGACATTGGTGGGCATTCGTCTATCGTGCCGCTGGTCACTGGCTAGTGACCCAGACTCTGTTCCCTCACATGCTACTGTTACCCTTTGTTGGGTCTGTGCCTATTCCTAAATATACATTTTGTTTCTTTTGGCACTTCTGAGCTATTTAGCGTAGCGTCTCTCTGTTCTTTTGTCCTCTCTCTCCTATCGTATTCCTCTTTAATGTTCTCGTAATATTAAATGACACTTTATTATGCATTATCCTGCACCCGGGTTCAATCCAAACCAGCAATTCCAGGCTTATACATAAGTAACTGATTAGAATATTAAGATTGTTTGAGTAAGGAATTAGTAAGTTAAATGGCCGCTGTTGAGTCTCTTTTGGATTAAGGGCCTTATGAATTAAATAGAAAATTTTATTTGTTGTGATTGATAACTACTGATATTTGTGGTTTTACTTTGTAAGTTAATGTTTTTATTGAAGGCTAATGATTGTGGGTGATTTTTTTGTTAAATACTTACTTGCTTCATGATGGGTTAGAATTCTAACTACTATTCGGACATAGTAACATCTTTTCCGTAACCCACTCCAAAATGGCGCTGGCTAAGTCTATGGTTAGAGGCAGGAGTATTCCCGTTAGTCCCTTTTCGGTTTTGAAGAGCACTCGCCTTCAATAAATATATAGAAAAAACATGGCGCTGTCGCTAGACGCCAGTACAGTGTGGCAGGATACGCCTCTACCCTCTGCCTCGAATTTGGAGGTAAGGTTATGACATTTAGACTCAGAGTACCCGTATGTGCCTTCCTTTGTTTTTTATACATTAAATAAATATTGGTATGGGATGTTCTGAGTGCTAAACGACTTGAAGTTGATATTTGGTTAGATTGATAAGGACCACTCTCGACATCATATTTCCTTAAATAATGTTGATGTTGTCGTTTGGTTCATGGTTAGGACTATACTGGTTTTATGAATGTACTTAGAATTACTGTTTAAGTATATATATATGTTTTTTAGGTAAAGGAGCACTTTGCAAACGAAGAATTCTGTTGGGCGGGCTGTTCTATAATTTGCCAATCCTTTTCACTATTTTCTATTAAAGAAAACCGCTATTTGGAACTTTGGTGAGTGACCTATGATTTTATGAAACTGGCGTTTGTGACATATATATATATGTTGTCACTCATATTGTACTTAAGAATTGTTTGGGATTAGCTTTTGGTTTATTTTCTATTTCTATTTTGATTTCAATTTTATAAGACACTTCAATTGGGTGTTCTTACACGTTACGGAGTATTTAGCCTAAGGTATTTGCTGTTTGGTATTCCTTTGATGGTTTCTTGTTTATACAGCTGGCATCAAATCTGGTGTTCTTTAACTTATTCTACTGTGGTGGTTTGGGTGACCCTTACACTTTACGGTATAACTTGGTTTCTTCTCGAATCTCTTTGGTCTTTATGACTTTACTATAAACACTGGTTTTCCTTTGTTTGGTGGAGGATTATAACTCGTTTAGTTTGAGATAGGTAATAGTTGGTAATTGTGTTGTATATCTGTTTATTACAGCCCTGAGGAAGTCTTTTGGAAAATTAACCATAGACGAAACACGTGTTGGCTGTATATTTCTAAGATCGAATGAATTAAGAATAGAACCTTTTGCTCAATATAAGTGATTCGAAGAAAATCTCCTTTACGAATGGACTTGGATTATTTCTCGTCCTGATAATTAAGCTTTTGCTTAAACAAGTCTTCTAAGGACAATGACAGAAGTTGTAAATAAAGATTGTGAACTAAGATGAAGATCGGACAATATTTCCATCTATTACACAGAAACTCTTGATTCTGAGAAACTTCTATGAACTGTAATTGAAGTTTTATATGTGCGAAGATTGCTCAGGGAATTATTATTTCTTTGAATATTTACAATTGCTAGCAATTGTAGTTAACAGCGTTGGGTGGTGGCTGTTATTTTCCCTTTGATGCATAATTGTGATAACTTTGTTCTCTTACTGTTTTAACCACTATATGCTTGCGCAGGATATACCTCACTACCTTGTTATTAAGCTGTACCAATTTTGAGGTTGCTGCAGCTCTAGTGGTTCCCCATTAGGGTGTGTAATATTAGAGAGAATGGGTTCTAGAAATGAAAGAAGCAAAGTAGCGGAAGACTTGTTTAAGAACCTTCATGCAGGTGTTTCAATTAACAAAGCTGTTATTTCGGGCAACAAACCAAATGAGTGTTTGAAAGCGAAATTTATAAGGTTAGAAAGACTAAGGAAAAACGAGATTTCTAAATGGTGGGATGGGGCAACACTGAAGGAATATATAAGGCTAGAAAGAATCCCTAGAGGGTTACGTGCACAAATTTTCCCAACATATGATGACCTTGAAGAAGATCTTCTTACCCTCTGGGAAAAGGAACTAATAGGTAACTCAATGCGTTAAATGAATATTCTGATTGAGAACGCAGAGAGAAAAGTTATGAAAACAGCAGAAGAGGTGGATAACCTTGAAAAGGAAATTTCAGACCTTAAAATGGAGGAAGTAACCAAAAAGAATTATGCAATTTTGGAAGAAGTTTTGGGAAAATATGAGGAAGATATTAAAGCATGTAAAGCTCACAAACTAAAAAGAGATGAAAAGGATTATATCAATGGTCGGGTGTTTACATTTGCCAAAAAATTTGACAATCTGGTAAAACAAGACCTACAGAGAGCTGGCAGTAAAATCTCACTTTTGAGTAGCCCAAGTGTTGCCTCTTCAGGCACTGTTTCTAGTGTAAGTGATGAAGTCCAAAATGAAGGGGCCACTGGGGAGGGCCTAGGTGGCTCTTTTTTACGCGAGATTCAAAGAATCAGAATGGGCAACAAAGAACCAAATATTCTACCCAGAGAGGAACGTCGAGGACCAAGAGAGGGTCTAGGGGGGGAATCAGGTCCAAGAATGAGAGAAGGTATGCATACTCGGTCATGGAACAGGGGCAAGTAGTAACCCCTATGCCAAACTCAGGCATTCAAGTGATTAATCTATCTAACTTAACTTTGTCACAGGATATGGTGTCTGTTTTGGGTAAGGGGATGGGTTTTTGCCCTACCCCTAAATGTGATATGGCAAATGGCAAAATAGACCTGTATCGGTTTATCTGAAATCTAAAATTGAAAAAAAAAATTGGCAATAATTCCGTGAATAAACCAAGAGAGTCAAACAGAGAAATGAGTGCGGGTAATCAATCTATCCAAGACATCAGAGACACTATGTTACTCCTGTCAATTACGGAGAATGAACAGGATTCTGTTACATTGGGTCAGGTATTGGAAGAACTAGAATGCAGCACGGTTGCTAGTGTGGATAGTGGCCTAAAACTCAAATCTAAATGGACACCACAACTTCCTAGTGGCAATAACATTGAAGTTTTCCATAGAATTATCATTGGTGAGCTGAACAAATATGATGATGCTATGAGGAACAAAAACAATAGTCTACCCACTACTAATAATCTCACTAAAGGCGAACAGTTGGCTCTCAAAATGTTACGTTCTAATGATAAAATTATTATTAGAGAAGCCGACAAAGGTGGTAATATTGTCGTTATGGAAAGATCTGACTATGAGGCTGAAATATTGAACCAACTTTCTAATGATTTATGCTATGTAAAATTGGACACTAATCTTATATTTGATATAACAGGCATTGTCAATTTAGAACTTACCAAATGGCACACTAGGGGTTTATTAAATGATGACGAATTTGACTACTTGAGAATTGTGAAGCCACGCTTCCCTTGCCTTTATACGCTCCCAAAAATCCATAAAGATGCCTCTAGACCACCAGGGAGACCTATTGTCTCTGGTATGGGTGGACCTATGGAAAAGATATCTGAATTTGTAGATTTATTTCTGCAACCATATGTTCTGAATTTGGCCTCCTATATCAGAGACACTAAACACATTCTTAATTTTTTGATGGGTTTGACTTGGGACACTTCAATGACACTAGTAACTTTAGACGTGGTATCCCTGTACACAAACATCCAACATGAGCAGGGGTTACAGGCTCTAGAGTATTTTTTTATACAAACGACCAGTGGAATTATTGGAACACTCGGATATGCTGATTTACATGTCACGTTTGATTTTGGAACACAATGTGTTTTTGTTTAACAACGAATGGTACAGACAGAAATGCGGAGTAGCTATGGGATCAAAATTTGCGCCGTCCCTGGCATGCTTGTTTATGGGGATGTTTGAAATGCTGCACCTTTGGGGTCCCAATGGTGCTAAATGGCAGGAATATATTATCTACTACAGAAGGTATATAGACGATTGTCTTATTATTTGGATTGGTAATGAGTCAGAGTTGCGGGATTTCTTTGAATATATGAACACCGATCTCTATAATATGTCCTTCACTATGTCATCGAGTCAGGAGAAGATAGTCTTTTTAGATACTGAACTCTTTGTGGCAGATGGGAAAATAAATAGCAGACTATATAGAAAAAGTACCTCCTGCAATTCTACTTTATTTGCTACCAGTGCCCATCCTAAAGCCCAAGTAAATGCCATACCCTATGGTGAAATGTATAGGGCACGGAGAAATAACAGTAGGGAGGATGATTTCCTTAGTTGTGTAACCGATATGGAAAAACGCTTTATGGAAAGGGGTTATAACAAGGATATTATTATTCAAGCTAAACAAAGATCATTGAAACTATGTAGAAAGGAAACCTTGAAACAAAAAACTAAACACAAGCTTAATAAGACACAACACTTAAAGCTAGTGACTGATTACCATCCCAGGTCCCATAAGATCTATAATATCCTTAAGAAACACTGGCACTTATTGACCTCTGACCCTACATTATGTGTCCATCTAAGCAGTAAACCTAGTATTGTATATAGGAGAGGTACGACCATTTGCAATTTGATTAGCCCAAGCTATCCCAGAAACACTAAATCTGACCGCACCTGGTTGTACAAACTTATTATAGGGTCCTTCAAGTGTGAACATTGTAGCATGTGTAGGTTTGCAGCTCATGACATTAAGGAATTTGAATACAATGGCTCAGCCAAATACAAAATATTACAACATATTGACTGTTCAACCAAATTTGTGGTATATGCAATTCGGTGCAAGTGTTTGAAGATATATATTGGTAGTACCATTAGATGTCTTAAAGAAAGGATGGCCGAACATTTTAGAGCCCTAAAGAACGTTGACCTCAGGTATCCCCTGGCAAACCATGCCAAGGACTGTCCAAGCCAGAAAGGCAGCTTTTCTTTTTCTTTTCATGGCATTGAAAATATACTGTCTGACAACCATGGGGGCAACAGAGAACTTAGAGTCCGCCAATGTGAGGCAAAATGGATTTTAAAATTGCGGGCTGTGGAACTGGGGCTCAACGTTGACTCAGACCTGCAATATTTCCTGGGCTGTTAGGCTTTTTGAATGTATTACCAAAATTGTTTTACTATCGAATTGGACTTCTTGAGTCATAAGTTTAACCCCTTGTTATGATTGTTACGGGGTTTCATGGCTAACAATTTTCATAACGAATAGGGTCATATGTTGTTCATCTAACTGGATTTATAACAAATACGGGTATTATAGGTGTTACCCATTACAGAATGTCACATGCTACTGTTACCCTTTGTTGGGTCTGTTCCTATTCCTAAATATACATTGTGTTTCTTTTGGCACTTCTGAGCTATTTAGCGTAGTGTCTCTCTGTTCTTTTGTCCTCTCTCTCCTCTCGTATTCCTCTTTAATGTTCTCGTAATATTAAATGACACTTTATTATGCATTATCCTGCACCTGGGTTCAACCCAAACCAGCAATTCCAGGCTTATACATAAGTAACTGATTAGAATATTAAGATCATTTGAGTAAGGAATCAGTAAGTTAAATGGCCGCTGTTGAGTCTCTTTTGGATTAAGGGCCTTATGAATTAAATAGAAAATGTTATTCGTTGTGATTGATAACTACTGATATTTGTGGTTTTACTTTGTAAGTTAATGTTTTTATTGAAGGCTAATGATTGTGGGTGATTTTTTTGGTAAATACTTACTTGCTTCATGATGGGTTAGAATTCTAACTACAATTCGGACATAGTAACATCTTTTCCGTAACCCACTCCAAAATGGCGCTGGCTAAGTCTATGGTTAGAGGCATGAGTATTCCCGTTAGTCCATTTTCGGTTTTGAAGAGCACTCGCCTTCAATAAATATATAGAAAAAACTTGGCGCTGTCGCTAGACGCCAGTACAGTGTGGCAGGATACGCCTCTACCCTCTGCCTCGAATTTGGAGGTAAGGTTCTGACATTTAGACTCAGAGTACCCGTATGTGCCTTCCTTTGTTTTTTATACATTAAATAAATATTGGTATGGGATGTTCTGAGTGCTAAACGACTTGAAGTTGATTTTTGGTTAGATTGATAAGTACCACTCTCGACATCATATTTCCTTAAATATTGTTGATGTTGTCGTTTGGTTCATGGCTAGGACTATACTGGTTTTATGAATGTACTTAGAATTACTTTTTAAGTATATATATATGTTTTTTAGGTAAAGGAGCACTTTGCAAACGAAGAATTCTGTTGGGCGGGCTGTTATATAATTTGCCAACCCTTTTCACTATTTTCTATTAAAGAAAACCGCTATTTGGAACTTTGGTGAGTGACCTATGATTTTATGAAACTGGCGTTTGTGACATATATATATATGTTGTCACTCATATTGTACTTAAGAATTGTTTGGGATTAGCTTTTGGTTTATTTTCTATTTCTATTTTGATTTCAATTTTATAAGACACTTCAATTGGGTGTTCTTACACGTTACGGAGTATTTAGCCTAAGGTATCTTGCTGTTTGGTATTCCTTTGATGGTTTCTTGTTTATACAGCTGGCATCAAATCTGGTGTTCTTTAACTTATTCTACTGTGGTGGTTTGGGTGACCCTTACACTTTACGGTATAACTTGGTTTCTTCTCGAATCTCTTTGGTCTTTATGACTTTTCTATAAACACTGGTTTTCCTTTGTTTGGTGGAGGATTATAACTCGTTTAGTTTGAGATAGGTAATAGTTGGTAATTGTGTTGTATATCTGTTTATTACAGCCCTGAGGAAGTCTTTTGGAAAATTAACCATAGACGAAACACGTGTTGGCTGTATATTTCTAAAATCGAATGAATTAAGAATAGAACCTTTTGCTCAATATAAGTGATTCGAAGAAAATCTCCTTTAGGAATGGACTTGGATTATTTCTCGTCCTGATAATTAAGCTTTTGCTTAAACAAGTCTTCTAAGGACAATGACAGAAGTTGTAAATAAAGATTGTGAACGAAGATGAAGATCGGACAATATTTCCATCTATTACACAGAAACTCTTGATTCTGAGAAACTTCAATGAACTGTAATTGAAGTTTTATATGTGCGAAGATTGCTCAGGGAATTATTATTTCTTTGAATATTTACAATTGCTAGCAATTGTAGTTAACAGCGTTGCGTGGTGGCTGTTTTTTTCCCTTTGATGCATAATTGTGATAACTTTGTTCTCTTACTGTTTTAACCACTATATGCTTGCGCAGGATATACCTCACTACCTGTTATTAAGCTGTACCCTCTGCTTTCAGGTTCCTCTCATCTTTGATCCAGGCTTGGATCTCTTCGGACACTTCGCATCTTCCCGGCAGCAGCACTTCTTCGCCAGCTTACACAGAAAACGACGACGCAACCCGACACCATTTGACACCTATGCACCCGGCTTCCCTGGGTGAGGTAACTCAAGAACTCTGGTGCTCCCGTGGGTGTTGACCCTAGAACTTCCTAAGTCCAAAAGAGTTTGGTCCTAGTTCATGTCTAAGTGTCCCTAATCTTTAAAAATTGAACCGTGACTTTCCCCATAGAAGCTAACGGGAGCTCGCGGCTGTGTTCACACACTGCACACGGCCCCCGTGGGTCCCCTGTGTCAGTACCTTGGGTGGTTCCTTGGGGTCCCAGCAATTCTACAGGTTCTAGGCCTTGTGTCTAGTTAAGTCGTGGTTCTTATACCACTATTTTAGTATATGGTTTGGCTCGCCCTTAGGGCCTAACGTGTATTTGTGCTATTTTACTGTAATAGTTTAAGTGTAACTTATGTGTGTGGACCTCTAGCCTCATAAAGAGACTAGTAGGGTGTGTTTAGAAATAAATACATATATTTTATATATATACCTGGTGTGGTTGCCTTTCATTTAGCCATTCAAGAGATTATATACTGGTAAAACAAGCTGCTTTACATTACTTCAAGACTTAGCCTGAAGGCTGCACTCCATAGCTACCACTAGGATAGTTTTCAATAAAGGTTGTCTTTAAGCTATCATCAATAAGGGGTTGTTTGGACTGGTGCAAGGTGCCCACTATAACTAGTGGACAGCATATACCAGGGCAACTTCTCACATTGGTGTGCAGCGGGTGGGATTCCAGCTTGCTATTGTTTTACAAGATAATCTCAATTGAGTGACTAACTGAAAACCACTAAAGGTACCTGAGGTACATATAATACAAGCGTTAGAATACATTAAGTTCTACTGAACTTAGAGTTGTGTGTTAAGGGCTTAGCACACCCTCTCTACAACTCAAGAGAGTTTAGTAGGCAACACTAGAGTAGGTAGTGCAATACACCACACCTCACTAGTTATGTCTTCAAGGCCAGAAACCAATGGGTCCCTGCCAGAAGCCAATGGGCTTCTTCCCTCCAAGTATGATAACCTCCCATTCTTGGAATTGAGAACATTATGCAGTACTAGGAGACTGAAGACAGGCAAAAGTCCAACCACCCAACACCTCCTAAAGGTACTCAGGCTGGATCATCTCAGAAGACCTATAGAGTCTGAAGGGGTAGGCAGAGTGAGTGGGGCAGCAGCTAAGGAAGTGCCTAGGGGTAAAATTCCTCATGACCTGACCTCTAATGCTGACCAGGAAGATGACAATCATCTTGACCTGGATAATCCAGCTCCACTGGAAGATGAGGGGGAGGGCCACAATGGTCCCCACTTTGTCCCTTCTGGAAGAGTTGGTGGTGGGCCTAGAAGGTCAAGATCTCCCTCAGTGGAGTCTAACCATTCTAGTTCATCTATAGGGACCTCTATCTCTGCTCATAGGAGGGAAACCTCCCAGGAGAGGAGATAGAGACTGCTGAAGTATGAGGAAGCCCAGCTTAAAATCAAAAAGCAGCAGATAGCCCTAGAAAGGGGGTCCCTAGAGCTCTACAGAGCTAGAAAAAAGATGGGACTAAAGTCCCATGATGGCAGGGAAAGGTCTCATGACCATAGAAACCTAAACAAGATTGTCCCTCCCTACCAGAGTGGGTAAGACATCCACAAATGAATTACTGCACTGGAAAGGGCCTGTAAAGTTCAGAGGGTCCCCCAGGAGCAGTGGGCAGCAATCTTGTGGCTCTCCTTTGCAGACAAAGGTAGAGATAAGTTCCTCACTGTTAGGGAAGAGGATGCTGACAATTACAAAGTCCTGAAGAGTGCTCTGATTGATGGGTTCGGCCTAACCACTGAACAGTATAGGTTGAAGTTCAGAGACACCCAAAAGTCTCAGACTCAAGACTGGGTTGACTTTGTAGATTGTGCTACTAAGACTGTGGAAGGTTGGATATGTGGCAGCAAAGTGCATGACTTTGAAGGATTGTACAATTTGATTATGAGGGAGCAGATCCTTAATAATTGTCAAAACCAGCTTTTACACCAGTACCTGGTGGACTCTGACCTCTCCCCAAGAATTGGGAAAGAAGGCAGACAAATGGGTCAGAACCAGGTAAGGCCTAAAAATCAAGGTGGTGACCAGAAGAAAGATTCTACCATGTCCCAAGAGAAAGGTGGGGATAAATCTAACGACAAGACCTCTACAGGCCCCAATAGTCCTTCCCTGGGGGTAGGTCCCGAACTCCTTCCTCCCCTGAAAAGAAACCATATTACCATGTTTGTAAACACCTGGCCACTGGAAAACTGATCCCAGTTGCCCCAGGATGGGAAATAAAGAAAATGTTTATCCAAACAATACTACCACCCCTCCTGGTACTACTAGTAGTAATCCCTCAGGTGGTACTGTTGCACCCAAAAAGTTAGGTGCATTCTCATGGGGAACAGAGGTGGACCCTAGTTTAGAAAGTTCCCCCTCACAAGCTTCCTTAGTCTGTGATGATGGCATGGGATTTGCCACTTTTACCATGGGTCCCAACCCTTTTGACAAATACAGACAGGAGCCCTTGATCAATGGTCAAAAAGCTTTGGCATTCAGGGACACAGGGGCAAGTGTCACCATGGTGACTGGGAAACAAGTTCCCCCTCAACAGCTTTTACCTGAGTTTAAATACCAGGTGACCAACATAGATGGTATCAGGACAGATTATCCCATGGCCATAGTCAATCTCAGCTGGGGGGGGTCACTGGCCCAAAGATAGTGTCAGTGTCCCCAAACTTGCCTGTAGATTGCCTGTTGGGCAATGATCTGGAAATTTCAGCCTGGGCTGAAGTTGAGATACAGGCCCATTTAAGAATGTTAGGCCTCCCTGAGAAAGTTGATGGGGCTGTGGTGGCCACAGCACAACCCCAGAGAAATTTTGGAGGGATGGAGAATGAACAAATGGCCCACTCTCCTCCACAAGAGAGCACATGGATTGAAGAAAAGTCTTCATCCCCCCACACTTTAGGTAAGGGTCAGCCTCCTCAGGGAACTGATCCTACCCCTAGTGAAGGAACGGCCCCAGAGGTAGTCAGGCCAGTCCTGGCAACACCTCTGATGGCAGGGGACCCTTCCAAGGTGGTACCCAGTCTGGAGCAGGTAACCTGCCCCTCTCTGCCCTGCCTCAGTCAGCTCAGGGTTGCAGAGGTCAGGGAGGTCAGTGGACCCCACAGGGCCCCCTGTCCAGAGGAACCACCCCATCAGCAGATTTGGGGCACCCAGTCTAGTAGCCCTAGCCAGGTGAGAATTGCTCAACGCACTGAGGGATCTCCCATACCTTTGTGTAGGGACCTCCCCCAGAAGGACTCTGTTGAGCAAGGGCATACCTGGGACCAAAAGGTTCTAAACCTGCCCTGTCCCTCCAGTGTTCCACCCAAAGGGACCCAACCCCCAGCTGTGGGCAGCCAAAGGTTGACCCTTAGAGCAAAGTGCAACTCAGTCATAGAAAGAGAGGCATATATGGTGACCAGTGATCTGAGGAAGCTGAGACCAACTTTATTAGGGCCTCACTTCCCTACTCAGACACCTCACCAGCTTTTGTCTTTACCAAAACACAACACAGGTAGTAATTCCCCATGGTGGAGACCCTCTCATACCATTAGGGTGAGGGAAAGCTTAGTGGACCATAAGACAGGGGGTAACCATGCTAGTGAAGGTACTTCCTTATATGGCCACTTCGTCAATAAAGGCTCAACTGGCCAAGGTTAGCATTATCTCCTTTTGTTTGGGCGGGGGGTTATGTAGGAAGGTGGAATCTGACTACATGGTTGCCCCCACTTTTTTCCTGGTGTTTTGATGGTTTTTGACTAGGATAGGATAGGATAGGATAGGATAAACACTTATATAGCGCACAAATACCGAAGCGTCTTGGCGCTGGTAAGCACAGAGGGAGGACATGATCCTCAGAGGCGGTTCTCCTCAAAGAGCCATGTTTTTAACAGTTTTCTGAATGCTTGATGATTATCTGTTAGTTTCAATAAACAGGGAAGCTTGTTCCAGAGACCAGCAGCACGGAAAGAAAAGGCTCTACCGCCCCATCTAGCTTTCCTGATCCGATTTATCTTGATGAGACTTCGAGTGGTGGACCTTAGCAACCGACCCGGAGAATAAGGGATGAATAGCTTCTGAACATCCTTGGCTGCCCCCCCCCCCGCCCCCCCCAAACACAGCCTTATGTACTAGGCATATAGCCTTAAAGTCTATACGCTGCTGAACCGGGAGCCAATGTAGTGTTTTGATTCCCGCAGAGATAGATTGGTCTCTAGGGACATCTAGCAGAAGTCTTGCTGCAGCATTCTGAAGAGTCTGCAACCTCTTCATCTGAGTCTTATTTATCCCTAACAGCAAGGCGTTGCAGTAGTCCAATCTGGACAGCACAAGGGCAATTACCACAGTCTTGCGAAGGTCAGGTTCAATAAAAGGAAGGATCTTCCGCAAGGTCCTTATTAAAAAGGAACAAAATGACGCAAGGTTATTGACGTGCGCTGAAAAGTTGAGCTGGTTATCAAACAACACGCCCAAATTTCTAACTTTGGGCACGGGACAGGGGCACTCCCCAGCCTCCACCGGCCACCAAGTTCCGTTCCACAGGGGACTTCCCTGGCCAAATTCAATAATCTCCATCTTCTCTGTATTGATTTTCAAGTAGCTATCCCTCATCCAGCTCATAATTTCAGACAGGCAGCTGTGGAATTTAAAGGCCATGTCATTAGATTGTTCAACAGCAGAAACTATGAGCTGGGAGTCATCAGCAAAGGAGATGATCGTGAAGCCATGCTCCCTAATGAGCTTGGCCAGAGGAGTTACATAGATATTAAATAGCGTTGGTGATAAGGCTGAACCCTGCGGAACGCCACATGGCAGATGAAAGCTGGTCGACTGCAAACCGTCCCATAGCAAACTCTGCTCCCTGCCTTCCAGAAAAGAAGATAGGAGGGACAGTGCAGCTCCCTGAACACCAATTTCCTGGAGCCTCCGAATCAGAACCGCATGGTTTACGGTGTCGAAGGCAGCCAACAGATTTAACATCACAAGGACTGCCCTGCCTCCCCCGTGCACTATGCTCCGAATTTTCTCTGCTGCCACCAGAAGTGCTGACTCCATAAAGTGTTGAGCACGGAAACCGTGCTGAGAGGAGTCAAGAAGATCGTGGGAGCTTAGATATTCCATCAACGATCGGTTTAACTCCCTCTCCAGAATTTTGGCAGCAATAGGCAATGCGGCAATTGGGCGGTAGTTCTTTAATATGTGGGGATCCAGTGTGTTTTTTTTTAGCAGTGGTCTAATTATTGCCCTCTTCCAACTTAAAGGGTAACTGCCAGACTCGATTACTTGATTAATTACCAGGGACAGCTCCTCTGCAATCAGCTCTGCCGCAAGATGCAAAACTAAAGGGGGGCAAGGATCCATGGGCGAGCCTGATTTTGTTAAAGTAATCAGCCTGCACGTTTCCTCTTTTGTACTAGGGGCAACATTCCTAAGGCCAATATTGGGGCTAGTTACCTGCCTCTGGCCACAACTCTCCGAGCTGGAGTCCGAGCTCATAAAATCGTTGTAGGGGAACCTGCTATTTAGGTCCCCAGCCTATCTGCTTTCTCTTATAAATTGATTTCATGTACCCTAGGTACATAACAAATTGTATTCTGAGGTGCCCTTATAAGTCCCTAATATATGGTATACTATGTACCCAGGGGATAGGTACCCCAGAGGCCTACCAGGGGCTGAAGCATATATTATGCCACCCCTGGGAAGCCCTCCAAAACGACACCACAGGTCTGCTACTGCAGCCCTGGGTAAGGTGGTGAATGCACCCCTTACTGAGATATAGGTTCACTATATCTCACCTATCACTGCACATTGAAACCTATCAGTCACCCCTATGGCAGGCCTTATCAATCCTGAAGGCAGGGTGCTTGGTTATATGTTAGAGGGTGCCCAGGCATGAGCGGAGCCCCTCTGCAGCCTTCGGAATCCATCCACCGGGGTTGTCAGTAGTGCAGCCTGACCATATACTCTTAAGTACATGATAACCAAACAGTAAATGCTAACTTTGGACTGGCTGCACGGAAACATGTTGTGTTTGGTGTCAAACACCTTGGAATCATACCCCCACACCAGTAACTGGTGTGGGAGTATGATCCCACCCTTCTAGGAGGAGAGACATGACTGCACCGGTATACCCGGTACAAACTTAAAAGAGCCCTGGCATCACAAAATGTATGCTGCAGCCACAGACACGGGTTTGGCCTCCTGCTGCTGACCGAATTCCTGGCAGGGGAGGCCTGGACAATAGGTTTCCTGTCACAGGGAGGTGTAACCACCTCCCAGACAGGCTAATGTGTATTGGGGCTGGGTGGAAGCACTCTCAGAGTGCTTTGAAGTCCTGCACTTGGGGCACATTTGGTGTCCCTGGGCATAGTCCAGCTCAAACCGGTTCAGGGGCTGCCAGCCCCTGCTCTGGAGTGAAACTGGACAAAGGAAATGGGTGTAGCCACCCCTCTTTCCAAACCCTCCCATAGGTGGGTCCCCTGAGTTAGTCCAACCCCTTTCTTAGGTATAAGTAAGGAACCCCTGGCAACAGGACTTCAGATATCCCTGGATGAAACTCTGCAACTGAATCCTGGAACTTCGACGCTCTACTGAAGATTAGAAGACTGAAGAAATCTCCCTTGTGGTCAAGGAGTGACTCCCCTGCTTGGTAGGCACCAACGAAGCAATTGCCGGTCTGCTTCTCCGAAGCTCCTGACGGACTCCGAAGTACCTGCAGCTCAGAAAGAGGATTTCCAGACTTCTCAGAGGCCGACCCGAGTCCCCAGCAAAGCTGAGACCCGCACCCCTTGTGAGTAACGTGGAACCGGAACTCCTGGACACTGTGCCCATTTTCAAGTGCATTGACTTCTCGACGTTTCTTGAATTCGTGCTTTGGATTATGGGTAGCCCAAGCCCGAGCACCTTTTGCACCGAAGATTGTGGGCCTACACTCCACGAGTGTTCCGTGAGCTCACTTCTTGCATTTCCGCTCGAGGCTCCTTCGCGATCCCTGGTGCATCGACTGGTGGGTCCCTGTGAAGGCAACTCTGATATTCTTTGGGCTTCCCTGGTTGCTCCAGACGTGCCCTGACTCCCCAGCACGTGGTGAGTCCTTCATACCTTGCTGGTCTGCACCGAAGCATCTTTCTCCTTTCTGCGTGGGTTGCTGTTGCCAAGGCTTGTTGAGTCCAATCCGGGCAAAGATGCTGCAGCACCCAACATCCTTTGTGGGACAGCTCGAATCCAGCTCCTGGTTGTCCTCAACACCTCCTGGTCCTCGTGGCTGAAGAGTCAAGCTTCACCTTCTTCACCTGAAATCACCCGACGTCGGTGGGCATTCGTCTATCGTGCCCCTGTTCACTGGCTAGTGACCCAGACTCTGTCCCCTCTGCTTTCAGCTTCTTCTCATCTTCGATCCAGGCTTGGATCTCTTCGGACACTTCGCATCTTCCCGGCAGCAGCACTTCTTCTCCAGCTTCCGCAGAAAACGACGAGGCGACCCGACACCATTTGACACCTATGCACCCGGTTTCCCTGGGTGAGGTAACTCGAGTACTCCAGTGCTCCCATGGGTGTTGACCCTAGAACTTCCTAAGTCCAAAAGGGCTTGGTCCTAGTTCATCTCTATGTGTCCCTAATCTTTAAAAATCTAACCGCAACTTTCCCCATAGAAGCTAACGGGAGCTTGCGGCTGTGTTCTCACACTGCACACGGCCCTCGTGGGTCCCCTGTGTCACTACCTTGGGTGTTTCCTTGGGGTCCCAGAGATTCTACAGGCTCTAGGCCTTGTGTCTAGTTAATTCGTGGTTCTTATACCACTATTTTAGTATATGGTTTGGCTCGCCCCTAGGGCCTAACGTGTATTTGTGCTATTTTACTGTAATATTTGAAGTGTAACTTATGTGTTTGGACCTCTAGCCTCATAAAGAGACTAGTGTTTAGAAATAAATACATATATTTTATATATATACCTGGTGTGGTTGCCTTTCATTTAGCCATCCAAGAGATTATAGACTGGTCAAACAAGCTACTTTACATTCCTTCAAGACTTAGCCTGAAGGCTGCTCTCCATAGCTACCACTAGGATAGCTTTCAATAAAGGTTGTCTTTAACCTATCATCATTAAGGGGTTGTTTGGACTGGTGCAAGGTGCCCACTATAACTAGTGGACAGCATATACCAGGCCAACTTCTCACACTTTGTTGCTGAGAAGCGGCTACAGGTGCTATTATTGGATCTCCAAATAGTGTGAACGTTTGTCATGCAGATGTTGCTGGTTTATGGCTGCTGATGTAGCTCCCTAGGAGATCAGGGGCATCTCTTGGGGCTCAGCGGCTTTATTTGTGTTAGTATCCACACCTCCTTCTTACTATATTTTAGTTTAGTTGTAATATTGTTCTATTATACTTTTTTTTAACAAAGATGAGCAGGAGCTGGCGATGGAAGGAGCACAGAGATATTGAAGTGAGTGGCTGAGGTTGGGTCAGTGTACCTCAAGCCATTCTGGCATAAGGCCAGCTGCTACCGCTGTGACCTCTTGATGCCCCCCCCTCCTTTCACAGGGCGAGCCCTGGTGCTCTGTGAAGGTGGCCTATGACAAAGCTCTATTTATGTACTGAGCTGTTCCACCTCCCCGATTACTCACCTCAGTGCTTACTTTGATATTGCCTCTATACCTCCAGCAGAGTTGTGGAGGAGTCACCAGGAAGCCGGAGGACGTAGAGGCATGTCCCTGTGCTGTGTACCGTTGTGGTGTGCCTGTCATCCCTGTGCTGGGAGCCACTCTGCAGATCCACTGTGGACAGGCCATAGCATCTCTGCAGCTACTGCCACTACCATGGGGCCTCCTTCTGCCTCCTCTTGCAACCGCCTTCTCCTCCCCCTGCTGATTGGGCTGCAAAAGGTCTTGAGGGGCACCCGCTCAGGCTCCTGAGTGGTGCCTCGGTCTCAGGAGGAACCTGGGCTGCCGATCCAGGAGTATGCAGGTGGAGGTGTATCCATATGGCCCTTTGGTGCAGTGAGCAAGCTGGCAGATATTCGATCCAGTTGACCATCTGCGCTGAACAACAAGGGAGTGGCCAAACCTTGTCACAGAATGTAACTCTTGTCGTTAACAAGATGACGGTGACCTTGTGATATCAGCTTCAGGAGTAGAGGTAATGTGCAAAAGTGAGTCAAGCCCATTTTTTAGGTTGATGATGAGGAATGGCAATATGTTCACGCTGTTCTATGCGTGACACTGCAGTGAATGTTGTCCTTCAGTTCAGCAAAAAAAAAAAAGCTAATCATTTATCATTTTCTATAGCTAAAACCATTTCAGTGTTCCCACATAGACACATAGGCACAAAAGTAGAGAGGTGATTGTTAGAGAAATGAAGGAAGGGGAGTGTTTGTTTTTGTAGGATAGGGGTAATATCACTACAGTGTAACACTGTTTTTTTGTAACATGCTACTGACAATTTGCACTTCCTAATTGTATGTACATATATAAACACTGAATAAAACAATGGTGAAAGTGACTTAATAGGGCCAAATGTACAAACTATTTTAAAGATTTGTCTTATTTATTAATCTGGGTCAGGAGTCAAAATCTTTTCCAGACTCTTAACATCGGATTCTGAAAGGATACTGATTAGGTATCTGCAGGGGGTGGGTTATTAGCATCCATTCAAAATACTGAATTGGTAACTAATGTATCAATGTTTTGTAAACGAAATTCATTCACAAAACATTGTGGTGTTACTGATATCTCAAAGGAGGAGGCTAACTCATTCACAAAAGGAAAAAGGTGCCCCTGAGAGTCTCTTCCTCTTAGTAAATGTGAAAAGAATGTTTTTTACAGCACCACAGCCTCCTCTTAAACAAACAAAACAAAAAAAAACCTTTTCTTTAAAACACAGCCCCGTTTGTTTGAAGTAAAAAAGGTCTGCCTTTAAAAAAGGTTTGCTTTATTAAAAAAAAATCACAGGCATGGTGGTCTGCTGACCGCAGTAGGCCACCATCCCTGTGATGACCACAAATGTTATTGAATACCAATTTGCAACTTACCTCACTACTATGCAGTAGGTAGGTTGTATTCAGTCCCACAATGATTCGAATTTTTAAGAACCAACCTAATAATACATAGGTCATTTCTTACAAATTTTTACTATTGGTAAAATCAGTGGTCCCAATTTGCAACCAGTAAATAGTACAGCGGGCCCCATGCTAGGTGCTGAAATGAAATAAGAACTGTAAAAATTGCAGTATAAGTTGAAGGGGGAGAGAACCCACTTCAAATAATAATCACAATCGTTGCCAGTGTGAACCACAAAGCTCACTTAATAATTCTGAACTGAACACTCTGGTAGCTTGGCACAAAACAGCCAGGATTAACTTAGAGGCAATGTTTAAACTATTTAAGCATGTACAAATATACAGGACCAACCCCTTTTGCCCAGTCAGAACCGGGGTACTCTATGCAATAAAATAACAATGGGTCAGTGGGTCTCTAGTTATCTGTGTGCCAACCAAACCAAATCCATTCTCTACATTATCCAACAATATTGCTAAATTTAGTATTAAGCAACCAGATGTATGTCATCAAAATCAAGTGAAGTGTGCACGACACAGTGCTCAAAAGGTGCAGTGAAGTGCATTATTTACAATGATGAAGATATAAATAAAGATATGTCTAAGGCTTTTCCGTAGAATAAAAAGGTCCAATATTCAATCATCAGTTACTTTAAACAATGTGCTTTGAACAATCATACAATCCCAACAGGCAACATTTCGACCCTCATATTATTTGATAGGGGTCTCTCCAGGACAAACATGTCATCTGACATTACATCTAGTTAGGCAAAGAAAATATTTAGAGGGAGGTTAGTATCATTTACTTTATATTAGACAATAATGTAGTAATAGAACATGTTAAGTAATATGTAACATAACTCCAAGCTGTGCGCGTATGTTCTCTGCTGGGGTAAGAGTAGGCGACCCATGGGGTATATTCATAGTGCAATTCTTACACAATACAGATGTATGCTCTCAGTTTCTAGTGGAGTTCATGAAGGGGGCGGATTACATTCATACCACTTGTTGGGTGTAGTGGGGTCTGGGTGCTTATGAGCATGTACAGTGGTAGACAACGCAGCCTAGATATGGAGTGTGGGGATTATTTGCATTCAATTGAATTAATTTCCTAATTACATACATTGTTCCCATGATGATGGGTCTATCAGAGAAAGCCACGATTTACCTGTGTGGTGTGGTACATTAGTATGGCCCTCCAACGGAACTAATATTGTATATACAATCTAGGATACACACCACCAGATGGGGTGAGATTAAAAGGAGTGGAGTAACACCCATTTTAGACCAATGTATCAGTGGGTAGACAACAGAGTCTCCATTTTAGCAGGGTGCATGAACATGTATGTGGCATCATGGAAACAGTGAAATGTCCCTTAAACATCCTATTGTATATTCCACAGCCTTGGTGCAGAATAGATGTCAACCTTTGACATTGCCCCAGCAAAGAGCATACACACGCTGCTCAGAGGTATGTTATGTATTACTTAGCAAGTTCTATTAGTACGCTATTGTCTCATATAAAGATGACAATACCAACCTCTCTCTACATATATTCTTTGCTTTGTTAGATGAAATGTCAGACAGCATGTTTGACCCAAAGAGATCTCTATTGAATAATACAATGTTTCAAACATTAACTCTTTTATTGGGATTGTGTGATTGTTCAAAGTACATTGGGTACAGTAATCGATGATTGTATCTTGGACTGTTTTATCCTACTGAAAAGCCTGAGACAACTCTTTGTATATATGGATCATGGCAAAGAATGCACCTCACTGCACCTTTTGAGCACTGCGCCTTCTGCACTTCACATGATTTTGATGACAGACATATGGTTGTTTAAGATTAAACTGAGCAATATTGTTAGATAACGTAGAGAATGGATTTAGTTTGTCACGACCCTGGCAGAAAGTTGCCAAATGCTTTCTAAATCCCAGCTCTTGCTATTTGGGGACAGGAGAAGTACACTTTAACACGGGCCAAGGCTCCAGGACACAAGGCCTACAGTTTGGTAGTTAGCACTCATTCCAGCAGGTACCAGCACCAGAGACCAAGGCAGATCCAGTTGGAACTGGTCCGTTGGGCAGTTGTAGGGGGAGAGCCCTCTGGAAGCTTGTTATGATTCTATAGCTCAAAGAGGAGGTCAGCCAACTCACTCTTGGAGTCACTTCTGGGCTCCTGGTTTCAGGGCTGGCAGGTTCAGTCTTCTTTGGGTTTCAGAGAGCAGGACAGTCCTTCTTCTGATCTACATAGGTCCAGGACTGCTCTAAGTAGAGCTCTGTGGGGTCCACTATAGTGCCCAGGGTCTGCCTGTGGGTGTAGCACAAGCCTTTGTCCACCCCAGAAACCAGTTCTGGTTAGTTCATCTACACTCAGTTGGTTTGGTGCAAGCCTGACTAGAGCAAAAAACAACAGTTGATGGACAGAATGCAGAACAATGTCATACATTCACCCCAGTACAGAGATCTGGGCCTAAATCCATCGTTTTTTTGCTCACCATGTCATTCCAGTTTGAACCCAGCCATATGCAAATCAGTCTTGACCCTGTGCCTCATGGGAACAGTCCAGCCCGAACTGCCAAGCCAGGTCCTCCCTGGACTGGAAACAAGCATCCTAGGACCGGTTTCGGGGTGTCACCCCTCTTCAGCCAGGATAGCTTGATTCCAGTGGCATGGAGAGCACGAGACTCACGTCTGAGCATACCCGTCCCACTAGGGGTGACAAATGCAAAAAAACAACAGTTGATGGACAGAATGCAGAACAATGTCATACATTCACCCCAGTACAGAGATCTGGGCCTAAATCCATCGTTTTTTGCTCACCATGCCATTCCAGTTTGAACCCAGCCAGATGCAAATCAGTCTTGACCCTGTGCCTCATGGGAACAGTCCAGCCCAAACTGCCAAGCCAGGTCCTCCCTGGACTGGAAACAAGCATCCTAGGACCGGTTTCGGGGTTTCACCCCTCTTCACCTAGGATAGCTTGATTCCAGTGGCATGGAGAGCACGAGACTCACGTCTGAGCATACCCGTCCCACTAGGGGTGACAAATGCAAAAAAACAACAGTTGATGGACAGAATGCAGAACAATGTCATACATTCACCCCAGTTCAGAGATCTGGGCCTAAATCCATCGTTTTTTTGCTCACCATGCCATTCCAGTTTGAACCCAGCCATATGCAAATCAGTCTTGACCCTGTGCCTCATGGGAGCAGTCCAGCCCGAACTGCCAAGCCAGGTCCTCCCTGGACTGGAAACAAACATCTTAGGACCGGTTTTCTTGTGTGTTTTGCTGCAAGCCTGACTAGAGACAAAGGGGAGGTGGGCTTAGGTGTGAGCTTCATATGCCAGTGGCATAGTAGGCAAACTTTGAACCTCAGGAAAGGGCTGGGCACAGCCTCCCAGGCCATACCGTCAAGGGAGGAGTTCCCCTGTCTACTTCCAGGGCTCGTTGTCCACGGTTTGGGAGCAGTACACATATCAAAAAAGGGGAGTCATGAGGAGTCTGGTGACAGATGGAAAGCCTTTTGGTTTTAGACAGCAAAATGACAGCTTTTTAAAAGTGTGATTACCAGAATAATAATATAAAATAAGACTTGACCATTAAGTTGTATTTTAAATACAAATGAGTCCTTTTACCATTTTGCTATCCACTCCCAAATTGAATTCAGCTCGTATGAAAGGTTACAAGTGTAAACCAATGTAAACCTATGGGAGGGCCTGCCTTCTACAGTGAAAAACGACTTTGGAGGTTTTTGACTGCCACAACATGTCCATCTTCTTAAATACCATTCACCCTGCCCTATGGGCACTAATGGCATACCTTAGTGGTGACTTGTAAGGACACAAAATGACAATTTAGGCTTGGCAACGTTTCATGTTGCCAGGTTAAAATGACAGTTTAAAACTGCACACCCAGGTTAAATAACTTACCTAACTATAAAGTCACTTTAATGTTTTGTTTTTTTCAGTGAATTTCTCTGGGTTTGTGATCACATCCAGCCAACACCCTCTCTGTACTCAGCCTTTGGCTGTGTACAGCGGAAGGTCGGTTGTAGGGCCTGGCCTCAGGCCAAGCCTGCGCCTAAACACTGCAAGCTCCCACCTCCCCACTGCACACACCCCGTGGGCTGCCTGCAGAGCCTGGCCTCTGTCCAGGCCCTGTACCCAATTCCCATGGGTGACCAGCCCACGCATGCACAGTGGGGTGTAAGCTGTAGATGCCAAGACCTGCATCCAAGCCTGCACCAAGTAGCCACATTCCCCGCTGTACATGGCCTTCACGCAATTGGTAGGGTAATGTGCTTGATATAGATACATCTTTGCTACCTGTTAATAAAAGATTTTATTCCAGCCAGCTTTTCATCCTTTGAAAGTCGATAAATATTCCTGAGTTAGTGGCCACACTATAATGTTTTGTCCTGGGCCCCACCAAAGATAGTCACAGAATGAAGCTGTTAGGCCTGACATTCTTGGCATGGTATTCCCCCCAAACATTTTGCCTTCACTCCATGAATTTTTGCTGAACTTGTTGTTTTTGGCATTAGAACTATCTGCACTTTACCCCTACCAATCAGTGCTAACATGCTTGTGCTCACTTCTTAAAATATGGTAATCTTGGCTTACACCTAATTAGAATGTGTCATTTACTTGTAAATCCCTATTAAATGATACTTCATGAATCCACGGCAAGTAAATTAAATGCTGCAAATGGGCAGCAGCACTCATTGTGCCATCCACTAAATTAGATCTACAAAACATGTATCAGGTCTGCCATGGCATCCTGTAGTGCTATTTAAAACGGCTACTTCAACTTGCCAAAATAAACCTTTTGCAAGGCCTTGACCTTCCTTTTTAAAACTTTTCAGTCACTGCTAAGTTAGGCCCTGACCCATACTATGGCAGGGTGCATGGTATTTAGAAAGCAGGACATATGCGTTTAGTTTTACGTTTCCTGAAAATTAGAAAAACATCTACAGGTGTTTTTCTCGGTTGAAAGGCCTATAGGATAACATTAGTTACCTAATTGCATTCTATAAGTGCTAACTTCAGAGTGAGAACTGATATGTTGTTTACATTCAAGCAAATTGTAATTTAAAATCCTCATTAATGATGCAATTAGATTTTAAGTTGCGGTTTTAAAAATGATACTTTTAGAAAGCTTGCACTCTCGTGTCCCAACCAACTGTGCTTTTCTCCCAGTATCCTGGGTCACATGACTGTGGATGGACTTGCTGTTGGGGTTTTGCTATGCTTCCAGAGAGTGGGACGAAGGAAACCTAAGTTTGAGGAGAGAGGATCGTCCTGACAGGATGGATTGGGAGAAGCTGCCCCCTGTCCTAAATACATTCCAAAGGACTCTGCCTGCAGCACACACAAATGAAAATATGACACCAAGCCTGCTCTTTCTTTTGTCACTCTAGACAGTTTGTAGCCAGGACCAATGGAAAGGGAAGGACTGACCAGAGCCAGATTTGGTGGTAGGTCAGGGATCCACAGCACAAAGGCTGGACCTAGGTATGAAAGGTGGCCTTCAGAACTATTCAAGAGAACACTCCTGGAGCTGTGGAAGATTCATAAGAAGGACTGTCCTGCTGCCAGAGGCACTGCTCTGCTGCTTGAAGGACTGCTGTGCTGTCTGAAAAGGGAATATTGAGCATGCTTGCCTTGATCCCAGGCTGCCCAGAGTGTCAGTTCGCCAACCTTCTGTGTGTGCTACAGGGACACAACAAGATTACACAGACCTCTTCTGCTTCCCAGCTTACCAGACCCAACTGAACCTGACATGACCCCATCTACTGGCCTCTGTGGGAGTGAGTCCTGACCCACCAAGTGCTGTCCTCCAGCTCTTGGAAACCTTGCTTGGAGTCAGAGTGCACTCCTACCGGTGCAACTGAAGGTTTCACCGTAACCGACGCAACACGGCAAAGCCCAATGCAAGATCTCACATCACAGTATCTAGCAGCTCCTGATCACTGGCTTTACTGGAACTGGTGCAGTGCAATACATAACCTTGCGTTGCAGCACTGTGCAGCTCCTGAACAGCGGCTTCACCGGAGCCTGCACCACAAGCTGATGCAGGACCTTGTACTACAGTTCCAACGACAAAAAGGTACGACTCCCAGCAAGCAGCACTTGGTCCTGTACCCAACCCTCGCTTCATTGGCCTCGGCCTGGTCTTGTGATTTTGTCCTAGTCTACCACGATTGATGCTTTGTGCTGTTTGACACTATTTTCAACAGAAACTTTAAAAGTTTATATTTCTAGTTCTGATGATTGGATTTGGATTGTTTTGGTATAATTTTATCTATTAAATATTACTCTAATTTTCTAAATTGTTTTGGGATTTCTCCTGAGTTGTTTTTTCACTTTAGCACAGTGTGTGTGTTGGTGTGAGTGAGTGCTGCAAAATATTTTGCACTGTGCATCTAAGCAAAGCATGATTGCTTTGTGCCAAGCTCTCCAAAGAGTTAGTACAGGTAAATGGACTGACGTTTGTGGATCACCCTGACAAGGATTGTAATTGACGCCTGAGTTGGGCTTCCACCCCTCTATGCTAGCAACCCAATTTCTTACAGAACCCATTACAAATAGCAATAACAATTGCCTGGTTATTAACTTTGTTTCTGTATCACATAAATGTTTCCGAGAAACTATGCATTTTAATGCCACCTGCATTTATGCATTTGCACAAAGTCTGTTATTTTCAGGAAAAGGGTTTAATGAATATACCCAAATAACATTTATTTTAATCACAAGGCGCTCTCCCTAATTCTCTTTTATCCCGCTTTACAGCTTGCTCCCTGGCGGCATCATTCACCAGAAACACGAGCGGCAGCTGATTGCATCAGAAGCATCGGTCCTTTATCAAGCGCTGGCACATTAACACATTACCTTTCAGAGTCAAACAGAAAGGGGCGCTGCCGGCTTGAACATAATGACTGATTTATCTCTTGTGTCTGGGGCGGCCCAGCCTACTTTCCGCTCACACAGACACTCAATGCAATTAGAAATGAATCACAGCCGACTTTGAAGCAGATGCCAGGCAAGTAAACAGAATCAGGTGCATCATCAAAGTACATCTTCGCGCGCGCTCTACCTGCCAAGGAATCTCCCCCTTCATGCTGTCAGTTCCACCAACAATCCGCACATCCGTGTCGGCAATCACAGGCGTGATCGTCTCATTGTTGGAGTCGGCTGAGGTATGGATGTTGGTATGGGTCGAATTGTCGTAATCCTCAAATGTGGGTTCGGAGCGCGTCACAGGCTGTCTGGACTGGGCTTCTATGACGTGCGGGGCTGTGACTTTCCCACACGGAAATGGCACTGTTAAAGTGAATAAAACATACAGCAACAAGTCTGTCATCATAATGCATTTAATTACATCAGTGCAGAATGCGCAAATACTGGGAATATTTACAAAGTACTGAGAATATTTACCAAAGATGTAGTGGCATATATCAATGACAGTCTCATAAATAAACTGTATTTTACTGTACATGGATACGATAAACAGGGCAATATCATGCCAGCTTGTTGCTTACAGCAAAATTCTGTAATGCGCCATTGCAGGCATTTCAGCATTCATTTTCAGCACGTAGGGCCAGAATTACTAGCGTGGTGCTGCATCTTGAAAATCAGCTCCATCATTTACCAAGCCATCACGAAACTCACCCCCTCTTGTCTTGCAGACAAGCTCGCCATCACTGGTGGGTGCGCGCACACAAGACACTGCCAGACTGCGAATTAAGAAGTGTAAAACATCGAAACACAGGGCGGCAAGCCTTCCCCATCTATGCATCCAGGATTTGAAG
The DNA here is from genome assembly GCF_964204655.1 of Triturus cristatus. NCBI lineage: Eukaryota > Metazoa > Chordata > Amphibia > Caudata > Salamandridae > Triturus > Triturus cristatus. Next base: position 820,326,919 of record NC_140588.1, on the reverse strand, counting down.
CAACAACCATGTATGCATCAGGGCCACCTCACTGCTGCCCCCAGGTAGGAAAGAGTTGGAGATGCACCTCTTTAAAGAACACCACATTAAACTGCATTGAAAGTCCACAAACCAGCTAGCTCTCCTGTCACGTGTTCACTTTATACTTGTTTTTTTTTACCCTGGGAAGAACGTCGCTCACTGTACTGTTGGCCTGGTTCAGAAGACTGACCCCCCCCCCCCCCCTCCCAGTGCCTTGAGACCCTTGATGGGTGAGTAGCGCGCTTTATAAATGCGATTGATTGATTGATTGAAGAAACACCACATAGGTACAAATATACATACATACAGTGTCCTTGAGCACCTCTATTGCCCTGCTTGAAGATGTAGGCTTGAAAGGTTGAAGGTGAGCTTGTAACTTTTAGCATGAAACAATACACATTCAGAAGAAAATCTGACAAACCTGACATTGTTTCATATTCTTACCAGCTGGTTCGCATGACTTCCCATCTTTTCCTAGTTTGTATCCATGTGCACAAAAACATAAAATATTCTTTAAGGGGTCCTTCTTGCAGTAATGCTGGCATCCTCCATTCTTAATTGAACAAGTAAGAGCTATTTCTGGAAAGAGATATTGAATTGATAATTGTGGATTTCTTTGAATTGATAACGTGTGTGGTTAAAGGTTGTGCTCAATTGCATTTTGACATTACAATGGCACCTCATCCATCATTATTCTAACTACCAGCCTAAAGAGCAAATACTTTAGTAAAGTGTTAGAAAGATGAAATATCTAAACATGATAAAAAATGTGACAACATAAAATACAACTCCTTATAATGTAAAATATGTTCCAGAATATGTATAGCAAAATAATGCACATTCTCTTCTTCTTGAAAGCATTTTCTTTATGTAAGAATCTGACCTGACAGGATGATTGGAAGAGGGGCAAAACATTTGCAAAGCACCCCAGGTCCTTATGGAGGTAGGTTTCACAAAGGGAAAAAGACCTACAAAATCATGCAAAACCCTCTTTTAAGATGAGCCAAGCTGTAAATGTACTGTTAGGGAAGCGCATGTTGTACAGAATCACAAACTCAAACGAGCATTACATGTAGAAGAATGTGTGTTGTAAGTTAGCTTGGAAAAAAACGAAGATTGTAAGTTAGAAACTGAGGGCCTCATTTACAAAAAAGTGGCCTATGCCAATTTGAAAGGGCAGGAATCCCCGTATTTATGAGTAAGGCTCCCTGTTTTTCGTTTATACTGATTTTTACAGATATACAGACAGAAAACATTTTCCTGTCTGTATTTATTTTTAAATGTGAATAAAAACGGAAATTGGTTTGCCTTTTGAGTAATTCTAAATACTCTCTGACATGACTGTCAGGCCAGTAGATGTGTGGATTGATAGATAAGAAGGTTCAAAATGAAAGGAATAGTAGTAAATAGGTTTTAACAGCAGTCAATGTGCACAAGATTGACACTGAAATTTGCATATTTTCAGATAAGGGCACTGTGGGTGTTCACAGCAATGAAACCTGGCAGACATTCAAGCATGAGTGCATATTTATCAGTTAAATAAATGTGGAAATATCCTAATTCAGCTTAATTTTTCCACAAAACCCAAAATAAATAGGGATAAATACAGATAAAAATAGCAAAAGATGAGTATGGATAAATACAGACAGAAATGGCAAAAAAATAAATACCATAAAACCGGGAGCCCTATTAATGAGCTACATTGCATTCCTATCCTTTCAGCCAGCACCGGTACACAATTTGGTGGCTAGCGTCTACGCAGGCACCATTGTATCATGGTGCAAAGGTGTCTGCGTTGTTGGCAGGATTGTTTTTGTGCAGGAAGGGGCAACAATCCTGAGAGGCATATTCCTCATTCTATATGTGCTATAGAATGCAGCACACTTAAAAAGAGTTAAAAACAAGGAGAAATTTAAACATTTCTCCTCATTACGCCTGCTCTGGAGATGTGTAAGGTTTCGGCATTGCCCCAGGCTTACGTGATTTTATAAATCTGGGGCAGTGTCAAAACCCACAAGTATTGCATGGGAACACCCACAGCAACTCCCATTGAAAGCCTCCTTGACTCGGAGTAAGGCAACGCAGCGCTTTGTGCCGCATTGTCTTACTCCATATCTATGAGGCCATGCAAATCAACACAGGGTGGCCTTGCGTCACCTCGTAGTTATGCGCCACCGGAGTGTCAAAAAAAGTGACGCTACAAGAGCAGCACAGGCCTCATGTACATAAGCCCCTAACTTTATCAAAAGTAAATATTTTTTAGTTAATTACTACAAAATATTTGCATGGAAATAACCATGCAAAGAAGTCTGTCCAAGCATGTTCTTGTAGATCTACCTCTCAAAAATGTCAGTGGAGAGACTTATCTACTAATAACGGGTGTAGTTCCTATCACTGATAACATGATTCTTAAGTTGTCTTCCACCCATTTATTTTATAATAATGGCAATTTGATATTTAATGACACATTTTATATGCTCCACTAACTCTTTCCTTCAAGGACGGGAGAGTGATGTTCAGGTGTATGTATATAACTGCTGTTGATTTCCAATACCATTTAATTTCCCTGGAGTCAGTCGAGAGGCATTATCAGTAAGTCTTTCATAAGGGTGCCTTCCCTATGACAACGTCTTCCATGAATTCAATTACATTTTAATTTTAATGTCCTCAAGTAACTTCATCCTTGCCAACCATATCCAATGCATAATTAGGAGATTCTCCAAACCTGAACTTGAAATGTCCAAGACCATCATACTGCAAGCATTAATGGGGTTACAATTGGCATGACCTGTGATAGGATTGTCGCCTGAGTTTATACCTCAGAATACCAGACCACCATGGGTGCGGAACAGATCAGTCAAAGGATTGTGATCGGCATGTAAAGTAAATGCAGACCCCTACTCAAAATATTTACAACCACAATCCTAAGGCCTCGTTTTCCATAATTGAGTACATTTATTCTGCATCATATACAATTCCATAGGAAAAGGCTATTTTTACTTTCCTTAAAATCCTGAATGAACCTGAAATATCTAAAGCTGACCTACTCCAAGGTAGTGTTGGTGTTAGAGTTGGCTCCACCGGAGATGGGATTGTCACTTGAATTCGATACTCAAAATGCACATATCACAGACTCTGATAAATTGCTTTGCTGCTTTATCCATCCCTGGCCATGAGCAGTCCTCACATATTCTTTGATCCATAGAATGAATGCCAATTTGGGTAACCTCCAACACCTGCAACTTCTCGGGGGCCGGCACACATCTTTACTGTCAATTGTCAGCACTAACTCTTCTGTCATATGTCAAATTGAGTTATTTCCACCTCCAGTTTCGTTACAAGGGGCCACCTCTTGAGGATATGTTATTTGATGTATCTCAATCCATCATCCTACTCTAGACATTTCTTACCTTCATTTTCACACAATGCTGCTCTCAACACAATCACTCTTAACTTATCGCACAGACTATCTACACTTCATTACCAGTCTTCTTCAACAATTTCGTTTTCCACTGGCAACCTAGACAAGCAGCAAAAGTGCTCGCCCCTGAAATATAGTCCTGTGCATAGTGATATTCCTGAGAATGATACTGGCATTTACTGATACGAGGCAAAGCTATACTACCACAATTCAAGTCAAATTTGTGATCTGTGTGAAAAGAAAATACAGACCCGCCCCTCTCAAAGTTTTTAAAACCACATTTCTAATGTGTCACCATTTGCCTCTATAAAAGTATCAAACAACAATGTGAATGCCCTCCCTCTCAGTCTCCCGCAGTTCTCTCAGAATATAGAAATGAGCTCTGCATGTGCAGAATTTAAATTACGCCAGAGTAATTGGGAATTTCACATTACACTATTTACTTGATGAATTTGGCATTGAAGAAACTGCGAAAAGTAAACACGGACTCGCTGCACTTTCAGCACCTGCAAACATTTTTTAAAACAAGCAAGTCCACACACTCATTGCCTTGCTGGTCTAACACAGACCCGAAGTCACACAGAAGCCTTAACCTCCTGCTGACACATCACCATATTGCACTATTCTCTGACTTGAAGTGCAGAAAACAGCTCAAGCAAAGCTCACACGTACTTTGCCTCACAGCATCAATGCAGTTCATGATCTCACACAGAAGTCTCTATGTTCCGCTACCACACAAAAACAAACTGAAGTAAAACAGAACAGTGATGTGTGGAATGCTAGAATTCATCACAGCCACTGGTAGTTACTCGGGCGGCATCACAATCCATCAATCTTTTGCTCAACATGCCACCTCAGATTATACCCAGCTATGTGCAAATTAGCTTAGGTCCTGCTTCAATAGTAACAATCCAGCCCAAACTGCTGAGCCATGCCCTTTCAGAATCAGAACATAAACAACCCGAAAAACAATATTGGGGCTCATCAGTTGGGTGCCGCTTGGTTCCAGTGGCACAGTGAGCACGGGAATCATGACGGAGGCATAGTTTTGCATAGTTTTGTGTAATTAGATGAAAGACAATTGCAAGAAATTTGCACATCCCTAAAACCATAAAATGAACCAGAGGAAACCCCAGGAGTAAAGCAAATTTGTGAAAAAGAGAAATACTACACTGACAGTGTAGCTCACAAAGGACACTTTGCTAACTCCCAACTCAGAAGATGAAACAAATACAAAAAGAGTGAGCTTTCCAATAATTAGCCTGACATTATATATAGACATATATATATGCATGCTTCCAAACTACCTTCCTGATCTAAGTATGAATTATAGGAAATCATAATGTTAAGTTGGCTTGTTTTTATATAAAATATTTCTTTAAAAAGTATAAAAAAAGAGTATAAATTAAAAAATATAAAAATTATTTGGACATGAATATGTATGTAGCCAGTTTAATAGACAGCATGCATAATGAGGGGGACATGTTAGCAACGGATGTTGCTTCTTTTATGTCTATATACGCTGTACCTTTTAATTTGAAAAAATGCAATGGAAACATGACTTTGAGAAAGGCTGGGATCAGCCGAAACACGTCAGGACAGACATTGCTCTGTGAAAAATAAATAAACTATTTCTTACTTACAAAAAGAGCAAAGGTGGGCACTCACGGTAAGCGCAATGTCTGTCCTGATGCGTTTTGGCTGATATATATATATAACCTACTGGCAGTCGCCAGTAGGTAGTTATAGTTAGGACAAAGTTTCTATCAAAAAGTCCGGACTCGTGGAGGGTGGGAGTGAACCAGCTGGCTTTCTTGGAGAGTTGCTTGCCTGATGCCTTCTTGAGGGGTGCCAGAGTGTCGGTGCAGTTGGAAATCCATCAGTGAAGGTTGCATGCTGCGGTTTTGGCGTCTTTTGATGTTCTCCAGTACAGAACGCGTACTCGGTGCCTGGATTTGAAACACATTGGGATTTTTTTTTAAACTTGTGCCTCGGTCCTTCATTGAAGGTATGAAATAGTATGAAGTGATGAAAATTGGGATTATAAAAATTGAATAAGAGAATCTATTGACCAGCTGGGTCTGAATTATAACCGGTGGAGAGTTACTGAATTTAGGATATAAAGAGCCAGAATGCCCTGAAGAAGTCGAGGGGTAATCCCCGTACAAAGAAACATGTGTTGGCTGGCCTTTGTTGAATTAAAGACAAAGAAAAGACTAAAAAGAGACATTACTCATTCTCGTTCTTTTGCTCCTACTGTTCGACAAACCTTTATTGTATGTTAAGTGTGTGTGCATTGGAAAGGAGTTGATGGTCTTTTGATGTTGGCGGTCTGGTAGGGCTGAGGAAGGCAATGAGGTTTTCTTCTGTAGCTTTGTTTCAACTATGAGGGGGGAGAGGTGAGGGTGGTGGTGTACGGTAGGAGTGGTGAAGGTGAAGTGCATGCAGTGGAGGTCAGTCCAGAGTATTCCAGTGGTGTGGCTGTAGGTGATGTTCCAGCTGGCAGGGAAGACAGGGTTGAGCGTATGTCTGGCTGCGTGGGACAGATTGGTGACTAGCTGCTTGAGTCCGATGTTGGCAAGGTTCTCCAGAAGGGTTGCGGTGTTCTGGTCACTAGGGTTGTCCAGTTGGAAGTTGATTGTTTCAGAATTTAGATACAGTGCTTTCTGTATAGTATCTGTTGCAATGCGATGAACTCGAAAAACTGCTTTTTAACCAAAAAGATTATCTTTTCACACATATATATAGAGTAAAGTATAGCATCTGCCAATTAGTAGATATTTGCACAATGTCTACAAATGTGGGTTCAGTTTCATAAAATAGACATTATCACTTTTGCTGGTTTAAACGTCTTTGCTTTATGGGAAAGTAGACTTCCCATCTTATTATTTTCATAGGAGGCAAAATTATTTCAGCAAGGCATACCTGAGTAACACTTATAGCTTCACATGGTCTTGAAAGAGATGGTTTATATACTCAGTATTAAAATACAATGGTAAGACTTTAATGAAAAGTTCTCTCAGAACCTCTACGAATACTCTATCAGCAAACGTCAATACAGAAACTTCACAGTAATGCTTTGAGACTTAACTACCAGGGAACTCCTGAAAATTTGTAAACAGCCAGGTTAATTCAAAATCTATGATTATGTTATATGAGAGTTGCTCTGCTGGGCTTCATGTACAACCAGCCAGGACCCTAGCTAGTTTTTCAAGAGGTATAAGAAGTTATTGTGATTGTTAGACCTGGCATTTCTTGGCATGGTTACCCTTGACTTTTTGCCTCTACCTCCTCTATTTTTGACTGGCTTAGATGCTTTGGGCACTTTGCCACTGCCGATCTTTGTCAAAGTGCAAGTGCTCCCTGAATAAAGTGTTATGGTAATTGGTTATCCATAATTGGTATGTTTGCCTTACTAGTAAAGTCCCTAGTAAAGTGCACTATGTGTGCCAGGGCTGGTAATGTAAATGCTACTAGTGGGCCTGCAGCACTAATTGTGACACCCACACAAGTAGCCCTAAAGAGAGAACTGCGCACAGTTTGCTAACTGCCATGTTGTCCTGACAAGTGCACCCACTTGCCAGGCCTTACCCTTCCCTTTCCATGCACATCAAACACCCTTATGGTAGGCCCAAGTTACCCCCCTGGGCAGGGTGCAGTGTCTGTGAAAGTTAGGACATGTACTGAGGTGTGTACCATGTCCTAACAGTGAAATACTCTCATTTCGTTTTTCACTGTTGCAAGGCCATCTTGCCCATAGGACAGAATGGGGAAGGCTGTGTAATATGTTTCCAGCCTATCTTCCCATAGGCTTAAGATGAAGAGGTGAAGTTTAGTGTGCCTGAACTCACAATTTAATAACACATCTTTTTGTGAAGGTGGTTTTGAATTGTGTGTTTAGAAACCACGCTTTTAGAAGTGGCTGTTTTTTTTATCTAACAGTTCTGTGTATCTCTGCCTGGTTGTGGATTGACTGTCTGGATTTGAATGTGATAGGATCCGGGAAATGTCTTGACCCAGGGGAGGAGTAGGTGAGATGGCAACAGGCTGACCTGCATCTGGAGTGTAGGGGGGAAGAGAAGCCCCCTGGATGTGAAGAGGCCTGGGCTGATGCCATAAAAGAATGGCTCCACCTCCTGCTGAGTGATTGAGGAACCAGACCCCCACTATAAAAGGAATAAGGTGTCACTGTCAGAACTGGTTTGGACAGGGGTCAGTGCCCCCTGAACACAAAGACTTCAAAGACATTTATGGGTATAACTATGAGAGCTGAAATCCCTGAACATTGGACTGACCAAGACTGAAGAGGATTAAAACTACTTTGTGGTCAAGATGAACCTCTGCCAAGGAAGAACAGCTGAAGAGACTGAAGAAAAGGACTAACCCCTGCTGTGTGTTCTGGGGCTGGCCTACAGTTTGCTGATTTAACCAAGGAGAAGCTAAGGGGCTTTGCTGTGTGCTGTGTCCCCCTGCTTGAAAGGATTTTGCTGTGTGCTGTGTCCTCCTGAAGTAACTTGTCCCCAAGGGCCCAAGGAGAGCTGGAGCCCTGTTGTGGAAACTCAGGAACATCACATTTTCCAAGTGTGTCTCAGCGGTGCTGTGTGCGTGTGCTTTTTGCAGCCTGAGACCTTCGTAAGCATTGGCCCGGGACTGTGTGGCCCGAAATCCAACTAAGTCTCAGCGACGCTTTGTGTGTGTGCGTGTGCACCCCGAGACTGCCGTGGGGTCCGGGGTGCTAGTCGGACAGTGCCCCGTGACTGCAGTGCCCCCACAGCGTGAATCATCGTCCACGCTGCTGTGCAGCTGTTTGTGGCCCGAGCCGTCATCGTAACTGAGACTGCGAACCAAGATCACTGCTTCCGGCCTGAGCCGCAACGTGCTGAAGGATTTCGTAAAGCTAAGGAAGTCGTGAGGTAATCGTGATCGTTGTTTTCAAGAGGAATCTGCCCAAGATCATCAGCAACAGAGAAGGCAGCGCCGTAACCTGTCCAGCTGTGGCGTCGCCTTGCATCGGAGCTGCTTCGTCATCAGGAGTGTCCAGCAGGACGTCCGACGAGCTGGGGGAGAGAGAGAGCGAGACAGCGCATCCCCCAGGTAAGGCTTGGACTCCGGTCGGGAGCCGCAAGCGTCTGTGGCCTGGGCAGGCACAGGAGGAGTACAGGAGTGCTCCCGTCTCTCTCCCGCTGCATCGCATTAGACGCGCTGAGTCCTCGAGCGGTCTGAACCTGCCCGGCAGTACCGGGGCCACCCTCGGAAGTTCAGGACTGTTGTCTGTTGTTGAGGCCTCGTGGTGCCCGCACTAGTCGCATCGATTGGCCTGGTATTATTCCTGCCTTACGAACTGCCTGATTATGTGCATTGAGGATTTAATTATTCTAGCATTACAAACTGCCTCATTATGTGCATCAAGGAGTGCGTTATACTTGCATTACGAACTGCCTGATTCTGTGCATTGAGGATTGAATTATTCTCGCTTTACGAACTGCCTGATTACGTGCATTGAGAATTGCATTATTCTTGCATTATGAACTGCCTGATTACGTGCATTGAAGGTTGCATTATTCTTGCACTAAGAACTGCCTGATTACTTGCATTGAGGATTGCATTATTCTTGCATTACAGACTGCATTAGTCTGACAATACGAATTGTATTACGAACTGCATAGCCTTGTATTAGGACTGCATTTGAAAGCCGTGAACTGCTCATTAATACCGCAAGAACCTACAAGTGTTTGTTGGCCTAATAACCGGCAAAGTGAAATATTACAGATACGCATATGTTGGAGTTTTATCGTTTGGTCTTACCGTATTTTTCTTCTTGATAAAGATATCGCTATTTTCATACATCAGTGTGGTGTCCATTTGTGGTGTTATCACTGTGTCACTTGGAGTGTGGTTGCAAGTACTTTACACATTGCCTTGAAGATAAGACTGGCTGCTCGTGCCAAGCTACCAGGGGGTTAGCAGTGGTTATCAAAGAGGGTGTCCCTCCTTTCTCTGACTAGAAGCAAGTGTCCCTATTTGGACTAAGGTAACTGCCTCATCCAACTAGAGACACTCAGTTCTAACATTGGTGGTCAGTGGTAGGGGATTGGAACGTGTATTTGCAATTCACTCACAGTGATTGGTGTGGGGAACAACTTTTACAACGCAACTTTTACAATGCACTACCATTGCAACGAAACTGTTACAACGCGAGTGCATTGACAACGCAGGACATTACAACGCAAGTCTTTACATCGACTTGCACTAGATGGCCTGCTAACATTAAAAATAGTGTAGTTTACTATCCCAACACCTTCCCTACTGTTGCGTGGACTGGAGTTGGAATAGTAAATTACACTTTTTTAATGTTAGCACGCCATCTAGTGCAAGTCGATGTAAAGACTTGCGTTGTAATGTCATGCGATGTCAATGCACTCGCGTTGTAAAACTTTTGCTCTAACAGCATGCGTTGTAACAGCATGCGTTGTAACGTCATACATCCGATTGGTGTACATCAATAGTTTTAGCGCAGACCACGATGCAACCACATATCATGTTTTTGATTTTAGATTCTATGTTTGAGCAACCTTTAAGCCACACATCATGTCTCAGAGGAGTCAAGTAGCCAGTGAGGTTGCAGAATTGGATTTCAACATTGAGACATTGCTTACCTACAAAGTTGATAAATTGAGGCAATTCTGCAGAGCTTTGGGATGTCCCATGAAAAGTAGCGCCAAGAAGGAGGAGCTGCAAATGGCCTTGAGGGCCTGGTGGGAAGCCAAAGAGGATCAGGAGAGCGGTGATGCTGAGGTGGATGAGGATGACCCTGGGAATAGAGTTGGCATACAGGATTGGCAAGTAGAAAGGCCAGCCTTAGGGGCTGGTAGTGACCATTCTGGGTGGAGTTTTTCCCCAGAGGAGCTGGAGGAAAACCAAAGGGTCAGTGCGCATGAGTTGGAGGTTCTAAAACTTAAGGCTCAAGCAGAGGAAAAGAAGCTGCTCATTGAAAGTGAAAAGCGAGCAGAGGAGAGCAAGAACACTCTCGCCTTGAAAGAGAAGAAAATTCTCTTGGCTCATGAGTTAAGCATGAGGGAACTGGACATTAAGGCTAAACAGGTGGAGTCCAGTTCGAATGGTGGCAGCACACAACCAGTGCCAGCGGTAAGGTATACATTCCCAAAGACTTAGTGCAAGATTACCAAAGGGGTGATGATATTTATGCGTGGTTCATGGCATATGAAATCGCACTGAGGATGAATGAGGTGCCTGAAAAGCATTGGGGGGCGGGCCTATGGAAAAACTTTGAGGCTTCCTGGAGGGATGATTTACCACCCTTAGAGAGGGTGGGAACCCTGACCGACACCAACATGAAGGAGGCTTTATGCCTCAGGTATGGGCTCACTCCTGAACAATGCAGGCAGAAGTTCAAGAATTTCAAGAAACATGAATCCAGTACTTGAGTTGAGTGTGTGAATGAGTACACATGTGCACTGGATGGTTGGATGATGGGCAGCAAGGATTTTAAGGGCTTATGCAATTTCATTAGTTGGGAGCACTTGAGTAGTCTGTGTGTTCCAGAGCTGCCCCAGCATCTTTTAGACGGTAAGCTGACAGATCCTGATAAGCTTGCTGAGGAGGCAGACTGCTGGATCAGCACCAGGGTCCACAAGGGGTTTGGAGGTACCACTACCAAAGGTGTACAGGGTCCCCTGCAGAAGGTGGGGGAGGACAAGGGTAACCACAGGGAGTTCTCTAAAGGGCCCCAAAGTAGTTTCCAGGTAAAAGGGTCCCAGTCCCCCAAGGCTAAGAGGCCCTAGCTCCCTAAGGGAAATCAGGACCACAGAGGTCCTCATACTTGTTATCCTGTAAAGAGGTGGGTCATATTGCCAATAAATGCCCCAAGAAGTCACCTACACCCCCTGGTGCTCCAACACCGGGTTTAGTGAGTGTAGCGTTGGGGGAGGAATTGAGTCCTTGGAATGGGGAAGAGCAAGCAGTTATGACCCTGGTCTCATTAGGAGAACGAGAGATGATCCAGGAAGCCTCTCTGCCTGAGAATACTAAGAAGTACAGGCAGTGGGTGACCATTAATGGAAGGAGGTTGGAGGCTCTAAGAGACACAGGAGCCAGTTTGACATCTGTCAGGTGTCAGTGGGTGTCTGAGGAGCAGGTAATTCCCAAAGTACTTCACCCTGTAGTTGCAGCAGACAACTCAGTGCGCCTCTGCAAGGTGGTGCTAGTTCCCTTTGAGTGGGGGGGTATCTCATGTTCCTTGAAGGTTGTTGTAAGTCTGTCCATGCCTGCAGACTCTCTGTTGGGGAATGACCTGGAGAGTTCCCCCTGGAAGGAGGTGGAGCGCCAGGCGCATTTGGAGATGTTGGGTCTGCCTGAGTGGGCTTGTGTGACCACTCGGTCTAGGGCAGCCAGTAAAGGGGTTCAAGAGAACCTGGGGCCTGAAACAGTGGCCCAGGTGCCTGCCTTAAAGAGAAAAGGCAGGTGGCAAGGGAAACCAGCCCCCAAAGTTCCCACGGTCCAGGAGGAAACAAACCTTGAATGGATGCCCTGGAGCCTACGGGGAAGCAAGTAGCTGAACTGGGGGACCTACCTGAGCTGACCGAATGGCAGCAGGAGGAAGGGCCCTCCAGGGAGAAATTCTGTAAGGAGCATGTTAGAACCGGCTGTCTCTAGTTGGCAGAGGTATACACTTCTGACAAATAGGGACCCACCTTCTCTAGTCGGGGCAAGGGGATTACACACTCAGATAACCCCTGCTTACCCCCTTGGTAGCTTGGCAGAGCAGACAGGCTTAACTCAGAGGCAGTGTGTTAAGCATTTATGACCACATACAGTAATAAAGTGAATACACTACAAATGGACACAACACAGGAGTTATTATAAAAATAGTATTTTTATATAAGGCTTAGCACAAGACCAAATAACAACAAAAATATACCACAATCTTAATAAATTCTCTTTGGAAGGAAAAATAATAGTTCAGGTAAAGTTTCTTCTTAGGAAATAGTTCTTTAGCAACAAAAGTAAGTATTCTTCTGAACCACAGTTCTTGGCAACAATGTGACCCCCATAGGAGTCACACGACGTCGAGTTTACTATATTCCCAAGGTTTGGCGTCGACCGCGAGCAGCGCTACGTTGAGCCTGGAGTTGCAACAGAACCCACAAACACAGTACCTTTGGAAATTAAGAAAACGATGATCCACGGCGTCGAGATGTCGAGGTCGGCGTCGATCGTGCCTCGGATTCGGGTCGATCCGCAGCGGTGTCGAGAGGTGTCGGGCCGGAGCAGCGCTCACGGCGTCGAGAAGGGCATCGAGTCGGTGCGATCAGCAGCGGCGTCGAGACGGGGTCGCTTAGAGCTGGGGCCGATACTCACTACTCAGTGGCGTCGATACCGGCGTCAAGACGGGGTCACTTGGAGCTGGAGCCGATACTCACTACTCCTGGCATCGCTACTGGCGTCGATCGGGCCCTGCGGCCGGCGTCGAAGACTCAGAACACTGGAGCCGTTACTCACGATGTCGAGCTGGATTCGGCGGCGTCGGCGGCGTCGAGACTGCAGATTTCCCCTGTGCACTGGAAATAACACTTTCCAGCAACCAGCAATTCAGTAGAGGGTGAAGTCCATTGGGCCTGTAACGTCAACAGGAGGCTGGCACTCTTCCAGCCCTTGGAGATTTTCTAGCAAGCTTTTGAGAGTACACACCAAGTTCCTCTCTCCTTGTTCCTTGGCAAAAATAAAGAAGCAGCTTCAGGTTCCCCCCAGCAAACAGCACACTGGCAGAAGGGGGAGGCAAGTCCTTAGATCAGCAGGCTTCTTGTCCTTGGTAGAGGTTTCCTTGTCAGAAGTGATCTGAGTTCTTGGTTCAGGGGTCCTTCTCTTATACCCTTTTTCTGCTTTGTTACCTTTGTCCAAGCAGGGAAATTCCCCCCATCCCAGGTTTGTTGTGGGTGTTGCCAGGCAGAGGCACCTGGCCTATTCACTGAGCAGGGCAGGGTCCTCAGCCGCCCAGCAGGAGGCGGAGACAGTATTGTCACTGGCAGGAGCAGGGCTATCAGTCGCCCGACAGGAGGTGGAGCCAGCATTGTGTCAGGCAGGGCAGGCTATCAGGGACTACTCTTCCCCCACTCTAAGTGTAGATGCCTCATTCACCCCACACTGACTCATTCAGACCTCTGGAGCCACCCAGCCCCTGACACACACACCAAACCAGCAGAGACCGGTGGATAGTGGGACAAGAAAATAGCCGCTTTCTAAAAGGGCCATTTTCAAACACAGAATTTAAAAACCATCCATCCTAAAGGGTGTGTTATTAAATTCTGAGTTCAGGGATACTAAACTCGATCTGCTACCATGCTCCCTGAGTCAGATAGATTGTAATGGAGTTAATAATCAGTCTGCCCATTCTGGCCTATTGGAGGCAGGTAGCCCTTCAATTGTGAAAAACGAAAATGGCTGTATTTCACTATTAGGTCATGCCACACACATCAGGGCATGACCTACCTTTTACCAACAATGCACCCAGCCCTAGGGCCTACCATAGAGGTGTTTGAAATGTGGCAAAGTGAAGGTTTTAGAGACTGGCAAGTAGGTTTCCTTGCCAAGTCGACATGGCAGTCAGGGACTTCATGCAGGCTCTGCCGTGGCAGGCCTGGGACACATTTTGCAAGCTGCTTCCGTGGGTGGCACAACCAGTGCTGCAAGCCCACCAGCAGCAGTTAACTTACATGCCCTTGGCACACGCGGTGCACTAGACTAGGGTCTGAACAGTAAGTCAACCAAGCCAATCACGGTAACACCAATCAATGTATCAATTTAACATAGGGAGCACTTGCACTGTGGCACTGATCAGCAGTGGCACAGTGCCCAAAGCAATATTCCAGCAAAAACATCGTAAACAGTGGAGGCCAACAGAATAAAATGGAGGAGAGACTCATGCCAATGATGCCAGGTCTAACAGAGCAGAAAAAGTGCCCTTCTCTTGTAGGTTTGCGGCAACAGGCAGCAAACCAGGCAGCAGGTGATCAGTCCGGGTCACCTTTGATTTACTGGGAGAATGACCTCCTATACATCGAGCTTAAGGTTGCTGAGCCTGGATCAGCCCGTGTGCTGGTGGTACCCCAGTGCTTCAGAGCCTTCCTACTGGGGCTGGCTCATGATGTGCCTTTAGCAGGACATTTGGGGCAGGGCAAGACCTTTGAGAGGCTTGTCACCCACTTCTACTGGCCTCAAATGCGCAAGAGTTCTGATACTCATTGCAGGACCTGTCAGAATTGCCAGGCACGTGGTAAGAGTGGGAGGAAGCTCAAGGTTCCCCTCCAACCTTTCCCTGTAGTCAAAACCCCCTTTGAAAGGGTGGGCACTGACATTGTAGGGCCTCTGGATCCCAAGACAGCCATGGGCAACAGGTTCATCCTGGTCTTGGTGGACCATGCCACCCGGTACACGGAAGCCATCCCTCTCCTGATGGTGACAGCCCCTGTGGTGGGCCATACACTGATGGGGATTGTCTCCCACATGGAGTTCCCCAGAGAGGTGGTGTCCGACTGGGGTACTCATTTCATATCTACGTATATGAAGTCTCTGTGGAAGGAGTGCGGTGTAACCTATAAGTTTACCACGCCTTACCACCCCCAAGGTAACGGTCTGGTTAATAGATTTAACCGGGCCCTGAAGGGCATGATTATGGGTCTTGAGGAACCCATGAGGTGTAAGTGGGATGTCCTCTTACCATGCCTATTGTTTGCTTACAGATAGGTGCCACAGAAGTCCCTAGGGTTCAGCCCCTTTGAGCTCCTGTATGGGCACCCTGTAAGAGGACCCTTGAATTTGGTGAAGGAGGGCTGGGAGAAGGCTCCTAGTAAACCCCTCCAGGATGTATATAGCTACATCCTGGCCTTCAGGAACCAACCTAGGCGTTTCAGGCAACTCGCTCAGGCGAATCTGGAGGCCAGCCAGGAAGAAATGAAACGGTGGTACGACCAGAATGCCACTCTGGTCGAGTTTCAACCTAGGCAAAAAGTGTGGGTGATGCCACCAGTGGAGCCTTGCACGCTCCAGGACAAGTGGACTGGGCCTTATGAGGTGGTGGAGCGAAGTGACCTACCTGTTTGCCTTACGGTCTCCTAGGAACCCTTTGAGGGACCTCCAGGTGAACCACCTCAAACCCCACTTTGAGAGGTCTGATGTGACCATGCTCTTGGCTACAGATGATGGAGCAGAAGAGGAGAGTGAACCTCTTCCTGACCTCCTGTCAGCCAAGGGGAAGGATGGGTCAGTGGATGGGGTGAACCTCTCGCCTACACTGACCCTGGAACAGCAGAGAGACTGTCGTCAGGTATTGGGTCAATTTGCCTCCCTGCTCTCCCTGACCCCAGGAATCACCCATTGGTGCGTCCATGATGTGGACATGGGAGACAGCCTGCCTGTAAAACAAACATTTTACAGAGTAGCTGATAAGGTCAGGGCCAGCATCAAGGAGGAGGTTTCCAAGATGCTGGCGCTAGGGGTGATTGAGCCATCCAGCCGCCCCTGGGCTAGCCCAGTGGTCCTTGTGCCAAAGGCTACTGTGCCTGGTGCCACCCTGGAACTCCGGTTCTGTGTGGATTACCGTGGGCTCAATGCGGTCACCAAGACTGACGCTAACCCCATCCCCAGAGCTGATGAGCTCGTGGATCGGCTGGGAGCTGCCCGGTACCTCAGCACCTTTGACTTGACGTCTGGGTACTGGCAGATTGCCCTTACCGAGAGAGCCAAGGAGAGGTCAGCATTCTCAGCGCCAGAGGGGCACTACCAGTTCAGGGTTATGCCCTTTGGGTTGAAGAACGCCCCTGCCACCCACCAGAGACTGGTTAACACGGTGCTGAGTGGGCTTGAGGAATTAAGCACCGCCTACCTGGACGACATTGCTGTGTTCAGCTCCAGTTGGGAGGAACATTTGCGACACTTCTGTGAAGTGTTGAAGGCCTTGCAAAGGGCAGGCCTAACTATCAAGGCAAGTAAGTGCCAGATAGGGCAGGGTTCTGTGGTGTACTTAGGACACTAGGTAGGGAGTGGCCAGGTGGCACCCCTACAGGCACAAATTGATACCATTCTGGCTTGGGAACTCCCCAAGACCCAGACAGGAGTGAGGACCTTTTTAGGACTCACTGGGTATTACAGGCGGTTTGTGAAGGGGTATGGCACCATTGTTGCCCCCTTGAAAGAACTGACTTCAAAGAAACAGCCCAAGAAGGTGATCTGGACTGATGCCTGCCAGACCGCTTTTGATGCCCTGAAAACTGCCATGTGCACGGCGCCCGTGCTCAAGGCGCCTGATTTCTCCAAATAATTTGTGGTGCAGACAGATGCTTTAGAGCATGGTGTGGGAGCAGTACTCTCACAATTGAATGACGAGGGCTTAGACCAACCCGCAGCTTTCATTAGCAGGAGGCTACTTCCCCTGGAACAGAGGTGGAGTGCAATTGAAAGGGAAGCTTTTGATATGGTCTGGGCGCTGAAGAAGCTGAGGCCCTACTTGTTTGGGACTCACTTCCTGGTTCAGACCGACCACAGGCCCCTCAGATGGTTGATGCAGATGAGGAGTGAAAACCCAAAACTGTTGAGGTGGTCCATCTCCCTACAGGGAATGGACTTTACGGTGGAACACCAACCTGGAACCGAACACACCAATGCTGACGGTCTGTCCAGATTATTCCGCCTCAGTGATGAGAAGTCTCATGAAGGTGGGTAGTTCTCCCCACTTTTCAGCTGGAGGGGACACGTGTTAGACCTGGCATTTCTTGGCTTGGTTACCCCTGACTTTTTGCCTCTACCTCATCTATTTTTGATGCTGTGATGGATTGCGTTTTACTGGCTTAGATGCTTTGGGCACTTTGCCACTGCTGATCAGTGTCAAAGTGCAAGTGCTCTCCGTATAAAGTGATATGGTAATTGGTTGTCCATAATTGGTATGTTTGTATTACTAGTAACGTGCACTATGTGTGCCAGGGCTGGTAATGCAAATGCAAATGCTACTAATGGGCCTGCAGCACTAATTGTGCCATCCACACAAGTAGCCCTAAAGAGAGAACTCAGGCCTGCCACTGCAGTGCCTGCATGCAGTTTGCTAGCTGACATGTTGTCCGGACAACTGCACCCACTTGCCAGGCCTTACCCTTCCCTTTCCATGTACATCAGACACCCCTATGGTAGGCCCAAGGTACCCCCCTGGGCAGGGTGCAGTGTCTGTGAAAGGTAGGACATGTACTGAGGTGTGTACTATGTCCTAACAGTGAAATACTCTCCATTTCATGTTTCACTGTTGCAAGCCCATCTTGCCCTTAGGACAGAATGGGAAAGGCTGTGTAATATGTTTCCAGGCAATCTTTCCATAGGCTTAAGATGGAGAGGTGAAGTTTAGTGTGCCTGAATTCACAATTTAATAACACATCTTTTTGTGAAGGTGGTTTTTGAATTGTGTGTTTAGAAACCACGCTTTTAGGAGTAGCTGTTTTTTTTGTTCTAACAATTCTGTGTGTCTCTGCCTGGTTGTGGATTGACTGTCCGGATTTGAATGTAATACGATCTGGGAAATGTCTTGACCCAGAGGAGGAGTAGGTGAGACAGCAACAGGCTGTCCTGCATCTGGAGTGTAGGGGGAAGAGAAGCCCCCTGGATGTGAAGAGGCCTGGGCTGCTGCCATAAAATAATGGTTCCACCTCCTGCTGAGTGATTGAGGAACCAGACCCCCACTATCAAAGGAAGAAGTTGTTAGTGGCAGGGAGGCACCCAGAACTGATTTGGACAGGGGTCAGTGCCCCCTGAACACAAAGACTTCAAAGACATTTAGGGGTATAACTATGAGAGCTGAAACCCATGAACGTTGGACTGATCAAGACTGAAAAGGATTGAAACTACTTTGTGGTCAAGAGGAACCTCTGCCAAGGAAGAACAGCTGAAGAGACTGAAGAAAAAGACTGACCCTTGCTGTGTGTTCTGGGGCTGGCCTGCAGTTTGCTGATTTATCCAAGGAGAGGCTGAGGTACTTTGCTGTGTGCTGTGTCCCCCTGCTTGGAAGGATTTTGCTGTGTGATGTGTCCCGAAGTAACTTGGCCCCAAGGGCCCGAGGAGAGCTGGCTCTCCGTTGTGGAAACTCAGGGACATCAAAGTTTCCAAGTGTGTCTCAGCGGCGCTGTGTGTGTGTGCTTTTTGTAGCCTTTGACCTTCGTAAACATTGCCCCGGGACTGTGTGGCACAAAACCCAACCAAGTCTCAGCGATGCTTTGTGCGTGTGCACCCTGAGACTGCCGTGGGGTCCTTGGTGCTGGTTGGAAAGTGCCCAGTGACTGCAGTGCCCCCGCAGTGTCAATAATCGTCCAACCTGCTGTGCAGCTGTTTGTGGCCCCAGCCGTAATCGTAACTGAGGCTGCGGATCAAGATTGCCGCCACCGGCCTGGGTTTCGTGAAGCTAAGGAAGTTGTGAGGTAATCATGATCATTGTTTTCAAGAGGAATCTGCCCAAGATTGTCAGCAACGGAGAAGGCAGCACTGTAACCTGTCCAGGTGCGGCGTCGCCTTGCATCGGAGCTAAGTTGTCATCAGTAGTGCCCAACGAGCGGGGAGAGAGAGAGAGAGAGAGAGGCAGAGCATCCCCCAGGTAAGGCTTGGACTCCGGTCGGGAGCCGTAAGCGTGTGTGGCTTGGGGATGCGCAGGAGAAGTACAGGAGTGCTCTCATCTCTCTCGTTGTCGAGCGGCCCTAAACTGCCCGGCAGCACCGGGGCTGCCCTCGGACGTTCATGAATGTTGTCTGTGGTTGGGGCCTAGTGGTGCCCGCGCTAATCACATTGATTGACCTAGTATTATTCCTGCATTATGACCTGCCTGATTATGTGCATCGAGGATTTAATTAATCTCGCATTACGAACTGCCTTATTACTTGCATTAAGGAGTGCGTTATACTTGCATTACGAACTGCCTGATTATGTGCATTGAGGATTGAATTATTCTCGCATTACGAACTGCCTTATTACTTGCATTAAGGAGAGCGTTATACTGGCATTATGAACTGCCTGATTACGTGCATTGAAGAATGCACTATTCTTGCATTACGAACTGCCTGATTACGTGTATTGAGGATTGCATTATTCTTGCATTATGACCTGCCTGATTACTTGCATTAAGGATTGCTTTATTCTTGCATTACGAACTGCATTAGTCTGACAATACGAACTGCATTACGAACTGCATAGCCTTGCATTTGGACTGCATTTGAACATCGTGAACTGCTCATTAATACCGCAAGAACCTAAAAATGTTTGTTGGCCTAATAGCCGGCAAAATGAAATATTACGAATACCCATGTTGGATTTTTATCGCTTGGTCTTACCGTATTTTCTTCTTGCTAAAGATATGGCTATTTTCATACATCAGTGTGGTGTCCATTTGTGTGTTATCACTGCGTCACTGGGAGTGTGGTTGCAAATACTTTACACATTGCCTTGAAGATAAGCCTGGCTGCTCGTGCCAAGCTACCAGGGGATGAGCAGGGGTTATCATAGAGGGTGTCCCTCCTTTCCCTGACTAGAAGCAAGGGTCCCTATTTGGACTAAGGTAACTGCCTCAGCCAACTAGAGACCCCCAGTTCTAACAGTGATTATGACCATTGGACCGCAGGGACTCTCTTGCCGCACTTTGTCAATCCGTTTAAATACTTACAGGACAAACTTTGGACATATTATTTAGTTCTTTTGCCTTGAAAAGGCCCTTGGTGGGCCAACCATATTGGTGAAACACATGTTGGCTGTTGTTTGTTTCATTCATTTGGCGTGGAATAAATACAGAACTAAGAAAAACCTATAGCATATCTGAATGTTGGAAGATTTGTTCCAGGAATTTAAGCATGTACACTCTGCACAACCTGTATTTCCTACAATTATTCAAAATTCAGTCTACAGATTATTCAGATGTAAACATGATGCTCAGATTCTGTTTATGTCTCCTTGCCTTCCATAGTACAATATTAGGTACTATTAGATTGCATTTCTCTCCTATCACTAATCCAACAACAAATGTAATCAAGAATTGGCAAAGCCAATAGGTATGGCGTTGGCTGCCAGCCTTCTGGCTTTGGCAATTCTTGTTTTTCCTGTCATGGATTTTCAAAAACCTTATTGCTGGAAGCTGTTGCGGCTTCATCAATCTTAAAAAAAAAAATCTAAAGGCAAAAATATTTTATGGTCTGGAGTGGGTAGAAGAAAAATGTGAATGACACATCAAAAAGTAATTGAGGAATTATGTCTGAAACGTAATGTACTTAACTATGTTATACAGATAATGTTTAGTAAAATCAAAAGGTCTTGGCTAACACCAGACCTAAAAAATGCCAATTAGTCTTGCATTGGTTGTCATCCCATTTTCTTTGCTAATGCTTTCCTTGTAATGTTTTTGTTAATCTTTTTACAAATAGATAAATAGGTTTGAAACGACAGGTAAATAGAGACACTTTCAAAGACATATGTAGATGGATGGATGGATGGATGGATGGATGGATGGATGGATGGATAGATGGATAGATAGATAGATAGAGACAGACAGACAGACAGACAGACAGACAGACAGACAGACAGACAGACAGACAGTCAGATGATAGATTGATAGATTGATAGATTGATAGATAGATAGATAGATAGATAGATAGATAGATAGATAGATAGATAGATAGATAGATAGATAGATAGATAGATAGACTGTAATCGTTTAGACAGCTTAAATTATTGATATAACTGTAAAATGTCTATAAAAGCATGACATACAAGAGAACTGAGAGTAAACTAAAAAGTAAAACAAGCTGGAAATGCATGCTAAATTGGTCTACAAGTATAGCTAGAGTCCCCAATTGAAAGAAATACCAGCATGACATACAAGCATGCAGTTATGAATGCACTTTGCGGCAAATATGCTGAAAGAGCATACATTTATAAAGATTGGACACAATATGGAATGTTGTGAAACAGCAGCAGTCAGATAAAGAAAGGACACTCCAAAAGGAATTTACAAAACCATTAGCAGGAGAGAGGAACTGATAATGCTGGAGGATGCCTTGTGCTCACATCAAAGAGTTCTGCTATCGCATCAGGCTCTAAACACAAAGGCAACAATAATGCAATAATAAAGTCAACAAAACACTGGCACTGAAGAGAACTACCTTATGTGCAGATATGTTCCTCTTGAAAGATCAAAATGCAGTCAGCAAAAGGAAAGTTAGCTAGTAGCTTAAGTAGGCTGACTCAGTGCCCCATGCTGTGTGCTGTAGTGTGCAGAAGAAAAATGTGAATGACACAAAAACACACCACTTGATGAAGAGAGCTAGCTGAAAGCCCCTTTCAGAAAATATATTATAGGGGGGCGTGGCTAGGCGCCCGTAGGAGATGGCGGCGT
This sequence comes from Triturus cristatus, assembly GCF_964204655.1. Lineage (NCBI taxonomy): Eukaryota > Metazoa > Chordata > Amphibia > Caudata > Salamandridae > Triturus > Triturus cristatus. Next base: position 820,305,056 of record NC_140588.1, on the reverse strand, counting down.
TCGGCTAGGAGCTCCGCTCACGCCGGAGTCTACCGGCGGTTCGCGCATCAGTCTTCACCAACGGAGGGCAGTCTTCCTTGTCGGAGCATGCCAGGAGTATTTTCAATCCTTTTCCGGCGCTGAGGCACAGCTATTTTGGGTCTTACAGCCCATTTTATCTCCGATCGCGGCTCGTCATCGGCCGCGGCCGCCATTTTGTTTATTTTCGCCCGAGAACGCCTCAGCAGCGCGTCTCATCACGCATGGATCCCCTGGATGCCTCATATTTGCAATTTTGACCCCAGCACTTCCTGAAGCACAGCTGTGGCTGACCAGCACTCTAAGGTGACTTTTTTTTTCTTTAACTATGATTATTTTTGTCGCTTCTCTTTTTTTTTTTCTTCATGATTTGACTGGAATTTTCAATTCTCCTCATATACGGCGGCCATTTTTATGACTCTAGTCTCCAACACTTATGACTCCAATTTTTTGGCCTGGCATATTTCTTTATTAATTTGCTTTCTGGTCCTCTTTTAGTCGGGCAATAGGATATGTTAAGACCTCACGCTCTATAGGCGTGCTGATGGCGGATTGCTCCAGTAAAGTTCAAAAACGTAATTTCATTAAAAATTCCAAGTTATTCACGGCACTGGCCCATTTGGAAGCTTCAACTGAGATGACGTCGACTGCGGACACCTCCTCACAATCCTCGGCAAAAGTGAACTCTAAGAGGTTAAAAAAAGACCCGCCTTCGCCTCCTAAGTCCTCTTCGCCCATCTCTATGGAGTTACTCCTCGATGAGATACGGGCCTTGCGTCCTTACATGGAAGAGACTAATGCTAAGTTGCAGATTCTCACTGACAATTGGGCTTCGATGGATGAAAGAGTGTCGTCGGTGGAGCGTGACGTCTCCTCTCTTCAGGACTCTGCGACCAAGGTCTCTCACATGCATGCGCAGATTTCCTCTCTCCAGAAGCAGGTGGAGGACCTTGAAAATCGCAACAGACGCAATAATCTTCGTCTTTACGGCCTGGTGGAGGGTTGTGAGGGGAATGATCCCATCAATTTCTTCAAGTCCTTTCTTCCTAAGCTTCTGCACCTGCCTGATGACACCTCACTGAATATCCAACGTGCTCATAGGCTTGGTCGAGCATCCTCCTCACTTTCCGCGTCAACGAAGCCTAGAGGTGTAATAATGTACTATCTAGAGTACACAGACTTGTTGAAAGTCCTTTCAGCCGCCAGAGCCTCTCCTCGTCTCACATGGTCAGGTTCCACTCTGTTCTTTGCACAGGATTATGCCAGGACCACTGCAAATCGTCGCAAGGCCTTCCTAGACATGAGACCTGACCTTCGCTCCATTGGTGCCAGATATGGGCTCTTTCATCCTTGTCTATTTAAGGTCACTCATAATAATAAGACTACAACATATGAGGATCCTGCGCGACTTCGAAGCTTCCTTAATTCCTGCGGTCAAGCTGATATGGAGCTGTCTGGTCCCTCTTCTCACCCACCATGACTTTTTTCTGTAGTTGCAGTTTGATTCCCCAATTTACTATGCTTTAATGCTTTCATTTTTACAGGTTCTTCAGATTGTATGTTCTCTCGTTAAGGTTATATCTTTTATTTTAGCTTCCGATATTGTTGTTCTGGTTCCTCAGCTGGTCATATGTTTGTTTTTTATCTTCGTTGTATTTGATTGCCTAACTTTGTTCTTTTTCTCCCTTCACAGATCATTGTTTTGCGTTCCGTTTTGTTTTCTCTGGTTGGACGTCTCCTTCACCCCGAATGCCTTGCTTCTCCCAGTTGGCCCTACCTCCCTCCCCTCGTCTCTACGTATGTCTTCGCTTGTTCCCAGTTCCTGATTGTATTTTTCCCATGCTACCCCCCGTAAGTACTCTTCATTCCTTATTTATCATGTTTCTCTTTGTTCTATATTTTCTTATCTTACCCTTTCCCTCGATGCTCTCAGGTTTATTGGTGTCATTACCTTTTCCATGGTTCTCCTCCTCTTCTCTTTCTTCACTCTTTCTTCTCCCCATTGTATATTGGATCTCTTGCTTGTGTTTATCTCTCTTTACTTATCTTTCTCTCCCTTGGCCATTACTTACCATTATCTCTGAGAATTGCTGTATCTTCTTATCATTCTTATTATTTTCTTGGCTTTTTCCTATTTACATGGCTTCTCTGGTCCCTCTCTCATTTTTTCTTTTGCTCATGTTTCATCATGTTTGTTCTCACCTCATCCTCTCTTTTTCTTGTGCCCTTTCTCGGTCCGAGGCTTTTCCTCGCTGTCCTATTCTCCATTTGGTCCATTCTTCGATTAACCCTTAATGTCAGTTCGAATTGTTTCCTGGAATGTTAAAGGTCTGCATTCTCCTATCAAGAGACAAAAAATTCTCTCTCATTTAGCCAAATTAAATGTAGACATTGCCTTTTTACAAGAAACCCATTTGTCTGATGCTGAAGCTGCTAAACTTAAAAGAGGATGGGTGAGTGCTGTATTTTCATCTCCGGGTGATGGTAAGAGGAACGGTGTGGTTGTACTAGTTCGCAAATCCCTTGCTCATTTGCTCTTGGTTTCTGAATCAGATCCCAAAGGTAGATGGTTGTATGTCAAACTTTCCTCGAAGGGTGTCCCTCTTTCCCTACTTAATGTTTATGCCCCCACCGGTGGTGATCCTGTCTTTTGGCGCGCAATGGCCTCCCGCATCACTGAATATATTGATGATAATTTTATCTTAGCAGGTGATTGTAACTTACCCTTTGATCCTTTTTTAGACAGAAACTCCAAGGCATCTTTTGTCCCTAATAAGTCCCACAAGCTCTTTGCTCAAGCGATATCCCAACATAAACTCATTGATGCTTGGCGTCTTTGTAACCCTACTTCTAAAGAATTCACCTTCTACTCCCCGACCCATCATTCGCAATCGCGTATTGACTATATTTTTCTTTCCCATCACATGTCCCAATCCCTTTCCCATGCTGACATCGGTTCCATCTTATTTTCTGATCATGCCCCCGTTTTGATTAACATTGACATTTTACCCAAGTCCACTGGACCAAAGAGATGGCGCTTTAACAATGCCTTACTCCTCAATCCCAAATTCTCCGCCTCCTTTGTTGATTTCACTACAGAATTTTTCAACATTAATGACACACCCACCATGCCCAACCATGTTATCTGGGACGCCTATAAAGCAGCAGCCAGGGGCTTTATTATCAGCTTTGTGGCTAGTAAACGTAAGAATGCTCGTAAACGCACTAGTGACCTCCTTTTTACGATTAAAAAATTAGAGCATTCTTTCTATACTTCCCATTCGCAAGAAAGTTTGACTGCTCTCATTGATGCCAAGTTGCAATTTAACAAACAATCCACTGAGGATGCTTCATTGTATTTGTTGAAATCCAGTTCAAAATTCTATGGGGGTAAAAATAAAGCGGGGAAGGTTTTAGCCAACTATCTAAAAGTCAAGCAAAACAAACTGAATATTGAATCTGTCTACGATGTTAATTCTGTTTTAAAGCATACAGATGTTGATATTTTAGAGCAATTCTCCCAGTTTTATTCCAAACTCTACTCTTCTGAAACGCACCCCACTGTTCACTCTCTTGCTACTTTTTTTGCCAGCATTCAACCACCTTCCAATTTCCCTGTTGATTTATCTGCCCTTGAATCACCAATCTCTAGCGATGAATTACTTACCGCACTTCAGTCACTCAAGAAAGACAAGGCCCCTGGCCCAGATGGATTCACAGTTGAATTTTATTTGCATTTTTCTAAACTGTTATTGCCCAGGCTACATTCCCTTATTGACTCCTTCATATTAAGTGGCTCTTCTTCAGGTACATTCTCAGACGCTCACATTTGTGTTATACCCAAAGAAGGAAAAGATACCCAGCATTGTAAGAATTACAGACCAATTTCTTTGGTTAACATTGATTATAAATTATATGCCAAATCTCTCGCCATAAGACTAGACCCTTTTCTTCCCGAACTGCTAGGCCCTGAACAATCTGGTTTCGTTAAGGGTCGCTTCATCACAGATAACACCAGACTTTTGTTTAATGTCCTTTCCAAATCTCCACAGTTCCAAGACTCACTAGCAGCCATTGCCCTAGACGCGGAAAAAGCGTTTGATAGGGTGGAGTGGACTTTCCTTTTCTCCGCTCTTAAATGGTATGGGTTCGGTCCGCATTTCATTTCTTTTATCTCCTTCCTTTATTCCAGCCCTAGAGCGGCGGTTTGCGCCAATGGTCTAGTTTCCTCTTTTTTCAATCTAGGCAGAGGTGTTCGTCAGGGTTGCCCTCTCTCCCCCTTTCTTTTCAAAACTTCGTCAAAACCCTAACTTACATGGTTTCCAAATTTCCCAAACTAATATTAAACTTGCTGCCTACGCAGACGATATTCTATTACTCATGTCTAATCCCGCCACTTCTATCCCCGCATTCCTAGCTGAAGTTCACGATTACTCTCAGATCTCAGGTTATAAGCTAAATAATGACAAGTGTGAGATTTTACCCCTTACTAAGTTCACTTTTAAATCGGATTTTATGGCGTCCAAATTTACTTGGAGCCCCTCACACATCAAATACCTTGGTTTGCACATTACTTCCTCCCTTTCCGACACTGTTTCGTTATGCCTTAATAAGTGCATCCAGAAATTATCCGACCTCACTTCCAGATGGCACCCACTGTACCTTTCCTGGTGGGGCCGTCTTGACACGATTAAAATGATGCTCTCCCCATTAGTCCTTTACACCATTTCCAACATTCCAATTCCTATCCCTGCTAAGTTTTTTAAGAAAATCAACACTATTCTCTCTTCCTTTCTTTGGTCCGGCAAAAAAGCACGTATGTCCTTGCTCAGACTGCAACTCCCCAAGTCTGAGGGTGGAGTTAACTTTCCGAATTTTCCCGCTTACCACAAGGCATTCCTTTTGCGGCAAGCTTCCCATTGGTTGCAAGACCCTGATAAGCCGTCCCCCTTATGGGTTGTCATTGAACGCCTTTCTTTATCCCCTTTTACTTTTGCTGAATACCTTTCATTTTCTCGTAAGCCCCACTTCTCCTCCATTCCCATTCACAAGTTTACAGCCAAATTGCTTCTTTCCACCTCTCCAGGTCCCCCCTCCTCTGTGGCAGAGTTTCTCAATTCCACTATTTGGCACAATAACAGTATATCCATCAATCGTAAGCCCTTTTATTGGAAAACTTGGAGACAGAGGGGTTTGATCTGGGTATCTCAACTCTTTTCTAATTCTGATTTCTTATCCTTCTCTGTTCTTAGCCAAAACTTCCATCTCCCTCGTTCTTTTGCTTGCAAATATCTTATGCTTAAAAATGCAGTTATGTCCACTTTTGTTCTTCTCTCTAACCCCCTCATACATCCTCATCCTCCCAATCCTACCTCACAGCTTCATTCCTTCCTGCGTACCCACCCTACAGCCTCCTCATTATACCATTCATTTCATACGATCCTCACACCTAGACCAAAATCCAAGGTTGAGGAACAGTGGGAATCTGATCTTGTCATCTCTTGGCCCACCTCTCTTTGGGACAAATTATGGACCAAACTTCGCAAGACATCTAGAGCTGCCTCTCTCACACAAACCCTTTTCTTTATTTACAACAGGCTTCTCTTTTCTCCCCAGGTGTTGAATAAGAGGTTTTCTTCTACCCCGGATCTTTGTTGGTCCTGTTCGACTCCTAAGGCCACTCTTTTTCACATGCTTTTTTCTTGCACTCTTACGCATAACTTTTGGACACTAGTTTGGGCCCAAATCAATGCCATATTCCGCACTACATCCCCCTTCTCTTATGTCAATATTTTTTTAGGGAGCCTCTCTCCTTGCTGGGATGACACTGATCTCAATACGCAGATTGTTGATTTGTTGTTAGCTGCTGCATTCCAGCAACTCACCGTCAATTGGAAAAACTTTGCGAATATTTCTTTCAAAGCATGGTGGTACAATGTTTGTCATAATCACAGGCTAGATACTGTCTTCGTATACCCCCTTAGCTTAGCTGCTAAACGGCATGATTTATGGCTTCCTGTAACCTTGTACCTAGATACCTGTGCTAAACGCTCCTCTCATGTGTCACCTATTCAGCAAGAGGTCTCCAAACCTCCTTGATTGACATGGCTTTTCATTTGCATTACTCTTTTTATATAAGCTACTATATTGCTCATTATTATCAGCACTGTCTTTTGTTATTTAGCCTCAAATCTTTGTTATCCTATGATTAATTGTATATTTCCATCACCATGTTTTACTTTTCTCTTATATTGAAGATATGTTTGTATTTTTTCTTGTGTATTGACACCTTTACTTATCCAATAAAAATCTTTTGAACTGAAAAAAGAAAATATATTATAGATATAACTTTAGTAAAATCAAAAGGCCTTGGATAACACCAGACCTAGCAAGCATTTGCGATGCAATAGGTCACGCAATTGTGAAATTTTGACCTATTGACATTGTATTGTATTTTACTAGCTGCATTAATAAAAGGCATTATCATTTACAATACCAACAGGTCATAGTTTCTAAAATGCGAGACATATTGCATTGCAAATGCTTGATGTTTACAAGATTCCCAAGCTGCTCTTTCACGTTAATAGAGGCCATGCCTCTTTCTTTAGATGAGCCATGTCTAAAGAAAGGTCCATGGCCACTATTAAATTGAAAGCACACATGGTGCGCTGAATGTTGCAGGAAAGCATGTAGTGCCTGCAGTAGGAGAAACAATTGAAGAAAGGAGTGCTTACAGACTAAAGAATTCGTACCGTGTAACAACCAAAGTAAAAGGGCAAATCCTCATTGGAGGTTACAAATGAAGACAAGGTGGTACTAAGGAGGGACTAACAAGCCTATTAACGAATCTGAAGCCAATATTTATGAAGGAGAATGACACAAGCCAATGACAAATATCGGCATGGAGTGGTCAGGGCTTCGAATCCATACTGCAATTTAGCCTGGCTCGCAGGGCACGCATGCACTGATCAGGCTCGACCTACAAATTACATCAATTTAATCAATACTATCAGAATATCTGTTTTGTGTATTGCCAGAGTAACTTATTAGGTTTTGAGGGGAGACTTCACAATTGCTTGTACACAGCCATTACCTTAGACATTCTATTTGGAGTATAATAAAGCCAGACATTTATATTACAAATATATTTACCTAATTCACAGTTCTTTCCTTCATATCCAAGCTGGCACCAACAATTATAAGCACTGATGTCATCTTTACACACACCGTTATTTAAGCACGGGTTTGAATCACATTGATTTCCATCTGGAAAAAAGAACACTATTAATAAACCTAAAAGTAATGTATAAAGATTAATGCTTGATATGTGAAATAAAAGCAGGTTACTGTTATTATTTTTCATGATATATAATGTTTTTTATATTCTGTTGTTGGGGTTTGAAATATCAGTCTTAGTGAAATTAGATTTAAAATGTATTGTGAAAAAAGTTACCAACATTTAAATAAGCAATTTACTTTTTTTTCTTCCACCCTTGACGTGTGATGTGGTATAGATAATTGAGCTGTGTCTTTCTACTACAAACATATTAGTGACATTGCATATATATCAGGTTGACCTTATAGCATTCTCGCCTCTGATGGCACAAAATTCATTAGGGCAAGATGTGTATGCCTCGCCATTAAATTTGCTTTCATGTTAAATCTGAGCCAAAATTAAAAAAAAAAAAAAACAATTACACCGCTATCACTTTGATTTTTGCCACATTTGCCGCTAAATGGTTAAGGGATTGGGTAAATAGCAAGGAGACCTCTGGGAAACATGGAAAACAACTGAAAAGAAGTTATATTCTTTTTGTTTGCATTTTGTCATCTATCAGCAGCATTTTTGGTATTGCCTACAAAATAGCTGAGGTTCATGGGACCAGGAGTCACATTAGGCCCAGGCAGGAACAGAACCATTTTACATGTTCAGATTTAAACTTGACATCTTTTCTTGAATGTTGGCATTTGACACACTTTTGCTTGCATGCTTTTAAGGATATTGTTCCGCAATTTACGCCTCTTCTTAGGCACATTATCATTCTGCATGAAAGCTTAAGTTCACTATGCAAAATGTTGTTGTTTTTAATTGTTTGCTAGGCAACTGCTTTGTCAGGGTAGAATCAATAATGGCAGCCTGACTGGGACTGTGGCATGGCAGCATGGGTGATGTTTATTATATAAATGACATCACTCCTTTCTTTATTTAGAGGAGAATTTCGCTGGCACTGTGAGGTTGCCTCATGCCAGAATTCCAGCCCAGCTGATTCCTGTTTACCTCCTGAAAGGGTTGATGCCCAGCTTTTCAACAAGACGGCACCCTGATTACATTTATTCAGAGGTAACGGGGGAGTTAAATCACCCAACAGGGATTTTTACAAATATAGCCACCCTAAGGACACTAGGATAGGTAGTTGATGTAGCTCCGATTTTACCTAGATTTAGGCATTGCTCTGCTTTAAGTTTCAGACAGACTGCATTTCAAAAACGGCACAGAGATTATGGTGCATGCAAAGTGAAAAACATGTAATGAGGCCTGGTCAAATACTTTTAAAAGTGGTGCATGAAAAGTGAAAACATGAAAGAGGCCTGCAATTGAAATCATGTAAAACCATGCTCAATTAATTAATCATGGATGTTTAATTGTGTTTATTTTTAATTTAACCTCACTATAGAATGTACATTTAATTTAGAAAATGTGTTTTGAACTTTCGATTGTGCTGAATTAACACGCATTTTGCGGTGTACAAAAGGCTGAAAATGCTTTGGCAGGCTCAGCTCACTGTGCAGCCTTTAGCCTTGAAGATAAGAAAGGAATGTTTGCTCTCTGTTTCCTCCTGCCTCCTCTCCATGAAAGACCTTTGCTATAATTTTACATGTTCAGATTTAAACTTGACATCTTTTCTTGAATGTTGGCATTTGACACACTTTTGCTTGCATGCTTTTAAGGATATTGTTCCACAATTTACGCCTCTTCTTAGGCACATTATCATTCTGCATGAAAGCTTAACCCCTTCCATGCTGCGCAAATTCCGCCGCTGTCATGACGGAACGGTTCCGTCATGAGCACAGCTCAACCGTGGCTCATGACGGAACCGTTCCGTCATGAGCACCGAAGGGGTTAAGTTCACTATGCAAAATGTTGTTGTTTTTAATTGTTTGCTAGGCAACAGTTTTGTCAGGGTAGAATCAATAATGGCAGCCTGACTGGGACTGTGGCATGGCAGCATGGGTGATGTTTATTATATAAATGACATCACTCCTTTCTTTATTTAGAGGAGAATTTCGCTGGCACTGTGAGGTTGCCTCATGCCAGAATTCCAGCCCAGCTGATTCCTGTTTACCTCCTGAAAGGGTTGATGCCCAGCTTTTCAACAAGACGGCACCCTGATTACATTTATTCAGAGGTAACGGGGGAGTTAAATCACCCAACAGGGATTTTTACAAATATAGCCACCCTAAGGACACTAGGATAGGTAGTTGATGTAGCTCCGATTTCACCTAGATTTAGGCATTGCTCTGCTTTAAGTTTCAGACAGACTGCATTTCAAAAACGGCACAGAGATTATGGTGCATGCAAAGTGAAAAACATGTAATGAGGCCTGGTCAAATACTTTTAAAAGTGGTGCATGAAAAGTGAAAACATGAAAGAGGCCTGCAAGTGAAATCATGTAAAACCATGCTCAATTAATTAATCATGGATGTTTAATTGTGTTTATTTTTAATTTAACCTCACTATAGAATGTACATTTAATTTAGAAAATGTGTTTTGAACTTTCAATTGTGCTGAATTAACACGCATTTTGCGGTGTACAAAAGGCTGAAAATGCTTTGGCAGGCTCAGCTCACTGTGCAGCCTTTAGCCTTGAAGATAAGAAAGGAATGTTTGCTCTCTGTTTCCTCCTGCCTCCTCTCCATGAAAGACCTTTGCTATAATTTACACCTCTGTTTCCATCTCTTCATGAAGGCATGTTGCAAACTTTTATCAGTTACAGTTTGTTTAAACAAAGCTCACTTCACTTTAAAACATGGAGTGAAAAGTGCAAAGCACACATTTTTCTTCAAAAATGTATTCTCTGTTTCCGCATAATTCATATTTTTTGTTGCACAAAATGTAATTGTTTTAATATAGCACAAGACTCAAGTACTTGCCTGATTGATGACGTGTCCAGTCAACCCATGGGGTGTCGATGTGTAATGAAGCTCCTAATTGGACAAGTTACGAAGACCAAGTCATGTGAATTTTTGCATGAAATGTGGGTTGCTAAGCTGGGAGGAGCAGCCTTGCACATTATTTGTTTTGGCAGGATGCGAGGCAGAGCACAGTTTTGTTTTTCAGTTTCTTGTGAAGGGAGGGTTCATTCAAGGAGCAGCTTCTGTGTCAGACACAGAAGGCAGAGATGCACAGCAGAGAGCCAGAGAGAGACCAGCTGAGAGCAGGACAGGTTTTAGATTCTTAAACTTTAAGTTTCATGCTTTGACTAACTGGCTTTGCAAAGATTTAGTTGTCTTATGCATTTATTTCTGTTTATGGGAGATTTTTGCTAATTTTTAATTATTGATTAGCCTTGCAAAACTCACTCTAGAATTATATTTTCTTAAACTCTTTAAGAGTTTTCCGACTGACATAAAAACAGGTTTCCCCTTCCTTTATGGAGTGCCTTGTATGCAACCTATAATAAGTTCTGTATTCATTATATTTTTTCCTATTTTTCAATTCTGTAACCTGATTGATATTTTGTAGTGTAGTTCCTATATCCCTGATAGGCTCTGCGCACTGGAATAATATACACTATTGTTTTGGACATAGGACTGAGGTCAGTATGTCTCTATCGAGTACATTAAACTTAATTACTTGTGTGTGCCAGCTAACTCAGAGGTCACTAGAAACTTCTTGAATATACAAGAAGGGATTCGTTTCTGACAACCGCATAAACATGACAACTTTGTTTCCCTTAGAGTCGGAACAATCTCAGAACTGTGGAAACAATAGATAACAGTTTCACTCAGTCAATCGTGCATGCTTCGTTTCTACAGAGTTACTAATAATCAAACACATCATTGAGTTGCTTTTGGTTCACTAGACGAGGTGAGTCCACCTCGCCATGTATACCTTTTAATCATTTTTTCCTCTTTCTAACATTTCCATTAGAGTACACATTATCACACTCATGATTATCACCACGGTTCCTGACTTTTTCTGGTGGCGTGGTTCCTGCTGCCTCCATTTCAGTACAGTAAACTGTTGTATTTACACACTTCAAACACTGGGTCTTGTTTCACCATTGATGTAGTGTGGCTAATAGAGTGATGAACACTCAATCATTTGTAATGGTTTTACATTGGGTACAACCAGTATGTGTTTGATTATTAGTAATGTCAATCATTATTGTTTCTCTTGTTTCTAGATTCCCCCTGACGAAGGGACGTGTCGGTCCCGAAATGCATTGGGCTTACCTTTATTCTCTCGTGTACTAAACTGTGTTAACCAAAAATGTAGCTTGTTTGTATATTGACATATGTTTATCAGTAGCAGGATGCACTACAAGTGATGTGTTCTGTAACAAAATGAACTATGTATATGTGTGAAAATTATCTACATATATGAATTAATATATGTTCACTGAATTCAATTGATTTGTTTGATTATTTTGAATTTGATAAGTTGAGTAATAACCAAGGGTCATAGTTATCCCCAGCACTGTGCGCAGTGGCGACTACCGCATGGCTAGTTTCTTGTTTTCACTATAGAGTAGGGTCATGACAGCAACCTGTCTGAACCTCCATACTGAGCTGGAAGAGCTTGGGTGTCAGACATATGGCAATTGTATTTTGCTTCAGTATTTACGCTTGTGCACATGAGATTTTACATTGGTGTCTTGTCATGTGTTCAGTTTGAGCTTTGTTCTAGACTTCCATGTCATGTTTAACCTGTGTTATTTGTGTTATGAAAGGATTGAAAGTTTATCATTCTTATTATGCATGTGCATTTGTTTGGTGTGGATTGTTTAGTCATCTGATTGTGACATTATTGAAATGTTTTACGGTTTTAAACGCTGTGATAACATAACAGTTAGAACACAACCTCTACATTTGTGATCTCTTACATTTCCCTTTTGTGAAACTTAGTTTATGTGCTGGTGACATTGTGAATCTTCACCTTACTTTCTAACCACCATATATTTTGTAACCTTTACATTCTTAATTCAATCAATTAATTAACATTTTGCCAAATATGCTACACAATAATCAAGACGAAGAAATATTCATTTTGAATGTTTTTCTGCCTTGTAGAAATACACTCCAATCACAGATGGCCAATGCTTAAAACACAACATCAAATTTATATTTTTAACACAGGATTAGTTAAGGAAATAATCTCTTAACGCAAACCTGTCTCTTTCTTTGACTGCCTAAATCAAAATAGTTTTCGAAAATACAATTTCTATGTATTTGCTAAGGCAACAATGTTTTATCAAAACATTGGATAGTGACAGGTATGTTAAAGACTGCACAATAGCAGCTGTTATATTGCTACGTAGTAGTGAACATACAACTTCTCTCTTTTTCACTTTTCTTTTCATCCGACTGGGCTGGCCAAAGTTCATAATAGCATGACCTGGTGCATGGAAGATCCTTGACTGTGAGGCTGAAACAGCCACTTTCCACCAGCAGTGAAGAGGAAGATGCTGCCACCAGCCGGGAGTAGTGTGCCTGCCTAGAGACCAACACGATCTGTCACCAAAAGACTCTAGGCAGAGGCTGAAGAGGTAACTGGGTGGGAGATAGGGGATGTGGAGACTGCCAGACAGGAGAAGGCAGATCTTGGGGTCCTCCTGGCTGTGACCCACAACTATCAAATGTCTCTGAAGAGCAGGCCCACAACCATCTGGGCCTGCACCTAGCCCCACATTACCTACAGAGACCCCCGTCCATCATGGCTCAGAGATGCACCACCTGTACAGGCATAAGCCCGTTTTACCACCGCTACTGCCCCTGCGGCCCCTCCCACCCGACACAGTCCCCGCTCCCACCTCCCTACCGCTGGTCCCGCCCCCCTCCCCTACTTAATGGTGACCGCTGCGGGGAGCGTGTGTGAAACCTAGACCTTCGGACCAGGCCAGCACACTCCCCAGCAGCGCTGCCTCACCTCCGCAGCCCCGAGTCCCCCGCAGTACAGGGTTCGCACCAGCAGCCCACCCAGCCTCCTGGTGATTTATTATAATTGTGTTTTAACTGCTTTGTAATTGTCTGGCAATTTTTGGTAATTGTGTTGTAACTTCTTTGTAATTGTTTTTCACCTCTGTATTCCCCCGGACTCTCTGATTTTTAACTCAACAATTTGTGAAGCCCATTTTACCACCGCTGCTGCTCCTGCATCCCCTCCCACCCCGACACAGTCCCCGCTCCCAACTCCCTACCGCTGGTCCCGCCCCCTCCCCTACTTAATGCTGACCGCGCATAGCGGGCATGCCTAATGCAAGCCCGTCTGCGACCCGATCGCGACCAGCACCAGGAACCCTGGTTCTCCTAGGCCCCACCGCTATGACTCAACCACCCTATATGCACTCAATCCCGGAAGACACGCCGACTGTGCAAGATCCTTGCCGAACACTACCCATGGACAGTTCTCGTGCAGACCTTACAACAGATCCTTCACCATCGACAAAGCTCCCACAACCGTCGAAGGCCCGCCTGATGCACGCACCGCCGAAACCCTGACATGCATCCTCCTCAACATGCGCTCCCTGCACCGACACGCAATAGAAATCTGTGACCTGATTGACACCCTCTCGCCCGATGTTGCCTTCTTCACAGAAACCTGGACCAACGTCACCTCCAGCCCCAACATCCCCACAGCCATCCCCGATGGCTACAAGATCCAGAGAAAGGACTGCCCCCACCACCCAGGAGGAGGACTCGCCATTGCACACAAGACCCCCCTCTGACTCTCCACATCCAGCTCGAGTGAACCCTCACTCCAACACAGAGAACATCCACTTCCAGATCCAGACCAGCCCCCGGACCACGCTACGCGGCACCCTCATCTACAAACTGCCAGGACCTCGCACCCAGCCCGCTACTACCATCGCCGAGCTTGCCGAACCCCACGCCATCACTTCCACGTACTACATTCTACTCGGGGACCTGAACTTCCACCTCGACAACTGCAACGACCCCAACACCACCACTCTCCTCGACAACCTCGCCAACCGCGGACTGAATCAGCTGGTCAATATGCCCACCCACAGAGCCGGACACACTCTCGTACCCATCTTCTGGGGAGGAACAAACATCCGCTTCAGCCACACCACCCAACACCACCACTGCACCCAAGACCACCCCACGCCTGCCACAACAGAACTGGAGCAAGGTCACAGAGGAACACCTCAACACCACCCTCCTCCAAAACCCCCCCAGCGCCACGACCGACACCAACTCCGCAGCCATAGAATTTCACCGCTGGATCTCCTGCTGCACCAACAAGCTGGCACCCCTCCGCCACCCCACCAAACAACGCCCTCTGAAGGCCGCTTGGTTCACCACAGAACTACAAGAAGCCAGACGCTCCTGCAGACGCCTAGAGAAAACCTGGCGAAACCAGAAAACCACGGAAGCATGGAACAACCTCAGGAGCACCCTGAAGGCATACCACCAGCGCATAAGAGACACCAAATGGACCTTCATAAGAGACAAAGTCCAGACCAACGTGACCAACGCCAAGGAACTGTTCAACACCATACAGGAGTTCGCAAAACCCACCAGCGAAGCCACGGATGTCACACCTTCCCAGGAACTCTGCGACAAGCACAGCTCCTACTTCCATCTGAAGATCAAGGTCCTCTACGACAACTTCAGCGAACCGACACCGGACACAACCCCCCTACCCACCGCCGCTGATAAGCCAGCCATCATGACCTGGGACCCCACCACCGTCGAAGTCATCAACGCGACCATGAAGAAAACCCACTCAGGAGCCCCAATGGACCCCTGCCCACTGCACATATTCCACAGGGCCGCAGCTGCCATCACACCCGAACTAGGACGGACCATCAATGCCTCCTTCAGATCTGGCATCTGCCCAGATGACTGGAAGCGGGCGGAGGTCAAACCCCTCCTCAAGAAACCAACGGCTGACCCAACGAACCTGAAAAACTACAGGCCCATCTCTCTCCTTCTCTTCGCGGCCAAAGTCACCGAGAGACTCGTAAACCCCCAGCTGACCACTTTCATTGAAGAGCCCTCCATCTTAGACGCCTCCCAGTCTGGATTCCGCAGCAACAACAGCATCAAGACCGCCCTCCTCGCGGCCACTGACAACATCTGCATGCTACTCAACCATGGACATACTGCGGCCCTCATCCTCCTAGACCTCTCCGCAGCCTTCGACACCGTCTCACACCGCACGCTCGTAGTCAGACTCCATGACGCAGGGATACAAGGAGCCACCCTCGAATGGATCCATTCCTTTCCTGCCGGCAGAACCCAGAGGATCAGACTCCCTCCCTTCCTCTCTGAACCCACCGACATCAACTGCGGAGTACCCCAAGGATCATCACTCAGCCCCATGCTCTTCAACATCTACATGGCACCCTCTCCACCATTGTCAGACAGCATGGGTTCAGCATTGCATCCTATGCTGATGAAACCCAGCTCATCCTCTCACTCATGAAGAATCCCGAAGACACCAGACTCTGTTTCCAGAAAGGAATGAAGAATGTGGCAGCCTGGATGAAAGACAGCTCCTTGAAGCTCAACTCAGAAAAGACCGAGGTCCTCATCCTCGGACCCTGCACATCTGCCTGGGACAACACCTGGTGGCCCTCCACCCTCGGGAATCCAACCACCACTACAGATCACGCGCAAAACCTCGGCATCATCCTCGACTCCTTCCTCTCCATGATCCGCCAGATCAATGCCGTGGCCTCCACCAGCTTCAACTGCCTGCGCATCCTCCGCAAGACCTTCAAATGGATCCCCCCGATTGCAGTAGGACCATCACCCATACACTCATAACCAGCAGACTGGACTATGGAAACGCACTATATGCCGGTATCAACAGAACTCTTCTGCACAAACTCCAGACCATCCAGAACATCGCGTCTAGACTCGTCCTCGGGGCACCGCGTCACAAACACATGACCCAACACCTATGAGACCTCCACTGGCTCCCTGTCGAGAAGAGGGTCACCTTCAAACTCCTCACCCATGCCTACAAATCCCTCAACAACATCGGACCCCAATACCTCAACGAGAAAGTATCTTTCCACGTACCCAAGAGGAACCTCCACTCCGCCGACCTTGCCCTGGCAAAGGTCCCCCACATCCGCAGAAGCAGAACAGGCGGGAGATCCTTTTCCTACACCGCAGCCAAGACCTGGAATGAGCTCCCTGTGAGCATCAGTTGCTCCCCGACCCTGCACACATTCAGGAAGGACCTCAAGACCTGGCTCTTTGACTAATCTGGAGCTGCTCCCACCCCCAGCGTCTTGAGACCCTCACGGGTGAGTAGCGTGCTTGATAAACCTCTGATTGATTGATTGATTGATCATTTTCCTCCAAACCAGGAAAATGATTCGGAAACCCCCACTGGCTTGGGAGAACAACTTTAATATGAGTTTAGACAATGGACTCGTTTTGAATCTTTATAGACTTTAGACCCTCTTTCCTGTATGTATGTATAGACTTATTGCCTTGACATTTCCTGATGTCTTTGTATTATTGTCCACTTCCCTCCAAGTTAAGAATTCCTCTCTGCATAAATACTGTGTTCTATTTCATTTTCCCCCATCCGAAGGACATTGTTTAGCTTCCCCAAAACTAAATTCTTGGGAAAATAATTTAGTTTTCATTAATTATACAAAAATGCTTGAATCTCAAACATGAATATCTTTCTTCCAGTTTATAAATAGGCAGATTAATACATTGTGTTGGACCATGCCCTTGTTGCAGGGTTATCCCCAAACCTTTTGCCTTCCTCCACCTACTTTCATGAACTTCTTTTTGTTGGGTTTTGGACTCTGAGCACTTTACCACTGCTAATTACTGCTAAAGTGCATGTGCTCTCTCCTCTAAAACATGGTATGATTGGTTTACCCCTGTTCGGCATATTTGATTTAGATTTAAGTCCCTTGTAAAGTGGTATACTATAGACCCAGGGCCTGAAAATGAAATGCTACTGATGGACCTGCGGCACTGCTTGTGCCACCCATTGATATACCCTTTAAAGTCCTACCACTGCAGGGCCTGCATGCACAGTTTACTGCCTTTTTGACTTGGCATTTAAAACTATTTTCCAAGCCTTAAACTCCAACTTGATCACATACATGTCACCCCTAAAGTAAGCCTTAGGTATTCCTATGGGCAGGGTGCTTTGTGAGTAAAAGGTAGGACATGTGCCTTTATTGGATGGCATGTCCTGGTAGTGACAAACAGCCTATTTCATTTTTCACTGCTGTGAAGCCTACTCCTCTCATAGGCTAGCATTGGGAATTCCCTTATATATTTTTAAGTGGTAATTCCTGATCTGAAAGGAGTAGTGTTTAGAATGGTAGTGAGAAATCATACTTACTGTTGAGGTTGGAGTATACATTTCTATTTTAGAAATGCCAATTTTAGAACATTAGCATTTCTGTGTGCTTATATGACTCTGTGAGCTTTGCAACTTGACTCCAATCCACTCTAGGCCTGGGTGACTGCTATACTTTGTGCATACTCTCCAGACAGCCATCACACAGGAAGAGTTGGGTGTGACAGTGTTACATATACATTCATCTACATACTGATGGTCTTCCTGGGCTGGGAGAGGGTGTTCACACTTTACAATTATATAGGCTGTGTCCTGACCTCACACACAGGGCTGATTTACACCATGCTGATGTCTGGAGCCAGGGCTGGGTGGAACGGAGTGTTGTGCATGAGTAAGCAATCATTGATGTCTACTCTTGAACAAATACATTTTTGAGTATAAGTACAGGGGCTCTGACTCCATGATTTTAGACACTGTATGGGACTTGTAACTGCTGGCTCTACAGTCTGCACATTACCAGAGCACTGCTGTGCTGCCGGAAGGAATCATAATTAGGACTACCTACTTTGTTGTAATGGCTTGCTGCCTGTTGGGCTGCTTGAGGCACTGCCACTCTGCTAAGGATCTTTATATGCTGGCCTGCCTGCCACTCCCTGTGTGCCTCCAAGTGTTCTGCAAGGAGCCCCAGCGCATGATGAGCACTGGCTGTTGATCTCTGGTTCTCAAAACAGAACTCTACACTCTCCAGTCAGTGTGTGGCTTGGATCACTCCTCACACTGTTCTCACTGGTGTGAGCACTCAATGATGCACACCCACCTGACGAGCAGTGCATTTGAACTAGTGAGCAGGAAAGTCAAGTCCCTCTGTAGTGAATGATCATGCTGGGCACAGTGCACTGCACTTGATTTAGTGAGCCTTCTGCTTGGAGCCAATGGAGTTCACCACCTGCTGATTCCTTTTTGTTGCCGCAGCATTGTAGGGACCCCCCGGCAGTGGTGTGAAGTAGCCAAAGTCATGTGCTGGTCCTGTGGCCATGCTGCATATGTGGTGGCTGGGATGCACTCTGCGCAGGTCATGGAGCACCCGGGCAGCACTTTTTGCTACTGGCCTGTATTGCACAAGTGGTTGCCCATTTATTTGGGATGAGTGATTCGGGAGTGTGGCCACAATATAGCAAGTGCTCTTGAGGGGCAGTGCATTACCTCGCACCCAACATCCACGAAGAAGCCTGGAAGAATAAATACCTTTTCCTCGCAGGTGATCATGACAATTCCCTTCTGACCTCGAGTCTGGAGGTCCTCACAGGTCACTGTAGAGCTCCCAGTAGAAGGGAAGACACTTCTGATACTTTCCAGCAAGGGAATTCCCTAATTACTGTATCCCTTGTAGTTGACACACAGATGCTCCTGCCACCTCCATTCTAAGCCTCCATAGCTTAAGCAGTGTACAGGGGCCTGTTATCAGTTAACAAATGGTAGTTGACTCATGTGTCTACTGAAAAGATAAACATGGTGGTCCTATTGTTTGTGCCTTGTTTTGAATATAACACAAAAGTTACCAGATTACCAGCAACAGTTGCGCAAACACTTCTGTACCTTGCATAGGGAGTTTCAATGACCATTATAAAGTTGAATAGGAGTGCAGATGTGCTGCACCCTATGTGCTTCTGGTGAGATTTTGTGAATCAGGTACTGATGGTGATATTTGGGGATTCCTGTTTTATCTGGTGATTATAGTGTGATGTATTGTAAGTTTTAATAAACTGAACAAAAAGTATACTTCTAGTGATTCCTGTGTTTGCGTGCTCTAAGCAAACTGCTGCATTTCATGACCTTATGTATAATGTATGTCGTTTTTGACTCTTGTATTTTCAGGATACTGAGTACTATTTAGCATTGGCATAGTATGCACAGTATTTATGATTAATGTCGTTTTGTTCTGAATGTATGTATAATATAATATATATTTATATAAACTTGTGTTAAGTCTCTTTTGTGGTGTATTCATTGTCTTTCTGTGTGAGTGTATTGTGCAAATGCTTTACACATTGCATCTGATGATAAGCCTGACTGCTCTTCGCCAAGCTACCAGAGGGTGAGTACAATCTTTGGTGTATAACTTACTTGCCCTGACTTGAGTGGTGAACTCTGCCTGGCTTAGGTACATACCCTAGCCAATCAGAAACCCCATTTCTAATACATTACACCAGTCACAAGAAAGTTCTAGTTAGTTAGATTGATTTAATATAAAAATGAACTTTTTATATGTATTACACCCTGAAAATAAACAAAGCGCAGAACATACATAACTCTTTCCTATGTAGTAATATTCAACATATATGAAAGTTAGGCATACGTTTGTTATCAGAAAAGTGTGCAGATTTGTATTACTCACAAAATGGTTACATTGACTCTGTTAGTGATAGAGTTTTTATTTTCTACACATCAAAAGTTCATTTGAAGAGTTTTCTCCTACTACTTCATCTACACAATCCTGGCGGGCCACTGTGCTTGTGTTGTGGATGGAAGATTCGGTGGTGATGGTGAAGGTTGAGGTGGGAGGTGGTGCAGGTTCAGGTGGTGCGGATCATTGTAGCAGTGTTCTGAGACTTGCGTCCTTCCAACACTGAGGTGCATTTGTTGGCCATGAAGAATGACATTGGCATATTTTGCTTGTTGCCTCTGTCACCTTCATGGCTCAGGTATGTTTCCTTTCACTCTTTTCCATAAAAGATCAAAAAGGTTCTTGGTGCATCTTTGCCATGTCTTGGTAGCATTTGCAACTAAATCAAAGTCCTTGTCTGCCCATCAAGAAAAAGGGAGGCAGCTATCTTACAAAGAGTGGCCCCCATTACATGATTTTCCTCCTGCACACTCTTCTGTTGCTGGAAAAACTGATCCTCCCAATAATTAGCATTAGACCATGCCACAATGTCCACAATAGAGAGGGGTGTCATCGGGCAAGTTATGGAGTGGAGAATGAATGGAAAAATACATGTTCTTCACCAGTGATCTTCTTTCCTTCAGATAACTAAGAGAAGACAGGAGATGCATCTTCATGAGAGGAGTGTGTAGGAGACTGTATAGTAGTGTTAATTGAGAGGTGTGTGGAAGTGAATGCTGCATATGTGGAACAAGTATCAGTGGCAAATTAGCTAATGGCTGATGACTGGCAATCCTCAGAAGTGGCCTTCTTGAAGATGTTCTATGTTGGGGGAACAATGTCCTCTTCCTTGTCCAGGACCTCCTCCTGGACCACCTCCTGCTCCTCCTCTCTTTCTTCTTGTCGAGTAGTGCTAGCTACTGACATTGGCGCATGGAAGTGGATTGGATTCTCTTCTCATATTGCTTGCCGTACTCAGGTTGAACGTATTTCCGAATCATCGCCTGGTGAGATGTCCACTGTACCTGAAAGACAAAGATGTCCATTGTCGAAGTATATCCAATTTTATTTTGTGTATGCATTGCAACACAGCACTTTAACAAATATTAAGCTGTGGCCTGTGTTTACAGGTGGAGGGAACCTGACCCCACCTTTTTTCTGACAAGAAGAGTGTCTGTCAGGTTGAGCTAAGGTCAGCCTGACAAACACTCTTCTTGTTCAGGTCAGGCAGTCAGGTGCTCTACTTGCGTCTAGCTACCTGAGCTGAACTTTGCCAGGATACAAATTTCACAGCCCTGTGGGCATGACCTCCTCAGCCTGGTCAAAATGCCTCAAAGAGTGTCACTGATAGCCTCGGACCTTGGCGCTTCAGTTTTAAGCACTGATGTGCCCAGGGCTTATCAGTGATGTTTTGCCACAGAGTGGGATGGTGTCATCAACTATCTTACTTTGTGATGAGGTAAGGACTGAGGTCAGTCAATGAGTGAAGGTGGCAGTCTCACCCTGCTGCAACCTCCAAGGCTCTTAATGTTTGGTGCATGCATGTGTGCATGTATGACCATTTATGAGTTAGTGTTGTGAATGGATGTGTTTGTGTGCACATGTGAACACGAGTTTGACTGAGTGTGTACGTGTGCGTGTGTGGCCCAGCTGCTCCCTACCTGCTCAAATTGCCAGGCGCCACTGAAAACATTGTTCAGCAAATAAATAGAAACATTAGTAACATGTGAGCTTAAAGAAACATAAGATGAAGGGTTGATACAAGGATGTAATTATCAGTTCTCAAAAATGTGAACTCACCAGCTGTAGCCACTGAGATTTGAATTATGGAGCTCCCCCATGAGGTTACATGCTGAGTTTATGTGTGTGTAGTTGGTTTTTACAAAGTATCTATCAGTAATAGAGAGAAGAATTATGTTCTAGCGATATTGTCAATCTATATAAGTCATCATGACCACAAATGCTGTCATATTAGACATAAACAAGAAAGTAAAACAAACAACAATAAAAAGACTTTTAACATCTGATAAACTTAAAAATTCATATAAATCAGCTATGACTAGTAATGATGAGATGCAGAAAATAGGACCATAGGATGCCGAACTTACCTGAACAATGGATGGTAGAGGGTATAATAGCTGCTGACAGGATGTCCCCTGCTACAATTGGTGTTCTGAAGTTGGACAACAGGGGCTGTTGTATGGCAGAAATAGGAGAGTGACATCGTACATAATCCAAAAAGATGCTGTTTATATGGATTCAATATATATTTTGAGACCCACAAACATGACTCAACTGTATGTTTAGGCAGGGCCTAACAGATATCTTATAGCACTACCTTTAAATGGCCAAGTCTAAGGACAATTTTATAAGACAATATGTAATATCTAAAACAATAGAATAACATATTGGAAATGGTGCCACCATGGATGTGTGACAAACCAAAGACATATAGCTAACCAGTTCCTAACAAAAAGTGGTTAGATCCAAAGGCAGAAAAACAGACATTTATCTTATCGGTGTCTACCATCTATCTTCTGTGTGGTGCCAGTCTAAGTTGTAGTGCACTGCTAGTAGGAAACATTGTTGTTGAAGGTGGATGATGGGAAAATAAGTCAGGGAATTAAAAAAGTTAAAATACAATTATAAGTGCATATTAGTGTAACAGTGTAAATCAAGGTTTTATTTGACTACAAATAAATACCATTCAAATACATACTGTCAACTATAGAGTTACTGTTTATCAAAACAAGTGATAGAAGTCCTCTATAGTCTGTTAATCAGACTGTTAACATAAAGATATACCTGTATATGTAGGTGGGTTGCAGGTGTTGCCCAGTGTGGTGCTCTGTAAGATGTGCAATGCCTCCTGCCCCAACT
Source organism: Triturus cristatus (assembly GCF_964204655.1). Lineage (NCBI taxonomy): Eukaryota > Metazoa > Chordata > Amphibia > Caudata > Salamandridae > Triturus > Triturus cristatus. The sequence goes on along the minus strand of NC_140588.1, from coordinate 820,282,245 downwards.
AAAGCAATCAATCTACTTGAAAGAGTGGCTGTATGAAAACAGTAGAATAATAACAGGTGTGTTAGAGGGAATAATTAATAAAGTTGTGTTAGAGGGTATATTAGAGGAATATAGTTGAGATGTGAGCCTAAGAATGCAGTCAGATATAAGTGAGTGATTGTCCGCTTACATTTAGTGAAAGAGACAGGGAGAAATAGAGAAATAGAGAAAGAGAGAGACAGACAGACAGAGACATAGAGAAAGGGATTTAGAATCTTACCATCTATCACATTAGTGTTGCTGAAAAGAAATAGGCCACATGGCTCTGGTGATGCATTGAGGAGAAAACAGCCTCCTTGAGGAGGTTGAGACAGAAATGGGGTGGAGATGGCCCTCCAGGAAGAACATCAGTCAGAGATGAATACTGTATAACTTCTCCTTTTCCTACCTCCTCTTATCTGGCCTCTTCTTTTATTATCCTTCAATGTGTAGCTCCTCCCCCAATGCATTGACAGAGTGTGTCACCTTCTGACATAAGGCTGCCTTCTGTCTTCCACTGAAGGTGAATGGAGGCAACCCACACATTTGTTTGTAATATTTTATCATAGATTTGACTACAAGGGCTGATTCCTATGCATTGAAATGTATTTTCCTCTTCAGAAGTGCTGTCTGTATCCTTGAGGCAGAATGTGGTGGCTACAGGATCTGAAAGCTGAAGAAGAAAAAGGTAGATCCTATTGTAAGGGCAGTATTTATATTATTGAAAGGGAATGTGTGTTAGGTGTGTATGATTTTTTTGAGGTGTATATAATTCTCCTATTCCCCTCCATCCTAAGGTGGTGGAAGGATCTGCCCCTTGTGCAGAGGAATACAAAGAGTGCAGAAAGTAGAATGAAGTCATAATATTACTAGTAGTAACTTTATAGCTGTAAATTATTTATTTTCTAACCCACCCCCTATCGAGAGGGACTGGAGAAACCTGTAACTCTACTCTTTGTAGTACATTTACACTTATAAATGGTGAATAGACAAAATTAGAAAATGTACTTCAAAGTGTAAGAGTAAACCTACACATGCAGGTTTACTTATGTGTACATTTAGGGCCTTATTCAGAGGGCAGCAGTCCTAGGACAGCCGTACTCACGGTGGCGGTCCAACCACTGCCACCACTGCAGGCCCGCCTACTGTATTTAGAGTGTGGCGGTCAGACAGCACCAGACAGCCACAGAACCACCACCTCCTCTGGGATCCAGTGTCCTGGGCAGTGGTGCAGCGGAAAGGGGCAGCAATAGCTAGCATCACCACTGCGGCACTGCTGAGAATATTCCAAGTTGCCTTTCCACCGCCAATTTCATGGCAGTGAGTCTGCCATGAAAAGGCTGGCATAGTTGCAACTAAAGGGGCCCTTACAGGGCCCACTACCATTTCTGGGCCAGGGGGTGCAAGCGGGGGGCAGCACATGTTTTGATTACCCTTGAAGTGCACCCCCGCTACAGCACGGTGTGACATGCATGATGTGGTGCATGCCACACCAGGCAGGAACGTGCTGCAGGTTCTGTCACATGTAAAAACATCAGGGCCTACATCCATAATTTTTTTGCTCACCATGCCGTTCCAGTTTGAACCCAGCCATATGTAAATCACTCTTGACCCTGTGCCTCATGGGAACAGTCCAGCCCGAACTGCCAAGCCAGGTCCTCCCTGGACTGGAAACAAGCATCCTAGGACCGGTTTCGGGGTTTCACCCCTCTTCAGCCAGGATAGCTTGATTCCAGTGGCATGGAGAGCAAGGGACCCACGTTTGGGCATACCCTTCCCACTCGGGGTGACAAATGCAAAAAAAACAGTTGATGGACAGATTGCAGAACAATGTCATACATTCACCCCCGTACAGAGATCTGGGCCTAAATCCATAATTTTTTTGCTCACCATGACGTTCGAGTTTGAACCCAGCCATATGCAAATCAGTCTTCACCCTGTGCCTCATGGGAACAGTCCAGCCCGAACTGCCAAGCCAGGTCCTCCCTGGACTAGAAACAAGCATCCTAGGACCGGTTTCGGGGTTTCACCCCTCTTCAGCCAGGATAGCTTGATTCCAGTGGCATGGAGAGCAAGGGACCCACGTCTGGGCATACCCTTCCCACTCGGGGTGACAAATTCAAAAACAACAGTTGATGGACAGAATGCAGAACAATGTCATACATTCACCCCTGTACAGAGATCTCGGCCTAAATCCATCATTTTCTTGCTCACCATGCCATTCCAGTTTGAACCCAGCCATATGTAAATCACTCTTGACCCTGTGCCTCATGGGAACAGTCCAGCCCGAACTGCCAAGCCAGGTCCTCCCTGGACTGGAAACAAGCATCCTAGGACCGGTTTCGGGGTTTCACCCCCTTCAGCCAGGATGGCTTGATTCCAGAGGTCAGCTGTTACGGTTCTCTTATGAGCCCCTGTGACACTGCCGCAGCACCATCCACCCTGGATTCAACTCAGAATCTGGCTGGCATACCAAAGGCTTGGCGGTTCTCCTGCCAGAGCAGTGGTTGTGGTGCAGCAGGAGGATTGCCAAACTTGTAACAAGGCCCTTAGCCTTGTGAAGAGCCACATATAGGTTCAGATTCACCCATCATTCAGGGTTGTTCAACATTCAAACTCACAAATCTAGTTCTCTTGCATGTTTGTACCCTACCACAGCTGTGGCTAATTTATGGAACCCATATTGGTTATGTATGCTACTGTTCCAAATTAGCACTCTCTATTAACTACCTGAATCTAGTCTACACTATAAAAAACTACAAATAACTAATTAAATTATCATACAATAGTAATAGGGCCATGCTTAACAGATAATTACTTTGTAGTGCATTTGATAATCATCAATATCAATGATCAAGTATTTGTGGAGGAAAATAAAGCTGAATTATCCAATACTTTGCTTATATTTTGGGCATCACTTGAAAACCATTTTGGAAAAAAAAAATGATGTCCCTTTTAGCTTCAGTAATGCTTGCTTACCAGGAATGTGAACACTTGGATTTTGTGGCTGACATTGTTTATACAAGTGACCTTGCCTTTCCAAGTAGATCCTCATGGATATATGTATTCTTGCAGGAGGCAATCGGTCACATGGTTATTTATTTAATATAAAATGCACTCCTGCTACTTCAGATGGCATTCATTTTCACAAATTTGTTTTTAAACCTTTAATGCTGTATTTATATTTTCTATGAAATATTGTATTTATTGCACTATATTTTGTACATTCATGAGTGTCAGAATCTAAATAACTTTTTATCTTAAAAAAAGAGGATTAATTTTGACTTTGAAATAACCTGGTTTGAACGGGGTTGTACCAATACAAAGAAATATGCTGTCATTGGCCCAGGCACAACAAGAGCCAGGCCAGTCTGGTCCCTGAGGAGGGTAAAAAATAAAATTATTACCACCAAAGTGATGTAGATATTTTACCCTGCCTATTATCAAGGGGCACTTCTTGATGGGTAAATAAGTGTCCTGAGGATAATCTCTGGTCCATCTTCAGAGGATCTTTATTAGCAAGATCACCCTTTGTGAACTCTACACCAACCTCAACTCACAAATATGCAGTTAAGCAGGCCCTGAGACACAGACCTGGAAATTGCTAAATGATAGTTCACAGGTGTGAGGCAGCATAGCTGGCAGGCAAAATCTTTGGCAGGAAAACCTTGGTCAATCCCACAGATAGGCACAGCGACATTACATTGGTCAGGGGAGATTGGCCCAATAAAGCACACATGGCTGGAGGGGGACGTGCAGTCCTAAAAACACAATAAAAGTCAGCTGCAACATGAGGTAGGAACAAATATACAATCAGGACCCAGCAAACGTAGTGATCACTCGTTCCACATGCCAGATATCTGAACACATTCACCACTGGCCACACCGTGTCCATGCGAGGTCATGACCCACCTGTACTAACCATTGACCATTAATGTCTGACTCCAAAGACATCAACTAACATTCCACACCATATATGGTACGCCGGAAACATTTTATTACCTATTGTGTTTTGTGTATAAGCAGAACACCAACCAAATGTAAATTGAGACAGTCCGCAGACCTAGTGCCTGGAACTATTCTACCGGATGAACTGTTTAATTAAACAAACTGTTCATGTTTTGTGAATTGTACTTTGAATAACATTTTGGCAACCCACCAAAGAAGGATTGGAACCTCGTACCTGACTGCAGCCAAAGGAAGGTGACACCACCTGGACAGATTCAGGTTGCGCGACGAGAAAGGTGGGCAGACACAGCAATTGATTGGAAGTTCTGCTGAATACCCAGGGTGGAGGTCCATCATGAAGCAGCCGTCACTGAGGGTAAGAGACTACATACAAACCTAAAACATATTCTAGAGCATTTGGCATATGGTAAATTAGGGAAAAGTGTAAAAAGATAACCTGAGCACCCTGCCACTGACATGGTCTGGCATATTTCCTATTTTATGTGTCCTAACTGCAGCAGTCATAAGGTGGCCTCGTTCGTGATCCAGCAGAAGGCCTTTTTTTATAGCAGACAGCTAGCTAAGCTGGATATAGTGTAACAATGTGTATAGCGCTTGATAAAACCCAAGACACTGATTTTTGTGACCTAGCTATCCTAATTGGGTGAAGAGGACACCTCAGTCTCATAGTTTTTTAGGTCAATGGTTTCCCAGTGCTAAAGTGGTTTCTTAACAGCCATTGTATTTGGAAGGAGTGTGGAAGATGCATCTAGCTTAACCCTGTGCGTTGCAGGGCGGAATTTGTATAGGGAGAACTTAGACCAAGAACACTGGGCATTACTCGTGTGTGGTGAAGAGAGGCTGGTGATTCCAGAGTTATTCCTGAATGGTTTCTATAATAACCACCTTTGTCTAGGAGTGGATAGTGGCAGACTATCCAGTTCACATTGAAACGTGTTCCTTCCACACTAGTCTTCTCTTGCTAGAGGATAAAATGTGATGAACGTACTAATTGTTTTTGACAAAGTGATTTTTTCTGTCAGCCTTTATTGAAATGTATTATGGTACTGATTGTCTTTGAAAACTGTATTATGTGAACATTTGATATCGTGCAGATCTATTCTAACATATCCCATATTCGCCCTCCCTTACAATACTACAAAATGCAGTCTTATCTTGTTTTATTGAAATAGACTTCGATCTGTTTGAGGTAAAAAGTGTAAGTGTTGAGCTCATAGTACGTAATTTGTTAGAGTGCACCACGTATGAATTGCCCCTACAATTAGACAAACAAAACTAGGAAAACATCATTTGAATTGTATTCTCCAAATTACTATAATTGCCCTGGATTCCCCACTAAAGCACATGGTGAATAGCTTCCCCAAAAAGAATAAGTTTTGCCAAGAGTGGCATTGACACACAAAGGCACACACATTTCCCTGGCCTAAGGGGGGAATATTTGACACAAAAATAATTAATCACAATAAAACACATATAAAAACCCGATATACAGGACAGAAGAGAGAGAGATAAAATGGAGTAAGTGTTCGAATTTTGAGCTATCTTTAAAGCCCAGACGCCATTATCGCAGTCCACATTTCCAGAGAAGGTCCCCAAAAGCTCGACTCCCTATCCACCACACTCTACACTTGACACCTTAAAGATGGTTAAAATACACATTTCCACTGAGTCAGGAATGCGCAAATTTATGTCAGGAAAGTTTGTGGCGTTCTCAATAGTGACTCAGCGAGCTCTGGAGAGGAAGGGAGATCCAGTCCCCCGAGAACTCAAGATGAGTGTGAGGCTACAGGGTTTGCCCAGGTAGAGGAAGAGGAAAGTGAATTTGAAGGTGAAGCCAGACTTACTATAGCAGCGCGTAGCTCTGAGCAAAAAGACCAGGCCATATGGCATGAGGAAGAAAGTCGTGAATGGAGGCTCAAAGAAGAGGGAGGGTGCGCAACCGGGAGTTAGAACGAGAATATAGGACATTGCACTCTGCTCATGAGGAAAGTGAAGCCAGGTACAGGGAGCCACACTATGAAGAACCAGATGTCAATGAAAAGCTGCTAGCAGAGCTCAGAATGACATCATTTGATCAACATAGGAGAGGGGCTGACCAAGAGATAAAGGAGCAAGGCTGCCTGGTACTTACCCACCTGCTATGCAGGTAAAACAAAATGGCCTAGCCTAGCCTTTTGAGCCCACAGTTAGTCTGTGCCCCATAGCATCTAGGAGTCTGTGTTGACTCCATTGGTGAGCGCCATATTACAGACGTTCTATGCCCCTCTCCAACATAAAATTGTAGTCCGACTCCTATTTATGTGATATATCTTGATTTTTTGGGCCTTGGAAATGTAATCACCGTATCGCACCATAATTACGAGCTCGAGACTCCAGTCAGGGGCTCACCGAGCCTTTCAAAGGGGGGGGGGTGGCCAGAGGGCGAGAGGGGTGCCAGGGGCAGAGGCTTTCAAGTCTATTCTCAAACTCCTGATGGATTGCAGGCACTGGGAGCCCAAAACTAAAAGTAAAACCGGACAAAATCAGCCCAAAAGGAAGATGGAAGATCAAAGGCAGGGTCGAGATCAGCAAAACTAGGCATCTGAGGCCACTAGTCATGGCCACATTACACACCACATGCCAGGAATAAGGAGGTGTACGAGCACCAAAATATGCACAGGGGGCACGTGGCAATCACCAGCAACACCAAACAACAATATGCCCCCTCCACCTGCATTTCAGCGCACCTATAGCAATACTGAACTACACCACAGAGTAAGTGCAGCTGGGGGTAATATCAGAAAGAGGTAGCGCCCAGGTAGAAAACAGCCTCAGGAAGGGGACGCATTGGGCGAACCGCCCTTTTTCAAGACTAGAGTCACCAGTAGGACTCCTACTAAAAGCCACAGTTCTATCCCTCCCTGTATACATGAGAATTCCTCCCAAACATACCTATCACTGATGTGATCACCCAGAATAGAAATGTCAAAGGTCCAAAAACTACCCAAGCAGGATTAGGGGGACAGCTCAACGACTTATAAAAATAAGATCTGTCAAGAGAATATAAATCACCTTCACTCCCCAAATCACTAAAAAATTATTCTAACAGGGGTTGCCTTCTGATATCTCATTAGATCAAGGCTGGTAGGCTGGTACGATAACACCCCGTGGTAAAATAAAGCATCTCTTAAACCATTAATAACGGAGCATATTTGAATAGCTGAATTAACAAACAACAGAATTCTTTCAAAATAGGCAACAACAAAGACAACAAGGTGCTATGTAAAGCGTTCTGATACCCGATACCTTTGGTTCAAGTTTGCGCTATATAAAACTCCGTAAAAAAAAAGCAAGTATGCCAATGCCATTTCTTATCAGCCCCCATGACCCAAAGGGAAAAATGACATTTTCAAACTTGTAAAAAGTGAAGGGGAAAAAAACATGACCCGTCAGCGAGAGGTCTGCTTAACACCTGCATGGGTGTACCATCCCAACGTACACTTTACCCCTTCCATGGTTATAACACCTTTCGACTAAATACTACGAACATTTTTGAGATGGTCAGAAGAATTACAGCTACTGGTGGGGCACAGATGACTCTCAGGCGACTCCTACCCCAATCTGCAATATAGATCTTCAGTAAACCCTCTGATATCCAAATCGTGCTGGGCAGAATGCTTAGGAAGGGTACTATAGGGAAGAATATTACCTAGCCCTGAGAATTCCTGGATACGAGATTTTTGGAGGTAGCCAAACCCCCAAATCAGTGTACAAATATGTCCACTCCAGCATCCACCTGTGGATCGATAGTGGCCCTTAGTGTGTCCAGGGCAGTCCTCTTAACCAACAAATAGTCTCCCAATATGGAATTCCTATGTAGGGTCATCAAGCTCAGATATAAAAAGAGGAATGGGTCACCTGGGGGAGGGTTTAACGAAAGTATCCCTAACCCATGTCAGGAAATATGGGACACCAAGGTGGGTGGATACACTTGATTAGAAGAGAAAGGTCAACCCCTGATTGTACAGAAAGTACCCTGTATTCCTTATCTTTCGGAGGAAAAGGAACATTTTTAGTGGCCAAGAATTCTATCTAGGAAGTGATTTTATATATTTCAGATATGCGATGGGGCACAGCCACACTTATGGATTTTTATTGGCAGTGTGGCGAGCATGCCTATACTTGGCTGGTTCCCGGATGGAGATGTTTGTGTTCCCTGGTAAACATGCACACCCCGGCCCTGGTCATTTCTGAAGAAGAGCTAACAGATTAGTACCAGAACCTATTAAAGAAAAAAGACCACCTTGCTGCACCAAGCTTGCTGAAAGGAGACCAGCAGACTAATTTGGCTGAACTGAGTTCAGTCATTCCATAAGAATTTAGGCTGTTCACGGAAGCACATCTGGGGGTAGGGGGTCGATACCCTTCTTCATCCTGCAGAAATCTCATGGTATTGACTCACCGTTATGTGTTAAACTTAATGACTGTAATGGAGGGAGGGGTCTGTGCCAAGATTGGCATCGCCTGTTGGACATTCATCCCATGGAACGACATGGACAAAGGAAGATTGACACTTGCCATCCAAGCACTTCATAATCTACAGAGAAGCATGTGTGAAGAGGAAGGGGCTACTGAGCAGGAGTGATTTTCAAATTGGTTCTCCTGGCTTTCATGATAGCTATACATTTATGTAAATCATTGTTGTCAGTTATCATTGTGTTTCTGTTGGAATGCGGGGTTATACAATTGGAGATAACCTACCGTAAAAATGCAGTCTCCGAATTGGGTAGAATGCAGGTAAATAGGGAGGTAGTGGTTAACAACAGGCCCCAAGTACAGTAATTGTCGAAATGTGTGGGTTAAGGAGTGTAGTTGAAAAATCTACTAGATGGGGGAATGTTAATATGGAAAACGAGGCATACATCGATGGAAATGAAATATTGTCTTTAATAACAGTCGCCTGTTGTGAACTCTACATCGACCTCAACTCACAAACATAGAGTCACGCAGGCCCTGAGATCTAGGCCCGGGAAATGCTGACTCAAAGGCCACAGGAGAGAGGGTGCAAAGCTGGCAAATTAAAACCGCTTAAATATAAATCGCTCCCAACTGTCCATAAAACTAAAATACAGAAATATGTAAACACATTTTAAATAAAACATGAATAACATCAAAATAGTAATGAATAACAAACAAAAACAAATAATGAATATAAAATTAATTAGAAAAAGTTTAACTACCCTTATCAATGAACTAACAAATAAGTAAATGACAAAAAATAATTAAAACAACAGTAAATCAAATATTTACATATTTAATTAAGAATAAAAATTAGATTAACAAAAAGTTTTTGTAAAAAACAATACTTTAACATTTAAATAAATTCCCACCCTTCTCTCCAACAAACTCAATAACCTACTAAATTGTAGCTTAAGAATCAAAGTATAGAAAACGATAACACATTAATAATCACAGAGTACACACACTTATTTATTTACATGCTTTACATAATTATTTACCAAAATAATTGAAAATGAACTATGTTTCATACAGGTACCCTGATATAGGCACAGGTAGTAACCAGACCTTTCACCTATATTTCCCCTATCATTACACTACATAACGGTTCTTGGTACTGACCTTTTACCTAGTTAAGGTACTGCTTAAATGACGTGGGGTTTTCTCTGAAAATTAGCCTCATTCATTATGCATGAGGATTCTTGGAATCTCAGCAGGACTACCATCTCCTGCCTAATAACTATGTATAAGGGTTATTCCTTCCGTAATCCTAGTCTGACATGACACAGATAGGTAGATCCCCTGAGGGTACCACTTTGGATATATTAGCACCATATCTTTACTGAGGCAGGGAGAGGAGAAAATGGACTTCCATGCTGACACACTGATATAAGACGCTGAGGTTCCTGCACGCAGACACTCTAGCTCGCAATGGTCTGACATCCCTTGCGGGGTGTCCATCTCGAGACCAAGACAGGGTCCCACAGTTTCTCACTTAAGGTAATGGGGTTGGCTTCAGCCTAGGGGAATTCTTCGCTCAACACCTACAGACATGCTAGGTATGCGTAGGTACATCTAGTTAGGGTTACATTGTAGGAGTATGCATTTTATTGTCATGTGTTTTTATCCCCGCGAGTATTCATTGTTTTAGCACTGTGGTAGGAATCTAATATCTGTTTACTCTATTGGTGCTTACAGTCATTTATATCTATTTCTGTCTTATGGTTGTTTCAGCACATTGATTATTCATTAGAATGATGCTGGTCAATAAATGCGTATTGAAAAAACGTCTCTACCGTTTATTCTGTGTATCTCTCTGAGACAAAGTGAGCATGAATGACTGAGCGAAAAGTATTGTACTGTTTTCACGATCCCTGATGGGACAGAGTTGTCATGTTCGATAGTTGTTAAGAACTATTCTGTTCCTGGTAAGAGGAGTTTACAGTGGCACTGTGAGCTAGCTGGTATACAGGCGAACATACCTAGTTGGGGTGTCTGGAATCAGTCTGGACACCAATCCCACAGTCTATGTTGTCTAAACGTTAATATCCTATATAGGTTTATAGGAACTACACAACATGGCACCGCCAACATTGGTTTGGTACTTATTTAGCTGTCAAATCTGAGTAGTTCAGTCGTGCTATTCTCAGAGACACCTTCTCATACTATATCCAGAGATGTCTGGAATGGGAAGGGAAGAATCCACCACAGCTGACTAGGCACATCCTATGTATTGGCTGTAGGTTTATTCAAGCTTGAAGGACAAATAGTTCCCTGTTGTGCATAAAACCTTATCTCAGTTCCCTTGAAACTTTTCCTTGAGAGCTTTTTCAACATTGACTGATGAAGAAGACGCTGCACCAGTATTATCTGCGAACGCAGTAGAGGAAAGAGAGCAGGAAGGTGAAATTAACATTTCAGAAAATATCAGAACTGCCCTTAGCAGACCATGGAGTCACAGCTAGGGGTGGGACAGTAACTTTCGTGATTGAGGCACACGAGTCATACCAAACAGAGGTATTCTATTCATGGATTAAATTCCCAATAGCGTATGCCACGCACAAATACATTTAATTCTTACACTGAAGATGAAACACCAAATGAATACTGTCTGTATGAAGACATTGAAGTTCCGCTCACCTACCAAGGGGAACATAAACTGGTTTAAAGGTGCCTTCCCACATACAAAGAAAAAGTGAGACTCAGTCTGCTCAGAAGAGATGGAGCAACTTGGCCAGTCCTCGCAGCTTACACACCACATCCAAACATTGACACAATGCCAGTAGCAGACTTACGTCCACTTCATAAAGAAATAATACAACTTTACAGAAACCTGACACAGTTTGTGATGAGAACACTCACATTTCAGCCAATAAGGGCTACACCTACAGGACAAATTCAGGGATCTACAACTAAAATAACTCTACCAACACTACACACAGTTATGGGTAAAATGCACACTATACGTCAGCAAATGCCATTCTGGATAGCTCAGAAAATAACGCATCTAGAGGCAATGTTTCCACACACAAGCCCTCAAGAAAAACACATAATGCTAACAATCTGCTTGCCAATGGGGAAAGCTTCCCAGATATAGGATTGTTCCTCTTGGGAACAGTTTTCGCTGCCATAAATACCAGAACTCATGGTATTCCTTCAATAGCAGTAATACCAGATTTATTAAGGCAAATACAGAATGAGTATAGAGCAGAACCTGCTCTGAAACTAGGGATGAAATTGTTAGGAGATTTTGCCCAGGTATCAACTATTATATTAGCAAACATAAAAGGGGAGGCAGCAGCAGTGGCAATATGCCAATGCCTGAGGGATTTCACTCCTATACAACAGGAACGAGAATTACCTAAGATTATCGAAGATACCTATGCTGAATTAGGTAGAGATAGTTTGGGAGCTAGGGCAACAAAACCTCACCTCATGGGTGGTCTTGAAAAAACAAAAACACCAAGCAAGCACCTGATTATTCCAAGAAGAAATGGGATAATAATTAAAAATAAAGGAATAGAGCAAACAAGTCACAATCCAGGGGTGAGTCTCATAGACAGGAACCCTCCGGAAGGAGTTACAACCTTAGGAATAGATATAACATTAAAAAAAATGACAGGTATCAGGATACTGATACACGTTCCTCTCGTTCCTTTCACGGTTCATCAAAAAACTCAGAGAGGGAAGGATGGTCAGTACACAGACAAGAAGAGCGTACAAAGTCCAGATACATGCAACGGGCTTCAGTCTTTACTTCCAAAAACAGAAGAGAAAACAAAATCAAAACCTCAATTTAAAAAAAGAAAGTAGCAGGTCTTAAAGTTGGACATGCCCAGAATTCTGAGGACTCAACTTCTGAATGGGGAATGGGCTCTGACGATGCTAGACAGTGCAGCAGAGATAACAATAGCTCACCAGAACCTGATGGAATTTCTGGTGACAGCGGAGTTGAATTAACATATCACTGTGGAAACACGTGATACGAGGGTGAGTGTCCCGCATAGGTTACATGAAATAACACTCCAAATGGAGGGGGATAAACCTAGAAAAATTAAAGGTCTCTTTTGGGAAAACCTGACTTATGGATATGACATCCTTTTGGCTCGAAAAGATTGGCCACCTGAAATTGTTATGGAGTTCCCGAAGGGAGAAACGGTAATTTTACATGCTTTCTCTGACCTCGTTCCTGTATATGTAAAACATTCATACACGCAGGAGTGGGCGGTAGCACTTGCTCCAGCATTATATCGCAACCATGTTGGAAGGGATGCTGAGCCATCCCACCATGTAATCCTGGTAAAAACAACTCTAACTCCGCAGAGACAGTACCCAATAAAACAATATCCAAAAAATAGGTCAGGGAGATCTTAGATCAACTTCAATACCATGGTGTAATTGAAACTTACACCTCTTCAATGAATAATCCTTTCTTTCCTGTAATGAAACCTGATAATTCATACCGTCTAGTTTTAGACTACAGACATCTGAACATATGCAATAAAACATTTACGGTACAGAATGCACACAGGGCCACATTACTGAATAACGTTGTGTGGAAAAAATACAAAACAACAGTAGATATCTCAAATGGATTTTCTCTACCAGAATATAGCACCTGAAAGCAGATATTGGACAGCATTCTCAGCACTCGGTTCTCAGGGTCAATTCTGTCGACTCCCCCAAGGGTATAAGATTAGCCCTGGGTAGTTCTCAGCAAGGGTAAAAGAGTTTCTTCAAGATTTTAGATAAAGAGGCATTGTCCAATGTAGATTATATTTATATGACGGATGATGGTTTCATGGATCATTTGACCAGGGTGAACAACATAATTTTGTGGTTTGCCTCTGAGGGCTAAAAATTCAATTTAAAAAAATCGAAAATAGTCTACCTTAATGTCCTATTTTTGGGATATGAGCTTTCAAATGAAGGAAAAAGCCTGGTAGCTAACTTTTTTGAAAAGTGTGCCCTACTCCAACCTCCTAAATAATTGAAAAACTTGCAATCCATATTAGAATTCTTAAATTTTGGCAAAACTAACATTTTAGATTGCGCAGAAAAAGTGAAACCTTTCTTTGACCTAATAAGACCTGATTTTTCAGTTAGGCATTGGACACAGGAACACACAGATATCCTTTGTTCCTTACAAGCTGATATGAAAGCTTCAAAACACCTACAAATACGTGTAAACACCACAAATTTGGCGATCCGTGCAGTAGCGGGTCATTCTGGGTATACTTACCTAACCTTCAATGAAGGCGAAACAGTACCTGTAGCATATATATCCCACTTGTACACAAACATGGAAATGCGTTTTGCTTCCACAGAAACAATTCTGACAGCAGTACAGACTGCTGTAGTGAGAGATAGAGCACTGGCTCAGGAAAAACTAATAATTGTCGTAACTCCGGTACCGGCCTTAGAGGCTGTCACAAAAGCAAGGGATCCAAATGTTAAAGCTTTACATCCAAGATGGATACATTGGGCTAATTATCTCACTGCAACACATGTAGATAACAAATTTAGCTCTATACTTAAAACGCTAGCATTCCTGCAATATGAACAAGAATATCCTCACCCAAATGAAATAATGCCTCTCGATCACTATGAATATATTATTTACACTGACGGATCTGCTCAGCCGGCCAAGGGAAGTAAATAGCAATATAGCGCCACATGTGTGATTTTAAAGGGTTGTATGCAGGAAGGCAAGTTCCATCCTAGCCGTACAAAGACACAGTCTCTAGGGGACTGCACAGCACCGCTGGCAGAATTAAAAGCGCTGTTACTGGCACTAATAAATATAGATCGAGAATTCCCCACACTGATTGTGTGTGATTAATTTTACTGTGTCCAGTCATACAATGAATATCTTCACTACTGGGGTCAGAACGGGTTTAAAGACTCAAAAGGTTGCACAACTAAGCATACATTGTTATGGGAACAGGTAGCTGAGTTGAAAAACGAACTACAGAGTCATCAACGTGATGTTGTTCATGTTGAAGGGAATTCATTTGCTGATGAAGCCGCAAAAGGGGCAGTACGAACTGCTGCCGTAGCTGCAATCACTCATTCTAGAACGAGAATAGATGGAGACATAATGGTAGCTCTCATTGCTTCACGCAAAAACAGCTCCTCTGTACCAAAGAAATTTCCACTCAAGTACTCCTACAAGTTAGATGCTCAAATTCCAGGAGTGGGGGATAGAGTAATGCCAAACATGGATTAGGCCTAATACTAGCTGCACATGAGGCTCTGGGTTTTGCATACACAGGTGTTACCGCAATGGTTTCTTTACTGAAACAACGCTATTGGTGGCCAGGACTAACTAAACAGACAAAGAATTTTGTCTTAAAGTGCAATATCTGTCAGCAAATGAAGGGTTCCACAGTGACACGTTCAACGAAGACACCATTACTTATATCAGACAGACCACTCGCTTGTGTCTATTTGAACCACTGCAGCCCCCTACAATCAGATGGGGCTTACAAGTATATCTTGGTGGCAGGGAATTCATGCTATAGAGTCCTGTGGGTTTGGCCTCAGTGCTCGGCTGATGATCGAACTGTTATAAAGGTTTGCGAGTCTTTATAGGTATACACGCGATTGGCACATTACATTATGACCGTGGCCCCGCATTTAGCTCTAGGGCTTACAAAGTAGATATTGGGAGTTTGGCTGTTGCACTGCAGTACTCCTCTCCATACCATCCCGAGGGTTTGTGGAGAGAAAAAAACAGGACTAAAGTAATCTTTAACATTAAGGGTATTAGGTTTGGGTGGTAGTTGGGTCAATAACTTATATGGGGTCCTGAGGGCACTCAACAATGACCCTTTGTTAGCAGTCACTGTGTTTACTGCTATGATTTAATAGCAGCTACTAAGGATTACTGCATTTTTTGTTTTTTGTTTTTCATTTTTACTAGGTGTGAGGAGAGATATACTGCTTAGAGTTTCTAGTCTTTCCACATAAACTTTTTAACTTTGTTTTTCTTTGCACTGCATCACTTTAGATTTTTTCATCACTAAATACACTTTTCTGTATCTGTTGTCTGCCGCGGGTTGGTAAGGCATTTTTTGAGAGCACAAGAGCTTGCCATAGAAGCAATTCCTTATGATCAAAGGATTGTTCTTCTGGGTTTGGCGGATGACCAAATGATAACATTGATCATCTGAGCTTGACACTTTAGCTCTACCACCTAAAGCGTTTTGATGGTAATCCTTGCTCTGGTCTGAATGCCTAGGGTGCTAGAATTGATATCCTTTAATTCGTGTGTATATTTCCCATTGTGCTTCTTTATTGACCCCAGTTCATTTTTGTATGTTCACTCAACAATATGCCAAGAAGTTCCCTCGGAGGTGTCACGCCACACGAAGTCCTATTTGGAACAAGAATGTGGGTACCTGATCTCGATTATTGAAGCAAAGTGGGGGATGAAAAACCATTTCACAACAATAAACGTTTGGCTGTTTTACAGGATCTCAATGAATTCCAGGCACTACAAAGTAACATGCAAGGGAAATGCACTGCCACTGGGGAAGTCAAATCAGTCACGGCAAGACCTGTCTGGATCCCAAAAGTCAGGAATCTGGTCAGAGAAAAGATTGTGGACGAGAAAGAATTTGGGCCATCATACAGAAAGCCTGTACCTGTCCTGGCTGTCGAAGGAACAAGAACAGTACTTCTTCCACCTCTTGCCGGCAAAAAAGAAAAGAGATTTGTCTCCATCGATCAGATCAAACCACAGTGTGTGGCCGATGCTGAATAGTTGGCCTCGTGGGCTCCTGGGTAGCTGACGCTCTCCTCTTGCTACCATACAGGAAGTTCAGACAGAAAGACTCATAATATTTGAAGAGTCACCAATACAAAGTAATGAACTTTCCAACAATGAAATGGAACTCTTACCTATTGATACAGAACATCAAAACACAAATGAAAGACAAATATCAATTTGGCCTACCACCGATATCTACATCAATATGCCGCTACAAGAGACGGCTGCCAGTTCAACAAAAGCTGCTGTGCTACCAAAAATATATCAAACTGCATCTGGCTACTTCAACGATTTTGATACCTTCTCTCTTGATCCCAGTGAACATGAAACAACGCTAGCTCCATTTTCCCATAAACAACAACCTAATGACTTCTACATTTTTCTTACCTAGTCTCACCATGGCTACAGCTCTGGATAATAACTGGAATACTGTTTTTTCAATTCTGGATTGGCCTAGTGACTGTCTTTTGCTTACTCATGAATGGAAACTATCTCCCAGCATGCTCTGCAGAATCAATGTGAACTTGATGCTGAAACCTCATACATCATCACATTGTAAAAAAGAGAGCTGCCCTTCGTGAATGTTACAGCTGCTCCGATTCCTTATGGTATTGTTTGGAACAGAGTAGCATATGATGTATTAGGTCCCACTGAACTTTTGAAAATACCTTACTTAAAAATAAATCTCTTTAAATGATATCATTACCTCAAGTACATTTTCTGACGATTGGGATTTTGAAACTGTAAATAATATGTAGTCTGATTTAGAACAATTAGCTGCATTTTCAAGCATTGAAATGTTAGAGGACACAACCGATTACAATACAATGTATAGTTACCAACATTATGGTCATCACTTTTTACTTACATCCAGTATCCAACGTAATGTTTTTACATACCACCAATGGGAACATTGCCCAACCAACACCACCAAAATGTAGATCAGGAACGTTCGCACAAAACTTTTCTTATTTTTCAGGGTTTAACTCTTCTGACCCGACCTCATATTACTATAAGGTTGCACCTATAACAGCACTGAAAAATATGCTAACAAACACCAAACAGATTTACTCTGCATCCTATGTTTCCCAACTGTCTGAATAGTCTTTTGACTTATGGAAGGACTCTATAAACATAAAATCAGTGTGGGGTTCAAAGGAATGGCAAGTTCAGAGAACAGAAGCACTATTTCACGTGTGCCTCATCCTGCAGCAAATAATCTTTCTGAATGACACTGTGCAACAGACTTCCTGTCTTGGACTAGCCAAGAACAAAGATTAGAACACACCTCGGATTACCTCACCATCACACTTTGACGGGTGGTAAAACTTTACAACACATGGTGGGATGCAGTAGATGACATCATACATACAGTTTCATAAAATTCATCAGACCCCAATTGGAAGGGATTGTTAGTTTGGCCTACAGACACAAATATATGTCAAACAAGATTCTGGGGTACCACCAAAGGGTTTAGTATCCATAGGCCGGACCAACGCTATGTACAACGAGAGCATCAGGGAGTGGTGACATCATACAGTGTTGGGAAGTTATGCCTCGATTGGCTAAAAATCTCAACATTTTCCCAGGTGAAGCAACACCTTATCCTTACTATCAGAAGACATGGATCTAAGGGACTTTTTATTGGGCCCCCAAAAGCCACATCAGAAACGTTTCTTATACGCTGTTTATAATGAAATACCTAAAATCACTCAACAGGAAGCTGTGGAGAGTCTTTTTGAAATTGATAGAATTAACATAGAAAAAGCCTTAGCGGTAGTTGATAATGGTATGACTACATTATCTTCCAGGATGTATTCACTGGGCACCATTGTATCTTCTGCTATTGATATACTAGAACAGGGTTTGTCTACAGTACAGCACGGATAGTCTCAATCACGTTCTATTATATTGTTAGGCTGGACGCTACAATTAATGCACCCTGGTTTTGTGCCTTGGCGATTTATCAACAGTAAGTCCCTGTTCTCTTCATACAATCTAACTAAGAAACAGATGACGATGGCACAAAGTCATTTCACTGTAGCAGAGTCACCGCCCACAGAATGGTAAATTCATGGCCATATAACGTTGCCGATCACAACTTTCCAGTTTCAATACTGCCAGCGACCAGCTTAAAACGCTGAATGCTAGCGTCTGGCGTGCAGAAGCTTGTTAGTCCTGAGGCGGAAGCCGGGACTGTTGTACTATTTTTAAATATTGCCGTGTTTTGTCTAAATTGTTTTTAAAATCACTCTTTGCACTCCTACCTGGGAACTTTGAGCGGCACTCGGCACGGGAAGCGGACCCTAGCGCTGCCACGCTGCCTTGATCCTCACCCACGCCCCAACCAACTCGGCACCGCGAGGACGGTGGCCACGCCCCCTTTAGGCCACGCCCCCTTTCAGCGACCAGCTTAAAACACTGAATGCTAGCGTCTGGCGCGCAGAAGCTTGTTAGTCCTGAGGCGGAAACCGGGACTGTTATACTATTTTAAATATTGCCGTGTTTTGTCTAAATTGTTTTTAAAATCACTCCTACCTGGGCACTTTGAGCGGCACTCGGCACGGGAAGCAGACCCTAGCGCTGCCACGCTGCCTTGATCCTCTCCCACGCCCCCAACCAACTCGGCACCGCGAGGACGGTGGCCACTCCCCCTTTAGGCCACGCACCCTGGACGTTCCCACCAGCAACCAGCTATAAAATGTGCCTGGCCAGGAAGCGCAGCGGACGAGCGCAGCGGGAGCGCCGTTTGCGCGCCAAAGGCGCGCCTAAGGCAAGCCCGTCTGCGCCCGTCTGCGCTCGAACGGGCTCAGGGCCAGACCCCATGCCGCGCTCAGACACCAAGAGGGTGAGCTACTCACGTCGCGCCCTACTTAGCCTCAGACCCACTAAGAACATACACTGTAATTACGTTCACGACTCAGATGGACTTTTTGCAAATTGCGTACTCTGCCACCCAGTCCACTTACTTCCCACCCAGGCACCTATTCCACACTCTGGCCTGAAATTAGCTGTACTAAACTGTAGGTCGCTCCCCATGCACGCCCTGCTCATCAATCACCTGCTCGTTGACCATGAGTTAGACATCCTGTTCCTCACGGAGACTTGGCTTACAACACACTCGGACTCGGATGTGGTTTTAGCCCTGGCCCCGGGCTTTCTCATCCAGTCCCAATTACGTCCCTCCGGTAGAGGCGGCGGTCTGGCCATTCTGCATAGAGATCATTTCTCATGCAGAATCAGCGATGCTCATATCATAGATTCAGAGAGCTGCCACTTTACCATCCAGCTGACCCCGACTAGATCACTGGTAGGCCTCCTGGTGTATCGTCCCCCTGGACATTCTGGTCCCTTTACTAGCGCCCTGCTAGAAGCCATATCAGCATGGCCCATTCTACACCTAACTGCACTGTGCTAGGGGACCTCAATATTCATTTTGATGATCCCCTTGACACAGGGGCTGCTGACCTGATTCCAGACCTGGCTGTCTACGGTCTCCAACTGGTTAATACTGGAGCCACACACATTAAGGGCCATCTGTTAGACCCGGTTTTCACAAATGTCCACACCCTCCAGGCCAAACCTTCCTGCCCCCTTCCATGGACACTTCTTAGTTCCTCTCTTCTTGCCAGGAGAATTTAAGAAGCCCCATAAGCCTGTCACGTATACCCGGGACAGGGCATGGTCCAGACTCTCAACAGAGGACTGGGCCAGAGCCCTGGAATCAACGACCCCCCGCCCCCTCGGGGGATCCCGTCGTAGCGGATAGCAATTTTAGGAAGTGGATCTCCAATTCACTCGACTTGATCCTTCCGATAAAAACCCGCGAAGATAAAAGCGGAAAGATAGGCTCAGCCCCATGGTTCAGCCTGGAACTCAGAACCCTCCGCAAGGAATGTAAAAAAGCGGAGCGACTGTGGAGGAAGGACTGGCTCCACTCTAGTAAGGATTCCTACCGGAGGACGGTGAGAGCATATAAATCTGCTCTGAAACTTACTAAAGCCTCTTATTATGATGATAGGATAAAAAATGCCACTAACTCTGCAAGAGAATCCTATCTCTTTGCCAAAGAACTCATGAAAATACCACAACCCCTTTCACCTACCAGGACCTTACCGGACAGGAGCAATTAACTTGCTAAGTACTTCGAGTCTAAAGTCTCCCACATCCTAGCCTCACTTCCGCCGCCTAGCCAGCTACCTTACTGGGACGTTACAACAAACAAATGATGGACGGAATGCTGATAATGCAGACATTCTCCCCCAGTCAAGAGATCTGGGTTAAATCCATCGTTTTTGTTTGTTGTAACGCTTTTCACCCTAAGTGGGATGGGTATTCCCAGACGTGGGACCCTTGCTCACTACGCCACTGGAGTCAAGCTATCCTGGCTGATGACGGCTGATAGCCAGAAACCGGTCCTAGGATGCTTGATTCCGGTCCAGGGAAGACATGGCTTGGCAGTTCGGGCTGGACTGTTCCCATGAGGCACAGGGTCAAGACTGATTTGCATATGGCCATGTCTGAACTGGGGTGGCGTAGTGGGCAAAAGAAAGATGGATTTAACCCAGATCTCTTGACTGGGGGAGAATGTCTGCATTGTCAGCATTCCGTCCATCATTTGTTTGTTGTAACGCTTTTCGCCCTAAGTGGGATGGGTATTCCCAGACGTGGGACCCTTGCTCACTACGCCACTGGAGTCAAGCTATCCTGGCTGATGACGGCTGATAGCCAGAAACCGGTCCTAGGATGCTTGATTCCGGTCCAGGGAAGACATGGCTTGGCAGTTCGGGCTGGACTGTTTCCATGAGGCACAGGGTCAAGACTGATTTGCATATGGCCATGTCTGAACTGGGGTGGCGTAGTGGGCAAAAGAAAGATGGATTTAACCCAGATCTCTTGACTGTGGGAGAATGTCTGCATTGTCAGCATTCCGTCCATCATTTGTTTGTTGTAACACCTTACTGGGACAGCGCTGCGCCTGCCCCTCGCCCACTGCTGACCACCTTTAGGGCGGTCTCAACGGACGAGGTCGGAAAGACTTTGGCCAAGATGAAAAGCGGCTCTCCCTGTGACCCTGCTCCCATGAGGTTTCTGAAAGCTGTCGCCCCTGCGATTGTGCCCACAATCCTGGAGTTGATTAGTGCCTCGCTGTCCCAAGGCTCCATCCCCCCTAGTTGGAAGGGGGTGGTAGTTAAAGCCCTTCTCAAAAAAACCCAACTGGACCCCACTGATTTGGCCAACTACAGACCGATCTCGCTTCTCCCGGGCATCAGCAAAATTGCAGAGAAACTGGTTAACGTCCAGCTGTCCCAGTTCCTGGAATCTAATAACCTGTTGCGCCGGTCCCAATCTGGGTTTCGTCCTGGCCAAGGCACGGACACTGCCCTCCTCGCCATCATCGAGGAGGCAAGGGATGGCAATTCCCATTCTGATTCACTGCCTTTGACTAGTGGGGTGCCACAGGGCTCCTCACTTAGTCCCACTCTTTTTAACGCCTATATGGCTCCTTTAGAGGACGTAGTTGCCCCCTTCAGCATCAAAATTGTGAGTTACGCAGACGACACGCAATTAGTCGTCTCGCTCTCACATCTTGACCAATGCCCAGACAATCTCCTGCACTGCCTCCAGGAAATCCATCTCTGGATGTGCGAGTCCTCACTCAAGCTTAACGGGTCCAAAACTGAAGTTATGCTGATGGGCAAGAAATGGTCAGCAATTCCATCTTCAGTTTGGCCCGATGCTATGGGTGAGGTGCCCGCCCCTAAGAGGGAAATTAAGAGCCTGGGGGTCTGGCTCGAACCAGACTTGTCCATGAAAACCCAGGCAACTAAAACAGCGGGAACTTGCTTCGGACTTATGCGCTCAGTCCGTAAGATCCTTCCACTGCTCCCTCCCCAATCAAGGAAACTCCTGGTTCAAGGACTGATCCTTACGCGATTGGATTACAGCAATGCTGTTTACTTGGGAGTCCCCGAAACTACCCTGGGCAAGTTACAACGAGCCCAAAATGCGGCTGCCCGTATGCTAATGAATCTTCCCTCCAGAGTCTCTGCCAGACCAGCGCTTAAGGCTCTCCACTGGTTGCCAGTGCGAGAGAGGATCGAGTTTAAGGCAATGTGCATCGCTCACAAACTCCTCAATGGACAAGGCCCTTCCATTCTGGGAGATATGGTGACTCCGTACAAAGCCTCGAGATCCCTGCGCTCGGACAATGAGCGACTAGCCAATGTCCCTAAGTTCAGGAGAGTACGAACTGGTGGCCGTCGCTTTTCAGTAAAAGCATCCACACGCTGGAATTCGCTCCCTCGCTGTCTGTGGTTAGAACCTGTCTACCTACGCTTCCGCAAACAGCTTAAAACTTTGCTGTTTCCCAAATAAGTTCTCCCCCCCCTCCCTCCTCGGCCTATTCAAGTTCTTACAGCGCGGGGATGCCTCCGGGTCACCAGGCACTTTACAAATCGTTAAATAAATAAATAAATAATAAATAGAACAACAACAGGCAGGCAGATGTGAAGCAATGTGTGAGGAATTCATCAAGCAATACTGGGAACTGCCGTATAGATTTTGATGCAGGAGTGGGAACATGGAAGTATTTCTATGCAGTTCATACTGCAAGAACTCTTTAAGTGGATCTCTCATTTGCCAGGATATCATGCTTCACGGGGCCTGTAAAGGTTCAGTTGCAAACTTATCCTGTCATTTGAAAGGGTCCCTGGCTGCCGTGATTAATCCGGTGTTCAAGTTGCTCTCGAATGAGAGTTATTTGATGCTGAATGATCAAGGTTGTTGTGGGATGCTTCGGGCATTGCATATCTTGGGTTATCGAGGGTTACTTGCTGCATGCAAGTATTGTTTCCACCAACCTACACAGTCAGAAGGCGCCGTTATGGCCTTCATTGAATGTTTCCTTTATACGGTTTGATACTCTGAGCCGAACGAAAGCCATGCGTTTACAGTAAAACTGTGCCCTTAACCTCTGCCCGAGAGACGTTTGATCTTCAGGTCACAAGATCCTCAGCTGAGATACAGGCACTAGTATGAATGAACTGCTTTTTCCATTTCAAAGAAATGGTACAACGTATCTTTATCATGTCTGATTTGAAGGGTATAGTACACCTATGTAAGCTCATAGGTTCTGGACTGTTAAGCACCTTTCAGACAGTCTTCGGAGTGATTCCAGCCATCATACACTCCATATTCGGAAGCATTTTTGGAGTACTTCCGCTAATCCTGTTACTAATACCAGGAATTTTTCTGCTATGCAATAGATGTCCCAGTCACCAAGGAGATGGCAAAAAGGCTCTTGGAGCGGCAGTACCATGATCGCACGGTATTCCATCCGGGCACACCTCACCTTTGGGAACTGAGCGAGTCTTGGTTCCTATCATTTAGACCAGTCTGGATTAACTGTGTTTTGCCTGGTCTATGCTGTCTGTTCTGTGGACAAGACTACGAGCTGGATCTCCGTCTAACGCTTCCATTGGTTGCGCCACCGGAAGTGGATGCTTTACTGGACCTCTTAATGGCCCATGTACTGCTGTGTCCTCTGCGAATTCCAATGTTGATGTCTGCATTCTTGGAGCCACCATGGGATGGTTCTGCTCCTGTTGGAACGGAGACCGGCTCCCAGGAGCGGCTGTGGGCACTGAAGAAGATCATCTGTGCTCAACTGACCAGATCTGTGAGTTGTTGCAGGGACCATCATCTGCAATGGCAAGCACCAGTGATGTAGCGTTTCCCACACAGGACACATAAACATTGGGCTCATTGTGTGCTGGGAAAGATTTGGCCTTTCAAAAATGACCAAACTTGGAATTTTTAAACAAGAAACACTTTTTATTTTTTTGCCTTTCTTGGTGAACATCATGGCTTTCAGACTCTCATAGTTGTTCGGCCCGTATATACGAACATATTTTAATAGAATTCGACAGCTTATGCTAGAGTTTTAACATGTTTTAAGCGTATTTTAGAAGTACATTTAGAATTTTTAGTATGTTGTCCAGTCAGATGAGGAGTGGGCATTATGTTTCTAGCAGGTACCCCTATATAGGCTCCAGTAGTAACCAGACCTTTCACCTATATTTCCCCTGCCATTACACTATATAATGGTTCTTGGTACTGCACTTTTACCTAGTTATGGTACTGCTTAAATGGTGTGGGATGTTCTCTGAAAACTAGCCTGATTCATTATGCATGAGGATTCTTGGAATCTCAGCAGGACTATCATCTCCTGCATAATAACTATGTATAAGGGTCATTACTTCCATCATCCTAATACGACATGAAAAAGCAAGGTAGATCCCCTGAGGGTACCACTTTGGGTATATAAACACCATATCTTTGCTGAGGCAGCAAGAGAGGAGAAAAATGACTTCCATGCTGACACACTGACGCAAGACGCTGAGGTTCCTGCATGCAAACACTCAAGCTCGTAGTGGTCTGACATCCCTCGCGGGGTGTCCGTCTTGAGACCAAGACCGGGTTCCACAGTCTCTCACTTCAGGTAATTGGGTTAGCTTCAGCCAAAGGGGATTCTTGGCTCGACACCTACATACATGCTAGGTACACCTATGTACATCTAGTAAGGGTTACATCGTAGGAGTACGCATTTTATTGTCATGTATTTTTATAGCTGAGAGTATTCATTGTTTTAGCACTATCGTATGAATCTACCATCCGTTTACTCTATTTGTGCTTACAATCAATTATATCTGTTTCTGTCTTATGGTTGTTTCAGCAAATATATTTTACATTAGAATGACGCTGGTTCAATAAATGCTTATTGAAAAATGCCCCCATCGTTTATTCTGTGTATCTCTCTCAGACAAAGTGAGCATGAGTGACTGAGCGAAACGTACTGCACTGTTCCCATGGTCCCTGATGGGACAGAGATGTCATGTTCAATAGTTTCCAAGAACTATTCTCTCCTTTGTAAGAGGATTTTACAGTGGCACTGTGAGCTAGCTGGTATACAGGGAAAATACCTGGTGGGGGTGTCTGGAATCAGTATGGACACCAATCCCACAGTCTATGTTTTCTAAACACGCAGATTCTATTTAGGTTTATAGGAACTAAACAACAGGACAAACAATAATGTACTATTAAATTACATTCCTCTTGTTGACCTACAAAGTTCACAACACAGTACTAAATTTAAAATTAATATAAACTATTTATTACACTTAAAAACTTAGAAACCATACTAAAAGATAATATAATACCAATAGTACCTAAATATAATAACTAATATATGTTAAATTAATCATAAAACAATATTTAGTAGAACTACATTAAAACAAACAATAGTATGTGCAAATATATTTAAAACATAAATTACATACATAGTATTCTTACCCTCTATGTTCTTTACTTTGATATGTATGACTTGACAATATTTATGACATAATATTGTTGCACCAGAATATTTTAAAAACAATATTTTTGTCATTCACCTTTGCATCATTGTACAATATTTTAGCATATTTGTTTGATTGAAATATTAACACCTAATAGTGATGGTGGTAAACCCAGCACAAGAAATAATCATATTCTCTTTCTGGCAAAAGACACTACCAAAGGGTACTGATATATAAGGCATAAAATATAAACGTAATTAATTATGTACCAGAAATATTTAACATGCATTATATAGGGCATAGTTCTTATGAATTTGGAGTAACCTTACCAATGTATTCCTTCCAAAATTCATTCTAAGAAAGAAAAATATCAGGAAAGAATTATTACGCATTCATCAAAAAGAACAATGATCTAAATTTAACATTAAATGTCTTATGCTGTGGTCACTTGTTTTAATAACGTTTTAAATTTACACAAAACTATCGAATTGCAAAATCATTCTACATTTTGACATGTTTCATAAAATGTAACCTATACAATATCACTTTCTTTTTCAGTTTTACACATTTCTAAGTTTATCACTGTGGATATGCTTGTACAATCTGCTAGGTACAAAACTCAAACAAAAGCATATAGGTCCTCATCATTATTTGCCTGGGAAATGGGCTGGATTTTCTCCACCCCCCCTTAAGTTAGCAATACCATTGTACTAGTAACTCTTGGGTGCGGAAACACTGGCTTATTACCAATTGGACCATCAAAATCCACTAAGAAATGAGGGATTGTTCCCAGACATTTAGTTCTCCCCAAAAGAATGTACAGATGCTACAAATGTATATTCATAAACATATATATATACACACACACACATATATATATATATTCACTGAAAAAACCATAGGTTTCAGGCCTGATATAGTTAGGAATTAGCATTTAAAAAACCTTTGAAAGTCACAGAAAAAAACATAGGTTTCAGGACTGATATGGTTAGGAATTAGCATTTAAAAAACCTTAGAAATTCAATGAAAAAACTATAGGTTTTAGGGGTGTTATAGTTAGCTGGACATTTCACTCGAACAAAACCATTGAAATTCCTCCGATATAGTTAGTTGTACTAACTACATCTCGCGCGCCCGCAATCCACTGCTGATGATGTCACATATTACATCATTGATGACATGATCAGTGACATCACTGATGACATCTCAAATGACATCACTGACGCCATCCCCCAGGGCCTGCCCCCAATTTTTTTTTTTTATAAAAAAAGACCAAAAATCAGGAAGGGGGCCGCGTGGCCCCCCTCCCGAGGCCATAATTTGCCCTGTGACCCCATCCCCCGGGGCATGGCCCTTTTTTTTTGGAGCGCCTTGCGCCCCTCCTGTGGCCCATTTTGGCCCCAGGGACCCCATCCCCCGGGGCCGTTTTTTTTGTTGTATTTCTTTATTTTTAGGAGGGGGGCCGCGTGGCCCCCCTCCTGGGCCACTACTGGCCCCAGGGACCCCATCCCCCAGGGCCTGGCCACTTCGTTGGGGACCGTGGGGAGGTCCCAATCCCCCCACGGTCCCAGCCGGCTCCCGCTTCCTGCGGGAGCCGGCATTGCTTTTCCACATGGGGAGCAGCTAACATGCTGGTCCCCATGTGGAAAAGCAATCTGCTTTGCTTCATTGAAGCGAGAGCAGGTTTCCCTGCTCTGGCTTCAATGAAGCAAAGCAGTTTGCAATGGCAGGGTGGGAGCCGCAAGGCTCCCGCCCTGCCATTGCAAACAGCAGTGTCCCGGGGGTGGGCACCCCGGGACACTGCAGGAGCCGGCCCTGGGCAGTGGCGGTCCCCAGGGCCATCATTGGCTCCAGGGGGGAGCGCGCGACCCCCCTCCCAGTTAATTTAATGCCCTGGGGAGGTGGCGGTCCCCGGGGCAGTGTGGGGGGATTGGGACCCCCCCACACTTTTTTTTAAATTATGCTCCCGGGGTTTGGCCCCCGGGGGCTAATAAGAATATTCAATCGAGGCCGCGCAGATTTTTTTTTTTCGGCCGAAATTCGCGCTGGGTGCGCGAATCTTGCAGATTTTTTTTTTTTTAATTATCTTTTTTTGGCCCCGGGTGTCCTCGTGGGACACCCTGAGCAGGCCTAGGGGGTCAGGGTGTTTCTATAGCCTTCCCCCATGTCGCATTTTTCGCATTTGTTTTTCAGGTTTCTTGTGCCTCGGTTCTACCGAGGCACAAGATGGCTGCCAACACGTCCTGATCTGGAGTGTTGACAGCCAATTAGAATACAGCTCATGCACGTCAGGGTGCGCGCTCGGTGCAAGGAGGGTGTGAGGATCCACCGAGGCCATAGATATATCTATCTTTTTAACTGTAATTTTCTCAGGAACTACTGCACGGATTTACACAATTTAAGCAAAAGGCACGAGTCTGAACTGAGGACTACCTCTTTGCCCAATTTGGTGTAATTCCGTTCAGCAGTTCGGGCTGTAGCTGCGTCACAGGTCCTGTGGGAAAATGCATGGGGAAAACGTGTTTTGGGACCCCCCTTTCTTCTCGGCCCCCGCTTGACGAATCACTGTGAAATTTTTAGGATAGGAGCGGACTGGAGCTGGCCAAAAGTTTGGAAAATTTTGCGAAGATTCGTCAATCGGCGCCAACGTTATTCCAAATAGAATGTTGTGGATTTCCTATGGAAAATAGGTCCTAACTATATCTACCTACTGGCGACCGCTAGTAGGTAATATATATATATATATATACATATATATATATATATATATATATATTATCTACTGGCGGTCGCCAGTAGATAGTTATAGTTACAACCTAGTTTCCATAGGAAATCTCAAAATTCTATTTTGAATAACTTTGGCACCGGTTGACGAATCCTCGTGAAATTTTCAAAACAAATGGGGCGCTCCGTTCAGCTCCTACCCTGAAAGTCTCGGGGTGATTCGTCAAGCGGGGGCCGAGAAAAAGGGGGGGTCCCAAAATGCATTTTCCCCATGCATTTTTCCATAGGACCTTTAGTCGCAGCTACAGCCCGAACGGCTGAACAGAATTATGTGAAATTTGGCAGAGAGGTAGCCATAAGGTCAAGGAAGTGCCTTTTGCAGGTCTGGTGTAAATCTGTTCAGTATTTCCTGAGAAAATAGCATTTAAAAGCATATCAATATCTATACGCGTGCACCGTGCGCGCACTGTGCGCGCACCCTGCCGTTCGCGAGCGCAATTCTGATTGGTTGTTAGATGTCGGTAAACATTCGAATCGGTCGAAACCAGGAAGTGTCGGCCGCCATTTTGTCTCTCGCAGTCTGAGGGGGTGAAAACAAAAGGTGGAGAACGTGAAATGGGGCTGAGTGGACAGTTCCTGACCCCCTAGCCTTGGTCAGGGTGTCACAGAAGGACCCCCAAGGGAGAAAAAAAAATGTTTTTTTTTAAAAAAATCGCGAGGTGCGCCCACCGCGCGCGCGCGCACGGCACGCACTGCGAACCGTGGGTGCTCGGTGCGTGAAGCGCACCGAGCGCCCACAGCGCGCGCACGGTACGCGCACGGTGAAAAACCTGAAAAAAAAATTAATTAATAAATACATAACTTAGCATGTAAAAAACCGTACAAATTCACTGAAAAAAACCATAGGTTTCACACACGTTATAGTTACAAATTAGCATTTAAAAAACCTTGCAAATTCACTTAAAAAACCATAGGTTTCACACATGTTATAGTTAGCTGGACATTTCACTCGTAAAAAACCAATGAAATTCCCCCGTTATAGTTAGTGCAGGCAACTATAACTCACGCGACCGCAATCCTCTGCTGATGACGTCAGATATTACATCACTGATGACATATGTGTCTTTATGAAAAATAAATATTTGTAATATATGTATAGCTAAAGATTAATGGAAGAAGACATGGGTAAATAAGTGTCTAAATACAGTGATGTAATATCTGACGTCATCAGCAGAGGATTGCGGTCGCGTGAGTTATAGTTGCCTGCACTAACTATAACGGTGGAATTTCATTGTTTTTTTACGAGTGAAATGTCCAGCTAACTATAACTTGTGTGAAACCTATGGTTTTTTAAGTGAATTTGCAAGGTTTTTTAAATGCTAATTCGTAACTATAACGTGTGTGAAACCTATGTTTTTTTCAGTGAATATATATATATATATATATATATATATATATATATATATATATATATATATATATTCACTGAAAAAACCATAGGTTTCAGGGGTGTTATAGTTAGCTGGACTTTTCACTTGTACAAAACCATTGAAATTCCCCCGTTATAGTTAGTTCAGCTAACTATAACTCGCGCGCCCGCAATGCACTGCTGATGACGTCACATATTACATCACTCATGACATGGTCAGTGACATCACTCATGACATCACTGATGACATCTCAAATGACATCACTGATGACATCACTGATGACATCATCCAGTGAATGTCTGTTTTTCTGAAAATTAAATATGTTTTATATATGTATATCTAAACAATGATGGAAGAATAAATGGGTATATAAGTGTCTAAATGGATGATTTGTTTTTGAAAAATTGATTGTGTAACTGACTGATTAAGTGTATCATAGTGAATACTTGGCTTAGTGAGTAATGTTTAAATATGGAAATATCTGTATCAGTCTCTCACTTTGTGTATAAGTGGCTGCATGGGTTGGTGAGTAGCCACATGGGTGTCTATATAGGTTATTAGTTGGTTTTTTGAGTATCAGTCTGAGTGTCTGCATGGTTCGGTGGGGGGTATTACGTAGTGCATAGGTGCATGAATGAGTGACTCACTGTTTGTATGTGTTGAAGACAGCATGTGTGCAGGACTGTATGGGTGGATGAGTGTGTGTATGGGTGTGTTAGTGAGTGAATGACTGTCTCAATAGTGTCTTTATGAGTAACTACATATGCTTTAAACTAGTATATGTGACTATTGGTGTATATAAGTGAGTATATGTGAGAGTGAGAGATTGAAAGAGTTCCTGTATGAATAAGTATGTGTTTCTATAAGTGATTGTTTAAAAGACTAAGTATGTGTAAGTTTCCGTAGAAGTAAGTGTGGTGGTGTGTGTATAACTGTATATGCAAGTAAATGTATGTTTGATTCTTTATTAGCATGAGTGACTATGTGTGTGAGTAACTCTATGGATTGTGTAACAGGATGTATAGGTGTATGAGTACATATGATGAGTGAGTACATGTATGAGTGAGTGTTGGTGAATGAGTGGATGTGTATGTGGATCTTAGAATTACTGAAGAGGTTGCTGTAACTGGTATTGGTATGTCCATTGTTTTGAAAATTTTAGTCTCTATTTTTGAATGTGTGTATCAAAGGTTAAATTAGGGTGAGAGGAGGTCTGCCACTCTATCACAAGGATGATGTCATCAGTGATGTCATCAGTGATGTCATTTGAGATGTCATCAGTGATGTCATGAGTGATGTCACTGACCATGTCATGAGTGATGTAATATGTGACGTCATCAGCAGTGCATTGCGGGCGCGCGACTTATAGTTAGCTGAACTAACTATAACGGGGGAATTTCAATGGTTTTGTGCAAGTGAAAAGTCCAGCTAACTATAACACCCCTGAAACCTATGGTTTTTTCAGTGAATTTCAAAGGTTTTTTAAATGATAATTTCTAACTATGCCTACAGAGATAGGACATGTGAAGAAAGAAGAAGAAAAGCACAGAAAGAAAAAAAAGAAGTGCAAAAAGAAGCAACAGAAGTCCTCAAAGACGAAGAAAAGTGCAGGAAGAAGGATAACGTGCAGAAAGAACAAAAAGAAGAGCAGAAAGAATCCTTGTTGCAAAATCATCCTGTACCCTCAACTTTTTCAGACGGATACTGGTGGTAACTGAGTCTGACTAACCAGTCCTAGAGCCAGTGCTATGTTAAAAGACACTTAGAATACAGTGAAAACACCTACATACACTAGGGAACATTATGCGTTGGGGTCCCCCTGTGATTAGCATGACCTCCTCTGTAAGCCCCTAGTATATAATAGGGCAGGGGGGTTAAAACTACCTCTTAAAACAGGCCACAGGGCGTTTTTGCACACGCTAACTCAGGCCCCATCCCCTCCCTTCACCACTGTGTAAACACGCCCTGTGTCCGTTTTTAGTTGGGAGATTAAGTTCATTTGAATCCTGAGGGTCCCTAGGGTCCAACTAGCCCACTAGGTACCTCCAGTAAGTGCCACAGAGCTGCGTTGCAGAGAGGTGTAAAAAGTGCCACGGCCTGGACCACCTTTCTGCAATGCAGCTCAGTGGCGCTTACTGGAAGCACTTGGTGGGCTAGTTAGCCCCCAGGGGCCCTCAGTATTGAAGGGAAATGATATCCCCAATTTAAAACGTGCCATAGTGCGTGTTTGCACACGTCACCTCAGGCCCCGTCCCCTCCCTTCACCACTGTGTAAACGCGCCCTGTGGCTGTTCTAAGTTGAGAGATTAAGTCCCCTTGAATCCTAAGGGTCCCTAGGGTCAAACTAGACCACTAGGTACCTCCAGTAAGCGCCACAGAGCTGCGTTACAGAGAGGTGTAAAAAGGGGCTTGGCCTCAGAACACCTGTCTGCAGCGCAGCTCCCTGGTGCATACTGGAGATGCCTGTTGGGCTAGTTGGCCCTCAGGGACCCTCAGTATTGAAGAGGAATTAATTCCCCAACTTACAACTCGCCAGGGGGCGCGTTTGCAGAGTGCTGCAAGGAGGGGACGTGGCCTCCGGCACGATGCCAGTCTTTTATTTATTTTTATTTTTTAAGAAGGGCGGCTGTGTGGTTCCCCTTCTTATTCTAATTTATTGGCCCTGATGACCCCATCCCCCAGGGCCTGTCTCCTAATTATATTTTTTTGACCCCAATCCCCAGGGCCGGCCACTGTTTTTTATTATTTTTTAAAAATATATATTTATAGACACACCTAGGACATGCTGGACAAACCGTACGTACCTATCACCATGACGATTTGCTTGATATTTATTAAAAGGCGACTATGCATACAATGAATCCACGTGGAATGTATTTACACCACTGGTAAAGCTCTGACGTGTCTGATGCCCTACCGAGCCTAATCCCGGTAGACACCCTTGTCGTTTATTTATACAAACATGGGTAGCTATTGACGGGCACATTTAATACACATGCACACCAAGCCATTCAAAGGGGATTCGACACAAATTCGACCAAAACTGTGCAAGAAACCCCCCTCACGGTTAATAAAACACACATCCACTGCCGGATGTGTAATACTTTTTATATTACTCTCTGGAAAGGGGACGAACATCACTTGAGAGTCACAGCGCGCTCCTGGCAGAGCCCAATGCTGTGTTACACCCACCATTGCCTGCCGAGTGCCACACACCTCTGTGTTGTATTCCACCAGCTAGTGCATATGCTATGACACTCTCTAGCCCATGTGCACTGTAACACCACCCCGTGAACATGTCATGCCACACTTGTCTTCGCACAGGTTATATTGCCCCATCTAACGTGCCTTCCTCGATGCCTATGTTATAACGCACAGTGCTATGCCATACATATTACAATCTGGGATCCATATCTTTGTCACAGTGCATATGCAACGTTACACTCCCCAGCACATATTTTATATTACAACTTTAGAGACTAGTTAGGTTACACAACACTGCCCTGTGCATATTACACTCCAAGGCGCATATCGCATAGCACGCGCTAGTGCCTGTGCTATCTCGTGCTCTCCAATGAATCTGTCATTGCGCACAATGTATTGCATATTATATTTCACGCCCGGTTCATCTTATATCACACTTTTTGGTGCATAGTTTATACCATACACTATATCTAGTTTTCATTTTCAATCGTGCTCTCAGGACTATGTTCTATATAACACTGTGTTCACCTACCCTTTTCACGGCCATTACATTTTGCGATAGGGGGTGGAGGGTCAGGGGGTGTGTCTGCCAAGTGAGCCTGGAGTCACAGTCACAAACGTCCTCTTCTTCCTGAATAAAAGTGAGATTATGCTGCATACTTGTTCATATTTTAAGTAGTTCGCACAGACACACGTTTTAAAATAAAGTTCCTAATACCCGCCTTCTCTGAACAGTTAGCTTGCTTCCCCATCCCCCTCCTCCCTATCCTCTGTTGTGTGAATCCATGGACTAGCTTCCTCCCTCCTGCCATGCATGGTCTGATGTGCTGCCACTGCCCTCAATTTAGTATGATGTACCAGTCCACTCCTCCTGCCCTCCATTGCCCAATTCTATGCCCCATCATTGACCTCCTGCTTAAACTCTGTGCTTAGCTTGCTGCCCCTATTCTCCTTCCCCCTGCCCTCCGATGTTTTTGTGCATGCCCCTGCTCCATCCTTTTTGCCCACCATGTTCCATGGACCTGCCACTCCTATCTACTCTGAGTGTTCTGTTGAGCTGCCACTCCCCTCCCACCTGCCTAGCATTGTCAGATGACTGTAACCTGTCCCTGCCACCTCCACCCTGCCTGTCCACATGCCATGCCCCTATCCTCTTCCTCCTGTCCTACATGGTCCATTGTACTGCCACACCCTTCTGCCCTCCCTGGTCTGTTGTGCTGCAACTGCTCCTCCTGCCTGCCCCGTGCGGTCTGTTGTGAGGCCCCTTCCCCTGAACTTTCTTGTCTGTGCACAGGTCCTGACCCTCCCTTCTATCCTCCATCGTCCTTTGTGCATGCCCCTGCACCCTCCTTCTTGCCCATCATAGCCATTGTGCTGCCACTAACCCTCCCACTTGCCATGCATGGTATTCTGTGCTGCCATGGCCCCTCCCACCTTCCCTGTGTGGTCAGTTAGCTGCCCCTGACCCCCTCCCACCTTCCCTCCATGGTCTGTGTGTATGCCATCACAGTCTCACTGTTGCTCTTCATGGTGTGTCTTGCTTCTAGTGCCCATCCTGCCTGACCTCCATGGCTATCTTGCTGCTCCTGCCCTGCCCCCTTGCCCCCAGCCCTCTGTTTACATGTGCAGACCCCTACTCCCTCCCTCCTGGCTTGTCTGTTCCATTGTAATGCCCCTGATCCATCCCTCCTGCCCTTTATGGTCTGTTATGCTGCAGCTTTCTCTCCTGTCTGTCCATTATGGTCAGCTAGCTACCATTGCCTCTTGCCCCTCTATTCTCTGTTGTCCATGTGCATGGTCCTGTCCCCTCCCTCTTGCTTTCTATGGATTGTTGTGCTGCACTCCCGTCCCGTATGCCCTGTGTGGTGTATTGTGCTGCTGCAAACCCTGATGCCTGCCCTGCAGGGTCAGTTTGGTGCACCTCTCCATGTCCCTCCTGTCCTCTGTTATCCAAGTCCATGTCCCTACCCCATTTCCTTCCATGATCCAATGTACCATACTTGCGAACATTTTGAGCTTGGTAAGAGGGAGATTTTGAAAAAAAGAAATGAGGTATGGATTTTCCCCTTTGAGTTACATTGAAAAAGAGGAGATTGTAGACAGGAGACAGATCAAATAAAGCCCATTTGAGCTTAAAAACATTGGACGTTTCCTGGCTGAATCGGGTCTGTTGGCATGTATGGTTGTACTACCATTGCCTCTTCCATCTGCCCACAATGGTCTATTACATTGCCACAGCCTCTCTTGCAAGTCCTGTATTGTTGGTTTGTTGCCCCTGCCCCCCTTTCCACTGCCCTCCATAGTCTGTTGTGCTGCCACGGCCCTTCCTGCCTGCTCAGTGTGGTTAAATTGTTGCCTTTGCACCCTCCTACCTGCCTTCAATTTTCAGAGTCCGTGCCCCTGGCCTCTGCCTCTCAACAGTATCCTAATGAACAACTAGATTGCTAACATTCTATATTTATTACAGAAGTGTGGAACGCCTGACGTCATCTTGATGTAATCAAAACTGTAATACCTAGAGCATTTCCTTTAGAAA
Source organism: Triturus cristatus (assembly GCF_964204655.1). Lineage (NCBI taxonomy): Eukaryota > Metazoa > Chordata > Amphibia > Caudata > Salamandridae > Triturus > Triturus cristatus. Next base: position 820,246,737 of record NC_140588.1, on the reverse strand, counting down.
TTACATATATGAGAGGGTCTTATTGGCATCAAAATTATGGTTAGTGCTCTAAAAAACTAAAATGAGGACATATTTTCTGAGTTTTCAAATAGCGACAAAGAACTTTTAAATTATTTGTAATCTTTATGTTTTTTTATCCAGTTGACCACTTGATTAAATGTTGCACCTAGGGGAGAGGATGTGGTGCTACTTCCAGAGCTGCAGACTTTGCAACTGGGGAACCAAGTTGGAGTTTGTGCTTCAGCTCGACATTCTGTGATTCTGGTCAAATCACTTAGTCTCCCCATGTCTACAACCAAAATGAATTTGTTCTTGTGTGATGTAACAAATGCTCATGTAAAGCACTCCAATACCTGACAAGTCTGCACTATATAACACTGCAAAAACACAAAATAATAAGTGTTTTGCACACTTCTGTCATTGGGCTATATTTGGCCTACATCTGGGTGATTTTGGGCTACATTTGGGCTCTTTTGTCTCCGGTGGCCATCTTGGGAGATTTATTTGTTATGAAGTTTCCTAATTTCCTCATGTACTGCAGTCTCCTCAGTAGGAAATGCTTTCAGTTTTTTACTTTGATTCCATCATGAAGGTATTCAGATATGTCACACATTTGCCATAAATTCTGAAAGTTAGCACTCTAGTTGCTCATTAGATCACTGTAGTAAAACTACTGTTCACCATGGAAGTCTGCTCCTGGTATTAAAAGGGCATGTTTCAGTCTGCATGTCAGAATTTTTCAATGAAATAGAAGAGGATTTGAGAAGTCACTCAAAATGTGCCCTCATTTTCTTTCTTCAGCATTAATCATAATTTCTATGGCAAAATGAACCCCCTCATTGTGTTCCTTTTTAAATTAAATGTTTTAAGTGTTACCAGTTTATTCCAATCAAGATGGCTTCAGGTGTGCCATACTTTTGTCATAATGAAGACAGTAAGCGCTCTCGTTGTTTTTAAGAACACTCTGGGACATTCTGTCATTGGGCTATACTTGGGCTACATCTGGGTGATATTTGGGCTACATTTGGGCTCTTTTGTCTCTGGTGGCCATCTTGGGAGACTTATTTATTATGAAGTTTCTTAATTTCCTCATTTACTGCAGTCTCCTCAGTAGGAAATACTTTCAGTTTTTTACTTTGATTCCATCAAGAACGCATTCAGATGTGTCACACATTTGCCATAAATTCAGAATGTTAGCACTCTTTTTGCTCATTAGATCACTGTAGTAAAGCTACTGCTCACCAGGGAAAACTGCTGCTGGTATTGAAAGTGCATGTTTCAGTCTGCATGTCAGAATTTTTTAATGAAATAGAAGAGGATGTCACTCAAAATGTGCCCTAATTTTTCTTTCTGCAGCACTAATCATACTTTTTATGGAAAAATGAACCCCCTCATTTTGTTCCTTTTTAAATTAAATGTTTTAAGAGTTACCACTTTAATCCAAGCAAGATGGCTTCAGGTGTGCCATATGTTTATCATAAGTAGGACTGTTAGTGCTCTAGTTGTTCTTTGGAACACTCTGGGAAGCTGCAGTAGAACACAAAGGAATCAACTGACAGTCTCTGCCCTTGTTGGATGTACATGTTTTACTGAGAATGTCAGACTTCATTCTCACATGACTCAGAAAGATAATGTGAATTTACAGAAAATAAGCTCTCAGTTTAGCTTATAGATCACCTTCCAAACCTCTGTGGGAAAAGCATGAGAAAATATTTTTCTCTCAATCGTGATATCCCAGCAGAAGGCTTTTTCACATGGTGAAATCACCTTAGAACATACCACAATTCCTAAAATGAGTATGGTACCATCAACAAATGATTTATAATGTAACTAAAGTCTTAAAACCTTCTATTAACTGCAATGCTTTTTAATGAGGTGCTGTCATGTATATTGGTCCCAAGATGGCTGCCAACACTTCTTGGATGAAGTGCTGACAGCCAATCAGATCTCAGGATTAGATGTGTGGTTAGGCTCCGCCCACATATATATAGGATTTTACTTTTGATTTTCTCAGGAACTACTGAACAGATTGACACCAGACCTGCAAAAGGCACTTCCCTGAGCTGAGGACTACCTCTCTGCCAAATTTCAAGTAATTCTGTTCAGCCGTTCGGGCTGTACCTTGGACTAAAGGTCCCTATGGAAAATTGTATGGGGAAAACGCGTTTTGGGACCCCCCTTTTTTCTCAGCCCCTGCTTGACGAATCCCCCCGAGACTTTCAGGATAGGAGCGGAGTGCCCCACCTATTTTGAAAATTTTGCGAGGATTCGTCAACCGGCGCCAAAGTTATTCCAAATAGAATGTTGCGGATTTCCTATGGAAACATGGTCCTAACTATAACTATCTACTGGCGACCGCCAGTAGATAATATATATATATATATATATATATATACATATTAATATGCATAGATTTACATATATATTTTTTTATTATTTTATTGTTTGTTCCAAAGAATCTAGGGAATTTCCTTCAGGGCTGTAGCAATATGGTAACATTTTCAGATTAAGGGTAAGGTCCTGATCACAAGTTTGGCAGTCCTACAGTGGACGGTGAAGCGCGCCGTCCATTGTAGGACCACCAAGCCCGTGGTGCGAATGCCTGACAGATCAGGAAATTATTCCTGGTCTGGCTGGCGGTCCTATGGCGGTCTGACAGTGGGGGACCAGCAGCTGCGGTCTGATAGGTTCATAGAAGAGCCTACCATGCAGACTGCCGTTCTCAGCGCACCTCCTGCACCTTCCTGCATGATGTGGCATAAATGACACACCTTGCAGGAACTGGTGGTCCAAATCGAGGGGGGCACTATATATGCCCCATGCAGGGGTCCCCAACGAAGGGGACCCTAACAGGGACATGAGGCAGCAGGACTCCCTGTTAGGGTCCCGTTCTTTGCCTCACTGACACCCTTTTCATAGCGGGCTTACTACCGTGAAATGGGTGGTGGTGAGGAAACTCAAAATATGCTCGGTGGTGCCGCTGCGGCACCAGAGGCATATTTCTTCCTCTAACCACTGCACGAATGCCATGGGATTCTGGATCTCTGGCAGTTGCAACCGTCCTGTGGCCTGACCGCCATTGTCGTAATACTGCGTGTGGACACGCAGTGCGCTGGTGGTTAGACCGCCGTCACGGGTTCAGCAGTCCAACTCGTAATCAGGCCCAAAGTCTTTCTACATGATTTGATATCCACTTCACCTTGAAAATGCTGTTCTTTAGAGCTATATTGTAGATCACGTTGCATTAGTTGATAGTAGTATTGAAAAACTAGAGCTTTTCTAAATTGGATTTTATAATTCAATTGGAGTGGAAGCAGGACCCTTCTCAGCATCATGAGCTGAAATTGAAGAGTTTTAAGGAGCTTAGAAGTGCATCATTATATTAATTTTTTTCTGCATGCACTGCCATATTTGTTGTCGTTCAAGCTATCTCTTAACTTTTGTCTTATCATGACAGAAAACATAATAGATTTCCATCTTATTTATAGCATGATAGGTATTATATGCTCACTTATGTGTCAAATTGCTGCGACTTGTAAGTAGATTATGAGTAAAATACTAGCTTGCTCTTACTTGTCTGACTACTCAACTCCTTCACATTTAGGCTTAGTACAAATAATGTTTTCTTTCATTAGTGGAGCAAACATGGCAGACATTTGTGTATGTGCATAGCAGAAGGCCATATTTCTAGTATGCACAAACAGGACTTTGAAATGTGAAAACATGAATTCCCCTCTATGAGAGAGATTGTCCATCACAGGGCTGTTAACAATATCCTAGGTGAATTCCTCTTCCTACAATATCAAATCTACTCTTCCTTCTTTGTTTAATTAAAATTTTTAATTTTCCTCAGTTTCTCAAAAATACACAAATTTAATTCATTTCAAAAGAGCTATTCCATATCATATATAACACAGCGTTGACACTACTCAAAATATCAGTTCATAGGGGAAGTCGTAATTGAGCACAAAATTGCAATAAAAAATAAAATGCATCACATAGTTGAATGCAAAGTGTGAGGAGAGAGTGCAACGATCAACAAATAATATGAGATTTAAAAATTTTAAAAGTGCATTTGAAACAGTTAGTACATTGGAACTTTGAATCAGCTAAATCATTTTGTTAAAGTGCATTCTGTAAATTGCATTAAACATTTCCAATTTAAAAAAAAACTTTTTACCCCCTCCAAACAATTTAGCATATAGAAACTCCTTATTATAAACTACATGTAACCTATTAATCCACATTTGAAAATCTGGGGACTCCCTCGATTTTCAATAATTAGTTATCAGCGAACAAGTAAACAAAATTTCTATGTACCACCAGACTCGCAGATTTCTAGTCTTCAGACCCAGATGTCGGGAGATACCTTATTGGACTGACCTTAGGTCTGGCAAAACTGTTGTTCATAAGACATCCGGAATAAACAGTGCAACCTTGTCCCAAAATATCCTTTGCTTCTGACATCCCCAAATATTATGCTCCCAAGTGCTCAGAATGTTACTCCTAGGACACCTTTTAGAAATGTCTGCCTTCCAATCATGCAGTTTTCTTCAGTGTGGAATAGACTAGCCACTTAGAGTACAATTGCATCCACTTTAAATATGAAGTCCTCATCAACTGCCCTTTAGCAATGGATATTTCTAGCCATTCTTCCTCAGACAGATGTATACCAACTTCTTTCGTCCAACTATTTTTGGGAAGACGGAATAGTCTGTTGTCATGACTGTTGCACCCTATAAGTCATCTTACACAGTGCCCAATCTGTTTTATAAGACTTTTGGAATTGAACAATTCCAACATTATTTCATTTGATCCGTCTTTATGGAGAAGAAAAAGCATCCTTAATATACTTTGAATCTGTAGATAATCCAAAGCAGTCCCTATGTGGGCTAGGGAAAGCTTTGCCTGGACTGCTTTCCAGGATATTACCTTCTTGGAAATCCATTCCCCTGTTGCCCCAGCTTAGCTCGTTCCCATCGCTTAGCTGTTTGTTGAAGATCTTGGGCGCATAGAAGTTTGCGAGGGGGTGCACCATGTATTGAAGGGTTTTTAAGATAGCACCATAACTGCTTTTTTAAAGAAATTACTGTCCTATATGTTACCAATCTGGGATTTCGATGTTGGGTATTCAGGAGACTTGGATGACTGTGTCTCTTCAAGCATTTTTTCTGAGTAATAGCTGTCAAAAGTTGAAACTTTGGATGTGTTATAAAACCTATTGCGCAGAGTTGGAGTCTCACTGACGGCTGTGGAGCAGGTCTATACAGTAAATTGGAAGGTTTTTTTTTAGTCAGGGGAACTGTGAAAAGAGAGGTGGCGAAACTCTATTGGTTATTAATGGAGACTGCGGATGGAGATTTCAACTTGCTGGCGGAACTGTGGGAGAAATGCTTGCCAGGAGAACAGATTCAAGATTTATGGCAAGTATCATGCGATTTACTATACACCACAGTTCGGCCCGCAAATTTAAGGCGGAACCACCTCTTCTGTCTTCACAGGGTTTATTGGACTCCGTACAGATTGTCTAAACTGGGGAGTGGAGCACCAGCTAGATGTCCAAAATGCAAAAAGGAAAGAGGTCATGACATTCATATGTTTTTGCTTTGTCTGGAGATTCAAGGATTTTGGCTGGAAGTAAGTGACACGATCTCTTCTATACTTGGGGAAGCATTCGAGGTAAGCGAATTAATGGGTTTTTTTGGGCTTTCAAATAATTATAGATCTCTTCCAAATAATTCAAGAAAATTTATATTTCTTTTAATACTACTGGCGCGGAGGGAGATTTGTAAAAACTGGGTCAAATAAATTTCCCCTAGGGCAATAGAATGGCTGGCTTCAATTAAATACGTTAATAAGCTAGACAGAACACATAAACGTAAGCGGAATGCATTCTGGCTTCCTTATGAGGAGTGGGTACAGTCATTAACCAACTAAATCCAGGGATTAAGCCCCTCTCCACTGCACTGCCAATAAACACTGGAGGTTGCCATCCAGCCGGTTGGGTACCAAAGGTTGAGTACAGATGGCAAGGTGTAGAGGGTATCATGCCAGGTTGTCAAAAGATCACTAGAGGCGCCACCGGGAAGTGATCAATGGCTTCTGATTGGTATACACCTGGGTAATGAGGACTAAAAAAAAAAATTAAAAAAAACATTGCGCATAACTAAGAAAGCGTCCATGTAGTAGGTTTTCCAGTCTTTGTAGCAACATCTCTCCCTATTTCCAATAAAAATTTTGCTTCTGCAGACTTATCCAAGGAACCGCCTTGTTCCATATAAAACTGATGATCTTATTATTGACTCTTGAAAAACATAATTTGGTAAATATACTGGGATTGCTGAGAGGAAGAAATAATTTAGCAGGGGTAAAATCTTCAGTTTTCACCATTGCAACCCTGCCTGGTCTTGAAATTGGAAGATTCTTCCAGGTATCTATTCTTCCCTTGATCTTCCTGATAAGAAGGGTGTAATTCAGCTTATTTAAGTCTTCAAGGTTACTTGCATCTCTAGTCCCCAAGTACCTAAAAGTGTCTCTGCTGTCGATCCACTGAAGTAATTCTAGTAATATTCCCATTCCCATATTAAAAAGTAGCATTTCTGTGTTAACTCAAAACGTGTATTCATAGTTATAGGGTGTGTTTAAAGGTATACCACCAGATCATCAGCATTGAGTTTTAATCTGGGAGAATCAGGAATGGGAGCTTTAAAAGCTTAAAATCTCAAGAGGTTCAATAAACACCGTGAACAATAATAGTAACAGTGAAAAACCTTGTCTATGCCTCGAGCTGTTTATTGGAGCTGAGATTTTCCAATTTAGCACCAGATGTTCCAAATAGTCTTGATATATTTGAGTGATTGCCTTGATGAGTTGAGATAAATAGCTCACAAATTCAAACACTTTTTCCGCATCCATGAATAACACTACTGAGGCTGTCTGGTTACCATATCAAAATCAAAGAATTCAATTTAAAAGTGTGTATTCAAATATAATTGGCATAATGGATGTAGGAGAGTAGGATCTGCTTCACATGGTTTCCATGTACATTAGGTACATATCTAATTGAATTCTGAAGTGCCTTATAAGTCCCTAGTATATGGTATACTATGTACCTAGGGCATAGGTATCTCAGAGGCCTACCAGGGGCTGCAGCATGTATTATGCCACCCCAGGGAAGCACTCCAAAATGACACCACAGGTCTGCTACTGCAACCTGGGTAAGGGTGTGCTTGCACCCCTTACTGTGGTATAGGCTACCTATATCACTACCTTATACAGACACATATAAACCTATAAGCCACTCCTATGGCAGGCCTTGACAATCCTGAAGGCAGAGTGGTTGGTTTTATGTGAGAGGGTGCCCAAGCATGAGCTGAGCCCCTCTGCAGCATTCGGAAATACTTCCTTATGCCTGTTCTGTGAGACACACTGGATTAAGTTTTTAGTTACAGTGATTCCTGGAGGATTTAATGATCACTATGAATTATTATGTTTTGTTTAAATCTCACACTTATTGTGTTACAGTATATTATTCATTATCAGTTATTTTAATTGTACAGGATTTGCACTCGTGGCTTCTCTGATTCCCTATTAGGTTTATTGGATCTATCACATGGTCACATCTTAACATCAGACCTGTTACTCTTTTATTAAGAAGAATATACCTTCTTAAGATCACGTCTTATTTTATCAGATGTTTGATTTACGTTTGTTTCTAATCTATTTCAACACAGACTAAATATTTTTTACATTTGAATACTTGCGCATTGTATTGCGTTTTCTGTCTATTAGGAGATATTCGGTGTTTAAGATCGGTCTGTTGCCTACATTTCCACAAGAGGGTGGATCCAGACCCATCCGTTGTGAGTCTGTCTTCTATTTTTTCTATTCGGGGCGTGTATAAACCGTGACCCGTCATACGACGTGACAGACGTATTTCACGTACGATATTGACGCGTGGTGTAACACGGAAGCCTTTGGAGTTCTTTGGCATAGGTGAGTCTCAGAGGTGTAGCTCTATATGCGCGACTTTGCACTTTTTGTTTCATGGTTTGCAACCGCAGCTCACGGATGGCTCCTTTGTATGTTTTAGAGCACAGACGGACTTTTTCTTTGAAAATACTGATGGTGCTTATTTGATCATGATCGTGACGGGTAAGCGCTGTTCATATTTATTGGTCCTTTTTGCATTCATGACATCATGGGTCGCAACGATTGGTGACCATCTTGATTATTTTCAGAGTTACGATCTTTAGCAGATTACAGCAATATTACGCTTGGGTAAGCCATTAATACAATTGCAGATGGGCACTTTTGGTTTTAGGATTACTAACACAGTGGTACGTGGCAATTCTCAAGTAGCGCACAGCATTTGGTTTCACACAGGTTGATCGTTTCGGAGATGGGCTTTCTGTTCACCTCTCTTCTTTTTTGAGTCTTTACATCGAGTGCACATCCTATGAGTATTTTTGTAATTTGTCTTATTAATTCCTCAATTTACATTCGTGTGGTTTTTTGTTGTAGCTCTGGAAGGAGGACTTCAAGATACTACCACAGAATAAAACTGATTATTGTGTTTAATATATCCCCTGATGAAGGGTTCCATATTAACCCGAAATGCATTGGGATTGTCTTTTTAAATTCAAATTTTGATTTCTGATTATAGCACATGTATTAACGTGTCAAATAAATTGTGTTGGACAACATCACACCAATGTACAAATGCCTCTTGTTTAACAAATACTGTTTATGTTCAAGAGTTTCACACTGAATTCAAGTACAAGTGTACAATTATTTTTGTCTTCATTGAGATTATTCACATATAAAACTTTTTCTCATTTACAATGATTAATTGTGTTTACATTACTAGAGACCTTTGTGTCCCAGCGGTGCTTCACGTAGGTTATGGTTTTCCACAACCTTCTTTCATATGTTCTGTGATACAGCCATACCATATACTCTTAAGTGTATTATAACCTCGCAGTCAATGCTAACTTTGGGATGGCTGCATCAAAACATGTTGTGTTTGGTGTCAAACGCTTTGGAATACTACCCCCCACCAGTTCTGGCGGCGGGAGTAGCATTCCACCCTTCTAGAGGGAGAAACATGTTCACACTGACTTAACCCGGTTAAATCCTTTCAAAGCCCTGGCATCACAAAATGGATTCCACTGCCACAGACACAGGTCTGACCTCCTGCTGCTGACCGAAACTCTGGCAGGGGATGCCTGGACAATAGGTTTCCTGTCACAGGGAGGTGTAACCACCTCCCCAGACAGGCAGATGTGTATTGGGGCATGGTGGGTGCATTCAGTGAATGCTTTTGAGACACTGCCTGGGGCACACAAGGTGTCCCTGTGCATAGCCCGGTTCAAACTGGTTTCAGGGGCACTCAGCCCCTGCTCTGGCACGAAACTGGACAAAGGGGAAGGGGTGTAACCACCCCCACCCCAGGCCCACCCATAGGTGGAGCCTTAGAGTTAGTCCATCCCCTAAACTTAGTATAATTATAGGAATCCAGTCCCTAGGACTTTAGATTACCCTGGACGAACCTCTGAAACATATATCCTGGGCCTTGGACTTTCTATCACGACTAGAAGATGGAAGAAATCTCCCTTTTGGTCAAGGAGTGACTCCCCTGCTTGGCAGGCACCAAAGAAGCAACTGACCGGTCTGCATTACTGAAGCTCCCGACGGACGCCGAAGTCTCTGCATCACTAGAGGTAGATTTCACCTTGGAAAAGTTGATTAGCCCGCCCAATCCCAGCGCTGCTCCCATGTACAAGGGAAGGGATTGTTTTTCCATCATAGATTTCATACTTATTTTGACTCCTTTCTTTTTTTCTATATTGTCAATTTTGCAATTGTTCACAGTCCCTTTGGCGACCACAATCCCCTTGTTCCGGTTGACCAAGACAGACGCATAAATTGGGCACAGGTTGACCCAGCTATCTTTACAATGACCCTCTTTTCTCAGACCATGCATAAGGCAGCAATCTGTCTAGATGTTGTTGCCCCTAACACAGATATCCTGCAAGCTTTTGTTGGTATTTCAGATAAGGCAAAGAAACTACTGACCTCCCCATTAACCCAAGCAAGCTCCCAAGATCTGAAGTGGCTTGACTTGTAATGTTCTAAATGCTTGCAGCTTTTGAAGTCAGCCTTAAAACAGGTCCCCAGAGACAGGAGTCAGGTGGTTGCCAGTATACAGCCTACAAGCAGGCAGTACCCAACCCCAAAGCTACTCTCGAGGCCTTAGCCTGGGATGAGTTAACCCAAGCCAGTGAATTTACAGGTCCCTCTCTTAACGCCACCTTGTAAATAGGTGAAGGGGTTATCACCACTAGAACATCATAAAAAGTGACGTTCTGATGGCGATAACCCCTTCAAAATATGCCTCCCAGTGTCTTTGCTTGGTGCAATAATTGAGTGTGCTATTCTAAACAACAAAATTGATTTTGAATTGCCATGATGTCCCTGAAACCTTTAAGGGACTCTTAGTAACCGAGAAAGCACGGACACCACATCAGCAGGTATGCTCAGTGGGTTGTGTGGGGCTAAAATAACCTGTACTTACCTGCTAAAGCAATGATGCACTGAACTCAGACCTGCATCCATAGGTAGAGAATCCAAACCTTGTACACCTCAGCCAGAGTCCTAGTTTACTCGAAATTATATCTCCGTTTGGATTTTAATATTATCTATCTTATTCTGCTTTTAGATCTGCTTTTTCTTTTGCTTTTGTTCCCAGTTTGTTCATTCTTTCTTCTTTGCCTGCTTGTCTGCGCTATCATCTTGGATACCCATTTGTGTTCCCTCCACCATCCGTTCTGTCTTCCAACTATCCTAGATCATCCATGCTTCACCCATTTCCTTTCCATTCCTATTATCAATCAATCAATCAATCAATCAACAAACCTTTATTCGTCTTTTGTATAAAAACCATAAAAGTCAAGAATACATCACAGGGATAAATAATAAAATACATTAAAATGAATAAAAATCGTACATGATGTCTACCTATCCAGTTTACGCCCACCACTGGTGGTTAAGCACAGGTCGCTCTAAGCCTTACTGCAGCCTTTAAAAAACCTAAGAACGCACCATAAAGTACTCCCTGACAACATTTGTAAAAAGACAAAAGCTAGTCACACTTGATTAAAATGTCCTTGTTTTATGATTCGTATTCAAAAGGTATTCCTAGGCACCTCATAGCTATTACAGAACATTAAAAAATTAAGCATGTCCTGTGGAGACATACCGCCACAGCCACAGTGCAGCAGAATCTTGCCTTTCTTGATTCCTAATGGTTGTGCAAGACAGAGAAAATAAATCCAAGCAAAATCTAGTTAATAAAAAGCGGTCATATGAACTTGGGAGCTATAAAAGAAAATGTTCTGTGGATAATACCATTTTCAGGGGGATAAACTTACATATACTAGACCTTCTTAACTCACAATCCTCCCTTACCGTCACCCTCAGCTTAAGAAAGGACTCTTTGCCCAAGGTAGGTCTTCTCTGCTAATAGTATCAGGGTTGCAGAAGAGGTCTGGTCTGCCTAGTTTCCTAAATCCTTCCTGTATATAGTTAAACAAGGGATGTGGTGAGCACCATCTAGACCCAAACAGTCCATTAGTATCTGTTTGATTAGGGCAGTCCTGTTGTTTAACCAAACTTTGAGCCAGTAAACTAAGGGGCGAAAAGACAGCAAATCTGTTAGATAGGGCGCACATAGTTCTTTGTGGACAATGAAAGTATCTGTGCCCTGTGGAACACATAGCAATTGTCTCAGGAACCTGTTGTACACTATTTGAAGCTCATAAAGAGAGGCATAACCCCAGATATCACTGCCATATGCTACCTGGGATAGACACCTAGATCTGTAAAAAGGCACCTATCAGTTTTTTGCCCAGGCAGGAAGAAAAGTTAAAAATGGCTGAATTAGCGTGTACAAGCCCCCCTGTTTACTTTTTATCAACGTGCCCCAATTTAACTTAGCGTGCAACATAACCCCTCAGTAGGAAAAAAAGCTAGTTTTGGGGACAGGGATGGACCCTACCTTAGAGTTAAAGGATGTGGATGGGCTGGGGCCTATCTGCATCACAGGTGATTCAAGCTAAACTTATACGGGCCATCACCTACGGAAGTGAATGCTTAAGAGGCAATGATGCGCGCATACTGGATAACATAGTAGCCAGGGCAATGCGAATGATATTTAAACTTCCTAAGTACACATCCTAGGCACATATAAGGCTTGAATTTGGCCTGAGAAACCAAAGAATAGCAAGAATGGGCGCATATGACAAATGTTGGCATAAAATAGAGGGCGCTGATGTAACAACATTAGATCACCATCTCTGGAAGGAGATAGAAAGTAAAAACAGGTGCGCAGTCGCAAGCTATCTAAAGCATTCAATAGGCTACCTGGAACTACAAGATCTTTGGGAAAGCATTGGATCGCACAACACGTTCCAAAAACTGGTAAATAAATCAGTAAGGATCACCTCGCAAGCAGAGGACAAAGCAACACTAACCAACAGGGCCCATGGCTGGATTATCATTCAAAGCTATACCAGCAGTTTCCATCAAAGTTACCTAAGCATCGGCTTCAAGCAGATTATGAAGGAGAAGTTCCTACGACTGAGGCTGGGCATCATTCCATCACAATACCGTTTGTCCCCGTGGAAACGCCCTCAAACGATAACTAACTGTCGCCTATGTGGGGTCTCAAAAGAGGACACCCTTCTTTTAATATGTATCTGCAAGGAACTGGACAAGGAGCGCAGATCCCACTTAAAACCTGCCTTAAAGGAAATGTGAATAAGTACATGCAGGCAGGCGGTTAAAGCATGCTTTGATGGCAAAAACATCCAACTAGCGTGTCACCTTTTTAAATTTCTGGAGAAAGTGGAAAAAAAGCTGAACTCTAGTAGGGAGTTATTGGACGATGACATCTCATGCCGTTCTTAAAACTCATTGCCTTTTGGCGTCAAACAAGGAATATTTACCTCTATGTTAAAACATATAAATGCAAAACTTCGGGCTCTTTCATCTTCTATTTTTCTTTGAAGGAGGCTAATGAAATGATGCACGCTACTCCACAAACTAAGCACGGACCTCTGATAACCTGGCTGTACCACATTCTTTTTAGACATGTTCGTATTTCTGAAACTGTCTTTCTCCTGTAATTACATGTACTTTACGGAGGCAGTGTTCTACCCGGCAGTGCCCATTTTATTGTATTACTTCATATCCTTTTAAACATGTTTGCACATTCGAAACTGTTTTCTTCTGTTGTGACATGGACTTTACAGAGGCAACGTTTTTTAAGTAACCATGCTATGAAAGCTATTATAATTTTTTTTAATTACAAACAGTGTGCAACTGTGGATTGGTTATTATGTCACAAAACTGATGTAGCTGATTGCAACTAGTCGACACATTCTTCCGGAGGACCACCTTCTGATTTCCATGCTAGCCCGGCCATGTTTCTCAAAGCTAACTTTACAGAACCTTGCACTGCCCTAGGAACTTGTAGGAGAATGGACTCCAAATTCAACATTCTGCACTTCATCACACCTCCTTTTGCACTTTATCACGCGCACTAAATGTCAATTTTTATATTCCTCTCGAATTTTTTAGGAATCATTGTAATTACTCAAACTGTTTTAATTGACTCTACTTATAAAAAGGGTTGTTTTAGGCACTTTTTCTCATGCAATCTAACAATGCTGCTGACTGAAATGGTTTTTTATCAATTAAGAATTCTTATATGTGTTGTGTGATGTAGCTGATTGCAATGGTTTTTATTAACGAAGCAATAAAGATTATTATTATTATTACAATCTATCTGCATCACACATATGACTTGGTGTCATTTACTACCAGTTCCTGATCTTCCATGAAGGTCACAAAGGAGTTGAGTAATGTTTGCAACCCCCTGGCGGTTTGGGGCATAAGTACCGCATCATCTGCAGATAGTAGTACCAGCAGGCCACGCCGGCCCATCCGGGAAACATCAGCGTGTGTGGCAATAAGGTCCATCTCTAAATTGTTATTGTATAAATTAAATAAAAATGGGGCCAATGTACATCCCTGCTGTAGCCCCCTCTGGATTGGGAACTGATGAGTCACCTTGCCATCATTAGTATAACGGACCATCACTTGGGTGTTCCTATGGAGCTCTTGCAAAAAGAGGGGAAAACAATTGTCTACTCCAATACAATAGGTCTATGAAGGCCAAGTAAATCCTGACTGAGCGTGCGACTGTGTATTTGTTTAAAATCATGAACAGGTTAAGGCATTGGTTGACTGTCGTTCTCCCTGGGCGAAAACCATATTGGTCCAGTCCTATTATGAATCCTTACCCTGTTATCTCTTGGTCTTATCATTGAAAGTGTTTGGAACGTCTTCCTGTCTTCAACTCTGTTTTCAGTTGTATCTATTTCAATTACACTGTCTTCATTATATTTACTTCTTCCTTGCGATTGAATCTGCCAAGTTGCTGTGTCCCTTGACTTGGTTAATTTCTTGTTTATTGATGTTTTTCTCCTCTACAGGTGCTGCAGAATTCTACTGTTTTTTCTTTATCGCCAATCTTATTAATTTTTACATTTCTTTTTCCTTCTTTGCCAACTTTAAAAGCTCACCATTTCCAGTGCACCTACTGTTTTTAACTATTCACGTGTTTTCCCATCTGATCTCTCGCCATGTCTATCTAAGTGTTGTGCCCTGATCCCTTTCCTCAGACTCTTAACCCCTCCTGTC